>NC_082681.1:31569102-32953293 GCF_025265405.1 Mesoplodon densirostris | reverse complement strand
TGTATGTTTTACAGCTCTTTTCCTGTAATTGATATCTAGTCTCATAGCATTGTGGTTGGAAAAGATACTTGATACAATTTCAATTTTCTTAAATTTACCAAGGCTTGATTTGTGACCCAAGATATGATCTATCCTGGAGAATGTTCCATGAGCACTTGAGAAAAATGTGTATTCTGTTGTTTTTGGATGGAATGTCCTATAAATATCAATTAAGTCCATCTTGTTTAATGTATCATTTAAAGCTTGTGTTTCCTTATTTATTTTCATTTTGGATGACCTGTCCATTGGTGAAAGTGGGGTGTTAAAGTCCCCTACTATGATTGTGTTACTGTCGATTTCTCCCTTTATGGCTGTTAATATTTCCCTTATGTATTGAGGTGCTCCTATGTTTGGTGCATAAATATTTACAATTGTTATATCTTCTTCTTGGATTGATCCCTTGATCATTATGTAGTGTCCTTCTTTGTCTCTTCTAGTAGTCTTTATTTTAAAGTCTATTTTGTCTGATATGAGAATTGCTACTCCAGCTTTCTTTTGGTTTCCATTTGCATGGAATATCTTTTTCCATCCCCTTACTTTCAGTCTGTATGTGTCTCTAGGTCTGAAGTGGGTCTCTTGTAGACAGCATATATATGGGTCTTGTTTTTGTATCCATTCAGCCAGTCTGTGTCTTTTGGTGGGAGCATTTAGTCCATTTACATTTAAGGTAATTATTGATATGTATGTTCCTACTCCCATTTTCTTAATTGTTTTGGGTTCGTTATTGTAGGTCTTTTCCTTCTGTTGTGTTTCTTGCCTAGAGAAGTTCCTTTAGCATTTGTTGTAAAGCTGGTTTGGTGGTGCTGAACTCTCTCAGCTTTTGCTTGTCTGTAAACGTTTTAATTTCTCCATCAAATCTGAATGAGATCCTTGCTGGGTAGAGTAATCTTGGTTGCAGGTTTTTCTCCTTCATCACTTTAAGTATGTCCTGCCACTCCCTTCTGGCTTGTAGAGTTTCTGCTGAGAGATCAGCTGTTATCCTGATGGGGATTCCCTTGTGTGTTATTTGTTGTTTTTGCCTTGCTGCTTTTAATATGATTTCTTTGTGTTTAATTTTTGACAGTTTGATTAATATGTGTCTTGGTGTATTTCTCCTTGGATTTATTCTGTATGGGACTCTCTGTGCCTCCTGGACTTGATTAACTATTTCCTTTCCCATATTAGGGAAGTTTTCAACTATAATCTCTTCAAATATTTTCTCAGTCCCTTTCTTTTTCTCTTCTTCTTCTGGAACCCCTATAATTCGAATGTTGGTGCGTTTAATGTTGTCCCAGAGGTCTCTGAGACTGTCCTCTGTTCTTTTCATTCTTTTTTCTTTATTTTGCTCTGCAGCAGTTATTTCCACTATTTTATCTTCCACCTCACTTATCCGTTCTTCTGCCTCAGTTATTCTGCTATTGATCCCATCTAGAGTATTTTTTATTTCATTTATTGTGTTTTTAATCGATGCTTGATTCGTCTTTAGTTCTTCTAGGTCCTTGTTAACTGTTTCTTGCATTTTGTCTATTCTATTTCCAAGATTTTGGATCATCTTTACCATCATTATTCTGAATTCTTTTTCAGGTAGACTGCCTATTACCTCTTCATTTGTTAGGTCTGGTGGGTTTTTTATCTTGCTCCTTCTCCTGCTGTGTGTTTTTCTGTCTTCTCATTTTGCTTATGTTACTGTGTTTGGGGTCTCCTTTTTGCAGGCTGCAGGTTCGTAGTTCCCGTTGTTTTTGGTGTCTGTCCCCAGTGGCTAAGGTTGGTTTAGTGGGTTGTGTAGGCTTCTTGGTGGAGGGGACTACTGCCTGTGTTCTGGTGGATGAGGCTGGATCTTGTCTTTCTGGTGGGCAGGTCCACGTCTGGTGGTGTGTTTTGGGGTGTCTGCGGACTTTTTATGATTTTAGGCCACCTCTCTGCTAATGGGTGGCGTTGTGTTCCTGTCTTGCTACTTGTTTGGCATAGGGTGTCCAGCACTGTAGCTTGCTGGTCGTTGAGTGAAGCTGGGTGCTGGTGTTGAGATGGAGATCTCTGGAAGATTTTTGCCGTTTGATATTATGTGGAGCTGGGAGGTCTCTTGTGGACCAGTGTCCTGAAGTTCGCTCTCCCACCTCAGAGGCACAGCACTGACTCCTGGCTCCTCAATTTGGGATGATTTGTTGTCTATTCATGTATTCCACAGATGCAGGGTACATCAAGTTGATTGTGGAGCTTTAATCCGCTGCTTCTGAGGCTGCTGGGAGAGGTTTCCCTTTCTCTTCTTTGTTCTCACAGCTCCTGGGTCTCAGCTTTGGATTTGGCCCCGCCTCTGCGTGTAGGTCGCCGGAGGGCGTCTGTTCTTCGCTCAGACAGGACAGGGTTAAAGGAGCAGCCTCTTCGGGGGCTCTGGCTCACTCAGGCCGGGCGGGAGGGAGGGGCACGGAGTGCGGGGCGAGCCTGCAGCGGCAGAGGTCGGCGTGACGTTGCACCAGCCTGAGGCGCGCGGTGCGTTCTCTCAGGGAAGCCGCCCCTGGATCCCGGGACCCCGGCAGTGGCAGGCTGCACAGGCTCCCGGAAGGGCGGTGTGGACAGTGACCTGCGCTCGCACACAGGCTTCTTGGCGGCGGCAGCAGCAGCCCCAGCGTCCCACGCCCGTCTCTGGGCTCCGCGCTTTCAGCCGCGACTCGCGCCCGTCTCTGGAGCTCCTTTACGCGGCGCTCTTAATCCCCCTCTCCTCGCGCACCAGGAAACCAAGAGGGAAGAAAACGTCTCCTGCCTCTTCGGCAGCTCCAGAGTTTTCCCGGACTCCCTCCCGGCTAGCTGTGGCACATTAGCCCCCTTCAGGCTGAGTTCTCGCCGCCAGCCCCAGTCCTCTCGCTGCGCTCTGACCGAAGCCTGAGCCTCAGCTCCAGCGCCGCCCGCCCCGGCGGGGGGAGCAGACAAGCCTCTCGGGCTGGTGAGTGCCCGCTCGGCACCGCTCCTCTGTGCGGGAATCTCTCCGCTTTGCCCTACCCAGGTATGTGGGGAGTTTCTTGCCTTTTGGGAGGTCTGGGGTCTTCTGCCAGCATTCAGTAGGTGTTCTGTAGGAGTTGTTCCACGTGTAGCTGTATTTCTGGTGTAATCTGTGGGGAGGAAGGTGATCTCCGCGTCTTACTCTTCCGCCATCTTACCCGGAAGTCCCATATTCAGGATTTTTATACCTATGTTTGCAGATAAGATTGATCCATATATTTCTTTCTCCTGCTATCACTGTCAGGTATGGTATCAGTTATCCTATTTTCATATCAAAAATTGCGAAACGTTATCTTTTTCTATTCCCTAAAACAGTTTAAGAACTGTTTATTGAAGTTTTGCTAGAACTCAGTGACACATTCTCATTACCCAAGATCACCACTGTTAATATCTTAATGCATATCCTTTCAGATCTCTCTATGTGTATATGTGAGTACACAGGAACAAATATATAATACACCAAATAAGATCACTCTGCATGCTGTTCTGCAAACTTTTTTCAGCCAACAATCTCCACCATTTAAAAAAATGTTCATCTCATCTAATACCACATATTTATATTTTCCCAACTGACCCCAGAATGACCCTTATAGCTGGTTTGTCCAAACCAAAACCCAATTCCCCCTCAATCTATCAGCTAGTCCTGATAACAAAACCTCCAAAACACATCTCCATTCACTTTTCCCAACTTTTTCTCTACTACCCCGGTCCAACCACTCTCACCTCCCATCTGGGCTACTACACTAGTCTCCTCATTGGTCTCCCTGTTTCCATTCTTGCTTCCCAACGACAAGCCATTCTCCATGTAGCAGCCAGAATGAGTTTAAAACATAAATCATGTTACTCCTCTGCTTAAAAGTCTCCAATAATTTCCCACTGTACTTTTTTTTTTTTTTTTTGCGGTACGCGGGCCTCTCACTGTTGTGGCCTCTCCCATTGTGGAGCGCAGGCTCCGGACGCGCAGGCTCAGCGGCCATGGCTCACGGGCCCAGCCACTCCGCGGCATGTGGGATCTTCCCGGACCGGGGCACGAACCCGTGTCCCCTGCATCGGCAGGCGGACTCTCAACCACTGCGCCACCAGAGAAGCCCCCACTGTACTTTTAAGATCCAAAATCCTTATTTGGGCCTGCAAGGTCACACACGGCCTGGCTTCTGCCCACTCCTCTGACCTCACCTCTTGCTGCTTGTTCATTCTCTCACTCATTACAATCTAGTCACATTGGCCTTCTTTCTGTTCCTCCAACATGCTAAGCTTATCCCTCCATAGGGCCTTTGTATTTTCTATTGCCATCATCTGGAGTGCTTTCCCTGTGGTCCTCACCTGGATGACTCATTCTCACCCTTCAGGTCTTACATGGCTCACACGGCTCCCCCTCAGAGCCCATCCCTGACCACCATCACTCTCTATCACATCACACTATTTTTGTTTTTTTTGCCCTTGCCATGCGGCATGTGGGATCTTAGTTCCCCAACAAGGGATCGAACCCGTGCCCCCTGCATTGGATGTGCAGAGTCTTAACCACTGGACCATCAGGGAAGTCCCACATCACACTATTTTAACTGATAATTTTCTTGTTCACTTGTTTGTCTGTCACCCCTGCCTCCAGAATGTGAACTGCTTTATTCTCCACTATGTCCCAAGCTCCTAGTGCAATATCTAGCATATAACAGATACTTAATGTATATCAGTTGATTGAACAAAAGGTGGATTAGCCTTGAGCAGGAAGAGGACTACCTCTTCCTCTGAGACTGGAGAGAGAACAGGATGGGAGCAGATGCAACAAAGTGCGCCCCTATGTTCTTGGTGCTTTGTGGAGGAAAATCATCTGTGGAGAGAGAGGCCTTGTAGGCAGAGAGGTTTGTGAAAAGTGGTAAAGGCTCTAAATCGTTCCTGAGGGAAACAGGAGACTTGCTGACCCAAAACACATAGTAGAAGGATTAACTAGCTGTGGTGAGAACCCAGCTGATACTGGAACCATAAATTCACAATGTCAAACTCCACTAATTTATAAGATATGGACACTCATCTATTTGGGTAAAGATCAGAGAAAGCAGGTTGTAAGACTGATTCTAAATTGGGAGCTTGCAGGGCAGATGTTATAATATTAAAAAAGGTAAGATTTATCTATTTATTTTTTCAATTAAGCATGCTGTAACAGAAGTCAAGTCCAAAGTTTTAATCAAAGTATTTGATAATTAGGACTCACTGGCAGTGGCTTAAAATATTTGGGCAGAAGACTGTTACCCTACAGATTTGTGTAATTTTTTTTTTAAAAAAAAAGAAGAACTACAGGTCTGGCCTGTGTACACCTAACTCTAATCATTGTCACTGTAACAAAATGTCATTGCCTCTCACCCACTTCCCAGGCCTGTTGCCAATTCCAGACTGGTTTACCCAGAGACCTTTGAATCAAGAGCTAATGCATCCCCTTGACCTTGCCACAAGTATGTAATATGAAGTTTCTTTATGGCCTTCCCCAAAAGTAATTATCAGAGTTTCTGTCAACAAGAAAAGGACAATACTCAGGCACTGGCTCTGGGGAGTCAGAACGCCACCATGAGACAAATCAGACTTGGGGCTCAGGGCCTGGGGTCAGGAGATAAATGGAAATTTCAGCCTGAGTTTATATAAGAATAGGCTTAGTGAGTTTGCAAATACACCGTGAGATTATTTTCCTTGTTTGAAAGGAGGTAAGGTTTATAATAGCACCAGAAGAAATGAAGGTATAAATCTGAACAAAATACTTGCAGGATCTGTACATGAAAAACTACAGAACGCTGGTGAGAGAAATCAAAGATCTAAATAAATGGAGAGATATGCCATGTTCATGGGTTGGACGATGCAAGATCATTAAGATGTCAGTTCTCCTCCACTTGATCTTTAGATTTTATACAATGCCAATCAAAATCCCAGCAAGAATTTTGAACATACCAATAAGCTGATTCTAAATTTTATATGAAAAGGCAAAGAACTAGAGTAACCAAAACAATTCCCAAAAAGAACAAAGAAGCATCATACTATCCAATTTTAAGTTTACTATAAAGCTATAATAGTCAAATCAAGATAGTGTGGTATTGATGCAAGGATAGGCAATAGACAGAAAAGAAAGTGCAAAAATATAGTCAACTATATATATATATTTTTGGCTGTGCCGTGTGGCTCCCAGAATCTTAGTTCCTCGACCAGGGATCAACCCGGGCCCATGGCAGTGAAAGCGCCGAGACCTAACCACTGGAACGCCAGGGAATTCCCAGAATTTTGACAAACCTACAAAGGCAATTGAATGGTGAAAGGAACGTCTTTTCAACAAGTGGTGCCGGAACAACTGCTCATCTTTATGCAAAAAAAAAAAAAAAAAAAAAAAAAAAAAAAAAGCTGCATGATCCTGGGTCATGAAAGGTAATGTACTATTAAGACAATGAAAAGACAAACCAGAGACTGGGAGATGTTGCAAATTACATACCTAATAAAAGATTTATATCCAGACTATATAAAGAGCTCTTAACACTCAACAATATAAAAACAAACCCAGTTTAAGAATAGGCAAAAGATCTGAGCATATACTTTACCAAAGAAGATACAGAGATGGAAAATTAGCCAAGTAAAAATATGCTCACAACAATGCAAAAATCAAATAATCCAATTTTTAAAATGGGCAAAGGACTTTTTTGGGAATAGACACTTCTCCAAAGATAATATACAAATAGCCAACAAGTATATGAAAACATGCTCAACATCATTAATCACTGACGAAATGCAAATCAAAACCATGAAATACCATCGCTACTAGGATGGCTACTATCAAAAACCAGAAAATAGAGAATTCCCTGGCAGTCCAGTGGTTAGGACTCTGAGCTTTCACTGACAAGGGCCCGGGTTCAATCCCTGGTCTGGGAACTAAGATCCCACAGGCTGCAAGGTGCAGCCAAAAAAAAAAAATCGGAAAAAAAAAGAAAACAGAAAATAAGAAGTGTTGGTGAGGATGAGGAGAAATTGGAGCCCTGTACATTACTGCTGGGAATGTAAAATGGTGCAGCCACTGTGGAAAACAGCATGGAGGTTCCTCAAAAAACTAAACAGGATTACCATATGATCCAGCAATCACACTTCTGGGTATATATCCAAAAGAATTGAAAGCAGGGTCTCAAAGAGATATTTGTACCCAATGTTTATAGCAGCACTATTCACAATAGCCAAGAGGTGGAAGCAACCTGAATGTCCATCAATGGATGAATGTGTAAACAAAATGTGGTCTATGCATACATTGGGATATTATTCAGCCTTAAAAAAGGAAGGAAATTCTATCATATGGTACAACATGGATGAACCTTGAGGACATTATTCTATGTAAAATATAAGCCAGTCACAAAAAGACAAATACTGTATGATTCCACTCATATGAGGTCTCTAAACTAGTAAAATCCACAGAAACAGAAAGTAGAATTGTGTTTATGAGGAACTAGCTAGGGAAGGGAGAGTTGTTGTTTAATGGGTATATAGTTTCAGACTTATAAGATGAAAAAGTTCCAGAGATGTGTTTCACAACACTGTGAATATACTTAACATCACTGAATTGTGCATTTTAAAATACTTAAGATGGTAAATTCTTTTTTTACATGTACATGAAATATTTTTATTGCTGTTACTTTTACAAAAACAGGGTCATATTATTCACACTTTCCTGCAATTTTCTTTTGTTTTTTTATTTTATTTATTTTTTATACAGCAGGTTCTTATTAGTCATCAATTTTATACACATCAGTGTATAAATGTCGATCCCAATCGCCCAATTCATCATACCACCATCCCAACCCCTGCCGCTTTCCCCCCTTGTTGTCCATATGTTTGTTCTCTACTTCTGTGTCTCAATTTCTGTCCTGCAAACTGGTTCCTCTGCACCATTTTCTAGGTTCCACATATATGCGCTAATATACAATATTTGTTTTTCTCTTTCTGACTTATTCACTCTGTATGACAGTCTCTAGATTCATCCACGTCTCTACAAATGATGCAATTTTGTTCCTTTTTATGGCTGAGTAATATTCCATTGTATATATGGGCCACATCTTCTTTATCCATTCATCTGTCGATGGGCATTTAGGTTGCTTCCATGACCTAGCTATTGTAAATAGCGCAGCAATGAACATTGGGATGCATGTATCTTTTTGAATTATGGTTTTCTTTGGGTATATGCCCAGTAGTGTGATTGATAGGTCACATGGTAGTTCTATTTTTAGTTTTTTTTTTTTGTTTTGTTTTGTTTTGTTTTGTTAGGTTGTTTATTCGAGATATTTCCTGTTTCTTAAGGTGGGATTGTATTGCCATAAACTTCCCTCTTAGAACTGCTTTTGCTGCATCCCATAGGTTTTGGGTCGTCGTGTCTCCATTGTCATTTGTTTCTAGGTATTTTTTAATTTCCTCTTTGATTTCTTCAGTGATCACTTCGTTATTAAGTAGTGTATTGTTTAGCCTCCATGTGTTTGTATGTTTTACAGCTCTTTTCCTGTAATTGATATCTAGTCTCATAGCATTGTGGTTGGAAAAGATACTTGATACAATTTCAATTTTCTTAAATTTACCAAGGCTTGATTTGTGACCCAAGATATGATCTATCCTGGAGAATGTTCCATGAGCACTTGAGAAAAATGTGTATTCTGTTGTTTTTGGATGGAATGTCCTATAAATATCAATTAAGTCCATCTTGTTTAATGTATCATTTAAAGCTTGTGTTTCCTTATTTATTTTCATTTTGGATGACCTGTCCATTGGTGAAAGTGGGGTGTTAAAGTCCCCTACTATGATTGTGTTACTGTCGATTTCTCCCTTTATGGCTGTTAATATTTCCCTTATGGATTGAGGTGCTCCTATGTTTGGTGCATAAATATTTACAATTGTTATATCTTCTTCTTGGATTGATCCCTTGATCATTATGTAGTGTCCTTCTTTGTCTCTTCTAGTAGTCTTTATTTTAAAGTCTATTTTGTCTGATATGAGAATTGCTACTCCAGCTTTCTTTTGGTTTCCATTTGCATGGAATATCTTTTTCCATCCCCTTACTTTCAGTCTGTATGTGTCTCTAGGTCTGAAGTGGGTCTCTTGTAGACAGCATATATATGGGTCTTGTTTTTGTATCCATTCAGCCAGTCTGTGTCTTTTGGTGGGAGCATTTAGTCCATTTACATTTAAGGTAATTATTGATATGTATGTTCCTACTCCCATTTTCTTAATTGTTTTGGGTTCGTTATTGTAGGTCTTTTCCTTCTGTTGTGTTTCTTGCCTAGAGAAGTTCCTTTAGCATTTGTTGTAAAGCTGGTTTGGTGGTGCTGAACTCTCTCAGCTTTTGCTTGTCTGTAAACGTTTTAATTTCTCCATCAAATCTGAATGAGATCCTTGCTGGGTAGAGTAATCTTGGTTGCAGGTTTTTCTCCTTCATCACTTTAAGTATGTCCTGCCACTCCCTTCTGGCTTGTAGAGTTTCTGCTGAGAGATCAGCTGTTATCCTGATGGGGATTCCCTTGTGTGTTATTTGTTGTTTTTGCCTTGCTGCTTTTAATATGATTTCTTTGTGTTTAATTTTTGACAGTTTGATTAATATGTGTCTTGGTGTATTTCTCCTTGGATTTATTCTGTATGGGACTCTCTGTGCCTCCTGGACTTGATTAACTATTTCCTTTCCCATATTAGGGAAGTTTTCAACTATAATCTCTTCAAATATTTTCTCAGTCCCTTTCTTTTTCTCTTCTTCTTCTGGAACCCCTATAATTCGAATGTTGGTGCGTTTAATGTTGTCCCAGAGGTCTCTGAGACTGTCCTCTGTTCTTTTCATTCTTTTTTCTTTATTTTGCTCTGCAGCAGTTATTTCCACTATTTTATCTTCCACCTCACTTATCCGTTCTTCTGCCTCAGTTATTCTGCTATTGATCCCATCTAGAGTATTTTTTATTTCATTTATTGTGTTTTTAATCGATGCTTGATTCGTCTTTAGTTCTTCTAGGTCCTTGTTAACTGTTTCTTGCATTTTGTCTATTCTATTTCCAAGATTTTGGATCATCTTTACCATCATTATTCTGAATTCTTTTTCAGGTAGACTGCCTATTACCTCTTCATTTGTTAGGTCTGGTGGGTTTTTTATCTTGCTCCTTCTCCTGCTGTGTGTTTTTCTGTCTTCTCATTTTGCTTATGTTACTGTGTTTGGGGTCTCCTTTTTGCAGGCTGCAGGTTCGTAGTTCCCGTTGTTTTTGGTGTCTGTCCCCAGTGGCTAAGGTTGGTTTAGTGGGTTGTGTAGGCTTCTTGGTGGAGGGGACTACTGCCTGTGTTCTGGTGGATGAGGCTGGATCTTGTCTTTCTGGTGGGCAGGTCCACGTCTGGTGGTGTGTTTTGGGGTGTCTGCGGACTTTTTATGATTTTAGGCCACCTCTCTGCTAATGGGTGGCGTTGTGTTCCTGTCTTGCTACTTGTTTGGCATAGGGTGTCCAGCACTGTAGCTTGCTGGTCGTTGAGTGAAGCTGGGTGCTGGTGTTGAGATGGAGATCTCTGGAAGATTTTTGCCGTTTGATATTATGTGGAGCTGGGAGGTCTCTTGTGGACCAGTGTCCTGAAGTTCGCTCTCCCACCTCAGAGGCACAGCACTGACTCCTGGCTCCTCAATTTGGGATGATTTGTTGTCTATTCATGTATTCCACAGATGCAGGGTACATCAAGTTGATTGTGGAGCTTTAATCCGCTGCTTCTGAGGCTGCTGGGAGAGGTTTCCCTTTCTCTTCTTTGTTCTCACAGCTCCTGGGTCTCAGCTTTGGATTTGGCCCCGCCTCTGCGTGTAGGTCGCCGGAGGGCGTCTGTTCTTCGCTCAGACAGGACAGGGTTAAAGGAGCAGCCTCTTCGGGGGCTCTGGCTCACTCAGGCCGGGCGGGAGGGAGGGGCACGGAGTGCGGGGCGAGCCTGCAGCGGCAGAGGTCGGCGTGACGTTGCACCAGCCTGAGGCGCGCGGTGCGTTCTCTCAGGGAAGCCGCCCCTGGATCCCGGGACCCCGGCAGTGGCAGGCTGCACAGGCTCCCGGAAGGGCGGTGTGGACAGTGACCTGCGCTCGCACACAGGCTTCTTGGCGGCGGCAGCAGCAGCCCCAGCGTCCCACGCCCGTCTCTGGGCTCCGCGCTTTCAGCCGCGACTCGCGCCCGTCTCTGGAGCTCCTTTACGCGGCGCTCTTAATCCCCTCTCCTCGCGCACCAGGAAACCAAGAGGGAAGAAAACGTCTCCTGCCTCTTCGGCAGCTCCAGAGTTTTCCCGGACTCCCTCCCGGCTAGCTGTGGCACATTAGCCCCCTTCAGGCTGAGTTCTCGCCGCCAGCCCCAGTCCTCTCGCTGCGCTCTGACCGAAGCCTGAGCCTCAGCTCCAGCGCCGCCCGCCCCGGCGGGGGAGCAGACAAGCCTCTCGGGCTGGTGAGTGCCGCTCGGCACCGCTCCTCTGTGCGGGAATCTCTCCGCTTTGCCCTACCCAGGTATGTGGGGAGTTTCTTGCCTTTTGGGAGGTCTGGGGTCTTCTGCCAGCGTTCAGTAGGTGTTCTGTAGGAGTTGTTCCACGTGTAGCTGTATTTCTGGTGTATCTGTGGGGAGGAAGGTGATCTCCGCGTCTTACTCTTCCGCCATCTTACCCGGAAGTCCCATATTCAGGATTTTTATACCTATGTTTGCAGATAAGATTGATCCATATATTTCTTTCTCCTGCTATCACTGTCAGGTATGGTATCAGTTATCCTATTTTCATATCAAAAATTGCGAAACGTTATCTTTTTCTATTCCCTAAAACAGTTTAAGAACTGTTTATTGAAGTTTTGCTAGAACTCAGTGACACATTCTCATTACCCAAGATCACCACTGTTAATATCTTAATGCATATCCTTTCAGATCTCTCTATGTGTATATGTGAGTACACAGGAACAAATATATAATACACCAAATAAGATCACTCTGCATGCTGTTCTGCAAACTTTTTTCAGCCAACAATCTCCACCATTTAAAAAAATGTTCATCTCATCTAATACCACATATTTATATTTTCCCAACTGACCCCAGAATGACCCTTATAGCTGGTTTGTCCAAACCAAAACCCAATTCCCCCTCAATCTATCAGCTAGTCCTGATAACAAAACCTCCAAAACACATCTCCATTCACTTTTCCCAACTCTTTCTCTACTACCCCGGTCCAACCACTCTCACCTCCCATCTGGGCTACTACACTAGTCTCCTCATTGGTCTCCCTGTTTCCATTCTTGCTTCCCAACGACAAGCCATTCTCCATGTAGCAGCCAGAATGAGTTTAAAACATAAATCATGTTACTCCTCTGCTTAAAAGTCTCCAATAATTTCCCACTGTACTTTTTTTTTTTTTTTTGCGGTACGCGGGCCTCTCACTGTTGTGGCCTCTCCCATTGTGGAGCGCAGGCTCCGGACGCGCAGGCTCAGCGGCCATGGCTCACGGGCCCAGCCACTCCGCGGCATGTGGGATCTTCCCGGACCGGGGCACGAACCCGTGTCCCCTGCATCGGCAGGCGGACTCTCAACCACTGCGCCACCAGAGAAGCCCCCACTGTACTTTTAAGATCCAAAATCCTTATTTGGGCCTGCAAGGTCACACACGGCCTGGCTTCTGCCCACTCCTCTGACCTCACCTCTTGCTGCTTGTTCATTCTCTCACTCATTACAATCTAGTCACATTGGCCTTCTTTCTGTTCCTCCAACATGCTAAGCTTATCCCTCCATAGGGCCTTTGTATTTTCTATTGCCATCATCTGGAGTGCTTTCCCTGTGGTCCTCACCTGGCTGACTCATTCTCACCCTTCAGGTCTTACATGGCTCACACGGCTCCCCCTCAGAGCCCATCCCTGACCACCATCACTCTCTATCACATCACACTATTTTTGCTTTTTTTGCCCTTGCCATGCGGCATGTGGGATCTTAGTTCCCCAACAAGGGATCGAACCCGTGCCCCCTGCATTGGATGTGCAGAGTCTTAACCACTGGACCATCAGGGAAGTCCCACATCACACTATTTTAACTGATAATTTTCTTGTTCACTTGTTTGTCTGTCACCCCTGCCTCCAGAATGTGAACTGCTTTATTCTCCACTATGTCCCAAGCTCCTAGTGCAATATCTAGCATATAACAGATACTTAATGTATATCAGTTGATTGAACAAAAGGTGGATTAGCCTTGAGCAGGAAGAGGGCTACCTCTTCCTCTGAGACTGGAGAGAGAACAGGATGGGAGCAGATGCAACAAAGTGCGCCCCTATGTTCTTGGTGCTTTGTGGAGGAAAATCATCTGTGGAGAGAGAGGCCTTGTAGGCAGAGAGGTTTGTGAAAAGTGGTAAAGGCTCTAAATCGTTCCTGAGGGAAACAGGAGACTTGCTGACCCAAAACACATAGTAGAAGGATTAACTAGCTGTGGTGAGAACCCAGCTGATACTGGAACCATAAATTCACAATGTCAAACTCCACTAATTTATAAGATATGGACACTCATCTATTTGGGTAAAGATCAGAGAAAGCAGGTTGTAAGACTGATTCTAAATTGGGAGCTTGCAGGGCAGATGTTATAATATTAAAAAAGGTAAGATTTATCTATTTATTTTTTCAATTAAGCATGCTGTAACAGAAGTCAAGTCCAAAGTTTTAATCAAAGTATTTGATAATTAGGACTCACTGGCAGTGGCTTAAAATATTTGGGCAGAAGACTGTTACCCTACAGATTTGTGTAATTTTTTTTTAAAAAAAAAAGAAGAACTACAGGTCTGGCCTGTGTACACCTAACTCTAATCATTGTCACTGTAACAAAATGTCATTGCCTCTCACCCACTTCCCAGGCCTGTTGCCAATTCCAGACTGGTTTACCCAGAGACCTTTGAATCAAGAGCTAATGCATCCCCTTGACCTTGCCACAAGTATGTAATATGAAGTTTCTTTATGGCCTTCCCCAAAAGTAATTATCAGAGTTTCTGTCAACAAGAAAAGGACAATACTCAGGCACTGGCTCTGGGGAGTCAGAACGCCACCATGAGACAAATCAGACTTGGGGCTCAGGGCCTGGGGTCAGGAGATAAATGGAAATTTCAGCCTGAGTTTATATAAGAATAGGCTTAGTGAGTTTGCAAATACACCGTGAGATTATTTTCCTTGTTTGAAAGGAGGTAAGGTTTATAATAGCACCAGAAGAAATGAAGGTATAAATCTGAACAAAATACTTGCAGGATCTGTACATGAAAAACTACAGAACGCTGGTGAGAGAAATCAAAGATCTAAATAAATGGAGAGATATGCCATGTTCATGGGTTGGACGATGCAAGATCATTAAGATGTCAGTTCTCCTCCACTTGATCTTTAGATTTTATACAATGCCAATCAAAATCCCAGCAAGAATTTTGAACATACCAATAAGCTGATTCTAAATTTTATATGAAAAGGCAAAGAACTAGAGTAACCAAAACAATTCCCAAAAAGAACAAAGAAGCATCATACTATCCAATTTTAAGTTTACTATAAAGCTATAATAGTCAAATCAAGATAGTGTGGTATTGATGCAAGGATAGGCAATAGACAGAAAAGAAAGTGCAAAAATATAGTCAACTATATATATATTTTTTTGGCTGTGCCGTGTGGCTCCCAGAATCTTAGTTCCTCGACCAGGGATCAACCCGGGCCCATGGCAGTGAAAGCGCCGAGACCTAACCACTGGAACGCCAGGGAATTCCCAGAATTTTGACAAACCTACAAAGGCAATTGAATGGTGAAAGGAACGTCTTTTCAACAAGTGGTGCCGGAACAACTGCTCATCTTTATGCAAAAAAAAAAAAAAAAAAAAAGCTGCATGATCCTGGGTCATGAAAGGTAATGTACTATTAAGACAATGAAAAGACAAACCAGAGACTGGGAGATGTTGCAAATTACATACCTAATAAAAGATTTATATCCAGACTATATAAAGAGCTCTTAACACTCAACAATATAAAAACAAACCCAGTTTAAGAATAGGCAAAAGATCTGAGCATATACTTTACCAAAGAAGATACAGAGATGGAAAATTAGCCAAGTAAAAATATGCTCACAACAATGCAAAAATCAAATAATCCAATTTTTAAAATGGGCAAAGGACTTTTTTGGGAATAGACACTTCTCCAAAGATAATATACAAATAGCCAACAAGTATATGAAAACATGCTCAACATCATTAATCACTGACGAAATGCAAATCAAAACCATGAAATACCATCGCTACTAGGATGGCTACTATCAAAAACCAGAAAATAGAGAATTCCCTGGCAGTCCAGTGGTTAGGACTCTGAGCTTTCACTGACAAGGGCCCGGGTTCAATCCCTGGTCTGGGAACTAAGATCCCACAGGCTGCAAGGTGCAGCCAAAAAAAAAAAATCGGAAAAAAAAAGAAAACAGAAAATAAGAAGTGTTGGTGAGGATGAGGAGAAATTGGAGCCCTGTACATTACTGCTGGGAATGTAAAATGGTGCAGCCACTGTGGAAAACAGCATGGAGGTTCCTCAAAAAACTAAACAGGATTACCATATGATCCAGCAATCACACTTCTGGGTATATATCCAAAAGAATTGAAAGCAGGGTCTCAAAGAGATATTTGTACCCAATGTTTATAGCAGCACTATTCACAATAGCCAAGAGGTGGAAGCAACCTGAATGTCCATCAATGGATGAATGTGTAAACAAAATGTGGTCTATGCATACATTGGGATATTATTCAGCCTTAAAAAAGGAAGGAAATTCTATCATATGGTACAACATGGATGAACCTTGAGGACATTATTCTATGTAAAATATAAGCCAGTCACAAAAAGACAAATACTGTATGATTCCACTCATATGAGGTCTCTAAACTAGTAAAATCCACAGAAACAGAAAGTAGAATTGTGTTTATGAGGAACTAGCTAGGGAAGGGAGAGTTGTTGTTTAATGGGTATATAGTTTCAGACTTATAAGATGAAAAAGTTCCAGAGATGTGTTTCACAACACTGTGAATATACTTAACATCACTGAATTGTGCATTTTAAAATACTTAAGATGGTAAATTCTTTTTTTACATGTACATGAAATATTTTTATTGCTGTTACTTTTACAAAAACAGGGTCATATTATTCACACTTTCCTGCAATTTTCTTTTGTTTTTTTATTTTATTTATTTTTTATACAGCAGGTTCTTATTAGTCATCAATTTTATACACATCAGTGTATAAATGTCGATCCCAATCGCCCAATTCATCATACCACCATCCCAACCCCTGCCGCTTTCCCCCCTTGTTGTCCATATGTTTGTTCTCTACTTCTGTGTCTCAATTTCTGTCCTGCAAACTGGTTCCTCTGCACCATTTTCTAGGTTCCACATATATGCGCTAATATACAATATTTGTTTTTCTCTTTCTGACTTATTCACTCTGTATGACAGTCTCTAGATTCATCCACGTCTCTACAAATGATGCAATTTTGTTCCTTTTTATGGCTGAGTAATATTCCATTGTATATATGGGCCACATCTTCTTTATCCATTCATCTGTCGATGGGCATTTAGGTTGCTTCCATGACCTAGCTATTGTAAATAGCGCAGCAATGAACATTGGGATGCATGTATCTTTTTGAATTATGGTTTTCTTTGGGTATATGCCCAGTAGTGTGATTGATAGGTCACATGGTAGTTCTATTTTTAGTTTTTTGTTTTGTTTTGTTTTGTTTTGTTTTGTTAGGTTGTTTATTCGAGATATTTCCTGTTTCTTAAGGTGGGATTGTATTGCCATAAACTTCCCTCTTAGAACTGCTTTTGCTGCATCCCATAGGTTTTGGGTCGTCGTGTCTCCATTGTCATTTGTTTCTAGGTATTTTTTAATTTCCTCTTTGATTTCTTCAGTGATCACTTCGTTATTAAGTAGTGTATTGTTTAGCCTCCATGTGTTTGTATGTTTTACAGCTCTTTTCCTGTAATTGATATCTAGTCTCATAGCATTGTGGTTGGAAAAGATACTTGATACAATTTCAATTTTCTTAAATTTACCAAGGCTTGATTTGTGACCCAAGATATGATCTATCCTGGAGAATGTTCCATGAGCACTTGAGAAAAATGTGTATTCTGTTGTTTTTGGATGGAATGTCCTATAAATATCAATTAAGTCCATCTTGTTTAATGTATCATTTAAAGCTTGTGTTTCCTTATTTATTTTCATTTTGGATGACCTGTCCATTGGTGAAAGTGGGGTGTTAAAGTCCCCTACTATGATTGTGTTACTGTCGATTTCTCCCTTTATGGCTGTTAATATTTCCCTTATGGATTGAGGTGCTCCTATGTTTGGTGCATAAATATTTACAATTGTTATATCTTCTTCTTGGATTGATCCCTTGATCATTATGTAGTGTCCTTCTTTGTCTCTTCTAGTAGTCTTTATTTTAAAGTCTATTTTGTCTGATATGAGAATTGCTACTCCAGCTTTCTTTTGGTTTCCATTTGCATGGAATATCTTTTTCCATCCCCTTACTTTCAGTCTGTATGTGTCTCTAGGTCTGAAGTGGGTCTCTTGTAGACAGCATATATATGGGTCTTGTTTTTGTATCCATTCAGCCAGTCTGTGTCTTTTGGTGGGAGCATTTAGTCCATTTACATTTAAGGTAATTATTGATATGTATGTTCCTACTCCCATTTTCTTAATTGTTTTGGGTTCGTTATTGTAGGTCTTTTCCTTCTGTTGTGTTTCTTGCCTAGAGAAGTTCCTTTAGCATTTGTTGTAAAGCTGGTTTGGTGGTGCTGAACTCTCTCAGCTTTTGCTTGTCTGTAAACGTTTTAATTTCTCCATCAAATCTGAATGAGATCCTTGCTGGGTAGAGTAATCTTGGTTGCAGGTTTTTCTCCTTCATCACTTTAAGTATGTCCTGCCACTCCCTTCTGGCTTGTAGAGTTTCTGCTGAGAGATCAGCTGTTATCCTGATGGGGATTCCCTTGTGTGTTATTTGTTGTTTTTGCCTTGCTGCTTTTAATATGATTTCTTTGTGTTTAATTTTTGACAGTTTGATTAATATGTGTCTTGGTGTATTTCTCCTTGGATTTATTCTGTATGGGACTCTCTGTGCCTCCTGGACTTGATTAACTATTTCCTTTCCCATATTAGGGAAGTTTTCAACTATAATCTCTTCAAATATTTTCTCAGTCCCTTTCTTTTTCTCTTCTTCTTCTGGAACCCCTATAATTCGAATGTTGGTGCGTTTAATGTTGTCCCAGAGGTCTCTGAGACTGTCCTCTGTTCTTTTCATTCTTTTTTCTTTATTTTGCTCTGCAGCAGTTATTTCCACTATTTTATCTTCCACCTCACTTATCCGTTCTTCTGCCTCAGTTATTCTGCTATTGATCCCATCTAGAGTATTTTTTATTTCATTTATTGTGTTTTTAATCGATGCTTGATTCGTCTTTAGTTCTTCTAGGTCCTTGTTAACTGTTTCTTGCATTTTGTCTATTCTATTTCCAAGATTTTGGATCATCTTTACCATCATTATTCTGAATTCTTTTTCAGGTAGACTGCCTATTACCTCTTCATTTGTTAGGTCTGGTGGGTTTTTTATCTTGCTCCTTCTCCTGCTGTGTGTTTTTCTGTCTTCTCATTTTGCTTATGTTACTGTGTTTGGGGTCTCCTTTTTGCAGGCTGCAGGTTCGTAGTTCCCGTTGTTTTTGGTGTCTGTCCCCAGTGGCTAAGGTTGGTTTAGTGGGTTGTGTAGGCTTCTTGGTGGAGGGGACTACTGCCTGTGTTCTGGTGGATGAGGCTGGATCTTGTCTTTCTGGTGGGCAGGTCCACGTCTGGTGGTGTGTTTTGGGGTGTCTGCGGACTTTTTATGATTTTAGGCCACCTCTCTGCTAATGGGTGGCGTTGTGTTCCTGTCTTGCTACTTGTTTGGCATAGGGTGTCCAGCACTGTAGCTTGCTGGTCGTTGAGTGAAGCTGGGTGCTGGTGTTGAGATGGAGATCTCTGGAAGATTTTTGCCGTTTGATATTATGTGGAGCTGGGAGGTCTCTTGTGGACCAGTGTCCTGAAGTTCGCTCTCCCACCTCAGAGGCACAGCACTGACTCCTGGCTCCTCAATTTGGGATGATTTGTTGTCTATTCATGTATTCCACAGATGCAGGGTACATCAAGTTGATTGTGGAGCTTTAATCCGCTGCTTCTGAGGCTGCTGGGAGAGGTTTCCCTTTCTCTTCTTTGTTCTCACAGCTCCTGGGTCTCAGCTTTGGATTTGGCCCCGCCTCTGCGTGTAGGTCGCCGGAGGGCGTCTGTTCTTCGCTCAGACAGGACAGGGTTAAAGGAGCAGCCTCTTCGGGGGCTCTGGCTCACTCAGGCCGGGCGGGAGGGAGGGGCACGGAGTGCGGGGCGAGCCTGCAGCGGCAGAGGTCGGCGTGACGTTGCACCAGCCTGAGGCGCGCGGTGCGTTCTCTCAGGGAAGCCGCCCCTGGATCCCGGGACCCCGGCAGTGGCAGGCTGCACAGGCTCCCGGAAGGGCGGTGTGGACAGTGACCTGCGCTCGCACACAGGCTTCTTGGCGGCGGCAGCAGCAGCCCCAGCGTCCCACGCCCGTCTCTGGGCTCCGCGCTTTCAGCCGCGACTCGCGCCCGTCTCTGGAGCTCCTTTACGCGGCGCTCTTAATCCCCTCTCCTCGCGCACCAGGAAACCAAGAGGGAAGAAAACGTCTCCTGCCTCTTCGGCAGCTCCAGAGTTTTCCCGGACTCCCTCCCGGCTAGCTGTGGCACATTAGCCCCCTTCAGGCTGAGTTCTCGCCGCCAGCCCCAGTCCTCTCGCTGCGCTCTGACCGAAGCCTGAGCCTCAGCTCCAGCGCCGCCCGCCCCGGCGGGGGAGCAGACAAGCCTCTCGGGCTGGTGAGTGCCGCTCGGCACCGCTCCTCTGTGCGGGAATCTCTCCGCTTTGCCCTACCCAGGTATGTGGGGAGTTTCTTGCCTTTTGGGAGGTCTGGGGTCTTCTGCCAGCGTTCAGTAGGTGTTCTGTAGGAGTTGTTCCACGTGTAGCTGTATTTCTGGTGTATCTGTGGGGAGGAAGGTGATCTCCGCGTCTTACTCTTCCGCCATCTTACCCGGAAGTCCCATATTCAGGATTTTTATACCTATGTTTGCAGATAAGATTGATCCATATATTTCTTTCTCCTGCTATCACTGTCAGGTATGGTATCAGTTATCCTATTTTCATATCAAAAATTGCGAAACGTTATCTTTTTCTATTCCCTAAAACAGTTTAAGAACTGTTTATTGAAGTTTTGCTAGAACTCAGTGACACATTCTCATTACCCAAGATCACCACTGTTAATATCTTAATGCATATCCTTTCAGATCTCTCTATGTGTATATGTGAGTACACAGGAACAAATATATAATACACCAAATAAGATCACTCTGCATGCTGTTCTGCAAACTTTTTTCAGCCAACAATCTCCACCATTTAAAAAAATGTTCATCTCATCTAATACCACATATTTATATTTTCCCAACTGACCCCAGTATGACCCTTATAGCTGGTTTGTCCAAACCAAAACCCAATTCCCCCTCAATCTATCAGCTAGTCCTGATAACAAAACCTCCAAAACACATCTCCATTCACTTTTCCCAACTCTTTCTCTACTACCCCGGTCCAACCACTCTCACCTCCCATCTGGGCTACTACACTAGTCTCCTCATTGGTCTCCCTGTTTCCATTCTTGCTTCCCAACGACAAGCCATTCTCCATGTAGCAGCCAGAATGAGTTTAAAACATAAATCATGTTACTCCTCTGCTTAAAAGTCTCCAATAATTTCCCACTGTACTTTTTTTTTTTTTTTTTTTGCGGTACGCGGGCCTCTCACTGTTGTGGCCTCTCCCATTGTGGAGCACAGGCTCCGGACGCGCAGGCTCAGCGGCCATGGCTCACGGGCCCAGCCACTCCGCGGCATGTGGGATCTTCCCGGACCGGGGCACGAACCCGTGTCCCCTGCATCGGCAGGCGGACTCTCAACCACTGCGCCACCAGAGAAGCCCCCACTGTACTTTTAAGATCCAAAATCCTTATTTGGGCCTGCAAGGTCACACACGGCCTGGCTTCTGCCCACTCCTCTGACCTCACCTCTTGCTGCTTGTTCATTCTCTCACTCATTACAATCTAGTCACATTGGCCTTCTTTCTGTTCCTCCAACATGCTAAGCTTATCCCTCCATAGGGCCTTTGTATTTTCTATTGCCATCATCTGGAGTGCTTTCCCTGTGGTCCTCACCTGGCTGACTCATTCTCACCCTTCAGGTCTTACATGGCTCACACGGCTCCCCCTCAGAGCCCATCCCTGACCACCATCACTCTCTATCACATCACACTATTTTTGTTTTTTTTGCCCTTGCCATGCGGCATGTGGGATCTTAGTTCCCCAACAAGGGATCGAACCCGTGCCCCCTGCATTGGATGTGCAGAGTCTTAACCACTGGACCATCAGGGAAGTCCCACATCACACTATTTTAACTGATAATTTTCTTGTTCACTTGTTTGTCTGTCACCCCTGCCTCCAGAATGTGAACTGCTTTATTCTCCACTATGTCCCAAGCTCCTAGTGCAATATCTAGCATATAACAGATACTTAATGTATATCAGTTGATTGAACAAAAGGTGGATTAGCCTTGAGCAGGAAGAGGGCTACCTCTTCCTCTGAGACTGGAGAGAGAACAGGATGGGAGCAGATGCAACAAAGTGCGCCCCTATGTTCTTGGTGCTTTGTGGAGGAAAATCATCTGTGGAGAGAGAGGCCTTGTAGGCAGAGAGGTTTGTGAAAAGTGGTAAAGGCTCTAAATCGTTCCTGAGGGAAACAGGAGACTTGCTGACCCAAAACACATAGTAGAAGGATTAACTAGCTGTGGTGAGAACCCAGCTGATACTGGAACCATAAATTCACAATGTCAAACTCCACTAATTTATAAGATATGGACACTCATCTATTTGGGTAAAGATCAGAGAAAGCAGGTTGTAAGACTGATTCTAAATTGGGAGCTTGCAGGGCAGATGTTATAATATTAAAAAAGGTAAGATTTATCTATTTATTTTTTCAATTAAGCATGCTGTAACAGAAGTCAAGTCCAAAGTTTTAATCAAAGTATTTGATAATTAGGACTCACTGGCAGTGGCTTAAAATATTTGGGCAGAAGACTGTTACCCTACAGATTTGTGTAATTTTTTTTTTAAAAAAAAAGAAGAACTACAGGTCTGGCCTGTGTACACCTAACTCTAATCATTGTCACTGTAACAAAATGTCATTGCCTCTCACCCACTTCCCAGGTCTGTTGCCAATTCCAGACTGGTTTACCCAGAGACCTTTGAATCAAGAGCTAATGCATCCCCTTGACCTTGCCACAAGTATGTAATATGAAGTTTCTTTATGGCCTTCCCCAAAAGTAATTATCAGAGTTTCTGTCAACAAGAAAAGGACAATACTCAGGCACTGGCTCTGGGGAGTCAGAACGCCACCATGAGACAAATCAGACTTGGGGCTCAGGGCCTGGGGTCAGGAGATAAATGGAAATTTCAGCCTGAGTTTATATAAGAATAGGCTTAGTGAGTTTGCAAATACACCGTGAGATTATTTTCCTTGTTTGAAAGGAGGTAAGGTTTATAATAGCACCAGAAGAAATGAAGGTATAAATCTGAACAAAATACTTGCAGGATCTGTACATGAAAAACTACAGAACGCTGGTGAGAGAAATCAAAGATCTAAATAAATGGAGAGATATGCCATGTTCATGGGTTGGACGATGCAAGATCACTAAGATGTCAGTTCTCCTCAACTTGATCTTTAGATTTTATACAATGCCAATCAAAATCCCAGCAAGAATTTTGAACATACCAATAAGCTGATTCTAAATTTTATATGAAAAGGCAAAGAACTAGAGTAACCAAAACAATTCCCAAAAAGAACAAAGAAGCATCATACTATCCAATTTTAAGTTTACTATAAAGCTATAATAGTCAAATCAAGATAGTGTGGTATTGATGCAAGGATAGGCAATAGACAGAAAAGAAAGTGCAAAAATATAGTCAACTATATATATATATTTTTGGCTGTGCCGTGTGGCTCCCAGAATCTTAGTTCCTCGACCAGGGATCAACCCGGGCCCATGGCAGTGAAAGCGCCGAGACCTAACCACTGGAACGCCAGGGAATTCCCAGAATTTTGACAAACCTACAAAGGCAATTGAATGGTGAAAGGAACGTCTTTTCAACAAGTGGTGCCGGAACAACTGCTCATCTTTATGCAAAAAAAAAAAAAAAAAAAAAAAAAAGCTGCATGATCCTGGGTCATGAAAGGCAATGTACTATTAAGACAATGAAAAGACAAACCAGAGACTGGGAGATGTTGCAAATTACATACCTAATAAAAGATTTATATCCAGACTATATAAAGAGCTCTTAACACTCAACAATATAAAAACAAACCCAGTTTAAGAATAGGCAAAAGATCTGAGCATATACTTTACCAAAGAAGATACAGAGATGGAAAATTAGCCAAGTAAAAATATGCTCACAACAATGCAAAAATCAAATAATCCAATTTTTAAAATGGGCAAAGGACTTTTTTGGGAATAGACACTTCTCCAAAGATAATATACAAATAGCCAACAAGTATATGAAAACATGCTCAACATCATTAATCACTGACGAAATGCAAATCAAAACCATGAAATACCATCGCTACTAGGATGGCTACTATCAAAAACCAGAAAATAGAGAATTCCCTGGCAGTCCAGTGGTTAGGACTCTGAGCTTTCACTGACAAGGGCCCGGGTTCAATCCCTGGTCTGGGAACTAAGATCCCACAGGCTGCAAGGTGCAGCCAAAAAAAAAAAAAATCGGAAAAAAAAAGAAAACAGAAAATAAGAAGTGTTGGTGAGGATGAGGAGAAATTGGAGCCCTGTACATTACTGCTGGGAATGTAAAATGGTGCAGCCACTGTGGAAAACAGCATGGAGGTTCCTCAAAAAACTAAACAGGATTACCATATGATCCAGCAATCACACTTCTGGGTATATATCCAAAAGAATTGAAAGCAGGGTCTCAAAGAGATATTTGTACCCAATGTTTATAGCAGCACTATTCACAATAGCCAAGAGGTGGAAGCAACCTGAATGTCCATCAGTGGATGAATGTGTAAACAAAATGTGGTCTATGCATACATTGGGATATTATTCAGCCTTAAAAAAGGAAGGAAATTCTATCATATGGTACAACATGGATGAACCTTGAGGACATTATTCTATGTAAAATATAAGCCAGTCACAAAAAGACAAATACTGTATGATTCCACTCATATGAGGTCTCTAAACTAGTAAAATCCACAGAAACAGAAAGTAGAATTGTGTTTATGAGGAACTAGCTAGGGAAGGGAGAGTTGTTGTTTAATGGGTATATAGTTTCAGACTTATAAGATGAAAAAGTTCCAGAGATGTGTTTCACAACACTGTGAATATACTTAACATCACTGAATTGTGCATTTTAAAATACTTAAGATGGTAAATTCTTTTTTTACATGTACATGAAATATTTTTATTGCTGTTACTTTTACAAAAACAGGGTCATATTATTCACACTTTCCTGCAATTTTCTTTTGTTTTTTTATTTTATTTATTTTTTATACAGCAGGTTCTTATTAGTCATCAATTTTATACACATCAGTGTATAAATGTCGATCCCAATCGCCCAATTCATCATACCACCATCCCAACCCCTGCCGCTTTCCCCCCTTGTTGTCCATATGTTTGTTCTCTACTTCTGTGTCTCAATTTCTGTCCTGCAAACTGGTTCCTCTGCACCATTTTCTAGGTTCCACATATATGCGCTAATATACAATATTTGTTTTTCTCTTTCTGACTTATTCACTCTGTATGACAGTCTCTAGATTCAGCCACGTCTCTACAAATGATGCAATTTTGTTCCTTTTTATGGCTGAGTAATATTCCATTGTATATATGGGCCACATCTTCTTTATCCATTCATCTGTCGATGGGCATTTAGGTTGCTTCCATGACCTAGCTATTGTAAATAGCGCAGCAATGAACATTGGGATGCATGTATCTTTTTGAATTATGGTTTTCTTTGGGTATATGCCCAGTAGTGTGATTGATAGGTCACATGGTAGTTCTATTTTTAGTTTTTTGTTTTGTTTTGTTTTGTTTTGTTTTGTTAGGTTGTTTATTCGAGATATTTCCTGTTTCTTAAGGTGGGATTGTATTGCCATAAACTTCCCTCTTAGAACTGCTTTTGCTGCATCCCATAGGTTTTGGGTCGTCGTGTCTCCATTGTCATTTGTTTCTAGGTATTTTTTAATTTCCTCTTTGATTTCTTCAGTGATCACTTCGTTATTAAGTAGTGTATTGTTTAGCCTCCATGTGTTTGTATGTTTTACAGCTCTTTTCCTGTAATTGATATCTAGTCTCATAGCATTGTGGTTGGAAAAGATACTTGATACAATTTCAATTTTCTTAAATTTACCAAGGCTTGATTTGTGACCCAAGATATGATCTATCCTGGAGAATGTTCCATGAGCACTTGAGAAAAATGTGTATTCTGTTGTTTTTGGATGGAATGTCCTATAAATATCAATTAAGTCCATCTTGTTTAATGTATCATTTAAAGCTTGTGTTTCCTTATTTATTTTCATTTTGGATGACCTGTCCATTGGTGAAAGTGGGGTGTTAAAGTCCCCTACTATGATTGTGTTACTGTCGATTTCTCCCTTTATGGCTGTTAATATTTCCCTTATGGATTGAGGTGCTCCTATGTTTGGTGCATAAATATTTACAATTGTTATATCTTCTTCTTGGATTGATCCCTTGATCATTATGTAGTGTCCTTCTTTGTCTCTTCTAGTAGTCTTTATTTTAAAGTCTATTTTGTCTGATATGAGAATTGCTACTCCAGCTTTCTTTTGGTTTCCATTTGCATGGAATATCTTTTTCCATCCCCTTACTTTCAGTCTGTATGTGTCTCTAGGTCTGAAGTGGGTCTCTTGTAGACAGCATATATATGGGTCTTGTTTTTGTATCCATTCAGCCAGTCTGTGTCTTTTGGTGGGAGCATTTAGTCCATTTACATTTAAGGTAATTATTGATATGTATGTTCCTACTCCCATTTTCTTAATTGTTTTGGGTTCGTTATTGTAGGTCTTTTCCTTCTGTTGTGTTTCTTGCCTAGAGAAGTTCCTTTAGCATTTGTTGTAAAGCTGGTTTGGTGGTGCTGAACTCTCTCAGCTTTTGCTTGTCTGTAAACGTTTTAATTTCTCCATCAAATCTGAATGAGATCCTTGCTGGGTAGAGTAATCTTGGTTGCAGGTTTTTCTCCTTCATCACTTTAAGTATGTCCTGCCACTCCCTTCTGGCTTGTAGAGTTTCTGCCGAGAGATCAGCTGTTATCCTGATGGGGATTCCCTTGTGTGTTATTTGTTGTTTTTGCCTTGCTGCTTTTAATATGATTTCTTTGTGTTTAATTTTTGACAGTTTGATTAATATGTGTCTTGGTGTATTTCTCCTTGGATTTATTCTGTATGGGACTCTCTGTGCCTCCTGGACTTGATTAACTATTTCCTTTCCCATATTAGGGAAGTTTTCAACTATAATCTCTTCAAATATTTTCTCAGTCCCTTTCTTTTTCTCTTCTTCGTCTGGAACCCCTATAATTCGAATGTTGGTGCGTTTAATGTTGTCCCAGAGGTCTCTGAGACTGTCCTCTGTTCTTTTCATTCTTTTTTCTTTATTTTGCTCTGCAGCAGTTATTTCCACTATTTTATCTTCCACCTCACTTATCCGTTCTTCTGCCTCAGTTATTCTGCTATTGATCCCATCTAGAGTATTTTTTATTTCATTTATTGTGTTTTTAATCGATGCTTGATTCGTCTTTAGTTCTTCTAGGTCCTTGTTAACTGTTTCTTGCATTTTGTCTATTCTATTTCCAAGATTTTGGATCATCTTTACCATCATTATTCTGAATTCTTTTTCAGGTAGACTGCCTATTACCTCTTCATTTGTTAGGTCTGGTGGGTTTTTTATCTTGCTCCTTCTCCTGCTGTGTGTTTTTCTGTCTTCTCATTTTGCTTATGTTACTGTGTTTGGGGTCTCCTTTTTGCAGGCTGCAGGTTCGTAGTTCCCGTTGTTTTTGGTGTCTGTCCCCAGTGGCTAAGGTTGGTTTAGTGGGTTGTGTAGGCTTCTTGGTGGAGGGGACTACTGCCTGTGTTCTGGTGGATGAGGCTGGATCTTGTCTTTCTGGTGGGCAGGTCCACGTCTGGTGGTGTGTTTTGGGGTGTCTGCGGACTTTTTATGATTTTAGGCCACCTCTCTGCTAATGGGTGGCGTACTTGTTTGGCATAGGGTGTCCAGCACTGTAGCTTGCTGGTCGTTGAGTGAAGCTGGGTGCTGGTGTTGAGATGGAGATCTCTGGAAGATTTTTGCCGTTTGATATTATGTGGAGCTGGGAGGTCTCTTGTGGACCAGTGTCCTGAAGTTCGCTCTCCCACCTCAGAGGCACAGCACTGACTCCTGGCTCCTCAATTTGGGATGATTTGTTGTCTATTCATGTATTCCACAGATGCAGGGTACATCAAGTTGATTGTGGAGCTTTAATCCGCTGCTTCTGAGGCTGCTGGGAGAGGTTTCCCTTTCTCTTCTTTGTTCTCACAGCTCCTGGGTCTCAGCTTTGGATTTGGCCCCGCCTCTGCGTGTAGGTCGCCGGAGGGCGTCTGTTCTTCGCTCAGACAGGACAGGGTTAAAGGAGCAGCCTCTTCGGGGGCTCTGGCTCACTCAGGCCGGGCGGGAGGGAGGGGCACGGAGTGCGGGGCGAGCCTGCAGCGGCAGAGGTCGGCGTGACGTTGCACCAGCCTGAGGCGCGCGGTGCGTTCTCTCAGGGAAGCCGCCCCTGGATCCCGGGACCCCGGCAGTGGCAGGCTGCACAGGCTCCCGGAAGGGCGGTGTGGACAGTGACCTGCGCTCGCACACAGGCTTCTTGGCGGCGGCAGCAGCAGCCCCAGCGTCCCACGCCCGTCTCTGGGCTCCGCGCTTTCAGCCGCGACTCGCGCCCGTCTCTGGAGCTCCTTTACGCGGCGCTCTTAATCCCCTCTCCTCGCGCACCAGGAAACCAAGAGGGAAGAAAACGTCTCCTGCCTCTTCGGCAGCTCCAGAGTTTTCCCGGACTCCCTCCCGGCTAGCTGTGGCACATTAGCCCCCTTCAGGCTGAGTTCTCGCCGCCAGCCCCAGTCCTCTCGCTGCGCTCTGACCGAAGCCTGAGCCTCAGCTCCAGCGCCGCCCGCCCCGGCGGGGGAGCAGACAAGCCTCTCGGGCTGGTGAGTGCCACTCGGCACCGCTCCTCTGTGCGGGAATCTCTCCGCTTTGCCCTACCCAGGTATGTGGGGAGTTTCTTGCCTTTTGGGAGGTCTGGGGTCTTCTGCCAGCGTTCAGTAGGTGTTCTGTAGGAGTTGTTCCACGTGTAGCTGTATTTCTGGTGTATCTGTGGGGAGGAAGGTGATCTCCGCGTCTTACTCTTCCGCCATCTTACCCGGAAGTCCCATATTCAGGATTTTTATACCTATGTTTGCAGATAAGATTGATCCATATATTTCTTTCTCCTGCTATCACTGTCAGGTATGGTATCAGTTATCCTATTTTCATATCAAAAATTGCGAAACGTTATCTTTTTCTATTCCCTAAAACAGTTTAAGAACTGTTTATTGAAGTTTTGCTAGAACTCAGTGACACATTCTCATTACCCAAGATCACCACTGTTAATATCTTAATGCATATCCTTTCAGATCTCTCTATGTGTATATGTGAGTACACAGGAACAAATATATAATACACCAAATAAGATCACTCTGCATGCTGTTCTGCAGACTTTTTTCAGCCAACAATCTCCACCATTTTAAAAAATGTTCATCTCATCTAATACCACATATTTATATTTTCCCAACTGACCCCAGAATGACCCTTATAGCTGGTTTGTCCAAACCAAAACCCAATTCCCCCTCAATCTATCAGCTAGTCCTGATAACAAAACCTCCAAAACACATCTCCATTCACTTTTCCCAACTCTTTCTCTACTACCCCGGTCCAACCACTCTCACCTCCCATCTGGGCTACTACACTAGTCTCCTCATTGGTCTCCCTGTTTCCATTCTTGCTTCCCAACGACAAGCCATTCTCCATGTAGCAGCCAGAATGAGTTTAAAACATAAATCATGTTACTCCTCTGCTTAAAAGTCTCCAATAATTTCCCACTGTACTTTTTTTTTTTTTTTTTTGCGGTACGCGGGCCTCTCACTGTTGTGGCCTCTCCCATTGTGGAGCGCAGGCTCCGGACGCGCAGGCTCAGCGGCCATGGCTCACGGGCCCAGCCACTCCGCGGCATGTGGGATCTTCCCGGACCGGGGCACGAACCCGTGTCCCCTGCATCGGCAGGCGGACTCTCAACCACTGCGCCACCAGAGAAGCCCCCACTGTACTTTTAAGATCCAAAATCCTTATTTGGGCCTGCAAGGTCACACACGGCCTGGCTTCTGCCCACTCCTCTGACCTCACCTCTTGCTGCTTGTTCATTCTCTCACTCATTACAATCTAGTCACATTGGCCTTCTTTCTGTTCCTCCAACATGCTAAGCTTATCCCTCCATAGGGCCTTTGTATTTTCTATTGCCATCATCTGGAGTGCTTTCCCTGTGGTCCTCACCTGGCTGACTCATTCTCACCCTTCAGGTCTTACATGGCTCACACGGCTCCCCCTCAGAGCCCATCCCTGACCACCATCACTCTCTATCACATCACACTATTTTTGTTTTTTTTGCCCTTGCCATGCGGCATGTGGGATCTTAGTTCCCCAACAAGGGATCGAACCCGTGCCCCCTGCATTGGATGTTCAGAGTCTTAACCACTGGACCATCAGGGAAGTCCCACATCACACTATTTTAACTGATAATTTTCTTGTTCACTTGTTTGTCTGTCACCCCTGCCTCCAGAATGTGAACTGCTTTATTCTCCACTATGTCCCAAGCTCCTAGTGCAATATCTAGCATATAACAGATACTTAATGTATATCAGTTGATTGAACAAAAGGTGGATTAGCCTTGAGCAGGAAGAGGGCTACCTCTTCCTCTGAGACTGGAGAGAGAACAGGATGGGAGCAGATGCAACAAAGTGCGCCCCTATGTTCTTGGTGCTTTGTGGAGGAAAATCATCTGTGGAGAGAGAGGCCTTGTAGGCAGAGAGTTTTGTGAAAAGTGGTAAAGGGTCTAAATCGTTCCTGAGGGAAACAGGAGACTTGCTGACCCAAAACACATAGTAGAAGGATTAACTAGCTGTGGTGAGAACCCAGCTGATACTGGAACCATAAATTCACAATGTCAAACTCCACTAATTTATAAGATATGGACACTCATCTATTTGGGTAAAGATCAGAGAAAGCAGGTTGTAAGACTGATTCTAAATTGGGAGCTTGCAGGGCAGATGTTATAATATTAAAAAAGGTAAGATTTATCTATTTATTTTTTCAATTAAGCATGCTGTAACAGAAGTCAAGTCCAAAGTTTTAATCAAAGTATTTGATAATTAGGACTCACTGGCAGTGGCTTAAAATATTTGGGCAGAAGACTGTTACCCTACAGATTTGTGTAATTTTTTTTTTTAAAAAAAAGAAGAACTACAGGTCTGGCCTGTGTACACCTAACTCTAATCATTGTCACTGTAACAAAATGTCATTGCCTCTCACCCACTTCCCAGGCCTGTTGCCAATTCCAGACTGGTTTACCCAGAGACCTTTGAATCAAGAGCTAATGCATCCCCTTGACCTTGCCACAAGTATGTAATATGAAGTTTCTTTATGGCCTTCCCCAAAAGTAATTATCAGAGTTTCTGTCAACAAGAAAAGGACAATACTCAGGCACTGGCTCTGGGGAGTCAGAACGCCACCATGAGACAAATCAGACTTGGGGCTCAGGGCCTGGGGTCAGGAGATAAATGGAAATTTCAGCCTGAGTTTATATAAGAATAGGCTTAGTGAGTTTGCAAATACACCGTGAGATTATTTTCCTTGTTTGAAAGGAGGTAAGGTTTATAATAGCACCAGAAGAAATGAAGGTATAAATCTGAACAAAATACTTGCAGGATCTGTACATGAAAAACTACAGAACGCTGGTGAGAGAAATCAAAGATCTAAATAAATGGAGAGATATGCCATGTTCATGGGTTGGACGATGCAAGATCATTAAGATGTCAGTTCTCCTCAACTTGATCTTTAGATTTTACACAATGCCAATCAAAATCCCAGCAAGAATTTTGAACATACCAATAAGCTGATTCTAAATTTTATATGAAAAGGCAAAGAACTAGAGTAACCAAAACAATTCCCAAAAAGAACAAAGAAGCATCATACTATCCAATTTTAAGTTTACTATAAAGCTATAATAGTCAAATCAAGATAGTGTGGTATTGATGCAAGGATAGGCAATAGACAGAAAAGAAAGTGCAAAAATATAGTCAACTATATATATATTTTTTTGGCTGTGCCGTGTGGCTCCCAGAATCTTAGTTCCTCGACCAGGGATCAACCCGGGCCCATGGCAGTGAAAGCGCTGAGACCTAACCACTGGAACGCCAGGGAATTCCCAGAATTTTGACAAACCTACAAAGGCAATTGAATGGTGAAAGGAACGTCTTTTCAACAAGTGGTGCCGGAACAACTGCTCATCTTTATGCAAAAAAAAAAAAAAAAAAAAAAAAAAAAGCTGCATGATCCTGGGTCATGAAAGGCAATGTACTATTAAGACAATGAAAAGACAAACCAGAGACTGGGAGATGTTGCAAATTACATACCTAATAAAAGATTTATATCCAGACTATATAAAGAGCTCTTAACACTCAACAATATAAAAACAAACCCAGTTTAAGAATAGGCAAAAGATCTGAGCATATACTTTACCAAAGAAGATACAGAGATGGAAAATTAGCCAAGTAAAAATATGCTCACAACAATGCAAAAATCAAATAATCCAATTTTTAAAATGGGCAAAGGACTTTTTTGGGAATAGACACTTCTCCAAAGATAATATACAAATAGCCAACAAGTATATGAAAACATGCTCAACATCATTAATCACTGACGAAATGCAAATCAAAACCATGAAATACCATCGCTACTAGGATGGCTACTATCAAAAACCAGAAAATAGAGAATTCCCTGGCAGTCCAGTGGTTAGGACTCTGAGCTTTCACTGACAAGGGCCCGGGTTCAATCCCTGGTCTGGGAACTAAGATCCCACAGGCTGCAAGGTGCAGCCAAAAAAAAAAAAAATCGGAAAAAAAAGAAAACAGAAAATAAGAAGTGTTGGTGAGGATGAGGAGAAATTGGAGCCCTGTACATTACTGCTGGGAATGTAAAATGGTGCAGCCACTGTGGAAAACAGCATGGAGGTTCCTCAAAAAACTAAACAGGATTACCATATGATCCAGCAATCACACTTCTGGGTATATATCCAAAAGAATTGAAAGCAGGGTCTCAAAGAGATATTTGTACCCAATGTTTATAGCAGCACTATTCACAATAGCCAAGAGGTGGAAGCAACCTGAATGTCCATCAATGGATGAATGTGTAAACAAAATGTGGTCTATGCATACATTGGGATATTATTCAGCCTTAAAAAAGGAAGGAAATTCTATCATATGGTACAACATGGATGAACCTTGAGGACATTATTCTATGTAAAATATAAGCCAGTCACAAAAAGACAAATACTGTATGATTCCACTCATATGAGGTCTCTAAACTAGTAAAATCCACAGAAACAGAAAGTAGAATTGTGTTTATGAGGAACTAGCTAGGGAAGGGAGAGTTGTTGTTTAATGGGTATATAGTTTCAGACTTATAAGATGAAAAAGTTCCAGAGATGTGTTTCACAACACTGTGAATATACTTAACATCACTGAATTGTGCGTTTTAAAATACTTAAGATGGTAAATTCTTTTTTTACATGTACATGAAATATTTTTATTGCTGTTACTTTTACAAAAACAGGGTCATATTATTCACACTTTCCTGCAATTTTCTTTTGTTTTTTTATTTTATTTATTTTTTATACAGCAGGTTCTTATTAGTCATCAATTTTATACACATCAGTGTATAAATGTCGATCCCAATCGCCCAATTCATCATACCACCATCCCAACCCCTGCCGCTTTCCCCCCTTGTTGTCCATATGTTTGTTCTCTACTTCTGTGTCTCAATTTCTGTCCTGCAAACTGGTTCCTCTGCACCATTTTCTAGGTTCCACATATATGCGCTAATATACAATATTTGTTTTTCTCTTTCTGACTTATTCACTCTGTATGACAGTCTCTAGATTCATCCACGTCTCTACAAATGATGCAATTTTGTTCCTTTTTATGGCTGAGTAATATTCCATTGTATATATGGGCCACATCTTCTTTATCCATTCATCTGTCGATGGGCATTTAGGTTGCTTCCATGACCTAGCTATTGTAAATAGCGCAGCAATGAACATTGGGATGCATGTATCTTTTTGAATTATGGTTTTCTTTGGGTATATGCCCAGTAGTGTGATTGATAGGTCACATGGTAGTTCTATTTTTAGTTTTTTGTTTTGTTTTGTTTTGTTTTGTTTTGTTAGGTTGTTTATTCGAGATATTTCCTGTTTCTTAAGGTGGGATTGTATTGCCATAAACTTCCCTCTTAGAACTGCTTTTGCTGCATCCCATAGGTTTTGGGTCGTCGTGTCTCCATTGTCATTTGTTTCTAGGTATTTTTTAATTTCCTCTTTGATTTCTTCAGTGATCACTTCGTTATTAAGTAGTGTATTGTTTAGCCTCCATGTGTTTGTATGTTTTACAGCTCTTTTCCTGTAATTGATATCTAGTCTCATAGCATTGTGGTTGGAAAAGATACTTGATACAATTTCAATTTTCTTAAATTTACCAAGGCTTGATTTGTGACCCAAGATATGATCTATCCTGGAGAATGTTCCATGAGCACTTGAGAAAAATGTGTATTCTGTTGTTTTTGGATGGAATGTCCTATAAATATCAATTAAGTCCATCTTGTTTAATGTATCATTTAAAGCTTGTGTTTCCTTATTTATTTTCATTTTGGATGACCTGTCCATTGGTGAAAGTGGGGTGTTAAAGTCCCCTACTATGATTGTGTTACTGTCGATTTCTCCCTTTATGGCTGTTAATATTTCCCTTATGGATTGAGGTGCTCCTATGTTTGGTGCATAAATATTTACAATTGTTATATCTTCTTCTTGGATTGATCCCTTGATCATTATGTAGTGTCCTTCTTTGTCTCTTCTAGTAGTCTTTATTTTAAAGTCTATTTTGTCTGATATGAGAATTGCTACTCCAGCTTTCTTTTGGTTTCCATTTGCATGGAATATCTTTTTCCATCCCCTTACTTTCAGTCTGTATGTGTCTCTAGGTCTGAAGTGGGTCTCTTGTAGACAGCATATATATGGGTCTTGTTTTTGTATCCATTCAGCCAGTCTGTGTCTTTTGGTGGGAGCATTTAGTCCATTTACATTTAAGGTAATTATTGATATGTATGTTCCTACTCCCATTTTCTTAATTGTTTTGGGTTCGTTATTGTAGGTCTTTTCCTTCTGTTGTGTTTCTTGCCTAGAGAAGTTCCTTTAGCATTTGTTGTAAAGCTGGTTTGGTGGTGCTGAACTCTCTCAGCTTTTGCTTGTCTGTAAACGTTTTAATTTCTCCATCAAATCTGAATGAGATCCTTGCTGGGTAGAGTAATCTTGGTTGCAGGTTTTTCTCCTTCATCACTTTAAGTATGTCCTGCCACTCCCTTCTGGCTTGTAGAGTTTCTGCTGAGAGATCAGCTGTTATCCTGATGGGGATTCCCTTGTGTGTTATTTGTTGTTTTTGCCTTGCTGCTTTTAATATGATTTCTTTGTGTTTAATTTTTGACAGTTTGATTAATATGTGTCTTGGTGTATTTCTCCTTGGATTTATTCTGTATGGGACTCTCTGTGCCTCCTGGACTTGATTAACTATTTCCTTTCCCATATTAGGGAAGTTTTCAACTATAATCTCTTCAAATATTTTCTCAGTCCCTTTCTTTTTCTCTTCTTCTTCTGGAACCCCTATAATTCGAATGTTGGTGCGTTTAATGTTGTCCCAGAGGTCTCTGAGACTGTCCTCTGTTCTTTTCATTCTTTTTTCTTTATTTTGCTCTGCAGCAGTTATTTCCACTATTTTATCTTCCACCTCACTTATCCGTTCTTCTGCCTCAGTTATTCTGCTATTGATCCCATCTAGAGTATTTTTTATTTCATTTATTGTGTTTTTAATCGATGCTTGATTCGTCTTTAGTTCTTCTAGGTCCTTGTTAACTGTTTCTTGCATTTTGTCTATTCTATTTCCAAGATTTTGGATCATCTTTACCATCATTATTCTGAATTCTTTTTCAGGTAGACTGCCTATTACCTCTTCATTTGTTAGGTCTGGTGGGTTTTTTATCTTGCTCCTTCTCCTGCTGTGTGTTTTTCTGTCTTCTCATTTTGCTTATGTTACTGTGTTTGGGGTCTCCTTTTTGCAGGCTGCAGGTTCGTAGTTCCCGTTGTTTTTGGTGTCTGTCCCCAGTGGCTAAGGTTGGTTTAGTGGGTTGTGTAGGCTTCTTGGTGGAGGGGACTACTGCCTGTGTTCTGGTGGATGAGGCTGGATCTTGTCTTTCTGGTGGGCAGGTCCACGTCTGGTGGTGTGTTTTGGGGTGTCTGCGGACTTTTTATGATTTTAGGCCACCTCTCTGCTAATGGGTGGCGTTGTGTTCCTGTCTTGCTACTTGTTTGGCATAGGGTGTCCAGCACTGTAGCTTGCTGGTCGTTGAGTGAAGCTGGGTGCTGGTGTTGAGATGGAGATCTCTGGAAGATTTTTGCCGTTTGATATTATGTGGAGCTGGGAGGTCTCTTGTGGACCAGTGTCCTGAAGTTCGCTCTCCCACCTCAGAGGCACAGCACTGACTCCTGGCTCCTCAATTTGGGATGATTTGTTGTCTATTCATGTATTCCACAGATGCAGGGTACATGAAGTTGATTGTGGAGCTTTAATCCACTGCTTCTGAGGCTGCTGGGAGAGGTTTCCCTTTCTCTTCTTTGTTCTCACAGCTCCTGGGTCTCAGCTTTGGATTTGGCCCCGCCTCTGCGTGTAGGTCGCCGGAGGGCGTCTGTTCTTCGCTCAGACAGGACAGGGTTAAAGGAGCAGCCTCTTCGGGGGCTCTGGCTCACTCAGGCCCAGCGGGAGGGAGGGGCACGGAGTGCGGGGCGAGCCTGCAGCGGCAGAGGTCGGCGTGACGTTGCACCAGCCTGAGGCGCGCCGTGCGTTCTCTCAGGGAAGCTGCCCCTGGATCCCGGGACCCCGGCAGTGGCAGGCTGCACAGGCTCCCGGAAGGGCGGCGTGGACAGTGACCTGCGCTCGCACACAGGCTTCTTGGCGGCGGCAGCAGCAGCCCCAGCGTCCCACGCCCGTCTCTGGGCTCCGCGCTTTCAGCCGCGACTCGCGCCCGTCTCTGGAGCTCCTTTACGCGGCGCTCTTAATCCCCTCTCCTCGCGCACCAGGAAACCAAGAGGGAAGAAAACGTCTCCTGCCTCTTCGGCAGCTCCAGAGTTTTCCCGGACTCCCTCCCGGCTAGCTGTGGCACATTAGCCCCCTTCAGGCTGAGTTCTCGCCGCCAGCCCCAGTCCTCTCGCTGCGCTCTGACCGAAGCCTGAGCCTCAGCTCCAGCGCCGCCCGCCCCGGCGGGGGAGCAGACAAGCCTCTCGGGCTGGTGAGTGCCGCTCGGCACCGCTCCTCTGTGCGGGAATCTCTCCGCTTTGCCCTACCCAGGTATGTGGGGAGTTTCTTGCCTTTTGGGAGGTCTGGGGTCTTCTGCCAGCGTTCAGTAGGTGTTCTGTAGGAGTTGTTCCACGTGTAGCTGTATTTCTGGTGTATCTGTGGGGAGGAAGGTGATCTCCGCGTCTTACTCTTCCGCCATCTTACCCGGAAGTCCCATATTCAGGATTTTTATACCTATGTTTGCAGATAAGATTGATCCATATATTTCTTTCTCCTGCTATCACTGTCAGGTATGGTATCAGTTATCCTATTTTCATATCAAAAATTGCGAAACGTTATCTTTTTCTATTCCCTAAAACAGTTTAAGAACTGTTTATTGAAGTTTTGCTAGAACTCAGTGACACATTCTCATTACCCAAGATCACCACTGTTAATATCTTAATGCATATCCTTTCAGATCTCTCTATGTGTATATGTGAGTACACAGGAACAAATATATAATACACCAAATAAGATCACTCTGCATGCTGTTCTGCAGACTTTTTTCAGCCAACAATCTCCACCATTTTAAAAAATGTTCATCTCATCTAATACCACATATTTATATTTTCCCAACTGACCCCAGAATGACCCTTATAGCTGGTTTGTCCAAACCAAAACCCAATTCCCCCTCAATCTGTCAGCTAGTCCTGATAACAAAACCTCCAAAACACATCTCCATTCACTTTTCCCAACTCTTTCTCTACTACCCCGGTCCAACCACTCTCACCTCCCATCTGGGCTACTACACTAGTCTCCTCATTGGTCTCCCTGTTTCCATTCTTGCTTCCCAACGACAAGCCATTCTCCATGTAGCAGCCAGAATGAGTTTAAAACATAAATCATGTTACTCCTCTGCTTAAAAGTCTCCAATAATTTCCCACTGTACTTTTTTTTTTTTTTTTGCGGTACGCGGGCCTCTCACTGTTGTGGCCTCTCCCATTGTGGAGCGCAGGCTCCGGACGCGCAGGCTCAGCGGCCATGGCTCACGGGCCCAGCCACTCCGCGGCATGTGGGATCTTCCCGGACCGGGGCACGAACCCGTGTCCCCTGCATCGGCAGGCGGACTCTCAACCACTGCGCCACCAGAGAAGCCCCCACTGTACTTTTAAGATCCAAAATCCTTATTTGGGCCTGCAAGGTCACACACGGCCTGGCTTCTGCCCACTCCTCTGACCTCACCTCTTGCTGCTTGTTCATTCTCTCACTCATTACAATCTAGTCACATTGGCCTTCTTTCTGTTCCTCCAACATGCTAAGCTTATCCCTCCATAGGGCCTTTGTATTTTCTATTGCCATCATCTGGAGTGCTTTCCCTGTGGTCCTCACCTGGCTGACTCATTCTCACCCTTCAGGTCTTACATGGCTCACACGGCTCCCCCTCAGAGCCCATCCCTGACCACCATCACTCTCTATCACATCACACTATTTTTGTTTTTTTTGCCCTTGCCATGCGGCATGTGGGATCTTAGTTCCCCAACAAGGGATCGAACCCGTGCCCCCTGCATTGGATGTGCAGAGTCTTAACCACTGGACCATCAGGGAAGTCCCACATCACACTATTTTAACTGATAATTTTCTTGTTCACTTGTTTGTCTGTCACCCCTGCCTCCAGAATGTGAACTGCTTTATTCTCCACTATGTCCCAAGCTCCTAGTGCAATATCTAGCATATAACAGATACTTAATGTATATCAGTTGATTGAACAAAAGGTGGATTAGCCTTGAGCAGGAAGAGGGCTACCTCTTCCTCTGAGACTGGAGAGAGAACAGGATGGGAGCAGATGCAACAAAGTGCGCCCCTATGTTCTTGGTGCTTTGTGGAGGAAAATCATCTGTGGAGAGAGAGGCCTTGTAGGCAGAGAGGTTTGTGAAAAGTGGTAAAGGCTCTAAATCGTTCCTGAGGGAAACAGGAGACTTGCTGACCCAAAACACATAGTAGAAGGATTAACTAGCTGTGGTGAGAACCCAGCTGATACTGGAACCATAAATTCACAATGTCAAACTCCACTAATTTATAAGATATGGACACTCATCTATTTGGGTAAAGATCAGAGAAAGCAGGTTGTAAGACTGATTCTAAATTGGGAGCTTGCAGGGCAGATGTTATAATATTAAAAAAGGTAAGATTTATCTATTTATTTTTTCAATTAAGCATGCTGTAACAGAAGTCAAGTCCAAAGTTTTAATCAAAGTATTTGATAATTAGGACTCACTGGCAGTGGCTTAAAATATTTGGGCAGAAGACTGTTACCCTACAGATTTGTGTAATTTTTTTTTAAAAAAAAAAGAAGAACTACAGGTCTGGCCTGTGTACACCTAACTCTAATCATTGTCACTGTAACAAAATGTCATTGCCTCTCACCCACTTCCCAGGCCTGTTGCCAATTCCAGACTGGTTTACCCAGAGACCTTTGAATCAAGAGCTAATGCATCCCCTTGACCTTGCCACAAGTATGTAATATGAAGTTTCTTTATGGCCTTCCCCAAAAGTAATTATCAGAGTTTCTGTCAACAAGAAAAGGACAATACTCAGGCACTGGCTCTGGGGAGTCAGAACGCCACCATGAGACAAATCAGACTTGGGGCTCAGGGCCTGGGGTCAGGAGATAAATGGAAATTTCAGCCTGAGTTTATATAAGAATAGGCTTAGTGAGTTTGCAAATACACCGTGAGATTATTTTCCTTGTTTGAAAGGAGGTAAGGTTTATAATAGCACCAGAAGAAATGAAGGTATAAATCTGAACAAAATACTTGCAGGATCTGTACATGAAAAACTACAGAACGCTGGTGAGAGAAATCAAAGATCTAAATAAATGGAGAGATATGCCATGTTCATGGGTTGGACGATGCAAGATCATTAAGATGTCAGTTCTCCTCCACTTGATCTTTAGATTTTATACAATGCCAATCAAAATCCCAGCAAGAATTTTGAACATACCAATAAGCTGATTCTAAATTTTATATGAAAAGGCAAAGAACTAGAGTAACCAAAACAATTCCCAAAAAGAACAAAGAAGCATCATACTATCCAATTTTAAGTTTACTATAAAGCTATAATAGTCAAATCAAGATAGTGTGGTATTGATGCAAGGATAGGCAATAGACAGAAAAGAAAGTGCAAAAATATAGTCAACTATATATATATATTTTTGGCTGTGCCGTGTGGCTCCCAGAATCTTAGTTCCTCGACCAGGGATCAACCCGGGCCCATGGCAGTGAAAGCGCTGAGACCTAACCACTGGAACGCCAGGGAATTCCCAGAATTTTGACAAACCTACAAAGGCAATTGAATGGTGAAAGGAACGTCTTTTCAACAAGTGGTGCCGGAACAACTGCTCATCTTTATGCAAAAAAAAAAAAAAAGCTGCATGATCCTGGGTCATGAAAGGCAATGTACTATTAAGACAATGAAAAGACAAACCAGAGACTGGGAGATGTTGCAAATTACATACCTAATAAAAGATTTATATCCAGACTATATAAAGAGCTCTTAACACTCAACAATATAAAAACAAACCCAGTTTAAGAATAGGCAAAAGATCTGAGCATATACTTTACCAAAGAAGATACAGAGATGGAAAATTAGCCAAGTAAAAATATGCTCACAACAATGCAAAAATCAAATAATCCAATTTTTAAAATGGGCAAAGGACTTTTTTGGGAATAGACACTTCTCCAAAGATAATATACAAATAGCCAACAAGTATATGAAAACATGCTCAACATCATTAATCACTGACGAAATGCAAATCAAAACCATGAAATACCATCGCTACTAGGATGGCTACTATCAAAAACCAGAAAATAGAGAATTCCCTGGCAGTCCAGTGGTTAGGACTCTGAGCTTTCACTGACAAGGGCCCGGGTTCAATCCCTGGTCTGGGAACTAAGATCCCACAGGCTGCAAGGTGCAGCCAAAAAAAAAAAATCGGAAAAAAAAGAAAACAGAAAATAAGAAGTGTTGGTGAGGATGAGGAGAAATTGGAGCCCTGTACATTACTGCTGGGAATGTAAAATGGTGCAGCCACTGTGGAAAACAGCATGGAGGTTCCTCAAAAAACTAAACAGGATTACCATATGATCCAGCAATCACACTTCTGGGTATATATCCAAAAGAATTGAAAGCAGGGTCTCAAAGAGATATTTGTACCCAATGTTTATAGCAGCACTATTCACAATAGCCAAGAGGTGGAAGCAACCTGAATGTCCATCAATGGATGAATGTGTAAGCAAAATGTGGTCTATGCATACATTGGGATATTATTCAGCCTTAAAAAAGGAAGGAAATTCTATCATATGGTACAACATGGATGAACCTTGAGGACATTATTCTATGTAAAATATAAGCCAGTCACAAAAAGACAAATACTGTATGATTCCACTCATATGAGGTCTCTAAACTAGTAAAATCCACAGAAACAGAAAGTAGAATTGTGTTTATGAGGAACTAGCTAGGGAAGGGAGAGTTGTTGTTTAATGGGTATATAGTTTCAGACTTATAAGATGAAAAAGTTCCAGAGATGTGTTTCACAACACTGTGAATATACTTAACATCACTGAATTGTGCATTTTAAAATACTTAAGATGGTAAATTCTTTTTTTACATGTACATGAAATATTTTTATTGCTGTTACTTTTACAAAAACAGGGTCATATTATTCACACTTTCCTGCAATTTTCTTTTGTTTTTTTATTTTATTTATTTTTTATACAGCAGGTTCTTATTAGTCATCAATTTTATACACATCAGTGTATAAATGTCGATCCCAATCGCCCAATTCATCATACCACCATCCCAACCCCTGCCGCTTTCCCCCCTTGTTGTCCATATGTTTGTTCTCTACTTCTGTGTCTCAATTTCTGTCCTGCAAACTGGTTCCTCTGCACCATTTTCTAGGTTCCACATATATGCGCTAATATACAATATTTGTTTTTCTCTTTCTGACTTATTCACTCTGTATGACAGTCTCTAGATTCAGCCACGTCTCTACAAATGATGCAATTTTGTTCCTTTTTATGGCTGAGTAATATTCCATTGTATATATGGGCCACATCTTCTTTATCCATTCATCTGTCGATGGGCATTTAGGTTGCTTCCATGACCTAGCTATTGTAAATAGCGCAGCAATGAACATTGGGATGCATGTATCTTTTTGAATTATGGTTTTCTTTGGGTATATGCCCAGTAGTGTGATTGATAGGTCACATGGTAGTTCTATTTTTAGTTTTTTGTTTTGTTTTGTTTTGTTTTGTTTTGTTAGGTTGTTTATTCGAGATATTTCCTGTTTCTTAAGGTGGGATTGTATTGCCATAAACTTCCCTCTTAGAACTGCTTTTGCTGCATCCCATAGGTTTTGGGTCGTCGTGTCTCCATTGTCATTTGTTTCTAGGTATTTTTTAATTTCCTCTTTGATTTCTTCAGTGATCACTTCGTTATTAAGTAGTGTATTGTTTAGCCTCCATGTGTTTGTATGTTTTACAGCTCTTTTCCTGTAATTGATATCTAGTCTCATAGCATTGTGGTTGGAAAAGATACTTGATACAATTTCAATTTTCTTAAATTTACCAAGGCTTGATTTGTGACCCAAGATATGATCTATCCTGGAGAATGTTCCATGAGCACTTGAGAAAAATGTGTATTCTGTTGTTTTTGGATGGAATGTCCTATAAATATCAATTAAGTCCATCTTGTTTAATGTATCATTTAAAGCTTGTGTTTCCTTATTTATTTTCATTTTGGATGACCTGTCCATTGGTGAAAGTGGGGTGTTAAAGTCCCCTACTATGATTGTGTTACTGTCGATTTCTCCCTTTATGGCTGTTAATATTTCCCTTATGGATTGAGGTGCTCCTATGTTTGGTGCATAAATATTTACAATTGTTATATCTTCTTCTTGGATTGATCCCTTGATCATTATGTAGTGTCCTTCTTTGTCTCTTCTAGTAGTCTTTATTTTAAAGTCTATTTTGTCTGATATGAGAATTGCTACTCCAGCTTTCTTTTGGTTTCCATTTGCATGGAATATCTTTTTCCATCCCCTTACTTTCAGTCTGTATGTGTCTCTAGGTCTGAAGTGGGTCTCTTGTAGACAGCATATATATGGGTCTTGTTTTTGTATCCATTCAGCCAGTCTGTGTCTTTTGGTGGGAGCATTTAGTCCATTTACATTTAAGGTAATTATTGATATGTATGTTCCTACTCCCATTTTCTTAATTGTTTTGGGTTCGTTATTGTAGGTCTTTTCCTTCTGTTGTGTTTCTTGCCTAGAGAAGTTCCTTTAGCATTTGTTGTAAAGCTGGTTTGGTGGTGCTGAACTCTCTCAGCTTTTGCTTGTCTGTAAACGTTTTAATTTCTCCATCAAATCTGAATGAGATCCTTGCTGGGTAGAGTAATCTTGGTTGCAGGTTTTTCTCCTTCATCACTTTAAGTATGTCCTGCCACTCCCTTCTGGCTTGTAGAGTTTCTGCTGAGAGATCAGCTGTTATCCTGATGGGGATTCCCTTGTGTGTTATTTGTTGTTTTTGCCTTGCTGCTTTTAATATGATTTCTTTGTGTTTAATTTTTGACAGTTTGATTAATATGTGTCTTGGTGTATTTCTCCTTGGATTTATTCTGTATGGGACTCTCTGTGCCTCCTGGACTTGATTAACTATTTCCTTTCCCATATTAGGGAAGTTTTCAACTATAATCTCTTCAAATATTTTCTCAGTCCCTTTCTTTTTCTCTTCTTCTTCTGGAACCCCTATAATTCGAATGTTGGTGCGTTTAATGTTGTCCCAGAGGTCTCTGAGACTGTCCTCTGTTCTTTTCATTCTTTTTTCTTTATTTTGCTCTGCAGCAGTTATTTCCACTATTTTATCTTCCACCTCACTTATCCGTTCTTCTGCCTCAGTTATTCTGCTATTGATCCCATCTAGAGTATTTTTTATTTCATTTATTGTGTTTTTAATCGATGCTTGATTCGTCTTTAGTTCTTCTAGGTCCTTGTTAACTGTTTCTTGCATTTTGTCTATTCTATTTCCAAGATTTTGGATCATCTTTACCATCATTATTCTGAATTCTTTTTCAGGTAGACTGCCTATTACCTCTTCATTTGTTAGGTCTGGTGGGTTTTTTATCTTGCTCCTTCTCCTGCTGTGTGTTTTTCTGTCTTCTCATTTTGCTTATGTTACTGTGTTTGGGGTCTCCTTTTTGCAGGCTGCAGGTTCGTAGTTCCCGTTGTTTTTGGTGTCTGTCCCCAGTGGCTAAGGTTGGTTTAGTGGGTTGTGTAGGCTTCTTGGTGGAGGGGACTACTGCCTGTGTTCTGGTGGATGAGGCTGGATCTTGTCTTTCTGGTGGGCAGGTCCACGTCTGGTGGTGTGTTTTGGGGTGTCTGCGGACTTTTTATGATTTTAGGCCACCTCTCTGCTAATGGGTGGCGTTGTGTTCCTGTCTTGCTACTTGTTTGGCATAGGGTGTCCAGCACTGTAGCTTGCTGGTCGTTGAGTGAAGCTGGGTGCTGGTGTTGAGATGGAGATCTCTGGAAGATTTTTGCCGTTTGATATTATGTGGAGCTGGGAGGTCTCTTGTGGACCAGTGTCCTGAAGTTCGCTCTCCCACCTCAGAGGCACAGCACTGACTCCTGGCTCCTCAATTTGGGATGATTTGTTGTCTATTCATGTATTCCACAGATGCAGGGTACATGAAGTTGATTGTGGAGCTTTAATCCACTGCTTCTGAGGCTGCTGGGAGAGGTTTCCCTTTCTCTTCTTTGTTCTCACAGCTCCTGGGTCTCAGCTTTGGATTTGGCCCCGCCTCTGCGTGTAGGTCGCCGGAGGGCGTCTGTTCTTCGCTCAGACAGGACAGGGTTAAAGGAGCAGCCTCTTCGGGGGCTCTGGCTCACTCAGGCCCAGCGGGAGGGAGGGGCACGGAGTGCGGGGCGAGCCTGCAGCGGCAGAGGTCGGCGTGACGTTGCACCAGCCTGAGGCGCGCCGTGCGTTCTCTCAGGGAAGCTGCCCCTGGATCCCGGGACCCCGGCAGTGGCAGGCTGCACAGGCTCCCGGAAGGGCGGCGTGGACAGTGACCTGCGCTCGCACACAGGCTTCTTGGCGGCGGCAGCAGCAGCCCCAGCGTCCCACGCCCGTCTCTGGGCTCCGCGCTTTCAGCCGCGACTCGCGCCCGTCTCTGGAGCTCCTTTACGCGGCGCTCTTAATCCCCTCTCCTCGCGCACCAGGAAACCAAGAGGGAAGAAAAAGTCTCCTGCCTCTTCGGCAGCTCCAGAGTTTTCCCGGACTCCCTCCCGGCCAGCCGCGGCACACCAGCCCCCTTCAGGCTGAGTTCTCGCCGCCAGTCCCAGTCCTCTCCCTGCGCTCTGACCGAAACCCGAGCCTCAGCTCCAGCGCCTCCCACCCCGGCGGGGGAGCAGACAAGCCTCTCGGGCTGGTGAGTGCCGCTCGGCACCGCTCCTCTGTGCGGGAATCTCTCCGCTTTGCCCTACCCAGGTATGTGGGGAGTTTCTTGCCTTTTGGGAGGTCTGGGGTCTTCTGCCAGCGTTCAGTAGGTGTTCTGTAGGAGTTGTTGCACGTGTAGCTGTATTTCTGGTGTATCTGTCTATTTTTAGTTTTTTAAGGAACCTCCATACTGTCCTCCATAGTGGCTATATCAATTTACATTCCCACCAAGAGTGCAAGAGGGTTCCCTTTTCTCCACACCCTCTCCAGCATTTGCTGTTTATAGATTTTCTGATGATGCCCATTCTAACAGGTGTGAGGTGATACCTCATTGTAGTTTTGATTTGCATTTCTCCAATAATTAGTGATGTTGAGTAGCTTTTCATGTGCTTCTTAGCCATCTGTATGTCCTCTTTGGAGAAATGTCTATTTAGGTCTTCTGTACATTTTTGGATTGGGTTGTTTGTTTTTTTGTTTTTTTCTGGTTTTTTTGCAGTACGCCAGCCTCTCACTGTTGTGGCCTCTCCCATTGTGGAGCACAGGCCCCAGACGCGCAGGCTCAGCAGCCATGGCTCACAGGCCCAGCCGCTCTGTGGCATGTGGGATCCTCCCAGACCGGGGTACGAACCCGTGTCCCCTGCATCAGCAGGCGGACTCTCAACCACTGCGCCACCAGGGAAGCCCGGTTGTTTGTTTTTTGTATATTGAGCTGCATGAGCTGTTTATATATTTTGGAAATTAATCTTTTATCCGTTGATTCATTTGCAAATATTTTTTCCCATTCTGAGGGTTGTCTTTTCGTCTTATTTATGGTTTCTTTGCTGTGCAAAAGCTTTGAAGTTTCATTAGGTCCTATTTGTTTATTTTTGTTTTTATTTCCATTACTCTAGGAGATGGATCAAAAAAGATCTTGCTGTGATTTATGTCAAAGAGTGTTCTTCCTATGTTTTCCTCTAAGAGTTTTATACTGCCCGGTCTTACATTTAGGTCTCTAATCCATTTTGAGTTTATTTTTGGGTATGGTGTTAGGGAGTGTTCTAATTTCATTCTTTTACATGTAGCTGTCCAGTTTTCCCAGCACCACTTATTGAAGAGACTGCCTTTTCTCCATTGTATATCTTTGCCTCCTTTGTCATAGACTAGTTGACCATAGGTGCGTGGGTTTATCTCTGGGCTTTCTATCCTGTTCCATTGATCTATATTTCTGTTTTTGTGCCAGTACCATACTGCCTTGATTACTGTAGCTTTGTAGTATAGTTTGAAGTCAGGGAGTCTGATTCATCCAGCTCCATTTTTTTCTCTCAAGACTGCTTTGGCTATTCGGGGTCTTTTGTGTCTCCATACAAATTTTAAGATTTTCTGTTCTAGTTCTGTCAAAAATGCCATTGGTAATTGATAGGAATTGCATTGAATCTGTAGATTGCTTTGGGTAGTATAGTCATTTTCACAATATTGATTCTTCCAGTCCAAGAACATGGTATATCTCTCCATCTGTTGGTATCATCTTTAATTTTTTTCAACCGTGTCTTAAAGTTTTCTGCATACAGGTCTTTTGTCTCCTTACGTAGGTTTATTCCTAGGTATCTTATTCTGTTTATTGCAATGGTAAATGGGAGTGTTTCCTTAATTTCTTTCAGATTTTTCATCATTACTGTATAGGAATGGAAGAGATTTCTGTGCATTAATTTTGTATTCTGCAACTTTACCAAATTCATTGATTAGCTCTAGTAGGTTTCTCGTGGCATCGTTAGGATTCTCTATATATAGTATCATGTCATTGGCAAACAGTGACAGTTTTACTTCTTCTTTTCTGATTTGTATTCCTTTTATTTCTTTTTCTTCTCTGATTGCCATGGCCAGGACTTCCAAAACTATGTTGAATAATAGTGGTGAGAGTGGACATCCTTGTCTTGTTCCTGATCTTAGAGGAAATGCTTTCAGTTTTTCACCATTGAGAATGATGTTTGCTGTGGGTTTGTCGTATATGACCTTTATAATGAGGAGGTAGGTTCCCTCTATGCCCACTTTCTGGAGAGTTTTTATCATAAGCGGGTATTGAATTTTCTCAAAAGCTTTTTCTGCATCTATTGAGATATCATATGGTTTTTATTCTTCAATTTGTTAATATGGTGTATCACATTGATTGTTTTGTGTATATTGAAGAATCCTTGCATCCCTGGGATAAATCCCACTTGATCATGGTGTATGATCCTTTTAATGTGTTGTTGGATTCTGTTTGCTAGTATTTTGTTGAGGATATTTGCATCTATATTCAGCAGTGATATTGGTCTGTAATTTTTTTTGTAGTATCTTTGCCTGGTTTTGGTATCAGGGTGATGGTGGCTTCATAGAAGGAGTTTGGAAGTGTTCTTTCCTCTGCAATTTTGTGGAAGAGCTTGAGAAGGATGGGTGTTAGCTCTTCTCTAAATGTTTGATAGAATTCACCTGTGAAGCCATCTGGTCCTGGACTTTTGTTTGTTGGAAGACTGCTAATCACAGTTTCAATTTCATTACTTGTGATTGGTCTGTTCATATTTTCTATTTCTTCCTGGTTCAGTCTTGGAAGGTTATACCTTTCTAAGAATTTGTCCATTTCTTCCAGGTTGTCCATTTTATTGGTATAGAGTTGCTTGTAGTAGTCTCTTATGATGCTTTGTATTTCTGCAGTGTCTTTTGTAACTTCTCCTTTTCATTTCTAATTTTATTGATTTGAGTCCTCTCCCTCTTTTCCTTGATCAGTCTGGCTAATGGTTTATCAATTTTGTTTAGCTTCTCAAAGAACCAGCTTTTAGTTTTATTGATCTTTGTTATTGTTTTCTTTGTTTCTATTTCATTTATTTCTGCTCTGATCTTGCTGATTTCTTTCCTTCTGCTAACCTTGGGTTTTGTTCGTTCTTCTTTCTCTAGTTCCTTTAGGTGTACCATAAGATTGTCTGTTTGAGATTTTTCTTGTTTCTTGAGGTAGGCTTGTATAGCTATAAACTTCCCTCTTAGAACTGCTTTTGCTGCATCCCATAGGTTTTGGATTGTCGTGTTTTCATTGCCATTTGTCGCTATGTATTTTTTGATTTCCCCTTTGATTTCTTCAGTGATCTCTTGATTATTTAGTAACGTATTGTTTACCCTCCATGTGTTTGTGTTTTTTACGTTTTTTCTCCGTAAGTGATTTCTAATCTCATAGCATTGTGGTCAGAAAAGACGCTTGATATGATTTCAATTTTCTTAAATTTACTGAGGTTTGATTTGTGACCCAAGATGTGTTCTATCCTGGACAATGTTCCGTGCACACTCGAGAAGAAAGTGTAATCTGCTGGTTTTGGATGGAATGTCCTATAAATATCAATTAAATCTATCTGGTCTATTGTGTCATTTAAAGCTTCTGTCTCCTTATTTATTTTCTGTTTGGATGATCTGTCCATTGGTGTGAGGTGTTAAGTTCCCCCACTATTATTGTGTTACTGTCGATTTCCTCTTTTATAGCTGTTAGCAGTTGCCTTATGTATTGAGGTGCTTCTATGTTGGGTGCATATATATTTATAGTTGTTATATCTTCTTGGAGTGATGCCTTGATCATTATGTAGTGTCCTTCCTTGTCTCTTGTAACATTCTTTATTTTAAAGTCTATTTTATCTGATATGAGTATTGCTACTCCAGCTTTCTTTTGATTTCCATTTGCATGGAATATCTTTTTCCATCCCCTCACTTTCAGTCTCTATGTGTCCCTAGGTCTGAAGTGGGTCTCTTGTAGACAGCATATAGATGGGTCTTTTTTTTTTATCCTTTCTGCAAGCCTGTGTCTTTTGGTTGGAGCATTTAATCCATTTACATTTAAGGTAATTATCGATATGTATGTTCCTATGACCATTTTCTTAATTGTTTTGGGTTTGTTTTTGTAGGTCCTTTTCTTCTCTTGTGTTTCCCACTTAGAGAAGTTCCTTTAGCATTTGTTGTAGAGCTGGTTTGGTGGTGCTGAATCCTCTTAGCTTTTGCTTGTCTGTGAAGCTTTTGATTTCTCCATCAAATCTGAATGAGATCCTTGCCCGGTAGAGTAATCTTGGTTGTACATTCTTCCCTTTCATCACTTTAAGTATATCATGCCACGCCTTTCTGGCTTGTAGAGTTTCTGCTGAGAAATCAGCTCTTAACCTTATGGGAGTTCCCTTGTATTTTATTTATCATTTTTCCCTTGCTGCTTTCAATAATTTTTCTTTGTCTTTAATTTTTGCCAAGTTGATTACTATATGTCTCAGCATGTTTCTCCTTGGGTTTATCCTGTATGGGACTCTCTGTGCTTCCTGCACTTGGGTGGCTATTTCCTTTCCCATGTTAGGGAAGTTTTCGACTATAATCTCTTCAAATATTTTCTCTGGTCCTTTCTCTCTCGCTTCTCCTTCTGGGACCCCTATAATGTGAATGTTGTTGCATTTAATGTTGTCCCAGATGTCTCTTAGGCTGTCTTCATTTCTTTTCTCTTTATTCTGTTCCGCAGCAGTGAATTCCACCATTCTGTCTTCCAGGTAACTTATCCGTTCTTCTGCCTCAGTTATTCTGCTATTGATTCCTTCTAGTGTAGTTTTCATTTCAGTTATTGTATTGTTCATCTCTGTTTGTTTGTTCTTTAATTCTTCTAGGTCTTTGTTAAACATTTCTTGCATCTTCTCGATCTTTGCCTCCATTCTTTTTCTGAGGTCCTGGATCATCTTCACTATCATAATTCTGAATTCTTTTTCTGGAAGGTTGCCTATCTCCACTTTATTTATTTGTTTTTCTGGGGTTTTATCTTGTTCCTTCATCTGGTACATAGCTCTCTGCCTTTTCTTCTTGTCTCTCTTTGTGTGAATGTGGTTTTTGTTCCCAGGCTGCAGGATTGTAGTTCTTCTTGCTTTTGCTGTCTGCCCTCCAGTGGATGAGGCTATCTAAGAGGCTTGTGCAAGTTTCCTGATGGGAGGGACTGGTGATGGGCAGAGCTGGCTGTTTCTTTGGTGGGCAGAGCTCAGTAAAACTTAATCCACTTGTCTACTGATGGGTGGGGCTGGGTTCCCTCCCTGTTGGTTGTTTGGCTTGAGGCATCCCAACACTGGAGCCTACCCAGGCTCTTTGGTGGGGCTTATGGTGGACTCTGGGAGGGCTCCCGCCAAGGAGTACTTCCCAGAACTTCTGCTGCCAGTGTCTTTGTCCTCACAGTGACACACAGCCACCCCCACCTCTGCAGGAGACCCTCCAACACTAGCAGGTAGGTCTGGTTCAGTCTCCCCCACGGTCACTGCTCCTTCCCCTGGGTCCTGATGAGCACACTACTTTGTGTGTGCCCTCCAAGAGTGGAGTCTCTGTTTCCCCCAGTCCTGTCGACGTCATGCAATCAAATCCCGCTAACCTTCAAAGTCTGATTCTCTAGGAATTCCTCCTCCCGTTGCCAGACCCCCAGGTTGGGAAGCCTGACGTGGGGCTCAGAGCCTTCACTCCAGTGGGTGGACTTCTGTGGTATAAGTGTTCTCCAGTTTGTGAGTCACCCACCCAGCAGTTATGGGATTTGATTTTATTGTGATTGTGCCCCTCCATCCATCTCATTGTGGCTTCTCCTTTGTCTTTGGATGTGGGGTATCTTTTCTGGTGAGTCCCAGTGTCTTTCTGTCAATGATTGTTCAGCAGTTAGTTGTGATTCTGGTGTTCTTGCAAGAGGGAGTGACAGGACATCCTTCTATTCCACCATCTTGAACCAATCTCCCCCCAAGATGGTAAATGTTATGTTATGTGTTTTTTTACCATAATAAAGAAGAAAAATATGTTCAACATCATCTGACATTAGGGAAATGCAAATTAAAAGCATGAGATACCACTGAAAAACTGTCATAGATCAGAGGAGACTAAAGAGGCATGAAAGTTTAAATGCAATGTGAGATCCTGGATTGGATCCTGGAACATAAAGAGGACACAGTGGAAAAACTGATGAAATCCAAATGAAGTCCGTAGTTTAACGTTATTATACCAATGTTAATTTCTTAGTTTTGACCAATGTACTATGGTTTTATATATATTAGTCTTCTAGGGCTGCTATAACAAAATACCGTGGACTGGGTAACTTAAACAAGACATTTATTTGTCACAGTTCTAGAGACTAGTAAGTACAAGATCAAGGTGCTGGCTGATTCAGTTCCTGGTGAGAGCTCTCTTCCTGGCTTGCAGATTGCTACCTTCTTGCTGTGTCTACACATGGGAGAGAGAGAGGTGGAGAGAAAGAGAAAGACTGGGAGAGACAGAGAAAGAGAGGGAGAACTCTCTGGTCTCTTCTTGTAAGTGCACTAACCCTGTCACAAGGGTCCCACCTTCATGACCTCATCTAAATCTAATTACCTCTCAAAGGCCCATGTCCACATACCATTACATTGGGGATTAGGGCTTCAACATGTGAATTTGGAGGGGGACAAAATTCGGCTCATAGCATTATATAATACTGCGGTCCCCAACCCTTTTGGCACCAGGGACTAATATTGTGGAAGACAATTTTTCCACGGGTGGGGAGGGGGGATGGTTCAGGCGGTAATGCAAGCATTGGGGAGTGGCAGATGAAGCTTCAATCGATTGCCCACTGCTCACCTCCTGCTGCTCGACCTGGGGGTTGGGGACCCCTGATATAAGATGTTAATATTAGGGGAACTGTAGTAAAGAGTATAAAGGAACTCTGTACTATTTTTGGAACTTTCTGTAAATCTAAAATTATCCAAAGATTTTTTAAAATCTAAAAGAAAAATCAAGGTGGGAATTCCCTGGTGGTCCAGTGGTTAGGACTCCATGCTTCCAATGCAGGGGGCACGGGTTCCCTCATCAGGAACTAAGATCCCACATGCTATACAGTGTGGCCAAAAAAATAAATAAAAAATAGAGTTAAAGGGGCTCATGAGAGGAATTCTGATCATCAATCACAGGATCAGGCTGGGTCAAAGGAAGAAAGAGAGGGACAGAACTGCAATACTGGGAGAAAATGGGAGGATCAAGGTTCTATAAAGTTTAAAAACAGGTTGAGGGAATTCCCTGGTGGTCCAATGGTTAGGACTCCGCGCTTTAACTGCTGAGGGCCTGGGTTCAATCCCTGGTAGGGGAACTAAGATCCCACAAGCCATGCGGTGCAGCCAAAAAATATAAATAAATAAATAATAAAAAATAAAAACACATAGAGTTCACCATAAGTGATGCTTTTTGCTTTCCTGGAGGAATATAAAAGATTAAAAGCTCAAGTGTAGTGGACTGTGCTTTGTTAAAACTGAGTGAAGGGGCTTCCCTGGTGGCACAGTGGTTGAGAATCTGCCTGATAATGCAGGGGACACGGGTTCGAGCTCTGGTCTGGGAGGATCCCACATGCTGCGGAGCAACTAGGCCCGTGAGCCACAACTACTGAGCCTGCGCGTGTCTGGAGCCTGTGCTCTGCAACAAGAGAGGCCGCGATAGTGAGGGGCCCACGCACCGCGATGAAGAGTGGTCCCACTTGCCACAACTAGAGAAAGCCCTCACACAGAAACAAAGACCCAATACAGCAAAAATTAATTAATTAATTAATAAACTCCTACCCCCAACATCTTTAAAAAAAAAACTGAGTGAAAAAGAGGAGTAGTCAGGTGAAGAAGCAGAATAAAACATCAAAGGAATAAAAGAGGGCATATTTTCCCTTAAGAAAAGGAGGTGGTCTGCAGCAGTAAGGCTCCTAAAATGGTTGACACAAGCTAGTTTTCAAAAAGCTTTTCAAGGAATTCCCTGGTGGTCCAGTGGTTAGGACTAGGCTTTCACTGCCAGGGCCCAGGTTCAGTCTCTGGTCAGGGAACTAAGATTTCACAAGCTGCCTAGCGTGGCCAATAAATAAATAAATAAATAGCCTTTCAATTTCTCTTAAACAATAAAATTACACTTCCAAATGTAAACAGTTATTGCGGTGGCAACATTTTACAACATTTTACTATATTATCACAGTCAAGAATTTGCAAAACCAAACAAAAAATAGAATAAGACTCTCCAAAATTTCAATATGGCTCTTTATACTAACTCTAAAACACTGTGTTTGTGGCTAAAACACTACAACTAAATAGAATAGAGAGACTATGTCATGCTATTTTTTTTTTTTTTTTTTGCTGTACGCAGGCCTCTCACCATTGTGGCCTCTCCTGTTGCGGAGCACAGGCTCCGCAACATGCTTGTTTGGTGCTAGTGACATAACAATTTGCAGTCTTAAAGATGAAATAAAATGCATAAGTTGAACCAGATGTTGAAATGGTTCTGGATTATCATCTAAAGGCAAATACTTCAGAAAATACGTAGAAAGATAACCACGCATTTGCTACAGGGAGTCCTCTATGCAAGGGTCTTTACATTGCACTTTACTTGATGGCTCAGAATAAAAGTGTGATCTGTTCCCAATCATGTATTTTTTTAAAATATCACAGGAGAAGCAATTCAGCATAGTTCTATAGTCAGATTTCTGGCATTATCACTTAATGGCTATGGGACCTTGGGAAACGTAAACTCTCAGAACCTCAGAGTACCCATGTGTAAAATGAGAATGAAAATAGTTAAACTGGGCTTCCCTGGTGGCGCAGTGGTTGAGAGTCCGCCTGCCGATGCAGGGGATACGGGTTCGTGCCCCGGTCTGGGAAGATCCCACATGCCGCAGAGCGGCTGGGCCCGTGAGCCATGGCCGCTGAGCCTGCGCATACGGAGCCTGTGCTCTGCAACGGGAGTGGCCACAACAGTGAGAGGCCCGCATACCGCAAAAAAAAAAAAAAAAAAAAATAGTTAAACTTATCTCATAGGATTATTGTCTTGTTTAGATTAATACCTTATAAAGTTCTTTCTATGGCACCTGACTCAATAAGAATAGTAAGTATTCAATAAAAGTATTATTATTATTATTACTGTTACTATTTTTGATTGTTACTACCAATAAAATAATCACCCTTCACACAGAACTAGAACAAATAAGCCTAAAATTTATGTGGAACCACAAAAGACCCAGAATTGCCAAAGCAATCCTGAGGAAAAAGAACGAAGTTGGAGGCACAACACTTCCAGACTTCACGCAATACTACAAAGCTACAGTAATCAAAACAGCATGGTACTGGCACAAAAACAGACATATGGATCAATGGAACAGGATTGGGAGCCCAGAGATAAACCCATGCATATATGGTCACCTTTTTTTTTCTTTCTTTTTTTTTTTTTGTTTGCGGTACGCAGGTCTCTCACTGCTGTGGCCTCTCCCGTTGCGGAGCACAGGCTCTGGACGCACAGGCTCAGCGGCCATGGCTCACGGGCCCAGCCGCTCCGCAGCATGTGGGATCTTCCCAGACCAGGGCACGAACCCGTGTCCCTGCATCGGCAGGCAGACTCTCAACCACTGCACCACCAGGGAAGCCCCAGTCACCCTATTTTTGATAAAGGAGGCAAGAATATACAATGGAGAAAAGACAGTCTCTTCAGCAAGTGGTGTTGGGAAAGCTGGACAGCCATATGTAAATCAATGAAGTTAGAACACACCCTCATGCCATACACAAAAATAAACTCAGAGTGGTTTAAAGACCTAAGTATAAAACATGACACCATAAAACTCCTAGAGGAGAAACAAATGCATAGGCATTTTGCATAGGCAAAACATTCCGACATAAATCATAGCAATGTTTTCTTAGGTCAGTCCCAAGGCAATAGAAATAAAAGCAAAAATTAACAAATGGGACCTAATCATACTTATAAGCTTTTGCACAGCAAAGTAAACCATCAACAAAACAAAAAGACAACGTATGGACTGGCAGAAAATATGTGCAAATGATGTGACCAACAAGGGCTTTATTTCCAAAATATATAAACAGCTCACACAACTTAATAATAAAAATCCAAACCCAATCCAAAAAATGGGCAGAAGATCTACATAGACATTTCTTTAAAAAGACATACAGATGGCTAAAAAGCACATGATAAGATGCTCAAAAATTATTAGAGGAATGCAAATCAAAATTACAATGAGGTATCACCCCACACCAGTCAGAATGGCTATCATCAGAAAGTCTACCAACAATAAATGCTGGAGAGGGTGTAGGAATGTAAATTAGTGCAGCCACTGTGGAAAACAGTATGGAGGTTCCTTTAAAAACTAAAAATAGAGTTACCATATGATCCAGCAATCCCACTGCTGGGCATATATCTAGAGAAAACCATGATTTGAAAAGATACATGCACCCCAGTGTTCATTGCAGCGCTGTTAACAATAGCCAAGACATGGAAGCAACCTAAATGCCCATGGACAGATGAATGGATAACAAAGATGTGGTACATATATACAATGGAATATTACTCATCCATTAAAAAGCATGAAATAATGCCATTTGCAGCAACATGGATGGACCTAGAGATTATCATACTAAGTGAAGCCAGGCAGAGAAAGACAAATGTTATATGATATCACTTATATGTGGAATCTAAAAAATAGTACAAATGAACTTATTTACAAAACAGAAGCAGACTCAGAAACACAGAAAACAAACTTATGGGTACCAAAGGGGGTCGGGTGGGTGCATAAATTGGGAGTATGGGATTAACAGATGCACACTACTATATATAAAATAGATAAACAACAAGGTCCTACTGCATAGCACAGGGAACTATATTCAATATCTTATAAGAAATTATAATGGAAAAGAATAGAAAAAAATATGGATATATACATATGTATATATAACCAAATCACTTTGTCATACACCTGAAACTAACACAATATTGTAAATCACCTATACTTCAATGAAAAAAATAATAATCTCTCTTCAAATCTAAAAACAAAACAAAACAGGTTTAGTGGAAGTAAGTATGAAAGAGCAGCAATGGTAGGAGGCTGTGGTCAGAGCAGGGTATTGGCTCTCACAGGTGGTGTAGATGATATCCAAGGAGTTTGTGGTTATAGGGGAGTGAAGGTAAAGGTCACTGTTTGGAGTTGTGGTCAAGGAATTGTGAGGTTATGGTTGCTTATCCACACGATGCCTAATTATCTCTCAACATGAGGACCAGGAAATGAGGTGGAGAGGAAGACTCAGTTGCAAAGCCCCCATTGGATGCAGGAGAGTAACTGGGAAGCTGGTCACACAGCCCCACCCCAGGCTTTCCCAGGACCCCCCACCCCTCTTTCTCCCAGTTCTTGCTAGCTCACATTTACCCCCACTCCAACCTACTTTTCCTTCCAAATTCAGAAATCGGGGGGAAAAAAGCAAAGAAAAATGTCCTACTGTTTCCCAGCAGCACCTCACATACATGCCTTGGGTGCCTACTAAGCACTCAAGCCATGTAAGTAATACGAAGAGGCTAAAACACTCTTCCTGTTCCAACACCTTGCAATACAGGTGAACAGATAAAAACATGGGTACAAACACTACGTACTAATGTCACTGAAGCAGTGTGACACTATTTATGTATACGACACTCCTCCACAAATAGCAAATGTGAAATAAAGGACAGTCAACATGGGCTTCCCTGGTGGCACAGTGGTTGAGAGTCCGCCTGTGAATGCAGGGGACACGGATTCATGCCCCAGTCCAGGAGGATCCCACATGCCGCTGAGCGGCTGGGCCCGTGGGCCCGTGGGCCATGGCCGCTGAGCCTGTGCACTCCGCAGCGGGAGAGGCCACAGCAGTGAGAGGCCCGCGTACCGCCAAAAAAAAAAAAAAAAAAAAAAAACTCAACAGATAACTTTTGTTTATCTCGGTGTCATTTCTCTTTCTTTTTTAACATCTTCATTGGAGTATAATTGCTTTACAATGGTGTGTTAGTTTCTGCTTTATAACAAAGTGAATCAGTTATACATATACATATGTTCCCATATCTCTTCCCTCTTGCATCTCCCTCCCTCCTACCCTCCCTATCCCACCCCTCTAGGTGGTCACAAAGCACCGAGCTGATCTCCCTGTGCTATGAGGCTGCTTCCCACTACCTATCTATTTTACGTTTGGTAGTGTATATATGTCCATGCCACTCTCTCACTTTGTCACAGCTTACCCTTCCCCCTCCCCATATTCTCAAGTTCATTCTCTAGTAGGTCTGTGTCTTTATTCCCATCTTACCCCTAGGTTCTCCATGACCTTTCTGTTTTTCTTAGATTCCATATATATGTGTTATCATACGGTATTTGTTTTTCCCTTTCTGACTTACTTCACTCTGTATGACAGACTCTAGGTATACAGATTGCCAACAAACACATGAAAGAATGCTCAACATCATTAATCATTAGAGAAATGCAAATCAAAACTACAATGAGATATCATCTCACCCCGGTCAGAATGGCCATCATCAAAAAACCTAGAAACAATAAATGCTGGAGAGGGTGTGGCAAAAAGGGAACCCTCCTGCACTGTTGGTGGGAATGTGAATTGGTACAGCCACTATGGAGAACAGTATAGAGATTCCTTAAAAAACTACAAATAGAACTACCATACGTCTCAGCAATCCCACTACTGGGCATATATCCTGAGAAAACCATAATTCAAAAAGAGTCATGTACCACAATGTTTATTGCAGCTCTATTTACAATAGCCAGGACATGGAAGCAACCTAAGTGTCCATCAACAGATGAATGGATAAAGAAGATGTGGCACATATATACAATGGAATATTACTCAGCTATAAAAAGGAATGAAATTGAGTTATTTGTAGTGAGGCGGATGGACCTAGAGTTGGTGTCATTTCTTACTCTACCATGTCTCCCTCCCACATGTCCACACATGGAAGCAACGCTCTTAGCTGCTTGACAGGATGGTAGCTCCCTTGGGTTGCTTACCAAGACCCAATTTTCATTCGGATCAGAGCTATCCTACCCCCTCACTTGAATCTGGCTTTTCCTTCTGTATGTACAACATCTGATAAGGGTTAGCGTGCCTAGAGTTTTAACATTTGAGGTAAAGGAAACTTTATGCAGATTCTGGCTTGTTATGGATTTTCTCTGACAGTAGAGAGATTCAAACCCTAGCCAATACCTGCCAGTCTAAGAACAGAGACAGAGCCACTTAAAAGGATCTGGCTTGCTGTAACTTTAAATGTAATTCATGTTACTTTTTTCTATGACATCATATTTTTTTTCAAAAATCTTTAAACATTTTATTAACATTTTATTTATTATTTTATTTTATTAACTTTGAAGAAGGAATAAGAATAGCTCCTTTAGGGCTTCCCTGGTAGCGCAGTGGTTGAGAGTCCGCCTGCCGATGCAGGAGACACGGGTTCGTGCCCGGTCCGGGAGGATCCCACATGCCACGGAGCAGCTGGGCCCATGAGCCATGGCCGCTGAGCCTGCGTGTCCAGAGCCTGTGCTCTGCAAGGGGAGAGACCACAACAGTGAGAGGCCCACGTACCACACACACACACACAAAAAGAATAGCTCCTTTAGAAACTAGACACACTGAAGCACTGATCTATTCACAGAGCTTCTACACAGATGAAGAAGTTCATATCAAATGGACAAAAAATAGTACAGAAGACCTATACACAGAAAGATTGAGAAAAATCCATCTCTAGAAAGCAGGTCAGAGGGACTCAAAGACCTCACTGAATGTAAGAGAATCACTGGGAAGCCACGTAAAACCTTCTGCTGGGGCATAAAGGTAGGAACCAGTCCATGTAGTCAAGAAAACGCTCTTTTTCCTCCTGATCTAAATGCTTGCCTCCAGTCTGGGTTCACAGAATGGTCCTGATCATTTGAACTGGTTGTCAATCAAGGTTCCCTTCATTTTCGCTTTCTTGGCTTCCAGTTCAGCCTGGAAAGGAAGAAAAGTATATGTCCTGATACATGACATGAAATTCTGATTTTCCTGCCTTATTCTAACTGCCCCAACACTATCCCCTCATGCTCATTTAATACAAACTAGAACCGTATTTCTAAAATTGTGATGAAACTCTAGCAACTGCTTTCCAACCTTTCTGATGTTATGACACACATTGAAGATAATAATATCTGTATGGTAAAACGGGGTAAACACACAGGGCTGTGGTCTATCAGTGTAGGGATCCCACAGCTCCAGGACCCCTGAAGCACTGGAGGAATCAATATCATGACATATCAGTATCCTGTTTGTGGCAGAACAGGAGGAAGAACACTGTTCTAGAACAGTGCTACTTAAAGTTGTGCAGTCCATGAAGATACACACAAAAGTTGAGAGTAAGCATTTAGAAACTTTTATAGCAATTTGACAGAGGAATTATAAAGTAAAATAATCTCATAAGAAGAATTCAGGCAAATTCATTTTTATTGCATTTTATAAATTACAAATCTACTCTTGACAAATTTTAAAACAAGAAGCAAGCACTGGTCCTTCACCTCAGAAAATCTGATAAGCACTGCTCTAGATCACTATGGCAAGGTAAAGCAGCTCTCAAGACCCACTACCTCTGTCACCAAAAACTCCTCTACAGTCAGTAGAATAGACCGGTATACTTTTCGATGAGGCACCAATGCTGGGATGTCTGATTTGAAAGAAATATCAGAAGTAACTTATGATCAGGAAAACAGAAACATAGGCACCATCACATATAGACGTGTGTGCTCAACAAAGAGCCCAGGAATAGCGCAGACAGTGGTGGTGGAAGCAGTGCTTTAAGAAGCAGCGACCAGTCCCAATCCTGGCGCCCCACTGCATGCCTCATATCCTGGGAGAGCACCCATGAGCCCCGATCTTGAACTCCTGACCTTGGACCACAAGTAGCAGATTAACTTATCATTCTCGTTAGGGTTGTCTAACAAGACCTATCATTTGGGGCTTGGATCCTGTGGTCACTATCCCAGAGAAGGGTATGTACTGACAGCCACGGCCCACAGTGGGCCCACACCTGGCAGCCAGCCACACCATAACCCCCGACAGACTTCCGAAAGGATTCCCCCCCCTGCCGGAGGGTCTTTCAGACCGAGGAACCCAAACGGTCCAGCCCAGTGCCTGCCACCCCCCGGCCCCGCCACTCACCAGCTCCTGCAGCCGCCTCTTGCTCATGCCTTTGCGCTCCAGCTGCTTTTCAATCACCTTGGCATTCTGAGCATACGAGTCAGCAACTTCTCTCTGAGGGAAGAAAGAAGCACCCTTAGACCAGCAGTCTCACCAAAGAAGAGCAACAGAGACCTCGGGAGAAGTTTATACTCCTCAAATTATGAAATTATTACTGAAATGGCAAGACTGCTCCCTTTCCACTCTTCAGCTTTTCCATAATCCGGGAGAGTCAGGTTTCAACCGAAACCACATTTAAATAACAGATAACATCTCTCTGTAAACATCATTATACTGAAATACCATAAAAGTAATTGCTGCTCTTGCTAAGGACAGACTCCCACACCATCAGAGCTGGACTGGAAGGGACTTGAAATTGCTGAGCCCAGGAGTTTTTCAACTGAAGAGGGATGAGGAGGGATTTGCCCCCTAAGGCATCTCAAAAAACAGTATGAAAAAAATGACTGATCTAGTCCAACTCCCTGCTCCTTATCTTACAGAGATGTCCCTGAGACCCAGGGAAACGGGAACCAGCCCGGTATCACAGCGTTTCTTAGTAGCAGAGCAATATCTACGAGCGAAGTTTCTAGTTGTTCTGTTACTCAATGCTCTGCTTCGAGAGTCCCCTCCCCCCGCCCCGCATTCCAATTCCCCTGAGAGCAGGAGCACTTACAGCCTCAATCTCCTCTTCCTCTTCATCAATAGTAGACACAGTGACAGAGCTGAACTTGCCCATGTCTTTAGTCCGTTTCGTCATCATCACCTGGAGTTGCAGGAAGAGGAATCAGTCTAGTTTACCTCAAGAGGCTCTGTGAGTTGTGTGTGTGTATGTGTGACTGGGTGTGTGCAAGTGTACAAGCCTGGTTCCTGGGGGCAGGGGACCTCCTTGGGACAGGCTGGCCTATCTAAAAGTGCCCATCTTTTAATGTGCATTATATTTTTCTAGTATTTGCCATCAAGGGTTTTTAAAAGTATATTTAAAGACTAGCCTTAAAAAAAGACTAGCCTTATTCATTCAATTTTTAATTGTTCACACTGGAAAAAGGAGAAATTTCAAAGGAAGTAAATGTGAATAAAAACCATACAATTTCTAACTTTACTCATAGAGCAGATGTAGGAAAGAAAAGAGAACACATAATAGGTGTTACAATTTTGTAGCATCCGCTTACACACAAAAAAATGGCATTCTCTTAATAAAGGGCAGTTTCTCATGCACCATAATCTTATTTAAAATTTTAGGGCTAAATCTGTAGCTATGTTAACCCATCTGTCTCCTTCAGTGATAATTACTTTCTTAGGAGGCTCTTGTTTCTGAGTATATATGTTCGTCTTCCCAAAACCCTGGCCAAACTTGACTACTGCTCCATCCACAATGAAGGTCACAGGAGCATTCTTCGGTTGGGACTGGTAGAAGAGTGGCAGACCGCACCTGCAAACAGCAAAGTGAATCTCAGGGAGGCCTCAGAATCCAAATCCCCAAAACAGTGTTTCACAAAGTGTGCTTAGACTCTGGGAATATTTGTGTTTGTGGCATAAACTGATGATTAGCTCTTCCCAGTGTTTCCCAAAACTACTTGGTAAGAATCACTGACGGTTGGGCTTCTCTGGTGGCACAGTGGTTAAGAATCTGCCTGCCAATGCAGGGGACACGGGTTTGAACCCTGGTCCAGGAAGATCCCACATGCCGCGGAGCAACTAAGCCTGTGCACCACAACTACTGTGCCTGTGCTCTAGACCCCGCGAGCCACAACTACTGAGCCCGTGTGCTACAACTACTGAAGCCTGCGCACCTAGAGCCCGTGCTCTGCAACAAGAGAAGCCACCGCAATGAGAAGCCGGTGCACCACAACAAAGAGTAGCCCCCGCTCGCAGCAACTAGAGAAAGCCCGCAGCAACTAGAGAAAGCCCGCATGCAGCAACGAACACCCAATGCAGCCAGAAATAAATAAATTTTTTTAAAAAAAGAATCACTGGGCTTCCCTGGTGGCGCAGTGGTTGAGAGTCCACCTGCCGATGCAGGGGAAACGGGTTCATGCCCCGGTCTGGGAAGATCCCACATGCCGCGGAGTGGCTGGGCCCGTGAGCCATGGCTGCTGGGCCTGTGCGTCCGGAGCCTGTGCTCCGCAATGGGAGAGGCCACAACAGTGAGAGGCCCACATACCGCAAAAAAACAAATAAATAAATAAATAAATAAATAAATAAATAAATAAATAAAAATAAAAAAAGAATCACTGATGGTGCTTGTTAAAATTGCTGATCAGATTCTGAGGGCTCTCCCCCAGAGGATCCTGATTCATCAACTCTGGGAGGTGAGGGCCAGGAATCCGTCTTATCATCCCAAGTGATTCTTATAATTAGACAAGTTTGGGAAACGCTGGCTCCTGCTACTGATTGCTTTCCAGTTAAAACTACTGCCATTATTCCCAGAAGTCTGGGTAACTAGTTTGGGGATTCTGTCTAGTTTTGTTTTTGCAGTGTCAAGAAGGAGCATAGGGTTTCCCTGGTGGTGCAGTGGTTAAGAATCCACCTGCCGATGCAGGGGACACGGGTTGGAGCCCCAGTCCAGGAAGATCCCACATGCCGCAGAGCAACTAAGCCCGTGTGCCACAACTACTGAGCATGCGCTCTAGGGCCCGCAAGCCTCAACTACTGAAGCCCACACACCTAGAGCCCGTGCTCTGCAACAAGAGAAGCCACCGCAGTGAGAAGCCCACGCACTGCAACGAAGAGTAGCCCCCACTCGCCGCAACTAGAGAAAGCCCGCACACAGCAACAAAGACCCCTCTCAGCCAAAAATTAAAATTAATTAATTAGTTATTTTTTTTTTAAAAAAAGAAGGAACATAAAGGCTCCACTGCAGTGGTCTTCCAACTAAGCTCTGTAGCAATTGTCATGCTTTCTTTGGTTGGTCATTTCTTTTTAAAAAAAAAAAAATTAATTTATTTATTTTTGGCAGCTTTGAGTCTTCGTTGCTGCACACAGGCTTTCTCTAGTTGCAGCGAGTGGGGCTTACTCTTCGTTGCAGTGTGCAGGCTTCTCATTGCGGTGGCTTCTCTTGTTGCAGAGCACGGGCTCTAGGTGCACAGGCTTCAGTAGTTGTGGCGCACAGGCTTAGTTGTTCTGTGGCATGTGGGATCTTCCCAAACCAGGGCTCGAATCCATGTCCCCTGCATTGGCAGGCGGATTCTTAACCACTGCACCACCAGGGAAGTCCTGGTTGGTCACTTCTATTATACTTCTTCAACTAAGTGAAGTAGACCCATACCCATAAGATATGATTAAAGTAGTCTAACAAATCTAATGTGGCTGTAAACTAAAATGCCTTCTTAGCCATTTCCCTGCTTTAATTCTAGTCTGAGTCTTCTGAGAGCCATGATTGAACTGTAATTCATCAACAAGATTAAACTTATTATAGTTTAATATTCTCATTGTAACAACCTAAAGCTGGAAATCATATATATCTTTAAATAATACTCTCTAAAGTTCTTGGGTCTGTAGTCCTATAACAGACTTTATAAATAAGTTTGGATTAAATTACACTATGTTGGGGTTTCCCTGGTGGTGCAGTGGTTAAGACTCTGCACTCCTAATGCAGGAGGCCCGGGTTCAATCCCTGATCAGGGAACTAGATCCCGCATGCAGGCTGCAACTAAGAGTTTGCATGGCACAACTAAGGAGCCCACGTGCCACAACTAAGGAGGCTGCCTGCCACAACTAAGACCCGGTGCAACCGAAATAAATAAAAAATAAATATTAAAAAAAATTACACTATGTTACATTTACCATATGACCCAACAATTCCACTCCAAGAGAAAACACATGTTCCCACAAGATTTATACTAGAATGTTCATAGCAGCTTTATTTATAATAGCCAAAGCCATTAACAACTCAAATGCCCTTCAACAGGTCAATGGTTAAACAAACTGTGGTGCAATGACTACTACTCAGCAATAAAGAGGAACAAATTACTGATACACATAACAACTCAGATGAATCCCCAAAGCATCATGCTACATGAAAGAAACCAGATGTAAGAGATACATATTGTATGTAGTAGAACACATACTGTAGAATTTACATCACATTTTAGAAAAGGTAAAACCATGGTAACAGAAGGCAGATCAGTGCTGGCGAGTGGAGGGGTGAGGAAGGAGACTGATTGCAAAGGAGCACTGGAAACGTCTATGTCACAGGAGTGGTGATGTTACATGGCTCTATGCTTTTGTCAACACTCATCAAACTGTATACTTAGGAAGGGCAAATTTTATTATATATAAGTTACACCTCAGTGAAAAAAATAATACTATGTTTAAAAACCCATTTTTGTAAACAAACAAACAAACAAACAAACAAAAAATAAAACCATTTTTGTGGCCAGCTGGTCAGAGATGTAACTTGGTCAGTTGCATCTCTTTAAGAAGCATACTGGTATTTGCATAATTGAAGTTTGAAGGCAGGTAAGATTATAGGGATAAAGATATAACAGAGAGGGACTTCCTTGGTGGTGCAGTGGTTGAGAGTCCGCCTGCAGATGCGGGGGACACGGGTTCGAGCCCTGGTCTGGGAAGATCCCACATGCCGCGGAGCTCGTGCGCAACAACTACTGAGCCTGCGCTCTAGAGCCCGCGAGCCACAGCTGCTGAGCCCGCGTGCCGCAGCTGCTGCAGCCCGTGCGCCTGGAGCCCGGGCTCTGCGGCAGGAGAGGCCACCGCGGGGAGGGGCCCGCGTGCGGCAGGGAGGAGTAGCCTCCGCTCGCCGCAACTAGAGAAAGCCTGCGCAGCAACGAGGACCCAATGTAACCAAAAATAAATAAATTTATAAAAAAAAAAAGATATAACAGAGAATTGTCTCCAAATGATTCTTTTCCTAACACATCATTGCCTCTAATTGCTTATGCTCAGAGAAACCCACACTGTTAATACTTACTTTGCACATTTCTTCCTGTACTGTCGTTCAATGCCCTCAGGCCTGCACAGAAAATGGAAGTTAAAAAACAAAAGATACAAACAAATCTCATAACCTACCAACCTCACTAGCTCATTTCTTCAAATGCTAAAAGGGCTTTTCAAAAGTTATCCTTGGGCTTCCCTGGTGGCGCAGTGGTTGAGAATCTGCCTGCCAATGCAGGGGACACGGGTTTGAGCCCTGGTCTGGGAAGATCCCACATGCCGCGGAGCAACTAGGCCCGTGGGCCACAACTACTGAGCCTGCGCGTCTGAAGCCTGTGCTCCGCAACAAGAGAGGCCACGATAGTGAGAGGCCCGCACACCGCGATGAAGAGTGGCCCCCGCTTGCCACAACTAGAGAAAGCCCTCGCACAGAAACCAAGACCCAACACAGCCAAAAGTAAATAAATAAATAAAGTAACTTAATTTAAAAAAAGTTATCCTTTCATAGCTCAGCTGCTTATTTACACATATATTCATTTTAAAGCATTCCTTCCTTCCACATACACTTACTGAGCCCCTAAAATGGGGCAAGCACCTCCCTGACAGAGGAGGAGGCGCTGTAGTAGCTGTCGTCACAGCAGCAGTTGGGGTCACTGTAACAGTGACAACAATAACAAGAGTGGCGATCACTGGTATAGCTTTTATTATGGACCAGGGGCTGTTCTAAACTGCATGTGATCCTTACAACAACCCTGTGAGGTAGGCCATGTTATCATTCCCATTTTACAATTGAGGGCGCCTAAGCACAAAGCAGTTACACAGTTCGCCCGAGGTCATAGAGTTAGGAGTAGAATACGTTGAATTCAAGCCCCGGCAGTCAAGCTCAAGAGCCCACGCAACACTGCCTTAGATAATCAACTGGGAAATAAAGATTCTTCCACCCATCCAGTTGCTTAACAGAAACCTGGGACTCATCTTTGTCTTCTCTTTCCCTCATCTCCCACAACCTACTTCGTCAGCAAATCCTGTGGATTTTACTGTATCTACAAAAAAGGTCTTGAACCTGTCTACTTGTCTGCACCCTGCCACCATCTCAGCCCAGGGCACCAGTATCCCTGCCCCAGACTATTGACACAGCTTCCTAACTGGTCTCTGCACTTTCCCTTCCTGTTTCGATTTTTAAAATGGGTAACGTGCACATGGTATATGAAAGAGTATAATGTGAAAGGTAAATATCCTCCCTACTCATCTTCCACGTGCCCAGTTCTCTTCACCAGAGGCAAATACTGTTTCCAGTTTCCTTGGTTCCTCCCAGAAAGAGTCGATGATACAACCAAAGAATCCTTCTTGGCATATAAAGAAAATATTTTTTTTCTCTTCCTTTTATGACAAATGTAGCAAACCTTATACTACTCTCTACCTTTTTGTTCACATAAAAATCGTTTTTATTTTAAATTTAATTTTATTTATCTTTCTATACAGCAGGTTCTTATTAGTCATCCATTTTATACACATCAGTGTATACATGTCAATCCCAATCGCCCAATTCAACACACACACACACACCCGCCACCTTCCCTCCTTGGTGTCCATACGTTTGTTCTCTACTTCTGTGTCTCAATTTCTGCTCTGCAAACCGGTTCATCTGTACCACTTTCTAGGTTCTACATATATGCGTTAATATATGATATTTGTTTTTCTCTTTCTGACTTACTTCACTCTGTATGACAGTCTCTAGATGCATCCACATCTCTACAAATCACCCAATTTCGTTCCTTTTTATGGCTAATATTCCATTGTATATATGTACCATATCTTCTTTATCCATTCATCTGTCGATGGGCATTTAGGTTGCTTCCATGACCTGGCTATTTTAAATACTGCTGCAATGAAAATTGGGGTGCATGTGTCTTTTTGAATTATGGTTTTCTCTGGGTATATGCCCAGTAGTGGGATTGATGGGTCATATGGTAATTCTATTTTTAGTTTTTTAAGGAACCTCCATACTGTTCTCCATAGTGGCTGTATCAATTTACATTCCCAAAAACAGGGCAAGAGGATTCCCTTTTCTCCACACCCTCTCCAGCATTTGTTGTTTGTAGATTTTCTGATGATACCTATTCTAACTGGTGTGAGGTGATACCTCATTGTAGTTTTGATTTGCATTTCTCTAACAATTAGTGATGTTGAGCAGCTTTTTATGTGCCACTTGGCCATCTGTACGTCTTCTTTGGAAAAATGTCTATTTAGGTCTTCTGCCCATTTTTGGATTGGGTTGTTTGCTTTTATAATATTGAGCTGCATGAGCTGTTTATATATTTTGCAAATTAATCCTTTGTCCATTGATTCGTTTGCAAATATTTTCTCCCATTCTGAGGGTTGTCTTTTCGTCTTCTTTATGGTTTCCTTTGCTGTGCAAAAGCTTTGAAGTTTCATTAGGTCCCATAAGTTTATTTTTGTTTCTATTTCCATTACTCCAGGAGGTGGGTCATAAAAGATCTTGCTGTGATTTATGTCAAAGAGTGTTCTTCCTATGTTTTCCTCTAAGAGTTTTATAATGCCTGATCTTACATTTAGGTCTCTAATCCATTTTGAGTTTATTTTTGTGTATGGTGCCACTCCCTTCTGGCTTGTAGAGTTTCTGCTGAGAAATCAGCTTCTAACCTTATGGGAGTTCCCTTGTATGTTATTTGTCATTTTTCCCTTGCTGCTTTCAATAATTTTTCTTTGCCTTTAGTTTTTGCCAAGTTGATTACTGTGTGTCTCAGCGTGTTTCTCCTTGGGTTTATCCTGTATGGGACTCTGCGCTTCCTGCACTTGGGTGGCTATTTCCTTTCCCATGTTAGGGAAGTTTCTGACTATAATCTCTTCAAATATTTTCTCTGGTCCTTTCTCTCTCTCTTCTCCTTCTGGGACCCCTATAATGCACATGTTGTTGCATTTAACGTTGTCCCAGAGGTCTCTTAGGCTGTCTTCATTTCTTTTCATTCTTTTTTCTTTATTGTGTTCCGCAGCAGTGAATTCCACCATTCTGTCTTCCAGGTCACTTATCTGTTCTTCTGCCTCAGTTATTCTGCTGTTGATTCCTTCTAGTGTATTTTTCATTTCAGTTACTGTGTTGTTCATCTCTGTTTGTTTGTTCTTTAATTCTTCTAGATCTTTGTTAAACATTTCTTGCATCTTCTTGATCTTTGCCTCCATCCTTTTTCCGAGGTCCTGGGTCATCTTCACTATCATTTTTCTGAATTCTCTTTCTGGAAGATTGCTTATCTCCATTTCATTTAGTTGTTTTTCTAGGGTTTTATCTTGTTCCTTCATCTGGTACATAGCCCTCTGCCTTTTCATATTGTCTATCTTTCTGTCGCACTTAAAAATCTTGCTTAAAAAATATATGTGATCCTTCCCCATCAACTGATAAAGAGTTGCTTCATTCTCTTTAAGGGCTGCATTCCATTCATTTGTATGGATGAACCAAAATGTCTTTTACCTGCTGTATAAACTTGTAGAGTGTATCCACTTTAAATTCTGATAGATACAGCCAAATCACTCTCTAGAGAAGTTGAAGCAATTTATACCCCCACCACCAATGTGAGACTTCCTGTTTCCTTACAGTCTCACCGACACAGTATGTTATTAAAACGTATTATTGCCAATCTGGCACGTGAAAAATGTGATCTCATAATTTGCATTTCTTTTTTTAAAGAGTGAAGTCAGGCACCTTTTCATATATTTAAGAGGCATTTGTATTTTCTTTTCTGTGAACTGTCAGTTCATATTTTTTGTGTATTGAGTTGTCTTTTTATTTTATATTATGGAGACTTGCAAACGTTAAGGGGCCTTGCAAATATTTCTTCCCCAGTTTGACATTTGTCTTTGACTTTTTCCCCCCGTGGAAATTTTAGATTTCTGTGTGGTCAAATCAATCGTGTGTATGATAGTTAGGCCTTCTCCACTCTAAATTCATATCTAAAATAAAAATTCTGATTGCTTATTCTAGAACCTTCTTCCATTACCATCTCACTCTAAATCATTCTCTAAATAGAGGCAAGAGTGGCTTCCCACGACAGCTAGAATAAAATGCAAACTCCTTACCATGGCCTTCTAGGCACTGACTGAGCAGAGAATGGGGCCTAGCCTCATCTCCTACATTCCTTCCCCACCTCACTGTGCACTCTCCACACCAGCCTTCTTTTGTTCTTCGAACAAACAAGTGCTTTCCCACCTCTGAACTTTCACACACACTCTTCTCTCTGCTCGGAATGCTCTTCTCACCACTTTGCCAAGCCTGTCTCATTCTCATCTTTTTTGGTCTCAGTTCAACTATCACCTAGACATAGAGGCCTTCCCTGAACACCTTTTCGAAGAGGTTTTCATGTGATTCTGTATGAGCCCTTTGTTTCATTCATATGACTTTCCATAATCATAATTACTTTATTTTTCTGTCATCCCACTAGACTGCAAGGTCCATGAGATCAGAAGTCAGCGGAGACCATGCCTGTCTCACACTCTATCCCCAGAGCTAAGCATAGTACTGCAATAAATACTGACTAAATGAATTCTTATAAGAATTTAAGTTTAGTGAGGAAAATTATAACCATGGAGGTAAGTTCTTAAATGGAGGAATGTATATGGTATAATGGGAACACAGAGGTGGGAGCACCAAGTCTGTCTGAGGCAGTCATGGAAGGCTTCGTGTGGAGGTGATGTTTAAGTCAACAGTCCTGATAGAAAACAGTATTTCAGGCAGAGGGAGAACTATGTGCAAAAGGCAAAACAGTACAGCATATTCACAGAATTACAAATAGTCTAATGTTCTTGGGACCTAAAAAAATCAAGGGAGTACTACTGATCTTACAGACATAAAAAAGATTCTAAGATTATACTATGAACAACTATATACCAACAAACTAGATAACCTAGATGAAAAGGACAAATTCCTAGAATGATAGAATGACACAAACTACCAAAACTCACTGGAAAAGAAATAGAAAATGTGAATAGACTATAACAAGTATAAAGAGATTGAATTAGTAATCAAAAAACTTTGCACAATGAAAAGTCCAGGACCAGTGGCTTCACTGGGGAATTCTACCAAAAGTTCAAAGAATTAATACCAATGCTTCACAAACTTCAGAAGAGGAAGAAACACTTCCCAACTCGTCTTATGAGGCCAGTATTACCTCAATACCAGCCAAAGATATCACAAGAACAACAAAAACAACAAACTAGAGATCAATATTGTTTAAGAATATACAGACAAAAATCCTCAAAACAAACAAACAAAAAAATACAGGGGCTTCCCTGGTGGCGCAGTGGTTAAGAATCCGCCTGCCAGTGCAGGGGACACGGGTTTGAGCCCTGGTCCAGGAAGATCCCACATGCTGCAAAGCAACTATGCCCGCGAGCCACAACTACTGAGCCCACGTGCCACAACTACTGAGCTCGCATGCCTACAGCCTGTGCTCCACAACAAGAGAGGCCACCTCAATGAGAAGCCCGCGCACTGCAACAACGAGTAGCCCCCACTTGACACAACTAGAGAAAGCCCGCACGCAGCAACGAAGACCCAATGCAGCCAAAAATAAAATAAATAAATAATTAAAAAAAAAATACAGGCAAAACTGAATCAAGCAACATATAAAGAAGGTTTACACCACATGGCCAAGTGGAATTTATCCCAGGAATGCAAGATTGGTGCAACATACAAAAAAAAATCAATCAATGAGATACACTATAATAATAGAATAAAAGAGAAAACACACATGATCATCTTAACAGATGCTTAAAAAGCATCTGACAAAATTCAAAGCCCCTTCAATATACTAGAAATAGAAGGGAACATCCTCTACCTTATAAGGGGCATCTATGAAAAATTCACATCTACTAAGCCACAAAAACTAACATCATATTTAATGGTGAAAAACTGAAACCTTTCCCTCTAACATCAGGAAGAAGACAAGGATATCCACTCTCAGCACTTCTATTCAACACTGTACTGGAAGTTTTAGCCAGGGCAATTAGGCAAAAAAAGAAATAAAAAGCATCCAGATTAGAAGGGGAAAAGTAAAACCATCTCTATTTGTAGATGATATCATCTTATATATAGAAACCCTAAAGCATACATACACACACACACACACACACACACACACACACACACACTCTTAGGACTAATAAGTTTAGTAAAGCTGCAGGATATAAGATCAATATTCACAAATTAATGGTAGTCCGATACACTAGAAATGAACAATCCAAAAACGAAGTTAAGAAAACAAGTCCAGTTACAATAGCATCAAAAATAATAAAATACTTAGGAATAAATTTAACAAAGGAAGTGCATAACTTGTGCACTGAAAACTACAAAACATCACTGAAAGAAATTAAAGACCTAAGTAAATGGAATGACACTTCATGTTCATGGATTGAAGACTTAATATTGTTAAGATGGCAATACTTTCCAAACGAGTCTACAAATTCAACACGATCCCTATCAAAATCCCAGCTGGCTTTTTTGCAGAAATTGACAAGCTGATCCTAAAATTCACATGGAATTGTAAGGAATCCAGAATAGACAAAGCAGTCTTGAAGAAGAACAAAGTTGGTGGACTCGTACATAATTTCAAAACTTAATACAAAGCCACAGTAATCAAGACAGGGTAGTACTGGCATAGGACAGACATATAGATCAATGGAACAGAACTGAGAGTCCACAGTAAACCCATACATATATGGCTAATTTATTTTCAGTGGTGCCAAGACCATTCAATGGGAGAAAGAATAGTCTTTCAATAAATAGTACCAGGATAACTGGATATCCACACACAAAAGGATTAATTTAGATCCCTACCTCACACTATGTACAAAAAATAACTCAAAATGGGGAGTTCCCTGGGGGTCCAGTGGTTAGGACTCTGCACTCTTCCACTGCAGGGGGCCCAGGTTTGATCCCTGGTCAGGGAACTAAGATCCCACAAGCTGTGTGGTGTGGGCAAAAAATAAATAAACAAAAAATTTAAAAATTAACTCAAAATGGATGAATGACTTAAAGGTAAGAACTGGGACTTTCCTGGTGGTCCAATGGTTAAGACTCTGTGCTTCCAGTGCAGGGCGTGTGGGTTCGATCCCTGGTCGGGGAACTAAGATCCCACATACCAAGGGGCAGCAAAAAAAAAAAAAAAAAAAAAAAAGGTAACAATCAAACCTATAAAACTGTTAGAATACATAAGTATAAATCTTCAAGACCTTAGATCAGGCAATGGTTTTCAAAATATGACACCTACAGCACAAGCAATCAAAGAAAAAATAGATAAATGGGACAATTAAAATGAAAAACTTTTGTGCTTCCAGGAATACCATCAAGAAAGTGAAAAGGCAACCCACAGAAAGGGAAAAAATATTTGTAAATCATATATCTGATAAGGGACTAGTATCCATAATAAAAAATTCTTACAACAATAAAAAACATAAATACTCCATTTTAAAAATGGACAAAGAATTTTTTTTTTTTTTTTTTGCGGTACGCGGGCCTCTCACTGTTGTGGCCTCTCCCATTGAGGAGCACAGGCTCCGGACGCTCAGGCTCAGTGGCCATGGCTCACGGGCCCAGCCGCCCTGAGGCATGTGGGATCTTCCCAGACAGGGGCACGAACCCGTGTCCCCTGCATCGGCAGGCGGACTCTCAACCACTGCGCCACCAGGGAAGCCCAAGAACTTTTTTTAAATTTATTTATCTTATTTATTTATTTTTGGCTGTGTTGGGTCTTTGTAGCTGTGCATGAGCTTTCTCTAGTCGTGGCAAGCAGGGCCTACTCTTCATTGCGGTGTGCGGGCTTCTCATTGCAATGGCTTCCTTTGTTGCGGAGCATGGGCTCTAGGTGTGTGGGCTTCAGTAGTTGTGGCTCACAGGCTCTACAGCACAGGCTCAGTAGTTGTGGCGCATGAGCTTAGTTGTTCCGCAGCATGTGGGATCTTCCCGGACCAGGGCTCGAACCCATGTCCCCTGCATCGGCAGGCAGGTTCTTAACCACTATGCAACCAGGGAAGCCCCAAAATGGACACAGAATTTGACTAGACATTTCTCTAAAGAAGATACATAAATGACTAACAAGGACATGAAAAGCTCAACATCATTAGCCATCAGGGAAATGCAAATCAAAACCACAATGATACCAGCTCATACACACTAGGATAGCTATATCAAAAAGGTAGACAATGGGCTTCCCTGGTGGCGCAGTGGTTGAGAGTCCGCCTGCCGATGCAGAGGACATGGGTTCTTGCCCCGGGAAGATCCCACATGCCGCAGAGCGGCTGGGCCCGTGAGCCATGGCCGCTGGGCCTGCGTGTCCGGAGCCTGTGCTCTGCAATGGGAGAGGCCACAACAGTGAGAGGCCCGCGTATCGCAAAAAAAAAAAAGGGCAGACAATAACAATTATTGGCAAGGATGTGGAGAAACAGGAACTCTCGTATACTACTGGCAAGAATGTAAAATGGTGCAACTGCTTTTGAAACCACTCTACATGGTCCTCAAAAGGTTAAACACAGAGTTACCATATGATCCAGCAACTCATACATATCCACCCATGAGAACCAAAAGCATGTTCACACAAAAACTTGTACACAAATGTTTACAGCAGCATTAGCCATAATACTTTAAAAAGTTAAAAAAAAAACAACACAGGACTTCCCTGGTGGCACAATGGTTAAGAATTCACCTGCCAATGCAGAGGACACGGGTTCGAGCCCTGGTCCAGGAAGATCCACATGCCACGGAGCAACTAAGCCCATGTGCCACAACTACTGAGCCTGTGAGCCACAACTACTGAAGCCCGTGCACATACAGCCCATGCTCCGCAACAAGAGAAGCCACCGCAGTGAGAAGCCCGTGCACCACAACGAAGAGTAGCCCTCACTTGCCGCAACTAGAGAAAGCCTGTGCACAGCAACGAAGACCCAACGCAGCCAAAAATAAATAAAGCCCAAATGTCCATCAACTGATGAATGGATAAACAAAACGTGGTGTATCCATACAATAGAATATTATTCACGCATAAAGAGAAATGATGGGGCTTCCCTAGTGGCGCAGTGGTTAAGAATCTGCCTGCCAATGCAGGGGACGTGGGTTCGAGCCCTGGTTCAGGAAGATCCCACATGCCGTGAAGCAACTAAGCCCATGCGCCACAACTACTGAGCCCGCGAGCCTAGAGCCTGTGCTTCGCAACAAGAGAAGCCACCACAATGAGAAGCACGCACACCGCAACGAAGAGTAGCCCCCACTGGCTGCAACTAGAGAAAGCCCACGCTCAGCAACGAAGACCCAACGCAGCCAAAAAAATAAAGATTTATTGAGTCATTCTACACATGGATGAATCTTGAAAATATACTAAACTAAATGAAAGATGCCAGACACAAAAAGCTACAGGGACTTCCCTGGCAGTCCAGTGGTTGGGACTCCATGCTTCCATTGCAGAGGGCACGGGTTCAATTCCTGGTCGGGGAACTAAGATCCTGCAAGCCGCGTGGCACAGCCAAAAAAGAAAAAAAGTTCATCTTCTTGAGATATTGAGACTTTAATACAAATAAGACAAGGGTTTTAAGTGGTACAATTATAAAGAAGAGATTAATATGAGCTAGATATTTGGACTTAATGGACCTTGATTTTCTTTCTTGTCCTTAATCTCTAGGAATATGTGAGTTAGGAAAGGCCAAAGACAAAATAAAACATTCTCCCTGGTTGTGGTAGCAGCATCTGAGATGGCCCCAATGATTCTCCCCCCCCCGGTATTGACATAATAATGTCAATTATCCTTGTATATTGCCCTCCCACAATGAACACAGCTGACTTGTGACACCAATAAGACACTGAAGAAATGATGGTGTGTAACTTCTGAGTCTTGGTCATAAAAGACATTATAGCTTCCAACTCGCTCTCTCTTGGATTACTCACACTGTGGGAAGCCAGCTGCCATGTCACGAGGATACTCAAGCAGCCCTATGGAAGATCCTTGTTCTAAAGAACTAATGCTTCTTCCCAACAGTTAGCACTCAGCTGCCAACCATGTGAGTGAACCACCTTGGAAGTGGAACCTCCAGCCCTAATGAAGACTTCAAATGACTGCACCCATGGTCGACCTCTTAACCACAGCCTTATGAGAGACCATCCAGCTAAGCTGTTCTTAAATTCCTGACCCACAGAAACTATATGAGATGATCAATGTTTGCTGTTCAAAAAAACAAACAACAACAACAACAAAAAAAAAAACCATAGGAATACCAGGAGATGAGGATGAACAGGTAGGCTAGGGCCAGATCATAGACAGCCTTCAGACTTGGATTTTATCCTGCTAGCCAGGATTTTTTAAATTGCGCTCCACAATGATCCCTAAATGAAATTGGATAGGAGAAAGGGGAGAAGTCCTTAATGGGTTGGGCTCAACTCTTCCCCAATCAGAGAAGCTTCTTTTTTTATTTATACTTCTGGTAAAAATTTCATTTGAAGAAAGGATTCATTGCTTAAAAACGTTTGAAAGGCACTGCTGTAGGTGATGAAGAGTCACTGAAAGATCTGACGCAGGAAACTAACATAACGTGCATGTGAGATCATTCAGGCAGTAGACGATAGACTGGAGGAGAGCTGGGGGTGGGGGGAGGTAAGAGGACACTTCGATAGCCCAAGCAAGTGATGATGGGTACCAGAATGATGGCAGTGTGGCTGGGCTGAACAGGAGGAGGCAGCCACAAGACAAAGACTAGAAGGTAGAATCGACATTACATGGTGAGTGACTGGATGTGTGCAGGGGATGGTGGGGCACGGGGATGGATGAGACAAAGACAGGACTGGCTCCCAGATTTCTGCCCCGGGCCACTGCGTGAGTGGTGATGTCATTGTAGGAGGAGGAAAAAGAAGGAATTGTGTTTAGCTGACACCTTCAGAGACCTGACTGCAGTGGCTTCAACACAAGAGTTTCTTCGCACGTAAAATAAGTGTAGAGGAAGGCGGTTCCTGGTAATGGTTGAGACCCAAGGATAGCATGGCAAAAACTCTGCAATCCTTGTGGCCTTCCCTTTCCAGTCCCAGGATGGCTGCTGGTGCTCCAATTATCACGCCCGTTTTCAAAAAAGCAGGAAGGAATGAGAAGAGTAAAAAGGACTTTCCTTGGGAGCCCCACCCAACAGCTTCTACTTCTGTCCATTTTACTTGGCAAAAGCTAAGTCACATTCAGAATCTTAGGGGGTTTTTGGAGTGGGGAGAAGCTGGAATATGTACCCTATCTTTACAGACACTGGTATATAGGCAGGTAAAATAGTAGAGTGTTGGAGTGGTGCTGAGTGAACAAATCTGTGGGATTTTCCACGTTAGAGAAATGAGTTTGGCTTTAGTCATGCTGTATCTGAGGTAGAACATCAGGTGAAGAGGTAGAATAGGTAGTTAGATATACAGTTCTGGGCACAAGAGAGAAACGGAGGCAGATCTAGATTTTGTGAGTCATCAGCATATAAGTGTAACTGATGCCATGAGAGGTGGTGAGAATGGCCAAGGAGAGTATAGAGAGAGAGGGGATAAAATCAAGGTCAGAACCCTGGGGAATGCCAACATTTAAGGGGCAGGAAGAAGAATCCAGAGGACTGAGAAAGCCAAAGAAGTAGAAGGAGAATCACAAGAGTAGCTTCACAGAAGTCAAGGAAGGAAACAGCATCAAGGGAGGCATGGTCAACAAAGATCCAGATAGAAAAGCACCCACTGGATGGGCAACTGGGGAAGCAATGGATGAGGGAGGGAAGGTACTAGGGAACAACAGAGTCAAAGGAGAGGTACTTTAGAATGGAAGACTTGGAGGTGGAAAGTGACAGGCTCCAGGGCATGCATTAGGCAGACTGCCATATTTTCAGTAACTGGGGCTCTCACACTCATCTGGCTAAAGAATAGGAGGGGTAAGATCAGACTGAAATTTCACCCCTGATAAGAAAGGAGCATGCTAAAGTGGGCCCTTGGAAAGACTGTTCATGATTAGAGCAGGAACTATGTCAACCAAGGGGGAAGTCTACCATGCCTTTTTGGTAAACTCTGAGAACTCTGTGGCCCAACAGAGTCACTTGGCCAGAGGTCACTGGCCTGTGCAATACTCGGCACTAAGGCTGGGCCCAAAGCTGGCTCACTTCCAGGAACAGGCTGACTGGATTCCAGGGTTGCCACTTCAGCCTAGGGCCTCCCAGTTTTCTGGCCTACAGGTGACGGCATCTGCCTTATAGTGCCATAGGAGCCTGTGGCCTAGTTGTGTTGTTAGATTACTTTCTGTATTAACTAATATATATATACGTTTAATACATATTATCTAGAACTGTTACATATAATTATGATACATGTAATAAATATTTTAGCAATCCTAAAGACAGTTGAGAAGTTTCAAAATCAGAAACCTAAATAAAGGTTAATAGAGGGAGAAAAAGCACAAGAGAATGGATTAGTTTAAGATAGGGCATGTTATTTATAAACCTTCCTATATACCACAACGGAGGACTTTCCCAATGTTACCTGGAGGGCCTTCCTTCGTGAATTTCGTATGTTTTATAATCCGTGTCCCCACTTGTATCCTGTATATAAGCAATTTTCTCTTCAACTACATAATTCTAGAAGCTCATTTGTCACAGTGGTGCCTGATTTGGTACTGAATGTCGCCTAGCAATAGTTTCTAACTGTTTTCATTAGTGTGGGCTGATAACAGTTTGGTTTCTTAAATAAACATAGCTAGATGTCAGCCTGCAGCTTCTTCCGGTTCGACACTAGAATATAAGCTCTGTACAGGCAAGGTTCTTTGCTTGTTTACTGGTTGTACTGGTTTGGATAGTGTCCCTTAAGAAGTTATGCCCTTCCAGGAACCTCAGACTGTGACCTTATTTGAAAAGAGGGTCATTGCAGATATCATTAGTTAAGATGAGGTCACAGAGATGAGCAGAATGTTCCCTTAATTTAATATAACTGGCGTCCTTGTAAGAAGAGAAGAAACCCAGAGACAGAAACACAGGGAAAGAGCCATACAATGATGCAGACAGAGACTAGAGTGATGCATCTACAGGTCAAGAAATGTTAAGGACTGCCGGCAAACACCAGAAGCTAGGAAGGGGCAAGGAAGGCTCCTCCCCTAGAACCTTCGAGAGAGAGCATGGCCCTACCAACACGGTAATCTCAGAATCCAGCCTCTAGAACTGTGAGACAATTCATTCCTGCTGTTTTAAGCCGCCTAGTTTATGGTACTTGGTTATAGCAGCCCTGACAAACTAATAGACTAGTATATCCCAGACTTTTCGGACAGTACCTGGCACACAGTAGGAGCTCAATAAATGAAATATTTGCTGAATGAATGAATGGACTTAGAGCAGGATGACCTCTCTGTGGCATTTGGCACCTGTTGATGACCACCCCCTTCCCTCACTTCTTGAAATTCTCTCCTCTCGTGTTTTCCACATCACCAGCTTCTCCTGGTTATGTTCCAATTATTTTGTCTGCTTTTCAAACATCAATGTTTCCCAGGATGACGTCTTCAATCCTCTCTTCTTGCTCCACACACTTTCCATGTAACTGTATCCCTTCCCGGGTTTCAACTCCCCATATACACCAAGGACTCCCAAATCTAAAACAGATCTAACCATGTCACTCCTCTACTTAAAAAAAGAAGATGGCTATTGCCTGAAGATAAAGTCCAAACTTGTCTACTTTAGCATTCTACTCTGTCCTCACCCCAGGATGGATGAACCGCTTCCTGTAAACTAACTTAGGCTCTAGCCACAAGGGACTACTTAAATTTCCCAGGCACACCATATTTGGTGCTTTTAATGCTTCCAGAGTCCCCTCCACCTGGAATGCTCCTCCATCTACTTGGTGAAATCCTAGTTCAAGGCCAAACACAAATGTCACCATCTTCTGGTGTCCTTCTTGACCACCATTCAGGCAAGATGATCTGCTGCTGTCTGTTTTCCCATAGGCTTCTGTTCACCACACCAGTATTTTATCATATCACAGTAGGTAATCTGTTCCCTCACTGAGCCATGAGCTCTTTAATGGTAAGGACAGTGCCTTATTTATCTTTGCTGATCCAGCCCCTAGCTCAGTGCCCGGCACCTGGTGTGCTGGAGATTACAGGTTGAATGAACTCATTCCACTTGCAAAAACCCCAAATTACAGCTATCAAATGGCAACAGAATCACATCTCAGCACCACTTCAACAAAGCACAATAAAGATATGGCTGCATTAACAGAAGTTAGAAACCCACCACAAACGTCAAAATATTGGGCCCCAAATGGATGACCTGTTCCATACTAGATGGGGTATTTATACTCCTCAGAACTAGACCCCAAGACGACCAGGAAATCCTAGACAGAGAACATCAACCTCTTACCTCCGAAGATACATAGTCTCCTCGTCTTCTGTGTTACAAAACTTGTGGGCGTGTTTGGCAGCATCAATCACACGGGACCGATCCCGGGGCCTCATGGGCAATTTCTCCAACTGACAGTCTGGTGGAATGGAGAAAGATTTGGTCACGAGAGCCACTGAAAAATACCCTGAGGCAATCAGAAGCTTTCAGTGGGGCCCTTAGCACTGTAATTTTTACTATAATTATCACGCTTATTGAAGCCTATTATTGAATGTTCCAACTAAAAATGACTTGGTGTCAGGAGACCTGGATTTTAGCCCCAGCTCTGGCTAATCACTTCCTCTCTAGGGCTCTTTCTCCTTACTTGATTACATTATCTCAAAAGTCCTTCCCAGCACTGCAATTCAAGCTTTCTATGAGTATTTCTGATCCTGGTACACTTGGCTTGTGCTATAATGTATTAGAATGAGAAGAGACGATCAAACGTCCTGGAATGCCTATGAGGAAGGCATTGATTGGAAAAGTTGGATAAGTGCTTCGGAAAGGAGAGAGTGGGTAGGCGGTATGCTATTATATATATGGTATGTGAATGACCCATCCCAGTTAGAGGAGTTCTAATCCCGAAACAATGAAAACATACAGGAAATAAATTAGGTACAGTTATATAGCAGACGGAAAATTGATACAATGCAAATTAAGTACCTAAAGGATGACAGAGAAATCAAGTGATCAGAGTGATTGGAGATTCACGGAGGAGGTGGAGAGGGGAGTTAGCATGAGGCAGTTTGCACATCAGCTCGTGACTCTTCTCAACAACCTGCCGGAGTAGACATTTACTATTCCTAGCTTAAAGGTAAGGGAATTGAGGATTAGGAAGGCTAAGAGATTGGCCACGCATTTAATAGGAAGCAGAACAAGAATTCAGACCCATCTCTAAGTGATCAAAAGGGAATTCATTTACTCAGTAAATACGGGAGGGCCTTCTATGTACCAGACACAGTTGGAACACTGTGCTGAGGATTCAGCAAAGAACCGAGCAGACAAAGACCCTGACCTGATGAAGTTTACGGGCCAGCAGAGGAGGCAGAAATTTTCAAATTAATAATTATATAACATGATCTTGGATAATGATAAGTGCTAATAAAAAAAAGTTAGACAGGATATTAAGAGGATGCACAGTGATCCAGATAGTGATAAGTGCTACCCAGAAAAATCAGGCACGGTAAGAGGACAAAGAGTGACAGGGGTGCTATTTTAGATAAGGTAGTCACAGAAGGGTTTTCCAAGGAAGTGACATTTCAGCAGAGACCTGAATCAAGTAAGGGGGCATGGAGGGGAAAGGGTTTGAGGCAGAAGAAATACCGATCCCAAAGGCCCTGTGGGCAGGAACATTTTGACATGACAGAAAAAAATCAAAAAGGCTGCTGTAGCTGGAGTGCAGTGAGCAAGGGGAAGAGTGTTAGGAGATGAAATCTGAGAGGTAGCTGGAGGTCTGATCACACAGGGTCTCGCTATGGACTTTGGTCTTACTCTTAGCGCTACAGGAAAACACTGGTTTGGAACAAGACTCTGGGGACAAAGAGTGGTGAGCAAGAGACTACTGTGGCAATCCAGGTGAGGGATGGTGGTGGTAAAGAGTAGATTCTAGATAGACTTTCAAGGAAGCACCTGCAGAATTTGCTGATGGACTGGATGGAGAAGCCAAGAATGATTCTGAGATACTCTGTGAAGAGTGATACCACTGACCGTGATAGGGAAGTCTGAGAGGTACAGTGGAGAGCAGAAAGTAGGAGATCATGAAGTTAATTTTGAACATGGTCTCCCTCTCTTTTTTTAATTTTTAAAAAATTTTATTGAAGTATAGTTGATTTACAATGTTGTGAGAACACGGTCTCTTTAAGAGGTCCATTAGACATCCAAATGGAGACGCTGAGTAGGCAGTTGGAGTTTGAGAAGAGGTTCAGGTTAAAGAGGAACATTTGGGAGTCATCAGCATATAGACGGTATTTAAAGCTTGGGAAGGGTTGCGATAGCCTAAGGCGTGAGTACAGATTGAGAACAGATGAGAGGACTGAGCCGTAGGGCCGTGCAATGCCTAAAAGTCTGAGACAGAAAAAGGAGCCAGACACAGAGAGGGGGGAAAATCAAGGTAGGAGAAAAATCAGTAAAGTGTGGAGTCTTGGATGCAAATGAAGGGTTTCAAGAAGGATGGAGTGATCATCTGTCAAATGCCACTGAGAGGGGCATTTAAATGAGCACTGATAATTGACCACTGAAACTGGTAACACGTTCGTTAGTAACTTTGACAAATATGATTTGGATGGTGAGGTGAGAAGGAAAGCCTGCTTGAAGTGAGGGCAAGAAGGAATGGGAAGTGAGGATGCAGAGACAGCCCATATAGGTAATTCTTTTTAGAAGTTTTGCTACAAAAGAAGCAAAGAAATGAGGTTATAGCTGGAGGAGAATGTAGGATCAATGCGGGTAGGAGGTTATTTTCATGTAACATCAGAGCTGTTACAGTATCCTTGTATCCGGCAGAAAGGTTACAAAGTTTCTAGACGCGGAGCGGGAGGAGAGTGAGTACATTTTTTACGGAAGAGGAATTTAGTTTTGAGAGAGGTCTGGATACAGAATCACAAGGTTAAACAGAAAACCGAAAAGCTGCCCTGGAGTGGGGCGGGATGGGTACGGAGGATTTTGATGGAGACGGAAATCCTCGCAAAGACTCGGCTGCCAGATCACAGCGAGAGGAAATGCGCCCTCCAGAACCCGAAGTTTAGCTCCTTGCAGACTACTCACCCAGCACCAGGACCATCTGGCCGCATAAACAGTAGTAGACGTGAAGGGGCTTCTCGCCGTCGTCATACTCCTCCCGATCCCGGGTGTCAGAGCAGACTACGGACCGCGAAACTACTTTAGGCATAGCTCAGAGAAGCAGTCGGAAAACAAAAAGGCAAAAGTAAGAGTCGCGCAGAAATGACGTCACTCATGCGTCGCGGATCTCCCCTGCCTAGGCTGGTCACGCGTCCATAGTAGTCGTGTGACCTTCCCGGCCGTACCATTAGGCTAAGATGCATAGGGACACCCTGAGTCTCCCAGAACCTGACCTAAGTTCTCTGGGACTGCTTTACTTGGGACACTTAATAATTTGAATTATTCATTTACATTTCTATACACGTATACGTATGTATATGCATATATACATACGTATACGTGTGTCGCCCTCTAAATATGATTTTGATTGGCTGTATTCAGGATGAGTACCTAATGAAGTAGAGGAATGTTAAAAATTGAGATCTAGGGCTTCCCTAGTGGCGCAGTGGTTGAGAGTCCGCCTGCTGATGCAGGGGACACGGGTTCGTGCCCCGGTCCGCGAAGATCCCACATGCCGCGGAGCGGCTGGGCCCGTGAGCCATGGCCGCGGAGCCTGCGCGTCCGGAGCCTGCGCGTCCGGAGCCTGTGCTCCGCAACGGGAGAGGCCACAACAGTGAGAGGCCCGCGTACCGCAAAAAAAAAAAAAAGAGATCTAATTCACATAACATAATTCACCCTTTTTAAAAAAATTAATTTATTTTTTGGCTGTGTTGGGTTTTCGTTGCTACACATAGGCTTTCTTTAGCAGCTAGAGGGGCTACTCTGTTGGGGTGCGTGGGCTTCTCACTGCAGTGGCTTCTCTTTGTTGCAGAACATGGGCTCTAGGCACGAGGGCTTCAGTAGTCGTGGCACGCGAGCTCAGTAGTTGTAGCTCACGGGCTCTAGAACGCAGGCTCGGTAGTTGTGGCACATGGGCTTAGTTGCTCCGTGACATGTGGGATCTTCCCAGGCCAGGGCTCGAACTCGTGTCCGTTGCATTGGCAGGTGGATCCTTAACAACTGACCTTAACAACTGAGCTACCAGGGAAGTCCCATAATTCACCCTTTTAAAGTATATAATTCAGTGGGTTTTAGTACATTCACAGAGTTTTGCAACTATCATCACTACCTAATATTTTCATCATCCCCCAAAGAAATCCCATATCCCTTAGCAGTCACTCTCCCCACCTCTTTCCCAGCCACTGGCGACTATTAATCTAACTTTCTCTCTCTGGATTTGCCTCTTCTGGACATTTCATATGAATGAAATCATACAATATATGGCTGTTGGTATCTGGCTTCTTTCACTTATGTTTTCAAGGTTCAACCATGTTGTACCATGAATCAGTAAAAAAGTAGTAATGAATTGGTAAAAAGGAACTTCATTCCTTTTATGACTGAATAATATTCTGTTGTATGGATATACCATTTTGTGTTTATTCATTCATCAGTTGGTGGACAATTGGGTTGTTTCCATTTTTGTGATATAAAGAGTAGTGCTACTATGGACATTGGTGTCCAGGTTTTTGTGGGAACATGTGTTTCTATGCTTTTATGTTTTGTGAGGACGTATGTTCTCTTGGGTGTTTACTTAAGAGTGGAATTGCTGGGTCATATGATTACCTTATGTTTAACTTTTTGAGGAACTGCTAAGAGTGTTTTCCAAAGCAAGTTTATTATTTTACATTTTACATTTACCACCAGCAATGTATGTGGGGTTCTGATTTCTTCACGTCCTCACCAATAATTATCTTTGTCTTTTTTATTACAGCCATCCTGGTGAGTGTGAAGTGGTATCTCACTGTGAGTTTGATTTGCCTTTCTCTGATGGCTAATGATACTGAGCACCTTTTCACATGCTTATCTTCTTTGGAGAAATGTCTATTCCAATCCTTTGCCCATTTTTAATTGGGTTATTATTATATTGTTCAATTGTGAGAGTTCATTATATATTTTTGGATACTAGAGCCTAATCATGTAAGTGATTTGCAAATAGAGGCATCTTAATGATCCCGTTTGCCACAGGTTTAGGGAACATCTTCCACCCTTCCTTCCTCAACCCAGAAACTCTCCCAGAACGCTCTCTGTGGAGGACCAGAGCCTGGGGCAATCCAGAATAAGGACATTGAGACAGTTTAAATTGGATAGATTCAAGTGATGACACCAAAATAGTGGATTTTTAACAGAGAACTTACTGAAGGAAGCAGGAGCTGGTGACCAGAAAACTGACAGGTTAGCTGGAAGAAGTGTAGTGTTCAAGATACACAAGATGCAAACCAATGAGAATTTAAAGGAGTCTGCTAGCCGTCAAATGAACATGAGTTAATAAAGTAGAAAAGAAATGTCAAGTCTTAAAGAATCACAGCGTTTGCTCCTTAGATCTTAGTCCAGTGTCATCCCTATGATTCTATGTTCTTTATAATAGTATTTATTGATCTTCTACTGTGTGTTAGGCACTGTGCTACATACTGGTTGCATAGTGATCAATTATAAATAGTCTCCCTGGGCCTCCCTGGTGGCGCAGTGGTTGAGAGTCCGCCTGCCGATGCAGGGGATACGGGTTCGTGCCCCGGTCTGGGAGGATCCCATATGCCGCGGAGCGGCTGGGCCCGTGAGCCATGGCCTCTGGGCCTGCGCATCCGGAGCCTGTGCTCCACAACGGGAGAGGCCACAACAGTGAGAGGCCCGCATACCGCAAAAAGAAAAAAATAAAAAATAAAAAAATAAATAGTCTCCCTCCCTGAAGTGGCTTAGTCAAGCGCAGGGGTGGGTAAAGGGCTAGAGAGTAAATATTTTAGGCTTTGAGAGCCAAGAGGAAAAATCAAGAACATTATGTAGGTACTTATATAACGAGAGAAAACAAATTTTCACAAATGTTTTATCAATGAAATTCAAAATATAATAATAATTGAGTATAATTTTTTTCATAATACAGATCTTCTAATAAGAATGGCATTCTTTTATGGAGATGATAATATTTCACTTAATTAGGGTTCAAAGTGAGTGTTTCCTATCATCAAATCAGTTACAATCTCAATACACTTATTATTTTTTGGGGGGGGGCGCGCCACACAGCATGTGGGATCTTAGTTCCCCGACCAGGGATGGAACCCGTGCCCTGGAAGCGCAGTGAAAGCGCAGAGTCCTAACCACAGGACCGCCAGGGAATTCTCCTGTTTTTGTTTTTTTTTCAATATATTTTTAAAGGTTTTTACCTTGTTTCAATTGGTCAAGATTTTTAGGAACCTCACTTTTAATCTGTAATAACAGTTTACAACTTGATTTTTTCAAGAGTTAACAAACTGCAAGCACCTGTTAATAAAGGTCTTAATAAAAAACCTGTTACAAATATTTATCCATTAATGCTTATCTGTAATGAGATTTTATGTATTTCATCTTTGAGAAAAATCTTAACACAGATAAGTACTGCCATATACTGATATCAATCCACAGGCACCTCTGGACTTCCCTGGTGGTCCAGTGGGTAAGACTGCATGCTCCCAATGCAGAGGGCCTGGGTTCAATCCCTGGTCGGGGAACTAGATCTCGCATGCATGCTGCAACTAAGAGCCCACATGCCAAAACTAAAAGATACCACATGCTGCAGCGAAGATCCCACGTGCCACAACTAAGACCCGGTGCAGCCAAAAATAAATAGACAGATAAATAAATAAATTTTTTTTAAAAAGAATTGCAAAATGGTGACAATTGAGCATTAAGTCAAATGCAAGGTCCTTCTGAAAGCAGGGCCCTATGCAATTGTACAGATTACATGCTTATGAACCCAATTCTAGTTTAAGAGAACTGGCTTCATAGGCATGTAAAAAAAAATCCACAGGCATCTGAGTTTTAATTGAGCATATTCATCTCTTAGATGGCACTTACAGAATTCTATCAGATTCTTCTCTTGACATTTGCCTTTCAGTATGTTGTTACATTGCAGAATAATCACTTCCAATTGAAGTTTAGGTGGAAACTCCTCAACTGCACAGTTAAATTGCTTTTGAAATTCAGAACTTTCCTTTGCACTTGCATCAGGGTCCAAAAAACACCACTGGAACTGTAATCTGAGCTCAGAAAAGATATCCACTGCAAATTTGTGTGGGACTGCAAATCTTGATTTTTTGTTTTAACATTGACAGCACAGGAAGCAATTAAGTAACTAGACATTACTTGTGGTTCAGAAAATGTCAGTTTTCATCGGAGTGATTTCACTGCAGTATAAATTTCACATGTAAGCAGCATTTTGCCTTGTAATTTTAGGTTAAATTTATTAAGTAACATTATTACCTTTACAGCAAAAGCTAATTCCATTCAGTGTTCAATAACAGTGGTTGAGGGTGATTCTTCTGGCTCAGAAAATTTTCAGTCCCAGCCACGAGCTATAAAAATACAAAAACAAAACAAAAAATTACAAAAACAAACAAAACAACAACAAAAAACCTTATAACTGCTAAGTTGTTCAACTGCTGTTGGTAGGGCAAGTCAGAATATTCAGCCTCTTTTTCTGACAAAAATTCATGAAACTGACAATGGTTTAGTCCATGAGAGTGAATGAAGTTCACTGTTGACACGAATGGTTGAATAACACAAGATAGATTAAAATATTTTCCTGGGAAGTACCTGCTGTTCAATAATATGTAACAAATAACTATAGGATTTAAACAACTTACATTTTCGCAAGCTTTGTACATTTGTCCAGCTAAGCCTTTTTCTCCTTCATACACGTTTGAAATACATCTTAGCAGATTCTACTTCAGGTTTTATTGAATTAGTGGTTTCTTGACTTTTTTGAAAATATTCTCATTTGCCGTCATCTACAGATTATCCATACAGGCCAATTCTTCCATCTCTTTAAACTCAGCACTGACTCTTCAAATAAGCAACAACAACTGAGGAGTATTATTAAGATTTGTCAACTTATAAAGAGACAAGGAAAACCACTTGAAATAATTTGCCCTGTTTATTAAATGACTATTGATGTTGCTTCCAATGTCCTCAACTTTTTGAGCTGCTGTTCTTGGTGAAAGCCTAATAGTCTTTAAAAAGTTTATTTTCCCTGGACACATTTCTTTGGCTTCTGCAATCAAACACGATTTAATTAACTCACCATCAGTAGATGGCTTTCCTTGCTTGGCTAACAAATGAGCCACTCAGAAACTTACTTTGGCAGCAACCTCATTTTCATTTTTAATTTTTGTGAAGCATTTTGCTATGGTAAGATATTCTATTTTAAACTTTCTAATTTTTCTAACCATTGCTTTCCTGTGAACTGGGAACATTGCAATGAGCACTTAGTTTGGTAATGTCGATGTATATCATATTCTTTTAGCCATGCTACAGCGTCATTGTGTAATAAACACAGTGTTTTGACATCTAAATTGATGACCAAGTAATCTACACTCCACTGTGCCTTAAAAGCACAACATTCAAAATCCACTTTTATTTTCTTGTTTTGACATGCTAGGTATGCACTTGTAATAAAAAAATAACAATAATGCCAAAACACAAGTGATACAAGTGGTACCCAAAATGCTATTGAGATATAACTGTGTCACCGTGGTTCATAGTATACCGACCAACAGTGGGAAGTGATGAGGGCACCACATACAGTTCCTGTCACAGCTACTCCACTCTGCTATTGCAGCACAAAAGCAGCCGTAGTGAAACTTTATTTATGGACATTGAAATTTGAATTTCATATCATCTTCATGTGTCATGAAATATGATTAAATACTATTCTTCTTTTGATTATTTTTCAACTGTTTAAAAATACAGAAAAACATGCTTAGCTTGCAGGCCATAGGAAGAATGCTGGCAGGCTGGATTTGGTTGTAGCTTGCTGGTGGATGTGGCTGGTTTGTTTGAATTCTCATGTGCAACACTGTAGCCATTTGTATTAGTTTCCTTTTGCTGCTGTAACAAACTACCACAAACTCAGTGGCTTAAGAAAATTCAAATTTGTTATCTTAGGGTTCTGGAGATCAGAAGTCCAAAATCAATCTCACTGGTCTAAAGTCAAGGTGTCAGCCAGGCTGATTGCTCCTAGAGGCTCCAGTGGAAAAGTCATTCTCTGCCTCTTCCAGCTTCTAGAGGCTGCCAGCAACCCTTGGCTCCTTGGCTGGTAGCTGCATCACTCCAATCTCTACTGCCATCATCACAGGGCCTTCTCTCTGAATTCAGACTCCTCCTTTCCTTTTATAAGGACCTTTTATAAGGACCCGTGTGATTATTAGCAGGGCCACCTGTTTAATCCTAGATAATCTCCGTATCTCAAGATTCTAAACTTAATCACATCTGCAAAGTCTCTTTTGCCATGTAAGGTAACATGTTCACGGGTTTAGGACATGTAGATTAGCACATGGAGATCTTGAGGAGGGGTGCATTATTCAGCCATGCCTTTGTTTTCCTCTATTCAGCAGCTCAGCAGGTAGTGAAAGCCTATGTTCATGGCCCTAATTTCCCCATTTCTCTAAGCTTCACCATTTCTCTCTCCTCTCCCCCTCCATCTCTTTCTCTCCTTGTGTTCTAGGGGCTATAAATGGACAGCATACCACTACCTTTACTGCCAAGAACACACACTGTGATAACTGTTGTCTCCTGTAAGTGATCCTCTTGACTTGTCTTCCAAGATTATTGGAGTCAAGAAAAATCTTTTGATTTTATTTTCTGTTGTTCCTTGGTTGTCATTTGTACTGAATTTTATTGACAGAAGTGAGAACTGTAGAAAAATAAAATTCCTTGCCTTCACTGGCTAACAGAAATACAAACTCCCAGCCTCATAAGGCAGGAAATGATATTTTATTTGGTTTCTCTCTCCAACCCCAAATGGTCAAGGAAAATCACAATCTATTCTGCATTTTGAAAACAAGAATAAAATTCCACAATTTCCCTAGTCATATAGTCCCATCTTTTTCCTCCCTTTTAGGAAAATGCTCAGATCCTTGCCTCTGAACAATTTGGAATTTTTAATCTTCTCTGCAGCTGCATTGCTAACACACTTTTCTTTAAATTGAAAAGGACCTCTAGTTTCTTGACCCCTGTTCTTGGGGGGAAGGGGGGATGCTTGCCTGTGAAGAGGGTATTTCTTCAAGATGTCAAGGTGAGAATGGGGTGGAAGGAATGCTCGGCCAGCTCTGCTATAGTCAGTATATTCCAGCCCTATAATCGCCTGTGCTGGAGAACAATCTTCTGTGTGCTGCTTGCTATGACAACCCTGCTTCTGATGGGGAATGTGAGGGCACAGCGTTCCTGCAAAGCAATTCCATTGTGCAGTCAGGGAACACTCTCCCCACATCCCAGTGCCCCAGGGCTTCCAAACTGCTTTGGTTCACGCTCTTGATTTTTCCTCATTAGGTAGTCAAAGAGCTACTCCTTAGCTATACAGCAAAGGAGTTGCAGAAAACAGGCCTGCAACAAACTCAAACATGTCTCTAGCCTTCAATGAGTTTTAGACATTTATACCCAGTCCCTTATATCCAGGAGCCTCCCAGACCCTCTCCTCCTCTCCAGTACATTATATGCCGCTTCTCAGTAGGATGTTTTCAGTACATCTCTCTTGGGCTCAAACGCCTACAAAAGCTGCCTATCAAGCCTAAAATCCTCATCCTCGCATTTGAGGGCATTTAATTAACTTCTGTCATCCTCACTTTTCCAAGCCAAGGTCTCATCAGTCTGCATTAGCCACTCTAATCTGCCCACTATCCCCAGATCCTGGTTAAGCTCCATGTCCATGCTCGTGCTGTTGCCCTCATAGAAACTGCTTGAGTTTCTCCCTCCTAAGCCCTGCTTTCATCTCTTCTGAAACAACTTTGAAATAGACCCATTCCGGGAAGCTTCTTCTAACCCCACCAGACTGATGATTCCCTTGCTGTACAGCCCCTCAGCATCTGTGGATTCACATGTTTCTGCTATGTATCTTGCTGCTGCTCTGGAGGGAGAATTCTAAGATGCCACCCCCTTCCTCAAGATTTCTGGTCACTTCTTTCAGCTATTCAGTCAAACACTAATCTAGGTTCTGCTATGAGGCAATTTTGTAGATGTAATTAAGGTCCCAAATCAGATGATTTTAAGATCAGGAGATTATCTGGGGTGGGCCTGACCTAATCAGATAAGGCCTTATAGTGAACTGGGCTCTTCCTGAAGAAAGAGATTCAAACTGTGAGATGAAAAAATGTATATACGTTTTAAAAAAAAAGTGTGAGAGGGATTTGATGGGAGAGAAATTCTCTATTGCTGGCTTTGAAGATGGAGTAGGCCACGTGGCAAGGTATGCAGGTAACCTCTAGGAGCTGAGACTGGTCCCCAGCTGGCAGCCACTGAGGAAATGGGGCCTTCAGTCTTACAGCCACAAGGAACTGAAGCTGGCTAACAGCTTGTGGTAATTTGTTAAACATCAATAGAAAGCTAACGCACTTGCTTTCGTAGACCTTGCTTTTGTTGATTTCATATGTGCGTATTAGTAGACTGCAAGCTCCTAGATTAGAGGAAAAGGAGGTTTTAAATTTATTTTTGTAACCCCTTCCCACCACAGCCATAATGTGATGCTATTAGGGAGATTTGCCTTAACTGATACGTTGGAGTTAATGGGAGATATAAATCCTTGGCCATGAGAGTACTTGTTGTAAAGCAGCAGCTAGAATCACTACCACTGTCAAGTGCCTCCTGCCTCCCATGTTAAAAACAATTTCCTGCACATCTGATATCTTCTGGACATCTTCACGCGAATGTCTCACTAGTCCCATGAACTCAGTAAGTCCCCAAATTTCCTCTCCCAAAACTGCCCCTCCCTCTCTATTCTGTAATTCTGGTAATGGCACCTTCAAACCCCCAATTATCTTGGAGGTTAGAACTTGAGCCATTGTTTGTTTGGCCGTGCCACACCGCACTGCGTCGCGGGGCTTGTGGGATCTTAGTTCTCGGACCAGGGATCGAAACTGTGCCCCCACAGTGGAAGCGCGGAGCCCTAACCACTGGACAGCCAGGGAAGTCCCCAGAACTTGAGCCATAGTTGGCTCCTTCCTCTCTCTTGCCCCACATTCTATCTGTTGGCAGGTCCTCTCCATTTATCCCCTCCTCTCCATGTTTATTGTCTTTGCCTGGTTCAATATCTCTCACCTGGAATACTTCAAGAGTCTCCTAGTTGCTGTGCTGGGACCCATCTCTGATGAGCACAGCTCTGATCATGTCGCTTTTCTGCTCAACCACCTTCCAAGGAAGCCATTAGCTTGGCATTCAAAACTCTCCATGACTTAACCCAAACCTACCTTTCTCATATTTTCAAAAATCCTTAAATGAGTATTTTGCCTACCTTCTATGTTATTTGGGGTTGACTTTTTCTTTTTTTTTTTTTTTGTGGTACGCGAGCCTCTCACTGTTGTGGCCTCTCCCGCTGCGGAGCACAGGCTCCGGACGCGCAGGCTCAGCGGCCATGGCTCACGGGCCCAGCCGCTCCGCGGCATGTGGGATCTTCCCAAACCGGGGCACGAACCCGTGTCCCCTGCATCGGCAGGCGGACTCTCAACCACTGCGCCACCAGGGAGGGAAGCCCTTGGGTTGACCTTTTAAAAAATATTCTTTAAAACTGTTATTGCTTTTGCAGGTCCACATACTAACTGTGACTCTTCCCTGCAACCTGCAGCTTTTTCACGTGCATCTTACCGTTACTTTACTTCAGACTCACTGCTCTTCCAATTCTCTGCAGTCGGATATTCTCATACCTTGGACTCTTCTGAACATATATTAGCTACTTGGCTTGTTGAACTGCCAAGGGGAAATGTGGTTCCAGAGCCAAATTGTGAGTGCCCAAAGCTAAAGCCTCATTCTGCTTGCCTCCAGCTCTCATTCCCTCCCCCAGGACACACACCATTTCATTCTGTTTTGGGGGTGATCATTGGCCTAAATGTTGGGACCCAAATCCCGCACATTCATCCCATAGAGAAGGGACTCACATTCCATAGAGAAGGGACCCTCGACCTCATAGTCGAGGTCGATTTATTCTTTGAATTTTCAGTGATTTTAAGCAGTCACACACCCTCCTCCCCAGTCTCCCGTGTCCGCAGGGGGTGTGTCCCCTAGACTTCCGGCTTTCGGACAACCGGTTTTGCTCCGCCCACTCCCACCTCGAGATCTCGAGATTGGGACTTCCATCGTTCTTCTCCTCCTTCAGCCACTGTGCGCACTTTAATAAGTGATCCGATCTCAAAAAAAAAAAAAAAGAAAGAAAGAAAGAAAGAAAGGGAAAAGAAAAAGGAAAACAGAAAAAAGCTTCCCTGGGTTCGTCTTAGAATTGGCAAATAGAGGTGCACCCCCTTCCACCACCGGATCCTAGTGATTTCCAGGCAATTAAGTGCGGCCCGCAGCTCGCCTCTCACCACACCCCCCGCCACCGCCTCCCGCCCGGGTTTAATGACCTAAGCAACTTTCCGTCCCCCCCCCGCCCCGTCTTGGTACGGCCTGTCCGGCGATCGGCGTTCCACCCCCGCCCTTTCCTTCTAGGTTGGTTCAGCCCCCGTCTACTCAGGGGTGGTGCTCAGCCGGCGCCAGACAGACCCTAGACTTCGGAGAGGCAGTGCAGTTCCTTTGGGAGCATCCCCCTCGGTTCCTTCGGCTTCCACTACCTCCTCGGCCGCCTTACCGCCCGCGGGGACGCGAGAGCTCGGTGTATGCCCCACCCCTGACCCCGCTAGAGACATGTCCACCCCGGCTCGGCGGCGCCTCATGAGGGACTTCAAGAGGTAACCAGCCCGGGACGCCGGGGTCCGGGGGCTGCGGCCGGGGCGCAGGGCGGGGCCGGCGGAGGGCCGGGCGGGCGGCGGGGCGGCCGGCGGCGCGAGCGGGTGCTGGATCGCGGGCCCCCTGTCTGTTTCCTTGAAGGTTGCAGGAGGATCCTCCAGCCGGAGTCAGCGGGGCTCCATCTGAGAACAACATCATGGTTTGGAACGCGGTCATTTTTGGGTGAGTCTGCGTTCCGGGTGGTGGCGAGGGCTAGGGACGCATGTGCCCTCCGGGACCGGCCCGGTGCGGAGGCGGGGGCAGAGGGAGAGTGTTTGGGGCTGGCTGGGCCTAGGCGCCTCCCCGGAGCCTGTGCCTCGATTAGCTCGGTTCCCGTTGCCAGGGGAGCCATTTGGGGTTCTCAGGGGGGCGGGGCGGGGAGTGGTGGCGCTTTGGCGCGGCGGCCTGCCCGGGGTTTCTGAGCACCAGACCTCTGTTGGTAGTGGTTTTGCGACCCGGGAAGCGGTGGTTTACCGGCGGTGGAGCGAGCAGGGCTCGTAATAGCCATCTCCTCAGATGAATCGGGGGGAGGGGAGCCCCGAAGCGGGAACTGATTGGTTTTTCTCTGTGTTGCAGGCCTGAAGGGACCCCGTTTGAGGATGGTAAGAGAGTTTCTTTACCCACCTTTCAGGAGCCTGGTCATCTGGGGAAAGGGTTCCCAGTCATCCTAAGTAGCCTCCTACTTAGGAACCCGCTTCTCCCTAGCCTCTGCCTACTAAAGGCTTGAGTGGAATCCAATCTGTGGCAGGTTGTTCTGGCTATTGTCCGCTTGCCTAGAACTGCACCTTTTTTATTGCTTCTTAAAAAAAAAATCTGGGTAAGGCAGTAAAAGGAGCATCATACCATTGATGTTAAGGGTCTGTGAGGTTTGGGCTGTGATCCTGCTAAATTCAGCCCCCCATCAAGATACTAAGTGTCAACCCAACCACTTGCTGATAGGCTCAGAGACCCCAGGGACCATTTGATTCAGAATTCTTCACAAGGGCGGGAACTGTGTTCAGCAGGTGCTTAGTGTGTGTTTGTTGGATGTTGAATGGATGCAAGAATCCCTTGCACACAATTGTCTGGTTTCTACAGTCTGGCATTGAGTGCCTGTCAGCCTCACTGCTTTAAGACGATCTTTAATGCACCTTTAATAGCCAGTTTGAGCATAATGTTTCTGATTTTTAAATGAGTTTTCAGTATGTGCTTTTATCAAGACTTGATGGTCAGTAATCTCAACGCAGTTTCACAGTTGAGGGGAGCCTTAATGTACTGTCTTGACCAGTGTCCAACCTACTTCAAGGTACTACCTGTACTTATAGGTACATGATTTTTAATGGGTTTAGGTTTGACCTTTAAAAACACATGTTAGTTGCTTTTTAAGGATTTTTTTAAAGCTTCCTATTTTGAGATAATTACAGGTTCATGTGCAGTTGTAATAAATAATATTACAGAGAGACTTTGTATACCCTTCACCTGCTCCCCCGCCCCTTTGGTTACAAGTCATCTTGAATGACTATGCACAACCAGGAAATTAACATTGATATAGTTTTAGTGCACTCAATTGTGTGTGTGTGTACGTGTGTGTGTTTGTGTGTGTGTAGTTAATTGTTTTTGAAAGCTTAATACATTTAAAAAGATGATTAAAAGTATTTGAGGGCTTCCCTGGTGGCGCAGTGGTTGAGAGTCCGCCTGCCGATGCAGGGGACACGGGTTCGTGCCCCGGTCCGGGAAGATCCCACATGCCGCGGAGCAGCTGGACCCGTGAGCCATGGCCACTGAGCCTGCGCGTCCGGAGCCTGTGCTCCGCAATGGGAGAGGACACAACAGTGAGAGGCCCGCATACTGAAAAAAAAAAAAAAAGTATTTGAACTACTAATCGACATCTTTTAATATTTTGAGGTATTTTTAAAAAGAAAAAGATCTTTCTGTTATTTTTTTCTCAATGACTTACCTTCCTTTGGTCACAGCATTTGAGAGACATTGTACACATATGCAAACACATATGCACATAACTCAGTTTGAAGGTGTGAACAAAAACATTTCTGCAAACTACTAAGTACAAACTTATGTTGCCAAGTCAGTTTGCTTTTTGATGCTACCAACCACAAGATGTTGTGAGGTAGATCAATGTTAACCAATTCTATGATTTGTCTCAAACACTCAACATTTCCCTAGAAGACTGTAGACAGTAGCCTAAATACTTGTAGTTTCCTCTCTACCTTCACTCACTGGGTAGATATCACTGCTCTTCAGCGCTGCAATAAAAAGAAATGACAGCAGGGGAGTGTGATCCTCAAGCCATACTATTGATACTTTGGTGCAGTAAATCATTTGAACTGATCCTGATCTGTAGCAAGAGCTAGCTAAGCTTAATTTTCCTCTACTAGATTGGTGCTAGTTCTTCATACTTAAGTTTTGCAGATTAGCTGTGTATTTGCTTTAGCTCCAGCAGGCTTTGTTTTCATTGGCTTCTTTTTTCCTCCTGATTTTACTCAGACTGCTTTATGCTGGGCACAGCTTTATTAATAGTACACCACTTTGCTGGGGTTGGCAACTTAAATATTTCAAGGGTGCTTCTCTCGTTTTAAGTGGTATGAGTTGAAAAGGTACTTGTGGAATCCATTATCTACCTGGACCTTCCCCCTTGACATTACTGGCTCTTTTTTTGATGATGTATATCTCCAGCCTGACATTGCTGAAAGGAATTACTCAGGCTAAATCACAGTACCCTTTTCTAATTCATTCTTTTGAGCAGTCTGCTATCCATGGATGCTTTCTCAGGTGTCTAGAACACTGACCAAGTTTACAAGAAATTTTTTGACCATTTAAAAATACCTGTTATTTACAGCTAGGGAAAGGCCCAGTTAGGGACAAGTGGCATAGTTGATTTTGCTGTTGCCAATGTATTATATAAATCAACAGCTCCAAAACTACTTTCGCTGCTTCCTTGTAAACCATTTGTAGTGGAGGTTTCTGGAACAGCCAGACCCTAGTTAAAGAGATGAAATTTTAAGAAAAGGAACTCTTAAAGGTATTTTGATTTAACTTTACACACTTGAAGGTAAGAGGACTATGTTCCCAAGAGCTTACACTACCAAACAAAACATTAGGGGGAAATACTTCCTCATAAAATATCTTGGTATGCATGCTGAATACGAAGGTTAAGGAACAATGTATTCTCCATCACATCATCTGAAAATTGTTAATAGACATAGTAAGATACTAGTACTTGATTTTCATAATAGATGTATTCTTAAGAATTTGGTGTCTTTTTTTAAAAAAATGAAAGTCCACTAGGGGTGTCCTTAAGGTAAATAAATCCTATGATGAAGAGTATTTGGGTATTATCTTAAAAATCAGACTTTTTTCAGTCATCAAAAAAAAATTTTTTAAGTACGTGTACTTTGCTTTCTCCTCAGGGGTCACAAACTGGTGGCTAAATGGCAGAAAACACCTACAGAGGTGCTTTCTTTGACCAATACAATATTTTCAAGCAATTGAATTTGTGACAGGCAGAACATACACTCTCTACTTTAACCATATCATTCCCTATTGCCATACACCAGCCATTTAACTCATTTATATAATTTTCCTGGTCCCTATACATAGATGGATTAATTTATCCTTTCCTTACAATGTTGTGACCTTCTCAGGAAGATAAAAAATCAGTACAGATTGTATACAAGAATGGTGAGGCTTAAGTTTCCAATTATTTTAAAGCCTAGCCTTCTAAATTTTCAGAGGACAAGCTCGTCTCGATTGCATAGTATTAATTCTCAGATTTTAAATTTCCTTAACATTTGTTTTGGATCTCAGAAATTGGATTGAGAGTTGTCCTAAAGAGGTTCTCATTGTTTAAGGTGGCTAAAAGTATGAAATATCCCTTTAAATGTGTGCTTTGAGGAAGATTTAGGTACGTCCTAATTTATATTCACATTGAATATAAATTATATTGGTTTCACTTCTCAAGATATTAAATGAGCTGTTCTTAAAGACTTGATTAACTTCTTTGGTAGCTAGGTAACCACCTTGCTGAACTTTTAGGCAAGCATTAGGCAGAAAGCTCAAGTCAAGGGTTTTGTGAGCCACCAGCGTATGTACTCAACTTGCTTTCACTGTGATTGATGTAGGTCAGAAAGAAAGTACTATTTAATATTTGAATTCATTAATTGTATTTTTCTTACTGATAGTGAAGTTTGGATGTTTGGTTTTTGCCTCCTTCAGCTGGGTCTAGAGATATGAAACTGTAGAATTATGGTAACTAAAACATTTATGAAGCACTTATTTTGTGTCACTGTGCATCTTTCCCTCATTTAAACCTCACAACAACGTTATGTAGCAGGTACTATTATGAACCCTATTTTACAGATGAGGAACTTGAGGTTCAGTCAAGTTGAGCAGTTTCCCCAAAGGTTTCGTAACTAGAAAGTAGCAAAGCAAGGATTTGAACCCAGATCCGTCTGACTGCAAAGCTTCTGCTCTGCCCCACTGCACTCCACTGTTTCCACTTACGCCTGCCTGCTGTGTGACTTTACCACCTTGAGGTATCATATTTAATGATGGTTTTAATTTAAAGTACCTGGGAGCTCTGCATGCCATTAAATCTGCCCAATTTTAGAGCAGTTTTTTAGAGCAATTTCTTGATGATAAATCTCTAAGCTATAATTTAAGCGGGTATCAACACTGAGCCAAATGTGTTTATACTTGAGATACATAAGGAAGCTCAGAGTTTTGAACTAACACTCATTCCCACTTTTTCTTGCGTATTATAATATCAATAAAACTGAAAAGAAAGAACTATGCTTTCTTCCTCAAAAATAGGAAGAGTTATGACCAGGTGGTGATAAAGGTGAAGTGCGTTCTGATGGACTATAGCATGTTTATCCATTCCAAAATATTTTGCTTTTTGTCCTTAGTTATAATACATAGTAACTTCAGGTCTGACTTTCAAGTTTAGGAAGTAACAATAGTTGGGGAATATGATATGTCTCCATATGTTGCATTTTTAAATTTGTATATATATATATTTATTTATTTATATTTGGCTGCGTTGGGTTTTTGTTGCTGCACACGGGCTTTCTCTAGTTGCGGTGAGTGGGGGCTACTCTTCGTTGTGGTGCGCGGGCTTCTCATTGCGGTGGCTTCTCGTTGCAGAGCACGGGCTCTAGGTGCGTGGGCTTCTGTAGCAGTTGTGGCACGCGGGCTTCAGTAGTTGTGGCTTGCGGGCTCTAGAGCGCAGGCTCAGTAGTTTGTGGCACACGGGCTTAGTTGCTCCGCGGCATGTGGGATCTTCCCAGACCAGGGCTCGAACTCATGTCCCCTGCATCGGTGGGCGGACTCAACCACTGTGCCACCAGGGAAGCCCTATAGTCTTTTTTTCTTAAGTGGAAAGGAGGAATGGAAGCAAGGAGGAAATAAATTGCTAACTCGAAGGAACCAGTAACAAATTATACTCTATCTGAAGTGTGGTCTATTGTATTAGAATAAGTAATTCATTAAATGGACCAGAGTAATATAGTGGAACGTGCATCACCTTAGATAATAACTGATTCCTTAAGATTACTTGAAGAAATTTCAGTCAGAAAAAAAAATTGCCCAATTGTTTTCTTGAATTTATTAAACCCAATTAAAAATAACATTTTGAAGAAAATAATCTCCCCAAATCACAACATCCAACAATTCTTTTTTGGTGGGGGGCGGGGGCGCAACTGTGGGGCATGCGGGATCTTAGTTCCCCGGCCAGGGATCGAACCAGTGCCCCGTGCAGTAGAAGCGCAGAGTCCTAAACACTGGACCGCCAGGGAAGTCCCCAACAATTCTTGAATGAGATCCAGTTTGTCCATTTCTTACAAATAAGTCTGTAACTTAGTATTCTTTAGGGCCTCCTGCTACCTTAGTTGACACATATTCAAGAAAAGTAATTTGTTTCAATAGTAGAGTAAACAAACGTCATTAGAAAGAAATTTACTAGAGACATGAATGCAATCTAATATGATTTTTAAATTATTTCTGCCATTAATTCCTACCATTAGTGTGAATAATTGAGTTGGTTTTATAGTGAAGTAGCTTGTGAGTCATACTTAAGGGTTTTAAAGAGGGACTGTGAAGTTTTTTCTGGCTTACATTCAATTATGTTTTCATTATAGAGTTGCTATTACATGAAGAGGAGCCAGTGAACACTTTTCTTATTTCCTGCTATTTTAAAAATAATTTGATTATTGATTTGTATTTCTAGCATTGGTTTTTGAACTTCGTGCTCTCATTCTTTCTAGTGCATTTAAAAATCACCATTTAAGATGACAGCTGATTAAAATTGGCCTTTATTAAGGTCTTTCAGTCTTCTCAAGGAGCAATGCCACGTTTTGGCTCTAGTTGCTTGTCATTTTAAGGATGTCTTCAAAATGTGCAGTGGCTAAAGTTATCCTGCAGGCAGCAATTTTGAGTTTAAGATGGCTGTATTTAAGTTTGGGGGAGAATAATGGAGAAACAAAAAACAAATCACCTTTGAGTGACGGTTCTTACAGTGTCTGTCCATTTTTATGGCAATCCCTGGAGCTGTATCTCTTACCTGGTCTCTTTCCTCTCTACTCTGTATCTTTGCGTTATTTCATATAATACTTGAAAAAAGAAGTCATGTAGTATTAAAAAACAAAGTACTACCAAACAAGGTGATAAGTAGGCTTTCTTAACCCTTTCTTTTCTAATTACAGGAACCTTTAAGCTTACAATAGAATTCACTGAAGAATATCCGAATAAGCCACCTACGGTTAGATTTGTCTCTAAGATGTTTCATCCGAATGGCAAGTATCACTTTTAATACAGTATTTTAAACTACTACACTGTTTATTTGGGAGGTATTCCACATTTCCTATTTGTCTGTAGCACCTGAGTATTTGTCTAGGCATCTTGCTGTTTCCTGAAAGCTGAACTTGTTCATGGTGGTCTATTGCTGTCTTGGTCTGTGGTCCTAGAACTGAAGCAGTGAAGGGACATTGCCTTTGCTTGGAATCTGAGAGCCTCCTGGTTTTGATGATTTTATCATTTACTTACTAAACAAAAATAAGGATGTTCTTGAGGTTTCCTTTTAATGTAAGGCCAGATTGGGGTAGTTTTGTGTTGTGATTATTTTCACTAGCATTTAGAGCAATAGTTTTCAGCTTTGGATGCAGATCAGAATTAGCGTGGGACATTTAAAAGCCATGCCCCGGCCCCACTCCAGACCTACTGACTATCAGATTCTGTGGTTGAGTCCAGGTATACGGTATATTGGAAAAGTGCCACAGGTGATTCTAACTTACTATTTTGCTCTTTTATTTTTTTTCCTAGTAGTAAGCCTAGAACAAGTTGCCTTTTATTCAGGTTAATAATGTATTTTCCAGGGTATCAGATATTTTTATCTTCATACCGAAATGAAACCTTGTGAACTCTGAGCTATCTTGGTTATTTCAGATAGGAGATAAAGTTTAAAAATTTAGTGGAGTGAATTTCCCATAAGTCTATCGATGATGAGGAACCCTCTTAAAAATAGTGCATGGTTTCCTGGATAACAGGGCAGTCTTTTCAGAATAACAAGCATTAAGTATCTTCCAGTTTTATACTGATTATGTTTGACATTCTCGGATCATCCTGTTTCACTAGTAGTGATTATGACACTTCTTTTAGGAAGGTAACTAAGAAGCAACTTAGTAATCTTTTTTAAACCTCAAAAGCAAAGTATTCTTGACTGTATTTGTCTTGACTATGATATTAAAACCTTAATGGTTTTGTTACGTTTAACATAACCTACTTCTATGCTCTTAGTCTATGCAGATGGTAGTATATGTCTGGACATTCTTCAGAACCGTTGGAGTCCAACATATGATGTGTCTTCCATTTTAACATCCATACAGGTGAGTTTTCCTTAATGTGACTATGGTCTTTGATATGTTTATATTAGCAATTGTTTTTGAAAGTCATAAGTAAAAAGTAGGTAAGACCTAACCCACCAGAAAACATATGTTTGCCTAGCTACTAGCAGGTTAATGTAACTGTGGATTATTATGCTAAGAGAGCAAATTTAGCTGCTACCTAGGACAATTCGAGTGTGCTGAATATACATATTGGGTTGGCCAGAAAGTTCGTTCAGGTTTTGCATAAGATGGTACGAAAAACCTGAACAAAGTTTTTGGCCAACCATATATATATATGTATATTTGCATTGAGGAACTGACTTTTTACAAATTGTCTCTATAGTCTCTTTTGGATGAACCCAATCCCAATAGTCCAGCAAACAGCCAGGCTGCTCAGCTGTACCAGGAGAACAAGCGGGAGTATGAAAAACGTGTTTCTGCGATAGTAGAACAGAGCTGGCGTGACTGTTGACCCGGGTGCAGGAAAAGAAGCAGCTGGTCATAAGAAAAATATATATTGATGTGTTTGTCGCCTTCCTATTCATCAGTGTCATTACATTTACTTTATTAAAAGCAAAATAGCTGTTGTGCTGTTTCCATCTTCCCTTGCCAGGCTTTTCCTACCCCTTCTACCCTCTCCTTAAACATCAGAAAACACCCTCTATGAGATCAAATGTACTGTACCTGGGTTACGTGCAAAAAGTCACTAATGCTTAATTAATTCCTTTTCTGTTGTATCTCATTTCCAGAAATATGGCAGTATTGTGTTACTGTACTTTACACTAAGCTTTTTAAAATGAATTGTTTTACAAGTGGTGCTTATGCATAGCTTGATGACCAGAATGTTATTTTTAACAGAATGAATGATTACTGAAGCGTTTCACCCTGGCTGGTCCTTCACTTGTGTTGGATTTAGAAATGAATTTTTGGAATATGGCCTATAGAAAACAGGGAAACAAATCCATATAAACATCCATTTTGAAAGAGCAATGGAAGCTAAAAAGGCTCTGATACTAATATCTAACTAACATGAATTATGTTTTTGTTTTTTGTTGTTTTTTTTTTTTTTGCGTTACGTGGGCCTCTCACTGTTGTGGCCTCTCCCGTTGCGGAGCACAGGCTCTGGACACGCAGGCCCAGCGGGCATGGCTCACAGGCCCAGCCGCTCCGCGGCATGTGGGATCCTCCCGGACCGGGGCACGAACCCGTGTCCCCTGCATCGGCAGGCGGACTCTCAACCACTGCGCCACCAGGGAAGCCCCATGAATTGTGTTTTTAACTGGTAGGAAGGAGAATGTTAAAGGGCTCAGCCAAGGGAGTGCAGCATAGTAACTGACACTTCCTCTCCTTGCAAGGTGTTCAATGGACACACCCGAGCTAAGATTCAGAATACTGAAGTCTTCTGGATTTTCACTTTTTAAAGAGGTGTGGGAACAGAGGAATGGAAACAGTCATGTTTTTAAGCTAGGGAAGGTTGGAGATCCTTTAATCCTTTTAAAGGAGCAGTGCTACCCTAGATGAACAAATTTATAATCCTCCATTGTTTTTTTTAGAGTTTTAATTAACCCAAGGAAGGGAACATGTCTGTGGTAAACTATTTTCCACTCAAATCCTCTGTTAATGCTGCATGCTTTAGTTTCTTCCTCCCTTTCAGTATTACAAGAACCTTAAAGTCAATGTTTGTAATCTTTCTTTGGATATTTATACTTTTAGATTGACAGTACCTTTAAGTAGCAGTGTGGGACAAAGCTTGTAAATGTTTTGTCTGATGTTCCATTGTCACCTTTTGTGCATTTATCATCACTCTTCTGAATTTAACTTTGCACAAGTAACCCATGTAAAAAATGTACATTTTTCAAAACTTGTAAATAAAAATAACCTTAAAATTTTGTAGTCATGGTATAATTATATTTTAGCTCAGTATGAACTTTTAGTATGAATTTATTGGACTCATATCTACTCATTTCCCCCCTTAAAATAAAAATTATGATAAAAGCAAAAATACAGATTCTGGGAGAGGGAGAAGAGTAGATACTGCTGGAGAGGATGTATTTTCTTTTCAGTCATAAGTGTTTAATGCTTTTTTTAAACATGCTAACAATGTAAATCTATTAGGTAAAACAAAGTTACTTCAGCACATATTATAGTCAATCAAGGGAATGAAATTGTGGTAAGGGGGGAGAATTAACCTGGAGATTTACTAGCATCCTCAGAGACCAAGATCTAACTTGTTGATCCTGACATTCCACCTCTTAAAAAAACCCTAGCTTAAAAAACTAAATAATAAAATGGTATTTTAAGTCTCATGTAAAGCTTGGGAGTACAGGTATCCGCAATGTTACCTTGTTTAAACAAAACTCTACTTTCTTCTGAGGAGCAATCTATCTCATTTTAAAGAGACAAGGACAGTGACTGTGGAAACTCACTTCTTGGGGAGGGGGGGTGGGCGCTAATTGAATTTAAGTCCTTATGGTGTATGTACCCACTCATCCTCTAAGACATGGCACTTAAAGGAGCCTCAACATGAGGGAGCTCATCCTACACTGAACACACGAACTGGTTAGTTTCACCTAGAAGCAACATCCTTAAATGCACTTATTTCTCTTAAGTCCATTTCCACTTCAAAGTAGAATGACATTAAATTGGTCTTTATTTGGCAGATTAGTTTAGTTTTACATAAATTTCTTCATCCTACTGTGGCTGGCTATCTTTTTTTGTTGTTTTTTTGTTTTTGTTTTTGCCACACTGTGCAGCTTGTGGGATCTTAGTTCCCCAACCAGGGACTGAACCCGGGTCCACGGCAGTGAAAGCACTGAGTCTTAACCACTGGACCTCCAGGGAAGTCCTGTGGCTGGGTATCTTAAATATTGACACTGTTACTTATACTTGAAAAAATTAAGGTGAGATTGGGAATGTGCAAGTTTAATATTTTTTTTGTACACCTCCTGAGAAACACTATTCCCAATCTCTTTCATGGGATAATCCTTTTAAAATCTTACAACGGCGTCAACAAGCTGACCTCCCAAAGCATCGTATCCACGGTCAGAGGCACCACAAATCATTCATTTCAAAGTTTAATGCTAATTTGCCTTTTTTCTTTACAGCTTTTTTAAACAAATGCCACAGGGTGCCTGCATACAATAATTTATAACAATAACAAACCAGATTTGTGAAGTCCCCTTTTAAATGGCAGAATTGAACTTGAACCTTCAATTCTGCACCTGCTGGTGTGGCAAAGAGGGTATGACGAAGAACCAAAGTTGTAATTAAAGTCCTTTAGGACCGATCTCCAGCTTCAGGAGTTACTCATAGCACAGTGAATGCACTGTATACTATTTTAAAAAGAATCCCAACAGAATGCAGGAAATTTCTATTCATTTTATAATCAAAGGGGAGGGAAAAAAATCTAAACAATAGATCTGTGAGCCTCAAAGCTATAAATATAACTGAAAGCAGTTAGTTCCTCAGTACGATATATTTAAGTGATTCAAATAAAACTTAAAACTGCTCATGTACCTGTGCAGGTTTTATAGCAAGGTTACTGGGTTAGAACGACTGCCATCTCAAAGAAAGGGAAACTACAAGAACCAACAAAAAGGGGACAAAATAGAACAGCAGGGTTGTCAGCGACTCATTTTTGCCAAACCCCTTTCTCAACGTTCTTTATTCTCAAGCAAGAGTTAAATGACTTCACCCTAATTCCACATCTATACCAAGGCTGATCTAAGAAGTTAGGAAATCTGGACTCTCAAACCGAGAACCAAATATACACTTGGCCCCATTATTTCAGAGCTTAACTTTATTAATATTCTGTTCTATTGAACTTACATAGATAAACCAGATTTGTGTAACACTACCCTACTCCTCCAGCCCCCAAATCATTTGGGGAAGAGGAAAGAAATGTAGAGAAATGAGTTTTCACACTCCTTAATCCCCAAAGCCACTCTTACCCAAGAGAGTTGAAGCCTGGCTATTCTAACACTAATTGAACCACAGCTTCTCAAAGTTGGCATGAGACTTGTAGGTAAAATAAAAAATCCTATAAAATCTATAAACATTTTAGCTTAGTTCCCTTTGCCACTGTTAAAACATTAAGTGCCAAAATAAAATGCACACCTCATTTCCCTTCCTACCAACATTAGGAAAGGCCATATACTGCAGGACAAAAGAGTTAGTGGAAAGCAAACATCACTTACTGTGTTAATCACTGTAGGTGACTAAAAGTCACGGAGGTCCAGGCATAAAAGTTAATCCCTTTATATTTTTTAAATACTGATTTAACTACAATGGACAGCTTCTTAATGTAAAATATAAATAAGAGGGGAAAGGAAATTGTTCACTGTGGGCCAATTACATGTCACGTTTGGTGCTAAATGTTTTAAGACACTGTAAACAACCTAATTGTTCTAAATATGAAGTCATTGGAAGTGTTTATCAATATCAGTATTCATCTCTGAATATTAACACTTAATTTATCTGAGATACAAAAACAAAATCACGTAAAAGTAAACAGCCTGAGATTTGGTTGCAGCCAGCAGGTATGGTCCCCAGAGAAAACGTGATGGGTGGCTGACTGGCTGTTCCTATCTGCTAAGTCATTATGTTCATCCACATGTGCTCTAAGTGTTGAAATATTTTGTGCAAATGCCACTTCCCTTCTCCGAAGACCCGAAGTGTCGCTACCAGGCTGCTTCCCAGAAACAAGCACACCGCCATCTTGATCAACTTTGGCTCCTTTTTATTCAGGAAGCATACACTAATCCTTTTTATACAGTTTTTTTTTACATTCCAGAAATAAGCGAAAATAGCAGTTTTAAATATGTTACAAAGTTGGCTTTGGGGGCTAAATAAGCTTTTTGAGAGAGGGAACAGCCAACTAACCTTTTCATCAAAGCACCAATGAATCTTCAGTCTTTTACCAAGCTCCACCACAGCTGTGGCCACCTTGGATGTGCTATACACCCAAATCATGTGAAAGCTATAACGGAGAGTTGCTGCGAGTCTCTCTGCAAGGCACCAAGAACAGACAGTTCCAGCTTCCTTTCTTCAGACTGAATCAAAGTTTTGGGAACTTTTCAATTGCTGTCTCAAGTAGTGCTCTCTCAGCATGAAGACTAGAATTTGTTAACACTCGTATATCACAAGATACAGTATATCACTTCCAATATTCTGGAAACCACATGGTAGAAGTTATAAATAAATGAACACTAAAATTACTTTAAGAAATTTTTACATCATTTAGTTGGTAAGGACATTTACACATACAGCACAATTTACTATTAAACATTCTATAACTGGCTTCACATAAAGATGAAAATAGATAATACAAAATGACCTGACATTTTCAGTTAAGTCTGGAATTAAGACTGTAGTTTTATTGTAGTCAATATCAACTTTACGTATTGTTGCAAACTGCTGTGCTATGCCCTTTAAAATGGGAATTTCTTTCTCGGGGTGAAATTCCATTTGGATATGTGTTCTTGCTTTGTACAAACTACTAAAATCTGAGGGACACAGCAATATCAAAGACACAAACAGTAACTGCACAATATTATCTGCTGGATTAAGCTAATACAAGTGGACAGAATTCTTCAAGTTCCAGTATCTAATAAAGCACTATATGAAATGAACAAGGTGAAACATCTTAAGAATGAATATACTCTGCAACCAGAACATGTAGCATTTCTTTAATTCACAAACCTGCCTCATTAGGCATTTACAAAATAAATTAGTAAGATCTCAATTTGCTTGAGGCATCACAAGCTCGTAATGCCCCACTTGGCCTTCCTGTTTGAGCTGGTCTAGTAAATCCTCCTTCCGTCTTTTTCTACCTACCACCAGGTACCTGTCGTGGCCCACCCCATGAGACTTACTCTTAAGACCATACTTCTGGGCAATCTGATGTATTTGCTTCCGCTCATCATTAGTCAGCTCTGTAGAGAAAGTTAAATCCGTGTGGCTCTCCGAGCGGGCATAGTTTCTGATGATCTGTTCAATATCTCTCTTGGCAATTTTATTTACCCTCTCTACATCAAGACCAAGCCCTTCCCTCTTATGCTGCTCTTTGACAGAGATTGGCTCCCGAATGCCCTCACCAGATTTACCTAAACCACCACCCGTCCAACCCATCTTTCTCAGCAGCTGATTTCCAATATTATCTTCTTTGATTTGTTGTTTGTAAGCCTCCTCTGCTGAGCGACCCTGAATTTCATTTCTTGAAATCACATCTTCAATAGCTCCTTTCTTCAAGTTGTTAATGACAGTCGGCTGGGTCCTTTTGAGGGTTTTCACAGCTTCCCCAGCAGCTTCATATTTGACAGTTTTCTTCACTCCAACTGCTTCTGCAATTACTTCACTCTCTAGAATCACCTTGCATTTCCATCGGAGTCCTGTCATTCTTTCATAGACATATTCAACTGTCATTCGATTAAACTGAGCTGTGTCGTTCAGCGTGCACACAGGATTTGAAGAATTCTCATAAACTACGAGATCCTTTATATCTTTCTTCTTCCCAGATCCCCTGGGTGAAGAGCCTGTTTGGCACTGTGAACTTTTGACAGATGGGTAAGTGGGTTGTGTTTTTTGAAGGATTTTCAAAGCCTCATCAGCAGCTGCATGTTTACTTGTTTTTTTGGTTCCATAACCTTCAGCTAAGCAGTGATCTTGCAAAAACACTCGACAACGCCATGTACGATTTGGCATCATCTCATATTTGTATTCAACAGACATTTTGTTGTATGAGGCAGAATTGTTAAGGATACCAATGGCATCATTTGCATTTTCTGTAAGGATAAAATTGGTCCAGTGTTTGGCAGAAGCATTAAAAATCGGCTGCCCAGAAGCATCTTTAGCCAGCACCACCAGCTCTTCTGGTGGTTTCAGAGCTGGAGGAAATTCATATGAAGGCATGCCAATCTGACACACCACAAGGTCCTCTCCAATCGTGTGCTTGAATTTCCGTCGGACAACCCTAACTTCAATACGTTTCTGCAAGAGTTTTACAGCTAGCTCAGTAGCTCGATCCCTGGAACCATTCTTGCTGCCAGCATAACCTGTAGTTAAGTAGATATTTTGGCATCTAACTTCACAAGCATAACCATCTGTTAGAAGTTTTTTATTTTTGGGGATGTCAGCAGGAGGGATTTCTTTTAAAGGAGCGTATATATATTCAGGATTTGTCTTACATGCCTGAATACAACGAGTTAACATATATGTGTAATTAATCTTATCAGATCCAGAAGTCATCTCTGGATTAGAAAGGTTCTTCCAGATAGTCGCTGTTAATTTTTCAATAAAATACTGCTTCTCAGCTACCACTGACTCAGGAAATGTCTGTGATGGTGAAGGCTCAGGAGCTGACTGGCAGTTTGCCTGCTGTGATGTGCTGCTGGGGGCAGGGCTCCCAGTGTCAAAATACATGTTGGCTGTTACAGGCTGGTCTTTTGTGAAAATAAATCCTGATGAATCACAATACTGAGAATTTCCATCTTGTATACTGAAAGAGTCTTGAGTATAATCTTGGTAGATGTCTCTTGGCATGCTGGCAAAATGTGTTTGTTCATTTACTTCTTTTGTTTGAGGGCCATAAGGATCTTCCTGTCTTTCATCTTTTGAACTACTAGCTACAAAATGTACAGGCTCAAAACGAGGTCTCACATGGAATTTGGAACCGGCTTGCTTTTTAGGAGGATTTTGACCTATAGAATGAGTGAAATTTACAATTAATTAAAAAAGGAATATTTCAAAAGAACCAAGCAGGAAAATAGTACCAACCATATTATTTTTGCAAACTATATTGTTGGTACAAGATACTTCCCATCACAAAAACTTCAGGTCATTTAGGTGAAGGTACTCAAATATCAATGTAAGATTCCAGCATAAGGAGGGATGCTCCCTGTCTTTCCATGTGTAAGGGAAGAGACTTGATAGAAAATATGCCATTGGGGCTTCCCCGGTGGCGCAGTGGTTGAGAGTCCGCCTGCCGATGCAGGGGACACGGGTTCGTGCCCCGGTCCGGGAAGACCCCACATGCCGCGGAGCGGCTGGGCCCGTGAGCCGTGGCCGCTGAGCCTGCGCGCCCGGAGCCTGTGCTCCGCAATGGGAGAGGCCACAACAGTGAGAGGCCCGCATACCGCAAAAAAAAAAAAAAAGCCATCGACTCGAGTATGCAGGTCACCACCATGCATGACTGGTAGATGCTTCTGCATCTAATGAGTTAAAGCACAGGTGAAGTGTACCGAGTAAGAGGTTGTTCCACTACGATCTCATACCACCTGTGCTGAAAAGCAGATGGCTCTAATGCAACAGAGGTGATGAGCAGAGGCATTTACAAAGCCTCTCTTTTGTACCAGAAGTGACTGACTCTGTGATGGTACTTTACACAGTTGTGACTAAAAAATCAAATAAAAAAAAACTGTCGGGCTTCCCTGGTGGCGCAGTGGTTGAGAGTCCACCTGCCGATGCAGGGGACACGGGTTCGTGCCCCGGTCCGGGAAGATCCCACATGCCGCGGAGCGGCTGGGCCCGTGAGCCGTGGCCGCTGAGCCTGCGCGTCCGGAGCCTGTGCTCCACAACGAGAGAGGCCACAGCAGTGAGAGGCCGGCGTACCGCAAAAAAAAAAAAAAAAAAAAAAAAAATTGTCAAAAGATCCCAAAGGTTTTCAACTTCAAAATCTTAGTTCTGACCTATTCTGCACAAAAAGGTGTTTGCTATATTTTATTTCTAGAACAGCTGGAAACTAATGATTTATGGAGGATATCAAATTTAAAGCTATGGAAGAACTCTGTTGAGGCTATACCAGACACTAGAGCTTTCTCCCTATAACACTGTTTAGTAGAAAATTGGTCCACGCTGGACCCATCCAAGAGGATTTAGTTACTTAGATGTTCAAATGATCTAGAGTATAAGGTTGTTCTATTTAAAGGGAGGTTCCATGGCACAGACTTCAAGGACAGCATTATAGTGTGAGTTCAGTATTCTTAGTTTTCAGTTCTATTTAGCATCCTAAAAAAGAATGTATAAACTAAAAGTTAAAATTTTACATTTGTGTAAGATCCAAAGTTACCAATGTTATTTAAAATCATATACCACACTCATATCATTAAAAAAAAGCCACACTGTTTCTTCAAATCCCACCTTCCAGAAATAAGTATACTCACCATCACATGTTGAGAGGTGACGTTTTTGACCTTTGGAAGGTTTGGACAGCATCAGATCATATGAAGGCATCTCCCCAATATCAATACCTTCAGCCATTTGGAGAATTTTTTCCATCAAGCGTGGGCTGTACCTATTTAAATTAAGATAATCTACAGTTAAAACATAAGAATGCAGTTTTTGAAAAAGTTTCTAGATGACCCGTCTTATAATTGCTCCCACAGGGCTTTACCAACAGAGTGTCTTGGCTATAAAACTGAAGAACCTGCCATAAAATAGTTATGTATCAAATGAGTAATTATGTTACTATCATTAGGAGACATACAAACATAAAAATCAAGAAATTTAGGTGAAGACCTTATCTTTAATTTGAACTAAAAGTATCCATATAAACTCATAAATTTTCTCTATCATATATGTATATTATATGTAAGTAATTACATTAACATATTTACAGAAGTACTAAGAGTGTTAATAAGAGATGGGTTGTGGGACTTCCCTGGTGGCGCAGTGGATAAGACTCTGCGCTCCCAATACAGGGGGCCAGGGTTCGATCCCTGCTCAGGGAACTAGATCCCACATGTATGCCGCAACTAAGGAGTCCGAAACTAAGGAGCCCACGTGCTGCAACTAAGGAGTCCGCCTGGTGAAACTAAGACCTGGTGCAACCAAATAAATAAATAATAAGGGATGGGTTGTTAACATCCAGATTGTGGTTTCTATCACTTCCCACCAAAAGGAATCAGAGTCCTGAGAGAAATGGTTGGATCGAATCCAAGTCTGGGGCAAGAAAATGTATAAGGTGAACCTGGGAGATATTTTTGTGCCTGGAAACAAGGAAGCTGTCAAAGACCTCAGGGGTTGTGTCAAATGGACTCAGAAGTGAGCCAACTTGAGTATCAGTAAGAATAACCACAGTGGACTGAAACACATCAAATATTTAAAAAATCCATTAGTTCATAATAATACTTACAAACTCATTATTGGTCACCTTTGTAGGATGGTAGGGAATCAAATCATTATTCCCAAAACAGGTAATGTTAAAAGAAGAAAGCAAGCATTTATCTGGCATTTTCCTGTACAGACTGTACCTCAGAGAATCTAGAGAGTTGATGAGGAAAATCTCTTTTACAGAAGCATTCCAGCTAATAAATGAAGGAATGATAGATTACTACCATTTTGTGACCCATGATGCAACAATAAGTGATCATCAATGGCTGCTAAGCTTATCAGATGAAAAGCTGACGGAGAAGAACCTAGAAACAGACCCATACTAATGTGCTCAACTGTTGACAAAGCTGGAAAAGCAATCCAATGGTGGAAGGACAGCCTTTTCATCAAATGGTGCTGGACCAAGCGGGTATCCTTAAGCCAAACAAACAAACAAACAACCTCAACCTCACACCTTACACAAAAATTAACTCGAAACGCATCACAAACTGAAATGTAAAATGTGAAACTAAAAAGCTTTTACAAAAAACACAGGACAAAATCTTCAAATCTAGGGCTAGGCAAAGAGTTCTTACACTTGACACCAAAAGCATGATCCATTAAAGAAAAAGTTAATAAAATGAACCTCACCAAAATTAAAAACTTTTGTCCTCAAAAGACCCCATGAAGAGGATGAAAAGACAAGCTACAGACTGCAAGAAAACATTTGCAAACCACACACTTGACAAAAGGTTAGTATCTAGTATAAAGACCTCTCAAAATGTAACAGTAAGATATATACATATATATATATATAATGTGCATATATGTGTATATACACATATATATGTGTACACATACATATAAATGGACAAAAGATATAAACAGAACATTTCACCAAAGAGGATATACAGATCGCAAATAAGCACACAAAAAGATGTACCACAATGAGATCTCACTCCATACCTATCAGAGTGGCTAAAGTGAAAAATAGTGACAACACTAAATGCTGACAAGGATGCAGAAAAGCTGGATCAACCGTACATTGCTAGTGGGAATGTAAAATGGTATGGACACTCTGGAAAACAACTTGGAAGTTTCTTATAAAATTAAACATGCAATTACCTCACAATCTTGCAACTGCACTTTTGGGCATTTATCTCAGAGAAATAAAAGCTTATGTTTACACAAAAAACTGTACACAAATGTTCAAAACAGCTTTATTTGTAACAACCCAAAACTGCAATCAGCTCAGATGTCTTTCAACAGGTGGTTAAACTCTGGTACCACATACCACGGAACACTACTCAGCAATAAAAAGGAAAAAACTATTGATACACACAATATTGTGTATGAGTGGGAGGGAGATGGATGTGGTTATAAAAGGGCAACATGAGGGATCCTTGTGGTACTGGAACTGTTCAATATCTTGACTGTGGTAGTGGATATGCAAACCTACACATGATAAACTGTATTGAATTAAACACACACAACACACACAACACACACCACACACACACACACACCAGTACTAGTAAAACTGGGGGAATCTGTGTAGAATCAGTGGATTGCAACAAGGTCATTATCCTGGTTATGATATGATACAATAATTAGCAAAATGTTGTCACTGGGGGGAACTGGGTAAAGAGTACAGGGCATTGCTTTGTGTTATTTCCCTACAATTACACATGAATCTATAATTATTTCAATAAAAATTTCAATTAAAAAAAGCTGGTGGAGAACTTTATAATCTTAATATCACTAAAAATTGGACAACCAGACCTGTGTCCCTGATGTGATATGACAGGATAAAGATCTAAAAAGTGTTCTTGCCCACCAAATAATTGAACTCAAACCTAATCAAGCCCCTAACTCCTAGAAACATGTTAAACACCATCACAAGCATACAGCCAGCCAGGGACTTCCCTGGTGGTCCAGTGGGTAAGACTCCACGCTCCCAATGCAGGGGGCCCTAGTCAGGGAACTAGAGCCCACATGCATGCCACAACTAAAGATCCCACATGCCACAGTGAAGATCCCGCATGCCGCAACTAAGAGCTGGTGCAGCCAAAGTAAATAAATATTTAAAAAAAATACAGCCAGCCAAATCCAAAATGAAGGAAACACTATGTGACAGCCCATTTCTTCATCAAATAACAGCATGAAGTAAAAGGAGAGGGAATGGTTATAGGTTATAGGTTATAGACAGATCAACCAGATACGCGTGGACCTTGTTTGGATTGTGAATCAAACCAACTGTAAAAAGGTATCCTGAGACAAATGCAGAAAACTAAACATGGACTAGGTATTGAATGATTTTAAGAAATTATTGTTAACTTAGTTGAGTATGAATAATGGTATTATGAAAAATTACCTGGTACAGATATATACTAAAGTATTTGCAGGAGAAATGATGTCAAGATTTTCTTTTATATACTCTAGACTATCTCCCACAAAAAAACTGGGGGCAAGATGAAATGAGAAGGGTAGCATGACAGACTTGATAATTGCTGAAGTTGAGTGATGGGCACATGGGTGTCCACTAAACTATTTTTGTGTGTTTGATTTTTCCATAGTAAAAAGCTTTAAAACATACAATTTTTAAAAGGACTCCTTTATGAAGTAGATTGGAGCTTGACAGAATATCAATTTCCTGCAGAGAAACAAAAATATGGGCTCAAGTGAAGTTCTGGTTATCATGGGGATCTACTCACCCTTACTACCTTCAGAGCCTTTCGCAGCCTACCAGGGACCACTGGACTGCCAGGGAATTCCCCAAGAAAGTTCTGAAAATGAGTGACTAGCACACCTCTACATGAATAGGTTGTGAACTTGAAGGAGGGTAACATTTTCCATTTTCAACACAATATGTTCCACACCCTTCAGATGTCTTTCCTTGCAAAGCAAAGAAGTGACATGGCGGCCTTCACTGACAGATTACCTGGAAGCCAGCCCACTTGTAACCCACACTTCCCACTGATAACTGCTGCTGCTAGCACCAGTATTTAAATGCCAAGAGTGATTTTATTTTTATTTCCTCTTATCTAAATATCAAAAAACATCGCCTAAAACGTCATACATTGTATATATCACTTTCATTAGGATTTGGGAGTCCAATTTCCAAGGTGATGAAAACAAAAGATTATGAAAGTGAGATGAAGTCTACAAATCTTCCAACTGGTATTGCCACTCTTGCTACCAAAATTGGTACTACAACCAACCCACTCACCTTGAATTCCAGTCCAAATTCTCCAGACCTTAAATTATAGCCTGATTCCAAATACAGTATACAGCTGTAAATGGCATGTATGCCATACAGTGTGCATGAATGATGCATTTGGGGCCCACTCCATTCACATTCACTTTTTCTCTCAGGTTTCTTCCAGCGTTAGTAATGATTATACCTACTTACTGTTCTCTATTCATTACATCTGCCACAAAATTCAACATCACCCATAGGCTATAAAACTAAACCTCCGTGTTAGTTGCCAACACAGTCATCTTCTCAGCCCTTTATTGGGAAGTCATAATACTGAAGAAGCCTAACCAGCTGAAAAAATAATGGAACAGACCGTAGAGTGCCTAACACTTGACTATTCAAAGAACAGTGCAAATATTCATCTTTGCATTAATCTTTACTATGAAGACCACTAGGATTTCAGTCTCCAGAGAGTAGCTACCCAGGGATAAAGAAGTGGTTCCACAAATTTGAAATAAGCCAAGGCAGTAAAGCTTTCATTACTCAGTTTTCCACAGTGTATTTTTTTTTGTAGTGGATTTAAAAGGAACACCTTTACTCCAGAAATTTTAGAGAATCCACCAAGAAAAGCACCTACAAACCCAACCACTAATAACTTCACTAACATTTTGGGGTTTACTTTTTTTTTTTTTTTTTGTGGTACGCGGGCCTCTCACTGTTGTGGCCTCTCCCATTGCAGAGCACAGGCTCCTCCGGATGCGCAGGCCCAGCGGCCATGGCTCATGGGCCCAGCCGCTCCGCGGCATGTGGGATCTTCCCGGACCGGGGCACAAACCCGTGTCCCCTGCATCGGCAGGCGGACTCTCAACCACTGCGCCACCAGGGAAGCTCCCTGGGGTTTACTTTTTATTCCTTTTTCTATGCTTCCCATACCACGTCCCCCCACCGCCGCAAAAATAACACTATCAGATGATCTATGTTGATCTGTAATCTGCTGGGGGCGGGTGTTGTTTTTCTTGATTTACTATGTCATAAACTTTCTCTCCATGTCATTACCACATGGGTTTTAATGGCTATATAGTATTCTATCTTACGGTGGGACCATGATGTAAAGTGTCAGTAAGGCAAGTCTAATAGAGTAATTTTAAGATGCATGCATATTATGTAGTTAAGTCTGTTAATGCACCCATTTGGTTGTAAATGCTTAAAAAAGAAAACCAAAAAGCCCCAGCAAGTCTTTAAGGTTTCCAAAGATAGTTTATTATGTTCCAAGCTTTAGGAAATCACAACTGTCCCACCATACCTAGCATACAAAAAGATGATGTCTAATGGACAAAGACATCTGACTTCATGAATCTTACATTCTTGAAAAAAGACACGTGCATATAGGTGTATACTTATGATATACAATGGCACCTGAAATTTAATGAATATTCAGTAATAGATGCTTTCAATTTTTTTTTAATTTATTAAACTGCTCTACTAGGTCCAAATAAAAAAGCTGAGGTTTGAAAACTAAGCAAAGATTAGGATTTCCAAGTATAAAATTATTTATGCAAAACTATTCTTAAGACTCCTAACATAGTCAGTGAATAACATAAAACCAAGATTATTGATACATCTTTTGAAAGCTCCCACTCATACTTCATTAGCTGGTGACTGATGCACTCTGCCTACTATGTGCGAGGTTAGTTTCACAACATGAGCCCAGCTAGCGTCTACCTTCCAAACACCAATCTCAATCAACAAGGAAGAGACAAATATTCAAGGTGGCAAAGCTGATTTCATTTTAGGGTATATTTTCTCTATTAATTAATATCTCATCAAAGGTAATTAGGCCAGGATTCTGTTTCTAATACTACTGATGAAGAATGATTGGAAAACTGAATGCTCCAGTTAACCATTCTGCTTTATTAAATATACATACACTATTGACAATTTTAAGTAAAAACTGCAGAGGTCCCTAGGCATTCATATGAACAATTATGCTGTAGATGTAGGTGATTAGAAGACTGCACTAACTTTCCATTAGCCACAAGACGTATCTTAGAAATTGCCTACAGAAAACAATCTTGACAGGTTGTTTACTTTTATGAAGCAGACAAGAAAAAGTGAAGAGAAATAATTTCAGCTATTTGGGCTTCCTCATTGCCTAGACTATGAGGGAAAAAATGATCAAAAAGCAGACTGGAAAACATTGCTTTATTTTATCCTATAAGGCAATGGTTCTTATAGTGTAGTCCCTGGATGAGCATTTTCTGATCAACAGTATTATCTGGGAATTAGTTAGAAATGCAAATTCTGGGGTCCCACCTCACACCTACTGAATCAGAAACTCTGGGAGTGGAGCCCAGCAATCTGTGTTTTAACAAGCCTAACAGATGAGTCTGATGCTTGCTTAAGTCTGAGAAACATGCTACAGATAGTCAAGAAGATATTCAAACTTGTTCTCTGACAATCACCACTATCACCAAAAAGAATGAAACGTGGTTTGCTTCCCTGCACATTTGAGCCCCTCCTCCTGGCTTGGTCTTATGATCAAATAGTTTTCAAAGATGTCTGTGACCTAGGAGTTATTTCAGCCCCGGCTAAATCAGAACACAGAAAGTCCTACGAGTGGGAAACAAAAGGCAAAGAGTTCCCTTCTTGCTCCTGTTTATAATCTGTTCTGTAAGTCAAGGGATGAGCCTTGAACAACAAATTAACAATTTTAGACTAGAATGGGCTGTGTCACCATGTACTCCACAGTTCCCTTGGGAGAAAAGAAGAGTCTTCTGTCACAGAAGAATAGACCAGAAAGCAAGAGCTCCGCCAACATCGACATTAACAAGTACTGGAATACAGATTTTACCCACCTGAAGATGACAGCTAATATAAAGGCTGCCTAAAGTGGAAGACTGCACTTGGTCCCTAGCTTCCAAGATTCTTTATTGCCTCTTCCATTTCTCCTATATCTAAGTTATCAGGTACAATGCAAACATTACTCTTCAGTTAAGCTACTGGATAATGTTATAGCAATTCTTGTATTGATTGAATTGACAACTACAATGCAACATGATGACAATACATGTGTTGATATATACTATACACAAATGTGCCTGGGTGAGTGCATACACACAAATGCTCTGGATGCCTGAGCTTTTAACACTATCACTGGCCCGGTTTGTGTTTTTAATGCCCTAGTTATGCTCAAGGCTGCTGTTGTTCTTGGGATGAAATCCTGACAGATAATAATGACTTATGTCTGTTACTTGCTTTCACTCCTGGTCCATCCTTCCCTATAGGAGCTGTGTCTCAGTGGAAACAGCATTGGAAGACTTGGGTCCCAGCCCCAACTATGGGACCTTGGAAAAGTCACTTAACTTCTTGGCTTCCATTGATTTAGCTGTAAAAATGAGACACCACTCAATTTCCAAGGTTGTTGTATTAAATGAGATACATAAATGTTTTAAGTATTTTGTACATTACAAAGCTGTATTCATCTGTTCATGCCACACATATTTATTGAGCAGCTATTATGAAGAAGGCACTCTTCTAGGCACTGAGGATAAAGGTGTGAACAAGAAAACAAAAACCCTTTCCCCAAAGGAGTTTACATTCTTGTGGGAAGGTAAGATTTATCATTAACACAAAGGATGGTTATTCTCACCTATAACTTTTTTTTTAAGGATTCAGATTCCCCATGGCCTTCTGTGATATTAAGGAGATCTATGATTACAGGATAAAGGTACCTTTTCTACTGCCAGAACAATATTGTTAAGTGAAGGTCAATTAGATTTATCTGACTTGATTAATTACTGAGGCTTCCCCAGTTGTAACCAGTTCCTCCAGTGAAATAATCATTATCTCTGGAGGCAGAAATTACACTAACCTAGAGAAGATAGAAAAAAACACATTTGTGTTTTGAAAGCAAAACAAAGTATCACGCTGGATGCTATGTTCAACAATTAAGCACTAACAGTAGACAATCCTATCTATCTTTGTCTGTTACAGTCATTCCTGGAACTGAACTGGCTGAATTTGATCTGATCATTTTCCAGAATTTCTCATCCTTCCTAATAAATTCACCGTGAGGCAAGAGTGTCAAAAAAAGAAGCCTCTTAGTCTATCAAAGGAATGATAAGTCTAGTATAGGGCCTGTTTGAGGGTTCTGTAGGACAGTGGTCCAAGTAGTCTGTTGAGGGAAAAAAAATGCGTTGGAACCATACCGCAGTCTCCATTGAATGCAAAGAGCTTTTAAAGAGGCCTGTTCAGAACCCCCACCAGGTTCTAGGAAAGGGGGGGAGGGGACACATACCTAAAACCTCACCCTGAGGCCAAATGTTAATCCTTCTGATCACAATTGAAGGTAAATGAGGGCAATCCTTTTTTACAGCAGATATATCCATTTCTTTGTTTGCGTCCATACACATTATGCGCAAATCTACAAGAAAGGCGGGCCCTGCGGCTGAGAGACCTCATACAAACCGCCTCCCCAGGAGAAGACAGTACAACCCAGCTGCAGGGCTGGTGGTGTTTAATTTAACGGGGATGGAAAGGGAGGCCAGTCAGGAGGAGACAAGAATTAGAACCAGAGTCCCCTCCCCTCCCCCCACAGACCCTCGAAGCCCCGACTGTTGAATATTCCCTGCGGATACCGCATCCCTGGAAGGTCCTACGCAGGTCCGAGGTTCTGCTATTCGTCATTTCCCACGCCCTCCAAAAACACCATCAAAATGACCTCTCAGTAATTCTCTCCCAGGCGCTTCTTTATCTCCATCCCTGGTCCTGGAGGGGCCGCTCCCGCGATCCCCGCACCCTTCTAGATGTTATGTCATCCCCTGCCACCTAGCTCGGTCAACGCCCCCCCCCCAGGCCAACAGTGAGCCCTCTGGAGTCCTCCAGCACCTCCAAATCTCCAGTCTCTAAGCCCTCACCCATACCCGCCTCCCCCGTCCCTATCCCGGCCCTCATCGCCGATTCCCCACCACCACCCGTGCCCCTAACCCGACCCTCACACCTTCCTCACCTGCAGCCCAGGAAAACGTGGTTGGTCCAGGCAGCGGAGAGCGCGAGGAGCTGGTCTAGGGCAGCCCCGGGATAGCTGTGCAGGTGCCGACAGATGAAGCTGCGCCGCAGAGCCCACTGCCAGTCACTTTCGTGGCTATAGCGCCACTGCTCCAGCACTGGCTCGGGCGGGGGCGGCGGGAGGGGCGGCAGCGGCGGCGGCGGGAGGGGGGGCAGCGGCGGCGGCGACAGGAAGTCGCCCCCCAACAGCAGACGTCCGCCAGCCATCTTCTCCGCCCCCAAGCAGGGACCCCAGGGATGAAGCAGACTCGCTACCAGGAGAGAGCGGGAACGGGGGTCGGTGGGAGGGGCCGGGTGAGGAGAGGCGCGCCGAGGCGCGAAGACCAACTCTCAGGGGACTGGAGTGTGTGCGTGACGGGCAATCGCTGAAAAGGCGAGCACGAACTCGCGTCCCGCCCGTTGCACTCCTCCAACTCGTGGAGGAGCAGGAGGAGGGCACCCGCCGCAGTCACACGCGCGCCGGGGAGGCCGAGCCAGGCCCCGCGCTCCGCACCTCCGGCTACCCACAGACTCACGCACTGCACTGGGAAGGAAAAAAAAAAAAAGACACCAGCACGCTTTGCTCCCCTTCCTCTAGTCTACCTACCCGCGTGTAGCCCCGAGGTTGTGAGGCCAGTGCGCCTGCGCCGCGGCTGTTCCCTAACTTCGAAATCCCGTCACTGAGTCTCGCGCGACGTACGTTTTTTTCCCTTTCCTGAGGACTACGGGCCTTTGACGCACTATGGTAACAAGCAGGGGGCGGGGCTCCGGGAAGGGGATTTTTGGAAGGTTCTCTGAGGCTTGGGTACCTTGTTCTGTTAAGTCCCTGGAAGGCTCCCACAGGTGATTCTTGGCAGCAGTAGCTCGCCTGACGCTTTTCCCTGGGTTTCTGACAGTGGGACCGTGCACTCTGGAGGAGACTTGGGTTTGAAATGTATTTTACCCTTTTTATTTTTTTAAATGTCAGCTCTCTGAGGCGCCTTTTCTTCAGAGGATTAGCTTTGTATTTTACTGTGAAGTAGTACTAAAAACGAAATACTTAGAAAATCATCCACAGCGCCACTTCTCTAGTCAACCACTTTTATCATCCATACTGCATCCCAATTGCTGACAGGCATCGTGTTTACACAGTAGTGATCACGATTTCAAATAATTCTGTATTAACTGTATCAAGTTAAAACGTGCAGAATATTACAAAATGCAAAAGGAGCCCACAAAAGAGGGTTAAAAGCTGCACAGCAGCAAATGGCCCAATCACTCTGTAGGCAAACGTTATTACTAGACCCGTGGTTCTGCTCCAGCCCGATCCCTCAATCCCTGTCTGCCAGTCTGTGCTATGAAAGTAGTTAATGAGTGTCTGTCAGCGGGAATTTACACAGCACCTACTGTGTGCTCAGTATAGTCAATACAAAGGAAAAAGAAACTGGGTTTTCTCTGTTGTCCTGGAACTGATTACAGTGTTAGTGGGGAGAAATAGTCCTGCACAGAGCTCTATGTCCCACGGCAGCAGGACCGTTGGATGAGGTAGCTTTGACCCACTGTCCCCTTTTGTTTAACGATGTATTTCTCATTATGTGACACATTTATGTGTAGGGGTGTGTTGGACTGAGAAGAGTAAATTACAGCATTGTTCACACTGTTTCATAATCTATTTCCATGCCTGTCTCTCCCATTACACAGGGAGTGCTGTCTTTGACTCTGATATGCATTCATGTTTATTGAAATAATGACAGTCTTTGAACCATCAAATCAAAGAACATGATACTAGAAAGGAAGCGTAGAGACCATAAACTCAAATCATCATTGCATGAGTGAGAAAAATAAGGCCAGAGAGGTGTAGTGATAGCTGAAGACTGTAGAGACCATTTCCGGCAAAGCTGAGATCAGAATCTAGGTCACCTGACTCATCATCCAGTGCTCCCCCAGTCACTTGCCATTGAATTGCTCTGTTTTTTATTCTTTGCAGTGTGTACCACCTTCTGAACTTTAAAAAAATTTGACTCCTCCCCACCCCCCGTGACAGCTCCATGAGAACAAGGAACTCATCTGTCTTGCTTTTAGCACCTACACCTGGCTCCTGTAGGAACTCCACAGTTATTTGTTGAATTAAATGAATGATTGAATGAATGAAGGCTCTTTCTGTTGTCCCAAACTTGTGAAATTCATTTTCTTGGGGTCTACATTTTAAGCTGATTTGTAATTTTACAGTTAGATTAATTTCAGCCTAAGATGCCAACTTTCATCAAAATCAACATTGCAATCAATACACAGCTTTTGGGACTTCCCTGGTGGCACCGTGGTTAAGAATCCGCCTGCCAATGCAAGGGACACGGGTTTGAGCCCTGGTCTGGGAAGATACCACATGCCGCGGAGCAACTGAGTCACAACTACTGAGCCTGCGTTCTAGAGCCCACAAGCCACAACTCCTGAGCCCGAGAGCTACAACTACTGAAGCCTGCGCGACTAGAGCCCCTGCTCTGCAACAAGAGAAGCCACCGCAATGAGAAGCCCGTGCACCGCAACAGAATAGCCCCCACTTGCCACAACTAGAGAAAGCCCGCACGCAGCAACAAAGACCCAACACAGCCAAAAATAATGAATGAATGAATGAATGAAAAAAGAAGTACAGATAATTATACCAAAAGACCATAGTGTTAAAAAAAAATACACAGGGGCTTCCCTGGTGGCGCGGTGGTTGAGAGTCCGCCTGCCAATGCAGGGGACGCGGGTTCGCGCCCCGGTCCGGGAAGATCCCACATGCCGCGGAGCGGCTAGGCTCGTGAGCCATGGCCGCTGAGCCTGCGCATCCAGAGCCTGTGCTCCGCAATGGGAGAGGCCACAACAGTGAGAGGCCCACGTACCGCAAAAAAAAAAAAAAAAAAAAAAAAACATAGCTTTCTTAGAAAAAGAGTTGAGAAAATAAAAATGCCTTCCTCTCAGCTTGGATGAAAATTCTTCCATCATACAGGAACAAATAATTCCAATCTGACTTGTGAATTTGGATTACAGAGTGAAAGGCAATGAAATTGATGTTAGAGGCCATTTGCTCTGGAACAGCCATAGCTGGAGTCCATTTGTAAATCCTGCTACGGAATAAGCAGTTTCATCTCTAGGAAACAAAACAAAAATTCCCATGATTCTCCATGACCTTTCCCTGGTAATCCTTCTGATCAAGAAAAGCCTTCAGCCAACCTATCTCAGCCTATTCCCTTCTCACAAGCCACAGATGTTTTCTCAGTGAGCAGGAATTGAAACCCCTAAGCAGAAGTAGATTATCGGAATAATGGTTGAAGAGAGGTGTAGGAGGGGGCTCTGATAACAGCAGCCATTGCCATCCTAAAACAATCCAGAAACCTCTTGTAATCACCTGTCCTCCTCCCCTCCATCATCCTTCTCTGTTCTAACACACGCTCCTGCCACTGTTTTTACATGAAACACACACACAGAGTCTGACAGCTCTGAGCTTCCTTCCCTGCCCTTTCCTGTGGGGAAGCCAGTGCGTGATGAGAGGAGGGAAACCTGGAACCTGGCTAAGCACCACCCTCATAAGCTATCCCAGAAATTAGATCACCAAAGGTTCTTGACCAGAGCATTCTGCACTACAATAGCCTCTTGAGGAATGGCTACTAAAAGCAATAGCTAGGAGCTGGCCAAATCCCAGTAATCTGAGCACCAAAATTATTAAGGAGAGTTATGAGCCACTGAAAAAATAGGAAGTCATAAGTCCACAGTGATACCAAGTAGATAAAGAAACAATGAGAGAGAAGGGAGGGCCTTTGCTTACAATAGAATACCATGTGCTGACTGGTAAATATGAAGGGAATGCTGGAGTTGGAAAATCATCATTTTGTAGATTGGTTCAGGCAAGAATTACCAATAGATGCTAAATCTAGGGGGAAATGTTTGATGAGGAGTAGGATATTTGCATGGACTTATACTTTCTCCTCACAGATTGTTTACTAGTAGCAAAGAAGGGGAAAAAACAGTGATTATATAGTGCAGAGATTGGGCAACACCTTGACCCAAAATGAGAACAGTCTATTTTTTAAATGGGACCTCAAAAATATCAATGTCATGGAAAGACAAAGAAAGGCTGTTTCAGATTAAAGGAGACTAAAGAAACAGGACACAATGGGTGATCCTAGAGCCAATCTTATATGGCAAGAAAAATTGCTGTAAAGTATACTATTCAATAGATTAAAGTAGTGTAACATTATTAAATTTACTGAAGTTGGTGACTGTGGCTATGTAAGAGAATATCCTTATTTTTAGGAAATACCCACTGGAATATTTAGGGGTGAAGGGCCATGATACATGTAGATTACCTTCAAATGGTTCAGAAAAAAATATTATGTATCTCTGTCTATCTAGATACAGAGAGAACCTGAGTATAAATGATAAAGCAAATGGGGCAAAATATTATCAGTTGGTGCATCTGGGTCAAGAGCATGTGGGTATACTTGGTATTATTCTTGTAACTTAATTTCAAAATTAAATGTTTCAGAAGTGCAATAGTTCCCTACATTGGTGAAGAATCTCAATCTAGCTACCTCTTAATCACTTTTTATTGTGTGTCCTAGCACTCTCCTGGCCCTCTGGGGGGCTATGAAATGATGTTCCTACCCTTAGGAGGCTAAACCTCTTGAGGAATGAAGTCCCTCAAATGAGAAGCAGAGAAAATTATAAAATTTCAGCCAGGACGTTAGAAAAGGAAGAAGAGATCAAGATAGGTGAATAGGGTCAAGAAGGGTTTCAAGGAGGAGGTAGGCCTGAGCCTCAAAGGCAGGATTTCAATCAGTAGAGGATATTTCAGATAATGTCAACAAATAGTTTGCATAACTCAGGGAGAGGCCTGTGCAGAGACTGAATGGACTGGAATGGAAACGGCTATTAGGAAGTATTGGAAAATATGGTTGAGTAGATAAGATATGGCCAGTCTGTAAGTTCCTCAAGAGCAGTGTCTAACTGATCTCATGCAAAGTATCCCCCATAGCAGAGGACCCTGGACCAAATCCACGGGCGGTGTCCAATACACACTTATCATTTGATTAAGAAAAAATAATTTCATTGAGCCTAAAACCAAGATAAGTAGTTTGTCCCCAATCCTATACATAACAAATATACATATAATTTGTATAGGTATTGAGCTGAGGGCAGGGACTTTCTAAAGTCCAAGCCAAACAGGCTAAGAGATAGTACGGGACCTGGCTGGACATTGACGGAAGGTAGTAGGTCCAGGTGGCAAAGCCAACATGAGGTATTAACTGTTCTAATGCAGAAGTCTTTCAAGAGGTGCCCTCATTTTAAAAGAATGGCCTTGCAAGAAAACTGTCCTTTTAGCAAAGGGATGAATCTCCCCGAGGGGGGGGTGCATTTTGAATACAAAAGGACACTGCTTAACGTCAGTGCTTACAACTGGAGCCCAGTTTGCTCAGCCTTTTTGAGGGTATTAGCGGCCTGGTTCTGTCCCTAGAAGTAGTTGGCCTTCTCACTGCTCAGCAGAGCCCCAGCAACTGGCTCTCAGAGCCCCAGCAGACCCTTGCCCCCATCTATGCTCTAGCAAAACTATATGCAAATTTTAGTTAATCAAACCCATTTCCCCACTAACTTGCATTAAAACATCAGCCATTTGTCTTCATTTCTGATTTCTTTTGACCAGCCAGTCACTTTTTAAAAAATACATTTATTTTATTTATTTTTGGCTGCGTTGGGTTTTCGTTGCTGTGCACGGGCTTTCTCTAGTTGCAGCGAGCGGGGGGCTACTCTTCATTGCGGTGCGCAGGCTTCTTATTGTGGTGGCTTCTCTTGTCGCGAAGTACGGGCTCTAGGCGCGTGGGCTTCAATAGTTGTGGCATGAGGACTCAGTAGCTGTGGCTCGCGGGCTCTAGAGCACGGGCTCTGAAGTGCAGGCTCAGTAGTTGTGGCACACGGGCTTAGTTGCTCTGCGGCATCTGGGATCTTCCCAGACCACGGCTCCAACCTGTATCCCCTGCATTGGCAGGTGGAGTCTTAACCACTGTGCCACCAGGGAAGTCCCCAGCCAGTCACTTCTAACACCTTTAGGCTCGATGAGGCATCAACAAGCACCAAAATGCATTAGAGGTGGGGTCAGCAAACCGTGGCCCACAGGCCAAATCCCATCCATCTGCCTGCATTTCTATGACCCTCATGCTCAGAGTGGTCTTTACGTTTTAAATGGTTGGAAAAAATCAAAATAATAATAATTCAGAACATGTGAAAATGAAACGCACACGTGAAATTCATTTATAAGTTCTTTTTTTTTTTTTTTTTTTTTTTTTTTGCTGTACGCAGGCCTCTCACTGCTGTGGCCTCTCCCGTTGCGGAGCACAGGCTCCAGACGCACAGGCTCAGCGGCCATGGCTCACGGGCCCAGCCGCTCCGTGGCATGTGGGATCTTCCTGGACCGGGGCACGAACCCGTGTCCCCTGCATCGGCAGGCGGACTCTCAACCACTGCGCCACCAGGGAAGCCCCCCACACGTGAAATTCAAATTTCAGTGTCCGCAAATGAACTTTTATTGGCACACAGTCACGTTCATCCTTTTACATATTATCAATGGCTGGTTTTGTTGTATAGTTAGCAGTTGAATAGTTGCACAGGCCAGGCGGCCTGCAAAGCCTAAGATAGTTACCAGCTGGCCCTTTACAGAAAAAGTTTGTTGGCCCCTGCCCTAGAGCAGTGGTTCTGTTTGGGGCGATTTTGCCCTCCAGGGAACATTTAACATTATCTAGAGACAGTTTTGGTTGTCACAGCTGGGATGGGATGGTATAGTGTGCTACTGACATCTAGTGGGTGGCGATGCTACAGTGCACAGGACAGCCTCCACAGCAAAGAATTATCTGGCCTCAAGACTATAGTGCTGAGGTTGAGAAACCGTGGATTGGAAGAACCTAAGATACTTCTAGTAAAGGGGAGACTCCATCCTTAACAGGGATTCCGTTTAGTGAACACCCAGATCTTTAATTTACATTAGTAGCTCATGGAACCTTCGCAATCACCCTGCAAGGGAGTTACTGATGTTCTTCTTTTACAGGGAAGTTTTGACCACAACTTGCCCGAGAGCATACACAGCTGGCAAGTCTGTCTGGCTCCAGAGCCGGTATTTTTCCACACCTCAGTGCCTGCCGGGGCTCGGTGACGTCACAGGCAAGTGTTGTTCCCGCTCCGCTGCCCCCTAGTGTGCGAGCTGCGCAGACGCAGGCCAGTGTCGTTTCCCCTGGTACCCCCTCAGAGGCCTCCGGGCCTCGGTTCGAAGAGGGTATCGACCACTCTCCGGTCTCCAGCATCTGGCCATTCGGGAAATGAAGCTGAGGAAAGGAAACCCCACCTCGACGGCGACCAGAGTTATGAAAACTGACCACTCTCCCTCTTCCCCGCTTTAATGCTCGCAGGGACAAGGAGGATTCCCTCCCTAGTAGACCCTATCTATAGAAGTCTTTTCAAGTCATATCCATGAATTTTAGGGATGCTCACATCACAGTATTAAATAAGAGAAGACATGCAGCGCAGAGTTCTTTTCCTTCTGGAATTAAAACTCACCCGAATCTTACTTCTGTAGGGTCTGGCACTCCACTTTCTCCATCTATTTATTATCCTGGAAGATAATGAGCTCAACGGATAAGTCCATGCTAATGAAGGAAAAGTAAAGGACTTCCTGCTCACCTCCACCTCACCCCATGGAAATTTCAAGCCCAGGTGGGGGGAGTAGGCCCAGCAGCCTACCCAGGAAGGTTGCAAACTGGCTGATGGTGCCTCCCTGAGCCCCTCAGTCACCCCCTTTGAAAGGAAGCCACCCACTCCTCCTAAGGCAAACTGCGGTGGGCCCATCACCTAATGATCACACAGCCATTGAGCATTTCATTGAATTTTATTGAAAATTGACATGGACATTAGAAAGGTATCAAGCTAAACAGTGCTGGTTTCGGGATGTTTCTCCTGGCGAATGAAAGCCCCAGAGGGCCAATGACTGGTCACATCTCTGAGCAAAAAGAACAAAGAAAGGAAAAACAGACTCTGGAAAACATGCAAAGAGGCTCTCTCAAGAGACACAGGACAGTGGAATGGCAATGGTTGTAGGGATATATGGGAATGAGCACACTCACATGGTATTTTGATGCAAGTTAAACCAATGAATTCAAGGCAGATTTATCAACATCAAAGCTCTCCCTCCAGATCCCAAGTTGAGCAGAAACTTCTCTCAAAACCCCAAATGGCCTTGGAAGGTTGAATGGAGTCATTTTGCTCTCACTAAGCTTAAACTCCCCTGACTCTCCCTTCTCCACCTGAGTTAGTAGATCCACTTCCCCCACTTGCTGGGGGGTCTGCAGAAGGTCTGTGAATGCTGAAGAAGATAAGAATGTTGCTTGACTTTCTCGTCCATATTCAGAAATGTTTAATAGTGGCCGTAGACAGTCAACCCATTGAACCGGAGAATTGGTGTTTAAAAAGAAAAACAGAAAACTCAAACGAAAACTTGTGAACAGTACTTCCACACCCACAGCTGAGGTCTCCTGCCTCAGTCACTTACACTTGGGTGAGTCGTCCTGCAGTTGTCTCTCTGAGGTTACATTTGGTCCATTCTCCAGCTCGGATGGTTCTTTTCCTGCCTTGTTAGGTTAGGACAAGACACTTCCATTTAAAATACCATGTAAGTCGAGAGAGAGCGTCTTGCCTGGACACAGGGACACAATGAACACTTGTGTGGCGTGTGTGTGTGTGTGTGTATGCACACGCACTTTGGAGGAAGAGGGAATTGGTTTCTGATTTGAGACAATATGGAACCCTAACTCTTCTATAATGGCAGTCTTCTCCTTTAGACTTAGTGCAGCTGCTGAAGACAAGATTAAAAAAAGCTGGAGAGGGAGAGAGAAAGAAAGAAAACATGAAATTAGCTAAAGAAAAAGGATATTCAAAGTAAGACAGGGTGAGGGAAGTGGGCAGTGTGAGGTAGCACAGAGTATACTTGGAGAAGACAGGTGAGAAATGGGGTCACTGATGGACCATCACCACCGGGAAATCTGCTGAGAAGGTTTTAAGAACACCACACACCAGTTAAAAGCTTCTTGTTTTAATTAAAAAGAGAGAAAGAGAGAGAGAGAGAGAGAGAGAGAGAGAGAGAGAGAGAGAGAGAGAGAGAGCACATATTAACAGCCACATGTGAATGCCAAATAATTAAAACAAAAAAAAGTGATCTGTACGGCAGCTAGGAAAAGCAAACTTCTTGGCTTAAGAGACATGAGGGGTGTGTGGGTGTACACGCGGGGATTTTTCAAGAAAACCATTCTATTCCAGTCTCAGTTGCGGTGGGCATGGAGCCGGACACAGACCATTTCTAACGACTGGTTTTGTTTCACCAGAAGTAAACAGAGTACTTAGGGTATTTTTTTAAATAGTAATAACTGTACCACTTAAAAAGCCTTTTCACTGAAGAAGGAAGAAAACCTTTCTGTCTACAGTGAGACAAACTACCCAATAAAATAAGCATTTTAATTCTTTTAATAGCCTTGGTTGACTTTCTAAAGGTCTCATGTTCACTCACAGGGTAGATTTTTACCAAACTTCCTTGATGACAAGGATCATCTAGGGCACCTGTTAAACATCCGCATCCGCACGCCCCATTCCAGACTCCCAGGAAAGCTGAGCAGCTAACAGGTGCCTGTGACTCTTATCGTCAGCAGAAGTGCTCAGTTCAGGAGCTGGCCTAGAGTCTTCTGCTTTGCCTGTCCCTACCCACCCCGTCCTCGAATATTTTCCTACGGGATAAAAACCTCAAAGGCCCTCTAATACTAACTATTCATTTTCTCCGGAACATCAAATGACTTGTCTTTTGTTCATACATGAACACATTGAGTCCATTTGTAAAATGGCTCGGGACTCAGGAGACACTGAACTTAGCCTGGCTTCTGCCATGAAACAGGACTGGGGCGTCTGGCAAGTCCCTTCATTTCTCGGGGCCTCAATTTCCTCTTACAAGAAAGTGGGTCCTATCTGTCTTCTGGACCAAAATGTCTCCCTTCATACAAAATTCCTGCCTAGTCTCTGAAGGTCTCTCAAAGGCTGGGTGGCTCTAATACCTTTTAAAGTTTTCAGAGCTCCTCAAGCCTCAAGTAGTTAATCTGTAAACAAATGCAAATGAGGGAGCCTCCTATTTGTAATGCAAATAATTACAGCGGATGGAGACCGATTCGTTGTTTAAATTTGGGATTCTTGGGAAGCAGCCGTGAAACTGGTCACTGAAACATCAAAGCTGCAAATAAGCAGCCTTTCCCAAGGAGACCGGACAGTCCTAGCTTAGCATCGCCCTGAGCTGAGTACCCAAGCTTTTTTGTTTTTTAAATCTCTGAGCACAGGGTCTCCTAAAATGTTCCACTGTGTGACTTGGATTTTCTCAAGAAACTAGCTTATGCTTTCGCAGCACCACCTTCATACTTGCTTCTGGCCACTCACCAATCAGTGACTCACCAAACAATACATATCAAAACTGCACTCTTGCTTTGCCAACAAGAAAAGATAAAGTGTGTGCATTTGTTTGCTTTTCATTTTTTCTGCTTTTTGCTTCCTGTCATCTATTATTGAAGAGAGAACCCCCCCCTTCCCATTCTCAATACTTCAAAAAGGCCTGAAAATTTCACATAGCCTTGTTTGTGTGTTTTGAAAGAAAGTGACCAAAAAAAAAAACCCCTCAAAAATAAAAAAGAAGAAGGTCATGGTCAGTGCCAGTGGGACTGTGAGGCAGAAATCAAAAGAAGAGGTGGGGCTTGAAGTGGAAGTACATGGCAGGGGCAGGGGACCCAGCGGCCTGGCGCTCCAAAGGAAAGCTGTCAGTTACAATGGGAACCTTGGCTTAAAAGGCTAAATGGAGTCCAGTCCAGCTGTAGCGGGGAATACTATTCAGTACACAGCCATGGATTACTGCAAAGGAAGGGCAGAGAAACGGCGTGTTAGCCACAGATCGTTGCCAGGTCACTCCAGCTCTCACTCTCTCACTGGCCAAACACCAAAGGTCACTGTGCCTCATGGTCCTGACAATGGAGGGCTCTCAACTTCAAAGGGGCTCCCAAAGCCACTATCGGATGGGCCCCATCATACAAATCAGGGCTGGAAGAATTTTAAAATACCAAATCCTTAGACTGGAGACAAACTTAGGGACCTTCCAAGGCACAACGCCTCTTTTCTCCTCTCCAACTGATAGTCTCACCTCTTCTTATTGTGGGGCACGCGCAAAATACAGATTGAAACTCATCATCACATTCACCAAATAGACTGGAAGATTCATCAGAGCGAAACTGAAAACACTGATTCTTTGACCACTCAGTTTAGCAGTTTGTGACAGGGGATGATTATACCTGCTACTGCCCCTGCCTTATTGGGATGGTGTGGCGTCCTAAGGGAAATTACAGAGGAGATGCTGAGACACCTCATAACAATTCCATAAGACACTAGGTTGGTACTAATATTCAGATTTATTCTGTGTTCTGCATCTGTGGGGTACTCAGAATAACAGAGAGGGGAAATTTATGCTACTTTCTTCAGCAGTCGTGCTGTCTGGGAAGGGCTGGCTGTAAGTAAACTCATTCCAGATTTTTAACACAGCTTGAGTGAATCAAAACTGGAAAGGGCTGGGCTGACAGGCCAGAAGGAAAAGGCACCAAATGATTCTCCTTCTGGAACCCTCTGAGAAGAGGCTGCGGCTCTTCTCTTGGGGGCTGAGGGATGGTTGGGGAAGCCAAGTGACTGCGGACTAATGGGGAAAGCCGTGCTGACTGGTGCTCACACAGCCATGGTGGATGCAAATACCTCAGGGGAAGCAGCAGCAGCCAGAGTTGGAACAGGGAAGCTGGTGGTATAGAAGAGCAGGTGGGACCCCTGAACATGTTACAGTCCGGCAAAGATGGAGTGGGGAGTGGCCGGCTGGGGGAGCTGGGAGGGGCACTGGGATGCAGGATGCATCTTTAAACCACGTGACTGATGGCTTCTTGACCAGAGGCCAGACGCCGTCCTCAGACTCTCGGGCTTCTATAAACCTTGGCAGGAAGAGAGGGGGAGGGCATGGGTTCTGTGCCCCCAGACGTGTTAAGGGGGAATTAGAGACAGGGAAGCACAGCTCTGTTGCGCAGGAAAAGGGCGTCTACAGGAAGCCTAAACTGAAAATGAAAACAGAAGTTGGGTTAATGAATGGATGGATTAATGTCAAAAAAAAAAAAAGGTTAGAAGAAAATGTCATGACGACTACTGGATAAATTAGAATATAGCTGTGTTAGATGGTCTTAAGGCCTCATTGCACTGGCTTCTGGGAACATGCTTTCTCTCTCATTCACCCACACACCTCTGAGTGGCGACCACAGTGGCATTAGCTAGCAAAACAATTATCAACAGCCACAAGAATACTTCTCTCTTCTTAATTACTAGGTCCTGACTAGTGCCCCCCACCCAGATACCTTGTAGAGGAATACCTTTAGCAAATCTCCAGGTGGCCTCAGGCCACAGCACAGCGCACCAGGCTCTCAGCCACTGAGTGCCTCGCCCCATAGGGAAAGCAGTGGAGGTAGAGGTTTCACCTTCGGCGAGTCCCAGTCCACTACCTGGTACCCCTGGGGCAAGATCTGTTCGAGAAGTGTCTGGGGGCAGTAACTGGGCTCTGCACTAGGGTCCGACCACAGTCACCTGAAAACCTGAACTATGGAAATCCGTTATTGGTTTGTGTTCACACTGCACTTTGAACTTTCTCCCATTTAAACTTCATCCTTGTGACGCAAGTTTGACATATGAGGAGGCTGAGAAACACGGTGAGGCCAACTGACTTGCCTGAGGTCACAGAGAAAGAGTCACAACCAAGAGGCGCAGAGCCCGAATCCCTCGGCTGCTTGACCAAGACTCTTTCCTTCGCGCCACAGTGTCCCTGAGAACTCCTTGCCTGTGGATCTAAGCCCCTGGTTATTTTTTACCTGAACACATTTATCTCATTAAATAAAGATATTGGGGAGGGACAGTTAAAAGCATATGCTGAGTATGTTTGTACAGTCACTTCCTCAGCGTGAATACATCCACACCTACACACACACTCACTCACACACACACACACTCATGTGAATGGCAGTTTATACCAGGAACCAGGAGTTTTGCATTCTTGTTCCTCACTATGTGAGCCTTGGCAAGTCTCTTAAATTCCCCACTCCTCCATTTGTTCATCTTGTCAACTGAAGATTAGCCCTTCCTCCTCTACCTCACGGGACTGTTGTAATGTGAAAATGAGGTACCATACGGAAAAACACTTCGAATAGTATGAAAATGTAATACAAATGCTCAGCTCTATTCTTCTTCTTTGTCTACTTCCTAGGGGAAGGGAAACCTATAGAACACTGCAACGGCCTATGTCCTGGGCTGCATGGGAAGGCTGAAATATTTTGTTATGTGTGTACCGTCCATGCACTGGGCACCCCCAACCAAGGGTCAAGGGGCCAGCAACCACTGAGACACAGCACCTGCAACTGTGTGCCGGTCACAGAGGGAGGATTTCTCTTGCAATTGCAGGCAGCTGCCAGCTGCCTCAAGCCATTTCAAAACCAGCAAGGGGGCTTCCCTGGTGGCGCAGTGGTTGAGAGTCCGCCTGCCAATGCAGGGGACACGGGTTCGTGCCCCAGTCCGGGAAGATCCCACATGCTGCGGAGCAGCTGGGCCTGTGAGCCATGGCCGCTGAGCCTGCGCGTCCGGAGCCTGTGCTCCGCAATGGGAGAGGCCACAACAGTGAGAGGCCCACATACCGCAAAAAAAAAAAAAAAAAAAAAAAAAAACAGCAAGGAACAGTAAGCCTCACTCGGCCTGCACTCTAGTTAATGAGGGGTGGCCTTTGTGATCCACACCTGAAATGAGGGCTTTGGGGAATGGACGGGTTGCCTTTGCTGCTTTCAGACCCCAGGGAGCCAAGGCCTCCTTCCCCTATTTGGTTAGGAACTGCTTTTGTGGTGTGCTGGTAAGCATGCCAGAAAAAGCCAACCTACTCCGGGTCGGGGTTGGCTGTTCCCACTGTTTGCCAATTGCCTCTCACTTGTAAAGTATGGCTTTAAATAATTATAGTTTTGCCAGGATTCATTTTAGTAATGGCCATTACCAATGATTTACTCAGGGAAAGTTGAAGCAAATTGTGTCAAAGAGCGTTAATTTGGGTTTCATTAAGTGAAATCTAACTGAACAGGATGCAACTTTCCTGTTGTCCTCTTTGAAAATGGGGGTGGGGGGCAAAGAAAATACACATGAACTGAGTGTCAGCCTCTGTGCTGGGCACTGGGACTGCAGCCATGGACAGACGCTCTCGGAATTGTGAGTCTTCCTAGGTGGAAACCTGCTGTTTCATTCAAGTCAACTAACAGGGCTCCAAGACTTGCCTTTAAGCCAGACAATAAATCATTTCATTGTTCTTTTCGGGTTGTTTCCTTTGGCCCAATTTCATGGGCCTTATGTTTCAGAAGCCTCTATGGACTTCCTCTTCGGGATTTGCTTGAAAGTAGGATGTTTTGCCAGCTGCCCAAAGTCCCAAGTGCAGTAGCCACAGCAATTAGTTTGGTGACTAACAGCAGGCTCTCCATTTAAATTATAAATTCCATGGGTGAGTGGGGAGAAGTCTTCTCAATATTTTATAGTTCCCGATCCAAACAAACCAAATGTAAAAGGCATTTGAGACAACCGGGGTATTCTGAACACCGACTAGAAATTTTATGTGAACGAACTGTTAATTTTGGGGGTGTGATAATGGTGGCGTTGTCGTTATTTATTTATTTTTTTAAGAGTCATGAGCTCTTCGAGATACGTGCTGAAGTATTTACAAATGAAATGATATGGGTTTTGCTTTGCAGTAATCCAGCTGGTTTGGAGCAGTAGATAAGACAGGATTGGCATATGTTGACAGTTGTTTGGGGGCTGTGTTTTGGGTACATGGGGCTGCATTGTACTGTCCTCTCTCTTCTTTCGTTCCTGTTTGAAAGTTTCTATGGTAAAGTTTAACAATGGTAATAAGACTAATTATGTTAGAGTTAAAATATTTATGTTCCTCCCCACTCACTACCTGAGTCTAGTTAAAAAGATAGAAGCAGCTTAATCATCGCTATAACCAACGTATAAACTATGTGATGCCAGAGGCTGCTTTATTCACTCCTGCAGACACAACACCTAGCCCTGAGGAATCCATCTTACCAACGGTTATCTGCTTACCTACTTATCAAAGGTGTTCATGAAGCTGGTACTTGTAGAATTAAATATTCTATAATATCTGAGAACCTTCATTTTCTTCCACTTTTATTATAGTTTTGGGGGCCAAACGAAATTAGAGAACTTGAACCCCTCAGGTAAGAAACAGCCACCAGAGGGAAACAGAGAAGCAAGTTTCCGTTGGCTCAAAACATTCCCAAACCTGGGCGCCAAGGCTGACCGTGACGTTGCAGGACAGGGCTTGTGAACTCAACAGTTCCCCTCGTCACAGCAGTTTAGTTAATTTTGAAAGTAATGATGAAGGCGCCTTTAGAAAAAAAAAAGGGCCAAAATTGAAACTTCAAATATTGATCACAGGATCTACCTATGCTACCTAGCTGTTCTAGCAGCAAAAGTCTGAAAACACCCCACTTTTAATCAGGAAGGCAAACATTCCCACATGTATACTTGAAATCACACCAGCCTATTTCTTCATATTATAAGTCACAAGAGAATACCAGCTAGAACAGTGAAGCAGCTTCTTTGATATTAGGTATGTGTGTTGGGCAGGGGGTGGGATTTGGGGAGATGTGTTCTAGAAGCCACTGCCAGTTCTATTTAGAGTTAATAAAGCTTACCGGGGCCCTGGGTCTCATGCAGCATGCAGCAAACAGCAGAGTTAACTGTAAAACAGTAAAAGCTGATGAAGATGGAGTGAGCTTGGGGAGAAATCAAATATTATGAATCAAACATAATATTATGTTGACACAAACAATGAAGAGTTAGAGGTCAAAGGAGATTATGAGGAGTGGGGAGGGGAAGAAGGGAGGGTGTGCTGGTAGGGACCCCCGAAACACCGGTACTCTTTCTTAACCTCTTTAAGGGCAGCCAAAGGAAGTTCTCAGTATGTGACTCTATTAGATCCAATCACCATCTCTCAAGAAGAAATGCTTCTACCCCTACTTCCGCCCTCACCCCCCACCCCCCCATCATCACCACGGGACAAGAGTGACACAGGTCTAATGATGGGTCTTCCAGAGGCTAGCCAACATGTTCAGGGAATTACATAAAAAGCCCACACCTGGGGCCACTTATATATCTGGAAATATGGAAGAGGACAGGCTGTTTTGTCAGGCTCTCTTGTTAATAGGAGATGCCTCGTGCCCGTGAGGTTTTCACTCATCTCAAAATTGGAAAAGGGTGCCATCACCAACTCCAAATATTCCTGGAGACTGGAGAGACATGTCTCCCTATATGGGGTCCTCTGCCTGGGGGTGGGGTGGCAGTCAGTTAATTGAGGGCAACGAGGAGAAAGCCTGGTCTGGGAGGAACTTCCACTGAACAGCTCAATAGAGAGTATTTATAGTTGAGTGCCAGTGGGGTCCCAACAAATGAATCTCCTAATTCCTGACAGCAGGCTGTGAAACTGCCCCAGGGACTGAGTTAACAAACACCACAGGACTATGAAGGCAGCAGGTTAGAGCCGGAAGACAAATTTAGACTTTTGTGATCTTAAAAATAGGAATCCATTCCTGCGGGTGCAACTAACACAAGTCAGTTAATATACAGTGCATCCAAAGAGGCTTTTTTCGGGCTACTTGAACTTTGTCTATCAGGTAATACCACAAAAAGTTAGTCTGTGACTTTGACATAGAGTGTGACTCAGTAACAAAAAATCTCTGGACTAATTGGTGAAAATACCCAAATTACACTTTTGAAAAAAGAATATTCAGACGGCAAAACTGAGTGCCTTTAAATATAAGATATTTTACTGTTATATTTTATTGTTGGTGAAATGTTATACTGTTTTATCCTGAAGTGATAAGCCAGGCACAGAGGAAAGGATGTTTCCGCCTTCTGGCAAATATCCAATAGTTGAGTCCAGCAACAAGTGGCTAAGAACAGAAGGCAATGACCAGGGACATGTTTCAGATCCTCGGGCCGCTTTAGTAAGGACACTGCTTGACACTGCAAATGAGGGCTCCTCCAGTCACACTGCACAAACAACTAGAGCGCAAGGGACCCCCGGATGTTTTCCTGGTGTTGTACAGGTCCCGTCGGAAATGCTTTTCTCTTCTCTGGTTCTGGGATAAGGGATGGATAACTTCAGCAAGCAAGGCCTGGGCCTGGGTCAGGGATACTGACCCACATGGTAACCAAGAGCTCATGCTATCCTGCCTCACCAAACGCCAGGGGAGACAGATGGATTGCACAGTCATCCCCGGGGTGGAGGGTGGTGCTCGCGGAGAATACTAGCATCTGAGGGTTCCCCACCAAGTCCCCGGTACCCCAGGCTGGGAACAACCAAGAAGCCAAGAAGGAAGGACGGGAAGGGGTGAGAAATCAGGACCAGGTTGCAGCCTTCAGCAGCAGCACTTGAACTCTGTTGGCCGCAGCCGTGAGAACTGAGGTGGGGGCGAGGGGGACTCCAGGCATGGAGAGGTGAACCACCTTAGACCTAGGACAAGCGAGCAGAGGCCTGTGAGCTGGATCGGCTCCAACCTCCCGGGGGAAAGAGGGTGCCCAGAGGCTCCTGCTACCCTCTCTCTGCGCTTCTTTCTGTTCATCTCTCTCCTGTAACTTTGCAGCTTCTCGTTGTTTCCTCCCTTCTTCTTTCTCCTGTCTCACATTCCTTTTGCTTTTCCTCCCCCTTTCCCTCCCTCTCCTCCTACCTTGAGTTTGCAGGGTTTTCCCAAGCAGGCCGAGCAGAGGGGCTGGGCCTCTGGGGCCACACACCGTCCTCCCCTACTCTCAGCTCCCCAAACTCAGGGAATCCGAAGGTCCAGTGGGGACACCGAGATCAGCCCACAGCTGGCCTCGGTCACCGCCCTGAGGGGATGAGCAGGAGGGGAGAGAGGCCCTCGCCCCAGAGCAGCCCACTACTTACTTCTTCTTCTCTTTGTCTCTTTTCAGAGTCTGTGAGCCTCCAGCCTGGGAGCCCTGGGACTGGAGCAGCTCGGCTGCAGTCTTTCTCTGTTTGAAAGCGTTCACTTCATCGTCCAGGGATTTCTTCTTATCCTCCAGCTTCTTCTTCTCGTCCTGGTGTAGTTTCTTCAGACGGTCAAACTTCTCATGCAGCTGGCAGGGAAGCACAGGGAGTTTGGGGAGACCCCCTGTGAGCAGATCCCAGCTGAGCCCCGGGGTGGGGTGGGGTGGGGTAGGGACGGGCAGGCTTGCGACCCTCAGGACCCTGGGACCTGACGAGACATTTCTGCCAGGGACGGCTCTGATGGCACCAAAGGGCACCATGTTCTGGATAGTTCCCTTCTGCCATTTTACCTCTGTGTTTCTGCTGCGGAATATGGTCAGGGAACCGTGCATTCTGCTTAATCAAGCATTTTATTTAAAAGAGTCCCCATAGTTACTACATATGGATAAAAATAACATCAGTGATAATATAGAACGTTTATTGAGTGCTTATTATAGGCCAGGCACTGACTTTTATAAGCACTTTGTATGTATTAACTCATTTAATCATCACAACAACCCTATGGGGTAGATTCTGTTATTGTCTGCATTTTATAAGGAAATAGAAGGTATGAGAAGTTAAGGAATTTGCCCAAGGTCAACTCATTCTATCTATCTATCTATCTATTTATTTGTGGCTGCATTGGGTCTTCCTTGCTGCGTGCAGGCTTTCTCTAGTTGCTTCTCATTGCGGTGGCTTCTCTTGCTGCGGAGCACGGGCTCTAGGTGCGTGGGCTCAGTAGTTGTGGCTCGCAGGCTGTAGAGCACAGGCTCAGTAGTTGTGGCACACAGGCTTAGTTACTCTGTGGCATGTGGGATCTTCCCAGACCAAGGACTGAACCTGTGTCCCCTGCCCTGCACCGGCAGGCAGATTCTTAACCACTGCGCCACCAGGGAAGTCCTTCAACTCACTCTTTAGATGATTATATAAGGACATCTCTCTCAATATGAAAGGGGCCCCTGCCTTTTCTTATTCCCTCCCATCAGGGAGATCATGGGGAGTTGCAGAGAAAATTTCAGCAGTGCTGAAGCTGGTCAAAGAAAAGACTTGTTCTTGGACATGGAAGGAGATAAAAGAATTTTAGAAAATGGGATGAGTGCGGAAACCTCAGCTTTGATCAAGGGGAGGCTTAACTAGCCCTGAAAAGAGCCAGAGACCCAAAGGAGAAGAGCAAGAATATTCTGGCATGCCACTGTGATAAGTGGATCAGAGAGCTAGGGGTGTAGGTGGTAACAAACTAGAATGTGATAAACTACCCTGAATAGTAAGAGCAGCCCAAGCATCATTTCACTTTCTTTTGAGGATTCAGGAGGGAATAGAGGGTTCAGGGTTCCGCAGCACTCACAGTACACCGTGAAGGAGGTCAGGTGTCCTACAGGTATCTGGGACTGTCACTGAGTAAGGGGTGGTGGATGACAGACCTGCTGTGTAAACCAGCTTTTGCTAGTCACTTGGGGTAGGCTGGTGGTGGAAGCTCTGCTGATTAGTTGCTTTCACCTGGCTTTTGTTCACTGGCCTTTCATTCATTTTCTTTATCGTTGAGATCCCCTCACCTGTCTTCCTAAAAGTACTGGGTTTTATTTTTCTCTTGAAAAGTGAAACTGAAATGAAGTCAATTCTCTTGCCATGGGCTTTGGCAATAACACCGGACCACAGATTAAAAGAGGAAGAGACTTGGGAAGTAATTAAGTGCTTCCTTTCTTTATGAGCTGAAGCAGTTGCTGACATGACCAAAACTGTGGCTGAGGCCAATTAATCTGGCAGCAGTAGGGGAGCCGGTAGTGGGACCTTGGTGGCAAGGCAATGGTTAGAGGGCTAAATGCACTCTATTCTATTAGTCACGGCTTAAGTAATGAAAACTCCAGATAGACCATCAAGCCTTAGTTTAAAAACTTGCTAGAGCCGCACAAATGTTTCCTTAACGCTAGCATGAAATGGAATAGAATATTCAAGTGGATGGGGAAATGCTGCAGCTGTCACTGGTTTAGGATTCAGCAAGGTACCTAGGACTCCCTGGGACCATCTTTCCTCATGGCCCTCAGGACAAGCAGGATGGAGCAGGACTGCGAAGAAAGTGATCAACTGTCCCTACTGGGCTCCGAACTCCCAGAAAGGGGGGAGGGTGGAAATATCAGCCCGCCCCTGACCTCGAGGGGCTAGGTCAGGTCTTGACTCTTGAGTGGCGCTGCCCAATAGAACTTTCTGTGGCATGAGGGTTGAGCATTTGAAATGTGGCTAATGCAACTTATAAACTGAATTTTAAACTGTACTTAATTTCAATTCATTTAAATTTAAATGGTTACATGGGCTAGCAGCTACCATATGGGACAGTGCGGCTCTAGTGAACTAAGTAACAGAGAATGAGAAAACATCCCGGCCTTGGGGAATGAGGGATGGAGAAGACACAGATCTCACAGCCTCCTCTGTGCCTGCCAAGGCACGGTGACAGATGCTGTGCCCCATTCCTGCCCAGAGGCTGCAAGACTCCCCCAGCTGCTCTCTTGGGGCAGAAAGCCCTGTCTTGCCCAAGTTCAGCCTCCTTTTCCTTCCCACCTGGCACGCAGGCTCACATTTACCTCTTTTTCTGCCTCTTTAAGTTCAGCTTCTTTCTCTTTGACTCTCTGGACGAACATCTGTCTCATCTCCTCTTCTTTTTTCTGGAGCTCCCCTAGGAACTCATTCCTTTTGGCCTCATACGTCTCCTGTAAACTGCGAACATGGTCAGGTTAATTCCCCTGCCTTTGGAATGGCTCCTGTTCACTGAAAACTGGCCCCAGTGATCCTCCCTGGGTTCTCCCACCCTCTCTTCCTCAATTCTCTGGGACGTGCAAAAGCAGAAGCACAAAGCTGTGGGCACCTGGATTGGCACGTGACAGCAGGGTCACAGGGTGCTGCGGGGTTATGGGGCCACCCTGGTGAACCTGAGAGATAGTGACTTAGAACATCTGCTTCTATACCCTGATTTACAGATAAAGAAAGAGGCCCAGAGAGGTGAGGTGACTCGCTCAAGATCACACAGCTAGTTAGAGGCAGAGCTGAGACCGGAAGCTGGGTTTCGTCTCATAATCTAGGTCCTTCCACCTGCACTATGCTGCCAGGTCCTGGCTCTGAAACTGATCCCATTGATGAATGATTTGAACGATTTCAACAAACACTTGATGAGACTCCACCATGTGCTGGACACAGAAATAAGTGATACTATGCTAGTCACTCAATATCTAGAGCCAACAGCCACTGTGCCTGCCAAGGAACTCACAGTCTAGTGGGAGATGCCTGGGTTAAGTCTCCCTGCCCCCGGCCTGGACTTAGTTTTAAAGAAATAGGAGTTAGCCTGGTGAAGAGGAAGAGGATGTGTGCTCCGAAGAGGGCAGCCTGTGGAAGGGCACATGTGGAGAAGGAATGGCACACCTGGCTGGAGTAGTGGGAGACGAGGCTCCTGAGTGTGGCAGAAGAGAGCAGGCATTGGATGCCATGTTAAGACTTAGATGTTTCAAGCAGGGCTGACTTGATCCATCTTGAAAATGGGAAAGACCACTCTGGGCATTGTGTGAAGGACGGACTTTCTAACAATCCAAGTAAGAAATGACAGGATCTTAACGTCAAGGGCTGGGAAGGAATGTGGGAATGGGAGACAAGTGAGGGAAGCAGAACTCCCAGGACTTGGGAGGAGTCAAAGATGATTCTGGTTTTTCGACTTGGGCAACCGGATGGATGGTGGTGCCATGTACTATGACCCGGAACACTGGAGGAGTACGTTTAAGGAGATGAATTAAATTTGAGACAGCTTGAGTTTCAGGTACATCCTCTATGGGACAGCCAAGTGAAAATATCCAGTAAGCAGTGGGATCACTGGGTTTGGAGCTCAAAAGTAAGATGTTAGCTTGGGAGTAATCTATTTCTAGGTGGTAATTAGGGCTGTGAGAGTAGAAAGAACCAGCTGCAAAGGACACAGAGAGTGAAAGGAGCAGAGGCCATCAGAAAGAACAGGGAAAGGAGGAAGCTGAACAAAATGAACCTGCCAATGAAGCTCTGAAGGAGTAGTAGCGCGCGAGAGGACTGAAACCAGCCGGACCAGTGCTAGAAAAGCCAACGGCAGAGAGAATTTCGGAAAGGAGGCAGAGGGGACGAGTATCAAATGCTATGTTGAGATTAAAAAAAGATGGGACTCAGAGGCCACAGTGGAATTGGCAGTGAGTATGTGACTGCTGACCTTGGAGAGAGGCGTCTGCTTTCAGTGGTGCAGTGGAGGCAGAAGCCAGTAAATACAGAACAATTCTTTCTCCTTCCCATCAGAGCCGAACTCCTTGACAGGGCGGAGGCTGGTGACGAGGAGCAGGGTGAGGGAGAGTTTCTTTAGGATGAGAATGTCTGCCTGCAACATGGAAAGGAGCCAGCAGAGAAAACGTGCAGAGGGCAAAGACGCGGGAAACAGAGGTAGTCAGGATGGAGCCGACCTAGGAGGGGAGGGGACTAGACGACACCTCTTCCCCCGCAGGTGCAGATTAAAGCTGTCGGAAGGGAAGGAGGGAGAAAGCAAAGGCAACGCCCACCAGAAAGACCAGCATGTTTTCCTCTAACTCCAGGGGCTCCGGCAGCCCCTGTCCATGAAAGGGGTGTTCACTGGCCCCTCCAGAACCAGGCATCCCCAAAGGAATGGCTATGCCCTGCCCCCAGGTTGGCTTTCTGCTGTGAACAGGTACTGTGGGATCTCAGAGGCCATTTGAAGGCCATCTTACCCGACAAGCATCCCCCTTACTTGCTTATCGAGGCCTGACAGTTCCTGAAAGGGGACCTGAGTTCCAATAAAGGACACCACATGGTAATTTACAATGTGGGGCTCACGTCACACATCATGCGTCCAGATCAAACACTTAAAACATATAGCTCCCATCAGCATAGTTATTTGAAAGCATTTGAAGCAATGTTTTCAAAAACATTCCTCTTCTCTGAAAGCATCTTAGATTCTGATTTGAAATGTCAATGATTATTAACATCCTGTGGTCGAAACAAAACTTGCCCTTGAACAAACACTAAGGACAGCGAATAAAGAGCCGGAAGTTCATCAACACTTGTGCGATGAGTGCTGCCTGGTCCCATCTGGTTTTGATAACGGGGAGGGGGCTAAGGAACAGACTGGCAACCCGACAGAGCAGAAAGAGCCTGATGTAGAAAGTAGGGCAGTGACCAGACACAAACTGCCACGTGGAGGAACAAGGCCTGGGCTCAGGGCTCGCAGCTGCCGTGTGAATGCTTGTGGCGGCAAGACAATCGGCCTTGCCCATCCCCTGGCCTCCTCCCTGCCCCCACCCTTATAAGCAGGACAGTAATGCTTACCAAGCCCGTCCTGCCACAGCTCCCCTGGCAGGTGTGCCGAGGCAGAGAAGGGACGGGCAAGTGGAAGTGACGAGCGACTTAGCCCTGTGGCTCCAGGTCTGGGCACCCGTGTCTCACCTCCCCTGTGAATTCTCCAGGGCAAGGCTTCCCCACCGCCGCCCCCGCCCCCATCGTGTGCGCTGAGCTGAGCTGGGCCGGGCTGGTGGGAGAGGTACCTGAAGGGTTTGCTGTCGGGGTCGGTGTCCTTAAAGCCCATCTCCTCCAGCTTACAGCGGCGGTACAGCTCATAGTGCCGGCTGTGGGTCTGCTCCCGGAGGTCCTCCATGTTGATCCGGATCAGCATCTCCCGCAGCTTCACAAAGTCGCAGTGGGCTTCATTTTCAACTGCATAGCAGCGGTTGGGGTATTGGAAAGGAAGGTCACAAGAAGCGGAAATGGACAAAACGAGACGGGAAATGTCTAACAGTGACATCGCCTTTCAATCTGTGTATATAGAGCTCGCAATTTTGCCTCCTAATTGGCTTTTCTACTAAAAAGGCAAAGGAAAAGTTACAAGAATGACACTCATGGAAAACTGCAATACCATAAAAATATCTAAGAAGACATTCACTAGCACCTCAACCCAAATTCACCCATCAGACATTCACAGAAACGTTCGCTCTGCACCACTTTAGGACGATGGCAAATGCACATTCAACCATCCACCTGATAAATACTTGCAGAATTTCTGTTCCCAGGATTGTGTGAGGCACTGGAAATTCAAAAACATGGAGTCTTGCCCATAGGAGCTTCCAGTTTAGTGGAAGAACATAATACAATGCAAAAATTACCAACATGGAGGTATATAGCCAAGGTGCAACAAAAGCCCAGAAAAGCCTGGGGGCCTGAGAACTCCAGGGTGAGTGAAGGCTTCAACAAAGAGATGACAGACCCCCTAAGATGACTCTTGAAGGAAGGCTAGGAATTAATCAGGCAGATAAGGGACTCATCCTTGCAAGATCTCAATGAGGTTAGGCAAGGTTACACAACTAGAAGTCGCAGGGTTAGGATTGCAATCCAGGTCCTCTAAAGGAGAGACAAAGGCTATGACCAGGTGCCAAAGTCCAAAGAATAAAGGGGAAGAACTAGGACATCAATAGATGACAGTGACAAGGAGGGATGTGGACCACAGGTGTGGCCCATCTGGATGGTAGAAGCTTCAAAGGAGGTGTTTTTAGAGGGTGGATAATGGCCTGATGGCAGCAATGATGACCAGGACAGAGTGGGCCCCACTTTCCAGCCTGAGTGAACAAGCCCCCTCCTCAAAAGAGTGTGGCAAAGGTCTGCGTTTGGGGCAGTGGCCAAGAAGGACAGAGGTGTGGACCCGATCCCAGCAAAGGGTCTTCGGGTCATGAGCAGTGCTCTGGCACGTGTCTCCGGGCATGGCTCCACCTTGCTGGAATGGGGAGATGTGGCCTGACCACATTGGGACAGTAGCATCTGAGATGATGAACAGGCACAGTCACCCCAGATTCTGTGTCACGGGTCTGGCAGAAGGTCATGGGGACAGGGAGGGAGACGGGGATGACAGGGTGGGGCAGGGTTGCAGCAGATTGCATTGCGGTCATCAGAGCAATCTTTCCAAAGCCCAAATCAGCTCACATAACCCCTTTGCCTAAGACATATTGCGTCTGGGAGAAAGCCCCTCACTGTCATAGAACGTATCAGCATAAGTCAGGCAACTCCTCAGGACAATCTCCTCTTCCATCCCTGGAGAGTGGCCCCTGATGGCCGGTCACAAGGAGTGACTCCAAGGCCCTGCAAGGCCCAGACAATGCATGGCTTCTCTCACTCAAACAGAACCCCGAACTCCGACTTACAAGAAACACTTGGAAAAGCCCCTTTGTCGGTTGGGTGTGGGGTGGTCTGAATCGGAGTATGTCATTAGGACCACGTCTGCTAGCTTCTCCTCATTTCACCTCAGGTTCCTGTCTCTCAGACTCGAAAATTCACTCCCAGGGTGGGACTGTTGGTCCAGAAAGCATTTGCAAATGTTCTGGGAGGGGCATCCCCAGCCCCAAATGGTAGAGGAGACCAAAACCTAGCATGGTTCTGATGACCAGCGTTGTCCTTACCCACGGAAAAGCCAGCTATCGCCGGAGGGTGTCTGGCGTGCCCCAGAGCCTGCCAGCCTTTGATGTGATGTGGACAACTTCCCACCAGTTTCTGGTTGTTTGCTCAGTGGCCGGAATGAGTTTACAGTAAACCAGCCACCCTCTCACACATGGTGCCCCTGCCGTCTGCCACCCAGCATATGGCTGGAGACTCGGAGGACCAGACACCTCGTACACCCATGGCAATGTCCTGGGCCTTATCCACTGAACTGACTAGTACCAAAGGTAACTTACTTAATATGTGTCAGGCAGACCACAAAAGGAGATTTCCTGAGCCCGTAGGCAGTATGTCTGTTTTTAATTTGCAAAATAATCATAATACAAAAGAGTGCTTGAAATGTACAATTTAAAGGTTTAAAAAAAAAAAAAAGAACACCGATGTATCCACGGCCCAGGTGAAACATTACCAGTGCCCTAGAAGTCCCTTTGAGTCCCTGATCTCATGCCTCTCCTTCCCTGCAACAGACTTAACCACTAGCCTGAGTTGGGGATTTATCCTTCCTTTGTTTTTCTTTATAGTTTTACCACTTATGCATGAATTCCTAAAGTTTAGTTTTATCTACTTTTGGAATCTATATAAGTGGAATCATACAGCCTGTCTTCTTCTATGATTTACTTAGCTCAACATTATGTTTCTGAGATGCATTGCTGTAGATGTAACTAAAGTCCATCCATTTTCGTTGCTGAATAATATTGCATTATTTGAACATTCCACAATTCTCCCAATTTATTTTTAATGGCTATCTGGCTTGTTTCTAATTATTTGCTATTATGAACAATGCCGCTGTGGACATTGTTCTCTGTCTCCTGGTACACTCAGGCGAGTACACATGCTTTCTCACACACTCCTTCCTACCTTACTCCAAGTACATTTATTTTTGTTTTAAGAATGCTTTCTCCATTACAGACAAAGAGAGCCTGCTCACCGCAGAGAATCCAGGTATGGAGCCAGAGTTTGCCTGCTGGCAACACCTATGGATGTTTGAGGCCCAAGCTGAATGAGTAGAGACTGGGGACAAGTTAGGGACTGGTCACACAGGGGCTGAGGACAAACAAAGAGACAGACAGAAGGGGATCCCTGAGCACAGCCCCTCTCCTGGAGATTCACTCACCCTGCACCGTGCCCCAGGGATACTGCCGTGCCTTCATCATCCTGTCCCCTATCTTCAGTTCTTCTGTGCTGCCAATGACAGCAAACGGCAGGTGGGCCTGGAACAGGAGGCAGACAAAAGCTCTGAACTCCGGGGAAAGGCACTGAGCGACCCCCAGTTCAGCTGCTGGTCATCGCCGGGGCCTCGGCGCTCCAGCTGCAGTGTCCCTCACTGTCGCCGTTATCAAGAGACCTTTCTTAAGCTCCCGGGCTGTGTAGGGAGAATAGGCCTAGTCCAAGCTTCTGCTGTTCAGAAATTCACAATTGAAGGACATGGCCGAGTGAGCAGGGAACAACGACAGTAAATAAGCAGAATAATAAGCAGATACACAGATTAGCCAACTAGTCAGCCTTCACAGTTGCCAAGGGGAAGAGCCTTTGGAGCGCAGGTGAGTGGGATGAGGGGGGCTGTGTGTGGAGAGAGACTAAAGGAGAACCAAGGGGCTGGGATGACTGCCCCCCCTTCCTGGAGCGTGACAGCACCGAGAATAGGCACATACAGAGACCACACTGCTGACTGAGATGGACGCTCCTGGTTCTCATCCTTCCCTAGAGCAAGAGCTCGCATTGAACTCTTGAGCCTAGAAGTCAAGTCCCCAAGTATTTACCCACGTGCCCATCCCTGTGCGGGGTTCTGTGTCAGGGGCTGTAAGGGAAACCAAAGGAGTAGAAGACACACTCTCTCACCCTCGGGGAGCTTACACTCTGGTTGGGGAAGACTGAACTACATACCCAAAATCACATAAGAGAGAATATGCCCAAGGGCTCAAGTGTATGGTCTGGTGCCCTGCACACAATAGGTGCTTAATAAATACTCCTTGAATGGCAGTGGCACGACCACAGAAATAGCAGAGGAAAGAAAAGTACAAATGCTTGCAGGGGAGGGGGGTAATGAGGTGCAAGGCCCGGAGAAGAGGCAGCCGCCCCCATCTGGTAGCGTGGGACCTGGGACACCGGCACTGCACCCCATTCCACAGGGAGCCGGCCAGGTTATAAGTCTGAGTCACCACCGGCCAAATGGAAGCACTGAATGAATACTGTTTACAAACCAGGTGATGCTGGGTGGAGTTTTAGCCAAAAGGGCTAAAACACAGAGAAGGAAAAAGTCCACTGGAACAAGCTTTCTTAGCCTGCTTGGAGAAACAGGCTTCGATCTCAGATTTTCTGACCCACTTGCTCACTCATCCAGTCTACAAATATTTACTGAGCTCCTACTATGTGCCAGGCATTAAGAAGAATACAACGCCAAAATAGCTCAGAGCCTGCCCCTGGCGAGTGCACAGTGTGGTAGGGTAAAGATGCACCAAACAGTGATAATACAGTAAAGGTCCAGACTATGAACAGAGGCTTGAGGGCTGGAGGACCTCAGAGGAAGGAGAAGCTAATTCCGTGGGAAGTCAAAGCAGGCTCCACAGAGTAGGTAGTAGCAATCGTACTAACGGGATTGGGAGCTATGGACCTGATATTAGCAGCAGCTCTGTTTCCCACGTACCAGGTGCCCTACGTTGCATTATCTCATTGAATCTTTACAACACTTGGAGGTAAGTATTCTTATTATCCCCATTTTACAGAAGAGGAAACTGAAGTCCAGAAGGGCTAAATGACTTGCCAGCAGCCACACCGTAGTAAGAGGCAGAGCTAGGGGTGGAATCCAGGTATCTCTGACTTTAAAGCCCACCCCTGCTGGTCTACCACTCCCTTTTGGGGGGTTCGAGCAGCAGGATGAGGGGAGCACTCTAAACCCCTGGGGTGAACTGGCCATGCAAGGCCAGATTGTAAGAGGCAGTTGAAATCTGATCTCACAGCCAATCCTTCCTTTCCATTCTCCTCTAACTCTGCACCCCAAGAATGTTCTTCAGAGTGGAAGAACACAGGCGTTAGTCAGGAGCTCAGCCCCAGGACATCTGCTAACCCCCCGAGGTGCTTGGCCATCCAGCTGAAGCAGCTCCCCCTTCACCCCCTCTCAGCGGCTCTCCAATGATCATCTCAGGTGTTCCCACACCCCTTCCCACTTCAATGACTGTCCCTGAAGTGGAGTCAGAGGACAGAGGGAAAGATGAGGTTATGGATATGGAAGGTGGGTGAGGGGTGGAGGTGGGAAATGTTTCATCAGTCCTAGTAGGGGACCGATCACGAGGGTCATTGGGCGTGCGACATATGGAGCATGGGGTGGGGGGCAATGATATCCTGAAAACTCTGCCTAAGTGCCAGAGCGTCTGTGACCTCTGCCAGCTGGCTTTGCAGGGGGGTCATCTGGACACAATTCATCCCCCCTCAGAGACCCAAGACATGTCGGGAGCCTCAAATCCACCCCCAAACACTCTCAAGGAAAAGGCCGCCCCTCCTGCAGACAGCCCAAAGCTTCAGTCACACGAAGGGGCAGCCACGGCAGAGGGCGAGATCAAGGGAGGAGATGTTGCATCATTCTCACGCATCCTGGGCTCTCGGCTGAAAGTGATGGAGGAGGAGGCATGTGAAGTGGGAAGTGCTTCTCTGGGCTTAAGAGCAAAAAAAGAAAACAAAATCTAAGAAGAGGATAAAGGCATTTTAAAAAAAAGTCAGTATTCCCTTGGGACTGTTATTTTTATCTCCAAAAGACATTGTTAATTAGAAGGCCAGGGTCACTTGCTTTCCCTCCTGCTGCTGTCATTTTATCCCTCCCCGCACTAAAATGCCACGGCAGCTTCAGAGGGCTCCCGAGGCCTCCCACACACACTCCTTTGCAACTGGCATCAAAGTCTGTTCTGATAAGTATATGCAAGGATATCATTTCCGAGTGCTCCCAGGCAGATTTCATTTGATTGTACAACAGGCTTACAGGGCGGTTAGTATAAACCCCATTCGTGATTCGGAAAACTGGTGTACAGAAGAGTTAACCGAGTTGCCCAGGTCCCTAAGTCCCGTGCCCAGATCTTCCCAGGGAGCAGTGAGGACACCGTGCTGTAGCTGCCAGCCTCTCCCAACCACCCAGGGCTGGAAGTCAGCTCAGCTTTAACCATGAAGGACAGGAAATCATGGGGCCAGCTCTGGCCCTCTTTCTGCTGCTCTTGAGACACTGATGGCTCTGAAAACCAGAATAGAGTCGAGCAGAGCAGGGAGAAGGTAAACCCTCCAACCAACCCCACCTCCAGGGCTGATACTTTGTACGTGTGGGCCCAGGGAGGAGAGGGTAGATGCAAGACGGCGCAGCTGCTGAGACCTGGGCAGGTTCCTAAGGGGACTCCGTGTTGCCCTCTCTCGCCCAAGAGACCTCGGATGCCCCAGTCTCAGAAAACTCCACCAGGAGATAGTCCCAAGCCTCCTCCCGGGAGTCTGTTCCCAGACTCACTACCTTTGCAGCCTCATATGTACCTTAAATTCCTCTCGGTACATTTTAAAGTGTTTGATGACCCATCTGGCATGATTACTGTATTCTGGTTCCACGACACCCACTCTACTAGGGACGGGCTCCCCCTAAGCCTCGTGAAATAGAGTGTCAGGACCACCGTTTCTGTCTCATCTGATGATATCCCGAATGGCTGTGGTTTCCTCCCAGGGGGACAGTATTTCCCAGTCGTGCTGCTGGTTATGCTGGCCTCCATTCTAGGCTCCTACCAGTGACCGAGAATTGCGTGATTCTCTCAAGTCAACCCTTGGTGGTGGTTCCCACAAAAGTATGTGCCGGGCTTCCCTGGTGGCGCAGTGGTTGAGAGTCCGCCTGCCGATGCAGGGGACACGGGTTCGTGCCCCGGTCCGGGAGAATCCCACATGCCGCGGAGTGGCTGGGCTCGTGAGCCATGGCCGCTGAGCCTGCGCGTCCGGAGCCTGTGCTCCGCAACGGGAGAGGCCACAACAGTGAGAGGCCCGCGTACCGCAAAAAAAAAAAAAAAAAGTATGTGCCAACACTGGAAACGGCACTGCTGCCTCAGGAGGAGGCAGGCTTGTGCCTAGGGGCCTCTATGACCCTCCCGGTCACCCATGCGCTCTCACTGGGCCCAGATGCCTTTGAGGGGGCCAAACCCAAGACCTCACAGGCAGTCAACTGACTGAGCCGGGTCGAGTAACTGGGCGTAGTCCCTGGTCCCTGGCCATGGTCTGAAGCATTCAAAGAACAACATTCGATTTGAACCACATAGCAATTGTAAGCATTCAAGTCTACAACCTTAAGAGCTCTCAGAGGATAGGTGGAAAGGAGCACGCAACAAGACCTCTCCCTCCCTTCTCTTTCCCCTCAAGCTGAAATAAGGGTATTCAGAGCCACCCAGAAGCCCAGGGGGAGGCTAGACCTCACGACTCTCATTTCCTGCCATGAAAATCCCTAGTGGGGAGCTGCAGGATGACTGGCAGCTCTTCTACACTTGGGCAAGAGGCTTCTTCCCCTCTTCCAATCCGGTTCCCATGACAATTGGCTGGGGTGGCCGAGGCTGTGAGGCTGGAGTCAAATTCAGAATTGAAAGGCCAGCAGCCATGCCTCCTACCAGCCGAGTCTGGCTCTCTGATGATGCAGCTTCATATGCATGGCTTGTCCAAAGAGCCGGTTTGACACAGTTGCTCCAGTGGCAGGCAGGCTCAGCAATCCCGTGTATATATTTTATAGCAGCAACTCCCCACCCTTTCCCCATCACAACACATGTAACACACAGCGTTCACATGCACGCCCCCTTCCATGCACATGCACAGTTCAGGCACGCTAGCTGTCAGCCACCCGTCTTTCCCACTCAAAAAAGCCTGGGGGAACGCAAGGGAATGAGTGCCGAGTGATGCTGTTATAGGGATAACCCAGAATCCACTCAAATTTAGTTTTTCAAAGTGAAACACTGGACTAATGCAAGAAAGGACCCAGAACCCCTTCACAGCCAAAACAGCATGGTTAAGGACTGCTGCTTCGTAGCACGGGAAGTTTCTGACCTTGAGGCCAAGGCTGCCCAAGCTTCAAGCAAGGGCCCAGAGCTAAGTCGAGAGCAGAGCCCAACGTGATTGCCACTCCTGACCCACAATGCAGCCAGAGGTCATTTTGTGTGATGCCCTGAGATTGCTGAGGACTCTTCGCCCCTATCTATCCTTAGCAAAGCAAACCACAAGCCTGAAAGCTGCCTAGTGACTTATGGAATCCACGTTCAGAAGGTATCTATGGGGCCTGATGTTCTGAGGTGACTAGGCACTTCCAGACATCAGTGCCTGATGACGCTTCTCTCTAGGCTCCAATTTTCTTGCAGACTAGGCACCCTTTCAGGTTTTCTCATCATGACAGAAGCTAGTTTCCATCAAAATGCCCTGACTGCTGGAGAGGATAAGCACTAATCTTTTTTTTTTAGTTTTTTAATGCTCATGACCAGTCAGAGAGGCTACAACTCCACCTCCCACAATCCACACAGCTCTACCCTTGGGCCAGCTTTCTGTCAAAGATGATGAGGGACCTCTCATCACAAACATATCTCGGGTGTATTGATGGGCAGGAAGTCAGGCGAGACAGTGACTTGCTGCCCCGCTATGCTAATTTGTTGGCCGATTCATAGGAGGTGGCAGCTGATGCTCTAATGATAACTTAGGGGGTGGCGGCAGCAGGGAAGTTTTCTAAAAATGGCTTTTATTACAAGGCTTTCCTGAGTCTGGCTATACCCAGGCATTATGTCATTAGGAAAAACTGATGCCTCTCAACAGAGAAAAAGAAATCTGTTCCCGAAGCAGAGGCTTTCTGCAAGCTATTATCTGTCTCCTTGAAATCACAACATTGAAGATTTCACAGCAACAGCATCAACACATTGTAAAGAAGGGGGAGTGAGAGGAAAGATGGCAAGTGGTTGGTTGTGGTTTTTTTTCTTCAATTCATTCACACTTAATAAAGAAAGCATAACCCTGAAATTTAAAAATAGCATTTCTCTAGTCACCAGAAAAATTGGAGGCTACATGTCCCAGGGGCAAAGGGCTTGATTATTTGAGTACAGATTAGCCTCGAGTCTCCGAAGCTAGCCAACTTTTTCAGCCTTGCCTTCTTTCGCTGCATCAATTGGTCAGAGACAAAGACCGTTTGCCTTTCCGGCAGTCCCATGGGGGCTGCCTGGCCTAGACCAGTGCGGCATCAGAGAGGAGGGTGGAAGGAGAGGTCTGAATCCCCTGGAGTCAGTCTTTCCCTCCCTCAGTCTCTGGCTATTAATCTCTGCATCTCTGAGGAGAGAGGAGCTGTTTGCTTCTGGATTCTTTCTCACAAATACCTGAGACTCGGATAATGAAAGCTGACTACGCTAAGATGGATGGTGATGTTTGACTGCTATTTGGTAAAATAATAATAATAATAAAGAGCAAATGGCCAGAAAGTTGAAGCCCTGTGCTCCCACTCACGTTCATGGTTCCGTTGATCTCTGCCACCAACTCATCTTCTGTAGGGAACTGGTAGATCTGGACTCCATTGCTGACAAGCTCGCTGGTGATTTTGATTTTGAACTTTGTTAGCTCGCTCTTAGAAATGGAATCTGATTTGGCAATGATGGGGATGATGTTTACCTAGGGAAGGGAGGAGAAAAGCGGCATCATTGTTGGTAATCTGCAGCTGACCTAGGACTTCTACCAGCTGCCGGAGGGAGCAGCTCAACGCAATAGTCCAGGACTGGCCACCTCCATGGCCAAACAGCAATATAATACACAACAATGAGTGCTTACTGTTTGCTGAGCACTGAACTAAGTGCTTTACAAGGATTAACACAATTAACCCTGATAAAAAAACCCTCCCGGGAGGTATTAGTACCACAATGAGAAACTGAGGCACAGAGAGGCTAAGTAGCTTGTCCAAGGCCACAGAGCAGGTAAGTAACAGAACTGGGATCCAGATCCAAGTTTAGCCTTATTCCTAAGTCCACAGTCTTAACCTGCCAGCTCAGATCCAAATTGATGAGCTATGTGATATCTTAATATCAAGGTCACTGCTTGGGTGATTTGAAGCAGAAAGATGACAGTTGGGAATCGACAGTGGACAAGGGGAGAGGTGGCAACTTCTTGCTAACATAGACTGTCCCAACCCATCGGTGCAGGCTAGCCCCAGCCAGTATGAAAGGAACCCACATGCGAAGGGAAGAAGGGCAGGGCTCTGTGAAGACGCACACCTGGCCCTCTTTCTGGCAGCAAACACTGATGAACCAACCCACTTACGTGAAGATGACCCTGTGTTACCAATTTGATCTGAGACTTAGCCAAAAAGAGTTATACTGCCAGAATCTCATGATTAATTTCTGCATAAAGAAAGCAGGTACAGGGGCTTCCCTGGTGGCACAGTGGTTGAGAGTCCGCCTGCCGATGCAGGGGACACGGGTTCGAGCCCCGGTCTGGGAAGATCCCACATGCCGTGGAGCGGCTGGGCCCGTGAGCCATGGCCGCTGAGCCTGCACGTCCGGAGCCTGTGCTCCGCAACGGGAGAGGCCACAACAGTGAGAGGCCTGCGTACCGCAAAAAAAAAAAAAAGAAAGAAAGAAAGCAGGTACAAATGCCCAATTTTGGACAGCAGGAGAAAGGACTAATGCTACCCCAAAGTTCAACCCACCTGAACCTCAATCCTTGAAATACCTCCAAGAAGTGACAAGGCTTTTACTGCCGGAGGGTAAAGAAACTTACAAGCCTGAGTGAGACACAGCACAGCTAAGCTCAAGTTCACACAGAAAGCACAGTTGGTCCTGCCACCAGACTCCAATGGGCTGGCATGGATGGTACTTGGGCCCTGAAAAGAGCTCTAGACTTAAGACAAATCCCACCTCCTTTGCTCTTTGCCTCAGGAGTGCCTCTCAAGGCTGACACTGCAGTTTCAGGTGCTGGTCAAAGAAAGAATGGACCTTGGAGGCACCTCCCTTAAAGCCTTGGGGCGTGGGGACCAAAGCCCTTGGCAAGGTGGCAACACTTTTCACCACGTCCCCCATTGGCACGCTGTAAACACAGGCCTACCTAACTCAGCTCCTCCGCCAGGCCGCCAGCCGCATCACTCTGCTGCCCTCTTCAAGACATGTGGGATGTGGCGACATTTCCTAAGCGGCCCGTTACTCGTGGGCATTGAACTCACTGCCGTGAAAAATGAAAAACCGCTCCTATTTTTTTTTTTTTTTTTTTTTTAATTTTTGCGGTATGCGGGCCTCTCACTGTTGTGGCCTCTCCCATTGCGGAGCACAGGCTCCGGACGCACAGGCTCAGCGGCCATGGCTCACGGGCCCAGCAGCTCCGCGGCATGTGGGATCTTCCCGGACCAGGGCACGAACCCGTGTCCCTTGCATCGGCAGGCGGACTCTCAACCACTGCGCCACCAGGGAAGCCCTGAAACTCCGTTTTTGTAGTGAATGGGCTACTAAACAACTGCATATAAAGTAGATTTTTTAAAAAAATAAATTCCCTGGAGTCAGAGAGAGCTCGGTCTGAATCCCAGACCCGTTACAAGTTGTCTGACCTGGAGCAAGCTACTTGACTGTGCCTCAGTTTCCTCCTGTGTAAAATGGGGATAATAATAGTACCCACCACGCTGGATTATTGGAAGGATTAAATAAAACAATGCCTATAAAGTACTCATCACAGTGCCAGACCCATATGAAATGTTAGGGGAGGAAACGTACTAGTAATTAGGTTTTTTAAAGAATCCTGTGGTCGACTCTTTTGCACAGCCACTAATCCTTTAACACGAAGAATCACTGTCTGATTTATATCGGATGTGGGACTTGCATTTTTCAGTTTATCTTAAAGCAGGATGTGCCTGATTCCTACAGCCATCTTCCTTGGGTATGGAGGCAATACAACCTGGTGCCACAGATCTGAGTTCAAATCTATGCTCTGCCAGGAGCTGGCTATATGACAATGGGCATGTCACTTAACCTCTTAGAGCCTCAGTTTTCTCTTCTATAAAATGGAAGGTAATGATAGCATTTGCCTTACCGAGTTGTTGTGAGGATTCAATGAGATACTCCATGAGGTACTTTTACAGTGGTGATATATAATAAGGGTTTAAAAAATGTTAGCTGTTATGATAAAATTATTATTGATAATAAGAATAGTAACTTTTGAAGTCAAGTTTGCATGTTTGATTCTAATAAAGGTTAGTTAACATCAGGACAAAGGAAAAACACCTTTGCATCGCCAAAGCCTAAGGCCCTAGACCCAGACAGCCATCTTGCTTGCATCCACCTTTATTCCCAAGAGGGATCAGGGCAGAAAGACAGCTCAGGGAAGACTCATGCCCAGTGCTGGGAAAACATCACAAAGCATACAACTCAGGTGCTGGATCAATTAACACCATCTTTATGGAGGGACAGGGGATGAAGGGGAGGATGAGGATGCCACGAAACCTCTCCTGAGCTCTGGCATCTGCATTGCAGGAGAGACCAGCAGGAGGGAGCCCAGCTTGCCCTGCCTCCTGCCTGCCCTCGTCCCTGCCTCCCAGGCCTCGGTACCTTACTGTCCAGCTTCTTCATCGTCACTAGGTCCAGAGACTTCAAGGAATGACCCGTGGGGGCGATGAAGTACAAGCAGGCATGGATGCGGGAATCATGGTAGGTGTGCAGTACCCTGAGAATCTTCAGCTCCTCCTGCAGGTAGGACTCAAATTGGGCATCGATGAATTCCACAATGGGCTTGTAGCTAAAGGAGAGAGTAGGGAAATGGAGAGACCACTTCAAAAACCTGGATTTTGATAGGCTTCGAAACTCTTTTAGAAGTTGAAAATGTCCTTGGTAATGTGGCTCTCCCCACCCAGCTGCATTTCTCCACCTCCTCTCAGTGGACCTCCAAGTCCGTCAGACTAGCCACCTCTTTGGTCCCCACATGAGCCAACCATATGCCCATCAGTGCGCTTTCTCTCTAGAATGTGCATTTCTCTCTTCTCATCCCAATCCTACCCTCCCAGGCCTCAGGGCTCGGAGGAATGCCCATCTCCTCCACAACTCCCCAGTTATGCCGGAAATCCCTTCTATGACCCAGGAGTGTAAAACAGAATTATGCTATTGGATCGCTTACTGGTGCTTCACAAGGATTTGTGTTCCCTCAAATAGACTGTGTCCTTGTGAAGGGTAGGGACAGTGAAGGGCCCTTCTCTGCCCCCACGGGGCCCCGATGTGGTGTGGAGCCCACTGGCAGTGTCTGTGGATGGGCTGACTGCGCGCCAGGCTGGGCTCATGTCTCCGCTTCCTGTGTCTCCCCCGCCGTGCCTAATACTCAAACTGGTACCCAGTTGTGGTCAGGACCTCTCCTTGACCCACTGCTGGGGAATCTTCCAGAACACAGTGGGTTCTACTCAATCTTCCTGGGTTTGAGGCGCTCTCCACTTGGCTCCCCTAAGGTCCAGATATTTTTGCAGTTCTCATTTCCTCTAAGGTTGTGACTTTAAAATCTACGTATTCGGACAAAATTTGGTAAAGATAGTCCCGCCTGCACAACCTTAACACATGTGCACGCACACACACACACACACACCGCACGCCCCAGCCCCCAGCTCACTGAGTCTCCAGGCACTGCGCTCCCATGTGGCTCCAAGTCTTGCCAGGAGTCTCCTCTCTGTCCTGGGAAGCTTCTCTGTTCTCTCCCAGGCCATTCCTGTCACCCCCGCAGCCTCTTCCTGCTCTAGCTAGGTCATCTTAGCTTCCGCCCTGCCTCTGTTCTCATCTCCCTGTCTGTCCGATGCCCCTCCCTCCAGGGCTTCTCCCTTCAAGCTGGAAGAGGTTTAGCATCTGGCCCGGGACATGGAGTCTGCAGAGACCACTGCGGGAAGGGAACACGATTGAAGGAGAAGCAGCAGCTCCCACCCTGCGCCTTTCTGAAAGATCCCCCTAGTAGAGAAGGCAAAAGAGTTTTTTTAAAAAGAATCACAGAATTCTAGATTCTGAGAGCTACATACAGAGACAGCCAGATGCTGGGTACCTCTGGAGCCCCAGAGAAAAATCTAAAAATATAGTCCTTTCTTTTTCCTTTAACCCCTATGAGCCAAACATTGTTCTGAAGGGTAAGAGCATCAAAGAATCTGTTGGTTGCAGAGATCCTTAGAAGGTTCCTGAAGAATTAGGAGTGGGGGCAGGGGGATACATCCCTTAGGTTTATCCAATTAATTTTCAGTTGACAGGCTCACTTGAGTGATCTAATTATGGCACTGCTACATTTTTTCCCTCCATTACATAATTTTTTTACTTCATTTTTTTTGCTCTACAAAATGGATCAAAGGAGGAAAGAAAACAATGCATTTTTAGCTTTTTTCCCCCTGAATCTCTAGTGATACCCTGAGTCTATCTTTCTGCTAATGCCTCTGGCTCTTAGGGTCTCTGAAGAGATGCATCATCAGAGCAGCCAAAGCAGCCAGTCAACCAACAGTATTTGGTTTAGACTAATCCTAAATGGATGACTCATCTTTGTCTTATTCATTTTTCCCCTTCTTCCTGCATTTTCTTTTGTTTCTGCTCCCAGTTTTATTGAGATATAAGTGACATACAGCACTGTATAAGTTTAAGCTGTACAGCATAATGATTTACATCATGACGTGATTATCACAATAACTTTAGTGAACATCCATCATCTCATATAGGTACAAAATTAAAGAAATACAGGGCTTCCCTGGTGGCGCAGTGGTTGAGAGTCCGCCTGCCGATGCAGGGGACACGGGTTCGTGCCCTTGTCCGGGAAGATCCCACATGCTGTGGAGCGGCTGGGCCGGTGAGCCATGGCCGCTGAGCCTGTGCTTCCGGAGCCTGTGCTCCGCAACGGGAGAGGCCACAACAGTGAGAGGCCTGCGTACAGCACAAAAAAAAAATAAATAAATAAAAAATAAAAAAGAAATTTTCCTCAGGATTAAGTCTCTTATATAACATACAGCCCTATTAATTATATTTATTATGTTGTACATTACATCCCTCGTATTTATCTTATAACTAGAGTCTTTTTTAAATTTATTTTTTGGCTGCGATGGGTCTTCGTTGCTGCGCGCGGGCTCTTCTCTAGTTGTGGTGAGCGGGGGCTACTCTTCGTTGCAGTATGTGGACTTCTCATTGCGGTGACTTCTCTTGTTGTGGGACATGGGCTCTAGGCACGTGGGCTTCAGTAGTTGTGGCGCAGGGGCTCAGTTGCTCCGCAGCGTGTGGGATCTTCCCGGACCAGGGATCAAACCTGTGTCCCCTGCACTGGCAGGCGAATTCTTAACCACTGCGCCACCAGGGAAGTCCCACAACTAGAGTATTATTCATCTTTATATTCTCAGTGTCCGGCATGGTATCTGGAATATAGTAAGGGTCCCAGCCCTGCTCCCAATGGCTCATCTTCCCTCGGTGGCCGTCTCCCCCATCCCACTCTGTCATGCTCACTGGACTCCAGTCCATGGTAAACAAAAATCCCTTACTCCCTTCCTCTAAATGACACCTGACTCCCCTTCAGAGACGCTGCTTCCCTCATATCCTTCTCAACTGGAAATTTCTACACCCCTCACACCCAAAGGCAGCTTTTTTCCAGCCCATTTTCCCTGGCTTACTATGATCTCTTCCATCTCCTACAAAACCCAGCTCCAATATACTCTACCCCTCCTCCTCACTACCGTTTATCTTTTACTTTTCAGGGTAGGAATTCTTAACCGGGGTCCACAGACCTCCAAGGGGTCCGTCTATGCATAGAATTCATAGGATCCATGAACTTGGATAGGAAATAAATCACATCTTTTTCACTAAGCTCTAACTGAAGTTTTTTTTTTTTTTTTTTTTTTTTTGCGGTATGCGGGCCTCTCACTGTTGTGGCCTCCCCCGTTGCGGAGCACAGGCTCCGGACGCGCAGGCTCAGCGGCCATGGCTCACGGGCCCAGCCGCTCCGCGGCATATGGGATCCTCCCAGACCGGGGCACGAACCCGTATCCCCTGCATCGGCAGGCGGACTCTCAACCACTTGCGCCACCAGGGAGGCCCCTCTAACTGAAGTTTAGAGTTTCTTCAGGTACAAAAGTAGGTAACAATCTGCAGTCACTTCAGCAGTGCCTGTGATTTCATAACCAATAGAAATCACCAATATTTTTTGTTTCCTATTACAGTTATTGTAAATATCTCAAAATAGTATTTATAATCATCACAACTTCTAAAGTATAATAGTTATTAGACATGCATATAGATATTGTTATTTCAGGGATTAAAAGAGAAGCACACAGATTACTATATCACAATTTTAAAATATTTTGGTAACTACTTTTTGGTATAATTGATGTATTTTAGGCATGTAAAAATGTTATTCTGAGCCCATACACCTCACTGTTTGGTTAAGGGGCCAAAGGCACCAAACAAGCCCTGGTCTAGACACTATTTCTTATTCATTTCAGACAATGATATGTACTATGAAGACAATAAAACAGGATAATGGGATAAAAAGTGGCTGAGGGTTCAGCTACTTTAAATACAGTGATCAGGGAAGGCTTCTCTGAGGATGTAGCATTTGAGCTGCAAGGATGAGAATGACAGTCATGGAGAATCTGGGAGAAGAGCATTCCAGGCAGAGGGAATAACAAATGTAATTGTCCTAAGGCAGAAACAAGCTTGACAAGTTTGAGCAGTAGAACTAGTGAACGAAGGAAGAACAATAAACTATTCACAATTGCCCAAAGGTGGAAACAACTCAAAGGTCCATCAACTGATAAAGTGTGGAATATCGGGCTTCCCTGGTGGTGCAGTGGTTGAAGGTCTGCCTGCCGATGCAGGGGACACGGGTTTGTGCCCCGGTCCGGGAAGATCCCACATGCCGTGGAGCGGCTGGGCCCGTGAGCCATGGCCGCTGAGCCTGCGCGTCCGGAGCCTGTGCTCCGCAACGGGAGAGGCCACAGCAGTCAGCGGCCCGCGTACCGCAAAAAAAAAAAAAAAAAAAAAAAAAAAAAAAAAAAAAAGTGTGGAATATCATACAATGGAATATTACTCAGCCATGAAAAGGAAGAAAATTCAGATACATGTTGCCACATGGATGGACCTTGAAAACATCACGCTAAGTGAAAGAAGCCAGACACAAAAGGACAAATAGTATATGGTTCCACTTCTATGAGGTACCTAGAATAGTCAAATTCACAGAAACAGAAAACAGAATAATGGTTACTTACTGGGGGCTGAGGGGAGAGGGGAATGGGAAGTTATTGTTTAATGTGTTTCCTTTTGGGGTGATGAGAATGTCTGGGGACTAAACAGAGGTGGTGGTTGCACAACACTGTGAATTTATTAAATGCCACTGAATTGCTCACTTTAAAAGAGTAATTTTATGTGAATTTCACCTCAAGAAATACAAGAATAATAAGAGATGAAACAAGCAAGGTAGCAGGGGACGGATCACATAGGGTCTTGTGGGTAGGATAGAGTAAGGTTGGTTTTTTTTAACCGTGAAAAGGGTCTTCTGTTCCATAATGTTTTCTATTTGGTTGTCAGGTGATAAGAAGTCTATGGCTTTATGCATGTTTATTTTGAAATTGGCTACCTTGCAGAACTATTACCCATTAGAATTGTCTTTCAGTTGATTATTTTGGGTTTCCTAGACAGAGATACTATGGAAAAATCATAATTTTACCTTTCAATGAATACTTTTCAATTGTCTTCTTTCTTGACAATGTTGACCAGTCCTTTCTTGAAACACTGTCCCCTGGCTTCACTGCCACCATTAGCTCCTACCTCTATAATAACTCTTCTTTCTCACTTGCCTTAGCTTAAATTGTTGGCTCATCTCTGAAGTTCCATCCTGGACCATCTTTTTTTTTTTGCGGTACGCGGGCCTCTCACTGTTGTGGCCTCTCCCGTTGCAGAGCACAGGCTCCAGACGCGCAGGCTCAGCAGCCATGGCTCACGGGCCCAGCCGCTCCACGGCATGTGGGATCTTCCCGGACCGGGGCACAAACCCGCGTCCCCTGCATCGGCAGGTGGACTCCCAACCACTGCGCCACCATGGAAGCCCCTGGGCCATCTTTTGTTGTCATTCTACGCATCACATGCCCGTTAGCCCTGCGTGGTCCTGGTCACTCCCATGGCCTCAGTTATCGCTGTCTCCTATCCGCTTCCTAGACACCCGGAAGTCATCCCAGTCTCCTACTGCCACGTGCCAGTCCTCAGTGCAAACGCAGCTGTCAGAAGCTCCCCTGCTGGAAACCCAGAAGGCCTGGTCACAGACATTATACTTGAACAGCACCATCTCAGGCATGAAAGCCAAGATACCATAAGGTCAGGTCTACTGCAACAGTGCCCAGAGTGACAACAGCTAATCTACTCCATCCTTCCAGTCACCTCTTCCCTCTATGCTCACTGCTATTCCACTCTCTTCTCATGCACTCATCACCCCTCAAAAACGTGTCCACTGTGCCCTCTGAAACCCCTGAACCATGGTAAACAAAATTGCCTACCTCTTTGCCACTCAGAGTGTGGTCCTTGAATAGGCAGCACTATGGTCACCTGAAAGTTTGATAGAAATCCAGACTCTCCAGTCCCCAACCCAGACCTACAGGATCAGAATCTACATCTTATTAAGAGCCTCAGTGGCTTGTATGCAACTTTAAAGTTTGAGAAGTGCTGGCCTATATCATCTTCCTCTTCACAAAATTTGCCTTACCTCTTCACGCTGCTGGTAACGTAATTCTCCCGAGGACCCTGCAACCCTGAGGACGCCACTGCCTGGCAGCCCCCTCCTATGTAGGCTTCTTTTTTTTTTTTGGCTGCGTTGGGTCTTCGTTGCTGCGTGTGGGCTTTCTCTAGCTGCGGTGAGCGGGGGCTACTCTTCATTGCAGTGCACAGGCTTCTAATTGCAGTGGTTTCTCTTGTTGTGGAGCACGGGCTCTAGGTGCGCGGGCTTCAGTAGTTGTGGCGTGCAGGCTCGGTAGTTGTGGCTCACGGGCTCTAGAGCACAGGCTCAGTAGTTGTGGTGCACAGGCTTAGTTGCTCCGCAGCATGTGGGACCTTCCCGGAGCAGGGATGGAACCCGTGTCCCCTGCATGGGCAGGCGGATTCTTAACCACTGCGCCACCAGGGAAGTCCCCTGTGTAGGCTTCTTATTCTCCCACAACCTATGTACGTTGGGCTCAGTGTGTAGGCATTCAGGTAGCCGCTCAGCGCCACTTCTAGGGCGTTACTCCTCTACCTCAGTGTAAAAAACTTTCTCCGTTTGAGGCCTGTTCCATCCTCTTCTGGTGGTGCCTGACCCCGTCTTTCTCCCTGTTCTTGGTGACTGCAATGTGCTTGAGGACAGGCCATCAACCTTCAGCCTCTTTATTCCTTGATCGCTTCAACTTCACCAGCCTCCAGCTCCCTCTACTTCAGCCACCTACACATCATACCGGTAATTCGCCAGGCCAGCTTCACCCAAGACAGCTTCTAACACCCCACTATCTGACCACCACTGCACAACTTCCCAGCTCTCCTATGCCTTCAGTCTGCCTAAACCTGATCTTTCACCTCATAGAATCCTCTGGTACCTTGACCTCTCCATTATCTCACAGGATATCAACCCCCTCCTGGCCTCATCTCCTTCTCGGTCCAGGCTGACCCCCATAACTGATCGTCCAAAACACTCTTTTATCAACTCATCTCCCACCACACCCCTGCTTTCTACCCTCCTTGCCTAGCAAAACTGCTGGGCTGAATAAATTTCAGGATCTGCTCTCTGCTCCTACACCACTGCTGCTGAAGTTGACTCAAAGCAATCACAAAACTTTGGGTCTTGGGGACTTCCCTGGTGGTCCAGTGGGTAAGGCTCTGCGCTCCCAATGCAAGGGGCCTGGGTTCGATCCCTGGTCAGGGAACTAGATCCCATGTGCATGCCACAACTAAAACCCAACGCTGCCAAAATAAATAAATATTAAACAAACAAACAAACAAACAAACAAACTCTGGGTCTTGGTACCCAAATTCCTGGCCTCCAACCTCATATAGGCCTTTAAAACAAGATGACAATCCTTTTGCCCGGCCTTGATTGGCTCCCTTCCTACTGCTTTCACTGACCATGCCAAACTTTCAACACTTTTCTCAAGCTCCACAACTTATTCATGACCCCTTCCCTCTCACAAGATGGTATTATCTTCTACTTTATCAACAAAATCAAGGTCACCAGGCTCACACTACCCCAACCCACCTCACTCCCTCCCCTTCCCTGTTCCCCTCTGGTCTCTGAGGATGAAGGGTCCCTCACCCTGTTCAAGGTCCACCGTCCCTTGTGTACTTGATCTTATTCCTTTCAGGCTCTTTAAGAACCTGGCTTCATCTATCAGCTCCTCACCTACTACTGACTACTCCCTCCCCACAACCTATAAACAGGCTTGAGTCTTCCCTCATCTCAAAAAAAAAAAAAAAAAAAGATCTGGGCTTCCCTGGTGGCACAGTGGTTGAGAGTCCGCCTGCCGATGCAGGGGACACGGGTTCGTGCCCCGGTCCGGGAAGGTCCCACATGCCGCGGAGCGGCTGGGCCCGTGAGCCATGGCTGCTGAGCCTGCGCGTCCGGAGCCTGTGCTTCGCAACGGGAGAGGCCACAACGGTGAGAGGCCCACGTACCGCCAAAAAAAAAAAAAAAAAAAAAAAAGATCTTTCCACAGCCCAGTCCTCCTCAACCACACATTTCTCCCCAACTACTGCCCTGTGTCTTTTCTTCCCTTAGCAGTCAAGTTTCTTTTCTGCACCTACCACAGGGTCTGGCATATAATAGGTGCCCAATAAATATTTAATGCATGGATGGAGATTGTTTTTGAAAGAATAATCTACTCATTTATTTATTTTTACTTCTCGTTCATTCCTCAACGCACTGTAGACTGTTTTCCACCCTCACCAGCATCCTAGTTGAAACCTTCAGTGGATACTTCGGGGTTTTTTTTATTGCTGTTGTTTGAAGTATAGTTGATCTACAATGTTGTGTTAGTTTCAGGTGTACAGCAAAGTGATTCAGTTATACTGTATATCTTCTTTTTCAGATTCTTTTCCATTATAGGTTATTGCAAGATATTGAACATAGTTCCCTGTGCTATACAGTAGGTCCTTGTTGTTTATTTGTCTATGGTAGTATGTATCTGTTAATCCCAATCTCCTAATTTATCCCTCCCCTGCTTCCCCCTTTGGTAACCATAGGTTTGTTTTCTATGTCTGTGAGTTGGATACTTTTGGTTTTAAATGATGAAAAGTTAGAGGTGTTTATTTTCTTTTTCCCATCAATGTATATATCATTCATTCATTCAACAAATGTGTACTGAATACCCACTCTTAGACAGTTCACTACCTTGTACTCATCCTGCAAGATTTCAAGACTTAGCCCAGTCATTCCTGATCACCTCCTCTCCCCTTTCAGCAACCTGCACCCTATACTCCCACCACCAGGCTTGACTGCTGCTCTTCCTGTGCGCACAGACCCCCTCCACATACCTCTGTTACTGTACTTACCACATTATGTAGACTCTGTATACATATTTGCCCCCTCTACTAAACTACAAGCTCCTTAACTAGAGACTGTGTCTTATTTCTCAGTAGCCCTGGCACCTCACACTGTACCTGGCACACAGTAGACATTTAGTATCTTATAAACTGAACTAGATCCCCCACATCAATTGGTTACTATTTTCTATTTCTCTCACATCTGCCCCCTCCTCTCCATCCTGGAAGCTTCCTGTTCAAGCCCTTGTCATCTCTCCCATCCTCATAAAACTCACCTGTGACCTTCTTGCTTCCCTCTAGACACTGCTTTATCTTTTTCCCAGCTCAGGAAAGCTTTTTAAAGGAGCAGTGTATATCCACTTTATCTGCTTCTTTTTAATTTTTTTCAACTCTTTTTATTTTTTATTTTTTAAATTAATTAATTAAAAAATTTGGGGGGGCTGCGTTGGGTCTTCATTGCTGCACACGGGCTTTCTCTAGTTGCAGCGAGCAGGGGCTACTCTTTGTTGCGGTGAGCAGGCTTCTCATTGTGGTGGCTTCTCTTGTTGCGGAGCATGGGCTCTAGGCATGCGGACTTCAGTAATTGTGGCATGTGGGCTCTAGAGCGCAGGCTCAGTAGCTGTGGCACACGGGCTTAGTCGCTCCACGGCATGTGGTATCTTCCCAGACCAGGGCTCGAACCCGTGTCCCTTACATTGGCAGGTGGATTCTTAACCATTGTGCCACCAGGTAAGTCCCCAAAATTTATTTTTAGTTATGCAAGCAATACATGTACTTAATCTACCCTCCTCAGAGGTAACTACTAATAGTAGTTACTACTTTTAGTTTGTTGATTATTCTTGCAGACTTTTTTCTCTGCTTCTATATACAGAGAGAGAGAGAGAGAGAAATGTTTGTTTTACTGGGAAGGGGCAGATTTATACAAATGGCATCATGATCTGTGTATCATTCTTCAACTTCTTATTTTCACTTAACAACATGTTTATGTAAGTATATATAGATCTAACTCATTCTTTTACACTGCCAAATACAGTTCCATGGCATGGTTGTACTATAGCTCATTTAGTTGCCCTATTGGTGGAAATTTAGACGGTTTAAAAATTTTTTTTCGTTCCATAACCAATGCTGCAGTGAACATCATTTTTGTATGCTTTTTATGAACATGTACAGTTGTTTCTCTAGGCTATATTCCTAAAGGTGGACCTGCTGGATCTTAAGATATTCAAATTTAAAATTTTAATAGATACCATCAAATTTGACCTTTACAAAATCTGCATCAATTTACACTCTCAGCAACATGAATAAAATTACCTGGTATTAATGGATATTATATTTTTATGTTTTATTTTTGCAAATCTGATAGATGAAAAAAATACTTCATTGTTTCATTTTCCCTACTCACTGATGAAGTTGAATGACAATCATTTCATATGTTGATGGGCCATTTACATCTCCCCTTGTGTCAATTACTTGTTTATTTCTCACTGAATTGTAGAAGCTCTTTTTACATTTTAGAAAAATCCTTTGCTATACAGGTTGCAAATATTTTCTCCTAATCTGTAGTTTGTTTTTACTTTTGTTTATAGTATCTTTCAACAGACTATTGACTGAAAAAATGCACAGCCTAAAAGTTGAGAATTATGTTTTATTTGGTGGACAAAACTGAGGACTAACCCCAGAAGACAGCTTCTCAGAGACCTCTGAGGGACTCCTCCAAAGAGGTAAAGGAGGAGCCAGGATATACAGGGTGTTTTGCAACAAAAACCAGGTAGTCAGAACATCAAAAGATTACTGTTAATTAAAGAAAACCAGACATCTCAAGTTAATGAATGTAGCACTCTTCTATGTATGGGAAGAGACAAGAGGCTGGCTGGGCCCATTGAAATTATGCCTTTGACAGGCATCTTAACTATCTAGGGCCAGTATCCTGTTTTTCTCCATCCATTCTGAGTCCCCTCAGGGTGCACTGTTGCAAGTGGCCTCAGTGGCTGCTGGCTTGATGGCCTCAACATCCTTTGTTTACTGAAAAAGCAGGCCACATTTTTCATCAACAAGAAAAAGGTTTTTTTGTTTTGTTTTTAATTTTAACAAATTTACATCTGTCAGGCTTCTATGACTTTTGGATTTTGTGACATGATTAGAAAAGCCTTCTCTAAGGGATCAATAGCAGAATAACTGAGGCAGAAGAACAGATAAGTGACCTGGAAGATAAAATAATGGAAATAACTACTGCAGAGCAGAATAAAGGAAAAAGAATGAAAAGAACTGAGGACAGTCTCAGAGACCTCTGGGACAACATTAAACGCACCAACGTTCGAATTATAGGGGTCCCAGAAGAAGAAGAGAAAAAGAAAGGGACTGAGAAAATATTTGAAGAGATTATAGTTGAAAACTTCCCTAATATGGGAAAGGAAATAGTTAATCAAGTCCAGGAAGCACAGAGAGTCCCATACAGGATAAATCCAAGGAAAAACACGCCAAGGCACATATTAATCAAACTATCAAAAATTAAATACAAAGAAAAAATATTTAAAGGCAGCAAGGGAAAAAAAACAAATAATACACAAGGGAATCACCATAAGGTTAACAGCTGATCTTTCAGCAGAAACTTTGCAAGCCAGAAGGGACTGGCAGGACATATTTAAAGTGATGAAGGAGAACAACCTACAACCAAGATTACTCTACCCAGCAAGGACCTCATTCAGATTTGATGGAGAAATTAAAACCTTTACAGACAAGAAAAGCTAAGAGAATTCAGCACCACCAAACCAGCTTTACAACAAATGCTAAAGGAACTTCTCTGGGCAGGAAACACAAGAGAAGGAAAAGACCTACAATAACAAACCCAAAACAATTAAGAAAATGGTAATAGGAACATACATATCAATAATTACCTTAAATGTAAATGGATTAAATGCTCCAACCAAAAGACACAGACTGGCTGAATGGATACAAAAACAAGACCCATATATATGCTGTCTACAAGAGACCCACTTCAGACCTAGGGACACATACAGACTGAAAGTGAGGGGATGGAAAAAGATATTCCATGCAAATGGAAATCAAAAGAAAGCTGGAGGAGCACTTCTCGTATCAGACAAAACAGACTTTAAAATAAAGACTATTACAAGAGACAAAGAAGGACACTATATAATGATCAAGGGATCGATCCAAGAAGAAGATATAACAACTGTAAATATTTATGCACCCAACATAGGAGCACCTCAATACATAAGGCAAATACTAACAGCCATAAAAGGGGAAATCGACAGTAACACACTCATAGTAGGGGACTTTAACACCCCACTTTCACCAATAGACAGATCATCCAAAATGAAAATAAATAAGGAAACACAAGCTTTAAATGATACATTAAACAAGATTGGACTAAATAGCTATTTATAGGACATTCCATCCAAAAACAACAGAATACATATTCTTCTCAAGTGCTCATGGAACATTCTCCAGGATACATCATATCTTGGGTCACAAACCAAGCCTTGGTAAATTTAACAAAACTGAAATCGTATCAAGTATCTTTTCCGACCACAACACTATAAGACTAGATATCAATTACAGGAAAAAAATCTGTAAAAAATACAAACACATGGAGGCTTAATAACCAAGAGATCACTGAAGAAATCAAAGAGGAAATCAAAAAATACCTAGAAACAAATGACAATGAAAACACGACGACCCAAAAGCTATGGGATGCAGCAAAAGCAGTTCTAAGAGGGAAGTTTATAGCAATACAATCCTACCTTAAGAAACAAGAAACATCTCAAATAAACAAACTAACCTTACACCTAAAGCAATTAGAGAAAGAAGAACAAAATAACCCCAAAGTTAGCAGAAGGAAAGAAAGCATAAAGATCAGATCAGAAATAAATCAGACTTCCCTGGTGGCGCAGTGGTTAAGAAATAAATCAAAAAGAAATGAAGGAAATGATAGCAAAGATCATTAAAAGTAAAATCTGGTTCTTTGAGAAGATTAAAAAAAATTGATAAACCATTAGCCAGACTCATCAAGAAAAAAAGGGAGAAGACTCAAATCAATAGAATTAGAAATGAAAATGGAGAAGTAACAACTGACACTGCAGAAATACAAAGGATCATGAGAGATTACTACAAGCAACTCTATGCCAATAAAATGGACAACCTGGAAGAAATGGACAAATTCTTAGAAATGCACAACCTTCTGAGACTGAATCAGGAAGAAATAGAAAATATGAACAGACCAATCACAAGCACTGAAATTGAAACTGTGATTAAAAATCTTCCAACAGGACTTCCCTGGTGGCACAGTGGTTAAGAATCCGCCTGCCAATACAGGGGACACAGGTTCGAGCCCTGGTCTGGGAAGATCCCATGTGCTGCGGAGCAACTAAGCCCGTGCGCCACAACTACTGAGCGTGTGCTTTGGAGCCTGCAAGCCACAACTACTGAGGCTCACGCACTGCAACGAAGAGTAGCCCCAGCTCACTGCAACTAGAGAAAGCCTGTGTGCAGCAATGAAGACCCAACGCAGCCAAAAATAAATAATAATAAAAAAAATCTTCCAGGGCTTCCCTGGAGGCACAGTGGTTGGGAGTCCACCTGCTGATGCAGGGGACGCGGGTTCGTGTCCCGGTCCAGAAGGATCCCACGTGCCGCGGAGCGGCTGGGCCCGTGAGCCATGGCCGCTGAGCCTGTGCATCGGGAGCCTGTGCTCTGCAACAGGAGAGGCCACAGCAGTGAGAGGCTCGCATACCGCAAAAAAAAAAAAAAAAAAAAAATCTTCCAACAAACAAAAGCCCAGGACAAGATGGCTTCGCAGGCGAATTCTATCAAAGATTTAGAGAAAAGGTAACACCTATCCTTCTCAAACTCTTCCAAAATATAGCAGAAGGAGGAACACTCCCAAAATCATTCTACGAGACCACCATAACCCTGATACCAAAACCAGACAAAGATGTCACAGAGAAAGAAAACTACAGGCCAATATCACTGATGAACATAGATGCAAAAATCCTCAACAAAATACTAGCAAACAGAATCAAACAGCACAGTAAAAGGATCATGCACCATGATCAAGTGGGGTTTATTCCAGGAATGCAAGGATTCTTCAATATACACAGATCAATCAATGTGATACACCATATTGACAAACTGAAGGAGAAAACCCATATGATCATCTCAATCGATGCAGAGAAAGCTTTCGACAAAATTCAACACCCAACTATGATAAAAACCCTGCAGAAAGCAGGCATAGAGGGAACTTTCCTCAATATAATAAGGCCATATATGAAAAACCCACAGCCAATATCATCCTCAATGGTGAAAAACTGAAACCATTTCCACTAAGATAAGGAACAAGACAAGGTTGCCCACTCTCATCACTATTATTCAACATAGTTTTGGAAGTTTTAGCCACAGCAATCAGAGAAGAAAAAGAAATAAAAGGGATCCAAATTGGAAAAGAAAAAGTAAAGCTGTCACTGTTTCCAGATGACGTGATACTATACATAGAGAATCTTAAAGATGCTACCAGAAAACTACTAGAGCTAACCAATGAATTTGGTAAAGTAGCAGGATACAAAATTAATGCACAGAAATCTCTAGCATTCCTATACACTAATGATGAAAAATCTGAAAGTAAAATTAAGAAAACACTCCCATTTACCATTGCAACAAAAATAATAAAATATCTAGGAATAAACCTACCTAAGGAGACAAAAGACCTGTATACAGAAAATTATAAGACACTGATGAAAGGAATTAAAGATGATACAAATAGATGGAGAGATATACCATGTTCTTGGATTGGAAGAATCAACATTGTGAGAATGACTCTACTACCCAAAGCAATCTACAGATTCAATGCAATCCCTATCAAACTACCACTGGCATTTTTCACAGAACTAGAACAAAAAAATTCACAATATGTATGGAAACACAAAAGACCCCGAATAGCCAAAGCAATCTTGAGAACAAAAAATGGAGCTGGAGGAATCAGGCTCCCTGACTTCAGACTATACTACAAAGCTACAGTAATCAAGACAATGTGGTACTGACACAAAAACAGAAATATAGATCCATGGAACAGGATAGGAAGTCCAGAGATAAACCCAAGCACATATGGTCACCTTATCTTTGATAAAGGAGGCAAGAATATACAGTGGAGAAAAGACAGCCTCTTCAATAAGTGGTGCTGGGAAAACTGGACAACTACATGTAAAAGTAGGAATTTAGAACACTCCCTAACACCATACACAAAAATAAGCTCAAAATGGATTAAAGACCTAAATGTAAGGCCAGACACTATCAAACTCTTAGAGGAAAACATAGGTAGAACACTCTATGACATATATCACAGCAAGATCCTTTTTGACTCACGTCCCAGAGAAATAGAAATAAAAACAAAAATAAACAAATGGGACCTAATGAAACTTAAAGCTTTTGCACAGCAAAGGAAACCATAAGCAAGATGAAAAGACAACCCTCAGAATAGGAGAAAATATTGGCAAATGGAGCAACTGACAAAAGATTAATCTCCAAAATTTACAAGCAGCTCATGCAGCTCAATACCAAAAAAACAAACAACCCAATCCAAAAATGGGCAGAAGACCTAAATAGACATTTCTCCAAAGAAGATATACAGATTGCCAACAAACACATGAAAGAATGCTCAACATCATTAATCATTAGAGAAATGCATATCAAAACTACAATGAGATATCATCTCACACCGGTCAGAATGGCCATCATCAAAAAATCTACAAACAATAGGGCTTCCGTGGTGGCGCAGTGGTTGAGAGTCCGCCTGCCGATGCAGGGGACACAGGTTCATGCCCCGGTCCGGGAAGACCCCACATGCCACGGAGCGGCTGGGCCTGTGAGCCATGGCCGTTGAGCCTGCGCATCCGGAGCCTGTGCTCCGCAACGGGGGGAGTCCACAACAGTGAGAGGCCCGCATACCGCCAAAAAAAAAAATCTACAAACAATAAATGCTGGAGAGGGTGTGGAGAAAAGGGAACCCTCTTGCACTGTTGGTGATAATGTAAATTGATACAGCCACTATGGAGAACAGTATGGAGGTTCCTTAAAAAACTAAAAATAGAACTACCATACGACCCAGCAATCCCACTCCTGGGCATATACCCTGAGAAAACCATAATTCAAAAAGAATCATGTACCAAAATTCATTGCAGCTCTATTTACAATAGCCAGGACATGGAAGCAACCTAAGTGTCCATCAACAGATGAATGGATAAAGAAGATGTGGCACATATATACAATGGAATATTACTCAGCCATTAAAAGAAATGAAATTGAGTTATTTGTAGTGAGGTGGATGACAGACTCAGAGTCTGTCATACAGAGTGAAGTAAGTCAGAAAGGGAAAAATACTGTATGCTAACATGTATATATGGAATCTAAGGGAAAAAAAAGGTCGTGAAGAACCTAGGGGCAAGATGGGTATAAAGACACAGAGCTACTAGACAATGGACTTGAGGATAGGGGGAGGGGGAAGGGTAAGCTGGGACAAAGTGAGAGAGTGGCATGGACATATATACACTACCAAACGTAAAATAGATAGCTAGTGGGAAGCAGCCGCATGGCACAGGGAGATCAGCTCGGTGCTTTGTGACCACCTAGAGGGGTGGGACAGGGAGGGTGGGAGGGAGGGAGACGCAAGAGGGAAGAGATATGGGAACATATGTATAACTGATTCACTTGGTTATAAAGCAGAAACTAACACACTATTGTAAAGCAATTATACTCCAATAAAGATGTTAAAAAAAAAAAGAATCCTTCTCTAGCCCCAAAGTTATAAAAATATTCTCCTATATTTTTTCCTCGTATTTTTAGAAGTTGTTTTTAATCCAACTGGAATCTATTTTTGTGAATGGTGTTTGTGTGGGAGGGTCTCATCTTATGTTTTCCTAACGGATGGCCTATTTTCCCAGCATTTTCTTTTTTCTTTTTTTTTTTTTTTTGCGGTACGCAGGCGTCTCACTGTTGTAGCCTCTCCCGTTGCAGAGCACAGGCTCCGGACGCGCAGGCTCCACAGCCATGGCTCACGGGCCTAGCTGCTCAGCGGCATGTGGGATCTTCCCGGACCGGGGCACGAACCCATGTCCCCTGCATTGGCAGGCAGACTCTCAACCACTGCACCACCAGCGAAGCCCACATTTTCTTGAATGGTCCATTCTTTCCTTGCTAAGTTACAAATGCTAAATTCCCATATAAACATGGATTTGATCTTGGACTCTTTTTTCTGTTCAATTGCTCCGTTTGCTATTCTTTTTTTTTAAATAAATAAATTTATTTATTTATTTATTTTTGGCAGCGTTGGGTCTTCGTTGCTGTGCACAGGCTTTCTCTAGTTGTGGCGAGCGGGGGGCTACTCTTCATTGCGGTGCACGGGCTTCTTATCGTGGTGGCTTCTCTTGTTGCGGAGCATGGACTCTAGGTGCACACGCTTCAGTAGTTGCGGTATGAGGGCTCAGTAGTTGTGGCTCACGGGCTCTAGAGCGCAGGCCCCAGTAGTTGTGGCACACAGGCTTAGTTGCTCCGTGCCATGTGGTATCTTCTCGGACCAGGGCTTGAATCCCTGTCCCCCGCACTGGCAGGTGGATTCTTAACCACTGTGCAACCAGGGAAGTCCCTCCTTTTGCTATTCTGATGCCTTTACTTCCTTATCTCCCATTCACTCACGGCAATCTAGTTTCTACCCACAATTTCCCTGGAATTATTTTTCCTAAGTGTATTAATGACCTTCATGTTGCCAAACCCAATGAATATTTTTCAGTTTTTATCTTCCTGGACACTATTTATCATTCCCTCCCATATGGTACATAATACAACTCTCCCTTAAATTTTCTACCAATAAAAGTCACGATCATAACAATATCTTCTGTTTGTTAGTTACCCCGTGCCAGGCACTGTTTAAGCATTTCCTATGCCATACACGTGGAGTATGCCTCACCCATAACCCTCTGGGTAGATATCAGTATTATCACCATCCCCACTTTACAGAAAACTGAGGCATAGAGAATTTAAGTGCCTAGTTGTAGTGTAAGCCCTGACAGTTGTAACTTGCATTTTTGTAAGGCAAGTGTCTGATTTAAGCTTTGATTTGGGAGGCATCCACTTCAAAAAGGCACCTACTTCAAGGACAGCTATCCCGAATAAACACACTGCCAGCCACAGAAAGATAAGGAACCAGCCCTGTCCACCCCCCCACCCCAGGCTTCCTTGTTTTAAAGATATTGGTAGATTTCTATAACTGACCATTTAGGCCACTTGTTTGTTTCTCTCCCCACGTGTTAAATTCCCGCTCTTACGTTTTACATTCACCAATAAAGAGTGAGCCCGCAAAACCACAGGCCGCCTACCCTCGATCCCTATGAAAGCAGAACCCCAGGCCCAGGTGCTCTCTCTCTCTTTCTCTACCCTCGACCTCGCTGTGTAGCCCCAGGTGTGCCTTGTCCTTTCCAGAACCTGTGAGTAATAAACCCTTTTTTCCCCCTTCAAGTTTCCTGACGGTTATTACTGAGGGTGTCTTGCAATCATAATAAGAACCACAAGGGCCGGTCCAGCTACAACATTGGTTATGGATAGGCTGAGACCAGCACAGAATGCTTGTCCAAGATCCCTGAGCTAATAAGTAGCAAGATGGGATTTGAACCTAGGTCTGTCTGAGACCAAAGCCTACGTTCCTAAGCACACCCCTTTCCAGCCTGTCCTCTGTCTCCCTCTTGAGTTCCTTTTGCTTCAGAAGCTTTCAAATGGTGCCCTTCAAGATATGGCCTTCGTCCTCTTCTCAGTTTTCCCCTGCACCCTGGGTAAAGCAGGGCCTTCTGATACTCTCTTTCAGCACAGCTGCACTGACCTATCTATGTCCTCATGGCCCTGTCAGAATGGAGAAAACATGGCTTTTTATTACAAATCCCTGGAATTACTCCACTCCTGTTCCCCAGCCCATTTCCCGGAGGCTTCTCATTTTTACTTACGTGAGTTTGTATTATTTGATATAAGCATGTATCACATTTATAATCAGGAAAAACAGTAAGGATATTAAAAATATAAGAGAAGTAGATTAGCCTCTAAGGGGCTCTATCAGTTTGGCCCTCCCAAACCATCATTATGCAGGCGTTTTCCAATGTTAGATATGTCGACTATATGTTACTGAGAACTGTGAAAAATTTAATGGAGGAGATGCTGAGCAATCTGCAGCTGAGATTAATCACTCATATTGTGACCCAAATATCCCCTTTCCCCAGGGTTTAATTTATTCTCCACCAAACAAGATTCACACAATAAGCAGGCCTATACAAAGCAGAGGTGTCCTTCGTCTAGAATTTCAAATGGAAAACAGAATTCAGTTCAATTATTAAGGAGCTAAATATATTTATTCATTATAAGGAAATGAGTATGGCTGTTGTTATTTTAAAGGAGAAATAGAAGAATTTGGGATACAGTTCATCTGAGAAGCAAGGGAATCCTCAAAGGATGAGCACTTTGCTCAAAATGATGAATGACCTTTTCTGCGAAGAGCACCTGTGATAACCATGTGACTTTTAGTTAAATGCATAATTCAGAAAGAGTCATGTACCACAATGTTCACTGCAGCTCTATTTACAACAGCCAGGACATGGAAGCAACCTAAGTGTCCATCGACAGATGAATGGATAAAGAAGATGTGGCACATATATACAATGGAATATTACTCAGCCATAAAAAGAAACGGAATTGAGTTATTTGTAGTGAGGTGGATGGACCTAGAGTCTGTCATACAGAGTGAAGTAAGTCAGAAAGAGAAAGACAAATACCGTATGCTAACACATATATATGGAATTTAAGAAAAAAAATGTCATGAAGAACCTAGGGGGAAGACGGGAATAAAGACACAGACCTACTAGAGAATGGACTTGAGGATATGGGGAGGGGAAACGGTAAGCTGTGACAAAGTGAGAGAGAGTGGCATGGACATATATACACTACCAAACGTAAAACAGATAGCTAGTGGGAAGCAGCCGCATAGCACAGGGAGATCAGCTCGGTGCTTTGTGACCGCCTGGAGGGGTGGGATAGGGAGGGTGGGAGGGAGGGAGACACAAGAGGGAAGAGATATGGGAACATATGTGTATGTATAACTGATTCACTTTGTTATAAAGCAGAAACTAACACACCATTGTAAAGCAATTATACTCCAATAAAGATGTTAAAAAAATGCAGATGGTGCCTGACGCCCTCCCCCTCCCTCAACCCAGCCCTCATCTCATCCTCATCTGAGCCTCACTCCAGCCCTCACTGGCACACCATTCTCAACCACCCACAGTCTCCTCCTACCTCTCTGCTTATTCCAGCTCAGTCTCTTTCCAGGATGTCTTTTCCTCCATCTGCTGACTTAACATCCTCAGGTTTTTATCTTTAGCCCAGCGTTCATCTCACTCGGCTCCAATCCCTGGATGATCTTACGTGTGTCTGTGGCTGGAACATATCACCTATACCTTGATAACCCAAGTCTGTTTGCAGACCCTCTCCTGACCTCTAACCCTGAATATTCAGCTTCCTACCGATAAAGGTAATCTCTCTCGATGGTCCGCAGGCAGCTCAAACTCAACACTTCCTAAACAGAGCTGATTCTTCTTAAACCTGGTTCTTATGGTAACTCTTACTGAATGCTGCCAACCATCTGTCCACTCTCCAAAGGCAGAAATCCAAGCCTCATTCTAGGTTCTTCTTTTGCCCTCCCAACCCCCAAGCCCTGTTGAGTCTACCTACTCAGTAGTTATCAAATCTGTCTCCTCTTCCCTGTCTCAGCACCTGTGTCACCGCTGGCCTCGATCAAATTGGTTCAACAGTCTCCTATTTGGTCTTCGTGCTCTCCAGCCCATCTCCATACTATCCCAAAGCCCCCTCTTCAAAGGCCAATTCGACTACGTCATTCTACTACATAAAGCTTTTCAGTGGCTCCTTATCTACACATTCTACAAACCCCTCCATGATCTGGTCCCTGCTTACCTCTTCAGGCTCATCTCCCCTCACTTTCCCCCCAGCTCACGCCAAGCACCGGCCCAGGGGCACAGCAAGTATTGTGGGGCCCTAGATTCACACGATTTGAAGGGCCCTCCAAGAAAGATCAAACAACACAATGACTAGAAATTAGTTCCAGGGCTTTGGAGGTGCGTGTGCAACTGAGGGCCCTGAAACAAGCTTCACTAGCTTCACAGTAACTCTACCCCTGGTCTAGCCAAACAGAGCAAGCTCAGTCCCCTAGAACATGCCACAGTCTTCCACATTCCTTTGCCTCTGTACAAGCAGCTGTCCCTGCCCGGGATGCTGTTCCCAACCTTCCCTTGTCTGTCCAGCAAAATCTTTCACCCTTCAAAGGGCCCCAGCTCAGGGGCACCTCCTCTGTGCAGGCCTCCCTGACCTCCCTGCATGGAGCTGACTGTTCTCTCCTTCATGTTCTCACTGTAGCTTGTCCTTTACCTCTGTGTACCCTGTCCTTTACAGAGCAGGTCACACTCAAAGGAACTTGTTTGTTTAAGACCAGGTTTCGCCGTGAGTCTTTGCCTCAAGGGCAGAGACAAGGTCATTCCTTTTTAGACTGTCAGAGCACGGCAGTACCTGGCTCAATAAATGTCTGCCGAATGGAACAGAAAAACATCCTGCTTTTGGCAAAGCGTGTGGCGTAGAACACTGAAATAGACAGGGACCCTGGGTGGAGGTGGTGCTAGTGAGCTCTCTGCTGCCTGCCTGCATCATCTGAGAGGTCCAGCGGGACCCCAGTGGTGAGCTCCTCCCCGTGGCCTCCCAGTAGCCTCCCCACCCCACCGCCTCCCTTACCTGTCCTCCTTGTTGATCTGGTCCCCGAAGCCCACTGTGCTAACAATTGTGAGCTTTAGCCACACGTTGCCTTCTTGAAGGTTATATGTATTGGACCGGAGCTGGACACACGGCTGTGTGTGGGTGGCTGGCTCCCCCTCGAACTTGGTGTTGAACAGGGTGTCCATGAGGGTGGACTTGCCCAAACCTGTCTCTCCTGAAAAACAAAATAATGAATTATGATGCATCCACACAATGACCACACAGCCATTACACATCATGTTTCGGATGCATATTCACTGACATGGGAAAATGTACACGGTAAGACACTAAGTGAAGAGCACATAGAACTACATGGACTATTTGATCTCAGTTAAGTGAAAAAGAGTATAAGGAACTGCACCAACATATTAGCAGTAGTCATCTCAGGATAGTGGAACTGGGGTAATTTTTCTTTTAGTCTTCATATTTTTGTGTTATTTGAAAATTGAGTATGCATTGTTTTTATAGTCAGAAAAAGAAACCGTCTTAAAGGCAGTGATGGCGAGGTAGAGTTATGCCTAGAAAAACACTGGAAGGGCATACAATGTACTCTTACCAACGGTCATGTCTGGGTGGTGGGGTTATGTGCGCTTTTCACTTCTTTCTTTATGCTTTTCTCTATTTTCCAAGTTTTCTACAAGGAACGTGTATAGCCTTCATAATAAAAATTTAAGGGCGGGGCTTCCCTGGTGGCACAGTGGTTGAGAATCCACCTGCCAATGCAGGGGACACGGGTTCAAGCCCTGGTCCGGGAAGATCCCACATGCCATGGAGCAACTAAGCCCGTGCGCCACAACTACTGAGCCTGCGCTCTAGAGCCCACGAGCCACAACTACTGAACCCACGTGCCACGGCTCCTGAAGCCCGCGTGCCTAGAACCTGTGCTTCGCAGCGAGAGAGGCCACCGCAATGAGTAGCCCCCGCTCACCGCAACTGGAGAAAGCCTGTGCACAGCAACCAAGACCCAATGCAGCCAAAAATTAATAAATTAATTAATTAATTTTAAAAAAATAAGGGCTGGGGCTTCCCTGGTGGCGCAGTGGTTGAGAGTCTGCCTGCTGATGCAGGGGACACGAGTTCATGCCCCGGTCTGGGAGGATCCCACGTGCTGCGGAGCAGCTGGGCCCGTGAGACATGGCCACTGAGGCCCGCGTACCGCAAAAAAAAAAAAAAGGACAGCAGTCCCTCATCAAATAAGTATCCTCTCCTCTCAGTCCCCACCTCTCCCTGCCAGGCCCAGACTCCACCCGGATATGCGTCCCAGTGGGGAGACCATTTTTAGCTAATGGAGAGGGAATTTAGCAGGCCACAAATTATTCGTCCCTTTAAATTTCAAACAAGCCAGTCAGTTGTTTGTTTAACTAACAGGCTGTGGAATACTAATAAATTAAACCCCTGGAATTTCAAAACCACTGGCGAGTGGGGGAAGGGCTGCGGGGACTGGTGAAGGTTTGTGGAGGTTATTCCTGAGAGACGCAAAGGATGTCAAGTCACTGCCAGGAACCAAGGACTGCGCTTTGAAGACCCGGGCTACCCTGCTGTTCCGCTATCATCACCCCTCTTCTCTTCTCCCTTTCCCCGCTCACAACCCTTGAGATGTGGGAACTGACACATCTTCCCAGTTGGGAATGGGGGGAGTGGGTTTGCCCTGGGCAAATCCTGGCCTGGCAGGTCCCCTCTTGTGACCGACAGCACATATCTGCAGGGCAGTCCAAGGCTAGGGTTCGAGCTGCACAACCCATAACCGTAAATGGTCCATCTCCCCTCCCACCTCTGGGTGTGTCGAGCTTTGCATCTTGCAAACCTCTTTTATCCCGAATAATGAGCTATGAATGCAGGAGGTGCTTTTAAAAATATCTGTCTATGCTGAGAGCTTTCTGTGTGTGCAGGGATCAGTGAGAGAGAGAGAGAAAACAAGGAGAACATTCAACTCAGCCTGGCTACCCGGCCCCCCAGCCCAACTTCATAGCCAGGTCTGACTAATGTGGTTGATTGCCAGGGTGCAGGGAAATGGTTCCTCACACAGATCGTGCTTCCAGCCAGGGTCTGCTATACCTACTAGCAGCAAAGACTCTCCCAGAAGAGGCCCCTTTCTCCCTCCCTAAAGGAACAGGAAGTATTTGGGTCCCCAGAAAAACTTGGTGAGGTGGGAAGTGGCAGACTTGGCTAAGCAACGGAAGAAATCGCCCCCCTCCCGGCCCAAGGTGCAGGTGCCGCTCCACTGCAAAGGGGCCGGCACCTCTGAGATGGGCACACAGGGTGGCTGCCTCTCCCTAACTCGCCTTCCCTCTGGGCGTTGAAGCTTAAGCTACATTTTCGCCGGTCTTTGTACGTGCCTAATACATTGTCCGTATACATCCCCACTTTCAGACCCTCTCTCCGGTCCTGTGAGCTCTTTGCTGAACGCCCCACAGCTCCTAGATCGTGGCGGGCCCTGACTCCCCAGCACCCAGAGCTGGCTCCCTGACTCCCTGATCCTAAGCCTTCTCAGAGGACAGGGGATAGGCAACTTCTGCTACTCCCCGGAGAGCCTAGCAAGGGGCTCACACAGAGGCCTCAGGAGCAAGTACCACAGAGGGAAGGGCCCACCCTGTTTGCGCAGCAAACCCGGCAGGCCGGGTGGGCTGGGCAGGGCAGGGCAATGGGGAAAGTGACCACCCGGATGCCTGCCAGTGCAAAAGGGCTGTGGAAATTAGATGCTCAATGACGAGTGTCTGGAAGAAAAGACCCGGCGGGTGTCTAGGGAATTGTGATAAATGCAACATGAGAAGAGGGCAGAAAATCAAGTGTTCTTGTCCCATTGCTATCGAGTGTTCCCGTTCCAGTTTTCCATCAATATGGAGCCTGGGGGCGGGGGGAGGGGTGGGAGCTCTCTCTCGATGGCTGCCACAGACCCAGCCTGAGCCTGGGATGTTGTCCTGGGCCCGGTACTGAGCGGCGGGAGGGGAGCCACTCTCGGCTCAACTCAGATCAGGTCAGCAGATTCCACACCCCTGCAGGAAGGTAGGGACTTGGCAATTAGATTCCAGCAGGAAACCTGAGGAGTCCCGAGGTGTCAATTTCTCTCTCCTCCTCCCTCCTCAGGGTGTACAGCGGGGTTTCTTAACCCTTTTTAAGTCATCTCCACCAGCCCAGAGGATTTCCTCTCACTTGACTTAATGTAGACAGGATCCTGGAAACACCAGGTTTTTAAAAAAGAATTCAATTTAAAACATGGAATATGAAATCTGCTTTTTCAAACTATACTCCCTGGGCTAGTCTGATGTTGACCTCTCTACCGTGAGTTCAAAACCACTGTGACAAAGAAAAGCTTAGCCCTTTTCCTCATCTGCTGTTAACATTTGCATCCTCTGGTACCTTGTGCAATTAAGTCCTTGCAAGTGATGAAATGCAGAGTCCCAGGCAGGTTATCACTAAATGACTGTGACCTAAGCTTAGCCCTTCCCCTTCTCTGGACTCCAGTCTCTTTTTCCATAAAATGAGCAGGTTTGAGTAGTAATAATAACAGCTATTGCTTCTGGAGCACTTACTATGTGGGCACCACTGTAAATACCTTACATATATTTCCTTATTTATTCCCTAAAATAAGGCTGTGTATTAGATAATACTACTATTTGTCCTTAATTTACAGATGGATTAACCAAGCCACTTCCTAGCTATGTGAATGTGTCCCTGCTCTTCAGTCTCTGCACGTCACGTTCCTCATCTATAAAATGTGGAGGAAGAAACTGGCCCAGGGTCACAAAAGTAGTATGTGGCAATGCCAGTACTTGACTGCAGGCAGTCTGACACCGGAGCCCACGCATGTTCTAGTGCGTCCCATAGGTGTGATATGTTGTTTCATTCAGTCATTCAACAAATATTTAGAACCTTTAATAGGAGCCAGGCACAGGTTTAGGAGCCGGAGATACAGCAATGATCAGGAGCTAGTCTCTTCCAGCTCTGAATGTTGGAATAAACCAAGAGAAACGTCTTTGCGTTCAACCGGAAGGTGTCCAAAAGGGAACTCTCCGGGAACTCCTGTTGGCCAAGGGAGCCTACGGATGGGGACGAGGTCCTGCCTGGCTCTGTGACCGTGCCCTCTACTTCTTCCTGATCTTGCAGAGACCTGGCAAACAGTGGTGTGCTGGAGCCGGCTCGCCCGGCTTCCTGCAGCTCTTCCCAAGCCCATGTGCTGGGAAGTGATGTCATGTTGGCAGCTTAAAACCAGCTACGGTGGGAATAATGACAGCACAAAAATTGGTAAATGCTACAAACCACGGCAACTTTTCTCCTGAGAGTGGGTTGTTTGACGCTGACCAGCACACCACCGCTGGCAGCCTGTCTTAGCCAGGTGGACGGCTGCCTCTCCCAGAGACGAAGAGATGAAACCATCGCTCCCTGACCCTGAGAGAATGCTAGCTGCCCTTCCCCTCCTCCTGCACTGAGCCTCAATCCTGCTTCTCTTGTATGTTTTTTTTTTCCAAGTTCAACAGAGCCCAGTTGAGCCTGGAATCCTGAGCAGTTTCAAAGTAAATATTAGCATTATGACCCTTTGTGCTCGTCACAGGCATTCTCTGTTGCTGGCACATTCAGAGGGCTGAGTCTCTTTGGGGCTCTTTCCCAGCAGAACGTTTGCACTGCTGACTCTAGTGGTTCCTCCAACGCCTCCTGTACTATATCTAGAATCCTGGGATCCTAGTGATTTCCAAAGCTAAGCTAGTAGACTGGGAGTGGGCTAGCAGATTTTTTAGAACAGGAGGGGGACCTCAGCCCACTCGGTAATTCTGTCAACCATAGCGTCTGTTGAAGGGGAGCCATAATACGCTCACACCTATGTGCCTGGCCCTCTAAAAATAATGATCGTAGGTGTCATCATCAGTGCCCTTATGTATAAATTACGCTCTTGATTCATAAAAATTCTCCCTCTCAATCCCAGCATGCACATGCACACTTATGCACGGAGGGTATTCACTCCACTAGACTGGGGCCTCTGATCTGCAGCCCAGCACCACAATAAACAAGACTGTGATAAAAATATTCTAGATCTCTGTTAATAACCAAAGCCAGTGTCACCATAATTTTACACTTAAAATGCCCTATCAGAAAAGAAAAGAAAATCCTTTGGGGAAACATATTCTATGCCCAAACAGAACCGTTTTATAATCGTCATTAAGGGAGTAAAGCTGACCGTTATGCACAGGCAGTAGGCATGAAAAGTATGGTCACTGAAGGTCCTGAAAGAGAAACAATCACCTTCAGCAGCCAAGCTATGGATCCTTCGCCACGTCGGTGATGCTACCCAGTCCCACGGCTGGGCTGAGATTGCAGCCTTAGAGCCACCGTAAGCCGCCTGTGACTTTGGCCCAAATTGTGGGTTCTCAGAGCAATAACAGGCTTCTGAGCCCAGCCAGAGAGGGGGATGCATGAGTTGCAGGCTTTTTTGGATCAGGGATGGGGAATGCAGTTAACCCAGTCTGGGCGGGTGCTTCCAAGGGGTGCACCTGCACGGCTAAGAGGAGAGCTATTAGGGCAGCCGTTTCCTGAAACTTCATAAGTAGAGAGAGAAAGAGAGGAGGTGACTCCTTGGGTGTGAGGGTCTCCTTTCTACCCTTCCCCTCTTGGAGGGTCTGTCCTGGGCAGTTGAGCGATTCCATGCCCGCAGGCGCACAGTGAAGCAGTTGCATATGTACGATGCCTGGGTGGGTAGGGGTTTACTATTTCTCCCACTTGGGACTTCCCTGGTGGTGCAGTGGTTAAGAATCCGCCTGCCAATGCAGGGGACACAGGTTGCAGGGGACACAGGTTCCACCCCTGGTCCGGGAAGATCCCACATGCCGCGGAGCAACTAAGCCCGTGTGCCACAGCTACTGAGCCCACAAGCCACAGCTACTGAGCCTGCAAGCCGCAACTACTGAAGCCTGCACGCCTAGAGCCCGTGCTCCACAACAAGAGAAGCCACTGCAATGAGAAGCCTGCACACTGCGATGAAGAGTAGCTCTCGCTCGCGGCAACTAGAGAAAGCCCGCGCACAGCAACAAAGACCCAAGGCAGCCAAATATAAAAATAAAAAATAATAAATAAATAAATAAATAAATATTTCTCCCACTCACTTTGCCTTGGGCTTGGCTGCCTCTTCCTCCGGGCCCTAGGGGAGCCTGTGGTCCACATGTCCAATTACCCTACACTGCCGCCCTCAGAGAGCCATCCTGACCTATGCGGCCTCCCTCCTAAAGCTTTACTAGCCCGCCCAATTGCACTTGGTTTGAGAGGCTCATGAGGGTGGGCCTGTCACTTCACTTCTCATCCCCTCAACTTCAGTGCAGGTCACCCGGAGCTCTGGGAGGAATGCCAAGGGAGTCCAATATGTTTGTGTGGAAGATTTTCAGTAATCAAATGTTATGTGAAATAAGTGGGCCATCAGCCAAAGATGGGAGAGATCTGGCAGGGCTAATATTGGATGTGATGGCATTTGATCTTGATGTCGATCACCATGACTGCTGTTTATTTTGTATCCCTCTCCTAATAGCACCTCATCTTAACCATGGGTAGACTAGGCTGAAGAATTAACAGCCTAGATCTGGACACTCAGGCCCATGATATGTAAATCTGTGAAGCACATATTTTCATCTCATAGGTTCCAAAGCTGGCGCGTGAGAGTGAGTCATTTCACTAGTGAGTGCGCCTAGCTGATTGCCTGTCAACCACACTTAGAAGTGGCTTTGTTTTCTCTACTTGTCCTTGAGCGTGTAGCTAATTCTCCGACAGAAAATGATCTGAGGAGTGCCAGGGAGGGAGAAGAAAAAACAGAGTCCAAGAAAATGAATAACCTTAGTTACAAAACAGAACTTTAGACTACATTAGGGAGTAGAATATCCAATTCAGTAGTGGTTCACACACTCAGTATGAATGAATTCCCCCTATGCTCTGTACAAAAAGAGGAAAAGACAATTAGCAGACGTGTTTTGAGTGTTCCGACCCACATGAAAACTGCCATTATTATGGTATTTATAGAATCATTAAGGTTTGGAGGTATGTCACTAAAAATATGCAGGTATGCCTTACTGCACTGTATAGTGAAAATTATACACTGTGATCGTGTTTGCAAATTTGGCATTATTTAAGGTCTAAGGAGAGATTCTCAAAGAATGTCAAAGAACTGCTGTTCCTGAGATTTGTTTGGTTGGTGCTGACGGTTTCCAAAGTGCTTTTGCATTCTCAAGACATGTCTGTGGCAGCGGTTACCGAAGCAGTGGGAGGGACAAAGGGTCAGGCAGACCTGGGTCCTTGTCATGGCTCTGCCACTTATTCTGTGTTGCCTCAGGTAAGTCCCTCATCCCCCTGAGTTTCTTGGTCTCCGTCTATTCCATGAGGATATGAATGCCACTTGGTCTGTTCACTTCTCAGAGTCCTAGTAATGACCCAAACTGTTAACATGGGAAAGTGTTTGAGAGATGTAGTGAGTGGTTCCTGCGGGGATAATTCATGCATTCATTTCACATACATTATTGAACTCTCTTTGTGCTGTAATTAGCACAGTAGAGGTGACTAGAGGTGACTAAGACATGGTTCCCACACTTGAGACTAAAGGTCCAGGCACAGATACACTTAAAGGGAATAAAAAGAATCTGGCACACAGCTGTGTGGTCCCTGCACAGAGCTCAAACTGTACCAAGCACAGCAGGGCTGCAGAGGAAACAGACAGACCCAACCCACTGCCCACAGCTGGTAAGCAGGCATCTTTCCACAGCCATTACCTCCCTCCCAATTCTGCCCTGGCTCCTATTTTCTGCAGTCAGAACAAACCTGATAAGAGGAGCTGAGCCAGCCAGCTCCCTTACAGAATTTCCACTGGGTGTCACGCAGCTCAGCTCCCCTCAAGGTATTGCCCCCCGCATTCTGGTCTGGGCAGGGGAAAATGTAACTACAGCCAGCTGCTCACCAAAACAAGCAAAGGGATAAAAGAAGAGGGGCAGAAACACTCCTGCAAATAGATCAGAATGACACACTATTGAACCTAATAACCTCCAGAGCCACACCCAGCCATTAAGGATCCATATTCTGTAACAGAATTTCCTGCTATGGAAATACTCACCCACACACAGGATGTTGAAGCAGAAGCCCTCGCTGATTGACTTATTCACCAGCTGGTCGGGCAAGCTGTCAAACCCCACATGTCCAGCCAGGGGGACAGTTCGGCAACCTTCACCCTAATTTGGAAGGGGAGGGAGGGGAGAAAATGAAAATGTGCTTAAAAGCAACCTGGGTCTCACTTCCCCATCCAAATGCTCTCTGTGCTAGGAATTAACACCCACTGGGGCCCATCTCCCCTTAGCTAGTCCCTGATCCAAAGCAAAATGACCCATTCGCTTAGAAATCATGGATTCTTGGGTACAGTCGTCCTTGAGGCTCCATAATGAACATCACATAGTTCCAGACACAGCAAACTACAGAGGGGGCTTGTAAGGGGTGGGAGGGCAGGGGGGCAGGGGGTGAGAAGGTTCCCAGCCTTGGGTTCATTCTCCTCACAGAGACTCAGTTTCCTTTCACATCTGTCAAATGAGGTAATATTACCTAACAGATGATTGGGAGACTTAAATATGCCAACACACGTAACGAGCTTAGTACAATGCCTGGAATACGTATAAGTGTTCAGTAAATGTGACAAAGGGACTTCAAAAAGCAATTTCTCTTCTCGGGACTTCCCTGGTGGTCCAGTGGGTAAGACTCCTCGCTCCCAATGTGCAGGGGCCCCAGGTTCGATCCCTTGTCAGAGAACTAGATCCCGCACGCATGCCGCAACTAAGTATCCCTCATGCCCGTGACTGCCATCTGGCAAGATTGTTACCCTCACATATCTCACCCCACACCCTCCAGTGGAGTAGTCTCAACAGACAACCATATGCCATCATTCAGTCCTGGTTGGTATATTCTGGGCCCCAGAGGGGTACCTGAAGACAGCTGGGTTTCATGAGTGGCCTGCATCACTCAGGGCTACATTCACCCTCTTTTGCTTTCCCTCACCATTTTCTCCATCTTTTTATCAAAGCAATCAAAAAAAATGTAAGGGGCTTCCCTGGTGGCGCAGTGGTTAAGAATCCGCCTGCCAATGCAGGGGACACGGGTTCGATCCCTGGTCCGGTAAGATCCCACATGCCGTGGAACAACTAAGCCCATGCGCCACAACTACTGACCCTGAGCTCTAGAGCCCGCGAGCCACAACTACTGAAGCCCGCATGCCTAGAGCCCATGCTCCACAACAAGGGAAGCCATGCAATAAGAAGCCCACGCACCGCAATGAAGAGTAGCCCCTGCTCACAGCAACTAGAGAAAGCCTGCACGCAGCAACAAAGAGCCAACACAGCCAAAAATTAATTAATTATTTTTTTAAAAAAAAGATGTAAGTTTCCCACTTTTCATTCTTGGTCCTCAGGACTGCAGGGGAGACAGAAGCCTAAGAGCCAATATGCTTTCTTGATGGCGCCTCCTACTTAACAGGCATTGGAAATTGGGAGGGACTCAGAGTTGAGGTTTCCTGAGCCATATATCATCACCCTCGGCTGCCTCTTCCTGTGTCCAAATTCAGCACCATGAAACTTCAAGTGCTCCAGGGCATCTGGTGCAAGTGCCAAAAGATGAGGAAAGGGAATTTTCAAACTGAAGACAGTGAAGGGCAGTGGGGAGAACTCCACATCTTATTCTTAAAGATTTATTTCATTGTCAAGCCTCACCCAAGCACCTCCCACGTGCCCACAGTTATCTCCCACCTAGCCCAGTGCTGTGAGAGCCCTAAATAGCAGAAGAAAGAGTATGGCCTTTATTCCCTAGGCAATGGGGTTTGAAAGGGGCATTTTGAGTGTTTTGAGCAGGGAGGGCCATGACACAAGCAGTCTTTTCAAAAGATCATTCCAGCTGCAGGGCGCTTGATCGATGGGAGGAGAGAGGGAGAAGGGGCAGGAAGACGTATTAGGAGAGGACTCCAATAATGCTGAACTGGCAGAGTGACAGCCAGGCACTGTGACGATAAATGCTGCTTGAAGTGAACTGATCTGACTTGGGACTCAGGAGGGAGGAACAAATTTGAGAGCCGTCCTGAAGAAAGGATGAGACTCGGTGAATGATTGGGCAGAGAGTGTGGGAGCCATCAAAGCTATAAGGCTGCAAGGTCCTACGGCTGGGAGGTTGGATTGATGGCACCAAGGGCAGAAAGAGGGAAGCCAGGAAAGGGTGCTTTAGTGGAGAAGTCGAAGATTCTAGTTTTAAATAGCCATTATTTTAAAATTACATTTGTCAGGTGTTTTATAAGAGTAATCCATGTTCGCTGTAGAAATTTTAAAACATATAGAAAATTATAAAGAAGAAAATAAAAATCACCCATAATATCACTCTCCAGAGATAATCACTATTAGTATTTACATGTATTTCCCTACAGTCTACATATAATACTTTTTTTCTTATTTATTTATTTATTTATTTATTTATTTATTTATTTATTTATTTATTTATTTATTTTTACAAAATAGGGATAATCCTGTATATTCCTTTTCATCACCTGGCTTAATAATCCTGTATATTCCTTTTCATCACCCTAATATAGTATGGATGTTCTCTTGAGTAATTAAGTATACTTCTAAAACATTACTTTTTTGGCCACATAGCATTCCATTGTAGGAACTTACCACATTTTCTCAACCAGTGAAATGTCTTCCACTACTAGACATTTAGCGTGTTTCCAAGTTTTCAACATTATAAGTAATAATTCTTGTTCTTACCGGTTTGCATAGTCTCTGATTATTTCCTTAAGCTAAATTCCTAGAATTAAAGCCTGCTGGGTCCAAGGCCACACACATTGGAAAGACTTTGGTACACACTGAGAAATCATTCAACAGAGAATATTACAAATGTCTATTTCTAACGCCAGTATGCGAGAGTGTCTATTTACACATACTTAGACCAGCACTGGGTTTGAGGCTTTTTAAGCATTGTGAATTGAATCATTGCAAAATGGCATCATGTAACTTCATATGCATTTTATTAGTGAGAGTGAACTTTTTTTATCGTTCACCTACAGATGTGTATTGTGTCTATGTATATGCGAGTTGCCTATTCATGTCTTTGTCCACTTTCTTAAAATGGGTGCTTGTCTTTCTCTTCTGGATTTGTAAAAGCATTTTCTATACTAAAGAAAACAAGATAGTTTTGATTTTATGGTGACACATCTACCCACTAAGTACTTAGCAATATGGGATTGTAGGCTCAGGGAGAATTCAGGACCGAGATATAAATTTAGCAGTGAGAGGTATGAAACTGGATGTGTTCTTCAAGAGACAGTACAGGGAGAAAAGAACTAAGGACTGAATATAAGCAATGCCCACAAGTAAGGAATGGGAAGATGAAGAGAATTCTTCCAAGGGGTGGGGGGATGATCAGAAAAGTAAGAGATGACCCAATAGTTTTCTATCACCAGAGGCCAAGATTGAAGTCAGGAAGAATTACAGAGAAACGACCATTGGTCTGGATTTGGTAAAGTCCACTGCTAACTTTTAGAATCCTTTTTTCTTCTGTATCTTTTTACCCGGTGTCCAATACACCTAAGTTAACTGGAAGGTTTGGGGACTAGGGAACATGGAATCTGGGTAATGCGTCTTTCTTGCTAATCAAGATTTAAGCAGCAAACTGTGTGTCTCAATCCTTGTAGTTGAGAAAGCTTCGAAAATGAATTTGTATATGCAGTTCCTGCTTTAGGAAATCCTGCCTGGCGAACACCATTCACTCCTGCTTTGATGAATCTTAGAAGATGTCAAGGTCACCGTTATGAACATCAGTCCTCATTGTTCAGAGGTAAATACGTAACGGTGAAAAGGACAGGACACTGGGCTGAATGGACACTGACCCCTGGACAGCCCCTGGAAGTTTCTTCCCTCTTCCCTCTCTAAACCTCCGATAGCTTATCTCTTTCCTCTTTCTCCTTAATGTGGCCTGATTAACTGAGGTCCTGACTGCTTTGATTGCAGTCAATTGAATGTTCCCTGGATTACAAAGTGCACAAAAGGAGATGGAACTGGCAACTTGGCCCAGGACGTCTGACACTAAAACCTTAAGTTATCATCTTGAGTAGCAGGTGGTGCCATGTTTGACGCTTTGAACTGAGAGGCTAGAAAGGCCACAGCCAGCAAAATGTTAAATGGCCCATCTCCCGTGACCTGCAACCTCCCCTCGGGATCTACTCTACAGAGACTCACATGCCTGTACAAAGGTCCACGTACAGTACAAGGAAACTCATTACAGAATTATTTATAATACTGAAAACCTAGAAGAAAAAAAAAACTAAATGTCCGACAGTGGGAAAAATATTGGATTGGCCAAAAAGTTCGTTCCGGTGTTTCATAGGTTGTGACAGAAAAACCAAACAGTTAACTAAATTACAGTACGTGCATATTCTGGTATATTCCGCAGCCATTAAGAAGAATGCAGTAGGTCTAGAAACAGAGTCACAGAAGTAGAAAACAAACTAATGGTTACCAGGGGGTAAGGGTGGGTAGGGATATTGGGAGACTGGGATGGACATATACACACTACTATATATAAAATAGTTAACTAATAAGGCCCTACTGTATAGCACAGGGAACTCTACTCAGTACTCTGTAATGGCCTATATAGGAAAAGAATCTAAAAGAGAGTGGATATATGTGTATGGATAACTGATTCATTTGCTGTACAGCAGAAACTAACACAACATTGTAAATCAACTATACTCCAATAATAATAATAAAAAGAATGCAGTAGTCTATAGGTACTGATCGGAATATCTCTAAGACATATTATAATATAGAAAAAAAGAAACTGTAGAACAATAAGCACAGCATGAGGCCATATATGCAAAAATACCCTCCGCGTGTATTTGCACTTAAATGTATGTGAGAGAAAGGGGACTAAAAAGACACCCACCACACCTAGAACTCAGGGTACCTCAGGGGAAGGGACTGGAACTAGGGGCTTACTCAGGGGGGGGTGGTCAGTGTGCTTCTGCATTGTTTGATTCTTTTACAGCATGAATGTATTCACACATTACCTGTGTAATTTAAAAAATATTTTTAATACACGAAAAGCGAGTTCTGGCTCAGCTTTGCGGCAGGGGTAATTAGGCTGCAGCGTCTGAGAGGAGCTAAAAGGCAGGCAAAAATGAAAGCGTGCTCCTGAGAACTGGGAGAGGCCCCACTCCCCTCCTCAATTACATTTCCTGTTTTCTCCTCATCTGCAGTCACCTGCGGTCTTGAAATACATTATACCACATTTCATATCACAGGCAGAAACAACGCTGTCTTTCTCTTCCGCCTCCTCCCCCGAGGACACACCGATTGCGCGTTTTAATTAAATAGTCGGGAGGTTCGTGTTATGAAGAACGGGTGAGGGCAGTTCCAGCTGTGCATCGTTCTCCCCTTGCTGTGATTCTGAAAATAAAGGGTCCCATAAGCACCCAAGTGGACAACCCCTGCCCCCCTCCCCCCTTCCAACCTTTGTGGCATAGGACGCAAGCCATGTAGGTAGCCTCCGGAAACTGAGGGCGCATCTGTGTCGACGGAGAATTTCTGGCCTCCGTTTAAAACTGGGGTGGCCAAGTTAGTAGCTGTCATTCTGAACGACATGATCAAAACAAAAAGTTTGGAACTCATGGCCAAAGACCGGGCTTGTCCCCAACTTTCTCCTCTGGCCTTGGCACAAAGATGCTAGGAAAGGACAGAAACACTGAAATAGGATTCTCTCCAGCAGCCCCACGTGTCACTTACTGGTGGGCCTGATCTCTCACACCTTCCCTTCCTTTATCTCCCTCCCCAGCTCTGAATATCAATCTCTGAGAGACGCTGCAAATCTTCAGGACGCTCAAACTCAATGAATAGTTCAATGATGCATGATGGAATATTAAACAGCTGATAAAAATATATTCTCAGAATATTTAATGGCATAGGAAAATGATCACCAAATACTGTTAGTTAAGAAACAAAAACAATACCCTGTGTATACAAGACCATCCCAATCATGAGGAAAAAAAGTATGCATGCATTTTTAAAAACTTGGAAGAATATATACCAAAATGGTGAGAATGGTTGCTTTTGGCTTGGAGGGGCTGTAGGAGCTGCTGCTTTTCTGTTTTCCAAATTTTCTACAGGAGGCATATTTTACTTTTTTTTTTTTTTTTGGCGGTACGCGGGCCTCTCACTGTTGTGGCCTCTCCCGTTGCAGAGCACAGGCTCCGGACGCGCAGGCTCAGCGGCCATGGCTCACGGGCCCAGCCACTCCGCGGCATGTGGGATCTTCCCAGACTGGGGCACGATCCCATGTCCCCTGCATCGGCAGGCGGACTCTCAACCACTGCGTCACCAGGGAAGCCCCATATTTTACTTTTATAATCAGAATTAAAATATTATTTTTTTAAGATCCTATGATGATACTTTCCTAGGCAGAAAAGTGGCCTCAGATATTTTAGCAAAATCTTTAGTTACAGCCAAAAAGTTGCTTTATGTACAGATAACCAGAAAATTTGGTGAAGTATTCAGCTTTCTGGCAGTTTTATTGTATATAAAACATTTATTTTCCCAATAATACAATAAAACCTTATTATTCTTCTTATTATAACATATTTATATGCAATATAACATTATTATACAGTATGCCTTATTCTTATAAAGATTCATGTGAACCAGGAGTCAAAGTCAAATTACAGACCCTGAAACATGCAGCAAAAAGTCTTACTGAGGGCTTCCCTCGTGGCGCAGTGGTTGAGAGTCCGCCTGCCGATGCAGGGGACACGGGTTCGTGCCCCGGTCCGGGAAGATCCCACATGCTGCGGAGCGGCTGGGCGTGTGAGCCATGGCCGCTGAGCTTGCGCTTCCGGAGCCTGTGCTCCGCAACGGGAGAGGCCACAACAGTGAGAGGCCCGCATACCGAAAAAAAAAAAAAAAAAAAAAAAAGTCTTGCTGAAACAATCAGGTGGATGATAGCCCTATCTGCTACCTCTCGTGTTACCAAGGGAGTGAATGCCACTTATCATCCCATATTATCAGCCATAAGAACCACAAGAGCACTGCTAAGTTCCCAGAGGTTAAAACAACAACTCCAACATGCCTAACACATCAAACGTCACGATTTCCCTGGCTCCAATTAAGCTGAGCTGAGAGGAAACTGACAGTAGTAGTGATGCCCTGAACTGGGAGAGAGAAATCTGGGGGCCTTTCCGAGGAGAAATAAAACCTGCCAAAGCTAGCAGCACCCCTTAGGGGCCCCAGTGCTTTTCAGTGGGGGAGCAGCTTAGGGGATCCTGACGAAGCACAAAGGAAAGCATTCTCACCATACAGGGAGAAGGCCCAGTTTTGGCAAATCCAATAGATGGAACTCTGGATTTTAATACACCAGATCAATTCCAGAGTGGCTTTTTTCTATAAAAGGATTCACAGCAGGATTCTATTAAATAGCCAGCTCTCCTAGTGCATGTAAAAGGGGATTCAATAGGCAAAAATTCAGCTGTCATGTACCTTTATAGGAAGTCAATAGCTATACACACCTACACGGACGGACAGACAATATGTGAAGGGTTGTTTGTTTCTATTCCAGTTCCAGAGACCCTGCTGAGCTAAAAGCACAGACTTGCTTTCTCTACAGCTGTCTCCCCACCCAGCTCAAGGAGTCAAAGCAGGGAAGGGGTGGAGTTAAATTCCGCCACCTCATTTGGAAGCAGAAGCAGGCAAGGACGTAAAAGAAATTAGGCTGGAGGAAACACAAGAAGTGTACAATGTCAGAGCTGGAAACACCCTTAAAGATCACTTAATCCAACCCGCGCATTTGACAAAAAGGGAAACAGAGACTCAGAGGCAGGAAGTGACTTGTCCCGAGTCACAGAGTGATTTAGTGGCAGAGAGTGGTGCTGGGACCCAGGGCCCTGTCAAGCAGACCGCCGCTCTCAAATGGAAAAGCTGACTCAAGTGGCACATAGATTTCTCTCTGCTGCTACAATTCTGGGACATTGGACTTGTGGCTGACGCCAGTCGGGAGGAGAAGGGTCATGGAAAATGACCCAGAAGACTGTGGGCTCACCAAGGCGCCTCTGGCCCACAGAAGGCAACTGAGGCGGTGGAGGCCAGGAGACGCTGGTGCCCCTCTTCTGCATCTTCTCTCCCACCTCTAGCTCCCATTTCCCTCACTGCTGACTCGAGCCTGAGCCTCAGCCTGGCCTCTGCTCAAGAGCCCCAGGGCTACAGAACCCAACCAGCCAGATTCTAGGTAAAATATCTCCACCTCAGCCAGGGGTGACCCTTGCCCAGGGTGGGTCAACTTTCCCACAGAAGCCTGACAGATTCCCTTCAAATCAGGCCATTTAGAGTTTCCTAGGTGTTCTGGCCATTGTCATCTCCAATCTGTTAAAAAGAGAAAAAAAAAAAGGTTTACCCACAGGCCTCTGGATGAATGCCCAGCTGTCCTCTAGGGAGCCTGAATTTGCCTCTGCCTCCATCTGGTCTCATTTAAAGGGGATCTGAAAAAACCCAGTTCCTGCCTCAGCGCCAGTGCTCAGAGCTGGGGGCCTCTGCTGCGAAAGGAAACTGAACACGACCTCACACCTCATCAGGGCCGTGAAAGCAGAGCTCTGCTCCCAAGAGGGCCCTGGCAGGAGAAACCTGAGCCCTGGGTCCTGTCCCCAAGAAGGCCCGCGAATCTTTTGCCCAGTCACCTTTAAGTGAGTGGAAGGGATGACCCCACTGCAGGGCCAGCGGAGAGCGTGCTGCATAATTCAGCAGATGGCTGCCTCTAATGAGAAGACACTGCAGAAGCGGGAGCGTTATCTCCCCCTCCTGAGCATGTGGTCCTTCCTCTGTGCAGGCAGCAGAAGCCTCCTGCCAAACCGAGGAGGAAGGGTCTATGTTTCAAATTTATTCTGCGCGCCTCCTCCAGTGGTTACTTAAAATAATCCATCATTACGTGGCTGGTGGCTCCAAGATTTTTATTTAAAGTATGGGAAAGGAAGGAAGGAAGGAAGGAAGGAAGGAAGGAAGGAAGGAAAGGAGGGAGGGGAGGGGAGGGAAAGAAGGAAGGGAGGGAGGAGACGGAGGGGAGGGAAGGGAGGGAGGGAGGGAGGGAGGGAGGGGGAAAGGAGGGGGAGGAGGGAGGGGAGGGGAAGGAAAGGAGGGAGGGAGGGGGGAGGGGAGGGAGGAGACGGAGGGGAGGGAGGGAGGGAAGGAAGGAAGGAAGGAAGCCCACACATAGCCATGACTGTGCTATCTGGGGTTTAAGCTGAGAATACTTTTTAACATCAGAGAGTCTTCAAAGCACCCAAGTATACTCTTCTCGACCTCCATGAGTATACTGAGGTGGGGCTGGGGGGGTCGCAGTGAAAAGATGGGGAAGAGGGGACATGGCAGGATTTTTATTTCTTGGAAATGTGATGAAAAGGCCAGAGTCTTTTTTATAAAAACGAATCTGTGTCATCTGGAAGGTGTTTCATTGCTTCATCCACTGACCAGCAATAACACTTTGAACTAAGTCATTTGGTCTCCCTGAACCCATAAAATGAAAAGAACAGTAATACTCATCCAGGAAGCTCCTGGGGAAAATGAAATCGTACAGATGGAAGCGTTTTGAGATCGTTGAAAGAGACATGTTACACTTATCTACGGTATTCTTTCTTTTCTTTTCTCTGTCTCTTTCTTTCTGGAATGTGGTTTTAACGTAAATGCAACTGAAAGCGCTCCTCAATTGTTCATGCTAATACGAAACCAAGGCTCCGATAATCCAGAAACCCAGGCAAGTCCAGAAATCAGTCCTATTTAGTTCTGGAATACCTTTATCCAGGGGACTTATCTTTCTAATTAGTTTTGCTTAGGCTAATGCAACGCGTTCGCTCCCTTACAGCACAAAAAGGGAGGGGCCATACTGGGTAATAAAGCCAGCAATTAATAGAAAATTTACAGCAGAGACTCTACAAAGTAAATGCTGTGCAGATGACTGCAGATCAAAATCTCATTATACTATACAGACAAACCACTCGACTGTAATGCAGTTTTGTAATAAGAATGCCGCGAACACTCACATTTCCAGGCTTTAGGATATGAAGAGGAAACAGGGCTTATACCGGCCTCTCACGTGGAAGCTCTGAGAGGGCTGTCGTGTGTGCTGTGGCCACCACTATATCCCCAGCACCTGGCACAGGGCCTGGCAGAGTCGGTGCCCAATAAACACATGTTGAAGGAATGCATGAAAACAAAAGTACATGAATTAACAAATGAAATGTTCCCAGCCTGGGAGCAGAAGTGAGATCTCACCCATCTTCACACCTACCCTTTTCCTAGTTAAAGCCCTCAGCAAGCCTTTCCTGTCACCCACCGCCCCCCCTCCTTCCACTGCGGGATCAGGTCCCCTTGTAATGAATTATCCTAGTGGGCAGTAGCTCTCCTCTGCAGCACATCACAAAGATAATTATAGTTATTTGTGTCTGCCTCCACTACTGGACTGTAAACTCCCTGAGGGCAGGGGCCATGTGCATTTGTGAGGAGGAGGGCGGACATTGTAATTTCCCTCCAACTTTTAATTTTGAAAAGTCTCAAACACACAGAAAAGTTGGAAAATAGTACAATGATCATTCATACACCCTCGACCTAGATTCAAGGATTTTTAATATTTGGGGCCATGCAAATTTTCTTCAGTGCTGTATTCGCAGTAGAGGTATGGGTGGATATTGGGGTTTTCCTCTCGCTGCTTGGGGCATCATGTGACTTCTGGTGCGAGGTGGTGGAGATGGCTGAGGCAGGGCACTTCAACGGGAATCAAGGTTAAGTGTCATTTGATAGCAAGACCAGAGTGCAGCCACCTGTAGGCGGCTGCCTTGGGACAGTTGCCCCGGAACAGTTGCCCCAGGCCCAGCACAGCTAGGGCAGCGTTAGGCCCTGCAAGCTCTTTCTTTAGGGAGAAAAACCATTACCTGGCTGCACCGTGCCTTGCCAAGTTACCTTGGACAAGTCATGGAACCTCTCAGAGTATATATTAACAGCAGCCCAAGCCATCTCCCAGGCAGGGGTTGGGGATGGAAACATCCCAAGAATCTTCTATAGTTCTCTAATTATTTCACCGTGTCCACAAGTTGTCTCTCCAACTAGACCGCAATAAGCGTAAAAGCCAGGAACTATGTTTACTCCTTTTCTCTGGTATAGTTGACCAGAGCCAGCCATACTGCTGGACGCTTAGCAGTCAATCAAATAAACACTTGTGGACATGATGAAGAAACAGTTTTGTCCTACAGAATCTTTGTGGTGTTCATTCAGATGGGATGGGATTGTATTCCATACACAAAAGCTGAACTTCCAAGTTGCATGCATGCCCAAATAAGGATCCTATCCAGCAACTCTAAGGTCTGTTTTTGTCACTAATGATGTTACCTTACAAGCCAGAGTGACCCTCAACTGACTCTGGAAAGGCCAGCCCATCCCTCACACACACACCAGAGCACTACTTGCAGGGCACCATGTCTCAGAGCTCATTAAGAAGAACTCCTAAGCCAGTCACACTTAGGTTTAGTCTCCAGTTTTCTTTTCCCAAATCCTGGATACTCGATCACAGGAAGAAACAATCAGCAGCCAGACGTCCAAAGGCCTCCCGAGTTAATTCCATCTTCCCCTGGTGAATTACAACTTCTTGCAGACACAAAGGCAGGCAGAGAGACAAATGACACATAAACAAGAGCTTCACTGGCTGGGGGAGGGGGGCATGGAGAGTGACGTCAGTTTTCCCAGAAACCCATTTATCACGATAACAAGGTCTCAAGTGCTCGGGGCTGCTCTTTCAGCTTCAGAATCTGGTATACAATTAGGTTCATCATACAGTAGGGCAAGGCCAGCCAGAGCAAACTGGAAACAAGCAAAGCAAACCAAGTGGCCCTAAATCACCCCCACCTCCATTTGCAGAACAAAGGGGATCTCTGGGTTGCCGGAGGTGAAACACAAACTTCTGGAATGTTCCCCTTTGTTACATCGGCCCTGCAATCTTAATTCAGGTTAGGGGGACTGGTGAGAGAGTATGGGCAGGTCGATGCAAATTAATTAGCTGACAAGAAAAATCACTAGTGTCCTTCTTGGTCACTAAGGATGGAGCAAGTGTAATCCAGGAGACTAATTCCTCTACATAAGGCATGCCATCTCTAAAATGCAGGTAATGGAGGAGCAGATAAGGCACTCTGGGAACCCTCAAAACACTAAAGCAATACATATTACAGTGCCAATCTTGGGGAGAAGAGAATTCTCTCAAATTCCATTATCACAGAGCACTGTCTCCCATCTTCTGCTGGTCCTTCCACATCATGACTGCATAAGGAGCTCCATGCTGGGGTCTTTCAGGGGGGTGGGGGAGGTTCCAAAGAAATCACCTTGCCCTTCCAAACAAGAACAAGAGGATGGAATAAATGTATCCATTTCCTGTAGAGGAAATGCTATCAGACTCTGGATTCAGATTTTGAAAACAAATCAGTTTCAATTACACCAAATACCTAGAGACTATGTATATTTTTTGCACTGAAATTGCACTGCATGGAGTATTTTCTTAAATAAGTAAGCCACAAGGTTTAAAAACCGTGTGTGTGTGTGTGTGTGTGTGTGTGTGTTTGTTTGTTTGTTTCAGAGATTTGCATCAAGTAGTATTTAGTGTCATGGGATCTGACCTACCTCTACTTCACTCTCCTTCCTCACCTCAGGGTGCTGGTAATTGTGGGCTTCTTAAAATCCCAGATACCCATGGATGAATAGAAAGGCTAGGTTGTTCCCTCAAATGGAATCATCCCCTCCCTTGGCAACTAAACTTCTGGTCTAAAAAAACAAACATGGAGCCTCGGGTCACTTCAGTATAATTTCTCTGCACATCCCAGACTGGAAAACTTCAGTTCGTTAAATGAAGATTTTTTTTTTTCCAGAGTCGGCTGCCAACAAAAAGAGAGAGAGGGCACCGATTTTGCAAGCGTCGCACTGATTTTCCTTAGTCCCCATAACAAGAAGCCAGCTCCACAGGTTTTGGCACACAAGCCCAGTTACACTGAACACGCACCGGAGACAGATCCCCCTGCCCAGAGGCCCGCAAAACCCTGGTCAGGTGCTCAGAAACACGCCGAAGTACGCAGCCAGCCACCTACAGGCCAGCGGACTGCACCGCACACAAACGCACAAATGGGACCCAGAGGCACACAACACAAGCAGACGGCGAGAGAAGCGTCCGGACCCAGGGACAAGCACCAGGGAGGCGAGCACACTCCAAGAAACTGGCGGACTCATCTAGGGTCAAAGACAAGCCAGGCACCGCCGCCCGCCCGGGGAGGCAGGAGCGCGCGCGCGTGCACTCATATGCACACAGTGATACACACAGAGACGCAGTCACATATGTAATGCATATGGAGAAACCCTACCCCAGCCAGTCACCTCCCCGCCCCCCTCACCACTCGCCGCCTCCTGCCCCAGGCTCACCCCAGCCCCAAGCCCCTCTGGCTGAGGAGGCCCGGGTCCCGGCGGGCTGCGGGGCGCAGGGGCGCGGCCCGGCAGCCAGAGGGAGCGAGGCCAGGGTGCCGGGGACCCGGAGGGCTTGGCGGCCAGTGCGGCCATTCATTCGGCAACGCCCCAGCGGCGGGGCCGCAGCTGCAGCCAGGGAGGCGGTGGCGCCGACTGCAGCTCTTGGGCAATGCAAGTTCAGTCGCTGGCCCGCAACCCGGACAAGGCTCCCCACCCGCACGCCACCACGGTTCTCGGGGACGGGAGGCTAGGGGACTGAGTCGCTGACCCCGGGAGCAGAAGTCCCGCCGCGCCTTGGCTCCTGGATGCTGCCCACTGCCCTTCTCGCGGTGGAGGCGGCGGCGGCCAGGTCCTCTCGGCCCTTCCAAGGCCCCCGGCCCTGGCGCTGGCACCCAAGCCCCGCACTCACCGCCTGGCGAGCTATATCGGCCGCTGCCATCGCTCCTGCCTCCGCCAGGGCTGCCACCGGCGCCGCCGCAACGGGAGCTACAGCACAGGAAACAGCGGAGCTCCTCCGACAAAGAGAAAGTGTTACACTTCAGGCGCGACCAAGTCCGGTGGGGGGAGGTGCAAGGGAGGGGCCCCCTCGCCGCGGCTCCAACCTCTCCTCTATCGCCCACCCCCTCGGAAGTCGGGTGCGGGGAGGGGGCGGATTTAACGCGCCGCTTCCCTCTCCCGCGAGCCTAGTTCCGGCTCTCCCTGCAACCTCAGTTGTAGGCCTTTGCGAAGGGGGGCGGGGGCGGGGGCTCCCCTCGGTGACCACGTCCTCTGCCCCTCCACCTCGCCACTGGGCTCCGTGGTACGTCCCGACCTCTGCTGAATTGTCTCACACACCCCTGCTCTCGCCTTACATCTCTGAGTCCCCAGACCCCGGAGGCTGGAAGGGAGCCCCCGCCCTTCCACACCCCCCGCCGCGCACAACTCGGCGGCTGAGCCCTGCGGTTCTCCTCTCTCTCCTCCCCGCCCCCTGTACCCCCTCTTCCTCCTCACCGAGATCTCTGGGTGCTTGGAGGGGAGCGCCCGCCGCTGGAGTCTCGCTGCTCCCCCCCACCTCCCCCCACCTCCCCCACCCCGGCCCGGGAGTGCTGCTGGGGCGGGGGCGAGTTGGAACACCTGCCGCCCCACGGTGGAGCTTAGAAAGGAGGCGGTTGGGGGGAGCCGCACTGCGGGCCCAGCAGTTGAGCTGTGACCTGCGCAGTCCGAGGCCAAAGGTCCTGAGACGACACGCCCCTTCTGCCCTGGGGTTTCCACGCGGCGGGTGTTGTGGGCTGTCATTTCCGAGCTCACCACCGTTGGGTACTTAATACAAACGGACCCCACGCCTCCTCTCCCCACCGGGCCCTAGACGCTCAGCGTCTGAACGGAGGCTCAGACGACTCACCCCCTCGTAGTGCCTCGACCGCCGGGGAGTCTCAGAGGAGGGGCTTGGGGCTGAAGGCTCCCGGCTCAACTGAAGGGGATATTGGGGAGGGGCGCGGAGCTGCTTCCGGTGGCTCTGTCCCGCCCCCTGATTTCCCCTTAACCTTGGGTCAGCCCGAGACTAGGCGGCTGAGGCGTGCAGAAGGAGACCTCCCGAAGGCAGGGGCTCTGCCCGCCTGCTTTCCTTTTCCTCCCGGCCCACCGCCACCGCGGGTCCCCTCCCTTGCCCTCGGCACCTCTCCGCCTCTCCGGCCTGTCGCCCCGCACCCCCTCTCCCGGGAGTGGCCCCTTGTTAGCTTCTAGTGACTGGCGAACCCTGGCAGGTTTCGCGTGCCCGAGGCCCGAGCGGGCGGGACAATCCCATTCCACTCCACTCCTTAAGGGGGCAGGTGCCCTGGTCTCGGAGAGGGACTCAGACCCTCGAGTGGAACCCGGGACCGCGGGGGGAGACAGATCCATGGGAGAAAGCTGGGCCCGCGAGGGGGCCGGGATGCAGCGTGGGAAATGGCCCAAGGCGGGAGCGGTTGGGGGGGGGGCAGGAGGGAGGAAAGAAGAAAAACGGGAACCTACGAGAGAGAAGAAGGGACCCAACCCAGAGGCCCGTGCGCGCGGGGAGGAGGGAAGGCAGAGAAACTGGGGTGGCCATATGAAGCGCTCCCCTGGCAGTTGATTCCAACTGCCGGGACAGTGCTTCTCACACTGTCTCAGGGAGCTTTTTACGTGCGTGTGAACCTTGAGAACAAGGACTCCGCAAAATGCGTCCCCCAGTGCCTAGTTCGGGGCCTGGCGTCCACCAAGCACCCAATTAAGCATTTCCTGAACAAGCGGGCAGAGGATTTGGATTGGGGGGAGGGGTACAGAAGAAAGAAGAGACACAATCAAGAGGTGACTGTAGGGACAGAAGAGCCAAGTATTGGAGGTGCCAACTGTACTGGAGACCTAGGAGGAACCGAAAGACAAGAGCCTGGCACAATCTGGGACAGTACAGGGGAGTTCTGTAGACAGACAGCGCAGGCCCACAGGGCAGATGGTGGTGGCAGAGAAGAGGGGCGGCTGTTGTCTCCGAGGCCCGCCAGGGCGCTGGGGCAGGGCCTGGGCGAGGCGCCAGGCCCTGGATTGGGGTGGCAGCCACGTGCGGGGGCAGGGCTGTATATGAGGAACCGCTGTAAGGCTGGGCCGGGACCGGATGGGGGCGGGGAGTCAGAGGGGACTGGCCGCTTCCAGACTGGGTGTCTGGCAGGGAGACAGGTCTTCCCTGCAAAGACTGGGGCATGGAGGACGGGGAGGGGCTGGAGGTCATTAGCTCTGACCCGGACGTGGGATGTGGGTGACGGCGGGACGAGGGGCGCACATTTGGAAAGCAGAGCTGAGAGCTGATACCCGGAGCCTCGGCGAGCCGGCGGAGGGCCCAGCTGAGCTGGGCTGGCTGACTGCGGGGCTCCCGGGGAATCCTGCTTGCCCCCAGCAGCACCGCCCTCCCGCCTTAGCGCTCCGCGCTCCCCAAAGCTCCGTGCATTTCAGCCCAGCGCTGGGGGTACCTTAGCGGGGAACCCTTGGTGCCCCGCCAGTGTGCCCCCCTCTGCCCGCCTGTCCCTAGGGACCCTCAGAACCTCGCAGAGGCCTCCGACTCCAAAACGCTGGACCTCGCAGACTGGAACCAAGTGTGTAACTCAAGTCTCCCTCAACCCCTTGGTCCCTCCAAGACCTGTCACCTGCGTCTGCAAGTGCCTCCTGGGGCTTGGGCTTCCCGGTTTCCGTGGGGTGCGGCTTACTGTTGATGTGTGAGTAGGTGTGCATTTGTCTGTGTCAGTGTGCGTCAGCTGTGTCTGTGTGTTTCAGTGCGTGTCAGTGTGTGTGTGTACTGGCATGTGCTTACTCCTATGTTTGTATTTGTTCTTGTGTACCTGCCAGTGTGTGTTTCAGTGAGTGTGTCTGTGTCGATGTGTGTGTGTCAGTGTGCATTTTTGGTGTGTGTTGGTATGTATGAAAAGGTGTGCATGCCGGTATTGTGTGTGTGTCAGTATGTACATGTCAATGCGTGTGTCAGTGGCTGTGTGCGTATGTGTAGAGAGGTTTTAGTTCACTGCGTTCTGGGCTTTACATACCTTACCTGGCTCAATGCAGGGGGCCAGTAACTGAATGCTGTGGATTATAATACTTATTTCAACAAAGAAGCTTGGAGGGAGGAAAGGGGAAAAAATAAAATGAAAACAAAGAAATTTGGAAATTCGCTGGGTTTGTCTTTGGTGCTGGGTCACTTGCCCAGGCACGGGGCAGACACGGGAGGGCCGAGGCAAGAGTCAGTTGCTCCGACCAACTGATGAGTGGTCAGTTGCTTCCTTGAATGTCTGTCCCCGTTGATGAGTGGGACCAAAAGATCCCCTTCCTGAAGAGGCATTGTGGACCCTCAGGCCCTTCCACGAACATGTCTTCATGTTCGATGTGTCCTGGTGGGGTCTCTTGGGCCCAGCGCAGTTATCTGGCAGGTGCTCAATGTTTGTTGAGTGAATGAATAAACGGAAGCCTGTAGATGTGGTGTTTTCAGTGTTTCCACTGTCCTTAAGGAAGCTGGAGCAAGCAGCGACTTCCCCAGGCCAGCAGGTGACTGTCATTAATTTGCTAATGTTGTTTGTGGAACCGGACTCCCCGGGGAGGGGAAATGGCCCTCGCTGCTAGATAGGAGGGGGCCCTAATTATAGTCAAGCTTTAGAAAAGTCACCCTGATGGCTGGGGCAGGGGGTGCTCAGACTGGATGGGGGAAGGGGACAGGGAAGGGGAAAAGGGCAGTGAAGTGGAGCTAAGAGCTCAGCAAAGGGCTTTGTCCTGAAACTGTGGCTTTATGAAAGGAGAAGGAGGATACTAGAGTTGGTCTAAAGTGGAGACGCTCTGAGAACCATCTGAAAAGTAAGATCAGAAAGCTGGAGGAAGGGGACAAGGTGAAGCAGAGGGAAAATGATCTGAGATTAACCAAATCCAGACAGTGCTGATAGAACCAGAAACTCAGTGAAGGAGCTGAGTCAAGATGAAGTAAGGATTCCTTTGTGCATTATTACCTGTTGCCCCTGGCTTTACATTATTTTATTCCAGTGGTTCTCGAAATATGGTCTTTGTCTAGCAGTCTCAGCATCACCTGGGAAGTTAGAAATGCAAATTCTCAGGCCCCAGGCCAGACAGACCTACTGAATCAGAACCTTGAAGACTGGGACCCAGCAACCTTTGAATAAGTCCTCCAGGGGATTCTAATTTATGCTAAGGTTTGAGAACCACTGGTTTATCTGAAATCTAGCCATGGAGGGATGGGACACAGGCCTGGAAAAAGTTTGGCAGGATATTGAGGGAAAATTCTGAAGCCTGGGCTGTAGCAATAATGGCAGATCCTGGTGGATTTCTACCAGTGGGCAGCATGAGAGTACAGAGTGCCTAGGGTTGGAGAAGAGGTACCAAAAAAAGATGGAGAGGGGACCCCTGTAGGGAGCTGGAAGTTTCTAAAAATAAACTTTGCTTCCTTTGAAATTTTACGCTTCATTCCACAAATATGAACTGCATATCAGCGACTGTGCTCAGTGCCAGAGGACTCAAGAAAAATGGGTGACAAGAACCTTTGCCATGACCTGAGGGAGCGCCCAGGCCAGGTGCCAGATAGTTCCACAAGCAACCAGTAATGTGATAAGTGATATAATCAGTCAGGGGCAAGACCTTGGGGAGGTAGAGACCCAGAGAGGTGAGGGAAGGCACCTCAAGACCCATTTGGGGACTTCCCTGGTGGTCCAGTGGTTAGGGCTCCATGCTTCCACTGCAGGGGGCATGGGTTCAATCCCTGGTCGGGGAACTAAGCACCCACATGCCGTGCAGTGTGGCCAAAAAAAAAAAAAAGACCCATTTGGATTGAATCTTGAAGAAAGAGTAGTAGCTTATCTGGCCATCCAGGGGTGGGGGGAACAGTAGAAGAACACTATATGTAAAATCACAGAAGAAAAGGACAGAACATTTAGGGAATTCCAACTCTTGGCCAGAGGGAATGGTGGAGGAGAGGAGAGTGGTTGTAAATGCGGCTGGAAGAGAAGCTGGGGTCAGAGCTGGAAGGGGCACATTGGTCATGCCAAAGAGCTTAGCCTTTATGCTCAAGAGTAGGTATTCTCGGGCTTCCCTGGTGGCGCAGTGGTTGAGAGTCCACCTGCCGATGCAGGGGACACGGGTTCATGGCCCGGTCCAGGAAGATCCCACGTGCTGCAGAGCGGCTGGGTCCGTGAGCCATGGCCACTGAGCCTGCGCATCCAGAGCCTGTGCTCCATAATGGGAGAGGCCATAACAGTGAGAGGCCCGCGTACCGCAAAAAAAAAAAAAAAAAAAAAGAGTAGGGATTCTCGAGCTATGCTCTCCAGGGACAACGCCTGCTCATTCTGGATGGATGAGATGGATGCGCACAGTGAAAAACACATCAGTTAATGGGTAGAAACTTCTCTATTTTCATTTTTTTTAACCATAAAGTTTTGTTCAGTCTTTGACAGATGCTCCTTCTTATCTGCTAGCAAGCAACAAAATGAATGAACATGTAGCAAAAGAATATTAAAGACAATCCCAGGACTGGTTATGCTTAATTCAACAGTTTATTTTTTTTTCATGGACATCTGTGCTTGTGGCTATGATTTTGTATCGCACACACATAATGTAGACGTATTTTCTGCTAGCAGAAGTGTTCTTTTGAAAATTGTTTTATTTCATATGATGCAATATCCTATATCAATTATTTCCTGGCATTCTAGAAAGACCACCATGTCTTCCAGCTGCCGTGCCACCTGAACCAGTTGGAGAAACTGTCCATTAGATGGTGAGGAACCACCGAAGGGTTTTGAGCTGGGGGGCGATATGAATACATTTGCAATTTTGAAAGGTCACTCTGGCCCCAGGTTGGGGAGAAGATTGGAGCAGAGAGCAATTGAAGCAGTTAGGACTCAGGAACCAGAACACTGTTGTAGCAGTTCAGGCAAGAAATGATGGTGACAGTAACATGGGACTGGAGTGGCATGGAGGGAACAGAGTCTGCTTTAAAAGGGGCCACCCATTAAGGGCCTTGTGTGCCCTGCTAAGGATGCTGAGGTTTCACCCTGTAGGGAATAAAGAGCCTTTGAAGCAGTGTTTCTTGGTGGACAGTACCTGAGCTGCATCAGAATCACCCTTACTGCTTCTTATAGAGGCAGAAGCCTAGACCCCACCACAGACCTGCCGAGACAGAATCTTTGTTCGGTAGAAGTATGGGTGTGTAAGAAGATTTCCAGGTGGTTGTGAGGCACATCACAGCTAGAGAACCACTATATAAAGGTTATTGAGCAGTGACATGGCAGTGAGATCTATGTTCACAGCACACTTGAGTCACCACAAGAAGTCATTGAATGAGGGCAAGACCAGAGACAGGGAGACCAGTTAGGAGGCTACTGCCATAGTCCTAGGCTGGCTTTCTACGTTGGGCAAGAGCCAGAATTCAAGAGAAGGCTGGGCACGCTGCCCATGTCAGGGATACTAATTGTCCTTAGACCCTGATTTGTACACATAGACTTAGACAAATGATGCAATCTTGTGTTTCCTCAAACAATTCTTTTTTTTCTTTTTGGCTGTGCCAGGTCTTAGCCACTGGACCACCAGGGAAGTCCCCCTCAAACAATTCTTGTTCGCCACAATTAGTCCTCAGTGGTCTTCCCAGAATCACAGAGTTAGTCTAAGATGTGTAATCATGTCAAATGCATTGTGTACCTATCAGGGCACTGCACTAGGCACTGGGAGAGGTAGAAAGAAATATGAGGTATGGCTTCTGTTCTGAAGGAAGTTGCTGTCTAACTGGGGAGACGAGACATATATGCACTAAAAGTCAAATAGTAGGGGCTTCCCTGGTGGCACAGTGGTTGAGAGCCCGCCTGCTGATGCAGGGGACACGGGTTCGTGCCCCGTTCTGGGAGGATCCCATATGCCGCGGAGCAGCTGGGCCCGTGAGCCATGGCCACTGAGCCTGCATGTCCGGAGCCTGTGCTCCGCAACAGGAGAAGCCACAACAGTGAGAGGCCCCCGTACTGAAAAAAAAAAAAAAAAAAAAAAAAGATTAAAAAAAATAAAAAAATTAAAGTCAAGTAGTAAATAACAAATGTGTCATACGGCAGTATCCAATATGAAGCATAGACAATAAATACCAATGCTCTATTTCTGTTTTCTTTTTCTTTTCTCTTTTTTTTTTTGCTGCACCGTGCGGCTTGCAGGATCTCAGTTCCCCAACCAGGGATCGAACCCAGGCCACGACAGTGAAAGCGCCGAGTCCTAACCATTGGACTGCCAGAGAGTTCCCCCAGTGCTCTATCTCTTAACCTAGTGGTGATCACATGGGTGTTTGCTTTATAAATATTGATTTTTGCTTTATCTTTCTGCTTTAGGAACTCTTTGGGATATGTGTTACATTTCACGAGATAAAAGAAGGTTTAAGAAGACAATAAGTTTTGTGAGTTGAATGACATTCACCCACAGCCCCTAGACATGGTATAGAATCTAGAGAAAGAAGGTCTCTACCCAGTGACCTTGCAGTCTTCCACAGATGAGCCACCAGCACTGTGAAAGGATTGAAATAAGCCACATAGATGGAATCAAGATGGTAACAACACCGCAGTGAGATACTGGCTTCACCATCACCACCGTTAGTCATCGGTTAAGGTGAAGTCTTTTTGTTTATCAATCTGTCAATGCTTTGTGTCTAGGTACTGATTTAGCTTTGCATTCATACACATGTGCACATGTAGGCGTGTGCTCATGTACATGTGCGCACACACACACACACACACACAGCGTCTTATTCCAAAACAGATTTTATGGGTCAATAAACTGGGAATAGAACATCAGTATCAAAAAGGAGAATTCAGATATGCTGAATCTAGTGGGTTGATATAATTGCCATGATTAAGCTTTAAATAGGATTCTTAGCTTCTTGGAAGATATAACAAAAGGAGAAATACTAGCTGGCTTAGTTTTATGTATTTTCTGTACACAGGGATCACTGATTCATTAATCTCACAAATATTAATAGATAACCTACTGTGTGCCAAGTCTTAGACTAGGTGCTGGAGATCACTGGTGAGTAAAAACAAACTTGGTCCTGGCCTTCATGGAGCTTATGGTCTAGTAGGGAGGACAGACAATAATCAAATAATCACACACTGCAGTAAGGGCTTCCCTGGTGGCACAGTGGTTGAGAGTCAGCCTGCCAATGCAGGGGACGCGGGTTCGTGCCCCAGTCCGGGAAGATCCCACGTGCCGCAGAGCGGCTGGGCCCGTGAGCCGTGGCCGCTGAGCCTGTGCTTCCGGAGCCTGTGCTCCACAATGGGAGAGGCCACAACAGTGAGAGGCCCGCGTACCACACACACACAAAAAAAACTGCAATAAGAGCAATTAAGGAGATACTTATTGCGGGGGGGTGGTGCAGATTTGACTTAGTCTAGCCTGTCAGTGTAGGAGGCTTCGTGGAGGAAGTGATGTTTGAATCGAGATCTGCAGATTAAATAAGAGTCAGCTAGGTGAAGGGAGGACGGGAGTGGGAAGGGCATTCCAGGCAAAGGAAAGAGCATGTTCAAGAAGCGGAAAGGAAGCTGGCGTTCCTGGAGTACAGACGGACTGGAGGGGAATGAAATGAGCCTGCAGACACAGGCACAGAGCCAGAGAATTCAGGGCCCTTGGCCATTGTACAGAGCTGTTTGGACTTTTTTACCCTAAGTAATGGGGAGCCACTGAGGAGTTTGAGACAGGAGTGTGGCGTGATCAGACTCGTGTTTTGAAAAGGTCCTTAGCTTCAGTGTGGAGAGCATATTGAAGAGAAGAAAATGGAGGCAGAAAACCAGTTAGGGGAATTCCCTGGCAGTCCTGGTTAGGACTCGGAGCTTCCACTGCAGGGGCACGGGTTCGATCCCTGGTCCGGGAATTAAGATCCCACATGCTGCACGGCACGGCCAAAAAAAATAAACAAAAAAAGAAAGAAAGAAAAAACCATTAAGAGGCTCTTCTAGTCTTCCAGCCGAAAGATCATGGAGGCTTGTACTAGGGCAGTAGAAGTAGAGATGGAGAGAAGAGAACTTATTGGGGAGCTATTTAGAAGGTAAAGACAACCCAGACTTGGTGATGTGGGAGATGAGGAAGACAGGGATGCCAAAGTTGACTCTTAAGTTTCTGGCTTATATGGTCCTGCAATTCATTGAAATGGGGAACACTGGAGAACCTCAGGTTTGAGGAAGAGAGAGAAAGTCTTTGGCTCCAGTTTGGGATTAGCTTGAGTTTGAGATGCTTTTGAGACATTGAAGGGGAAGATGTCAAGTAGGCAACTGGAGCTCCCAGAAGAGGCCAGGACCGGAGCTATAAATCTAGAAGTCATTGGTGTATAGGTAGTGTGTAAAGCCATGGGAATAAATGATATGACCTAGGGAGAAAGTAAAGAAGAGGACCCAAGACTGATCCCTGAAAAACACCAGCATTTCGAGAAGAAGAACCTGAGAAGGGAACTGCAAAGGAGAAGCTAGAGAGGTTGGAGGAAAACCAGGATCACGGGCTGCCAAAGTCCAAGGACAAGAGGATTTCAAGAGGGTAAAGGTCAACAGAATTGAATACTGCCAAGAGGTCAAAGGAAGTAAGGGAAAACTGTTCATAGACTTTAAGGTCCATGGAGGTCATTGAGCTCAACAAGAGCTGTTTCAGGGGAGACATGGTGGCAAAAAATGGCTTGAGCATGTGGAAGAACGATTGGGAAATGACTAAATGGATTCAGGAAATGTAGTCAGTTATTTGGGGAAGTTTGGCTGTGAAGGAAAACAGAGATGGTAGCTGGAGAAGGATGTGGGGGGTTGGGGTTTCTTTAAAGATGGCAGAAAAGACCTGAGAAGGTTTGAACGTTGTTGGAAAGGATCCAGGTGAGAGAGAGTGATAGAAGTTGTGCAGTAATGTGCTGCTAAATGTTTAACAGCTGGTTCTCTGAGAAGAAAAAAGCAACCCTGATATGCAACATTTGCTTATTTCCGTGGTGTAAATATTCTCACCACAACTGATTTCAAGCTCTCAATATGAGTGAGTTCTCAAGCCCTGCAAGTAGGCTCCAGCACACCACCAACAGCAGAAAGGATTGAAATGTTTATCAGTTACCTTTTTCGTTTGTGAATTTCTCGTACACGTCCTTTGCCTGCTTTTATACTGAAACACTTTTTTTCCTTGTTAATTCATATGAGCTCTTTATATATATGGATATTAACACTTTGTCATTAAGTTTATTTATAGCGGACTTTTGTGTAAAGAAGTTTAAAATATTTGTACAGTCAAAATCTATCAATATTTCCCTTTATGATTTTTTCCCTTGGTGTTCTGCATTTCTTTGTGAATTAGTAAATTGGCCCTCTGCTTTGATTTGTGTGAAATTGGCTATCATGAATTAGCTTTCCTGAGGCTGAGGTGGTTTAAATCTCAAAGGTGATGAACAGACTGTGGCTCTTAGTGAATTTACCAAGGTACTAACCATCTTGTGAGTTCTGCTGGTGGCCAGGTAACACCTCTAACCTCATCTTTTCAATTAATTATTCACATATCATACTAAGACAGAAGGCAATTGCCAAGAGCCTGCCCTCTCTTTTAAAATTTCTACTCCAATAATTTGAATCTGCGTTTCAATCACCTGCACAGATATTCTCCCTACCATGGCAAATAAGACATTCAGGGACTTTTAGTAAGCTAATGACATGATTCTATCATCACCTGCCGAGAAGGACCTCAAAAGATAATCAGACCTAGTATTTTGCGCCTAGTAGAAGTAAGTAAAGTAAAATTGTAACCATTGACTTTAGCACATATTTTCCATACTCAACAGGTCAATATTAAATAACTTTATAAAGTAGATTCATTCACCTCAGGCCATATTGACTTGCAGCTAATTCAACCAAGCCTGCTCATGGGTAATTCATGATACTTAAAATCAGACATCCCGGGCTTCCCTGGTGTTGCAGTGGTTGAGAGTCTGCCTGCCGATGCAGGGGACACAGGTTCGTTTCCCGGTCTGGGAAGATCCCACATGCCGCGGAGCGGCTGGGCCCGTGAGCCATGGCTGCTGACCCTGCGTGTCTGGAGCCTGTGCTCCGCAACGGGAGAGACCACAACAGTGAGAGGCCCTCATACCGCAAAAAAAAAAAAAAAAAAGCAGACATCCCATAGTGTCAATCACCGGCTGCAGGATCAAGTCAAGGTTACGGCCAGGGTTTCCAGAGATGGGTAAGCCAGTGGAATGAATTCACTTATTCATTTATTCAATAAAGGTTTACAGAGCACTGCTGAGCACTGTACATAACGCTGGAGATACAGCAGTGAACAAGTGCTATTATGGACCTTACAGTCTAGGTGGGTGTGGAGGGAAAGACATACAGGCTATTATAATACAACGTGATAAAGAGAACCACTGGATGCTCCGGGACCCTCAGGGGATGGGTACCTAATTCTGGTAATTAAGTAAGGCTTTCCAGAGGTAGTGATAACTAAGTTGATGCCTGAATGGCAGTAGGAGTTGGGCGAACAAGACAAAGGCAATGATCATCTCATCAGGCTGAGGTCTAAGAAGAAAACACTAGTAACCAGAAATGGGTGGAGAAATGCCAGATGGTCAGCAAAGGTTCAGAGGTGGGTTCCAGTGGTGTGAGTCCATTATCTTGAGCTAGAGTCAAAAACCAAGGGTGGGGCTTCCCTGGTCGTACAGTCGTTAAGAATCTGCCTGCCAATGCAGGGGACACGGGTTTGAGCCCTGGTCCGGGAAGATCCCACATGCCGTGAAGCAACTAAGTCCGTGCGCCACAACTACAGAGCCTGTGATCTAGAGCCCGCGAGCCACAACTACTGAAGCCCGCGCACCTAGAGCCCGTGCTCCGCAACAAGGGAAGCCACCGCAATGAGAAGCCCGCGCACCACAACGAAGAGTAGCCCCTGCTCACCACAAGTAGAGAAAGCCCGCACGCAGCAACAAAGACCCAAAGCAGCCAAAAATTAATTAATTAATTAAAAAAATAACAAGGGTGAACATGGATGTGTATATTGCATGTGGGGGAGTAGTTTCCAGAATTAAAAACCTTTCATTCTCCTGCAGAAACATGGGGTGTGGGGACTTTGAAGAGCAAGTACTTTTAAAAAAATATTTAGTTATTTATTTGGTTGCACTGGGTCTTAGTTGTGGCACGTGGGCTCTTTAGCTGCGACATGCATGTGGGATCTAGTTCACTAACCAGGGATCGAGCCCAGGCCCCCTACATTGGGAGCTCGGAGTCTGAACCACTGTGCCACCAGGGAAGTCCCAGCAAGTACTTATTAAAGTAAGCAAACAACAAGGTCCTACTGTATAGCACAGGGAACTATATTCAGTATCCTGTGACAAACCATAATGAAAAAGAATATGTATATGTATAACTGAGTCACTTTGCTGTACAGAAGAAATTAACACAACATTGTAAATCAGCTATACTTCAATAAAATTTTTTAATAAAGTAAGCAAGGCAAAAATAAGCATGACTCAAGTGCAGTTAAGATCTTAGCAGAAAGGATAAACACCCTTTCTGGAAGCTTGCTTTTATATGGAATGCCCCATTCCCACTCCTTGGAGGGGACATATGTGACCTTTGCGGAGCTGGAATAGTACTGAGGTTCTGCTAGGATTATGACAGGTTACTGGTTAATGTCGTGCTCCATATTGTAGAACTCAGGGACAGAACGGAGTGTTTTTTGACCTCTTGGCAAATAGTCAAAGCAGCTTCCTGAGGAAGATCTGGGCTTCACTATAAGTAGCTTCATGGCCCACCTCCAGAAGGCACATGACCTTCCATTTAGGTGAGACCAGAGGTCAAGCTTCTCAATTTTCATAACAGAATATCTACCAACCACCTCCTCTATTGGTTTCCAAAATAAATGGATCAGTCCTCCATAAACAACAGAGAGAAAATACTAGCTAAGCCATTATCAGAGATGACAGGTTTAAATGGCCTGCCATGTAGTTCTTTCTTAAAAATTATTTATTTATTTATTTATTTATTTATTTAGCTGTGTCGGGTCTTAGTTGCCATGCATGGGCTCTTCATTGCGGCACGCAGGCTCACTAGTTGTGGCTTGCTGGCTTAGTTGCCCCTCGGCATGTGGGATCTTAGTTCCCCAACCAGGGATCAAACCCACATCCTCTGCGTTGGAAGATGGATTCTTAACCACTGGCCCACCAGGGAAGTCCCCTGCCATGTAGTTCTGATCACAAATCTAGATAAGAGAACTGAAATTTTAGGAAAGTTTGCTTGGGGTGTGGCATCCACATTTTTTCCATTGTAGGTCACATAATAAAAGATGGAGATACGTACAGGCTGCATACATTGATAGTAATAGTGAAATATGGCTTGTTGGCTGGTCAACAATATGGACTGTGAGACAGTAATACAAAAGCATCCCCCAAAAGTTTAGCCAACTGTATTCATTCAAAAGCGCACATTTGTAAGTCTGTTGTTGGTCATTGGTCAGTTTTTTTGTTTTGTTTTTTTTGTTTTCCTTGCTGTACGCGGGCCTCTCACTGCTGTGGCCTCTCCCGCCGTGGAGCACAGGCTCCAGACGCGCAGGCCCAGCGGCCATGGCCCACAGGCCCAGCCGCTCCGCGGCACGCGGGATCCTCCTGGACCAGGGCACGAACCCGTGTCCCCTGCACCGGCAGGCGGACTCCCAACCACTGCGCCACCAGGGGAGCCCCCATTGGTCAGTTTTGATTGATTCAATAATAAGAGTAGAACACTAACACTTAACAAAATGACCTGGAGCAGTGAGACCTCATTCAGTCTGGGGCTGTCTTATGCTGACTTCAGAGACAGACTCCTGATGGGGGCTTCAATTTTGGCAGTTTTAAGAAAGAGAACACACCCTCAGCTGCATCAGGAGGACCTTACTTAACCTTGTCTAGAGCTTGGCCATCCAACCTAAGGGGTTGGGATAATGCTCACCTGCAAAATTCTGGGTGAATCCAGTTCACTGAGCTGAACGTTGACACACACTAGTAGTGGGTTGATAATTCAGTTGTAAGCAAAGTATAAATGAATAAATGACAACCTAATACTGCCTGTACTCCCAAGACAGTCATAAAAATGTCTTTTAAAGTATATTTTGGGGCTTCCAGGGTGGTGCAGTGGTTAAGAATCCACCTGCCAATGCAGGGGACACGGGTTTGAGCCCTGGTCAAGGAAGATCCCACATGCTGCGGAGCAACTAAGCCCGTGCGCCACAACTACTGAAGCTCATGTGCCTAGACCCCATGCTCCGCAACAAGAGAAGCCACTGCAATGAGAAGCCTGCACACCGCAACAAAGAGTAGCCCCCGCTTGCCGCAACTAGAGAAAGCCCACACACAGCAATGAAGACCCAATGCAGCCATAAATAAATAAATAAATTTATTTTGAAAAAATAAATTATATTTTGTTTGTTTATGGAAATAAAGGACTGTGTGTGCTCACCAAAACCTATGAACCTGATGGATTGTGTGGTGTGTGAATTATATCTCATTAAAACTATTATACTAGGGCTTCCCTGGTGGCACAGTGGTTGAGAGTCTGCCTGCCGATGCAGGGAACACGGGTTCGTGCCCCGGTCTGGGAAGATCCCACATGCTGTGGAGAGGCTGGGCCCGTGAGCCATGGCCGCTGAGCCTGCGCGTCCGGAGCCTGCGCTCTGCAGCGGGAGAGGCCACAACAGTGAGAGGCCCGCATACCGCAAAACAACAACAACAACAAAAAAAAACCTATTATACTAGAGGGACTTCCCTGGTGGTCCAGTGGTTAAGACTCCATGCTTCCACTGTAGGGGGCGCGGGTTTGATCCCTGATTAGGGAACTGGGATCCCTCATGCTGAGCGGCATGGCCAGGAAAAAAACCTATTATACTAGACAAAAATAAAACCTATCAACCTCTTCTGACCACCCCACCACTGTGCCTTAAACTTCCCTGGGCCCTCTGTATCCTACCAGGCTACACGAAATACAGGACAATCAACAATTCCTGGCACCGGCCAAGCATGGCCCAGGCCTGGAAGCTGGCTCTGACCCTGCTGTTATTGCTCTGGTTGTTTTGGCTTACAGATTCCCAACTCTGTGTATCTGGCCTAAGGTAAGAGGCTCCTTCCTCCAGTCCTGGGCTCTCAGGATCCTGTGGTCTAAACTCTCCTCTGCACCCCTCCCCTTGCACCCAGGGAAAGGATCTTCGCACAATTGTGACTTATTTTCCACCAATATAATGCAGAACTCTTCAAAATCTATGAATGCATTGAACTCAAGCAGGCTCAGCAATAGAAAATGAGGGATTTCCAGTCACCATCTGCCCAATCCACATGTCCAGTTGGAGTCTGCATTTCCTTGAACAAATCAACAGAGCTTTTGTTTGTCCCCTGCGGTTTCAAGTTCAATGTGCTCAGATGTCTTGTCACATCCATAAGAAAATATAATCTTATGAATCACTGGAGGTCTACCAAATTGGATTTGGGGACTCATTCCAAAAAGTCCTTGATTGGAGATGGCAGCTCAGTAAATCTCCATACTCGGGATCAATCTCTTCTAAATAGCTCATAAACTGCTCATGATTAAAGGCATGAGCACAGAGGAAATTCATAATCTTCATTGCTTTCTCCATCCCATCATGTGGTAAACTGGACTCGCAAAATTCATGGCATGAGGTATGAGGCAATGACAGCTGGGCCCACCAAATTTCTCTTGGCTTGAATACATTGTTTAAATCTTATTTGCCTTTCGAAGCAGGTGCTCCATGTATAACAAGTGAACTTTTCCATGTTTAGAACTTTTTAAAGTCCTTTAAAAAAGCTGGTTGGGACCTCCTAATTCAAGCGCCTTGGCCTTAAAAAAAAAAAGCATGGGGACTTCTCTGGCAGTCCAGTAGTTAAGACGCCACGCTTCCAATGCTGGGAGCGTGGGTTCGACTCCTGGTCGGGGAATTAGATACCACATGCTGCAACTGAGAAGTCCGCATGCTGCAACGAAGACCCAACACAGCCAAAAAAAAAAAAAAAGCATGGACCTTGGGGCCAGACCCTTTAGGTTTAAATCTCAGTATGTCTCTTGCTAGCTATATGTCTTAGGCAAAATGCTTAACCTCTTTGTGCCCCAATTTCTTCTTTCCCTGTAAAATTCAGGTAATGATAATAAGATTACCTATGTTAGGGGGTTATTATGAGGATGAAATATGTTAAAATGTATAAAATGCTTAGAAAAGTACTGACATATAATAAAAGCCGTTAAGTATTAGTTATTAAGTAAATTAGATTAGTTAATTTAGCTAAAAATCTCAGGCAGGCACAAACAACAACTCCCCCTTTCCCAGGCCATGTTTGGGTCTGCAAGCTTCACGTCAGACACCTTGGATGTCCATTCACTCTCCGGGGTACTGTAAGTCCTCTTCTTCAGTCAAATTAGAGCACTTGAAACCTGTGTATTTGGTCACCTTTGCAAGATCACTTTCCCTGAGTTTTACTTCTAATGCTATACCTTCCACTTTTTTTTTTTCAGTATGAGGGCCTCTCACTGTTGTGGCCTCTCCCGTTGCAGAGCACAGGCTCCGGATGCGCAGTCTCAGCAGCCATGGCTCATGGGCCTAGCCGCTCCGCAGCATGTGGGATCTTCCCGGACTGGGGCACGAACCCATGTCCCCTGCATCGGCAGGCGGACTCTCAACCACTGCGTCACCAGGGAAGCCTATATACCTTCCACTTTTGATCATTACAATAAAGAGTCATGTAAAATGCTTTTCTGCTGACTATTAAAATGTATTGTTGAGGACAATATCCAATATAGTACATATTTGCACCTCCAGTCCAAACTATCCAGCTCCAGCCTCATGTATGCAGCTGCCCGTCTGGCACTGCCACTTAGATATTTCAAAAGAAACAGACTCAACAAATTCAAGAATACATCATATCCTCCCTGCTCTTGACCCTCAACCTGGTTTTCATCAGTGTTCCACCTCTCAGAGAATGGCACCACCATTTAGCCTGTCACACAGATCAGAATCATAGGAGTCATCCTTTTTTTTTAGTACAAAACAATAAATTTTTATTTGTTCAGTTAAACACAAGCAACTACCTTGACATTTTAGAACATTCTAAGAAGGACAGCAAACCCTTTTGATTCCAATTCCCATTCACTAAGATTGTACCATTATATTATAAATGTAAATTTATTATTAATGGCACAAGTGATACATGAATCCATTCTTTTTTTTTCTTTTAAATTAATTTTTATTGGAGTATAGTTGATTTACACTGTTGTGTTAGTTTCTGATGTACAGCAAATGAATCAGTTATACATACACATATATCCACTCTCTTTTAGATTCTTTTCCCATATAGGTCATTACAGAGTATTGAGTATATTTCCCTGTGCTATACAGTAGGTCCTTGTTGGTTATCTATTTTATATATAGTAGAGTGTATATGTCAATCCCAATCTCCCAATTTATCCCTCCTCCCCCTTCCCCCTTGGTAACCATAAGTGTGTTTTCTACATCTGTGACTCTGTTTCTGTTTTGTAGATAGGTTCATTTGTAGCCTTTTTTAAAGATTCCACATAAAGCGATATCATATGATACTTGTCTGATTTACTTCACTCAATATGATAATCTCTAGGTCCATCCTACATGAATCCATTCTTTTTTTTTAATGTCTTCTATTTATTTTTATTGTTTTGGCTGCTCTGGGTCTTTGTTGCGGTGCACGGGCTTCTCATCGTGGTGGCTTCTCTTGTTGCGGAGCACAGGCTCTAGGCATGCGGGCTTCAGTAGTTGTGGCTCGCGGGCTCTAGAGTGCAGGCTCAGTAGTTGTGGCACACGGGCTTAGCTGCTCCGCGGCATGTGGGATCTTCCCGGACCAGGGCTAGAACCCGTGTCCCCTGCATTGGCAGGCGGATTCTCAACCACTGCGCCACCAGGAAAGTCCCCCTCATGAATCCACTCTTTTTTTTTTTTTTTTTTTTGCGGTACGCGGGCCTCTCACTGTTTTGGCCTCTCCCGTTGCGGAGCACAGGCTCTGGATGCGCAGGCTCAATGGCCATGGCTCACGGGCCCAGCCGCTCCGCGGCATGTGGGATCTTCCTGGACCAGGGCTCGAACCCGTGTCCCCTGCATTGGCAGGCGGACTCTCAACCACTGCGCCACCAGGGAAGCCCTCCACTCTTATTTTTAAAAGAAAACAAAAACAAAAGAATAACGTATATGTTCCCTTTCATCAGTCATCTCCAAACCTAATCTCATCCCTAAAGGTAACCAGTATTTGACATACATCCTTCTAAAGCACTGACTCTGTATGTGTATCTATATGTGCACTGAAAGGGAGTGAACTCAGATATAATGTTAAATGAAAAAATATTGCAAAACAGTATTTACAGTCTGGCACAACATTTTTTTAAACCCTCATTAGCTATTATTTCAGTTCTGGACACAAATCCGATGTGTGTGTGGGGTGGTGCTTCCCCACACCAACAAGCAATTCTTGGACACCAGCAGGGTGACTGAGAATTCAAATCAATTCTTTTTTTTTTTTTTTTTGGCTGTGCCAGGTGGCTTGTGGGATCTCAGTTCCCAGACCAGGCCATGGCAGTGAAAGCCCAGAGAATTCTAACCACTAGGCCACCAGGGAACTCCCTCACATCAGTTCTGATACAATTTGATCGTGTCAGATCCCACAGGTTAAGGGTTCAGTATCACAAGATGCCCCCCACCCCGACTTCAGAAGCTAATTGCAAGTTCAGGTTACCTATGCTTCTGACCAATCGGCTATAAATCAGAGGTTCCCATGACCCCCTCCTCAGGTTCAATTAATCTGCTAGAACAGCTCATCATACAACTCAGAGAAACACTTCCTTACATTTGCCAGTTTTATTAAAAGATATGATAAGGATACAGATGAAAATCCAGATGCAAGAGATGCACAGGGCGAGTTCTGTGGGAAGGGGGTGGAGCTTCCATGCCCTCTTCAGGTGCACTACTCTCCCGGCATCTCCAGCTCTGCACCGATGTGGATGCTCTCCGAAGCCCATACTATTGGGATTTCATGGAGGCTCCATCACATAGTCATGATTGAACATTAATTCCACTTTCAGCCTTTCTCCCTCTTCAAGAGAATGGGGGACAAGGGCTGAAAATCCCAAGCTTCTAATCATGGCTTGGTCTTTCTGGTGACCAGCCCCCATCTAGGAGCCATCCAGGAGCCCACCCAGAGTCGCCTCATGAAAACAAAAGACACTCTTACCACCCAGGTAATTACAAGGGTTTCAGGAACCCTGTGTCAGAAACCAGGGTTAAAAACCAAATACTGGAAAAAAAGATGCTCCTAGTGCTCTCGTCACTTAGGAAACTACAGGGTTTTCAGAAGCTCTGTGCCAGCAACCGGGCCAGAGCCCAATACTTATATTTTTTATTATCTCACAACTATGAATTCTGTATGCCAGAACTGACATCTTTATGATATTGAGTCTTTCCATTCCTGAACATGGTGCATCCCTCCAAACATTCAGGTCTTCCTTTATGTCCCTCAGTAACAGTGCAAGTCTTCACTGTGCTCAACACGATGTCTTGTAAATAGTTGGCATACAATAAATATACGTTGATGATTATTTGATAAGGGTTTACTTGGGAATTGGAGATCAAGAAGACAGAGCCAACCTTAGGGAAAAGCAGTGACTTTGGGTCAGTTACTTGTTGTGCCTCAGTTTCCCTTTCTGACAAATGGGCATAATCATAGTACCCACTCCAGAGGACTTCTGTAAGAAGTGAGATAATTCATGCAACTTAGAACAGTGAGTACCTGGCGCATAATTAGTGCCTGCTTCGCATTAGCTGCTATTACTGTTGCTAGCTACTTGGCCTTGGCCATATTCTTTAACCTCTAGTCTGTCATTCAATCTCTCATTTAATTTGTCATCATTCCTCACTTGATTGCGCTAAGGATGCAAAGTGCTTGACACATAATAGGTATTCAAATAACTATTCCCTTGGTTCTTTATATGGTAATAATAATATTTAACATATGAACACTTGCTTTATGCCAAGCATTTTACCTATTACCTTAGTTAATCCATTTAATTATCAAGAAAACTATATGAAGAAGGTGTGATATTGGGAAGCAGGTATCCCTAGTTTAAGAATGAGTAACTTGGGACTTCCCTGGTGGCGCAGTGGTTAAGAATCCGCCTGCCAATGCAGGGGACACGGGTTCGAGCCCGGGTCCAGGAAGATCCTACATGCCACTTAGCAACTAACCCCGTGCACCACAACTACTGAGCCTGTGCTCTAGAGCCCGTGTGCCACAACTACTGAAGCCCGCGCGCCTAGAGCCCATGCTCTGTAACAAGAGAAGCCACCGCAGTGAGAAGCCCGTGCACCACAACGAAGAGTAGCCCCTGCTCACCGCAACTAGAGAAAGCCCACGCGCAGCAACGAAGACCCAACGCAGCCAAAAATAAATAAATAAAGAAAGAAAGAAAAGAATGAGTAACTTGAAATAGATTGCGACTGGCCCAAGAGCATATTCTAAGTGGCTCAGCTGAGATGTAAACTCTTATTTCTTTTCCAAATATTGACGCTGGAGTGGGTGATGGCCAGTCATTTGTAAATTCAGTGCCTGAGGCTTTATTGCTATTTGGCTAAAGATTGATTCCCCTTACCGGCTGGATGTGAAAGGCTTTCTTGTCTTCCTCTAAGAATAGGAGCACTTTGCTGCCCCCTAGTGGCCAGCCAAGTTCTTATCCCCGGGTTCCACTTTATTAAAAAAAACAACTAACCATCTTTTTTTATTATTATTAATTTTTATTGGAGTATAGTTGCTTAGCAATGTTGTGTTAGTTTCTACTGTACAGCAAAATAAATCAGCTATACATATACATATATCCCCTCTTCTTTTGGATTTCCTTCCCATTTAGGTCACCACAGTGTCTTGAGTAGAGTTCCCTGTGCTATACAGTATGTTATTATTAGCTGTCTATTTTATGCATAGTATCAATAGTGTATATGTGTCAATCCCAATCTCCCAATTCTTCCTAGCCCCCCTTGCCCCCTTGGTATCCATACATTGGTTCTCTACATCTGTGTCTCTATTTCTGCTTTGCAAATAAGATCATCTGTACCTTTTTTCTAGATTCCACATATATGTGTTAATATACGATATTTGCTTTTCTCTTTCTGACGTACTTCACTCTATATGACACTCTCTAGGCCCATCCACGCCTCTACAAATGACCCAATTTCATTCCTTTTCATGGCTGAGTAATATTCAATTGTATATATGTACAACATCTTTTTATTTGTTTGTTTGTTTGTTTACTTATTTTTGGTTGCTTTGAGTCTTCGTTGCTGTGTGCAGGCTTTCTCTGGCTGCGCAGAGCGGGGGCTACCCTTCATTGCGGTGCCCAGGCTTCTCATTGTGGTGGCTTCACAGGCTTAGTTGCTCAGTGGCATGTGGGATCTTCCCAGACCAGGGATTGAACCCATGTCCCCTGCATTGGCAGGTGGATTCTCAACCACTGCACCACCAGGGAAGTCCCTGTATCACATCTTCTTTAACCATCTTTTTTATTCCCATAATTTCCCTCTAGGAAAGGTGTTACCTTGGGAGAGGCCAGGGAAAAAAAACGATTGAGGGAGACTGTTGTTACTGGGTTTTTGCCTGTTTTTTAATATAGAGGAGAAAATCTGAGTGTCTCTTACACCATCCAGCATGATGTGCCAGAAATGTCTGGAAAAAAGCAACACAGCAACACAGCATTCTGACAGTTCAGGCTGCAGAGCCCCCCACTGCTGGATTTCTCCAAGCAGGGTCCCAGTTCCATCTCTTTAGAAATGTCTTCTCCCTCCTTCCCCTGCCTCAGCTCCTGGACCTCACAGGAAGGATCTGGGGAATAGGTGGGAGGGTCACGCCAGCTCCTGGTTCTGCCCCCCATTGCTCTATTTACCCACAGCTGGCCCTGGCCCTCTGGGCACATTGGCACATCTAGAGGTCCTGCTTGTAGGTGGGGGCAGCATGGGGAGTCTAGGCAGAGCCAGGACTCCTGGGGTTTCTGGTGTGGACACCTAACTGTCAGCTACTCATGGAATGAAGACAGTGGGCAGGCATCTGCTACAATATGATCCATTGGTATGAAATGGAAGGTGCAGGGAGATTCCATTCATGTATTTTACATATGCACTTACAGGTATATATTATGTTTCATATACACACATGCACATATGTTGATGCCTACATACATACCAGAAGAAGTTATCTCAAAATAGTAACAATGTTTAGCATCTAGGATGTAGGATTGTGGATGGGTTTTCCCTGCACTTACCTGTATTTTCAAATAATCTCTAGCAAATATATATTAGATCCACAAGCCCTGATTCTTGGTCACATTCACCAGAAAATAAACCTGAATAGCCATAGGTCCTGCATGTGACAGATTTCAAGAATTCAGTCTTACTGTCTCTAAAACCCATGCTTAAACTTGTCAGATCGTGGGTCCTAATTTGGGGGGGTGGAAACTAAGTCACTGTGGCAGAGAGGTTAGCACCTGTTTCTAGAAAGTTTGGATGAGGGGCAGGGTGTCAGGATTAGTCTGGGGAACAGGGCTCCCAGGCACCCTGAGGGCATCTACTGAGAAAGAAATAGTTCCCTCTTTCCCTCCTTTCTATTCCTTTCTTCCGTCATCTGTTGCTTCATTTATTCATTCAGACAGCAAACCTTTTCCAAATACTTACTGATAGCTGTGCAGGCACCGGACTAGACTCTGGGGATACAGGGATGAGAAGACCCAGCGCCTGCCCTCAGGAAGCTCACCGCTTACTGGAGAAGACAGACAGACAAATCGCATGAGACTCAGACATTAACTGAGGCCTGTACAGGATGCTGCGGGGTCACCGAGGAACGACTGGTTAACTGCCTGGAGACGTGGGAGCTTCACAAAGCTGGTGACAGCTGGGTTGGGTCTTAAGGGATGAATAAGAGTTTTCCAGGCAGACTAGGAGCAGGAAGCACCTTCCGAGAAGGGAGTGCAACATGCGCAAAGGCACCTAGGTGTGAGGGAGCACTGTCGGATTTTAAGCTGGGAGGGCAACACGGTCAGACTGAGTCACTCTTTGACTCAATATACATGTGCCACGGGAATAGCTCTGGCGGTCCAGTGGTTAGGACTCTGTGCTTCCACTGCAGGGGACACTGGTTCGATCCCTGGTTGGGAAACTAAGATCCTGCATGTCGTGCAGCGCAGCCAAATATGTGTGTGTGTGTGTGTGTGTGTGTGTGTCACACACTGCGCTAGTAGTGGGGGTGATAGCAGTGAAAAAACCAAGTCCCTAAACCTATGGAGCTCACATTCTAGTTGGAAAGATTGACACAGAGCAAAAGGGATAAAAATAAAGCAGGGGATGGGACGAGAGAGAGACCAGAGGGTGCCATTTTAGACAGGGTGGTCAGGGAGGCCTTCCCTAACTAAGGAACATTTGAACAGGACTGGATGAAGTGAGGGAGCAAGAGGATCCTGAATGAATGGAGAAAGATCACGCCAGGTAGAGGGAACTGCAGGTGCAAAGGCCCTGAGGTGGGAGTGAGCTTGGCATAATCAATGAACAAGCAGCTGGGGTGGGGGAGGGCTAGAGCAGCATGAGGGAGTGAAGGTCGGGGTGAAGTTAGCAGGAGATGGGGTGGGGGAGGTAGAGGAGGACCCGATCGCAGAGGGCCTTGTGAGCCATGCACAGCAAGAAGTGGAGACCTCCCTCTGAGTGGGATGGGGAGCTTTTGCTGAGACTACTTGTTGGGTTATGAAAGGAAAGTGTGGCATTAAAATGATGCGAAGGTCTTCACCCAAGCAACTGGAAGGCTGGAGATGCCATTAAGTGACACGGAGGAGACTCGGGGAAAGCTGGGGAGGACTCCAGTTTAGACGTGCTGAGTTTGAGGGGCCTATTAGACCTCGAAGGGGAGCTGTCGAGCAGGCAGCTACGATCTGTCTGTCTAGCACCCAGAGGAGGGTTCAGAGCAGCAGGGGGGGGACATTTAAAAACCTGACACCAGATGAGACCCTCAAAGGAGGGAATGCACAGAGAGAGGCAGTCCAAAGCCAGAGCCCTGTGGCTCTGCAATCTCCAGACGTTAGAGGATGCTGGGAGAAGGAGCCAGCAGAAGGCATTGAGGGTTGACTGACTGGCTAGTGAGGTCAAAGGAAAAGCAGGAGAGCTTGCTGTCCCAGAAGCCAAGGGAAGCAAGGGTCGAAGAGAGGACAGAATGATGGACTGCATCAAATGGCCGGAGAGCTCCAGTAAGATGAGGACTCAGAACTCACCATTGGACTTGACGGCAGGGAGGGAGGCCGTGGATGACCTTGGCACGCTCCCGCCTCATGGGCACGCAACCTGTGCAGTTGGACAGTCCGTTCTCAGCAGGGTCTTGTGCTGGTCTAATGCTCTTTTGTCTCCATCTGGAAATTCTTAAGCAACGTTTTCCAGTGGGTTGGATGATGACCCCTCTCCCAAAAGATGTCCACCCGAATATGACCTTATTAGGAGAAAGGGTTTTTGCAGATGTACTTAAGGTAAAGATCTTGAGGTGAGATCAGATTGGATTAGGGTGGGCCCTAAACCTAGCAACAGATGTCCTAATGGGAGAAGAGCGGGGAAAGACACACAGAGAAGGTGAAGATAGAGGCAGAGATTGGAGTGATGCATCTATAAGCCAAGGAACGCCAAGCACTGTCTGTGGCCATTGGGAGCTAGAAGAGACACAAGGAATGGATTCTCTTTCAGAACCTCCAGAAGGAACCTACCCTGCTGACACCTTGATTTTGGACTCCCGGCTTCCAGAACTGTGAGAGAATCAATTTCTGTTCTTTTAAGCCACCCAACATGTGGTAATTTGTTATGATAACTGTACGAAAAAAATACACTTTTGAACAGAGAGCCCCGCATATTCACTTTGCCTTGGGCCCTGCAAATGATGTAGCCGGTCCTGCCTCGGCAAGTGTGGATTCTGAGGCTTGGTGGGGTATGAACGTTATTGGAATGTGTTCAAGAGACAATGGGAGGTGAAGAAGTAGAGACTGCCAGAGAAGACAATTTGAATTCCAGGCAGTCCTGCTGCAAAAGAGGGCACAGAAATGGAGCGGTGGGCTCATGGACATATATCCAGACAAAACTCTAATTTGAAAAGATACATGCACCCCTATGCTCATAACAGCACTATTTACAATAGCCAAGACATGGAAACATATATATACACACACACAATGGAATATTAGCCATAAAAGAGAGTGAAATAATGTCATTTGCAGCAACATGGATGGACCTAGAGATGATCATACTAAGTGAAGTAAGTCGGACAGAGAAAGATAAATATCATATGATATCACTTACATGTTGAATCTAAAATATGACACAAATGGGAATTCCCTGGCAGTCCAGTGGTTAGGACTTGGCACTTTCACTGCCGGGGCCTGGGTTCAATCCCTGGTCAGGGAACTTGGATCCCACAAGCCTCGAGTCTCGGCCAAAACAAACAAACAAGAAACTAAAACTAAAATATGATACAAATGAACATATCTATAAAACAGAAAGAGACTCACAGACATAGAGAACAGACTTGTAGTTGCCAAGGGGGAGGGGAGTGGGGGAGGGATGGAGTGGGAGTTTGGGGTTAGCAGATGCAAACTAGTATATGTAGAATGGATAAACAACGAGGTCCTACTGTATAGCAGAGGGAACTATATTCAATATCCTGTGATAAACCATAATGGAAGAGAATACGGGAAAGTATATACATAAACTGAATCACTTTGCTGTACAGCAGAAACTAACACTACATTGTAAATCAACTGTACTTCAATAAAAAAAAAAAGAAATGGAGTGGTGGGTAGACGGGGATATTGGCTCAAGAAGACTGTGGTTCTCTTAAAGAGAGGGAACAGCACAGTATGCTTGAATATGGATGGCAATGCTCCATTGGAGGGAGTTAATGATGCAAGAACAGGAGGGGATACTTGCTTGAGCAAAGTCTTTGAGTACTTCAGAGGAGAATCAATGGCAAATTTTACTTGTTCTCACATACACACACACACACACACAAAATCAGCATTTTGCGTCGTAGTGGAAATGCTGCACCCACACCACACACACAGCAGCAGCCCTCATCACCTGTGAGCTGGCCAAGAGCATTCACATCCATGATCTCATTCGATTTTCACAAAAGGCCTGGGAGGTAATAAAGTCATTCCTTTCATGTCCATTTTTCAGATGGAAAAATAGAGGCTCGGAGAGGATAAGTGATGGCCCAAGATCACACAGCTGGTCACTGGCAGACCTAGGGCTCCAATCACAGTAAGGTCTTTCCCTCTCTCCTCGGCTGCCCATTTTAGCCAGTTTTCAAAACTCGAGGAGTGGAGGAAGCAAATTCCTGAGGCATATCCAGTTCCATGAGTATGGAAGCCAACGTGTCTATGGGGGACAAGCTGCTTCTCTCACAACAACGATCGGGGCAGCCCTTGGCAGGACCGCCTCCCTGGAGTGGGCCAGTTGGCAGCCAGCGGGGCTCATGAAGAGGACCCACTTGGAGCCGAGAGCCCTGTGAAGGACACTGCAGGGACCCGGGGTCCAACCAGCTCAGGCTGTGTGCTTCTGCCCCAGAGAAGTCTCCTCCTCTATGCGGCTGCTGAGCAGGCGCGGGCAAAGGGGCACATGAAGCGAGCCCGGGGCAGTGGCTGTCGCGTTGAGGCTGTGTCGGGATGGCAGTGTGAGGCGCTGCTTGAGGGATGGAAGTGACAAGCTGAGCTGAGTGGTGGGAGTGGGTGGGAGGGCAGTCTAGGTTCTGGAGAAAACCGCACATGAACCCTCCTGTATGACAGTGAACTGAGCAGAGAAATGTCACTTGCAGGCCTGGGAATGGCGGGGGCACAACAATGATCCCTGCTGTAGCCTCCTCCTCAGCTAGGAGCTGGGGCTGTAGGGCAAGGTGGACGTACTTGTGCCATCTCGACATCTCGGTGACAAATAGACTTAGCACTCAATGTCTAGTCACCAAAGTCAAGACCAGGAGCGCTGAAGTCCCCTCCCCGGAGGAGCTGAGTGGCCCAGATGCTGGAAAGGGGGCCAGAGGGTGGGCAGGGCCAGCAACTCTCCTGCAGGGCCTGTCACAGCCCATCAGGCAGGAGCCGAGGGGCGTGCTGAGGCTGAGTGGCTCGGTTTGCAGGAGGGGAGGGCCAGACGCTACTCTCTGAATGACTGCTGAAGCAGACGAGCTCCAGGGAGAGGACGGAGGAGCCCAAGGCCAGACAGGAAGCTCACAGCCAAATCAAGATCGTAAACCAAAACCAAACCCCGCTCCCATTAACTAAGGCTTGCCACATGCCAGCATCATTTGCTGTCTTTGGAGGAGCAACTTCAATTTTTGGGACACTGCTAGAAGGCAGACGTAATCATTATGACCTATCTAGCGGAGGAGGAGGCTGAGGCACAGAACTGTGCAGTGCCTTACAAAGGTCACCTACTTAAGTCCCCAAGCTGGGATTCAATCCAGGTCTGTCTGACTTCAAAGCCCACTCTGTTCATTCTTTCCTGCAGGGCTGTATAACCAGTAAATTTTTTGGGGGGCGGCCGTTTGCAGGATCTTAGTTCCCCGACCAGGGATCGAACACATGCCCCCTGCAGTGGAAGTGCAGAGTCCTAACCACTGGACCACCAGGGAAATCCCTATAACCAGTAAATTAAATAAAAGGTGATTTCAATAAAAGTAAAAATAACTGCCTCCTTGTACTGAGCACCTACTATATGCCAGACGTTGTTCTAAGAGCTTTTACACGCAGTAAAAAAACTCATTTAATTGCCACCACAACCTCAGAAGTAGGTATTATCATCGTTACCACCTTCCTTCTACAAACCGGAAACTCCTTTGTGTAGAGTGAGGCATAGGGCCCAGTTTTTGCAAATTGCCCAAGGGCTCCTGGATGGGGGCCCAGTCACCAGAAAGACCAAGTCATGATGAGAAGCTTGGCATTTTTAACCTCACCCCCCATCCTCCAGGAGTGGAGAGGGGCTGGAAATGGAGTTAATCATGGATCATGCCTGTGTGAGGAGGCCTCCATAAAATCCCAAGAGTAGGGGGTTCAGGGAGCTTCCAAGTTGGTGAACACATCCACACCGGGATGATGCTACATCCCAGCTCCACAGAGACAGAAGCTCCTGCAGTCAGGACACTCCCAGACCTCAGCCTATCTCTTTATCTGGCTGTTCATCTGTATCCTTTATCGTATCCTTTGAAAAACCGGTAAACATAGGTAAGTGTTTCCCTGAGTTTTGTGAGCCACTCTGGCAAATTAATTGAACGAAAGGAGGGGGTCATTGGAACCTCCCAGACCTATAGCCCTTTAGCCTGTTGGCTAGCAGCAGAAGTGATACCCTGGGCTCGCCACTGTCAGCTGAAGTGGTGGGGGGCAGTCTTGTAAGACTGAGCCCTTAACCTGTGGGGTCTGAGGCTATCACTGGTACACAGTATCAGAACTGAATTAAATTGTAGAACACCTAGCTGGTGTCACAGAGAACTGTTTGATGTGGGAAAAAAAAACACACATTTGGGACTCCCCTGGTGGTGCAGTGCTTGAGAATCCGCCTGCCAATGCAGGAAACACAGGTTTGATCCCTGGTCCAGGAAGATCCCACATGCTGCGGAGCAACTAAGCCCATGTGCCACTACTATAAATAAATAAATTTATAAAAAAGAAAAAACAATCCACACATTTTGTGACCAGAAGTGAAGTGTTTGGCGTGAGTAGTAAAGGAGACTCACAGGGAAGAAACACACAGCGGGGAAGAACTGGGTTTTTCCCTACAGACTGTAGGGGAGGAAAAATTATTTTCCCTTTACCCGTCTAGGTTCTTGGCTGAGACACCCTGTAATAAAAGACAGATTATCAGAAGAAAAACAAACAGAAGTTTAATAATATATATGTCTCCTGTACACGTGAGAGAGAACCAGGAAAACTGTGTAACTCCCTGAAATGGCCCAAGCTGCCATCTTAAATACCATCGCCAGCTAGAGACAAAATATATTGGGGGGATGGGGGTGTGGGAAACTGTTTGGGGAGGCTACCAGGAAAAGCACAGTAAACAGTAAACAAGATTAAGGGTGTTATGCAGATTCAAATCATTGCCTTCTGCATTGATAAGAGCTTCTAGAGATTTAGAGTCACACTTAGAGAAGCGTGTACAGAGGGGGAGACACCCTTACATGTGGAGGTGTCCCCTACGAATGTAAAAGTCTCTTACAAAAGGGTAACTTCCACTCAGTTTTCAGAGCTTCACCTGTGTCTGCTGTTTCTTAAAAATAACCAGGTAAAGATAATCAATATGCCAAAGAGGCGTATTCTGGGGTAGTATATATATATATTTTTTATATAAATTTATTTATTTTATTTATTTATTTTTGGCTGTGTTGGGTCTTCGTTGTTGCACGCAGGCTTTCTCTAGTTGTGGTGAGCGGGGGCTACTCTTCTTTGCGGTGCACAGGCTTCTCATTGTGGTGGCTTCTCTTGCTGCGGAGCATGGGCTCTAGGCACGTGGGCTTCAGTAGTTGCAGCAAGAGCGCTTAGTAGTTGTGGCGCACGGGCTTAGTTGCTCCGTGGCATGTGGGATCTTCCCGGACCAGGGATCAAACCTGTGTCCCCTGCATTGGCAGGTTCGGGAAGATCCCACATGCCACGGAGCAAGTAAGCCTGTGCACCACAACTACCGAGCCTGTGCTCTAGAGCCTGTAAGCCACAACTACTGAAGCCCGCGTGCCACAACTACTGAAGCCAGCGCGCCTAGAGCCTGTGCTCCGCAACAAGAGAAGCCACCGCAAGAGAAGCCCGTGCACCGCAACAAAGAGTAGCCCCCGCTCGCAGCAACTAGAGAAAGACCGCATGCAGCAAAGAAGACCCAACACAGCCAAAATAAAATAACTAAAATATAAATAAATTTTTTTAAAAAAGGAATTCCTTGGCGGTCCAGTGGTTAGGACTCTGTGAAGGCCCGGGTTCAATCCCTACTAGGGGAACTAAGGTCCCACAAGCTGCACGGTGTGGCCAAAACAAACAAACAAACAAACAAACAAACAAAAATCATGTGTCTGATGGGGTGGGGGGGTAGGAAGAGAGTGGAGGAGGGGTGCCTCCTAGATGCCCCAGCCCTGAGAATGGCTTTTAGCACTACTGAGTCCTTTAAACTCTTCTGTTCACTTTCCAGAAACTATTGCAAAATATAACTTTTTTTTTTTTTTTTTTGCATTACGCGGACCTCTCAGTGTTGTGGCCTCTCCCGTTGCAGAGCACAGGCTTCAGACGCGCAGGCTCAGCGGCCGTGGTTCACGGGCCCAGCCGCTCCACGGCATGTGGGATCTTCCCGGACAGGGGCACAAACCCGTGTCCCCTGCATCGGCAGGCGGACTCCAACCACTGCGCCACCAGGGAAGCCCCCAAAATATAACTTTTAATTGACTCATTTTTATTTCTTTTGAATCCCACAAAAGTAATACAGGGATACATTTTCCTTGGAAAAAAAGAGAAAACATTACAGATATGACTAAAATCTCCTTGGACACCCCTCTCCCACTCCCGGGCCCATTGAGAAGAGCCCTAGTTATAACCACTGTTAGTGCTTTGGTGTGATCCTTCAAGGGTGTATTCCATGCATTGACATCCACATGCATGAGTATATACAGGTACAGAGTGGTGCTTTGTGGGTATTCTTTTACATAAATTAGATCACACTGATTCTTGTTGTTCTGCAACTTGCGTTTGTCACTTACCAGTCCGTCTGGGAGATTAACAAACATCTATTGAGCACTTACCCTGTGCCAGGCACTGTTCTAAGAGCTGGAGAGGTTTCAGTGTACGACACAAAAATCCCTGCCCTCATGGAGCTTACATTCTAAGGGGGGGAATAAAATAAGTGAGTAATACATATAGTATGCTAGGTGATAATGAGTCCTAAGGAGAAAAGTAAAGCAGGGAAGCAGAGAAGGCAAAGTAAAAGAGAGGGGATGGCAGGAGGGGCTGCAATTTTCAATAGAATGGTCAGGGAAGGCCTCACCAAGAAGATCTGCAGGAGGTGAGTGAGCAGGCCAACCAGACATCTGGGGAAAGAGCATTCCAGGCCAGGAGCTTGGCGGGCATGTTAAATGCACAACAAAAAGGTCAACTGATTCCCAGAGCAGGGTGAGTGATGGGGAGAATAGTTGGAGATGAGGACTTTGGCTTTGGCTTTGGAGTAACATGTAGCCATTGGGCAGTTCCGAGCAGAGAAGTTATGTGATCTGATTTATGTTTTACTGAGAAGTGAGAAGTGGCTGGGTTCTGGATACCCGTTGCAGATAGAGCTGACGGGATTTGCTGAGGAATTGGCCGTGGGATGCGTAATGACTGTTGGGGAGGAAAAAACTTTCCTCTACCCTTCTAGGTTCTTCTGGCTGGTCTAGTCATTAAATTGAAGTGAGACAGATTAACAGGAGAAAATCACATTTTAATTTGGTACTTACAGAAATTCGTAGAAATATGAGACTCAAAGAAATGACCAAAGCAGGCAGATTTTATACCTTTTCGACAGAGAAACAATAAATGTGTGAAGAACTGACAAGACAAAGAAACTTAGGCTTGGGTACTAATCGGTGAGGAAACTAAGCAGAGTTTGTTTACATAACACTTACCCTGTGCCAGGTACTGTTCTAAGAGCTGAAGAAACCTCCCTATCTCTGGCAATAAGGATGTCTCTCTACCTCCTGGCGCAGGGAGAGGACCTTTCCCTTGGGAGGTGTATTTCCTGTTTTCAGGGGGACAGAGAGGAGGGTCATAGCGTCCTTTACACACTGGCTGTTTCTCAGATAACTTTAATTCAAAATAATTAATATGCCAAAGTGGTATATTTGGGGGTGGCCTGTCCTGAACCCTGTCATGACCCCAAGGTTTTTGGTCTGAGTGATTGAAAGCATGGAGTCTCCATTTTGGAAATGAAGAAGACTGTGGGAGGAGCAGGTCTGGGGGGAAGGCATCGAGGATTTGGTGTTGAGCCTCCTAAATGTGATGTGGCAACAAGACATCCAGGTGGTGATGCCAAGGAGGCCTTTGGTTATACAGGTGTGGAGTTCAAGATAGAGGTCCCTCACAAATGAACTTACCTATGAAACAGAAGCAGACCCGCAGACATAAAGATCAGAATTGTAGTTGCCAAGGGAGAGGGGTGTGGGACAGGGATGGATTGAGAGCTTGGGATTAGCAAACTATTACATATGGAATGGATAAACAACAAGGTCCTACTGTAGGGCTTCCCTGGTGGCACAGTGGTTAAGAATCCGCCTGCCAATACAGGGGACACGGGTTTGATCCCTGGTCTGGGAAGATCCCACATGCCGCGGAGCAACTAAGCCCGTGAGCCACAACTACTGAAGCCTGGGCACCTAGAGCCCACGAGCCACAACTACTGAGCCCGCGTGCCACAACTACTGAACCCTGTGCTCTACATCCCACTCGCCACAACTACTGAGCCCGCTTGCCTAGAGCCCATGCTCCGCAGCAAGAGAAGCCACCACAATGAGAAGCCCGCACACCGCAACGAAGAGTAGTTGCCACTCGCCACAACTAGAGAAAGCCTGTGTGCAGCAATGAAGACCCAACACAGCCAAAAATAAATGAAAATAAAATAAAGTTTTTTAAAAAGGCCCTACTGTATAGCACAGGGAACTATATTCAATATCCTGTGATAAACCATAATGGAAAAAATATGAAAAATAATGTATATATATGTATAACTGAATCTCTTTGAAGTACAGCAGAAATTAACACAACATTGTAAATCAACTATACTCCAATAAAATAATTAAAAAACAAAAAAGATAGAGGTCCCTGCTGGAACTATGACTGTGGGAGTTGTCCAGTATACAGCGGCAAGAACCATATCCAGTACATACTTAAAGCCATGGTCTAGATGAGACCACTAGGAAACGCTAGGAAAGAACAGAGATCTGAAGACACAGCCCTGGGGCACTCCGCGATTTACAACTCAGGGGATGAGGAGGAAACTGCCAAGGAGCCTGAGAACCGGGGAAGTAGGAGAAAAGCCAGAGAGTGTGGTGTCCCGGAGGAGGAGGAAGAAGAGGTCAAGTTTGTCAGTTATGCAGATGGGACCAGTCACAGGAAGATGGAGAAAACTGATCCTTGGATTTGGCAGCATGTAAGTTGTTGATGATCATATAGGGAAAACCTCAGTCTTTTTCCTTCATATGTAGGGACAAACCCAGTTCTTCCCCAGTGTGTGTTTCTTCCCTGTATGTCTCCTTTACCTACAAAGGGAACATTTCACTTCTGACACTTCTGGTCACCAAATGTGTGTGTGTCGGGTGGTGTTCCCCACATCAACAAGCAATTCTCAGACACCAGTGGGGTGTCCAATTCAACTCAATTCTGACACTATTTACCCGGAGATAGCATTAGATTCCACAGGTTAAGGGCTCAGTTCCACAAGACTGCCACACACACACCCAACTTCAGATGCCAGTCACAAGCCAAGGTTATCACCTGTGCTTCTGACCAACCAGCTATAGATCAGAGGTTCCAATGACCCCCTTCTTTGGTTTGATTAATTTTCTAGAGCAGGTAACAGAACTCAGGGAAACACATTTACCAGTTTATCAAAGGATATGATAAAGGCTACAGAACAGCCAGATGAAGAGATACATAGGCTGAGGTCTGGGAGGATCCCAAGTGCAGGAGCTTCCGTCCCTGTGGAGCTGGGATGTGTCATCCTCCCGATATGGATGGGTTCACCGACCTGGAAGCTCCTCGAACCCCCTACTACTGGGATTTTATGGAGGCTTTCATAAATTTTATGGGCATGATCCATGATTAACTCCATTTCCAGGCCCTCTCCCCTCTCTGGAGAATGTGGGGGGAGCTGAAAATCCCAAGATTTTAATCATGGCTTGGTCTTTCTGGTGACCAGCCCCCATCCAGGAGCCATCCAAGGGCCCACCCAGAATCACCTCAGTAGAGCAAAAGACGTTCTTCATTGCTCTTATCACTTAGGAACTTATAACAGTTTTAAGAGCCCTGTGTTAGGGATGGGGTCGAAGACAGATGTTAGAACAAGAGATGCTCCTAGTATTCTTTTCTTTTTTTTTTTTTTTTTTTTTCGGTACGCGGGCCTCTCACTGTTGTGGCCTCTCCCGTTGCGGAGCACAGGCTCCGGATGCGCAGGCCCAGCAGCCAGGGCTCACGGGCCCAGCCGCTCCGCGGCATGTGGGATCTTCCCCCGCTCCTAGTATTCTCATCACTTAGGAAATTGTGAGGGTTTTAGGAGCTCTGTGCCAAGAACCAGGACAGAGAGCAATATATATATTCTCTATTATCTCACAGTGACCTTAACAAGAACAACTTTGGTGGAGTGGAGGGGACAAAAGCCAGTTTAGAGAGTATGTAAAAGAGAGAGTTGGAGGCCATAGACTGGGTGGGGGGAAGCAAATGCAGATCAGGATTTTGCAAGCGTTAGAAAAGGGGAAGGAGAGAAATGGGGCAATAGCTAGAGGAAACCATTTTTCTTTTTCTTCGATTGGAGCTTCAACAGCATATTTGTGTGGTGATAGAAAAGATCCAGTAGAGAGGGAAAAAATGACACAGGAGAGAGAGGGCAACTGCTGGAGCAAGGTCCTGAGGTAAGTGAGGGGGAATGGCATCGAGTGCCAACAGGTCTTGGCAGAAACTCAGTATAGAATCTTCAGCCCTAAGGGTTGGGAAAGACCTTAGAGGTGATTACTCCAACTTTCTTCCATATGCAGTAATTCCCCCCCCACAGCCTCCCAGAAAATGCTGGTCCAGCCTTTGCTTGAACATCTCCAGTGATGATGAACTGACTACTACCCAAAGCAGTTATTTTCATTTATGACCCCTACAGTGGTTAGGTACCTCTTCATAACTGTACTGTACCCCAGTCTGCCTCTCTGTCAGTTTCACGCACTGGACCAGGCTCTGTGCTCCAGGACCACAGAGACTGATAGTAATATCAATTGCTAAGCATTTTGCAGATTTCAAGCACTCTTTTATAGACCCCCCTCACTGGATCCTTACAGCCCAGGGAGGAAGGTATTAACTTCCAAGCCATTGCACCGATGAAAAAACTGAGGCTCAAGGAGATTAAGTGACCAAAGAGAGCAGGCCTAGTAAATTGCAGAGCAATGAATTCAGCTGAGGGTTCCTGAATCCATAGCCCACAGTTTCCACTCCTCCACTCTGCCTTAAGTCCCCTCCCCTCTCTCACAGGCCAGCCGTCTGGTTTTTGTTTTTTTTTTTTTCCGGTACGTGGGCCTCTCACTGTTGTGGCCTCTTCCGTTGCAGAGCAGAAGGTCCGGACGCACAGGCTCATGGGCCCAGCCGCTCCGCGGCATGTGGGATCTTCCCGGACCAGGGCACGAACCTGCGTCCCCTGCATCGGCAGGCGGACTCTCAACCACTGCGCCACCAGGGAAGCCCAGATGTCTGGCTTTTTAAAGGCAGCTGTCATGTTCCCTGTGAGCCTTCTCCTCCTCCAGCTAAACATTCCCAACTTTCAATCACTTCTCACCTGAAGTCCCTTCACTGCTGTTCACCCCTGTAGATGGATTCCAAAAACTGAGCACAGTATTCTTCTTGTGTCCCCACCCGCTGTGCTCTGGGCGCTGTCCTGCCATTCCTGCAGCCTGGAATCCAATTCCTGCCTTGGAAAAGAAGCCTCCTCAATCTGTTGTCTTACTCGTTTTTCACTCATAAATATGAATAACTTGTATATGTGTTTTTGGTCTCTTTTGTTCCTTTACAAAATCTTCTGTCCCCAGGAGCCCTGAGAAACAAGCGTTCTGTGAGCACAGAAGGAGGTGCATGAGGGAGCCCTGACATTTAATTATAATTTGAAATGTGTGGAGAAGTGTGAACCCTACCCGACTTGCTAGATTAGGCACGTGGGCCCTATCTGTCTTCAGAAGGAGTGTGTCCTCCCTCTGGATCTTGATGAATGAAACCATGTCGGGTTATTGCATCCGCCTGGATTTCCAGCAGCTCTGAGCATCTGGCGGACAGGAAACGAATCAACTGACTATTCTTCCCAGCCCACTCTTGCCAAACTGGCTGTCAAGGGACCTTAGGAACAGAACTCCTGATGATGCCACCTGGAAAGGGTGGCCAAACTGGGGCGGGTCCTTCCTTGTGCCTTCAGGGAGCAGCTAAACTTCCAGAAGAATGGAAACCACCCTGGATAGGTATTACTGAACTGGCGGCTCCAGGGTCTTAGTATACCCAGCAGGCAGTTGACCTTGATCCCTCAACTGTCCTGGCAGGGCCAGGCAGGGTTGTTTTTCTTCCAGGGATCGGCAACCTGTGGCATGCATGCCAAAGATGGCACGCAAATCCATTAGCAATGGCACTGCGACCAGCCGCGATGCTCCCTCCTTCTCCCTTTCCCTGCTCTTCCCTAGCCACCCACTGGAAGAGTGGACCCAGGGACAGTGTCTTCTCTTGAAAGCCCGTGCCCAGCTTGAGGTCCTCCTTGCCCCTCTACCAACCTGGACCAAACCCCCAGCACATCGAACAAAGGGATCATGCTCTTAGCAGACCAGTCATGAGGAACTGCCCACACCTACCCTAACAATAGGTGAAGCTAGACAGAGAGGGTATCATGCTTAGTGAAATAAGTCAGACAGAGAAAGACAGATACTGTATGATCTCACTTATATGTGGAATCTAAAAAATACAACAGACTAGTGAATATAACAAAAAGAAACGGACTCACAGATATAGAGAATAAACTAGTGGTTACCAGTGGGGAGAAACAGGGGAGAAGGACAAGATAGGGGCACTGGATTAATAGGTACAAACTACTATGTATAAAATAAATAAGCTACAAGGATATATTGTACAGCACAGGGAATATAGCCAATATCTCTTATAATAACTATATTTGGAGTATAACCTTTAAAAACTGTGAATCACTAGGTTGTAAACCTGAAACTTATATAATAGTATACATCAACTATACCTCAATTTTAAAAAAAGAGAAAGAGGGCTTCCCTGGTGGCGCAGTGGTTGAGAGTCCGCCTGCCGATGCAGGGGACACGGGTTTGTGCCCCGGTCTGGGAAGATCCCACATGCCGTGGAGCGGCTGGGCCCGTGAGCCATGGCCACTGAGCCTGTGTGTTTGGAGCCTGTGCTCCGCAACGGGAGAGGCCACAACAGTGAGAGGCCCGCGTACCGCAAAAAATAAAAATAAAAATAAATAAAAAAGAAAGAAAACAGAGTATGGTTTCCCCAAAGCCACAGAATACACAGATGATGACAGACTCAGTGCCAGTAAAGGCACAGACCCTATTTCTTGATCTCCAGAAACAGAATGAATGACAAAGAGGCACGATATAAAATGCTTCAAGTTGAGATCTCACCAGGCTCTGCCCATCTGAGTGGAAACAATGTTCCGGTGAACTCAGCCTCAGCCCGTACAAGGGCCATTGAAACATTAAGGCCATGGCTTGGAGGCCTTGGGTCATTTAGAAAGATGCCACAGGGACTTCCCTGACAGTCCAGGGAAACGCAGTTAGGACTCCGCGTTTCCACTGCAGGGGGCACGGGTTTGATCCCTGGTTGGGGAACTACGGTCCCGCACGCAGCGTGGCGTGGCCAAAAAAAAAAAAAAAAAAGAAAAGAAAGATACCACAAACCCAAGCAGGGGATTCTCTTCCCTCATTTATCTCATGTAAGAGACAGATACGGTCTCACAGAGGAGCTGCCATGAAACTTAGGGTTCAGATGGCAGAGTTGAGTGTGCCTCTAATTTAAAGTCTCCAAGATCAGAGTTTTCTCCCCTATCAGGCTCCCGCATGTCTGAGATCTCCACCATTCGAGCCAATCCTTCAGGTTAAGGCATTGAAGCCCCCTATCACGAGGCAAATATTTCAGAGCATAGGCTTTTGGCTGAACATCTGCCCCTTGAGCCAGACTGCCTGGGTTTGAATCCCAGCTCCACCACATGCTAGCTGTGCAAACTTGGGCAAGTCACTTAACCTCTTAACTTCTCTGTGCCTTAGTTTCCTCATCTGTAAAATGGCGGTAATAATGGAACCTGCTCGCAAGGTTAGTTTGAGGATTCAGTGAGCTAATACATGTAAGCTTGGAGCAGTGGCTGGCACATAGGAAGTGCTCACCAGATGTTAACTGTTACCATTATGATGGGGTCACATTGTAAAGGGCTTTGAATGGGAGGCCAAGGAACAATGCAGGCTCAGGTCCTGCCTGGTTCCCAGACTCTCCTCCTCCCCCTCCATGACTGGAGCCACTTTCCGAGGATCAATCAACCCTCTAGCTACAGACTCAGCCCAGCCCCAGGCTCTAGCTCAGAAGGATGTCAGCAGTTCCAGCCCAGCATTCTGGGATTCTGCCTGGGGTCAACCTTACTACTGGACCAGCCCTGACTTCAGACTTCAGTTCTGACAACTGGGCAGCCCCATTACTCCTGAGGCCCAGCCCCACATCCCATCATGCCTCAGTTCTGGTTGCTAAATCCTTGCCTTTTCCCCTGTGATTGCTTTGGGGACCTTTAACCAACCTAGATGAGAAATTGAGATGTAAGTCATATGAGAACCACTCAGGATTCTATATGATGAAATGTTGGGTGTGACAGGCAACAGAATGCTGTGAAGAGGGCAGTGATTAAGATTAGAGCTGCCTGGAGGAAGCAGAGCTGTGATAGGTAGCATCTGTGGTGGCGGAAGGTGGAAGTGAAAAATGAGTCTGGTCACCTGCCTAGACCTTTAGCTTAGGCCCCTAAAGCTCACTTTACAATCTTGCTCTGGTTCCCAGTGCCTCACTGCCTGTCCTGTCCCATAGCAGTTAACTGGGTCATGTCCTATATCTGGAGAGATGGCAATGCCTACCGAAACTGAAGACAGCAGTGGCATCTCTGGATCGGAGGATGTCACAGTGATGCCCTTTGTTTTTTGTTTTTTTTAAATTCGTATTTATTTATTATTATTATTATTGTTTTAATGTATTTATTTTTGGCTGTGTTGGGTCTTCGCTGCTGCGTGCGGGCTTTCTCTAGTTGCGGCGAGCGGGGGCTACACTTCGTTGTGGTGCATGGGCTTCTCATTGCGGTGGCTTCTCTTGTTGCGGAGCACAGGCTCTAGGGCGTGCGGGCTTCAGTAGTTGTGGCACGTGGGCTCAGTAGTTGTGGCTCGCGGGCTTTAGAGTGCAGGCTCAGTAGTTGTGGTGCATGGGCTTAGTTGCTCCGTGGCATGTGGGATCTTCCTGGCCTAGGGCTTGAACCCATGTCCCCTGCATTGGCAGGCGGGTTCTTAACCACTGCACCACCGGGGAAGCCCCTGATGCCCTTTGTTGATGGATACTCATTGGAGAACTACTGAGGGATCCCTTGAAATAAAAATGAGTCTGGATCTTCCAAGCCAGCATCATTATCATTTAAAGCCAACAGCCTCATTCTTCTTGGAGGTTTCCCAAAAGGAACAAGATCGGGCCTTTACTGTCTTTCACAAACTCTCAGCATCAGGTTCAACTTGGGGTGAACCAAGTCTTTCCCACAATCCTTTGGGAACCATTTGCAGGCAACTCACTCCCTCCTCTGGCTCGGAACTGACCACTCTTGCTCTCACAGGGACAGATCATGGGCATGGATAGTGGACAGGATTTGTCTATACCAATGCTTCTCAAGCTATCTGTGGTGAAAGATAGGTTATTTGGTTTTTTAATTTCCAATCTGTCATGAACAAATACTATTTTAAAAGTTTTTTAAAAAGAATCATGCACTTGGATGCTGCAGCAGTATCAAAGTTGTGTATATGTTGCCAAGCTCTCAGTGTCCTTTCTTATCTCATTGGACTGGCATCTGTCCACAGACCACACCATTCTCGGCCTCTCTGGACTCCATGTGCTCAATGAGGAGATGCTGGAAGATGGATGTGGACTCCCCAGGAAAGGCTGGCTCTGGGAGATTCTGCCCATTCCCTGACCAAAGCAATGACGCAAGGGAGGCCAGACTGCTAGAAGATCTGCCACTTGCTAGCAGCCCCCGGTGACCTTGGGCAAGTTACCTAACCTCTCTGAGCCTCAGTTTCTGCATCTGTAAAATGAAGATAATGTCTAACAGTACCTTTCTCATGAGGCTGTTGTGAGAGTTAAATGAGATATAATACATGGAAAGCAGTTGGCACAGTGCCTGGCACGCTGCTCACTCTTATTGTGTACTTACTGAAACAATACTGTCTACTAGAGGCTACACTGTGTATTGGTTAAGAGCCCAGGTTTGGGAGTCATTCCATTTTTGGCTTGGAGTGCCAGCACGGCCACCTACTCCATTTTGTCATCTGAAAAATGGACATACCACTTGGAGCTCCCTCACAGGGCCGTGAGGAGGATTCAGTGCTCGGCTCTGGGTCTTGCACATAGTAAGTGCCCGATGACTGGTGGTTACGTTCCAGTTTTGCCAGTATCCTCCTTCTAAGCCTGACCTCTACTCTGCCATAGACCACGCAGAGGGAAACGTGCCCCTAGCTGGGAGAATAAGATCAGCAGTCTTCCCTCCTTCTGGTGTCTGAAACCAGAAACTATGTGTCACTGAGCCAGCCAGAATCTTTTGGTTGTGATAGAGGGAGTGTGAGCACTGGAACCAAACAGACCTGTTTGAATACTGGCTCCATCACATACTAGCTGTGTATCCTTGAATTAGTTTCTTCACCTGTTGGGACCTCGGTTGTCTCATTTGTAAAATGGAACTAATGCAATAAACCAATTGTCTCTAAAGTGAGGAGTACAAGATGATTCATTGAGATGTGGGAAGAAAATATTACACCTTTTATTTAAAGTTATTTTGTAACAAAAGGATAAAAGAAATTAAACTGTAATGTACCCAAGACATGCAGTGACACTGGCACCCTCATTTGGTCTATTTGTAACATGGCTGCTGATGGGTATCCTGAAGGAAGAATGGGAATTTCACAACACAGAAGTGTTTGATGGTGGCGTCCATCCTCTTTCATTTTATTTTTAGCCTATTGAAAAGTTCTGCAATGTCTGTGTTGGGTTGTGAATTTGCAGATTATATCATCTGGTTTTAACTAAACCAGTCCTCCCCAAATGGAAAACTGGCTTGAAAAGATTCCGACAAATAAACCACAGCCTGAATGAAGATACTATGAAGAATACAAGTACAAGTGGGCAACAGGAAAATGGCAGAACTGATTCATCTCCCATTCCTAGATAGGTTTTCCATCAGCCCCATTCCAAAATAAAAACAACAATGAACAAATTGGTTCTGATAAGAAATCAGCCAAAAAAAAGAAAGAAAGAAAGAAAGAAAAAGAAAACATCAAGAAAGCTACTTAGGGAAGTCCCTGGCAGTCCAGTGGTTAGGACTCGGGACGCTCACTGCCAGGGCCAGGTTCAATCCCTGGTCGGGGAACTGAGATCCTGCAAGCTGTGCAGCACAGCCAAAAAAAAAAAAAAAAAAAAAAAGGAATGAAAAAAAAAGAAGTTCAACTTGAAAAAAAAGAAAGCTAATTAAAGTATGGTTCACGTCCACTTTGTTAATAAACTCACTTTAAGTGTGTACTTTGCCTTGATATATTAGCTAATAATGATATGAAGCTATAATGATTAGCAAGATCTTTAAAATCTAAGCATCCATTTAACTGATCAATGGTGGTAGACATTAAGATGGTGATTACTTTTTTGGCAGTTTTGAACCATGTCTGGAAATTCTCCTTTTGAGGGGAGGAGTCTGTGTTTCCTTCACTTGAATCTGAGTGACCAACATAGTGCGGTGGAAGTGATGCTAGATCATAGACCACGTAGAGAGGCCATCTATACGTGTTCTGGCCAGCAGCTCCAGCTGAAGTTCCAGCCAACAGCCATCATAAAATGATGGACATGAGGAAAGACATCTCCAGAAGATTTCAGCCGCCAGGTGTCCAGTCACCCCCAGCCATTGTGTGTTCCCAGCCAATCCCCAGAGGTCATGGAGCAGAGACAAGCCATCCCCATGTGCCCTGTCTGAATTCTTGACCTACAGAATCCATGAGCATAAAAAATGGCCATTTTTCACTACATTTTGGGGTAATTCATTACACAGCAATAAGAACTAAAGGGGTAATGAAAGGGAGGGGGCACAAAGGAGACTTCTGGGTGCTATGATATTCTTTTTTTTTTTTTTTTTGGCTGTGCCGCCCGGCTTGCAGGATCTTAGTTCCTCAACCAGAGATTGAACCTGGGCCACGGCAGTGAAAAGGCCAAGTCTTAACCACTGAACCGCCCAGGAATTCCCGATATTCTATTTCTTGACCTGGCTGCTGGTTATACAAGTGTGTTCAGTTTGTAAAAATTTGTCAAGCTGTACACTTGTGATTTGTGCACTTTTCTATATGTATGTCATAGTTTCTTTAAGTTTACATGAAAAAACTGGGCATCCAGGACATAAAAATAAATCTCTACTATTTTTTTTTTTTTTTTTTTTTTTTTTTTGCGGTACACGGGCCTCTCACTGTTGTGGCCTCTCCCATTGTGGAGCACAGGCTCCGGACGCGCAGGCTCAGCGGCCATGGCTCACGGGCCCAGCCGCTCTGTGGCATGTGGGATCTTCCCGGACCAGGGCACGAACCCGTGTCCCCTGCATCGGCAGGTGGACTCTCAACCACTGTGCCACCAGGGAAGCCCTCTACTATTTTTTTAATCAATGTTTAACATCAAGTGATTTTCAATATAGTACCTTATTAGATCTCACTAAACGTAAAGATACATGCTTAGAAGCTTTGTTTGAAGTTTCATACTAAATAAAGAAAAACGAAAGTTCACAGATCCCTTTAGGGAAACACTTGTTTTTCCCATCATGGTAAAAATGGGCAAAATAAAACCATGTGAAACAACATGATGACAAACTAAACTCCAGTCTTTTGTCAGCAAATACTGTTGGAAGGCATCTAGAAAACACTGCTGAATATTTGAACAAACAGTATTAGAATAAATGATAGAGTTTGGGAGGTTTGCTGTACAGCTGGATAAAATATTTCTAACATTTTCAGCTTTGTATTTGCTAGATTCTGTCTCAGTAATGAAATCCACAAAGAACTACTTTTTTGTGGGCTTCTAAAGGAAAGATATAAAGAACAAGATATAGTATGTACAAAAAATGATTGGTTTAATTTTTTTAAATTTTTATTGGAGTACAGTTGATTTACAATGTTGTGTTAGTTTCAGGTGTACAGCAAAGTGAATCAGTTATATATATACATATATCCACTCTTTTTAAAATTCTGTTTCCATATAGGTCATTACAGAGTATTGAGATGGTTTTATCTTTTTTAAATGCCTTACAGAAAAAGTGGAAATGCAGTTTTTTACTCTAATGAAGTGCTGTTTTGACAGGAATATTTTTCAAAAGGTGGGGGTGAATTTCAAGGTAAGTTTACTGAAAAAGTTGGCAACCTTTCACAGCAAAGGTATTGAAGTCTGGAATGTACAAACTGCTATAGGATTCACCAATATCCTACAGAAACTAGACTTTTGAAATGTTCATAGTACTCTATTTTGTAATAAGGTAGGGAGTGACACTCCCTTTGCCACTTCCCTACCACACAGAGGGTAGCTGGCTATTTCGTGGCAAAGTCCTTAAAAGAGTTTTCAAACTAAAAGATAGCTTCCTTTCACACAAAGGTACATGTTTCAAATATACTGACCTTTTCTGTGGTGTCCTTTAACAGTCAGTGGCTATTTTTTTAAAACCATTATAATAAACACACTCAATATAGCTCTTCAAGGTTAAGTTGATATTTTAACAATGAGTGAGAAAATAACTGCTTTGGATGGAAACTCAGTTCACGGAGAGAACATTTGGAGAACAGATATTTGTGTTTTCATTGTTATGTAATTTTATTGCCAAAAATGATGTAAGTTGCATACCTAGAAAACCTCTCATATCTACACACTTAAAACCTGGGACTGAAAATATCTACCCTGAAAATGTCTTTCAAATGTAGAGTTTTGATGGATTTTGAACACATTTGTTAAAAACACAAAAGTGCAACAAGTGCTGATTGGCTGGCAAGAACAAATGATTGGCATCAGGAAAGGTGATGGTTTACCAGCTGAATTTCATCAAAAGCTGTTGCATAATTGGTGGGTGGAATAGGAAAAGGAGAACCATGACGATGTGGTAAACTCAGCCCATGGAATTTGTCTTCCATTGAGAGCTGTGTATCTTTTTCAGACATCTTCCTCATCTATGACAGCCGCTGAAACCAAGTGCTGAAATAAACTAAACTTAGAACCACACCTTCACATAGCTGTATTATAGCATATAATTATAGCTGTATTACTGTATTACTATATTAACCCAAGATTTTTTTTTTTTTTTTTTTTTTTTTTTTTTGCTGTACGCGGGCCTCTCACTGTTGTGGCCTCTCCCGTTGAGGAGCACAGGCTCCAGACGCGCAGGCTCAGCGGCCATGGCTCACGGGCCCAGCCGCTCCGCGGCATGTGGATCTTCCTGGACCAGGGCACGAACCGGTGTCCCCTGCATCAGCAAGCGAACTCTCAACCACTGTGCCACCAGGGAAGCCCCCAAGATTTTTTTTTAATGAAGCATATGTGATCACATTCTCTGTAGGAAAAAAAAATGTATTCATAACATTTTATTTATTTATTTATTTATGGCTGCATTGGGTCTTTGTTGATGCGCGCGGGCCTAGTTGCGGCGAGTGGGAGCTGCTCTTGATTGCAGTGCACAGACTTCTCATTGCGGCGGCTTCTCCTGTTGTGGAGTTCAGGTTGTAGGCACGCGGGCTTCAGCAGTTGTGACTCACGGGCTCCAGAGCGCAGGCTCAGCAGCTGTGGTTCAGGGGCTTAGCTGCTCCACAGCCTGTGGGATCCTTCCGGAACAGGGCTCGAACCCGTGTCCCCTGCATCGGCAGGCAGACTCCTAACCACTGCACCACCAGGGAAGCCCTCATAACATTTTAGTGAGAGTCAAAATCGTTTTTTGTACTACAAATATTATAAAAAGTTTAAACTGTTTGAAAATACTGTTTATTTCATCCTTGTCTCATCCTTTTAAAATGTCCTTTTTGTGTATGCTTTAGAACATACATAGTGTATTAGTAGAGTAACACATGCACATGATTTTATAAAACACTCAAGTATTGAGAATACTTCTCAAAATATTTTTAGTAGAGGGGTGTGCAATCGAAAAAGTTGGGAGGACTTCCCTGGTGGCACAGTGGTTAAGAATCTGCCTGCCAATGCAGGGGACACGGGTTCGATCCCTGGTCCGGTAAGATCCCACATGCCGTGGAGCAACTAAGCCCGTGCGCCACAACTACTGAGCCTGCGCTCTAGAGCTCGTGAGCCACAACTCCTGAGGCTGCGAGCCACAACTACTGAGCCCACATGCCACAACTACTGAAGCCTGTACACCTAGAGTCCGTGCTCTGCAACAAGAGAAGCCACAGCAATGAGAAGCCCGGGCACTGCAATGATGAGTAGCCCCCGCTCACTGCAACTAGAGAAAGCCTGCACGCAGCAACGAAGACCCAACGCAGCCAAAAATAAATAAAATTTAAAAAAAAAGTTGGGAGACCACTGAATAGTGCCTACCTTGTTTTAGGGCATCAACCAGGTTATGAATGCAATGTGCTCAGCACATAATAAGTCCTCAGTGAGGCTCTTTTTAAAAAAATTTATTTTTGGCTCTTTGGCTCTTATGATATCCTCTATATGAGTGATGCATTAGAGGCAGTGTGAAATGATGGTGAAAAGCAAGAGCCTTGCAGTCAGGCAAAGTTGGATGTGTTCCCCTGCCACTTACTAGCTGAGAGAATGTGACCAATGAACTTCGCAGGACTTCCCTGGTGGCGCGGTGGTTACGAATCCGCCTGTTGATGCAGGGGACACGGGTTCGAGCCCTGGTCCACGAAGATCCCACATGCCTCGAAGCAACTAAGTCCGTGTGCCACAACTACTGATCCTGTGCTCTAGAGCCCACGAGCCACAACTACTGAGCCCGCATGCCACAACTACTGAAGCCCACATGCCTAGAGCCGGTGCTCCGCAACAAGAGAAGCCACCGAAATGAGACACACACGCACTGCAACCAGAGAAAGCCCGCGTGCAGCAACGAAGACCCAATGCAGCCAAAAATAAATAAATAAATAAATAAATTTAAAAATCCTTTCTCCTTCCCATTTCCTTTAAAAAAAAAAAAACTTCTCTGGGCCTCAATTTTTCATTAGTCCCCATCTCTTAGAGTTGTTATAAAGATTAAGAGAGGGCTTCCCTGGTGGCGCAGTGGTTGGGGGTCCACCTGCTGATGCAGGGGACGCGGGTTCGTGACCCACATGCCGCGGAGCGGCTGGGCCTGTGAGCCATGGCCGCTGAGCCTGCACGTCCGGAGCCTGTGCTCCGCAACGGGAGAGGCCACAATAGTGAGAGGCCCGCGTACCGCAAAAAAAAAAAAAAAAAAAAAAAAAAAAAAAGAAAGTACTTTGAAAACCATAAAGCATTATTATTCCAAACCTTACATATTACAGAAACTAACGGCTCTCGAATAGAGTAAGGAAGCACTTTGTTCTGCTCACCATTCTCCCTCTCTCTCCAGATTGTTCACATTCTCTTCAATGTGACACCCTGGCCTTCTCACCACAGCCCCTGATGCTAGTACCTCCTTCCTTGCACCTACTTAAGGGCCAAGGGTGAGCAGCCTGATCCTGGGTAAAAACCTGAATTCACATCAAGAAAAAGCCTGCCATGTCTCTATTCCCAGGTAGAAATCTGTGCGACCTTTCTGGTTTTCTCAATAGCTAGCTGGTTAGAGCGCCCTCGTGTGTCTCCACGTGGTAATACCTGAGGTCTTTCCTGAGAGGTGACTTTTTCATCGCAGCCTCAGTAAAAGGTGTAATGGAAATTTTTTTCTCGTCACACTTTATGGCCCATGCTTGACACTTGGACTCCAGTTAAGCCATTGCAGCCCGAGTCTTAGGCAGGTTTCCTGCTCGCGCTCAGGCCTAAAGATTTCTTCCTGCTCCCTGTCCACACCTTTCTCCTCGGTCATTTTGAAAAACCCTGGTCTCACCATTCACAGATGTCAATTTGGTCTAACCACCTTCTATTATTCCAAACTTACCCAGCTCCCAAAGTAAGATCATACGTTTTTCTAAAAAGGAAAGAAAGTAAATCCAAAATAATAGAAAAGGATGTTTTAAGTGTTTACTAAATATGATTTGTTCTATAGTCTAAGGAAAAGGTATCGAGAATGTTAAACCTTTCACAGGGGTCTCCCCATGGAAAGCCCTGACACTTGGGAAGGGGTAAATGACGATCAGAGACAGTGATGTCTGGCAGTGCGTGCATGCGTGTGCACACGAACACATGTTTACACACTCTCACAGTCGCACACTCTTCTGCTCAGGGAGCTTTCTCTCTCGTGGCTTTCTCTCTCACTGAGAATCATGTGATATCAGCTCAGCTCTTGGGAGGAAAGAAAACTTATATTTTATATCTGGAACCTCAAGAATGTTCCCTGCATGGACTTCCCTGGTGGTCCAGTGGTTAAGACTGCTCACTTCCTAGGCAAGGGGCATGGGTTCAGTCCCTGGTTGGGAAAGTAAGATCGCACATGCCACACGGTGTGGCAAAAAAAAAAAAAAAAAAAGAATGTTCCCTGCTCCCTCCATCAGCTACCGTTATAAAAGCCTGAGGGACTTTACTTCCCATATTCCACACATTCCCCTCATGCCTGTTCTGCATCCATGGATTTTTCTGCATCCATGAGCCCCATTGGCAAACTCCACTGTGAGCCAAAGATACATGTGCTTTTGGCTTCACCCCAGGAGCATGTTCCTGAAAAGTTGCGGGCAAATTAAATTTTTGCAGGTCAGTTATGATTCCCCACCGGCTTCCAATGAGACTTTTGAGCTGCGCTCTCTCCTCCTCAAGATTGATTTTCAACACTTCAGCTTGAAGTTTCTCTGCCTCTTGCCATCCTCCCTGACAGTTAAACCTCATCTGGAAAATGAAGAATCTAACCAAGGAAACATTAAGAACTCTCGAATAGTCCAGGACCTGGTTCTAATAGTCCAGGACCTATAAAAAATACACTAGAGGGCTTCCCTGGTGGCGCAGTGGTTGAGAGTCCGCCTGCCAATGCAGGGGACGCGGGTTCGTGCCCCGATCTGGGAGGATCCCACATGCCGCAGGGCAGCTGAGCCCGTGAGCCATGGCCGCTGAGCCTGTGCATCCGGAGCCTGTACTCCGCAACGGGAGAGGCCACAGCAGTGAGAGGCCCACGTACCGCAAAACAAAAACAAAAACAAAAACAAAAACAAAAAAAAACACTAGAGAGGCTGCCATTTGGAAAAGACACCAGGTACCACCATTCAAAATGCAAACCCTCATCCTACATCCAACTTTTGGAGAAGCTATTTCCAAGGGCTTGAGGGGTTTTGCCCCACTCCCTTGGAGGGGGAGCAGCTGCCTGAGGGGATGGGCATTTTCAGTTTAGGAGGATTTTTACTATCCCTTCTGCTTTCTGCTCTCTTCACCCCACTCCCAGGTGTCAGATTCCAGAGACCTGTTGACTGAAGAAAAACACACAACCCAAAATTTGCAAGTTATGTTTTCTTCAGTGGACTTACTGAGGACTATAGCCTGGGAGGCAGCCTCTCAGAGAGCTCTAAGGAACTGTGCCAAAGAAGTAAAGGAGGAGCCATGATATACGGGAGTTTTTGCAAGAAAAAAATAAAAACATGGGTTCAAACATCAAAGACTACAGCTAATCACAGAAAACAGACATCTCAAAGTAGTGATTTTAGCCTCCCACCCTTTTTTTTTGGCCACGCCATGAAGCTTGTGGGATCTTAGTTCCCCGACCAGGGATTGAACCCAGAGCCCTCAGCAGTGAGAGCATAGAGTCCTAACCACTGGACCACCAGGGAATTCCCTAGCCCTTTTCTCTGTATGGCAAGATGCAAGCGTCTGGGCTCATGGAAATTATTCCTTATTTAAGCATCTTAACTATCTTGGGCCAGTATCCTGTTTTTCTCCATCCTGAGTTCCCCTCAGGGTGCGCTGTGGGGCGGTGGGGGACGGTGGCTGCAGGGGCTCCTGGCTTGATGGCAGTTGACATTCATTGTTCACTAGCAGGCAGCATTCTTTGTTTACTGGAATGGCAGGTGATACTCTTTGTCCACAGACCCTCTCTCCTGAAATAGAGATGGGTGCTGTGGTCCCGGGGAACCATGTATGCAACTGGTGACCTAGACATGCACTTGGTAAGTAAAGAGTCGCTAGGGAAGCACCTTGGCTTTGGTCTCTGGCAACAGTTAAGCAAGGGCACGTGCGCCCTGGGTCTGTGATGCTGGTCAGGCGACTGCCCTTGCAGCCTTTGAACCGGAACTGGAGATATTATTAGTGCTGATAGCGAAGGGAACTGCCTGCTTAGTGGTGAGGAAAATTAATAGTCCAAGTGTTCTCCCATCCTGCATTCTCCATGCTGGCATTTTGATTAAAAGAAATACTGCTGCAGCTGTTTGCATATTCTAGAAGTGTGTGTGCATGTGTGCGGTTTAGTGTTTACAGATTTGGGGTTGCGGAGGGGAGTTTCCAGAGCAACGGAAGTAGCTGCTTGTCAGTCAGGGTTCATTTTGAAAATGAAAGCCTGAAAGCTTGGGGCCCACTCTGGGCCTGGGCCTAGTCTCTGAGGAGCCGGCAAAGGCCAGGAGTTGGCTTTGGTTAGTCAGCTTAGTGAAGCAACCACTTGATCACCTTTTACCTTTTTCTTTTACGAATTGACCAAGTCTATGAGCTGCTTTTGGTGTCCTGCAGATTCAGTCTGAGGCAGGGACGTGGGAGTGGGCATCGAGGTTCTGGCTGAAGACACCTCCCCCAACACGTACACACACAACTACATTTCCCCAGGCTGCCAGACCAGAACGAGGTAACATATTTCTCACACACCTACTAGGTACACAAGGGTAGTATGACTAGTCATCAAAGAGTTTAGTTTAATTGGCACGTCACAGTAAAGGGAGAGAAATACAACACAAGGCTGTCTGGTCTGGATACCGAAGGAGTAGTACAAACAGATGGTTGGGGGAGCGAGAGGGATCACTCTGGGCTGGGGTAATCGGAGGAGGCTTACTGGAGAAGGTGGCAACTGAGGCCAACCTTGAAGGACAGGGGGAAGAACTTCACCAAATAGAAGCTATGAGGGAGGACATTCTAGGTAGAGGAGGGCAAGTTCAAGATATGCTCAGGTTAGAACAAGTCCATCCGTTTGGCTGGCATTTGGGATTTGTGTGAGTGATTTGCTGTTGATAAGCCTGGTTTGAATGCCAGATCCTCTGTGCCAGAACAAAGGCTATGGTGTCACACAGACTTGCTCTGCTACTTCCTTCGGGGTGACCTTGGGCAAGTGGCCTAATCTCTTTGCAAAGTGAGGATAGTAACAATACTTAGCTCTTGAGATCCTTGGGAGGGTGATAGAAGGAACATATATAAAGCATTTTGCAGAGTGGCACATAAAACATATTCAAAAAATGGATTACAAATGCATAGGCTGTCATGAAGGAAAGCTCCAGCTCTTTAGGGCTGATCCCAAATATGTGAGGGCAAAGGTGGAAAAGCCTCTGATACCTTCCATCACTGTGGGACCCAGTGGAGTGGGCTGGCTTGGCCTGAGTCCCCATTCCCTCTGGCCTAGACTGTTGGAACAGTCTCCTGGCTTTCTGCCTCTGCCTCTCACATAATCATCTTCCTAAAGACCACCTTAATCATGGCTGTATTCCTCTCTGGCTCAAGAACCTTCTATGGCTTCCCACTGCTCATGACTGAACTCCCTAACGTGGCGGGGGGAGGCAAGAACTACCATTTATTGAGAGAAGAGCAAAGAGGATGCTAACGTTAGGACTAAAAAGGTAAAATATCCTTCTCTTTTAAAAGCCTTGAAACTCTGAATTCGCGGAAATCAGCAGGTCCCTCAGGGAGAGAGCGGGATGCATCTCTGAAGAGGGTAAGGTGTTCGTGGCCGATGACTCAGATTCACCAGTACCTGCTTCTTCAAGCCAAGCTGGGAAAGGTTAAAGAGAAGAGGGCGGCGAGAGGAGTAGGGAGCCTCGGGGAAGCAGGGGAATAGCCCTTCTCAGTTCCCTGGAAGGGCTTACGCCTGGACACTTTCTCGAATTTCTCTGTAGGAATCCCGGGCAGCTCCGGCGCTGCGGGAAGGGTCAAGGCCACACAAAGGGCAGTGCAAGCGAACCCGAGTCACATGGGGCAGCCAAGCCGCCTCCGTGAATGCGAGGCGCGGGACAAAGGCGGCTCGGGGACAAAGTGCAGGGAGACTCCTGAGGAGATAAGAGGGAAGGGCGAAGGAAGGGGCGGAGAGCGACCGCCCCGGAGCTCTAAGGACCGCGCTGCCGGAGGCCTTGGCTGGAAGCCGAACTCAGCCCGCCGCGGAGGGGGCTCCCTAGAGCCTCTTCACCCAGCAACTGCGGGGATGCTGAGAACCAGGCTGCTGGGGCAGCTGGGCTGCTCCCGTTGGCGCTCGGGGCCAGCGCGCAGCCCGCCCCCGCGTCCGCCCCACAGTTGCCCACGCCGTGCGGGAGGCGGGGCCGCCCAGCTCACCTGGCCGTTTGGGGCGGGGCGGGGCCGCCCGCGACCCGGGGGAGCGGAGGTGGCGGCGGTACCCGGGGTGCAGGAAAGGGGCTCGCCGCGGGGGCATGGCCGGAGCTCCCACCCCTCCAGGCCCCCCCACCGCCCGTGCCGGGGGCCCTCCCTCGGCTCGCTCGCGCTCTCCCTCCCTCTTCTCCCCTCCTTCGCTCCCTCCCTCCGAGCCCAATTGCTCAAGCCGCTTCCTTCCCCAACGCCAGCGCCAGTTCCTCTCTTGGTGGGGCCCGGGAAGGGCAGCAAACGCTAGACACTGGAACCGCCGCGGCGGCAGGACCATGGCCGAGCCCCGAGGGGCCGCGAAGCCGGCACCCAAGGCCTCCTTCGCACCGACCGAGCTCAGCCTGCGGAGCGCCCCGCAGCCCCGCCCCTCGAGAGTGGACACCGTCAACCTGGGCAGGTACCGGGGCAACGCCACCGCCTCCCGGGAGTCCCGCTTCCAAGGCTCGTTGATGCCCTCGGGGCGCCGGCGGGAAGCGCTGCGGGAGCTGCTGGGGCTGCAGGGGGCGGCTCCCGCCGGGTGGCTGTCGGAGGAGCGCCCCGAGGAGCAGTCCCCGGGCGGGCCGAACGCACCGAGCGGTAGCGGGCTATGCCTGGAGCCCCGGGAGCACGCGTGGATACTGGCGGCCGCTGAGGGCCGCTTTGAGGCGCTGCAGGAGCTGCTGGAGGTCGAGCCGGGGCTGCTCCTGCGGGGCGACCCGATCACGGGCTACACGGTGCTGCACTGGCTGGCCAAGCACGGGCGCCACGAGGAACTCATCCTGGTGCACGACTTCGCCCAGCGCAGGGGGCTGCGGCTCGACGTGAGCGCCCCGGGTAGCGGCGGCCTCACGCCCCTCCACCTGGCGGCCCTGCAGGGCCACGATATGGTCGTCAAGGTCCTGGTGGGCGCCTTGGGGGCAGACCCCACGCGCCGCGACCACAGCGGCCACCGGGCCTGTTACTACCTGCGGCCCGACGCGCCCTGGAGCCTGCGGGAGCTGTTGGGGGCCGAGGACTGGGAGACGGCGGGCCGCAGCGAGCGTAACAACGCCAACAACAACAGCAGCGGCGGCGGCGCCGCGTGTACGCCGAGACGCACCCCCAGCGCAGTGGGCGCGCCGGTCGTGGAGACAACGGCCAGAGCGGCGGCGGCGCCCGCCAAGGGGAAGGACTCCGTGGGCAGACGGGTGGCGCAAATTCAAGGCCTTTTCCACCATATGTTCCCCTTCTTCCAGGACCGTTGAAGGAGACGGAGACTGGAGAGCGTGGAGGGACCAAGACGCTGCGGCGGGGCCGTGGTCCCTGGCGGTCCCGGGTGGTCCCTGGCGGTCCCGGGTGGTCCGGGTCCCACCGAAGGGGCGGCGGCTCGGACGCAGCTCGGGCCGCAGCCATGGGCTCTGGTCCTGCAGGGAGCAGATCACCTCGGGGTCCGTCTCAGGCACCTGTCTCAGGAGTACAGACACCAACCAGGATACGCGGGGACCAGGGCACGCCTAACCGAGGGAGAGCAAGGACCAAGCCTTCCTGGCGCCGAATCCCCGAACTACAGGATTGAGTTAGGAGCAGAAGCGTGGTCCTGCTTGGGAGAGGGAAAGTTAGCTTCCAGTAGCCATTTCTGGGCAGGTGGAAGCTCTGGGTTTATTAGGAAACATTTGCTAGAAGAATGAGTTAAGATTGTAAACCACTGATGCAGAGGAAGCGCCTAACTGCAGGCCTGACTCGGCTGCCCTCACTTTGTGAGGGCAGGCTCAGCCCCTGTCAACCTGCTCCTGAGACAACCAGGCCTTACCCGTACGGTTTGGTTTCTAATGTATCACGAATGACTTCTTAAGCATATTAAAGTGGCATATGTTTTCCTTTCACATTACAAATCTGTCCTTTGAATGACTTTTTTTTTTCCATTAACCACCTCTTCCCTGTGTTTGCAGGGAAGAGGTCACCAACCCACGGCTGCGAGCTAGTGATCCAGAACAGTCTCTGGATCTCATTTGCAGAGCAAGTGGCCAAGACGTGCACCAAAGGAGCTACTCTCCCCTTGGCTCTGAGTAGAGACACACAGTTTACCCGTCTCCTGGGCTCTTTAGCATCTAGGTCTGGCCTCTTGCACAAGTCTCATCCCAGAGGAGTTGTCTGCAGGGAGCAGAGGTGAGATAAAAGGAAAAAGCCTCCAAATATGTATTTCTAATATTTCCTGGTGAGTCATGTAATTTACCTTGACTTCTGCCCTCCAATGAGACACACCCCCTGGCACATTTTTTCCAAGATAGGGCTTTAATCATCAGCATTGTGGGTTTCTTTTAGTTACATTTACAGGTGGGTTGATTTGAGCTGAAAGGAGGGACAAGCAGTTGGCTGGAAATCCATGCTGCTTTCTAGAACAGCATATTTTCAAAATAGCACTGTATCCCTGGAGGGTTGGGTAGCCCTTGCAATGGACTGCTGTGTCCCCAGCCCTCCCATCCCAGTCCTCTAAGGCCAGGGAGGAACTGAGTCACAACAAAACACAGCCCAGAGACACCACCCTGAGCCCACCTGTCCAGGTTTCCATCTCTGCCTGGCGGGCCTGTTTGCCCCTCCTGTGCTCAAAACGTTCCCACCTGCCCTTAATAACGCGTTAGATTCTTCCCATCCATGAAATGATCCAGATCTTTCCTATTGATTCTCAGCCTGTCCCGTGTCTCTAGGAACTATACCTTAAACATATTTACAGTGTAATGTAGCATTTCCTTTTTCTTCTTCTAAATGAACTTCTTTGGGAATTCCCCCACCATCCAGTGGTTAGGACTCGGCTCTTTCACTGCAGGGTCCTGAGTTCAATCCCTGGTTGGGAACTAAGATCCCACAAGCTGCACGGCAGAGCCAAAAAAAGAAAAGAAACAAAAATGAACTTCTGTGATGTTTGCAGTGGGAGGGTGAGCAGCTCCTGGCTTGTGGCATTTGGAATGGGCATCTAGCATAACCCTCCTCCACCCCCATGCCCATTTTACAGATGCAAATTGGCTAACTGATGCAGGACTGCGATTTCTGCTCCACAACCTCTCCCTTGACAGCTGCCAAGGTGGGTTGGGTTTGGTGAAGGCATCAGGGCAGGGCCTTCCTGCCACATGGCTGAGTCTGCGGACTCCTGGCTTGGAGGGAAGATTGGCATGTGCCTTCGTCCAACATTCAAAGGACACTTTTAATGATAGTCCCCTCTTCATAGGAAAAGTTTGAAACTAAGCATCTTAACTATTAGCAGATCTGGGGACCTAAGACAAGCATCTGCCCTGCTCTTTCCAAAATGAAAACCAAGTCAGCTGGGAGATTTGAAAGCGGCTTTCTGGAGTTTTTCCTTTAGTCAGCTATTCTTCCCCACAGATTTTTCTCATCATGTGATATTGCCTAGCCTACCTCCTCCATGTAAAATTGAGGTTTGGCTGCAGGGGACAAACCCCCATGCTGAAAACTCTCCATGCTTAACATCAAGCCATTGGCATTTCTGGTATGCTTTTCGAGGCAAGACTGGTATGCTCACCCCAAGAGAAAGAACAAATTCCCTGAGAAACTTCTTTCCAGGGGAGCAAATCAGTTAAGCAGATGATGCAAACCTGCATTCTAGTGGGACAGGCAGACAAGAAAAGGAAGCAGAAGCAGGGCTGTGACAGGTAAGCATGGGAGTTGGAGTAGGGGGTGCTGCAAAGAGGGCGGGGCCTAACCCAGGCCAAAGGTGCAGGAAAGGCTTTCGGGGAGGAAGAGTACACCTGATCTGAAGCTGGAGGGGTGAGTGGGAGTCGCTCAGTGGAGACGGGGGAGCAGCCTCCTGGCAGGGCCACTGGAGCACGGATGCACATAGCAAGTACCAGGAGATGTGAGTCAGCCGGTTTGGAAGGAAGGTGGGAGCTGGGGAGTAATTAACGGCAACTCTGGAGAAGTGGATGGGGGTCCGGATCACTAAGGCTCTCATAGGTCATGCTGAAAGAGGAATACAGATTTTAACCTAGAGGTAGCTGGGAGCCATAGAAGGTTTCTAAGTAGGGGAGTAACATGATGAGATTTTAGAAAAATCACTCTTCCAGTCACGTGGAGGATAGAGCCAAGTGGGGTAAAATGCATCATACAAGCAAAGCGTTTCAGGAGAAACGCTTCAAGGAAAGCCATGCTTCTGCTGGGAAGTTCAAAGATCCCTGTGGAAGGCAGTAGCCTCCAAACTTGTTTTTTTTTATTCTCTCTTTTGCTCAACTGGAGCTTACCTCAGAGCCCCAAGTGTAAAACTAAGTGCGGAGCCACTCAGGTGAAGCTGGGTTGGGACCTCTCCCCGCCATCCCGTGCCCCTGTCTTAGACCGGCAGGGGTCGCACAATGGCCCCGGGAGCAAAATTGCCAAAACTGCTGGCGTGGTGAAAAGTGCCCAGCCTAACCTGGGTTCCGAAACCTGCTACTGATTAGTGACCTTGAGCAAATCACTCACCTCTCTGAGCTGCAGTTTCCTCATCAGTAAAATGGGAACAATACAAGCTCCCTTGCAAGGTTGTTCTGACGATTCGAGAAAATACATATGCAACGCCTAGCAATGCTGCAGGACACATAGGAAATAGAAAATAACAGAGAATGTATTTATTAACAAATTTATTAAAGAATTTATTAACAAATAAATTCTTGTTTGGAAAAATTAAGGTACTCAGCAGGCTCTTGTGGTGAAACTACTTTATCTGCTAGGGTAGTCCAGGAGAGATCTTGTGGTTACCTGAATTATCCCACCTCTAAAATGTGTCCACATTGATTGCAAATGATTTTCCCTCTGTACCAGATGAGTGGCTGCTCCTCAACGGAGATATTGGTTCCTCTGCTGATGTTCTTCACAACCTACACACTTTTACTTTAGACAAAATCGAAACAAGCCGACTTACCTTGTTCTCAGCCCACAGAAGAAGTAAAAGCAGTAACTTAGTAAGTAATTGTCCACCAACTATTAAATAGGTTAGATATTATTTCCAGATAAAGTCATAAACTGGAGTCAGGGCTAAAGCTGAAATCCTTTGAAGAGAATAAAAGCACACAAGTCGATCGTCTCTTGACCCTGTTATCTATAGAAATGCCCCCTCCCATCCCAGACAACATACCCTGCATTCCACACCCAGCCTCCCTGTTTTCCCTCTTTCTGTTCATTTTAACGAAGGGAAGGAGCATACCTCTCTCTTTCAAGATGTAACTCATGCTCTCAAGCCCGCTTCCTCCCACAGCCTAATTCCATCAGTTGTCCCTCTCCTGTATCTTGGAGCTCACCCTCAGTTTAGTTCAGTGCAGTAAACGTTTGTTGAGCACCTACTAGGAGCCAGGCTCTTTGGGTGACAAACACTTCCCAGCCAAGATTTTCCACCGGGAGGTCTCCTCCCTTAACATCTCCATTTCCTCAGCTCTTAATCACTCCTATGCATTCTGGTTTCTGCCTCTGTCATCCCAGCACAACTGCTTCCACAAAGGTCTCCCATGATGACCTCCCGTCTGCCAAATGCAAGTCCTTACCTTTGTTCACTTCTTGGCAGGACTGGCCAATGTGGGCTACTTCCTCCTCCTTGAAACTCTCTTCTCTAGTCTTCCATGACCTCCTATGGCTTTAGTTGCTGGCACTTACCAGGTTGAAGTCATGGAAAGTTCACTCTACATTCTCTCCCTAAGTCATTTCATCCCTTCCCCACTCACGCCTGCCCCCAACTCTGCTCCAGCCACACAGTCCTTGCTGTTCCTCAAAAGGTCCTTGTTTTCCTGAACTCTGGGATTCCTACATGCTGTTCCCTGTCCAGAAACACTCTTCCCTCTATTCCTTGCCCCCTTTCACCTGGCCTACTCCCACTCATGCTTCAAATGTCAGTTTAAATGTCACCTCCTTGGGGAAGTCTTCTCTGACCCTCAGGCTAGGTTAGAACTGTACCTTTTCTAATCCTTATCACACTTGAGAAGTTATTCATGCAGTTATTAGATTAATATCTCCCCTGCCCCACTAGACGTAAATTCCATGAGGGCGGGAACCAAGTCTGTCTTATTCACCACGTTATCCCTAGTTCCTGGTAGATGGAAGGCACTCAATAAATTGGCAATGGAATCACAGATTTGACCTCAAAAGCACAAGAAACAAAAGAAGAAATAGATAAATTGGACTTCATCAAAATTAAAAACTTTAGCGCCTGAAAGGAAACTACTGAAAAAGTAAAAAGACAACCCACAAAATGGGAGAAAATATTTGCAAACATATATCTCATAAGGGTCTAGTATCCAGAATATATAAAGAACTCCTACAACTCAACAGCAAAAGTATAAAAAAACCTGATTTAAACACAAGCAAAGGACTTGAATAGACACTTCTCAGAAGATATGCAAATAGCCAACACGCACAGGAAAAGGTGCTCAACACCGTTAGTTGTTAGGGAAATGCGAGTCAAATCCAGAATGAGGTACCACTTCACATCCACTAGGATGACTATCGTCAAAAAGTCAGATGATGACAAGCATTGGTGAGGATATAGAGAAATTGGAACACTCATATTTTGCTGGTAGGAATGTAAAATGATACAGTCACTTTGGAAACTAGTCTGGCAGTTCCTCAAAAGTTAAACACAGAGTTACCATACGTAATATTGTGATTTATAATAAAAAACATATATTTGGTCTTCAACCCCATTCCTGGCACAGAGCTCCTAAAGCCCTTGGAATTTCCTATGATAAGAGTGATAAAGGTGTCTCTTGTATGTTAATAAGGTGACTTTGGGGGCTTCCCTGGTGGTGCAGTGGTTGAGAGTCCGCCTGCCGATGCAGGGGACACGGGTTCGTGCCCCGGTCCGGGAAGATCCCACATGCCGCGGAGCGGCTGGGCCCGTGAGCCATGGCCGCTGAGCCTGCGCGTCCGGAGCCTGTGCTCCACAACGGGAGAGGCCACAACAGTGAGAGGCCCGCATACCGCAAAAAAAAAAAAAAAAGAAATTTCCTACCCTTTAGCTATCACCCCACCCCACCCCCATCCCCCATCCTCTTCAGCCCTAAGCAACCTTTAATCTCCTTTCTGTTTCTTATGGATTTGCCTGTTCTGGACATTTCATATAAATGGAATCATATAATATGTGGTCTTTTGTGACTGGCTTATTTCACTTAGCGCATGTTTTCAAGGATCATCCATGTTGTATCTTGAATCAGTACTTCATTCCTTTTCACGGCTGGATAAGATTCCATTGTATGGCTACATCACATTTTGTTTATCTATTCCTCTGTTGATAGACAATGGAGTTGTTTCCATCTTTTGGTTATTATGAATAACACTGCTATGAACATTCACATATAAGCTTATGTTTTCATTTCTCTTGGGTAAATACCTAGATACCTTAGGAGTGGAATGGCTCAGTCGTATGGTAAATAGGTTCTGGTACCAATTCCAGTGGGGGGAAGTTCCCTCACACTAACAAGGAGAAATTTTCCAACACCAGCTGAGTGTCCTACGATTCAACTCAATTCTGACACTACACGTAGACAGCATCAGATTCCAAAGGTTCAGAGTTCAGTCCCACCAGACTGTCCCTCACAATATTGTAAATAGTGCTGCAATGAACATTGGGGTGCAAGTATCTTTTCGAATTAGAGTTTTCCCCAGATATATGCCCAGGAGTGGGATTGCAGGATCATATGGTAGCTCTATTTTTAGTTTCCTTTTTAAAAATAAATTTATTTCTTTATTTTTGGCTGTGTTGGGTCTTTGTTGCTGCGTGCAGGCTTTCTCTAGTTGTGGCAAGTGGAGCTGCTCTTCGTTGCAGTGCACGGGCTTCTCATTGAGGTGGCCTCTCTTGTTGCAGAGCACGGGCTCTAGGCGCACAGGCTTCAGTAGTTGTGGCACGCGGGCTCGGTAGTTGTGGCTCGCAGGCTCTAGAGCACAGGCTCAGTAGTTGTGGCGTACAGGCTTAGTTGCTCCGCGGCATGTGGGATCTTCCCAGACCAGGGATCAAACCCGTGTCTCCTGAATTGGCAGGCAGACTCTTAACCACAGTGCCACCAGGGAAGTCCCCTTTTTTTAGTTTTTCAAGGAACCTCCATACTCTTCTCCATAGTGGCTGTATCAATTTACATTCCCATCAACAGTGTACGAGGATTCACTTTTCTCCACACCCTCACAAGCATTTATATATATATATATATATATATATATATATATATATATATATTTTGGCCGCCCCAGGTTTTAGTTGTGGCATGCGGACTTCTTATTTGTGGCATGCGAACTCTTAGTTGCAGCATACATGTGGGATCTAGTTCCCCAACCAGGGATCGAACCCGGGCCCCCTGCATTGGGAGCACAGAATCTTACCCACTGGACCACCAGGGAAGTCACACGAGCATTTATTGTTTGTAGACTTTTTATTTTATTTTAATAAATTTATTTACTTTTGGCTGCATTGGATCTTTTTTTATAAATTTATTTATTTATTCATTTATTGGCTGTGTTGGGTCTTCGTTGCTGCACACGGGCTTTCTCTAGTTGCGGTGAGCAGGGTCTGCTCTTAGTTGCAGTGCACAGGCTTCTCATTGCAGTGGCTTCTCTTGTCGCAGAGCACAGGTTCTAGGCGCACAGGCTTCAGTAGTTGCGGCTTGTGAGCTCTAGAGCACAGGCTCAGTAGTTGTGGCGCATGGGCTTAGTTGCTCCGCGGCATGTGGGATCTTCCTGGACCAGGGCTCGAACCTGTGTCCCCGGCATTGGCAGGGGGATTCTTAACCACTGCACCACCAGGGAAGCCCCTGTAGACTTTTTAATAATGGCCATTCTGACTGGTGTGAGGTGATACCTCATTGTAGTTTTGATTTGCGTTTCTCTAATAATTAGTGATGTTGAGCATCTTTTCATGTGCCTGTTGGCCATCCGTATGTCTTCTTTGGAGAAATGTCTATTTAGGTCTTCTGCCCATTTTTTTATTGTTTTTTTTTTGATATTGAGCTGTATGAGCTGTTAGCATATTTTGGAAATTAATCCCTTGTCAGTAGCATCATTTGCAAATATTTTCTCCTAGTCAGTAGGTTGTCTTTTCATTGTTTATGGTTTCCTTTGCTGTGCAAAACCTTTTAAGTTTAATTAGGTCCCACTTGTTTATTTTTGTTTTTATTTCCATTACTCTAGGAGACAGATCCAAAAAATATTGCTGTGATTTATGTCAAAGAGTGTTCTGCATATGTTTTCCTCTAGTCTTATAGTATCCAGTCCTACATTTAGGTCTTCAATCTGTTTTGAATTTTTTTTTAATTTTGAGTTTATTTTTTGTATATGGTATTAGAGAATGTTCTAATTTCATTCGTTTACATGTAGCTTTCCAGTATTCCCAGCACCACTTATTGAGGAGACTGTCTTTTCTCCACTGTATATTTTTGCCTCCCTTGTCATAGATTAATTGACCATAAGCACGTGGGTTTCTTTCTGGGCTTTCTATCAGCAATTTCTTTTTAAGGTGACGAAAATGTTCTAAAATTGACTTTGGTAATGGCTGCACATATCTGTGAATATACTAAAAACCACTGAACTGTACACTTTAAATGAGTGAATTGTATACTCCGTGAATCATATCTTAATAAAACTGTTACTTTAAAAAAAAGAAACAGAAAGAACCAGAGAGAAATGTCCTCTTAGATTAGAGAGCAGTGAGAACAAAGAGTTATTGAATTAATGAAAGAGAAGTGAGGAGGGGCGGCCTTCAGAAAGGGAAGGAGGAAGAAGTATATAAATAGAAAGCTGACAGAGGAATTAGAAGAACTAGAGCAATGAGGTCCCTGGGTGTGGAGATAAGGCTCCTTCCAGGCCTCAGAGGCCCTGAAGCAACCCTGTAAGCTCAGTTCAGTGTGATCAATGGTGTTCACATAGGGGCCCTGGGTCATTACAACCAGGTTAAAGTGTTTAGTATCTCTGTTGAAGAAGGCAGAGAAGTTTATGACACATCCTAAATAGGTAACAGTCTAAAAGCTTGGGTTCGTATGGGCGCACTCCTCAGTCATCCAGAAAATGTACGTTTATGGAGCACACTGAACAGATAAGGTCCTCCTGAATTCAGAACATTTTAAAGGTGTGATGGTCTTTTTGATATGTCAACTTGGCAAGGCTCCAGCCCCCAGTTACTCAAACACTAATCTAGGTGTTTCAGTCAAGGTATTTTGCAGATGTAATTAAAGTCCACAGTTAGCTCACTTTAAGTAAAGGAGATTATCTTAGATAACATGGGTGGGCCTGATTTAATCAGGTGCAAAGCCTTAAAAGCTGGGTTGAGGCTCTCCCAAGAAAAGGAATTCTGCCTGTGGGCAGCAGCTTCAGCCAGTGGACAGCTATGCCTGTGAGATCCTGTCTGCCTTTCCCAAAGGCCTGCCCTGAGAGTTCCCAATTTGCCTCTCAGGCCTTATAATCACAGAAGCCAATTCCTTGCAATAAATCCCTCGTTATATATCTCCCACTGGTCCTGCTTCTCTGTGTGAACACTGACTCATAAAAAAAGCAACTGTGTTACTCCAAGATAATAAATTTGTTATCAAATTAACGTTTATTCAGATGGAACATATCTAATGCCTAGATGGTAGTTTCTAATACCTTTCTCCAACAAAAGGAACCAAGGTTCCTTGTCTCCTTGGAGAAATGGCTGATTCTGGGCTGGGGAAGTAGTGGATTATACCATAAGTATAAAATAAATATGCAGGGACTTCCCTAGTGGTCCAGTGGAAGACATGAAAGAACCTTAAATGCATTATTACTAAGTGAACAAAGCCAATTCAAAAAGGCTATGTACCGGGACTTCCCTGGTGGCGCAGTGGTTATGACTTCATGCTCCCAATGCAGGGGGCCGGGGTTCGGTCCCTGGTCAGGGAACTAGATCCCACAGGCCGCAACTAAGAGTTCTCGTTCCACAACTAAAAGATCCCGCTTGCCGCAAACTAAAGACCTGACCTAGCCAAATAAATAAATAAAAATCCATACGTCCATTTTGATATAAACAAATGACATAATAAGTAAATAGGGAAGAAGAGACAAATCTCCCATGCAGAAAAATTCTGGGTAATTTATGGAGCTACTCGTCCCTTGAAGAGTTAAAGAGGGGGTGCATAACTCCCCACTTCTTAAGAGAGCTGCACATTGTGACTTACTTCCAAAGAGTACAGTCGGGAAGGGGGAAAATAGAGTAACTGTACAGTGGAGAAACCTGACCAACACTACTTCAGCCAGTTGATCAAGATCAACATCAATGATGATAAATCATGGTGAGGGTACATACCCTTGAAATGATCTGATAAGAACGGCTCGTTACCTCTGTGATCTTCCTTCCCCAAAACTTATAACCTCAGTCTAATAATGAGAAAAATGTCAAACACAATCCAATAGAGGGGCATCCTAAAAAATATTTGACCAGTACTCAAAACTGTCAAGCTCATATTGTTGAACCCAAGTTCATGGGCCTGATACATGGTGAGGCCAAACAAATAGAAACATCAGAGTTTGGAGCAGAGAAAGGTTCATTGCTAGGGCCAAACAAAGAGTTGTGATCCAAACTCAAACGTTTTGGTTTGTTTGGCCTCACTGTACATTGGGCCCACGAACTTGGGTTCGACAGCAGTCATCAAAAACATGGAGAGTCTGAGACACTATCACAGCTAAGAGAAGCCTAAGGAGACATAACTACCATATGCAAAGTGGTATCCTGGATGGGATCCTGGAGTAGAAAAAGGCTATTAGGTAAGAACTAAAAAAAATCTGAATAAACTATGAACTTTATATTATCTTCTCGACTTTTCTCTAAATCTAAAATTGTTCTAAAAAATAAAGTTTATTAAAAAACTAGAGGGACTTCCCTGGTGGTCCAGTGGCTAGGGCTCCGTGCTCCCAATGCAGGCGGCCCGGGTTCGATCCCTGGTCAGGGAACTAGATCCCACATGCTGCAACTAAAAGATTCCACATGCTGCAACTAAGACCCAGTGCATTCAAATAAGTAAATAAATAAATATATTTAAAAAAACTAGATCAGGAAAAAAATCAGATGAACAAATACTTCTGAATATGTACTCTACAAGTTTTTTTTTAAAGATAACTGAGTTAAATTTATTTTATTTTATTTTTTGTCCACACTGCGCTGCTTGTGGGATCTTAGTCCCCCGACCAGGGACTGAACATGGGCCCACGGCAGTGAAAGTCCCGAGTCCTAACCCCTGGACCACCAGGGAATTCCCTGTAATCTACAAGTTTTGGTACTAAGCTACAAAATGAGGAGTCATTCCGCTGTTTTCATTTTTACTTTAATTTAAAAGCAAGTCTTGGGGCTTCTCTGGTGGCGCAGTGGTTGAGAGTCCGCCTGCCGATGCAGGGGACACGGGTTCGTGCCCCGGTCCGGGAAGATCCCACATGCCGCAGAGCGGTTGGGCCCATGAGCCATGCCACTGAACCTGCACATCCGGAGCCTGTGCTCCGCAACGGGAGAGGCCACAACAGTGAGAGGCCCGCGTACCGCAAAAACAAACAAACAAACAAATAAATAAAAGCAAGTCTTGATGATTTAAGTGGCTGGCAGTCTGTTGACCCTCTGTTGATAGTGACTGTCCTATCTCCTAGTCAGTGCCAAATGAGTGGCTTTTCTACCCCAAAGAGACATTAGCAGGTAGCACCCCCCTCAAGTAGATAACCTCACTTTCTATTTTATCAAAAAGACAGAAATCACCTAAAAAGAATTTGTTCAGCTTCCTGCAACCAAACCTATGAACTGACCTGCATGTGCACTCATTTTCCCCTTCCTGTGCTCCTGTTATAACAGTTACCACTGATGCGGTGTTAACTGCATGCCAGGCACTATGGTAATGCAGACAAAAAAAAGGTTGCGTGCCATTTCAGTAAACAAGAACGTCACCCACCATCAAACCATCAGCCAGTGCAGAAGTCCCAACAGCGCGCCCTGAGGGGAATTCAGACGAAGAGAAACAGGATACTGGCCCTAGATAGTTAAGATGCATATCTAAGGAATGATTTCCATGAGCCCAGACTCTGGCATCTTCCCATACATAGAAAAGTGCTGAAATCATTAACGGGAGAGGTCTGTTTTTTTGATTAGCAGTCATCTTCTGATGTTTGACTATATTTTTTTTCCAGCAAAAACTCCTATATATCGTGGCTCCTCCCTTGCCTCAGAGCTCTCTGAGAGGCTGTCTCCTGGGCTGTAGTCCTCACTAAGGTCCCCAAATAAAGTATAACTTGCAACTTTTAAGTTGTGGGAGTTTTTGTGGGTTTTTTTCAGTCGCTAGTAAGCATATTGCATGCATTATCTCCTTTAATCATCACACTGAAATTCCGAGGTTCTCATAATTTCCCCATTTTATAGTCAAGGAAAACTGAGACTCAGGGAAAGTAAGTGACTTGCCCAAGTTCTCACAGCTAGAAGGTGTTAGAACCAAGTGTTCCAACCCAGACTCCAGAGTCTGACCTCTTAAATCCTAGGCTCTCCTCCTCTGTGAGACAAATCCCTACTCCTATGCTCTGACTCATCACTTCCCAGCCCTTGGGAGCTCTGATCCACTGACGATTTGTATTGTCCCCTCTGTGTTCCTACTTCTTCCCTTCTGTGCCCTTCACATCATTAGGCAAACAAGCTGTCACTTCCCGGGTCAAGACAAAACCCCTCCTCTAACCCCACAGATTTCTCCATTTCTCTCTTGACTCGAATATTCACTACTCAACTGTCTATTGAGTATCTTCACCTGGAAGGCTTACAGCCATCCCATGCTAAATATACCCCAACCTGAACCCTTGACCACTCTGCTTTCCCACCAGAAAACTATTCTCATGGTCTTTCCCTCTCAGCGAATGACACCACCAACCACCTTGTTGCTCAAGCCAGAAACTTGGGCATCATCCTTGCCACTTCCCTCTTCCTCTTCTCCTACGCTCAGTCAGTCACAAGTCTTGTTGATTCTACGAGATCTCTCCTCTGTCCATTTAACTCCATCTCCACTGCCTCTGCCCTAGTGCTGGCCACCATCCTTTCTCATGCGGACTACAAACCACAGCCTCTTACTAGTCTCTGCTTCTAGCCTATGTTCCCCCATCCCCAGCCAGTCTGATCTTAGCACTCCACACACTAACCCCAGTGATTTCTTAAACCCAAACCCGATAGGCATCTGTCCATTTTCAAGCCCTTCAATGTTTTTCTGGGCCTCAAGATGCAATCCAAGCTCTGTCTCAAGGCTTTGAGCCTCCCACTGATCTGGCCTCTGCTTACTCTCCAGCTTCCTCCTTCATTACTACTTCCTCTGGGCACCCCTCTCCCGCCACCCCTGAGTATGTCCCCTTCCCACACTTCTGCCACACAGAGTGACCTTCAGTTCCCTAAAGTCTCCCAGCTTTCTATTTATTTTTCTTGGGGGGGGGGGCGCCCACATGGCATGTGGGATCTAGTTCCCTGCCCAGGGATCGAATACATGCCCCATGCAGTGGAAGCGTGGAGTCTTAACCACTGGACCACCAGGGAAGTCCCTCCCAGCTTTCTCCTGACTGGGCCTTTTCACAGTCTGTATCCTCTGTGTAGGACATGAACACACCACACTCCACCCGCCAGATCTAACTCCTCTTTGGCCTTCGGGGCTCAGCTTGCTCTTCCTCAGTCCCTCACTCCCATGTTCAGGGAAGGTTCCCAAGGACCTAGTGCCTTCCTCAGCACAGCACTTAGCATCAGGGGCTGTGGCTGTCTGCACATTCGTCTGTCCCCTGCAGACTGTGAGCCGGTGAAGATGGGGGCCTGTGGATGTGGCTCACCCCTGCAGCCCAGCACCCAGCACCTAGCACCATGCATCCACCTCGTAGTCTGTATTGGGTGTTTGCGGAATGAATAAGCGGGAGTCGGAGGCAGCTGACCTTGAATTAGATCCACAGGCTTTCTGATTAAACTAATAGTTGTTTCTTTGTAGGTCATGTGCGTTCTGTTCCAATGCCTATCTCCCTTTGGTGGCCCCAGTGGAAACACTTTTTCTAATGAATCAGATACACATTTAGAGACTTACAAATGTAGCATTAGAGGTTCATGATTTTAGAACCAATCTCCTCATTTTGAGCAGCAGAAAACTGAAGTCCCCAAAGCTGACATGGTTTGTTAGTAGCAGGCTCATTGTAGCTGTAAAACTGGGACTATATCTTGTCTTACTTCCGTTACTCTGGTACCTAACTGTTGATAATGCCTGTCTTCTTTCATTTAAACGGTAAGGTAGGTTGCACTGTGACTGTGGCTTTCACGATTAACCATGTGTTAATATTAAATGGGGCTGGGACTTCCCTGGTGGCGCAGTGGTTAAGAATCCGCCTGCCGGGCTTCCCTGGTGGCGCAGTGGTTGAGAGTCCGCCTGCCGATGCAGCGGACACGGGTTCGTGCCCCGGTCCGGGAAGATCCCACATGCCGCGGAGCAACTAAGTCCCTGAGCCGCAACTACTGAGCCTGCGTTCTAGAGCCCGTGCTCTGCAACAAGAGAAGCCACCGCAATGAGAAGCCCGTGCACCACAACGAAGAGTAGCCCTTGCTCACCACAAGTATAGAAAGCCCGCGTGCAGCAACAAAGACCTAATGCAGCCACAACTTAATTAATTAATTAATTAAAAAAGAGAGAACGCAGTTCCACTTAGGGTCAGGCTGAGGCAGAAGTCCTGTCCCATGGCTCCTGGGTCTCCAGCGACAGCTTTGGACATGCAGCTGCAGGTGGCCTCATCAGTGACCATAGTTCAAGTGCAGGTGTCGGCCCACCAGTGTGGTGGTGAATGAGGTGCTCCTACAGAGGGTGAGTAGTGAGAACAGTGCCATTCCCTACTCGTTACGCCTGAGCTTTCACGATGTGCCCGATTCTCCAGATTCTTTCCCTAGTGCCTTAAACCCCAGCCACCTACCTACCAACCACGCATGCGCACACACACACCCTTTGCCTCCTCGTGAACCTGGGTGAGGCCTTCCCGCAACTCCCCAGGCAAGTCATTCCTCCTTCACCCTTTGTAAACACACATTAAGGCACACATTTTGCACTGCTCTTGCTCTCTTGTATGTCCCTCTCCTCATTCGTTCATTCGTCCGTTCAACAAATTTATTGAGCACTTCCTTTTCTCACTCTCTCAACAAATATATTTATTGGGCACGTCTGTTATGCCAGCTGCTGGTACTGGTATGTAAGAGCAATCAGCAGTGAGCAAGACAGACCCTATCCTTGTAGAGCTCAGTCTAATGAGGGAGACAGACGTCAATTAACTAACCACACGTAGACCTTTACAGTTACAATTGGGAAGGACACTCCACAGGGTGACTTAAAGGTACTGAGTGGCAGGACCTAACTGGATTGAGGGGAGAGGAGCCGTCAGGGAAGGTCTCCCTGTGGAGGTGCAAAGTAGCTTGAGACCTGAAGGATGAATGGGAGTTCACCAGGTGAGGAGGGAGAACATTCCAGGTCAAGGGAATAATAGTGGGAAGGCTGAGGCCGGGTGGAGCTTGATGCTTTGAGGGACAAAGAGGTCAGTGTGGCTGGATCCAGTTTTGTGAGTGAAGAGAGGGTAGGAGCCACCCGTGCTCCTTTTGGGCCATGTTAAGAAGTGAGATTTATCCGAAGAGTAGTGTGAAGGATTGCAAGGGGGAGTGGTGTGCCGACAGATCTGTGTCTCGAAAAGCTCACTCTGGCTGGCCACAGGGCTGTTAAACCACGGTTTCTCAACCTTGGCATTATTGACATTTTGGGCCTGATGATTTTTATTTATTTATTTATTTATTTTGCGTGGTACGCGGGCCTCTCACTGCTGTGGCCTCTCCCGCTGTGGAGCCCAGGCTCCGGACGCGCAGGCCCAGCGGCCATGGCTCACGGGCCCAGCTGTTCCGCGGCATGTGGGATCTTCCCGGACCGGGGCACGAACCCGTGTCCCCTGCATCGGCAGGCGGACTCCCCACCACTGCGCCACCAGGGAAGCCCCTGATGATTCTTTGTTGTGGAGGATTGTCCCATGCATGGTAAGGATGTTTAGCAGCATCCCTGGCTACACATCCTCTAGCTGCCAGTGGCACCTCCCCGTCCCCTAGTTGTTGCAACCAAAGATGGCTCCAGACATTGCCAAATGTCCCCTGGGGGGCAAAGTTGCTCCCAATGAAGAGTCATCGATTAGTTTTCTCCGAGGGTTTGCCACCCTCCCTCCCTCCGTTCCCAGACGGGCGTATCTGATGTGCACAGGCACAGATGCACGGCACGCTCTCTTGACTGCAATACCTCTGAGGGTCATGCTTGCCTCTGGCTCCCCAAATACCCAACGTTTTGTATAAGCAGGGGCTTCATGTTTGCTTCTCTGGGCCAGAACATCCTCAGGGAAGGGTAAATGGTTAATATTTCACCCTGTTCTTTCCAAGAAAATCTACTTCCTGTTCAATCTGGTTCTCATTGCCATTCCTGCTGACAGCAGCTACCTGCCATGTTAAGTACTCAGACTGTTAGTTGCTATCAGCAGGAATGAGAATTGTGGAACTTTTTTTTAACCCTGGCCAATGAAAGCACCAACTCCTAACCACTGGACTGCCAGGGAATTCCCCTTTCTTCTTTTTTTAAAAATTTTATTTTCTTGCTTGAGAATTGTTTAACTTTTTTTCATGTGTAAAATGGGAGCACTATCTGGTAGGACGGATCCTTGACCGACATTATCATTCAATCCTTACAAATCCAAAGTAGGTATGATTCTGGATAAGTCTCCTGATGTTTCCACAGCTGGTTCAGTAACAGAGGTGGGATTCAACTGGAGGTGAGTGTAAGGCCCAGGATTTTAGTCCTCACGTCACCCTACCTCCTTTCTTTCCAAGACCTCGAGGGGTTACTCTACTCCAAATGCAAATCCTGGAACTAGAAGGGAACTGGCATCTCTCCAAAGGCTGACACTGAGCACCAACTCCATGCCAGCTCTGCCTGATGTCCCCCCTGACGACCTGCCCTTTCCCACTGTCTTCGGTCCCTGTGTCTTATTTTTGCTTTATCCAGCATACAGCCCATGTCTGCTGGGGAGGGGTCCACACCAAAACTTTAACCCTGCTCACTCCTCATTCCTCTTCCCCTTTTCCTAGTTAGGCACTGAATCAACTGCTTCAGTGCATTGTTTACTTCATCCCCACAGCCCTCTGAGGGAGGTCCCATATTGCAGATGACACTGAGGCTTACAGCTGGTGCATGAAGAGCCGGATCTGAATGCAGACTATGCAGTCTTGTCACTCCAGACTGCCAACTCTTGGCCACCACTCTGCTGCTGCCTGCTTCTCAGGAGGCCATTGAGGGATGGCCAGCATCACCACGGGGTTGACTGTCTTTTAAAAGCTGACCTTGGGCTTCCCTGGTGGCGCAGTGGTTGAGAGTCCGCCTGCCGATGCAGGGGACACGGGTTCATGCCCTGGTCCGGGAAGATCCCACATGCCATGGAGCGGCTGGGGCCATGAGCCATGGCCGCTGAGCCTGTGCGTCCGGAGCCTGTGCTCCACAACGGGAGAGGCCACAACAGTGAGAGGTCTGCGTATTGGGGCGGGGGGGAAAGCTGATCTTATGCTGCACCTCTTATAGGTAAGTGTAAATCCTAAATATCTCAAAGCTCCCATTTCTCCCTTCAGGAAGCAGCAATCTAGTCCACCGAGGAAACAAATACCGGCACTTACTGCACGAGGCAGTGAGGAACCACTGGATCCAGGACCTGGATCCAACCCCAGGCTCAAAAGAAACCCCTTTTACATGGCCAACCAACCCTGGTGTCCATCATTTTCCCTTTCAATTTTAATACTCCGTATTCAAGGTCTATAGAGAAAGCTCCCTCTGCCGTGTGACCTTGGCCTTGTCATAACCTCCCTGGGCTCAGCGAGGAGCCTACCTACTCTGAATGGTGAGAGTGAGGTATTCCTAATACCCCAAAATGGTTAGAAATTTCCATCACATGACTGTCAATTAATTATATCAAGTCCCTCTGCCTTGGACTTGAATAACATTTTTAGCACATTAACATTTACCAACTGCTGTTCATACAGTGGCAGCTGTCTTTGAATATGAAGGAAACACTGGTGCAGTAAGAGAAAATATTTGAAATCTAGGAGCTTGTAAAGGAAGTGGAAATGTTTTTCCAAGATCTGTTGGCAGCTCCCACGTTCTTGGGCTGGTGGGTATTCTGCAGCCCATCCTTCAAACTTCTGGTGAGCACAGTAGTCCTTCTTAAGGACTGTGGTCATGAGCGTCCTAGTGTGGTTACAGGTCAGGGGCCCCTCGGTTGTGCAAGGGGTGCAACCACCATTTGCTGCACTCTGACAGCTCCTGTCACTTGCTTTGCTCTGTCCAGTGCAGGCTCCCTACAAGCTGGGTAGGGAGTTAGCACCAATCCTGATCCCCCTTCCTCTGCAGCAGTTCCAGCCTAATTCCACAGGTAACTAGCTGGGGCACTCTGGCTTCCTCCCATCTTTCCCAGACATTAGATATGGCCTGTGTATTGGCCTATTACTAGCCTAACGTACATCTGTCTATCCATCGGTTAAACTCAAGTACCTAAGAATAGTGCCTGGCCTGTAAATTTGAATGTATTAAATGTCAAAAATACTCTTGATTTCTTTCAACCATTTAAAAATGCAAGGACTTCCCTGGTGGCGCGGGTGGTGGTTAAGAATCGGCCTGCCAATGCAGGCAACACAGGTTCAAGCCCTGGTCCGGGAGGATCCCACATGCCACGGAGCAAGTAAGCCCGTGCGCCACAACTACTGAGCCTGCGCCCTAGAGCCCACAAGCCACAACTGCTGAGCCCGCGCGCAGCAACAGAGACCCAACGCAGCCAAAAATAAATACATAAATTTATTTTAAAACATAAATTAAAAACTGCAGAACTTTAGTTCACAGGCCAACAGTCAGCAGACCAGCTTGCCAATCCCTGGTCCATGTGATTCCTACTCTGAGGACCGGCACCACAGAATAGTATATGAAGATGCTTTTTATGGGACTTCCCTGGCAGTCCAGTGGTTAAGACTGCACAAGTTCGATCCTTGGTCAGGGAACTAAGACTCTGCCTGCATCATGGTATGCCCCCCACCCACAAAAGCCTTTTATTTTAAGGTGCTACCCTCAGGTATGAGGATGACACATATGCGCACTTCCCATAACAGTAGGTATAAGAGCTGCTGATTACAGGGAGCTATTAAACAACAAAATCTAAAAAACCAGTTCCTTACTTTTACTAGCCATACTTCTAAGTACCTGGTAACTAGAGAACATTTCTATCATTGGACAGTCCTGTGTTACATCTGATAGGAGGGGTATTTATTCAGTACGTCATCACAAACCAGAATAATAATAGTTCCAACAAAAGGTTCACCTGTTTATTACTGAGCTACACAGTGGGCAGTGATGAAGAAAGATCAAGAAAAGAGGAGAGCATAAAACGCAGGCAGACGTTCCAGACACTATTGGTGTTTTGATCATGTGTGACACTTCATATGTGAGGCTCGTTATAGACCCAGCTTGGTTCTTCTCCAATGTCTTCTCTTAGAGTTGTACCTACACAGAAGGGAATCACAGATTACAAAGGCGGTCTGACCTCAATTTACTGTCCACAAACTTTGCCTTAAAGTACCATAAAAATCTTTGAAAGAAAAAAGGTTCCACTTTCCCTACCTTTAACAAGTTTGGAGCTCTTTTTGGAGAGTAAAAAACGATTTGCTAGATGTTTTGAAGAACTAGTCAAAGCAATTTTTTACCTCTCAAAATGATTCCAGGCTAAGGAAAACACACACTGGTTCCTTATAGGGACTAAGTAGTGGAGAAGCTCCCTCTTCTCCCCAAGTGTATGCTCATTCACTTTTGATTCAACAGACCTGGGGTAGACTGAGAGACATATAACCTCCCCTTCTGAATTATATCAAAACCAGTAATGCGGGCTTCCCTGGTGGCGCAGTGGTTGAGAGTCCGCCTGCCGATGCAGGGGACACGGGTTCGAGCCCCGGTCCGGGAAGATCCCACATGCCGCAGAGCGGCTGGGCCCGTGAGCCATGGCCGCTGAGCCTGCGCGTCCGGAGCCTGTGCTCCGCAACGGGAGAGGCCACAGCGGTGAGAGGCCCGCGTACTGAAGAAGAAAACAAAAACAAAAACAAAAACAGTAATGCTACATAATAGGTCATACATACAAAAAAGCTCTTGCATAATTTTAATACTACATTAACATCCTCAGTCTCTTCGATACCAGAGCCAAGTTGTTTGCAGAGCTAAGGCCATCTCAGAAATGTTCATGTCGATCTGTCACGATTTTACCCCCATAAAAGGCAAAATCAAAAATGATCAACACAGATTTGCTTTCAGCAGGATTATGTCAGTACTTCCACGAAATGGAGCACTGTAATTGCAACCTGCTTTCAATACATTTTAAAAGTTAGACAACACACACACACACACACAAAGCCAGACCACAGAGCAAGAGACCAGCATCTGATAACTGCAGGTACCCTCTATTGAGCTAGGCACTGAGCTTTATATACATTTCTTTCATTCCTCACAACTATAAAGGCAGGTCCTACCATCATTGGATGAGGACACGATAAACCAAAGGTTGCAATTAATTGGCCTATAAAGCTACAGTGGGTGGTGATTTCACATGTGTAACTGGCTAAATGAATTAAGGAAATGGGCCGTCCATCTTATGTTCTGACTCAGACTGAAGACAACAAGGAAATTAACAAATATTGGAGGAGTGTCTGCCCCTAAGCCGAGCTGTGGGCTGACTGTCCAGAAACCCAGAAGAAGCACATTAAAAAAAAAAAAAAAACCCAGGGCTTCTCTGCTGGCGCAGTGGTTGGGAGTCCGCCTGCCGATGCGGGGGGTGGTGGCCGTGCCCCGGTCCAGGAAGATCCCACATGCCACGGAGCGGCTGGGCCCGTGAGCCATGGCCGCTGAGCCTGTGCTTCCGGAGCCTGTACTCCGCAGCGGCGCTGAGAGGCCCACGTACCGCAAAAAAAAAAAAAAACCCAAAGAATTTCAGAATGGTGGCTCAGGACGAATTAAATTGCAGGTAACTTTCAATTGTGCATTTACGCCCCCAAAGTAATCCTAAATTCAACAAAACACAAGGGTGGGGAGTGTTTGCCTTTACCTGATTTTATTACCAGTTTTCATTCGAATCCATTGAGGAATGGGGCGATTCTGCTTTTGTTTCTTGGCCAGGAATCGCTTGATCCTGAAAGTCTTGTGAGAAGACTGGGAAGGAAATGCAATCAATTTAACAACAATACCAGAGCTTGCTCCAATGATTCAAAGTCAGGAACTCCCTAAATCCAACAAATATTCAAATGCTTAACATATACCAAGAACAACCCTCTCGATGCTAAACCCATCACTGCCCTTTGCTTTGTTCCTCACTTCTCCGGAGGCAGATACCATAATTCCCACTGTTCAAAGAAAAATCAGTAGTCAGGGAGGTAGGTAACCTGCCCCAAAGCAGAGTATTAGTGTGCAGATTTGGCTGGGATTCAAACCCAGGTCCTTTCTGCTCCAAGGCTAGGGCGTGTTCCAGTCTTCCCTGCAGTCAACCCAGGACTGAGAGGACTATAGCCGGAGATGGCGGGGACTAAAGCACGTGGTTTTCAGGAACAATCCCTTGCAAGTCAGTGAGTCTCAGCGCACTATTTCGTACACCAGGGTACTGGGACTTCCCTGGTGGTCGAGTGGTTAGGATCCCACGCTTCCACTGCTGGGGGGCCTGGTTCGATCCCTGGTCGGGAATCCAACAAGCCACACGGAGCGGCAAAAAAAAAAAAAAAAAAAAAAAAAGATTTACACAAAGTAACTGACTTTCGGTAAATCTGTTCTAGCCCACTGACCATTTTGGTATTAATTCTAACTCTATTTAAAACGTCACTTTCCCAAGGGTGACTTTCCCAGTTTCCCGTCACATTCAGGGCACACCACCCCTTGATCCAGGCGTTTCTACGAGGTGATGTTCAAGTCCCTGAACAAAGGGCTAAAACGTCCTGTAATCTCATAACGTGTTAGGATCCTGGGCCCCAAGTAAAAACAGTCTTTGAAAACCAGCAGCCTACATTCCCTTTTCGATGCCAAGAACATCCCGCGTGTCGCATGCAGCCCGAAGTCAGGCCACGATTTCTGCGGTACCCCCTCGATTTCTCTTCTTGCCCCCGAAACAGAGTTCGCTCCGGGAAAAACGGGAATCCCTGCCCACCTGAGCAGTGGCCTGGAGCAGAGAGAGCCCCTTCGGACCTCGCGGGGCCAGCGCAGCCCGTCCCTCCCCAGGTGATCGCTCGCTTCCCGCCAGGCCCTCGGACTGGAGCCGTGGCCCAACTCCATCTCCTCTGGAAAAGGCCTTAAAAAGGGTCCTGCACATCGGCGCAGCCCGCGGCACCGGCGAGCTCGCAGAGACCTCAGTTCTCGGAAAGCCACCCCAGATCCGATGGTAATAGATGGACTTACCATGGCGAGGAGCAAATCCAGCACCACATAGGATGGCGGACAAGAGAAAAGAGAAGGCATCCAGCGGAAGGACGTGTTTAGAGGGCGCCGCCGGGGGCCGGGCTTGGGGAGGACACGTCATGCGCACACCATCGCCTCCTGGCGGCCGCTCTCTGCGCACGCTCCCGTGAGACCGTGTGAAACCGCGCTCATTCGTGCGAAATGGAATTCCCTTTGCTTCAGTTCCGTAAGTGGGTTTTTCAGGACCCCGTTAGTGTGCCGGGGCACCCTGTGTCATGGGTGAGACACACAGTCCGTGATAAATGCCAAGGCAGAAACCTTTCCGAAGAGGGGAGGAGCGGAGTGGGCGGGGCTATCTCCAAGGAGGGCGGGGGAGATGTCATGTTCCGGTGCAAGGGACTTCGGTCCTGCGTTTGGGAGGGAGCGCGCCTAGGGGCAGGGGCTGGGAACCCCGCCGGAGTGGGCTAGGGGGTATGCCCCCGGCTCTTTCTTGGTGGTTGTTTCCGCTAGGCTAGGCCGTGCGGGATGGGAAGGTACAGTGGTGTTGGCCATGGGGCGTTAGACTAGGCAAGAGGCTGCCAATCAAGGTTTTTTTTTCCCCTTCCAGTTATATTGAGATATAATTGACATACAGCACTGTATAACCAATCAAGGTTTTACACAACGCAGAGTACTAAGGATCACGGCTCTAATCAAGGTTTTAAACTGAGAAAGTTCTGGACAGAACATTCCCTTGGCTGCTAGGAAGCTCAGACTGACTTTGTAACCCACCTTTGGCAAAATGTACAGGAATTAATGGCACACGTTTTGGATGTTAATGTTCCCCGTTTTCATCTTTTTCTTCTCCCCATTTAGAAACAAAGATCTCTACAGTCACTTCAAGCATTTTTGCACCAATAGATTAAGATAAGGGTTTTTAACCTGGGGTCCACAAGGGTCAATGTATAGAATTCACAGGGTACATGAACGTGGATGGAAAAAAAAAATCACAACTTCGTTTTCATCAAACTCTGAAACGTAGTGCTTCCTTTATTTACAAATGTAGGCAACAAACTACAGTGACATTTGCAGTACCTGTGACTTGGTCACCAATAGAAATCAAAGATGGTTTCATCACACTGCAGTTGATGCAGATGTCTCAAAATATCATTTATGTACTCATCACTTCTTTGAAATTACAGTAGACCCACAAGAACTCTGTTAATCCTGTATGTTGCTACAGTACACATTTCTTTTCGAAAATATTTTGATAGCTGTATTGCAGTGTGATTGGTTTTCTTTATCATCCTGTGTACTTTGTTTTATGCATTTAACAACATTCTGAGAAGGACTTCCCTGGTGGCGCAGTGGTTAAGAATCCGCCTGCCAGGATACAAAATTAATGCACAGAAATCTCTGGCATTCCTGTACACTAATGATGAAAAATCTGAAAATGAAATCAAGAAAACACTCCCATTTACCATTGCAACAAAAAGAATAAAATATCTAGGAATAAACCTACCTAAGGAGACAAAAGACCTGTATGCAGAAAATTATAAGACACTGATGAAAGAAATTAAAGATGATACAAATAGATGGAGAGATATACCATGTTCTTGGATTGGAAGAATCAACATTGTGAAAATGACTCTACTACCCAAAGCAATCTACAGATTCAATGCAATCCATATCAAACTACCACTGGCATTTTCCACAGAACTAGAACAAAAACTTTCACAATTTGTATGGAAACACAAAAGACCCCGAATAGCCAAAGCAAGCTTGAGAACGAAAAATGGAGCTGGAGGAATCAGGCTCCCTGACTTCAGACTATACTACACAGCTACAGTAATCAAGACAGTATGGTACTGGCACAAAAACAGAAAGATAGATCAATGGAACAGGATAGAAAGCCCAGAGATAAACCCACGCACACATGGTCACCTTATCTTTGATAAAGGAGGCAGGAATGTACAGTGGAGAAAGGACAGTCTCTTCAATAAGTGGTGCTGGGAAAACTGGACAGGGACATGTAAAAGTATGAGATTAGATCACTCCCTTACACCATACACTAAAATAAGCTCAAAATGGATTAAAGACCTAAATGTAAGGCCAGACACTATCAAACTCTTAGAGGAAAACATAGGCAGAACACTCTATGACATAAATCACAGCAAGATCCTTTTTGACCCACCTCCTAGAGAAATGGAAAAAAAGACAAAAATAAACACATGGGACCTAATGAAACTTAAAAGCTTTTGCACAGAAAAGGAAACCATAAACAAGACCAAAAGACAACCCTTAGAATGGGAGAAAATATTTGCAAATGAAGCAACTGACAAAGGATTAATCTCCAAAATTTATAAACAGCTCATGCAGCTCAATAACAAAAAAACAAACAACCCAATCCAAAAATGGGCAGAAGACCTAAATAGACATTTCTTCACAGAAGATATACACACTGCCAACAAACATATGAAAGGATGCTCAACATCTTTAATCATTAGAGAAATGCAAATCAAAACTACAATGACATATCATCTCACACCAGTCAGAATGGCCATCATCAAAAAATCTAGAAACAATAAATGCTGGAGAGGGTGTGGAAAAAAGGGAACACTCTTGCACTGCTGGTGGGAATGTGAATTGGTACAGCCGCTATGGAGAACGGTATGGAGGTTCCTTAAAAAACTAAAAATAGAATTACCATATGACCCAGCAATCCCACTACTGGGCATATACCCTGAGAAAACCATAATTCAGAAAGAGTCATGTACCAAAATGTTCATAGCAGCCCTATTTACAATAGCCCGGAGATGGAAACAACCTAAGTGTCCATCATCAGATGAATGGATAAAGAAGATGTGGCACATATATACAATGGAATATTACTCAGCCATAAAAAGAAACAAAATTGAGCTATTTGTAATGAGGTGGATGGACCTAGAGTCTGTCATACAGAGTGAAGTAAGTCAGAAAGAGAAAGACAAATACTGTATGCTGACACATATATATGGAATTTAAGGGGAAAAAATGTCCTGAAGAACACAGGGTAAGACAGGAATAAAGACACAGACCTACTAGAGAATGGACTTGAGGATATGGGGAGGGGGAAGAGTAAGCTGTGACAAAGCGAAAGAGTGGCATGGACATATATACACTACCAAACGTAAGGTAGATAGCTAGTGGGAAGCAGTCGCATAGCACAGGGAGATCAGCTCGGTGTTTTGTGACTGCCTGGAGGGGTGGGATAGGGAGGGTGGGAGGGAGACGCAAGAGGGAGGGGATATGGGAACATATGTATATGTATAACTGATTCATTTTGTTATAAAGCAGAAACTAACACACCATTGTTAAGCAATTATACTCCAATAAAGATGTAAAAAAAAAATTACAGCCATCCTAGTGGGTACCCATCCTTTCGGGAGCCCACTCCAATCAGGTTTTCACCTAGCACTCAAGCTGAAACTGTACTTAAGATCATCAGTGACCTCTGTGTTGCTAAATCCTAAGTTAATTTCTCGGATCTGATCTGACCTATCAACATTTGTCTTAGTTGACCTTTCCTTAGAATACTTTTTCACTTGGCTTCCAGGTCAGCACACTTGGTTTTCTTCCTATCCTTCTGCCTGCTCCTTCAGAATCTCTTTTTTCTGGTTCTTCTTTATCTCATTTCCTCCTCAACTCTTTATTCAAAAGTCGTCTTCTCGGGACTTCCCTGGTGGTCCAGTGGCTAAGACTCCGTGCTCCCAATGCAGGGGGCCCGGGTTTGATCCCTGGTCAGGCAACTAGATCCCACATGCGTGCCGCAACTAAGAGTTCACATGCCACAACTAAAGATCCCGCATGCAGCAACTAACACCCGATGCAGCCAAATAAATATTTAAAAAGTCATCTTTTCATTGAAGCCTTTCAACCCCTATCCATGAACATCATACTCCTTTCCCCTGATTTACTTTTTCTCCTAAGCACCTGTCACTTTCTAACAATACATATTTTGCTTGATTTCTCTCTCCACTTTAATGTAAGTACCATGAAGTCAGGAATTTTGTCTGTTTCATTCACTGATGTAATTCCAGAATCTAGAACATGAATGGTACATGGTGTGTGCTCAAAAAATGTCAAATGAATAAATGACTGCATGATTGATGGCAGCTTGAACTAGGGTAATGAAGGCCTGGAGAGCAGGGAGATGAATGGCTCAGGATGATTGAGTGGCCTTGGGGAGTGAGGATGGAGTCAGACATGATCCTCAGTGCTGAGTGAGTAGGTGGTTCACATCCTCTGTGAAGCAGGAGGATGGGAGGAACGTTGAGTTCAATTTGGGGCCAGGGATACTTGGGGTCATTGGGTGATGTCCGGTAGGGAGCTGCATCTGAGATCAAGGGATTGGTCAGGGCTGGAGATATGGAGGATAGCCTTAAAGTCTGGATATATAGATAATACATCATGCATTACAGTAGCAATGAACAATCATGTATTTAACCATGCCTCCGTAGTATAAGCTTAATAAATATTTGGTGGATGAATAAATGAGCTCTGTGAGATTTCTAAGGATGGCCGATCCTAGGTATTCTCGGTACATACTTTCTAAGAATTCACCAAATGTCAGCCTGTCTTTGCTACTTGCCTTCCTTAATAAGGATATAAATGGTCATAATAAATTTTTGTCATGTAGAGGACAGTCCCAGAGACAGTAAAGAAAATTCTGGGCCACCCCCATAAAAACATGTAACATATAGAGCCTCTATATACCAACAAAAGGCCACAAACTCCTCTAATCTTTCTCCTATGGAATTAGTTTAGATAAGGTCTGTGAATACCATAGGAAGTTAGATCTTAATTTATCATCAGAGTTAAATTACTGCCTCAGGACTACCTTGTATATGCCTGCTGGGCAAGGGGGTGTGGTTCCTGATTTTGAAGGCATGAAAGCCTCATGAATGCCCAAGCCACTCCCTTTTCACTGCCCTGGAGGTAGCTATTCCCTCCCACTGCCCTCACTCCTTGAATTTCTCCTGCCTACTTCCCTTAGCATTGCTTCTCTCCACCAGAGCAGCAAACTCTCCAGGGCTGTCAGCATCTGGAGGGTGGGGACCTTGTTCACAACTGTGGCCTTAGTGCCAACACATAGGAGGTGCTTGATGAATGTTCAGATATCCAGTGTCTGAGCTGTCTCCATCCTGTCTTTATTTCCAAAGAAATCAAACCTGTGTCCGAAGAAGGCAAAAATGGAATCAACTGCTTAGCAAGAGGGAGGGCCCTCCTGCAGTCTCAGCAGTTTGTCTGGTTTAGGGATTTTCTTCAGCAACACCTGGCAGCTTAGGGGCAGGAGACTCCCACCCCAGGCCGTCACCACAGCCCCTCTCACATGGTGCATTGTGCCCTGGTTATTTCTGGTTGTCTCTTGACACCACTGGCCCATGGTTCCTCAAGGACAAGGACTTGAGTCCTTGAACCCCAGGGCCTCCACACAGTCAGTGACTAGTAAATGTTAAGTGAATACATAAGTGAATGGAAGAAATTTAAGAGGGGGTGGAAAGGAGCTTCCCTGGTGGCGCAGTGGTTGAGAATCCGCCTGCCAATGCAGGAGACACGGGTTCGAGCCCTGGTCCAGGAAGATCCCACATGCCGCGGAGCAACTAAGCCCGTGCGCTACAACTACTGAGCCTGCGCTCTAGAGCCTGCGTGCCTAGAGCCTGTGCTCTGCAATAAGGGAAGCCCCCACTTGCCACAACTAGAGAAGGCCCACATGCAGCAATGAAGATCCAACGCAGCCAAAAATTAATTAATTAATTAAAAGAAAAAAAGAGGGGGTGTGGAAGTGTGGTTTAACGAGTTGGACTGGGCAGCAAGTAGAACAAGAGAGGGAGGTACTGACATGAAAACAACTGTGAGAGGGCTGGCAACGGGCCCCAGGCTGGGTACAGAGGCAAGTGATGCCAACTCATGACTGATGGTTCTGGGGTGATGCTTCTCCTAAGCTGCCAAGAGGTTCCCTTTTCACCTGCCTTCTCAGGAAACCTACACTAGTGGTTATCACCTCCCCTGGGTATTCATGCTTTCTCAGTTCTTTCCTTTTGGCTTCTAAACATGCTTTAGTATTTCTCATATTAAAAAAAAATCCTTCCCCAATACCCTTTATCATCACCATTTTTTCACTGCCAAACTTCTCTGAAAAGTTGTCTATGCTGTTTCCATTCTCAGCCCAGTCTGGCTTTCATTCCTTATCATTCCAGGTCATCAATGATTTGTAAGTCACTGAATCCCATGGCCTTTTTTTAAAAAAATATTTTTTGGCTGCGCCACATGGCAGGTGGGATCTTAGTCCACAGACCAGGGATCGAACCCTCACCCCCTGCGGTGGAAGTGTACAGTCTTAACCACTGGACCACCAGGGAAGTCCCCCCATGGCCTTTTTTCAGGCATCACACTTGACCTTCCAGCAGCATCCAACCCTGATGGCCACTCCCCTTCTTCATTCTTATCCTTGGGTTAGGTAATATAATACCAGTCTTCTGGTTTTTCACCTACTCTCTGGCTACTCCTTTTCTGTCTTTATACATTTCCTTACCTGTATAGTATCCTTAGAGTTCTTTAAGGCTGGGTCTTAGGTCTGTTTCTGTTCTTTCTCTACTCTCTCCCCCTAAGTGATTAAATCCAGGCCCATGGCTTCAATGATCACCTGAAAATAGATGAATTCCAAACCTGTATCTCTAGCCCAAATCTCTTCTCTGAGCTCCAAGGCCTGTATATCCAACTGCCCCCATCTCCACTTCCCACCTGCCACTCACCCTCACTGTAACATGGTTTCTGCCTCACCAGTTCACACGTGCCTCAATACGGCCAAATCCAGTGAACAGTGCACATTTCTTATCTTCCTTAATCTCTCTGTGGCATGGGACACTGCCAGCCATTCTCCTCCTTGAAAATACCCCTTCCATTATGCCAGTACTCTCTCCCAGTTGAGGACCATTCTCTTTCAATCACCTTCGATGGCTCTTCCTCTTTACCTGCCTCTTGGGCTACTGGTTTCTAAAAGCTGAGTAAACATAAAGCAGCGACTTATAAAGTAAAGGCAAACTGACGTCACATTAGAGAAGCTGGCAGGATGGAAATGAAGCAGCAGTTCAAGGATGTTGTCCAGACATTTTGGTTCTTATGGAACAAGAGTGGTGAACCATGATTTGGTCTTCTTGGTGAGCAAAATATAGGCATAGTGCTAGTGAAGGTAGTAACAAATATCATTCATCCACTTTCAAAATTCCCAAAAGGTTAGTTAAGTATCAAAAGTTTAATTTCTCAGGCTTCCCTGGTGGCGCAGTGGTTGGGAGTCTGCCTGCTGATGCAGGGGACGCGGGTTCGTGCCCCGGTCCGGGAAGATCCCACATGCCGCAGAGCGGCTGGGCCCGTGAGCCATGGCCGCTGAGCCTGCGCGTCCGGAGCCTGTGCTCCGCAACGGGAGAGGCCGCAGCAGTGAGAGGCCCGCGTACCGCAAAAAAAAAAACAAAAAAAAAAACTAACAGCTATTTTGTAAAGTTAATAAACACTTAGCTTTGTACTTGAGTGATAATTGATATTTATTGACATCGACGCAAAACAAGCTAAGATTAAAAGTTGCTATTTAATAGGAACAAATATTCGTTCAGTTTCCTTCCTGGAGACGGTAGGCACTCTGCTCCAGACCTAAGATAAAACAAAGACTGGATTGTCAAGCCCCAACTAAGGGTCAAACTTTAGTAATATAAAAATTGCTAAAGGCAAAAGGAGATGTTAAAAAAGGTTTTTTTATGCTAAGCTCACGTAAGCAAACCAAAATCTAAAACTAATCCTAAAACTTTAGGACGTGGGATATAGACATGACATGACTATTTCAATTTTTGCAGAAGCGAAAATCTGTTATATCCTTCACTGTACTTGTATTACAATTACATGCTTGTTGCTTCTACACTACACAAAGTCAACGGTTATCACCAACAATGACTGTAACTAGATCTGAACAAGACTGCAAAGTGACTCTGCTCCACTGAAATTAAGAAAATTCAATCCAGGATTAACAAAACCTTTTGCTTTTAGAGTCAGTTCCCGTGTCTTCTTCTCATGTCATACCTAATTAAGTCCTCTCTTGACGTTTCCTGCCTGCAAATTGCAATGTATGTCCTCTCCCTCAGCTTTGTCTGGCACTTTAAAGTTAATTTGTAGGAACTGCATAAAAAATGAAATTGTACTTCCAATCTGAACCTGCAATCGGGTTCCTGCTTTGACGCAAAACATACTCCTCTGCAGTGTACCCCACCAGCACAGCGACCCCCTTTCTCTCTCTCTATTCCTTTGCCCTGAAGGCACTTCTGGATTTCTTAATTCGTGCTCTTTGGCTGCCTAGACAGTCAGGACACCTAAGGCCATTTGGACCTATCACTCCTCGCTTCCTTCTTTTCTATGGCTAATACCACTTTCCTGCTTTTTTTCTATGGTTGAATCTCCAGACTTGGTGCTGTCATCATGGGGACAGAGTCGATTTCGGCTTCGAGCTCCTGGCTGGTAAAGCTGCATTGCTGGGCGATCCTAAAGTAAAATGAAATGTTAATGTTACAACATTGCTACTAAGCATTTACAGGGGATTTTCAGAGTCATAAGTTATATATTGATATACACCAAAAAGAACCCACACAAGACCAAAATGTGAGGGCACAGTACATGACAGTAAGTGTCGATGGTTAATTTACTTCAAACTGCCTGCTTCCTTTCCCCTATCTACAAAGAAAAACAACCGTTTCACTTTTTAAGCAACAGTTAAAAATAAGTACTATTTTATATGCCTAGAGTAAATTTTTGATAAGTCTACTGCCTAATTTTCTTAACCATCTCAAGATGAACTGAATCAGCTTGAATAGTTTTTCCTTAGAAACCATGGCCACTGGCTATCTCTCTTCCCCATCAGTAAATTGACTTTAAAATGCACCACCACCTGAGAAAATTTTAGGAGTAAAAACAACAATAATAAAGAATACAAAGTCTTAAATGAAGACCTCCCTGAAGTTATGAGCTCAGACCCTTGTAACTTAGCACAAATATGACTGTCTCTTTATTCAGGTTTAACAAGGTAACAGCCTAGCTTGAGACTCTCTAGGTGGCACTTTAGATCTCAGGTTCCTAAATAATCCTCAATAAAGTCACGAGGTACCCCTCAGTTCAAGTAATGTGTTTGGTTATGACAGTATGACCCTGGAAAACTTAAATGTATAGGCCTTTTTTCAAATTCAATAAAACACGACATGAGCCTTCCTTGCCCTTTCTCTCTGACGTATGAAAGTTAGCCTTAAAGCATTATTCCCAAGTGAAAAATTCCAGCAAAATATTTCACTATTTTAACAAGATGAAACGTTAAAACAAATGAGACTGCTGCGTAGCATTTAAAGAAAAAGATGATGGGGCTCCTACTGTGCAAAGATGGGACAATTTAAACATCAACAAGGACAATTACTGATAGTAACAAGCTGGAGTACGCCAAATATTTCTAAATCCACAAGTTCTTAAAGACCAAACAGAACAAAACTCATGGATAGCCCCTACAAGTTGCTGGGACACCAACTCATTACTCTGAATACTGTAAATAAAGGGAAAGGATCAAATGTTTTCCTTGCCTTTCCTCCACCTTATGAAATAACGCATCTAAACAAAATTATTAGGAGAAAGGCTGATAAAAGTTTTTATAATATACGGATCAGGCTTATAATACCTGAACTAATTGATCAGTTGTTTTTCCAACTTTTTATCTTAAAAAATGTTTAATCTATAGAAATGTTGCCAAACTTGTACAACAAATACCTCATACCCTTCTAGATTCACGAGGGTTAACATTTTGTCACATGTGCCTTTTCTGACTCTAGTGTGTGCAGGCATACACGTATATAGACACATTATATTTTTGCAGAACCATCTGAGAGTAAGTGCAGACATCATGACCCTTCATTGCTAAATATTTCAGCTTGTGTATCTTAAGAGCAAGGACATCCTATCACATAACCATAATACGATTACTACTGATCAATCTTAACATCACAATAAAAGGATACCCAGACATTGTATGCTTCCTGATATGATGCAGTAGGAACTGCACAACACCACCTATCAAGTATTCTTGCCAACAATTGAGTCTGAATATATTCAGGCCTCTAGATGAGGGGCCACCTGTTTTTGTGAATAAAGTTTGATTGGCACACAGCCAGGCTTATTCTTTTACATGTTGTCTATGCCTATTTTCCTACAAAGCTTACCGGTTGTGACAGAGACCACATGGCCCACAAAGCCTGAAATATTTACCATCTGGCCCTTGACAGAAAAAATTTGCTGACCCTGCTCTAGATATGACTACTGGTTTTCAAGGAAACACAGAAGGTAGAGGAACATGTTAAATGATACCACAGGGATGTAATTAGCCTATCTGGACAGTTAGAAGCTCTACAGGGCAAATTGGATTCTGCAACAAAGAAATGGTAGGAAAACAAGAGGAGGAGGAATTGTTTAGATTAAAAGACACTTAAGGGAACATTTCAAGCAAATACAGTTTGTGGACCTTGTTTAGAGCCTATAAAAAAGATGTTAATGAGACAATTGGGAAAATCTGAACACTGAGTAGGTAGGATGCTAAGGAGTTATTGTCAGTTTTGTTTTTTTTTCTGGTGACAAAATGCTATTAGGGTTATTTTTTAAGAAAAAGAGTCTTGGGCTTCCCTGGTGGCGCAGTGGTTCAGAGTCTGCCTGCCAACGCAGGGGACGCGGGTTCGTGCCCCAGTCTGGGAAGATCCCACATGCCGCGGAGCAGCTGGGCCCGTGAGCCATGGCCGCTGAGCCTGCGCGTCCGGAGCCTGTGCTCCGCAACGGGAGAGGCCACAACAGTGAGAGGCCCGCGTACCGCAAAAAAAAAAAAAAAAAAAAAGAAAAAGAGTCTTTGGGACTTCCCTGGCAGTCCAGTGGTTAAAACTCCACACTTCCACTGCAGGGTTACAGGTTCGATCTCTCGCTGGGGAACTAAGATCACGCACGCCGCCTCGGGGTGTGGCCAAAAAAAAAAGGTCTTTACTCTTAATATTGACGTATTTAAAGAAGAAATTATCTGTCTAGGATTTGCTTGAAAATAATCTAGTAGGAGTAAGATAGGCTACAGTAGAAAGAAGATTGGCCATGAGGTGATAATTGCTGAAGCTGGGTGATGGGTACATCACATTATTCCTCTGTTCTCTCTACTTTTGTGTGTGTTTGAAATACATACACAAACTCATTAACAATAAGTTAATAAAGGGACCCCACCAAGACTGAAAAAAAGGTGCAGATAGTTAAAGTTCCCCTAAAATTCTATAATGAACAACGAGCTAGCCCTTTCCTTTATACTTGCAGGAAAAGAAAAAAAAATCCTCATGAAAATAAGTTTAAAGAAAAGCAGCACCTTGTTTCTTATGCGATCTCTCTTAACCACTTCCTCTTTCTTTTCAGTTTTTTCTGAGCTGCCTACTGGTTCTGTACTTTCAGGCTTCTTTCCTTTATCCCGAAGGGCTTCTTTCTCTTTTTTCATTTCTTCTTCCTTTCTTTTAAAAGCCTTCTCTTTCTCATAGCGCTCCTTCTGCCTGCGGCGCTCTTCCTCCTGCCGCTTCAGCCTCTCTCTTTCCCGCAGGGCGCGCTCTTGGTCTCGTTCATAATCCCGCTCCCTCTCCCTGTATTCTCTGCCACTCTCATCTTCAGGTCTGCGTGAAAAACAAATCTGAGAATGCACCCTCAAAGCTCTTCTAATCACAAATGCAGGAACATTCTGATCCTGACTTGGCCACTACAATGAGGTTGAACTTTTGGAGCAGCATTTAAAAAAAAACTTCTAGTATTTTGAAAAACAATTTTAAAAAACCCCCAAAGTCATTCACCCAGATTAAGATACTAAAATATTTGAAACCTGTCCTCCTCATCCCCCTACACCTCGTAAAACCAAGTATCTTGATTCAGGTAAAAGTCCACAAAGTAGCAGTAAAACTAGTACCTAGAAACATATCAAAAACAAATGTACCAAAGAGCCCTCGACTACCGACCTCTTAGGCTTTTCATCTTTAAATTCACCATCAGAACGTTTGGGCAATGGACAACTCTGCCCACTGGCTCTTTCATCACTCAGATTCTCTTTGTCCAATTTCTTGACCTTTTCTCTTTTGTCCAATTCTTTTTCATCGCCTTTTTCTGGCTTCTTGAGCAGCTTTAAAGAGAACAAATTTAAGTTTATTTTGAAGGGTGGGACATTGTCTTCTGATTCTACCAAAGAAAATAATATACTAAATATTTTCAATTTAGGCTATAGAAGGCCCCCGTCTCTCTGCAGGTACTCATAAACTTTCAGGTGAACAGCTAGTGCACGGGAGCAGTAATTTGCTAAAAGGACGCTATTAATGTGAAAGTGTTATCCACTCAAATGAAGTGGTTTAATCACTTTGTGGCAATAGGATCAAGACTCCTTTGGCTTAAATGGGTCAACCTTTAAGTAGACCAACGTACACTTTCAAGTATGCCTTCTGTAGCCCAGCATGTTGGCATAACTTGATAGGAAAATATGGTATGAATTTAAAATGCTAAGCAGATCATTACTGCTGGACTATTTTTACGTAGTAATTACAATGACAAATACCTTGGTCACCAAAGGAGAGATCCATTGCAGGAATAATTTTGCCTTGAGTCTGAGAGTAGTTACATACTTATGATGGTACGATCATATTATCATTAGAGATGAAAAGCAAAAATTATTTGGCATTTGATTTAAAAATCCAAATACCTCATACAATGGAACTGTGAAGTTCCAGCTCTACTGAATAGGAATTCTGCTCAATGTCATGTATATGACAGAATGCAATTCTAAACTAGAAGTGGTTTATAAAGTCCAAATTGCTAACAAAAATTTCTTTGTCATGCCACTGCTATAAATCTCTCTAGAATACCCCCAAGTTTTGGATATTCAGAGAGATTTTTAGGAAAATAGAAGAATTTCAAGTCTCAGAGTGAAGGCATCATAGAAAGTTTCATCTCAGGGTGAAGGCATCATACAAGCCACCAAGCAAGAGGCGAAGCACCACAAGACTTAAGCATGAAGTATTTCAGCACACAGACAGCCACTGCAAATGGTGAGTCCAAACTGGACACTAAGAAGGCACCAGTGTAAAGTGCGGATACCATGTGCAGGTTTCACTGGAAGTGTTCTTATTTCTCTAATGAACATCTTTGTTAGAAGCCAAGATGTTCATTACTCTAATAAGAACATTAACGGATATCTCTAGCATGGCTGGCTCTACCTTCTGCCTTGCTGACAGAAATAGCAAGTCAAGTCACTTGTGGCATGGCGGACAGAGAAATCGCTAGAAGGAATTAAGATGGGAACCTCCCCAGCCTGCCGCCAAGCCCCTTATCACCAATAATGAGTCCTGGAGAGCCTAGGGGAACCCTAGCCACATGAACGACTGAATTTTGAGGAGGTAAAAGGAGACCCTGCCATCACCTCTGTGAGACTTTCTTTGACTTTCTCTGAAGTACTAGGTACAAGTACTTCCCCAGGAAGTTCGCTGAAGCAAGGGCTGCCAAGCCATGCCCTCAGAAGGGAAGTAGCAAGGCTGGGATCTTTCTATAGGTTTTCCTCTTCCTACATGCAATATATTAATCAGAATCTGCTCACAGATTCCCAGGTAGATGCAAGAAGGTAACATGGGGAATCCTGTGAGAGGGGAAAGGACGTAATGCAGGGGGTATATCCCTAGTACTCCCACAAGGCAGCCAGTTATGAGAGGCATACAAAAAGAAGAGAAGGGAAAGAGCTCTTTAGGCATGGTTGTCCTCTAGCTGTATACTGTTGAAGCTCCTGGGTACACAGCAGAGCATCAGCAAGTCATCTGAGCTTCCTTCTAAAGTAGGAATTTAAAATGGCTCAGCTTTTAAGAAGACTTAGGTCAGTCTGAAGGGGTTTTCTACAGGTAACACTACCACCACCACCAAAAGGACTTATTAACTAAGACCTGTGTGTGTGACATGATACTAGGTGCTCTGTATCATGTACTTGGTCCTTACATTTTTCTGATTCACAGCTTGTAACAGAAACCTGTGTACCTGAGGACAGTGGAAAACAAACAGATGAGGCAACTTCATGTATCAAAAATGAAGGAAAAGCTGAATAAAACCCGTAATTCATGCCAGCCAGCCCTAAGCCCATATTTATGAAGAAATGAGAAAATAATAATCCAAAATTGAACATTTTCAATGATTAAAAATAACACAGAACTGCACTGAATACCATGTAAACTACTTAATCTTTTAAATTATCTTATATTAAAAGAATAATACTATTACTATTATAGGAAAGGCTTCTGTTGATTCACTGCCCCCCCCAAAAAGACAAAAACAAAACCAAAAAAACTGTTTACACCAACACAAGATGCATGCATATTTGAAGAAGTAGATACAGTACATGCAATTTTCAGCAACATGCAGTCAGTTTAAGTTATTTTCATACCTTAATCTTTGGTTCATCCTTTAATTTGTCCCTTTCTGGAACTCTGTCTATCTTCTTTAGCTTTTCTATGTCTTTCCTTTTTCGTTTCTCTTCTTCTTTCCATTTCCTCCTCTCTTCTTCTCTTTGTCTTTTTCTTTCTATTTCTCGCCTCCTTCTTTCTTCTCTCTTTTCTTCTCTCATCCTCTAGAAAGAAACATCAACACAAACCTTCAAACAAGATAACTGCCACCAAAAACTTAGTCTTGAAGGTATGGTGGGCACCCACTTAACTGTATCATCTTTCCTTCCCATTTTCTATCTCCTTAACCCTCTCCCCACCCCATTCAAAATATGAGAGAGAATAAAGACCAGGGCCTGCTAATATCAGAGTCTCCCAATGATGCCTTACTACATTATCCAGAGGCTTTCAGGAAATCAAGAGAGTGTCTCTGGAGCAAGCTAAGGACTCCCTGGTTTTGCAGAGTGAATGTTTGGTCCAACAACCAGAGTGAAGGAGAGGGCCAGAGAGTGAGGCCAATGAACCAAATCTTTAAAGAATAATGGTAGAAAAAGCAGCTCTCTCCTAGAGGATCCCAATGCTCTTATATTCACAGAATGCAAACCAATGAAATAGAAGTATTGAGAGAACTATAAAAACAAAAGGTTTACCTGCTTGTTTTTCAGGAAGCTCAAAAGTGGGGTTGTCTTTTTAGCTACATAAATGTAAACAGATTATTAATAATACTTAATCAACCCCTAGAAAGGATTCCGTTTTCTGACATTCCCTGCCAACCACCCAAGGTGGGAAAACTACACCCCTTAAACAGTAAGTTCACAACTATATTATTGGAAAGAAGTTTTACAGTATTCTATTTCGATTCTGAAGGTTTAAGATAATTTTTTAAAAGTTAAGAAATTCAAATTAAAACAATAAAACAATTATTAAAAAGAGCAATTCCCGGTCAGTGAGAATAAAGTGCAAAGGACATTCTCTTGTTTTACAGATGGGAGTATAAATTTGCTCAACCAGGAAGAAACTGCGGTAAGGGGCTAAAAATATCTAATACTTTTGACCCCAAAATTCCACTTCTGGGAATTTATTCTATGGAAAGTATCAGAGATGGGCTTATACTATGCATCCATTAATAAAAACCAAGTTTTAGAAGAATATTTAATTCATTCTTCAATATTCTGAACAATGCTATCTAACCTTGTAGCTAGCTTTTTGAAAAGCATACTTCCTTCCTAGGATAAATTCCTAGGAGTGGAAATCCTGGGTCAGAGGCTATGCTTATGTTTAGAGCTGATATAGTAGTGACAACTACTAAAACCAACATCCAAGCTAGAATTTCTCAAGTGGTTTTCAATTTTGCAGTAACTAACTTCATTTTTTGACATTTCAGGTCAAAATTTTTTTTAGGAATATGAGCTTATTACTAGAAAACGCCAATTGATCTTCAAAGGCTTACCAACATCTTAAGGCCCTATATGAGTCTTCAAACTTTTTATACTTCTGTTACACTTGTGTGGCACTAAATAAGTCAGAATTTTTCCCATCTTATCAATGCATTCTCATAATCCTGTCAGGCAGGTATTATCTGCACTTTATAGTAGAACAAACAGAGTCTTAAAGAAGTTAGTGCCTTTCCCATGGTCAAACAGCTACCAAGTGACAGAAGTGGAAGTCTGACAGGTCTTCTGATGAAAAAGCTGTTGCCCTTAATTCCTTTTGCCCACTTACCTATTAATTCTCTATTTTTTGCTTCTATTTCCTCTAGCAGCGTCTCTGGAGTAGATGTCATTTTCTCATTATCTGCAGCATAACTTTCCAAAAATTTTCTATATTCTGGATCTAAATAATTGTTTAAGTAAATAGAAAATATAGCAGACTTTAAACAAAATAGGAAATATTATCTATGGGAAAACTGCAAGCTATAGTTATGGGACCTTCAGAGACTATCATGTATAGCATGTAAGCAGTTCCTGCATCAGCACACCTCACTTTAATTAAACTCAGCATATGAAAATCGGGTGTTCTAAACAGATAAATGAGGGCAGGTGTCCTAGATGTGGCAGTAGAGGTGATGGTAACTTCTGGAATTCTTTCCTAGATGCCTCTGACATCAGAAAGGGTAACACATCTGAGTCATTATGTTGTATCTGGAGCATGCACTGTGGAGCATGTCACTTGATCTAGTCTTCACAGTCTGAATCTATGATACAATCAATAAGCAGCTGTGTGTTGAGTCTTTTCTGTGTTTTCCTTATAAAATACCCATTATAGTAATAAATAATGGAAACCAAACTAGTTGATTCTAAAATGCCAATCTGACATAAAATATTGCAGTTAAGTCCTTAGCCAACACAAGCACATTACAGAGATCTCAAAATCTGGATCCAGTTTACCATAAATGGCAATTATTTCAGTTTTTTAGTTCCAGTATTTCAGTTCAATGTAATTACTATGTGTGCAGTTAACTGCATATTCAAAGCCTAGAAAATAGGACTGGCCACTACAGATATTTTATATTAAGTTACTCAAGTATAGAAATTTTTCCATCACAGCTCTCCATGATAACACTTCCTCTTTATAAGAATGGAAACCAAAAGTCAAATAAATAATCATAAAAATGGTAAGAGGGGCTTCCCTGGTGGCGCAGTGGTTGAGAGTCCGCCTGCCGATGCAGGGGACATGGGTTCGTATCCCGGTCCGGGAAGATCCCACATGCCGCGGAGCGGCTGGGCCCGTGAGCCATGGCCACTGGGCCTGCACATCCGGAGCCTGTGCTCCGCAACGGGAGAGGCCACAACAGTGAGAGGCCCGCATACTGCAAAAAAAAAAAAAAAAAAAAAAAAAAAAAAAAAAAAAAAAAAAAAGGTAAGAGGCCTCAAGGAGTTGTAATTTGAAACATCTGATTTTTTCCCATTGTCTTCTAATGAATATACCTAAGGTGATTTACTACTCAACAGTCAAAATATATTGCTTAATGGTGAAGGGATGAAAAGCCGTTAGCCAAAGACAGTGAAAACTAGAGGAAACCCACCTCCATTCTAACAAGCAAAGCTTTCATCAGTGAATTACATTTCTCATGAACTTTATTTCCTATGTTTTCTTAACTTAAAAGATTGGAGCCCACTTAATTCCCACAAAGGTAATATTTTTAAAAAACCCATGGCCCCACTATATATACAACACAGGGAATTCTACTCAATATTCTGTAATAACCCATATGGGAAAAGAACCTGAAAAAGAATGAATATATGTATATGTATAACAGAATCACTTTGCTGTACACCTGAAACTAACACAACATTGTAAATCAACTATATTCCAATATAAAATAAAAATTAAATTAAAAAAACCCATGGCATTAGCATTACATAACTAGAGCTATACTGTACCATCATCGATAGTCCCAACTTTAGTATCTCTTTTCTTAGTCTTCTTTTTTGCAGCTTTTTGAAAAGGTGCAAATTCTACTATGGCAGGATATTCCTGACCTGTTTAGAAAAAATAGCATACTTGTTGTAGGAAAGAAAATGTCAAAAGTGGATACCAGAGACTCAACCCACCACTCTCTAGGCCTCCTTTGACGACAGTGGTCTGAATAGGTCTCCCAACAGGCATAAATCACATCGGCACAACTAAAATCAACATGCTACCAAAGGAGCCCCCAGTTCATACTGATAACTTAGTGAAAAGATATGGGAGGGAATTAAAATACTCATTTAAATTCAACTTCTAAAGTGTGATATGTGGGGGAAAAAATCTACAAACTAATTTTCATTTAAAAAATACATCAGAGGGAATTCCCTGGCAATCCAGTGGTTAGTACTCGGCACTTTCATTGCAGGGGGCCTAGGTTCAATCCCTAGTGGGGGAACTAAGATCCTGCAAGCCATGCAGCATGGCCAAAACAAACAAACAGACAAACAAACAAACCAGATCACAATACTGATTATACAGGAGTATAAGTATGTCAAAAGTCACCAAATGCACACATAAAATGGATGCATTTTAATATGTAAATTATACCTTAATAAAATTGATTTTTTATAAGTGCAAAAATATACATCAGAAATCTCTAGAACAGGTAAAGCTATAGAGATAGAAAGTAGGTTAGTGCTTGTCTAGAGATGAGGAGTAACAGCTAATGGGTACGAGGTTTCTCTTTAGAGAAACGTGTTCTAAAATTAGATTGTGGCGACAGCTGCACAACTCTGTGAATATACTAAAAAACACTGAACTGTACACTTTAAAAGGGTGGATTTTATGGCATATGCATTATATCTCAGTAAAGCTGTTATTAAAAAATACACCAGGAGACACCAAAAGCACAGGCAACAAAAGTGAAAAATAGATAAACTGTGCTACATCAAAATTAAGAACTTCTGGAGCTTCCCTGGTGGCACAGTGGTTGGGAATCCGCCTGCCAATGCAGGGGACATGGGTTCGAGCCCTGGTCCAGGAAGATCCCACATGCCGTGGAGCAACTAAGCCTGTGAGCCACAACTCCTGAGCCTGTGCTCTAGAGCCCGCGAGCCACAACTTCTGAGCCCACGTGCCACAACTACTGAAGCCCGTGTGCCTAGAGCCCATGCTCCACAACAAGAGAAGCCACCGCAATGAGAAGCGCGCGCACCACAACGAAGAGCAGCTCCACTCTCCACAACTAGAGAAAGCCTGTGCGCAGCAACAAAGACCCAATGCAGCCAAAATTTAAAAAAATAAAATAAATTTAAAAAAAAATTAAGAACTTTTGTGCATCTAGGGACATAATCAACAGAGAGAAAAGGAAGCCTATAGAATTGGAGAAAATATTTGCAAATCATAGATCTGATAAGGGGTCAATATACAGAATACGTAAAGAACTCCTACAACTCAACAAAAAAACCCCCAAATAATCTGATTAAAAAATGTTCAAAGGACTCGAATAGACATTTCTCCAGAGATGGTATACAAATGGCTAATAAGCAAATGGAAAGATGCTATGTGCTCAAGCATATGAAAAGATTAAACTATTACCTCACTAATCATTAGGGAAATGCCAATCAAAACCACAATGAAATACCATCTTATACCTGTCAGAATGATCACTATTAAAGGGGAAAAAAAACCCCAGAAAATAGCAAGTGTTGGCAAGGACATGGAGAAATTAGAACCTTCATGCATTGCTGGTGGGAATATAAAATGGTGCAGCCACTATGGCAAACAGTATGGTGGTTCCTCAAAAAAATTAAAAATAGAATTACCATATGACCCCGCAATTCCACTTTTGGGTATGGATTCAAAAGAAGTGAAAGCAGAGACTTGAACAGATGTCTGTACATTCATAGCAGCATTATTCACAATAGCCAAATGTCCCTCAACAGATGAATGGATAAAGAAAATGAAGTATATACATACAGTGGAAAAGGAGATTCTGACACATGCTACAACATGGATTAACCTTGAGGACATTATGCTAAGTGAAATAAGCTAGTCACTAAAAGTCAAATACTATGATTCCACTTATATGAGGTACCTTCATAGACAGAAGGGTGGTTCATAGAGGTAGAATGTAGTTGCAAGAGGCTGGGGGAGGGAGAAATGCGGAGTTGTTTAACAGGTAGAGTTTCAGTCTTACAAGAAGTTCTAGAGATTGGTTGCAGAACAATGTGAATTTACTCAACACTACTGAACTGCACATTTAAAAATGGTTAAGATGGTAAATTTTATTTGTGCATTTTACCACAATTTTTAATAATGCAAAAAAACAAAAAAAGCAATGAGGTAATGATACATACTATAACATGGATGAACCTTGAAAACATACTAAGTAAAAGAGGCAGTCACAAAAGGCCACATATTGTATGATTCAGTTCATATGAAATGTCCAGAATAAGGAAATCCATAGTTAGTAGATCAGTGGTTGCCAGGGTCTAGGGGGAGAGGAGAATGGGAGATGACTGCTAATGAATACAGGATTCTTTTTGAAGTGATGAAAACATTCTGGAATTACATAGTGGTAATGGTTACAAAACTTGTGAATATACTAAAAACCATTGACTTTTATGGTATGTGAGTTATATCTCAATTAAAAAAAAAACAAACCCAAGTGACTACTGGAAAAATACACCAGATCCCTGCTATAGAATAATGTCATTACAAGGTATAAAATTCCATCCTTAGATCTTTGGCATGTAAACATAAGCCAGGATAAATTACTAGAACTGACCATTAGGCATCACAAAGCAGTCACACAGGAAACAAGATTTTAGAAATCCTAGTGAATGCAGAATCATATTACCTTAATAACTGATATATTTGAGAAGGAACAGATAAACCAGACTGAAACAGAAGGAAATTGTGGAAGACAGGCTGAAAAAAACAGAAGTGAGGCCAAACTATGGAAGATGCTGACTACCAGACTAAGGAATTTGGACTTTTTTTCACAACTGCTATCTTAAGTCACTATTTTCAAAAAGATTAATTTCATGGCAATATAAGACTAAATTATACAGAAAGTGGAAAAAAATGGAAAATCCTATAAGGTTAGAGACTGGTTGTCTAAGCATTAGGTGATGAGGATATAAAGTGTGAAAGTATTACTAAGTTTAGATGAACAAGATATTAAAAAGCAATAAACTGACAAAATCTATCACTTGTTTAAATGTAAAGGATAAAAAAGAGAGGAAAAAAGTTAAACACAACTCAGATTTCCAGGAAATCACTGCTATCTACTAGAATAAACTTGGAGTGGAGAAGTAGCTGGTTTGAGGGGATTAATAAAAGCTGGACAAACACAGTAGCAATCCTTCAACTTTTACTGGCATATTCCCTGACAAAGATTTCCTTTTTACTAACTTTGAACTAATACTGAAAAAACATAACCTAACAAAAAGACACATCATTCACCTATGACTGCAAAGCCAAAAGAAAAGTGGCAGATGGAAGCTTGGACATTCTCTGGCTAAATGTTGCAAGCAGCAGATAATAAAATGAGAGTTAAGGCATAAGTTTTTCTTCCCTATAAACTCCTAGATAAAAAGTGGGAAATCAAGTTCAATGTTTTAATTATATACAACTTAGAATGTTAAACAGTACGCCAACTGGCAACTATTGACATAAAGGATCTGACTTAAATAAGTGTTGGTCCTTGAAGCAAGATGAGAAGTAAATATTTAAAATTTGTCATACAAGTTTAAAGAGTCATTTATCAGTATCACTGTTGAAACTAGTAAATACTCAAAACAACAGATCATCTAATACCGGGCAAAAGAACAGTCACAGGAGGAGAAAACTGTGGCAATTTCATTCAGTTGATCAAACTACAGAAACTACAAACTACAGGTTAATACAAATACCTGAGGACTGTAAAAAAGTCATATTATCTATTTATAAGGCTGTCATAAGCTTATCAAATGTGTAAAACTCTTTAAATGTTGCTCATCTTATCACCCAGGATTTTAGAAGTGCCATGAAGGCATCGAGAAAACACTGTGATACACACATTGTCTTAAACATACAAATGACAAAGAAACCACCCCCCTCAGTTAAAAGGACTTACCTTTATTGTCAAGGAATACATAACCATCGAAACGATCCCTGAACAAAATAATGTCCTCCTGGTTTTTAAAGTTGATGTATGCTCTGGCATACATATGAGGATACAGGCTGCAGGGAGGAAAGCAATTATGTCAATGTGCTTGCAGGTGTCTGACTGAATTACAAGTATGCATATATTAAAAGGATAGGCTCAAAAATCAAATGGAAAACATTAGTAGGATAAAAAAGAATGGAAGAAACCTTTTTCATTTACCCCCTCCCTCTTTTATTTATTTATTTTACCTAGTATCATTAGAAAAGAACTCAAAATAATCATGCTCAGGCATAGGCTGAAGATGTTCCTGAAGCTGCTCCTTGGTCAAAGTGGGAGGTAATCTCCGTATTACCACCTTAAGAAATGAATAAGGAAAATAAAATTAGTACAAATCAATTTTCTGTCAAACCTGAATCACTGTCCCTGAAGAAAGTTGGCCTTTAAAAGATGAGATCCCTTATAAAAACCCAAGAGAATGTTCAGAAAGCTCAGAATGATTAGTCAAACATAATAGTAACGTAGTTTAAAAAAAAAAAACAACTCTCAGAAAAGAGAACTGCCTGGAGCAAGGAAGATCTCTTAACCCGAAGCCCCACAGTTTACTAGGTCTTCGCCTCATTTTCTATCACCTATTTGCAGTAGTGGTAAGAAATTAGTAAACCAACCCTGGTCTTTTGTGGGTGCCATGAATTCTTGATTTATTAATATTTCCCTACCACATCCAACACATCCTAAAATAAAATCCTTACTCAATCAGCATAAAGAATTCAAAATTCTAAAGAATACCACAAATTCCCTCCTTGCTCCCCAAATAAGGATGCACCGATCTGGCCCCCAGACCATAATATCCCCCACCCACCCACTCCCTCAACTAGCCTCTATTAATATTCCTACCACAAACTACTCCCACCCTTGATGGCCTCTTCACTATTCAATAATTCCCCTCCAATTCCTCATTCTTTTCACTATCGCTCCCCCTCCCATTATAATCTCACAGCTCTGACCTAAATCCTTCTTGTCCGGTAATTCCCCCGCCCTCCCTCACTCCCATCCCGGGGCTCGGCGGGGAGGGGCTCCCCCATTTCTGGCGTGTGGATGAGACAGGGTGATGCGATTTTCACTCAGGTGAAGAAACAGAGGAAGAGACTGGGAGAGGAAGAGGGCAGCCCCTTCCCAACCATCCTCCACCGGTGGCGGAACCGTCCCACCCTCTCCTGGGCCGACAGCCGGCCAGACACCTTGCTCAACGCCTCTTTCTTCTCCTTGTTCCGATCCTGCTTATCTTCCGCTTTGATGCTGTCCCCCGAAGCCCCACAGACGCTGCCTGTGGCTCCCGGGGGAGTCAGGAGGGTTACTCGCTTCTCCTTAGGCCTATGCTCCTTCTCCTCCTTCATGGCCACGGTTTCGCTCCTCACCGCGGTAGCTCGGCCTAAACACCACTACGCCGGCACCTAAAAACTCCCGGCCCACTCCGGACAGAGCTCCGCCCCCAACAGACGCCCCTAGTGATAAGCTGAGCCCTGCTTTTCGCTGGGCCCCGCCAGGATCTCGCGAGACTTCAGGACTTCCGGGTTCTTTCAGCGGAATGGTTGTAACACCGGGTCTTAGCTTCCCGCCCACGGAAGCCCCGCACCGCCCAATCCCCTTGCGACCCAGACTCCCTCGGGGCACGTCATTAGCAACTCTGCCATCTTGGCTGAGACGAGTATTTCACGGACTACAAATCCCGGCATACAAAGCACTTACTCGGGCTTCCCTGGTTGCGCAGTGGTTAAGAATCCGCCTGCCAATACAGGGCATACAGGTTCGAGCCCTGATCTGGGAAGATCCCACATGCCGCGGAGCAGCTAAGCCAGTGTGCCATAACTACTGAGCCTGCGCTCTAGAGCCCACAAGCCAAAAGTACTGAGCCCACGCTCCACAACTATTGAAGCCCGCGCACCTAGAGCCCGTGCTCTGCAACAAGAGGCCACCGCAATGAAAAGCCCGCGCATCGCAACGAAGAGCAGCCCCCACTCGCTGCAACTAGACAAAGCCCGCGGGCAGCAACGAAGACCCAACGCAGCCAAAAATAAATAAATAAATAAATAAATAAGCATTTACCCGCTTCTGGCCGGGAGGTCTGGAGTCATAGGTGTTTCAGGGTTCCTATTTGTAAGTAAATGGAATCCTTAATCTTGAAAGTGTAGTGTTTTTCAGATCTAAAGATACTTTCTGCGGGCTTTGTTTTCCTCAGATAAACCTGATGTTATCCAAAGTTTACCTCACTAGGGGAACGACTTATATTTTCTATCATTGGTTGTGAAGTGTCCTTTCAGAGGCTTTAGAGTTTTTTTTTCCTTATATTGATTAGGATTCAGACACTTAATAAACACGCACAGAACACTGACATTAAAGGATCATTATAACCAAAATGTATGAGGTTTGTTTTCATCACCGTTTTTAAAAGTAAAAGGAACCTATCATGGTACTGATGCCCCGCAGGGAGGAGAAAATAAAACCCAATTTGCTTTAGAGGGGATTGCCCTCCTTCCCGCTTTTAAAAAGGCTAATTATGCATTATTTATAATAGCCCCAAACTGGAAACAACCCAAATATCTGTCAACCGGCTAATGCATAAACAAAATGTGGCACATCCATAGATCGAAATACTACTCAGCAATAAAAATGAACCGATACGTCCATCCACATGAGTGAATCTCAAAACGATTATGCTGGGTGAAAGAATCAGGACACAAAGAGAATACATGCTGTATGATCTCATTGATATGAAATTACAGAAAAGGTAAAACTATAGTGAGAGAAAGCAGATCAATGATTGCCAGGGGGGGCCAGGGGTGGGGAGAAGGGACTGACTGCAGAAGGGGTCCAGGGAACTTTTTGGAATTATATAAAATTCTCTTTATCATGATTGTGGTGGTGGTTGCGTGACTGCAGACATTTGTGTAAACTCATTGAATTGTACACTTAAAATTGGCAAATATTATTTTATGTAAATTATATTTTATTGAAATTCAGCCCCTCAGATTAAAAGAAATGCAAAATTTGAAAAATATTGCTCAGCAAAAGCCCCAGGGGGCTCCTCAGGAGAATGGAATGGAATCTGTCTCCTTCTCCAAACCCAAGAAAAATCTTTTTCCGTGGAGGAGCTGGTCAGTAGTGATCTTGAAGAGACAGCTGGCAGTGGAAGTCTTTACAAGAGGAAGAAATATTTCCCCAAAAAGGAACCAATTAGTGACCCTAAAGAGGCAGGAAACAAGAGTGTCCCCAAGAAAAAGAGGAAATTCTCTTGTAAATGTCAAGTATTCTGTTTGGGTTTTTTTAATGTTTTATTATACTTTGTTAAAAAGGAAAAATTGTACATTTTAGAATGTTTTTATGAGTAAATTTAATGTACTGAAAATGTAAAAGAAAAGAAAAAGAAAAAGAGGAAATTCTCTTCCAAGGAGGAGCCACTCAGCAGTGGACCTGAAGAGGCTGCTGCCAGCAAGAGCAGCAGCTTCAAGAAAAAGAAAAAGCTCCAAAAGCTGTTCCAGGGTGATTAGAATTGACATTTCCCTGGTGAGGCATAACTTGCAGAGATATTTCCCAACCCAAGCCTATATCTCCATAAAAAGAAAAATATTGCTCTAAATGATAGAGCGTTTGTATTTCATCAAATTTAAGATACCATCGAATCTAAAACCATTATTTTATATACAAAGAAAGAAAAAAATGCTGCCAATTGAACTATGACACACTATAAATTTTAAGATGTATCTTGATTCCAGAGGTGTTAAAATGTGAAAAAAAGTGTTAGTATCAATTGAACATATTATATCTCTATTATGTGCAATTAAGGAAAAAGGAGGTGAAATGGCAGAGAAGGGCAAATGATAAGCCAGAGAGAGACACAGACACCCACAGCACGCAGGAACCAAGTTAAGGATGCAATAGAAACCCAAGGCAGAAAGCTGGCTCAGGGCCAAGGACCCATTTTTGCTGACATCTAGAATACATTATCCAGACTCCATTCTTAAATTTTCTCACTTCTGTTGCCAAGCATATGCTTGTGTTCCTAATTCCTGTTGCCAAGGCTATTTCCCTGTATTTGGGATCTGTTACTCACTCTTGCCTCCAGCACCTGCCCACTCGTACAAGCCTAGCTTAAGTATCTGCCTCTGAACTCCTACTTAGCTTTGCATTTACATCTTGGTGTATGCCTGTTTTGGAGTGCTTGCTAGCTTTAAACAACTGCTGTATTTCAGTCGTCAGAGTTGGGTGTTCCAGGGCTCAGTCCTTAGACCCCTTTTCTATCTACGCTCACTCCTCTGTTAGTCTCATCTGTTCTTGTGGATTTTCTCTCTTCGCTGACAACTCCAAAATTTATATCACCAGTCCATACATCTCCTCTGAATTCCAGACATATATCCAACTGCCTACTTTGACATCTCCACTTAGATGTCTAACACATTCAGATTCTCTGAACATGTCCAAAATTGAACACCTGATCTCTCCCCACACCACCTGTTTTAGTTTCCTATTACTGCTGCAACAAATTGCCACAAATTTTGGGGGTTAAAATAACACAAATTTATTATCTTACAGTTCTGTAGGTTAAAAGTCCAACAGAGGTCTCACTGAACTAAAACTGAGGTGATGGCAGGACTGAGTTGCTTCCTGGAGGCTCTAGGAGAGAATCTAGTTCCTTGTCTTTTCCAGATTCTTGAGGTTGCTCATATTCCTCAGCTTGTGGCCCTTCCCTCCATCTTCAAAGCCAATAATATAGCATCTCTCGGGACTTCCCTGGTGGTCCAGTGGCTAAGACTCCGTGCTCCCAATGTAGGGGGCCTCGGTTCAATCCCTGGTCAGGGAATTAGATCCCACATGCAGCAACTAAAGATCCCGCATGCTGCAACTAAGACCCGGCATAGCCAAATAAATAAATAAATAAATAAATAAATAAATAAATAAATATATAAATAGCATCTCTCTCTTACCATGCTTCATCTATGTCTCTTTCACTCTCTCTTCTGCTTCCCCCTTCCACTTTTAAGGACCCCTGTGACTACATTGTGCCCACCTGGATAATCCTGGATACTCTCCCTATGTTAAAGTCAGCTGATTAGCAACCTTAATTCCCATTGCCATATAATGTAACATAGTCACAGGTTCTGAGGATTAGGGTGTAGACAATTTAAGGGGGCATTATTTTGCCTACCACACACTGTAAAGTTTCTTTTTTTTTTTAAAGGGAATTTCATTTTCATTTATTTATTTATTTATTTTTGGCTGCGTTGGGTCTTAGTTGCTGCGCGTGGGCTTTCTTTAGTTGCAGCAAGCGGGGGCTACTCTTCCTTGCAGTGCGTGGGCTTCTCATTGCGTTGGCTTCTCCTGTTGCAGAGCACGGGCTCAAGGTGAGTGGGCTTCAGTAGTTGTGGCACGCGGGCTCAGTAGTTGTGGCACACGGGCTTAGTTACTCTGCAGCATGTGGGATCTTCCCGGACCAGGGCTCGAACCCGTGTCCGCTGCGTTGGGAGACGGATTCTTAACCACTGCGCAACCAGGGAAGCCCTGTGAAGTTTCTTTTTAATTAAAATTTTAAAGTACAACACATACAGATAAGTGCACAAATAATAAACATATAGCTTGATGAATTTTCACAGAGTGAATACACTCCTGTAACCAGCACTGAGATCAAGAAGTAGGAGACTTCCGGGTAAGATGGCGGAAGAGTAAGACGCGGAGATCACCTTCCTCCCCACAGATACACCAGAAATACAGCTACACGTGGAACAACTCCTACAGAACACCTACTGAACGCTGGCAGAAGACCCCAGACCTCCCAAAAGGCAAGAAACTCCCCACATACCTGGGTAAGGCAAAGCGGAGAGATTCCCGCACAGAGGAGCGGTGCCGAGTGGCACTCACCAGCCCGAGAGGCTTGTCTGCTCCCCCGCCGGGGCGGGCGGCGCTGGAGCTGAGGCTCGGGCTTCGGTCAGAGCGCAGGGAGAGGACTGGGGCTGGCGGCGAGAACTCAGCCTGAAGGGGGCTAATGTGCCACAGCTAGCCGGGAGGGAGTCCAGGAAAACTCTGGAGCTGCCGAAGAGGCAGGAGACTTTTTCTTCCCTCTTGGTTTCCTGGTGCGCGAGGAGAGGGGATTAAGAGCGCCGCGTAAAGGAGCTCCAGAGACGGGCGCGAGTCGCGGCTGAAAGCGCGGAGCCCAGAGACGGGCGTGGGACGCTGGGGCTGCTGCTGCCGCCGCCAAGAAGCCTGTGTGCGAGCGCAGGTCACTGTCCACACCGCCCTTCCGGGAGCCTGTGCAGCCTGCCACTGCCGGGGTCCCGGGATCCAGGGGCGGCTTCCCTGAGAGAACGCACGGCGCGCCTCAGGCTGGTGCAACGTCACGCCGACCTCTGCCGCTGCAGGCTCGCCCCGCACTCCGTGCCCCTCCCTCCCGCCCGGCCTGAGTGAGCCAGAGCCCCCGAAGAGGCTGCTCCTTTAACCCTGTCCTGTCTGAGCGAAGAACAGACGCCCTCCGGCGACCTACACGGAGAGGCGGGGCCAAATCCAAAGCTGAGACCCAGGAGCTGTGAGAACAAAGAAGAGAAAGGGAAACCTCTCCCAGCAGCCTCAGAAGCAGTGGATTAAAGCTCCACAATCAACTTGATGTACCCTGCATCTGTGGAATACATGAATAGACAACAAATCATCCCAAATTGAGGAGCCAGGAGTCAGTGCTGTGCCTCTGAGGTGGGAGAGCGAACTTCAGGACACTGGTCCACAAGAGACCTCCCAGCTCCACATAATATCAAACGGCGAAAATCTTCCAGAGATCTCCATCTCAACACCAGCACCCAGCTTCACTCAACGACCAGCAAGCTACAGTGCTGGACACCCTATGCCAAACAACTAGCAAGACAGGAACACAACGCCACCCATTAGCAGAGAGGTGGCCTAAAATCACAAAAAGTCCGCAGACACCCCAAAACACACCACCAGACGTGGACCTGCCCACCAGAAAGACAAGATCCAGCCTCATCCACCAGAACACAGGCAGTAGTCCCCTCCACCAAGAAGCCTACACAACCCACTAAACCAACCTTAGCCACTGGGGACAGACACCAAAAACAACGGGAACTACGAACCTGCAGCCTGCAAAAAGGAGACCCCAAACACAGTAACATAAGCAAAATGAGAAGACAGAAAAACACACAGCAGGAGAAGGAGCAAGATAAAAACCCACCAGACCTAACAAATGAAGAGGTAATAGGCAGTCTACCTGAAAAAGAATTCAGAATAATGATGGTAAAGATGATCCAAAATCTTGGAAATAGAATAGACAAAATGCAAGAAACAGTTAACAAGGACCTAGAAGAACTAAAGATGAATCAAGCATCGATTAAAAACACAATAAATGAAATAAAAAATACTCTAGATGGGATCAATAGCAGAATAACTGAGGCAGAAGAACGGATAAGTGAGGTGGAAGATAAAATAGTGGAAATAACTGCTGCAGAGCAAAATAAAGAAAAAAGAATGAAAAGAACAGAGGACAGTCTCAGAGACCTCTGGGACAACATTAAATGCACCAACATTCGAATTATAGGGGTTCCAGAAGAAGAAGAGAAAAAGAAAGGGACTGAGAAAATATTTGAAGAGATTATAGTTGAAAACTTCCCTAATATGGGAAAGGAAATAGTTAATCAAGTCCAGGAGGCACAGAGAGTCCCATACAGAATAAATCCAAGGAGAAATACACCAAGACACATATTAATCAAACTGTCAAAAATTAAACACAAAGAAATCATATTAAAAGCAGCAAGGCAAAAACAACAAATAACACACAAGGGAATCCCCATCAGGATAACAGCTGATCTCTCAGCAGAAACTCTACAAGCCAGAAGGGAGTGGCAGGACATAATTAAAGTGATGAAGGAGAAAAACCTGCAACCAAGATTACTCTACCCAGCAAGGATCTCATTCAGATTTGATGGAGAAATTAAAACGTTTACAGACAAGCAAAAGCTGAGAGAATTCAGCACCACCAAACCAGCTTTACAACAAATGCTAAAGGAACTTCTCTAGGCAAGAAACACAACAGAAGGAAAAGAACTACAATAACGAACCCAAAACAATTAAGAAAATGGGAATAGGAACATACATATCAATAATTACCTTAAATGTAAATGGACTAAATGCTCCCACCAAAAGACACAGACTGGCTGAATGGATAAAAAAGCAAGACCCATATATATGCTGTCTACAAGAGACCCACTTCAGACCTAGAGACACATACAGACTGAAAGTAAGGGGATGGAAAAAGATATTCCATGCAAATGGAAACCAAAAGAAAGCTGGAGTAGCAATTCTCATATCAGACAAAATAGACTTTAAAATAAAGACTACTAGAAGAGACAAAGAAGGACACTACATAATGATCAAGGGATCGATCCAAGAAGAAGATATAACAATTTTAAATATTTATGCACCCAACATAGGAGCACCCCAATACATAAGGGAAATATTAACAGCCATAAAAGGAGAAATCGACAGTAACACAATCATAGTAGGGGACTTTAACACCCCACTTTCACCAATGGACAGGTCATCCAAAATGAAAATAAATAAGGAAACACAAGCTTTAAATGATACATTAAACAAGATGGACTTAATTGATATTTATAGGACATTCCATCCAAAAACAACAGAATACACATTTTTCTCAAGTGCTCATGGAACATTCTCCAGGATAGATCATATCTTGGGTCACAAATCAAGCCTTGGTAAATTTAAGAAAATTGAAATTGTATCAAGTATCTTTTCCAACCACAATGCTATGAGACTAGATATCAATTACAGGAAAAGAGCTGTAAAACATACAAACACATGGAGGCTAAACAATACACTACTTAATAACGAAGTGATCACTGAAGAAATCAAAGAGGAAATTAAAAAATACCTAGAAACAAATGACAATGGAGACACGATGACCCAAAACCTATGGGACGCAGCAAAAGCAGTTCTAAGAGGGAAGTTTATGGCAATACAATCCCACCTTAAGAAACAGGAAACATCTCGAATAAACAACCTAACCTTGCGCCTAAAGCAATTAGAGAAAGAAGAACAAAAACATCCCAAAGTTAGCAGAAGGAAAGAAATCATAAAAATCAGATCAGAAATAAATGAAAAAGAAATGAAGGAAACGATAGCAAAGATCAATAAAACTAAAAGCTGGTTCTTTGAGAAGATAAACAAAATTGATAAACCATTAGCCAGACTCATCAAGAAAAAAAGGGAGAAGACTCAAATCAATAGAATTAGAAATGAAAAAGGAGAAGTAACAACTGACACTGCAGAAATACAAAAGATCATGAGAGATTACTATAAGCAACTCTATGCCAACAAAATGGACAACCTGGAAGAAATGGACAAATTCTTAGAAATGCACAACCTGCCAAGACTGAATCAGGAAGAAATAGAAAATATGAACAGACCAATCACAAGCACTGAAATTGAAACTGTGATAAAAAATCTTCCGACAAACAAAAGCCCAGGACCAGATGGCTTCACAGGGGAATTCTATCAAGCATTTAGAGAAGAGCTAACACCTATCCTTCTGAAACTCTTCCAAAATATAGCAGAGGGAGGAACACTCCCAAACTCATTCTATGAGGCCGCCATCACCTTGATACCAAAACCAGACAAGAATGTCACAAAGAAAGAAAACTACAGGACAATATCACTGATGAACATAGATGCAAAAATCCTCAACAAAATACTAGCAAACAGAATCCAACAGCACATTAAAAGGATCATACACCATGATCAAGTGGGGTTTATTCCAGGAATGCAAGGATTCTTCAATATACGCAAATCAATCAATGTGATACACCATATTAACAAACTGAAGGAGAAAAACCATATGATCATCTCAATAGATGCAGAGAAAGCTTTTGACAAAATTCAACACCCATTTATGATAAAAACCCTGCAGAAAGTAGGCATAGAGGGAACTTTCCTCAACATAATAAAGGCCATATATGACAAACCCACAGCCAGCATCGTCCTCACTGGTGAAAAACTGAAACCATTTCCACTAAGATCAGGAACAAGACAAGGTTGCCCACTCTCACCACTCTTATTCAACATAGTTTTGGAAGTTTTAGCCACAGCAATCAGAGAAGAAAAGGAAATAAAAGGAATCCAAATGGGAAAAGAAGAAGTAAAGCTGTCACTGTTTGCAGATGACATGATACTATACATAGAGAATCCTAAAGATGCTACCAGAAAACTACTAGAGCTAATCAATGAATTTGGTAAAGTTGCAGGATACAAAATTAATGCACAGAAATCTCTGGCATTCCTATATACTAATGATGAAAAATCTGAAAGTGAAATCAAGGAAACACTCCCATTTACCATTGCAACAAAAAGAATAAAATATCTAGGAATAAACCTACCTAAGGAGACAAAAGACCTGTATGCAGAAAATTATAAGACACTGATGAAAGAAATTAAAGATGATACAAATAGATGGAGAGATGTACCATGTTCTTGGATTGGAAGAATCAACATTGTGAAAATGACTCTACTACCCAAAGCAATCTACAGATTCAATGCAATCCCTATCAAACTACCAATGGCATTTTTCACAGAACTAAAACAAAAAATTTCACAATTTGTATGGAAACACAAAAGACCCCGAATAGCCAAAGCAATCTTGAGAACGAAAAATGGAGCTGGAGGAATCAGGCTCCCTGACTTCAGACTATACTACAAAGCTACAGTAATCAAGACAGTATGGTACTGGCACAAAAACAGAAATATAAATCAATGGAACAGGATAGAAAGCCCAGAGATAAACCCACGGACATATGGTCACCTTATCTTTGATAAAGGAGGCAGGAATGTACAGTGGAGAAAGGACAGTCTCTTCAATAAGTGGTGCTGGGAAAACTGGACAGGGACATGTAAAAGTATGAGATTAGATCACTCCCTAACACCATACACAAAAATAAGCTCAAAATGGATTAAAGACCTAAATGTAAGGCCAGACACTATCAAACTCCTAGAGGAAAACATAGGCAGAACACTCTATGACATAAATCACAGCAAGATCTTTTTTGACCCACCTCCTAGAGAAATGGAAATAAAGACAAAAATAAACACATGGGACCTAATGAAACTTCAAAGCTTTTGCACAGCAAAGGAAACCATAAACAAGACCAAAAGACAACCCTCAGAATGGGAGAAAATATTTGCAAATGAAGCAACTGACAAAGGATTAATCTCCAAAATTTATAAGCAGCTCATGCAGCTCAATAGCAAAAAAACAAACAACCCAATCCAAAAATGGGCAGAAGACCTAAATAGACATTTCTCCACAGAAGATATACAGACTGCCAACAAACACATGAAAGGATGCTCAACATCTTTACTCATTAGAGAAATGCAAATCAAAACTACAATGAGATATCATCTCACACCAGTCAGAATGGCCATCATCAAAAAATCTAGAAACAATAAATGCTGGAGAGGGTGTGGAAAAAAGGGAACACTCTTGCACTGCTGGTGGGAATGTGAATTGGTACAGCCACTATGGAGAACGGTATGGAGGTTCCTTAAAAAACTACAAATAGAACTACCATATGACCCAGCGATCCCACTACTGGGCATATACCCTGAGAAAACCATAATTCAAAAAGAGACATGTACCAAAATGTTCATAGCAGCCCTATTTACAATAGCCCGGAGATGGAAACAACCTAAGTGTCCATCATCGGATGAATGGGTAAAGAAGATGTGGCACATATATACAATGGAATATTACTCAGCCATAAAAAGAAATGAAATTGAGCTATTTGTAATGAGGTGAATGGACCTAGAGTCTGTCATACAGAGTGAAGTAAGTCAGAAAGAGAAAGAGAAATACTGTATGCTGACACATATATGGAATTTAAGAAAAAAAAATGTCATGAAGAACATAGGGGTAAGACAGGAATAAAGACACAGACCTACTAGGGCATGGACTTGAGGATATGGGGAGGGGAAGGGTAACCTGTGACAAAGTGAAAGAGCGGCATGGACATATATACACTACCAAACGTAAGGTAGATAGCTAGTGGGAAGCAGCCGCATAGCACAGGGAGATCAGCTCGGTTCTTTGTGACCGTCTGGAGGGGTGGGATAGGGAGGGTGGGAGGGAGACGCAAAAGGGAGGGGATATGGGAACATATGTATATGTATAACTGATTAAATTTGTAAATAAAAAAAAATTATCAGAAAAAAAAGAAGTAGAACATTGCCAGCATTCCGGATGCTCTGTTGGTGTTCCTGCTCAGTCACTTCCCCCACCAAGAATACCACCATCCTAACTTCTAACACCATTGATTAGTTTTGCTTGTTTTAAACTTTATGTAAATCGAATCACACAGCATGTATTCTTTTATGTCGAGCTTCTTTCTCTCAACTTTTATTTATTTATTTATTTAGGCTGCACCACGCAGCTTGTGGGATCTCAGTTTTCTGACCAGGGATTGAACCCGGGGCACGGCAGTGAAAGCCCAGAACCCTAACCACTAGACCACCAGGGAACTCCCTCTCTCAACTTTTATGACTATGAGATTCATTTATGTTGTCGTATGTAGCTTTGAATTTTTCATTCTCATTGCTGTATAATATTCCATTGAATGAATCTACCACAGTTTATTTATCCATTCCAATATTTGGGGTGCTGCTCTGAACATTCTAGTATGTGTTGTTTGGTGATCATATATATGCATTTACGTTGGATACATACCTAGGAGTGGAATTGCTGGATCCCAGAGTAAGCATATGCTCCACTTTATTAGACACTGCCAAAGAGTTTTCCAAGAGGTTGTACCAGTTTACACTCTTACCAACAGTGCGTGAGAGTCCCAATTGCTTCACACCCTTCCCAACACTTGCTAATCTCTGGTGGGTGTGTAGTGGTTGCTTATTGTAGTTTTACTTTGCATTTTTCTGATGATTAGTGCAGTAGAGCACATTTTCATATGTTTATTTTTTACCGTATGCCTTTTTAACCTTTTGGTTATTGCACCATGTTAATATATTATTTATTCCAAAGCAAAATTAAAAAAACAAAACCAAGGTGCGGAGGTGTTACGGCTCCTTTTCACCAGTTGAGGGGGCGAGTAAAGGAGAGACGGGGAGAGAGCGAGAGAGAGAGAGAGAGAGAGAGAGAGAGAGCGAGAGAGAGAGAGAGAGAGAGAGAGAGAGAGAGAGAGAAAAACTCTCCTCAAAGTTCCTTACATCATTGATTCTCAGCATTTGATTGTACACTCCAAGATCCTTCTTCCTGCTTCCCAAGTTGACAATATCATGGTTGGGACTCCACCATAGAAAAGCAGAAAGATAATGTTTACACATACACAGAGAAAACCCCTTACTTTAAAAATTCTTCCCTGGCCTTCATTGAGCAGACTGCTTTTTATAAGTTGCATTGCCCCTTTTGTATTAATTCCTTTCACAAATAAAATTCCTTGTGGGAATCACGTGGGACTGCCTGATGTTCAGCTCCACCCAGCATAATGGGCAATATAACACTAACACCCAATTTCAAGATCAAAGTACCTTTCATTTAAATGCTGTTGTGTTTGTTGTTGTTTTTAATTATTTCTTGATCCAGAGCAGCTCTGAAACTACCCAAATCCCAAGCAGACGATGAGAAAAGGAGTTGGATAATTTGTAAAGTACAAAAAAAAATCCACATAAGTGCCTGCTGATTCTAAAGTTATCTGTAAAGGAAAGGATAATAGTTTATTTTATATATTAGCCAAGTTAAAGATATGTTTGAGAACTTTGGACTCCAATGTAAAAAGGAGGATTACATAGTATAATTATTTAAAGTACCTTCCCATTGGTCAAGGATTATAACAAAAGATGTTAACCAGCTATAACCCATGTGTACTGATGACATAAAACAGAGGTAATGGGAGATATGACATAAGCAATTCAGTTTCATGGGAAACAAAGGTGAATTTCTCAATTAAAAAATTCTTTTCAGTTTAAAATTGGTGGCTGAGGCTTGGAGGAGTGACATTAGATTCTGAGTGAGAATATCACGCTTATGTAAACTTGTAAGTAAATAAAATAAGGTTTAAAATCCTGAAAATGTATAATTTTCTCAAGGGAATAAATTTACAGGGTATAAAAGTCAAACAAAAATTAGAAGTTAATCATATTTTCTAATATGGACTTAGAAAGAGCCTATGTACTGAGAGTGAGATTATGTTTAGACAAAAGACTTACGGACTCACAACAACAGAAACAATCATGAAAAAAGCTCAATTTTACCCTGTTCTGGGCACATTAGGTGTAATAACTTGTTTAGCCCTCACACCAGCCCTATGAGGTGGCTGCTATTGCTTTCACTATTTTGCAGTGGGTGAAATTAAGACATATTTTGGTGGCTCAAATCCAAAATTACATGGTTAGTAAGTAATACAGCTGATTCATGAACCCAGATTACATCTCCAAGGCTGCTAGTTTAAAAAAAAAAACCTAGAAAAAATTAGTTATCTTTTATCTTAAAAATACTGGTAAATTCTCAGATGCAACAGTAATGTTAATAAAACGATGTTTATATTATAAAAATATGAAGAGATTTTGTCAAATATTAAACAAGTACAGTAACACATTCTATAGATATAGAAGTAAAGGAAGACAATTAGAAAGGGAAATAATTAACTTATAGAAATTCAGGTTTGAGGGATTTGGAGCTATAAAAAACCCCAAAGGGGAAAAAGACATCAAAGACGAATATATAAGAAAACAAAAAAGTTATGACCGGAAGTGTTTCTTCTTTATGTATGGTAAACAGCTACTAAGCAGAAACTTCTAAGGCTAAGGGGGAAAATGGTTCAAAATTAATACTTTCCTAATTTCAAGTAGGGCAATGTTCCAAAGACAAAAGAAAGCTTCTAATGTTAAAAGATCTCATAGTGTTACTGAACCAAACTTGGGTCCACTCACCCTATGCAGTCAAGCCAATCTACTGACACTGGATTGTGGTGAAGGAAAGTACAGTGTTTATTATAAGGTACCCAACATAGGGTCAAGCAAGGAGAATAGCCAGCTCATGCTTATAAGACCCAAACTCCCTGATGGCTTTCAGGGAAGGTTTTTAAAGACAGTGTGAGGGAGTGTGATCAGCTCATGCACAATTCTCTGATTGGTTGATGGTGAGGTAACAGAGTGATATTTTGGGAATCTCAGTCATCAACCTGCTGGTTCCAGCCAGTCTGGGGTCTCAGTGCTGGTGGTCAGCATGCAGTTACCTTTTTCCAGTTGGTGGTGGTTTTAGTATTTGCAAAACAACTCAAGGATGTAGCTCAGGATATTATCTCTAGCCCTTGAGGAGAAACTAAAGGTCCTTGACTTTGTTTTATGGATAAACTATTATTATTTTGTCTTGCTTGACTGCTTTCCTTTGTTTCTGCATTTTCTCACTTTTCTGATTAAATTTACCCTAGGGAAGGCCTAGGAGGCTAAAGCTTTTCTGCAAACAGATGCCAGGGACGTGGAGAGGTCTGTCCCAGGTAAGGCCCCTCAAGGTTCGGCTTGGTTTTAGTAGTTCATGTTTTCTCTTTATAGACGTTAGAAATCCTTTGCGTTTTGGTTGTTTCAAATACTTTAAACCGTGGTTCAGATAATCATATGAGTAATGAATAACAGTGAGTTTAAAAATGCAATCACTGGCCTCTCGTCTTCTAAAATGGCCCACACTCTGTAGAGTGTTTCTCCCAGGGTCATTCTTGCCTTTTGAGACGAACCACATTCTGTCTATAGAATGTGTTTTTCTCTAAATAAATCCACTTCTTCCCTAAAAAAAAATGATACCATCTAGAGTCACCAGCTAAGAACAGGGTATTCAAAATAGAAAAGATTTATTTTGGGAGTTCCGTGGTTGCCTAGTGGTTAGGATTCCAGGCTTTCACTGCCGTGGCCTGGGTTCAGTCCCTGGTCGGGGAACTGAGACCTCAAAAGCTGTGCAGCATGGCCAAAAAAGAAAAAAAAAGAAAAGATTTATCTTGATGATGTTAAGATAAATAATTTTAGATTAGTTTCTGCCACAATTTTAAAAAGTTATTTGGATTTCTTTTCCTAAATATTAAAACAGAAGATTGCTTGCCTAATTAATTCCCCAAATTCTTCCCCTATTCCACTCAGTTTCACATAGAAACTAAGGAAGGAATTATCTATTGAATTTTATTGAAGATGAGTGTTGAGTTCTCTTATAGCCACTGCCACCCACAAACACGCATGTGTGGGCACACAAGTAGAGTCAGAAAGTATCTGAGAGGGAAAATGTACAATACAATTATTTGTCTCTTCTGTCCACTCTCAATTAAAAGAGAAAAATAGACATGGAATATTGGATGGAGAATAAAACAGTTTTTTGGACCTAAGATATTCTGTTCATTTATGTGCTTTTTTTTTGTTGTTGTTGTTAGTAATTTTTAATTTTTTTAATATGTGCTTTGTTATAGATTACTTTCCTCTGTACTAATTTAAAAAAAAGCTGGAGAATATTTAAGACCTTGTTAGCTAAATAAGAAACCTTAACCATCTTGAAGGCAAATTTCCAAGTAAGAGTAAATTTGACTATGCTTTTCTCTTTGTCATAAGCCATAGGGGTCCTTTCTATTGTGCCTCCCTGACATTTAGTATAAGGACTTAAGGTCTCATAATATTTTTCTAAAGAACCTGTCTTTACCCACCCTGTGTTAGGCATGTATTAGCTCCAATAGCTTGTAAAACATGTTTTGGAGAATTTCATGATGTCATAAATATGTCTATTGTAGAAAATAGTTCCAGCTCACAAATTGTATATGTTATTAATCACTCAAGTCATGGCAGACTGATAAACCACAAGTAAATAACAGTAGTGCTTCTAATAGGATTTATTCACAATGCCATATCTTGTTCTTGCATATACTTCCCCTTATCCCATTTAGTTTTATTTCTTTCATTTAATCCTAAGTCGGTGTTAACATTATTATGACTATGTAAATGTTGTTCCTAGCTGAGACATATAATATACCATTATTATGCTTCCTTTCATATATGACATTTTGTTTTTCCTGGAGTTATTAATTACTTTGGTTATTTTATTTTATTTTTTTGGCCATGCCCTGCGGCTTGTGGGATCCTAGCTCCCCAACCAGGGATTGAACCTGCACCCTCAGCAGTGAAAGCACGGAATCCCAACCACTGGACTGCCAGGGAATTCTTATTTTGGTTATTTAGTTAGGTTGACTGATTTGTTTCCTTGTATTACCTATTACTAATTTTTCGGCCAAACCCCTCCAGAGATGTAAAGCCATATTCCATAAGGTCAAACATATCAGGTAATCTACTAGTTTTTGTTTTTGTTTTCTATTTGGAGACATATTTCCCCCTGTCATCTACCCTTCTACGCCTGTAAGGATTGATTGATCTTTAGGCCTGCTACACAGATGTTTTCCTGGGACTTCACTTTGCCTTTCTTGGATTCCCCTGTCTACTGGATGTCATTCTGTTTTTGAATATCTGGGTTGTTTCCAATTTTTGGCTATTATGGACATTTTTTTTTTTTTTTTTTTTTTTGCGGTACGCAGGCCTCTCACTGTTGTGGCCTCTCTCGTTGCGGAGCACAGGCTCCGGACGCGCAGGCTCAGCGGCCATGGCTCACGGGCCCAGCCGCTCCGCGGCATGTGGGATCCTCCCAGACCGGGGCATGAACCCGTGTCCCCTGCATTGGCAGGCGGACTCTCAACCACTGCACCACCAGGGAAGCCCCTATTATGTACATTTTTGTACATGATTCTTCACACAAGGATTTCTGTTGAGTGTATACCTAAGAGTGGAATTGCTGGGTCATAGGTTGTGCATATGGTGAATTTGTGAAATTGGATGGAAAAAAATCCCATCTTTATTTTCACTAACCATTAAATGAAATTTAGCATTTCCTTCAATTATGAATGTAGACAACAAACCATAGCAATAATAGCAGTACTTGTGAGTTTGACTGATAGAAATCATAGATCTTTTCCTAGCACATTACAGTTGTTGCATGTAACATGAAATACTGTTTATGCTGATGCCTTCAGTTCCTGAACTTTTCTGGGTTTCTGCAGCACAAACTGGCTTATTTCCTGTTGGCTTTCCCCATGCATGTACTTAGTCTCATAATTCCTCCATTCAGCTAAGCAAGTTTTATGTCCTTGTGGGTCCATATCTTTTATCCATTATCATTTTAGTGGGATTTCAGAGTGTTGTGGAGATGAAAACATGTTTCCAAAGTGTTCTATATGGCTTTAGATTTAAATCAGATCTGTAGTTATATCTTTTTTTCAATATTATTTATGTATACCTTTAATCTTTTTAATAGGTCAATCTTTTTTTAAATTATATTTATTTGTTTTGTAAAATTTATTTTTGGCTGAGTTGGGTCTTAGTTGCGGCACTCGGGTTCTTTTGTTGAGGTGCACGGGCTTCTCTCTAGTTGTGGCATGCGGGCTTGGTAGTTGCAGCATGTGGGCTTAGTTGCCCCGTGGCATGTGGGATCTTAGTTCCCAGACCAGGGATCGAACCTGCGTCCCCTGTATTGGGAGGTGGATTCTTAACTACTGGACCACCAGGGAAGTCCCAGTAGGTCAATCTTGATAGAGGTAAGTCTGTTATGTTAGTCTTTTCAAAGAACCAGTTTTTGGTTTTGTTGATGATCTCCACTTTTTTGGGGTGTTTGTTTTATTAATTTTGCTCTTTATTATTATTTTTTCCCTCTATCTTAGGGATGTTCTGCTCTTTCTCTAGCTTCATGAATTGAATGCTTTATGCATTAATTTGGAATATTTTTAGAGGTGCACTTAACACTAAATTTTCTTCATGATTCCATTTTAGATGCCTCTCCCATGTTTTTATATGTATTTTATTGTTATTCAGTTTTAACTTTTTCATGATTTTCATTAGGATATTCTCATTAACTCGTTGGCTATTTAGGGTTGTGTTTTTAGTTTTTAGATGTATGTTTTTGCTGCCTTTTTAGTATTGATTTAAAATTTCAACATGCATGTTTAATTTTTAATGAGTTTAGAGTTGATAGATGGAGTTTCTAGTGCTTTAACTCCAGTCCTTCCAATCACACCATCCACTTTTCTGTTATGGTTGTAAGGTATTTGGGTTTCATTTTTTTAACCTCCCCTTTTTATATTAACAGTTAGTACATATTTAGATTTTACAAAGTCTTTACTCACCATTTCTTTTTGCTTTGTTCTCCTTTTTGGGTTCAATTTCCTTCTTGCAAAAATCTTCATTTTAATAGTTATGTCAGTGAGGGTCTGTGAATGAATAGTAAATGCCCACAAGCTTTATATATCTAAAAATGCTTTTATTTCTCTTTCATTCTCAAATGAAAATTTAGCTGGATACATTTAACCAAGTACCTCACTTTTGCTCCAATGTCACATTCTTAATGAGGTGACCCTGACAAACCTTTAATAACTTTCAAACCATTTCCTGCCCCAGGCAGTATCAATTCCCTTACTTGTTTTTACCTATTACATAATTCACCTATTTGTTTATTGTTTATTTCCTATCTCTCCCCACTAGAATATCAATTCCATGAGGGCATGGATTTCTGTCTATTTCATGCACTATGTATCCCAAGCGTTTAGAAAAATACCTGGCAAGCAGAAGGTTCAGAGTTTTAAAAAAATAAATTCATTGCACTTGCTGAGTTTGTTGAATGAATATAGAATTCCTGATTGACTTATTTTCTTCAGCACTTTGGAGATATTATTTTATCACCTTATTCTATCATCTTTGGTATCTTTTTTTTTGAGAAGTCTATAGTTATTCTTCTTTTGTTACTTTTTGGGTATTCTACCTCTCTTATCTTTTAAGATTTTCTCTCTGTTTTTGATGCTCTGCAATTTTACTACAACATGTCAGATGTGGATTTGTTATAATTTATCTTGCTAAGTACTTAAGGTTGCTCCTTTAGCTTGAAGATTTACTTTATTTCTAAAAATTTCTCAATTGTTATCTCTTCAAATATTGTCTGTTTCCCATTCTCTCCTTCTTGATTCCCTATTAGATGTGTGTTAGAATGTCTCATTCCCCCTACCATGTAACCAGGTTTTCCTTTTCTTTTTCATTGTTTTACTGTGTTGGGTTCCAGGTCATTTCTTCAGATATATATTCCAATTCAGTAATTCTTTCCTTGACTGTGTCTAGTCCATAATTTTTAAACTTTGTTCAAAATTTAATGATATTTTTTTAGCTGTTACAACCAGGAGAGTGCTATTGGCATCTAGTGGGTAGAAAACAGATATGCTGATAAAATTTCTGTTTGTATATTTTTCAAATCCATCTTTTTTAATGCTTTAACATGTTTGTTTTATGGTTCTTATTCCTTCCTTTTTCCAAAAGCTCTTTTGGATTGCTCTACTATCTCTAGTTCCTTAGATGTAAATTATCCCATTTGTTGCCTCTTCTGACTCCTCCCTCAAGGCAGTTAATTTCCTGATGTGGTCTGTAATCTTAGCTGTAAGCCCATCTTCATTGAGCTTGCTCTCTGTAGAAGTCCCATGTACCTGGGTATGACAATGTCCTTACAGAGAAAGTTTGTGTTTGCCTTTACTGGGTCCCTTGATTCCCACCAGTTCAGATCTGTTTTACTGTTGTTTTTGTTGTTACTATTGTTTGTTTCTCAGTTTGAGGGACCCTGCACTTTGCAGGTGTGAAAAACTTAAACCCTACTCCCAAGCATCTCTGGGCCTGATGCATCCTTGATGTTGCACACACTTTTGCATTTGCTCACTCTTGTGCAAACTACCTCATGCCTCCTGGGATTCTGTTTCGCTCTTCTGCTTCAATCCAGGATAATGGGGGATAATTAACAGTTTCTATCACACCCATTAAATTATAAACCACCCTAGAATTAGGATTCTGCTTTATACCTTTTATGAAATTCAGTGCTCACAAGGAGCTCAATAAAAATCTCTTAATAATGATAATTAATCCTTTTAGCAAACATTTATTCAGCACCTATTTTTTTCTTTCACCTTTTTTTCATTCAGCACCTATTCTATGCCAGGGACTGTGTTAGGCACTGGAGCTACAAAAAAATGAAATTAACATGGGAAACAAAGACTTTACCCAAGAAGTATTGCTTTAAAGCAGGTATTTGAACCATTAACAAAAGTTGTCAGGCACAGGAGGAGGGGGAATATATTCCAGGCAAAGGAAATAATTTATGCAAATTATCAGAGGTATGAAACAGCATGTCATGTTAGGAAATGCTGGCTGTCTGGTATACCTAGACCAGCGGTCTCAACCATGGGCTATTTTTCTAGAAACAGGTGCTAACTTCTCTGCCACTGTGACTTAGTTTCCACCACCCCCAAATTAGGACCCACAATCTGACAAGTTTGATTTTGTTTTATTATCGTTAGATAATGTTTATAAAATGCTAGTCACATGTGTCTCAATAAATAGTAGCAGTTGTATGTTGCAGAGAAGTCAAGTAAGGTAAACACTAAAAAATGTAATTTGGAACTGGGTCGTACCTTAGAAAGGTATAAACCTTTTGCTAAGGCTGGGTGACCTTAGCAAAAGTCATTACAGTGGAGTGCTGAATTTTTTTTTTAAAGCTCTTTATTTATTTATTTATTTTGGTCACGCCACACGGCTTGTGGGATCTTAGTTCCCCCAACCAGGGATCAAACCCAGGCCACGGGAGTGAAAGAGCCGAGTCTTAACCCCTGGACCTCCAGGTAATTCCCTGGAGTGCTGAATTTATCAGAATAGGTTAGGCTATGTTGCAACTACAGACAATACCAGAAATTTCAATGGTGTAAGATAAGAGTCTCTTTCTTCTTCATCCAAAGTCTGCAGCAGGTCCAGACAACTCCTTAAAACAGCTGCCTTCCCTGGCTTGACTAAGCAATTGAATATGCTTTGATATGTTAACTTCACCATCTCAACCTGAGGCTTCCAAGTTCACTTGAGCAGAGGAAGAGAGAAACTGGAGAATCACATAGAGGCTTTGTGCACGTATTGCTTCTGCTCACATTTCTTTGGTCAGATCTAGTCATGTGGCACTGTGTAATACAAGGGTATTGGGAAGTGTAGTCTCCCTATGCCCCATAAGGAAGGGAAACAAGATACTGGTCAGCATTAATAATGTCCCTGAGAAACGGTAAAGCCAAAAGAGGGCTTTTTTGGTGAGCTAAAGAGGAAGTGGGAGGAGAGATTGCATTCTTGTAGACAGTATGAGGAGCTCCATGGACCCACTTCCCAGTGAAACTGGTGAAGATTATTAAAAACACAACCATTTACAGTCTCTGGAAATAATCCTAAGAGTATACACCAAATGAAGAAAATATCTATTTAAGAATATCTACTAGGATTCCATAAGAACAGCAAGAGCCTGTGGTATTTGAACCAAGACTGTTCTCTCCCTCCCCTTCCCAGCTCAGTGACATGGAAGCTCCATTCCAGATGGGTGCAGCCAAGAATACAGGGCTCCCCCTCTATGCAGCTCCCATAGAGGACTATCTTCCCAGAAGGGGTAGGACATCACCATTTTTCATCCTGCCTCCGGCTACCTGTTGCTGAAGCTAAGTTCTGGGGTAATGTGGCTAAAAGGTCAGGGTCCCTTCTTTCACCCAGCCCCCTCTGGTGGGACAGAGGCTCTACCTTGAGCATGGTTGGGCTGAAAATACTGGGACCCTGATTACCGTTGCCCTGGCTGGTATGGTGGTTCCACACTGGCAGAGGCAAGCTAAGACCTGAGGCTACTGCCCCACCTCTACCTACCACTTAGGTCCTAAAGTGGGGATGTTTCTCAGAGAGAAGCAACCTCACCCCTCAATCCCATAGTCTTGGCTTGGAGATTTTTCTTTGGGGGAGAAGGTTACAAAACAATCCATAATCTCTTCCCAAAGGAACTGACTTCATCAGCAACACAGAATAGGAAGTTCGAGCTTAAGGGTATTCTCAAAAACAGTGGAGGTAGTGGCCTTTGGGAGGAGATTGGTAGGTTCAGTGGAGATCTATAAACTAGACTGTAGGCCACCTCATCTACAAGAGAGAACTGGGTAAGGAGACGGATTGGAGGAGCCCTCCTAGGCTCAGGACAACTCTCAAACATTGATCTCAGGAATTGTTCCTCCAAAGGAGCTCTAGGGACTTCCCTGGCTGTCCAGTGGTTAAGACTTCACGTTTCCAATGCAGGGGGTGTGGCTTCAATACCTGGTCAGGGATCTAAGATCCCACATGAAGCATGGCCAAAAAACAAAAACAAACAAAACAAACAAACAAAAAACAAAGGAGCTCTAATTTGTATGCTGCAGAGAAGTAAGGTAAATACTGAAAAATGTAATTTGGACAGTAGAGCAATTTATGTCCCAGGGTGTTGTTGAAGACAATAGAGCAATCATTTTGCACACAGAGTTTAACAGCTGGGCACTGTCAGGAAAAGAGACAAAGAAAAACCTGTCAAAACCACTGTCATCTTGGGAGACTATGGGTTCACCCAAGGCCACAGCCCTTGAGGACCAACATCAGAAGATTAACACTGGGGGGTGGGGGGATAACAGGGATAGACTTCAGTAATGACCCAGCCATTCACTAAGCAAGTAACAATAATAAGCCCAGAGTGGTGGCTGGGGAGGCCTGCACCCAGAGTTAGTATATTACCTAAAACATTCAGTTTCCAAAGAAAATATATTATGAGATATACAAAGAAACAGTAAAGTATTACCCATACACTATAGGGTGGTAGGGAGAAGCAGGTAGCAAAAACTTCCTGTGAGAGTAATCAGATGTCAGAGTTAACAAAGACTTCAGAGTAGCCATTATAAATACATTCAAAGAACTAAAGGAAACCATGATTAAAGAAATAAAGTATGAGACAATGTTGTATCAAATAGAGAATTGAATAAATATAAATTATATATAAAAAAGAACTGGAAATTCTGGAGTTGAAAAATACAGTAACTGAAAAGAAAAACTCACTAGAGAGTCTTATATTACCTTATTAGGGCTGCCATAACAAATACCACAGAATGGGTGGTGTAAACAGCAGGTATTTATTTTCTCACAGTTCTGGAGGCTAGAATTCCAAGATCAAGGTGTCAGCAAGTTCGGTTCTTTCTTTCTTTCTTTCTTCCTTCCATTTATTTATCTAGCTGTGTTGGGTCTTAGTTGCGGCATGCAGGCTCTTAGTTGCAGCATGTGGGATCTAGTTCCCTGACCAGGGATTGAACCTGGGCCCCCTGCATTGGGAGCGTGGAGTCTTAACCACTGGACCACCAGGGAAATCCCCAGGTTTGGTTATTTCTGAGGCCTCTCTCCTTGGCTTGCAGATGGCTATCTTTAACTGTGTTCTCACATGGTCATTCCTCTGTGTCCATGTGCCCCTGATGTTTCTTTTTGTATCCAAATTTCCTCTTCTCATAAGGATACTGCTCAATGGTAAGTAGACTTATCATGGTGATCACTTTGAAATGTATATAAATATTGAATCACTATGTTGTATACCAGCGACTAACGTAGTGTTGTAGGTCAATTATACTTTAAAAACAAACAAATTCATAGAAAAAGAGATCAGATTTGTGGTTATCAGAGTTGGGGGGGAGGGGGAGTTGGATGAAAGTAGTCTAAAGCTACTGGAAAAAACACATACAATGTAAGAGCTGTGAGTTGAGTCTATTCCATGTCTTACTGAGGACTGTAGCCCGGGAGACAGCCCCTCAGATAGCTCTGAGAAACAGTTCCGAAGAGGTAGGGGAAGAGCCAGTATATATAGTGCAGTCAAGATCTCGGTAAAGGTTTACTGTTCATGAGGATCAAATATCTCAGTCAATGATTTTAGTACTTTTCTAAGTATGGGAAGGTGCGAGCATATGGTGTCATTGAAATTCTTCCTTACATATGCATTTTAACTATCCAGGGGCCCATATATCCAAAACACACAATGCTTCATCCTGAATTCCTTTCAGGGTGTCCTTGTAGGTCAGTGACTGCAGTGGCCAATGACTTGATCCTTGTAGAACTGGAATGGCAGGCCACATTCTCTGTTTACAGTATAAACTTCCAGTTATAAGATAAATAAGTACTAGGGATGTAATGTACAACATGATAACTATAATTAGCACTGTTGTGTGTTACATATGAAAGTTGTTAAGAGAGTAAATCCTAAGAGTTCTCATCACAAGGAAAAATTTTTTTTCTATTTCTTTAAATTTGTATCTATATGAGATGATGGATGTTCACTAAACTTATTGTGGTAATCATTTCATGATGTATGTAAGTCACATCATTACGCTGTATACCTTAAACTTACACAGTGCTGTATATCATTTATATCTCAATAATACTGGAAGAAAAAAATTAGGACACCACTCAGATTAGATTAGGGCCCACCCTAACAGTCTTGTTTTAACTTAGTCACTTTTTTTTTTTGCGGTACGCGGGCCTCTCACTGTTGTGGCCTCTCCCGTTGCAGAGCACAGGCTCCGGACACGCAGGCTCAGTGGCCATGGTTCACGGGCCTAGCTGCTCCGCGGCATGTGGGATCTTCCCAGACCGGGGCACGAACCCGTGTCCCCTGCATCAGCAGGTGGACTCTCAACCACTGCGCAACCAGGAAAGCCCAGTCACCTTTTTTTTTAAAGTTTTAATTCTTTTTTGAATTTTATTTTAGTTTTATACAGCAGGTTCTTATTAGTTATCTATTTTATACATTAGTGTATATATGTCAATTCCAGTCTCCCAATTCATCCCACTGAGTTTTAATTTTTAATTTTTTTTACAGTAGGTCCTTGTTGGTTATGTTTTATTTTATTTTATTATTTTAAAAAATAATTTATTAATTTATTATTTATTTATGGTTGCATTGGGTCTTTGTTGCTATGCACAGGCTTTCTCTAGTTGCAGCGAGCAGGGGTTTACTTTCCATTGTGGTACGCAGGCTTCTCATTGCAGTGGCTTCTCTTGTTGCAGAGCATGGGCTCTAGGTACACGGGCTTCAGCAGCTGTGGCTCACAGGCTCTAGAGCGCAGGCTCAGTAGTTGTGGCGCACGGGCCTAGTTGCTCTGCAACATGTGGGATCTTCCTGGACCAGGGCTTGAACCCGTGTCTCCTGTATTGGCTGGCGGATTCTTAACCACTGTGCCACCAGGGAAGCCCTCCATGGTTATCTATTTTAAATATAGCAGTGTGCATAGGTCAATCCCAAACTCCCAATCAATTTTTAAAAAAATTTTATTGGCATATAGTTGACTTACAATGTTGTGTTCGTTTCTGCTGTACAGCAAAATGAATCAGTTATATGTATACATATATCCATTCTTTTTAAGATTCCTTTCCCATATAGGTCATTACAGAGTATTTTTTAAATAGTTATTTATTTATTTGGCTGTGCCGGGTCTTAGTTGTGGCATGCGGGATCTAGTTCCCTGACCAAGAATTGAACCCCAGCCCCCTGCATTGGGAGCATGAAGTCTTAACCACTGGACCACCAGGGAAGTCCTGGTCATTATGGAGTACTGAGTAGAGTTTCCTGTGCTATACAGTAGGTCCTTATTAGTTATCTATTTTATATATAGTAGTGTGTAAATCTCCCAATTTATTCCTCCCCCTTAGTCACCTCTTTAAAGGCACTATCTCCCAATGTAGTCATATTCTGAGGTACTGGCGGTTTCAACATACGACTTTTGGGAGGGAAACAATTCTGCCTATATAACAGGTCTCCACAGTAAATTTGAATTGGCAGAAGAATTAATAAACTTGAAGATATATCCATAGAGATTATGCAATCCAAAGAATAGAGAGAAAAAAGAATGAAGAAAAATGAAGAGCCTCAGAGAAATATGGAACACCATTATGCACACCAACATATATGTAGCAGAAGTACCAGAAAGAGAGGAGTGGGAGAAAGGAGGGAAAAAATATATTTGAAGAAATAATGGCTAGAAACTTTCCTGAATTTATTGAAAAACAATCTACCCATCTAGGAAGCTCAATGGACTCCAAGTAAAACAAATGCAAAAAGATCCATAAACAGACACATCATAATAAAAATGCTGAAATATAAAGACAAGGAACAAATCTCAAAAGCAGCAAAAGAAAAATGACTCATCATTTACAAGGGAATCCCAATAGGATTAAAAGCTGACTTTTTATCAGAAACAATGGAGGCCAGAAGAAAGTGGGACAATATATTCAAAGGGCTCAAAGAAAAAAAATGACAGTCAAGGGGGCTTCCCTGGTGGCGCAGTGGTTGAGAGTCCGCCTGCCAATGCAGGGGACGCGGGTTAGTGACCCAGTCTGGGAAGATCCCACATGCCGCGGAGCGGCTGGGCCCGTGAGCCATGGCCGCTGAGCCTGCGCGTCTGGAGCCTGTGCTCCTCAATGGGAGAGGCCACAACAGTGAGAGGCCCGCGTACCAACCAAAAAAAAAAAAAAAAAATGACAGTCAACTAAGAATCCTGTATTGAGCAAAGCTATCTTCCAAAAATGAAGGTGAAATAAAGACATTCCCAGGTATATAAAAACTGAGAGACTTCATTGCTAGTAGACCTACCTTACAAGAAATAGGAAGTTTTTTAGGCTGATATCAAGTGACCCCAGATATTAGTTCAAATCCATACAAAAAACCCCAAAGAACAAAGGTAAAGGTAATTGTTGGAGGATGTCATCAAGATGTGATTGTTGGTTGACCCGAAAGCTGGACCCAGGCAATTAGAGGCTCCTTATCCCCCCACCACCTGAGTCAGTGGAATATGTATTCTACCCACCATTCCCACACTAGGTGCCATTTCAAGAATGTAGCCTTGAGAGAGTAATGCTGAATTGTTGAGACCACCTGGACTGAATATGTGACTAAACCCTGTTAAGGCCTCTATGTAAACTTTTAAGATTCTGGTGGGTGGATGCAGAGATTTACTTAGCTTGCAACCACCTAAGACAAGCCTCCTATGTAAGTTCCCTTGCTTATTAAAACTGCCACCTACAAATCTGGAGTGGTCTGCCTCTTTCATTAGTATCTCCTTACCCTCCGTGTAAGGGGGCCAATTTCAGATTTCACCTGGGGAACTCCTGAGGTTACAAACCAACAGTAGTTGTATAATTATTAAAGACAATATAAATGCATATTTCTTCTCCTTTCTTCTCTTAACCAGTTTATATATTAACTGTAGAAAATGATATGTCTATAGTGTATTGTTGGGCCTATAACATATAGAAATGTAATATATTTTCCAATAATAGCACAAAGGAGGTGGATGGAACAAAGATGTATTGGGCTAAGGAAATGATTCCAGATGGTAACTCAGATCTACCAGAACAAATAAAGAGAATCAAAAATGATAAAAAGAAGGTTAATATAACAGAAGGTATAAATATATACTTGTTCTCCTTTCTTTTCTTAGCTCCTATAAAAGTCATAAAATTATATAAAGTAATATAATAATGTATTATTAGTTTGTAACATTTATAGATGTAATATGTGTAACAGTAATATCACAAAAAGGGGCAAAAGGGAATAGAAGTATATAGGAATATTTTATATCTCACTGGAAATAAATTAGTATAAATCTGAAGCTGAATTTTTTTAATAAAGGATATATTTCTTTTTTTTAAATTAATTAATTAATTAATATTATTTTTTTGCGGTACGCGGGCCTGTCACTGTTGTGGCCTCTCCTGTTGTGGAGCACAGGCTCCAGATGTGCAGGCTCAGCGGCCATGGCTCATGGGCCTAGCCGCTCCACGGCATGTGGGATCTTCCCGGACCGGGGCATGAACCCATGTCCCCTGCGTTGGCAGGTGGACTCTCAACCACTGTGCCACCAGGGAAGCCCTAATTAATTAATTTTATTTTTGGCTGCATTGGGTCTTCATTGCTGTGCGCGGGCTTTCTCTAGTTGTGGTGAGCAGGGGCTACTCTTTGTTGTGGTGAGTGGGCTTCTCATTGCAGTGGCTTCTCTTGTTGCGGAGCATGGGCTTTAGGCACGTGGGTGTCAGTAGTTGTGGCACGTGGGCTCAGTAGTTGTGGCACGCAGTCTAGAGCCTGTGCTCCACAACAAGAGAAGCCACCACAATGAGAAGCCGAAGCACGGCAGTGAAGTAGCCCCTGTTTGCTGCAACTAGAGAAAGCCCATGCGCAGCAATGAAGACCCAGCACAGCCAAAAAAAAAAAAAAGACATGAATGGTAAACCCTAGAGCTGCCATTAGGGAAATAATTCCAAAAATGTGAAAAAATCATTAAAGAAGTTAAAATGCTACATTAGAAAAATATTCACTTAATGCAAAAGAAAGCAGTAAAGTTGGAATAGAGCAACATAAATGAAAAAAGTGAAATACAAACATACATTCAACTCTATCAACAGTAACAGTAAATGTGAATGGATTAAACAATGCAAAAGATAAAGTTTGTCACACTGGGTAAAAAAACAAGATCCAACTGTTACTGTCTACAGGAGACACACTTTTTTTGAGGGGGGGGCTGTGCCATCTTAGTTCCCCAACCAGGGATTGAACCTGTGCCCCTTGCAGTGGAAGCAAGGAGTCCTAACCACTGGACCGCCAGGGAATTCCCAGGAGACATGCTTTAGATTCAAAGATATAAATAGGCTGAAAAAGATATATCATGTAAACAGCAACCACAAGAGAGCTGAAACGGCTATACTAATATCAGACATAATAGACTTTAACACAAAAAAATGTTACTACAGATAAAGAGGGACATTCTATAATGATAAAGGGGTCAATCCATCAAGAAGATATAACAATTATAAAATATATGCACTTAGTAAAGGAGCACCAATATACATGAAGGAAAAACTGACAGGAATGTAGGGAGAGATGGACAATTCAATAATTTTTGAGACTTCAATACCCCATTTTCAATAATGGATAGAATAAGTAGGCAGAAGATCAACACAGAAATAGAAAAATCTAACAACACTATAAACCAAACAGATCTAAGAGACACATCCCACTCTTAGAACCCTCCACCCAACAAGAGAATGTACATTCTTCTCAAGTGTACATGGAACATTCTCTAGAATGGACCAAATGATAGGCCAAAAAACAAACCTCAATAAATTTAAAAGGATAGAAAGAATACAAAGTATGTTCTCTAGCTACAGTGGAATGAAATTAGAAATCAATAACAGAAGAAAAACTGGAAAATTTGTCAATATATGGAAATTAAACAACATACTCTAAAACAATCAATGAATCAAAGAAGTCAAATGGAAAATTAGAAAATACTTTGAGATGAATGAAATGAAGACACAACATACCAAAACTTATGAGATGCAGCAAAAGCAGTGCTTAGTGGGAAATTTATAGCTTTAAATCTGTACATTAAAACAAGAAAAATCTAAAATTAATCACCTAACTTTCTACTTTAACACACTGGAAAAGTGTCTTTTCCAACTAAACCTAAAGCAAGCAGAAGGAAGGTAATAATAAAGATTAGAGGGGAAATTAATGAAAGAGAGAACAGAAAAACAATAGAGAAAAATCAATGAAACCAGAGTTGGTTCTTTGAAAAGATCAATAAAATTGGTAAACTTTTAGCTAGATTGACTAAATAAATAAATAGCAAAAGAGAGAGGACTCAAATTACTAGAATCAGAAATGAATAGGGAAGTCCCTGGATGTCCAGTGGTTAGAACTCGGCACTTTCCCTGCAGGGCCTGGGTTCAGTCCCTGATCGGGGAACTAAGATCCCACAAGCTGTGCGGCGTGGCCAAAAAAAGAAAAAGAAAAAAAAAAAAAAGAAAAGAGGGGACATTACTGATGATCTTATAAAGATAAAAAGGATTATAAATGAATACCATGAATAACTGTAAAAGAAATTAAAGATTAAAATGAATGGAAAAACATCCTGTGTTCACTGATTAGAAGATTAACATTAATTTTTTTAATTACTTTATTTATTTTGGCCACGTCGCCATGAGGCTTGCAGGGTATTAATTCCCTGACCAGGGATTGAACCCAGACCCTCAGCAGTGAAAGTGTGGAGTCTTAACCACCGGACTGCCAGGGAATTCATGATATTAATTAATATTATTTATTTTTCATTTTTATTTTTTATTTATTTATTTATTTATTTTTTTTGCGGTATGCGGGCCTCTCACTGTTGTGGCCTCTCCCATTGTGGAGCACAGGCTCCAGACGCGCAGGTTCAGCGGCCGTGGTTCACGGGCCTAGCCGCTCCGTGGCATGTGGGATCTTCCTAGACCGGGGCACGAACCCATGTCCCCTGCATCGGCAGGCGGACTCTCAACCACTGCGCCACCAGGGAAGCCCAATTAATATTATTTAGATGGCAGTGCTCCCTAAGTTGATCTACTGATTCAATGCAATCTCTATCAAAATTCCAGCTGATTTATTTGTAGAAATTGACAAGCTGACTCAAACATTCATAAGGAATTCATAAGGAATTGCAGGAGATCCAGAATATCCAAAACAATAGGAGGGCTCGCACTTCCTGTTTTCAAAACTTTCTACAAAACAACAGTAATCAAGACCTTGTGGTACTGGCATAAAAATAGATATATAGATAAATGGAATAGAATGGAGGTCCAGAAACAAGCCCATCTGTCTATGGTCAACTGATATTTTTACAAGACTGCCAAGAACATTCAATGGTCTTTTCAACAAATGGTGCTAGGTCACTGGATAGCCACAGGCCAAAGAATGAAACCAAACCCTTATCTCACGCCATACACAAAAATTAACTCAAATTGGATCAAAAACCTAAATGTAAGAGCTAAAACTATAAAACTCTTGGAAACATAGGGGTAAATCTCTATGACTTCATATTTATTTATCAGATTTATGTATTCTCAGATGTGATGCCAAAAGTATGAATAACAAAAGAAAAATGGTTAAATTGTACTTCATCAAAATTAAAACCTTTTGTGCTTCAAAGAATACCAACAAGAGGGATCCCCTGGTGGCGCAGTGGTTGAGAGTCTGCCTGCTGATGCAGGGGACACGGGTTCGTGCCCCGTTCCGGGAAGATCCCACATGCCACGGAGCAGCTAGGCCCGTGAGCCATGGCCACTGAGCCTGCGCGTCCGGAGCCTGTGCTCCGCAACGGGAGAGGCCACAGCAGTGAGAGGCCCGCGTACTGCAAAAAAAAAAAAAAACCCCAAAAAGAGTACCAACAAGAAAGTAAAAAGACAACCCACAGATTGGGAGAAAATATTTGTAAATTATATATCTGATATGGGCCTGGTATCCAGAATATATAAAGAACTCTTACAACTGAAGAACCCAAAGTCAAAAAACCCAATTAAAAAATGGGTAAAGGGCTTCCCTGGTGGCACAGTGGTTGAGAGTCCGCCTGCCGATGCAGGGGACACGGGTTCGTGCCCCGCTCCGGGAGGATCCCACATGCCGTGGAGTGGCTGGGCCCGTGAGCCATGGCCACTGAGCCTGCGCGTCCGGAGCCTGTGCTCCGCAACAGGAGAGGCCACAACAGTGAGAGGCCCGCGTACCGCAAAAAAAAAAAAAGGGTAAAGGACTTGAATAGATATTCCTCCAAAGATGACATACAGATGGCTAACAAGCACATGTAAAGATGGTCGTCATTAGTCATTAGGGAAGTACAAATCCAAGCCATGATGAGATACCACTTCACAGCTACTAGGATTGCTATTAAAAAAGAAAAGGGAAATAAGTGCTGGTGATGTGGAGAAATTGGAGCCCTCTTACATTGCTGGCAGGAATATAAAATGGCACAGCTGCTGTGGAAAACAGTTTGCCAGTTCTTCAAAGATAGCATTACTAGGGACTTCCCTGGTGGCACAGTGGTTAAGAATCCGCCTGCCAATGCAGGGGACACGGGTTCAATCCCTGGTCCGGGAGGATCCCCCATACTGCGGAGCAACTAAGCCTGTGCGCCACAACTACTGAGCCTGTGCTCTAGAGCCTGTGAGCCACAACTACTGAGACCACGCGCCTAGAGCCCGTGCTCCGCAACAAGAGAAGCCACTGCAATGAGAAGCCCATGTACCGCAATGAAGAGTAGCCCTTGCTCACCACAAGTAGAGAAAGCCCGCGCACAGCAACGAAGAACCAACGCGGCCAAAAATAAAAAATAAAATTAAAAAAGATAGCATTACTATATGACCCAGCAATTCTACTCCTAGGTGAATACTCAAAAGAATTGAAAAACAGGTACTCAGAGATATGTACACATTTTCAGAGCAGCCCTATTCACAATTGCCAAAAGGTGGAAAATAAAAAATGTCCATCAACAGATGAATGGAAAATAAATTGTGGTATATACATACAATGGAATATTATTCAGCCTCAAAAAGGAAGTTCTGATACATACTACAATGTGAATGAACCTTGAAAACATTATGTTAAGTGAAAGCCAGACCCAAAAGACTACATATTATATGATTCTATTTATATGAAGTATCTAGAATAGCTAAATCCACAGAAACGGAATGCATATTGGCGGTTGCCAGGAGATGCTGGGAGGAGAGAATGAGGAGCATTTGCTTAATGGGTATGAGGCTTTCTTCTGGGGTGATGAAAATGTTTTGGAATTATATAGAGGTAATGTCACCAAACTGTTCCTCTTAAACCGGTTAATTTCCTGTTATGTGAATTTCACTTCAGTTAAAAAAATGTTTTAAAAAAGGTTAAACAGTTACCGTATGACTTAGCATTTCCACTTCTAGGTATCTCCCCAAGAGAAATGAAGATGCACATCCACACAAAAATGTGTGTACATGAATGTATCATTACTCATAATAGCCAAAATGTGGAAACAACCCAAAGTCCATCAACTGATGAATGGATAAACAAAATATAGTATAACCATAAAATGGAATATTATTCAGCCCCCTTAAGGAATATATTGATATACTCTACAATATGGATGAACACTGAGAGCATGCTCAGTGAAAGCAGGCAGTCACAAAAGGCCACATATTATATGATTCCATTGATATGAAATCTCCAGAAGAGGCAAATATGTAGAGACAGGAGATTACTGGTTGCCTGGGAGGATGGAGAGTGACTGCTAATGGGTATGCTTTTCTTTCTATTTTTTTTATTAGCAAATTTTTTTAAATTTTTAAAAATTAAAAAAAAATTTATTGGAGTATAGTTGATTTACAATGTTGTGTTAGTTTCAGGTGTAGGGTATTGTTTTTCTTTTTGAAGTATTGAAAATTTTCTCAAATTAGATAGTGGTGAATGGTTGCACAACCTTGTGAATATACTAAAAGCCACTCAAGTGCATATTTTAAAATGGTGAATTATATGATATGTGAATTATATCTCAATAAAGCTGTTACAAAGAAGAGTACATGGGAGAGAAACAAAAGACATTAAGTATACATTATTCTTGGTTGGGCGAGAGGGAAGGAGAGATAAATAGCTAAAGAGGAAGATCAATGGAAAAAAAGCAAGGGAGTGATTATCATAAAAATCAGCATAGTGGTTACCTGTGTGTGTCATCTGGAGAATCTGGATAATGTGATGGGCTTCTTGAGTGTTGTCAGTTTTGTATTTCTTGACCTGGGTGGTGGTTATGCAAGGGGTTCCTATGTAACTACTTGTTATACTGCAAAGTTGTGTCTTACGTACTTTTCTCTATGTGCCTCTCTCCATCTCACTAAGTGGAACACCACTTTCCACCTGGTTGCTCAGGTCAAAAATCTTGGAGTCACCTTGACTCTTCTATCTTACACCTCATATCTAACCTGCCAAGACAACTTGTCAGTTTTACCTTCAAACTACATTCAGAATCTGACCCCTTCTCACCACCACCTGGTTTGAGGCACGTACCATCTCTCACCTGGACAGCCTTTTTTTTTTTTTTCTGGCTGCATTGGGTCTTCATTGCTCTGTGCTGGCTTTCTGTAGTTGTGGCGAGCAGGGGCTACTCTTCGTTGCAGTGCGCAGGATTCTCATTGCAGTGGCTTCTCTTGTTGCGGAGCACAGGCTCTAGGCGCACGGGCTTCAGTAGTTGCAGCATGCTGGCTCAGTAGTTGTGGCTCGTGGGCTCTAGCATGCAGGCTCAGTAGTTGTGGCGCATGGGCTTAGTTGCTCCGTGGCATGGGGGATCTTCCCGGACCCGGGCTCAAACCCACGTCCCCAGCAATGGCAGGCAGATTCTTATCCACTGCGCCACCAGCAAAGTCCCAACAGCAGTAGCCTTCTAACTGATCTCTCTGCTTCATCCCTTGACCCTCCTGCCCTGGTTTATTTTCTACATAGCAACCAGTTTCTTTGTTTTCTCCTTTGATCTGGAGGTGTTTCTTAATGAGATATAATCACATACAATGAAATGCACATACATGTACAGTCCAGTGAGTTTGGACAAATGTAGACACCTGTATAACAAACACCCTGGTTAAGATATAAAACATTTCCATTATCCCCCGTAAGTTCCAGAAGGATCCTTTTTTTTTTTTTTTTTTTTCTTTTTGCGGTATGCGGGCCTCTCACTGTTGTGGCCTCTCCCGTTGCAGAGCACAGGCTCCGGATGCGCAGGCCCAGCGGCCATGGCTCACGGGCCCAGCCGCTCCGCGGCATATGGGATCCTCCCAGACCGGGGCACGAACCCGTATCCCCTGCATCGGCAGGCGGACTCTCAACCACTGCGCCACCAGGGAGGCCCTAGAAGGATCCTTTTTAAAGCCAGTGTTAGATATGTTAGTCCTCTGCTCAGAACCTCCCAGTGACCCTCCATGTCACTGAGAATAAAAACTCAAGTTTGTACAATGGCTCATAAGGCTGTACACAGTCTGCCCTCGCCCCCCTCCCCCCATTACTTTTCTTATCTAATCTTATTCTTTCCTCTTCCTTCAGTCCACTCTGTACGGGCTCCCAAAACAGATAATTACATTTCTTCCTCACTGTTCCTAGGACGCGTCAGGCACTTTCCTGCCTCAGGGCCTTTTCACTTGGTGTTCTGTCTGGAATGCTCTTCTCCCAGATATCTGCTTCATTTAGGTCTCTGCTCAAATGTCACCTTATCAGAAGAGGCCCTCCCTGACCACCCTATATAAAATAACATGGCCCCCCACCCCGCACTCTCATCCCCTTACCTTGCTTCATTGTTCTTCATAGCACTTAGCTCAATCTATTATATATTATGCATGTATAATTCTGTTACTCTCTCTCATGTAAGTTCTAGAGTGCAGGGAGTTGAATGCTTTTGCTTTGGCTGTTATCTCCAGTGCTTAAAATCAATGCCTGGCATATAGTGGGTGCTCAAAAACTATTTATTAAATGAATGTCCACAGCCTCCGGTCTAGTCCAGTCTGCCATCATATCGTCTGGACTAGTGCACCAGCCTCCTAACTGATCTCCCTGTCTTGTGTCCGATCTCCACAATCCATTTCCCACACTGCAGAATTATCTTTTTAAAATTCAGATCTGATCATCTCACTTTCTTTCTTAAAACCCTTTGATGGCATCCCTTTGCCCTTCTGATAAAGTCCAGAGTCCTTAACATGACTTGCAAGGTGGCTGACTTGGCCCTGACTACCATCTGTCTTTTTCCTCCAGCATCCTGGTCTGCTTCGAGTTCTTAGCTGAAGCCAGTCTCTCTCTTCAGGTCCTTGGTGTATACTAACCCTCTGACTGTGATACTCTTCCTACCACCCCCCTTTCAGGTCTCAATTTGAGGGTCATCTCCTAGGGGAGCCTCCTCTGAGCTCTTAGACTAGGTTAGCCCCTTCAGAGTCCAGCGGCAACTCATCTCTGCTGGCATGCTTTCTCCACCCCCCCAATATTTATTTTTTTTTTGCCACACCACAAGGCTTGCGGGATCTCAGTTCACCAACTTGGGATTGAACTCGGGCCACGGCAGTGGAAGCCCGGAGTCTTAACCACTAGGCCACTAGGGAACTCCCTCCATATTTAATTTTTTTAAAATTTGTAGGAATAACTATTTAGTTTTCACCTATGAAATGAAGTTGCACCGTTTAATTAAAGGTGATAAAAATATTTCTTTTAAAAAATTTAATCATAAACTTCGTAAACATGAAAAATACCTTGAGTACACCACTGATTTTTGCTACTCATTGTCCTGTTTCTTTCCATGACACTTTTTAGAACACTGTCTTCCTTTGCGTTCCACCTCAGTGTAAGCTTCTCTTTCTCCATCTGCCTCTACAACTTTCTCTTTCCTGTTCTGCAGTTTTTTTGTCTCATCTCTTTTTTTGTTTTTGTTTTTTGGGGGGTATGCGGGCCTCTCACTGCTATGGCCTCTCCCGTTGCGGAGCACAGGCTCCGGACGTGCAGGCTCAGCGGCCACGGCCCACGGGCCCAGCCACTCTGCGGCACGTGGTATCCTCCCGGACCGGGGCACGAACCCGCGTCCCCTGCATCAACAGGCAGACTCCCAACCACTGTGCCACCAGGGAAGCCCGTCTCATCTCTTAAATGCTGTTTTCTGTGTGATGCTTTCTTTAGCCCTTTCCCCACTAGGCTTCTCATGTATCCCCACTGTACTTAATACATTCTGTTAAAGAATGTTATCACATATCAAGTGAGTTTGATTCTGAACTCTCCCAAAGGCTGGGATTGACTTAATCCTGAGAGATCAACCCAGTGCACTTTTGTTCTTGTACTCATCACACCTGCACTATTTGATGTCCAGCTCCATGAGGTAAGGGGCTATGTCTATCTTGTTTGCTAATATCCCGTATGCCAGGCATGGTGCCTGACAGAGTAGTTACTCAAAGAATATCTTTAAATGGACTAACGAATATGAATATAAAAACTCTAACCCACTATTTATTTTTACATCTGTTTCCTGGGATCAGCCCAAATTCTAGTCAGATCAACAAAAATTTACTAGTCATTTGCCCTAACTGGCCTCCCTACCTTCCATCTCCCTGCCATCTATCTGATAGCCTGCAACCACAGTAACATTAAAAAATGTCTGATTGTGTTCCCCTCCCCAAGTCTCTACCTCGTCATTACCAACAGAATATAGTCAAAGCTCCTCGGCTTGGGTTCAAGCCTGTGGCCCTGATCTCCTTTTTCAAACCTCTCTGGGTTTATTTATTAAGTGCTTATTATATGCCAAGCACTGGCCTGGTCACTAAGGAGTTCACAAACTAGTTGGGAAGACAGGTAGGTACATAGATTAACTTTTTTTTTTTTTTTTTTTTTTTTTGCGTTACGCAGGCCTCTCACTGTTGTGGCCTCTCCCGTTGCGGAGCACAGGCTCCGGACGCGCAGGCTCAGCGGCCATGGCTCACAGGCCCAGCCACTCCACGGCACGTGGGATCCTCCTGGACCGGGGCACGAACCCGTGTCCCCTGCATCGGCAGGCGGACTCTCAACCACTGTGCCACCAGGGAAGCCCTAGATTAACTTTAATAGGGCGTGATCAGCTCTATTACAGGGTCTGAGAGAACAGCTTCAGACAATGGATTATAAAATGTCAGGTTCACAAGTTCAGTCTAGAACTGCATGTCCAATACGGTGGCTACCAGCCACATTTCAAGTGCTGAACAGCCACACGAAGCTAGTGTAGTGGCTGTCATACTGGACCGCGGAGCATAGGCCATTTCAGTCATCCATGGCCGGGGGGTTACCTATAGGTGCTTTTTTTTTTTTTTTTTTTTTTTTTCTGTACACGGGCCTCTCACTGCTGTGGCCCCTCCCGCTGCGGAGCACAGGCTCCGGACACACAGGCTCCGCGGCCATGGCTCGCGGGCCCAGCCGCTCCGCGGCATGTGGGATCCTCCGGGATCGGGGCACGAACCCGTGTCCCCTGCATCGGCAGGCGGACTCTCAACCACTGCGCCACCAGGGAAGCCCCCTATAGGTGCTTTAAGGAGAGCAAGGAGCATCTCCCATATGCACAGGCTGTGCGGTTACAGCTACCAGTCTCGCGACCCAATTCTCCCACTCCCACTGCTGCCCTCAACCCCCAACAGACACACCTTGGCTGAGGTGTATTTTGAAGTAGTACGCGCTCCCAAGACAGATAATGTATGAAAGTACTTTTGTAAATTATTAAGTGATGCAAAAATGTGCTATAATAAATAGGTCCAGGGCCTCCCTGGTGGCGCAAGTGGTTAAGAGTCCGCCTGCCGATGCAGGGGATACGGGTTCGTGCCCCGGTCTGGGAGGATCCCATATGCCGCGGAGCGGCTGGGCCCGTGAGCCATGGCCGCTGGGCCTGCGCATCCGGAGCCTGTGCTCCTCAACGGGAGAGGCCACAACAGTGAGAGGCCCGCATACCGCAAAAAGAAAAAAAAAAAAAAAAAAAAAAAAATAAATAAATAAATAAATAGGTCCAGCTTTTGCTTTCATCACAGCTTTGGTCACTTCAGGCAAATTCTAGCTCTTTTCTCGAACTTCTCCCATCCCCCAAATTTATGCTAAAGGGTTTTGAAAAGTATCTGTTACACACAGGCAGCATTTATACCAGGTAAAAATCCAGATTATACCTACCTTGGTGCTTTTACAAGCCATCCGTCCAGGACCCGACTTCACCACCCGCCTTTTACTCTCACTTTCCCTAGAAAGGAAGGACACAAATTAAGATTTCCAAAACAACAAAACATTTATTTTGAGATTTGAGAATAATGGGAAAATTAAGTAATGGGAATTGGACCCTCATCGGGGTCTTCTGGGAAATCGGAAGCACCACCCTCTTCTGCAGCTCTATGCTTCTCCAGTTTAGCAATCAATTCTTTCGCTGGATTGAAGACGCCATTGGTCTGCTGGTCACAGACATAGCAGCGCGGGGTGGTGCGGAAATGCTGCAGCGCACAGCTCTCGCAGAAATAATGCCTGCACTTGGTGACAACTGGGTTTTGGAAGGTCTGGCGACAGATGAAACACTTGAATGGTATTTCCTCCTCATCGCTTCCCACTTCATAGTTTTCGTCCTCGTAGACACCATAGCGACCCTCATCAAGCTCACGTTCGATCTGCCACCCATGCTTGTAATCTGAACGGTCATGGAGGAATTTGCAGCTGTCTCCGAAGCCGCAAAAGCCAGTCTCCTTGTAGTCCTTACAAATGTCGGGCTGGTAATCCCAGCGCACGGTGGCACGCAGATGCTCGGGAGCTCGGATGGGGCCCTTCCTCACCATCCCGGAGGAAGCATTGCCCATAGACGTATCCTTAGGCTTCATGTATTTCTGATAATTATTGATTCCCCGATAGATCTTGTCATCTTCCTTGCCCCTCAGCTCCTCCTGGATCTTCTGGCTGCGCTCAAAGATGGCTTGCGCGTCACGTTCCTTCTCTGTGTCTAGTTCGTAGACAGCAGTCGCCCCCATATCCTCTGGCCCCACGGGTTTCGCCGAGCGAGTGGACTTATAGACAACGCCGAGGCTCTCGGGCTCGTTCTCCCCCTCCCCCTCCTCGCTACTCAGGTCGCCGTAAACCGCCTTCTGTTTACCACTGCCACGGGTTTTCTGTATCATCGGATTGTGGGTCACCCGCTTCTTTTCCGGGCGGACCACAGTGTTACCTTCGTCACTGCTGCTGCTGCTGTCTCTGGACTCTCGGTGGCAGACCGGGCGCTTTCTGCGGCCTGCAGCCCCTTTTCGCACAGGCTTTTTGAAAAGAAAGGTGCACACCTGGTCTGTCGTCTTTCCTGGAGAAAGTTGCTCTGCCATTTTAAGAGTTTCGAGCTCCGAAACGGCTGTGGCCTGCTGGGTGGCGCGGAGCTGCTTCACGTCACTGCACGTCTTCCGCTCGACCGCGAGTCGGTGCAAAATCGGCTGTGGGGAGACGACTGTGGGTGCAAGAGTGTGCGAGAGCGCAGGCGCGCACCACTCTTGGGCCCTGCCGCGCCCCGTCGCTTCCTCCGGACGCATACGTGACCCCGCCCCGCTCATGCGCTGCCGCGGAAGTTACCGGAAAGGGATTGAAGCCGGGTCACCTTTAAGGAGCTTGGAAGGAAGTGTTTGGCCTTGGTAACGGTGTCGCGATGTGGTTCGAGATTCTCCCAGGGATCGCCGTCATGGCCGCGTGCTTATTCATCCCGGGAATGGCCACTGCACGCATCCACAGGTTCACTAACGGGGGCAAGGTAAGGCGGCTTCTCCGGCCCGGCGGCTGACTCCACCGGCTGGCGTTACGAAATGGGCGGTGGGGTCGGGAACCCGTTAGGACCCGGAGCCTCTCTCCGAGATGGGGAATACCGAGATCGGCCCTTTTTCTTTTTATTGCCTAAAAGTCGAGGCTTGCGGAACGAAGCCAACGGGAACCGTATTCTACTTTAGCAAGGAACAGCTGGTTGCTAGGTGAAGCGTGGGCAGGAGGGCGGAGTAGAGTTTTGGGGGCTGGAAAGGCAGGAGATTGAAAGAGGTAGGTCCAAACTGCTAGGCAGAGGAGAGAGGCGTCAATTACCCTTGGACCCACTCCCTCTGACCTCTGGTCTCCTTTCTTGCTGGATTTTGATTTCTCGCATCCATATCTTGGTATCTTCTTGTTTTTCACTTTTTTCCTAGCCTTTTTTTTTTTTTTTTTTTTTTTGGCCGCGCCGCGCGGCTTGCGGGATCTCAGTTCCCCGACTAGGGGTTGAACCCCGCTCGGGCAGTGAAAGCGCCCACTCCTAACCACTGGACCTCCAGGAAATTCCCCTTAATTAGGTTTTTTTTTACCTTGACATTTTTTTATCCTCCCACTTTCTCTTGCAAACCTTTAGGAACTTAGGTCATGCTCCTGTTTTTCACATTAGGATTGTGATTTTCCTCTCTAATTAGTCCTTCACATTATCTCTAAAGTACAGAGTATAAATGTATTTACTTTCTGGTTTTGTGATTGTCTTTCACTTGTGATCTACCACTGTTGTTTCTTCTCACTAGGGTCCCCAAAGGGAACAAGTAGTCATGACTTTAAAAAAAAAAAAAAGAAAGGAGGAAAGAAAAAAATGATGCTGGTTAAAATAGAAAGTGTAAGAACTCATGGTTACCATCTTAACTCTAAAGTTTAGTGGTCTGATTTTATTTAGGATTCTGGTCTTATATTGTTAATTTGGTTTTTATATCAGTGATTCCATTTTTCTGGAATGTCACTTATTAATATCCCTCTATTGGGTCACTCATCTTTATAAACTACAATAACAGTTTCTTTTAATTGTAGGAAAAAAGGGTTGCCCATTATTCATATCAGTGGCATTTGATGGAAAGAGACAGGCGCATCTCTGGAGTTAATCGTTACTATGTGTCAAAGGTAAGATGGCTCTGACGCTAGCCCATCTGTCAGAGTTGAGGTGCATTCTGGTTAATGTTTTGCCAAAGGTCTTACAGCAGACTGGGAAAATGCAAACTAAAATAGCACTGTCTTTTACATATTTAATGATCCTTTGCATTTCTTATTATGTGGATCATCTGCCTATATCCTTTCTTGTTCTGTTGTCTTTTTCTTTTTGATTTATAGGGCTCCTTATATATATATTAGAGATATTAATCTTTTGTCTCTTTTATATGTGGCAAGTATTTTTCCCAGTCTGCTGTCTTTTTTACTTTATGGTGGCTTTCATCAGATAGTTTTTTTTTAACATCTTTATTGGAGTATAATTGCTTTACAATGGTGTGTTAGTTTCTGCTTCATAACAAAGTGAATCAGTTATACATATACATGTGTTCCCGTATCTCTTCCCTCTTGCGTCTCCCTCCCACCCTTCCTATCCCACCCCTCTAGGTGGTCACAAAGCACCGAGCTGATCAGATAGTTTTTAATCTTGATGTTCAGTTTATCATATTTTATCGTTCTGGATTTTGGGTTTTATATCTTGTTTACAAATGACTTTTGTACCCAAGATTCTAAAAATATATTTCTACAGTTTCTCCAAATACCATTACAGTCTTTTTTCCTTTTTTACATTTAGTGCTCTGACCTGTCTACAGGTCATTTTGGGGTATAATGTGAAGCAAGGATTTAACTTTAGTTTTCTCCAAGAAACAGCCAGTTGTCACAGTTATCTACATATGGAAAAGTCCATTTTTTATTTGAAATACCACTCTTGTAAACTAAATTTCCATAGACACATGGGCCTGTTTCATGAATGCACTCTACTCCATTGGTTTGCCAGTTCCTGCACCAGTACATTAAAGAATTTCTATAATTTTTTATTTGATTGAATCCTATGAAACTGCTGTTTTTGTGGGTCAAACATGGCCAAGCAGTAGCATTTTCATATGGTTCAATTTAATAGTATGTCTTATATATTGTAGGAATTCATCCTCATTATTCTTGTACAAATTGTTTACTATTTTATACTTTCTCCTTGCTAATTCACCCTTCACAGCAAATCTAGGTAAATATTAATTCCATTTTATAGATGAGAAATCAGAAAGTCGGAGTGATTAAATTACAGTATAAGGACTCAACCTATGTGATCTGCCTCTCAGTATAGTGCTATTTGAGAATCTAATCTGATGAACATGATGATAGTTATCTACTCATCTAGAGTGGTATTTCTCAAAGTATGGTTCAAGAATAACCAAAAAAAGGGGGAGTGGGGGAGGAATTCCCTGGCGGTCCGGTGGTTAGGACTCTGAGCTTCCACTGCAAGGGGCAGGGACATGGGGCACGGGTTCGATCCCTGGTCAGGGAACTCAGATCCTGCAAGCCGCACAGCCAAAAAAAAAAAAAGAAAAAAAAAGTATGCCATCAGGATCACCTGGCATGTGAGATAAAATACAGATTCCTAGGACCCTGACTGGACCAAATGAATTAGGATTTTTACAGGGTGGCTCCTAGGACTATGCAATTTTAATTTCTCTCAAGTTGATTCTTCCTTCAATTGGAACAGAATACGTGAAATGTGTTATTTTAACCCCTGGAAGAAATGTCATCACTGATTACTCTTTTACTTTGTTGTTTCTGAAGTATTTGGTTGTGAACTGAGTAAGATAGAGTGGTCTTCTGAATAGTGTCATGCTTACAGGGCAAGAGTTCCGGAGTTGGGGGTCCCTGAACTTGAATTCTGGCTTTACTGCTTCCTTACTGACTTAAACAAGGGACTTTAAACCTCTCTGAGCCTCCATTTTTTTCACCTGTAAAAAAGTAGAATGGGGCTAATAATATCTTCCTGATGTTGGCTGTTATTTTATAAAATGGATTTACCTTACTGTCCTCTGACGCTGAGGGTGCTTTGTAGAAGGATCCAGGTGGTAAATAGTTGCTTTACTTTAGTTTTGATTGCAAGTGGAAGGGGGGGTTGTCTTTTCATATAAAGTGGTATGTTTGCTACTGTCAGAAAATGAAAATTAGGAGTCATTATAGGTTATAGGAATCATTGTAGGTTGTAGTACATGTACATCTTTGACAGGAACAGAATTCTCACATTTTCCTTTTTAAACTGTTTTTCAGGGTTTGGAGAACATTGATTAAGGAAGCATTTTCCTGATTGATGAAAATAACTCAGTTATGCTTGTCTACCCCTGCTAGAAGGTTATGCAGTGTATTGTGTTGCATGCAGTGTATTTTGTAGTGTGTAATAAAAATAAAACAAAAAAGTAAAATCAGAGGTTTTCTTTACTTTTTAGAATGGTACTACACAAGATCAAGCAGTCTACCCAATGTAGCTTTATCACTTTAAAAAAACTAAAGGCAACTGAGGCTTGTAAAATTATAGACGTAATGTACACCAAGTGCCGATCACTGTGCCTGGTGCCTAATGTGTCACAAATGGTAGTTCCTGCTATTGTAATATTACTGAAAACCATTGTTTCTTCAGAGATTGCTAGGAGAATACAGAAAAAGTAGTACTTTGTTTTTTTTCTAGTTCCTTTTCTGGGTGAATCCTATGTGCTTAAAATTGCAGACCGCACCTTCAACTTTCATGCACTCTGTATCCAGCACATAGTATTCACTCAAGTGTTGATTTTTATTTTAGATTGCTGTGTAGAGCAGCAACAACAGTGATTATGTTTATTAAAATGAGCGTACCGACCATTTGAAATAAAGAATTGCATGTTCAGGTAATATGAAGATCTGAAAAGGTGTAACTACTGTGAAGATGGTGATACTCCATGTGTACAGATCAACACCCCAGGTGACCACAGGACCTCTGGGTGAGAAAACTAAGTTATTTGTCACCCCCATCTTTTATTTAGTTTAACATTTGATCTGCTGGTTACCTTAAACACACCTGCACTGTATAGTTTCCGTTGACCTCATCTTACAGGACAGGGCTGACAGAGGAAGGAGGTGGCAGTCCCACTTAGAGGAATACTGTATATTGTGCCACCCTGTGATGATGAAACTGTTTAAGGAAAGCTGTGGTCATGGTTACAAATTTAATACAACCTCTAGTCTTTATTTAGTGCTACACAGGGCTCATTTTGCTGACTGTTATGAGAACTATCTCTGGAAAGGAAGAGAGAGGGCAGGTAGTACAGATAGGAATACAGGAGACTTACTGACAACATTACTAAATTTGTCACTAAATCTATTGATTTTTAGGTCTGTTCTCTGTCCACTGTACCTCTAGGCGGGGCTCATCCACTAGAGGATTCATCCTCAGATGAATGTCAGGGCTGTATAGGGAGGGGCTACAAAGTGACAGAAAATCAGTTGGTCAGGTTTAGCATTAGCGTCCGAATTCTTCTCTCCCTTTTTTGTGGCACTTGCTATGAAATTTAGCCTTATTTTTATACTCCACTGCCAGGGAGTAAACCAGATTAAAATGCACACTTTGAAGCCAGAAGACTAGAGTGGTGCGTTGTAGCCTGCATTTCTCTTTGATTTTTTGAAAGTGCAGTTAGCCAGAAGGGTTTTCTTACAGCAGCTATGACAGATGTGGTCTGGCTACTGACCTCGGGTCCATTGGTCACCTGCTTTTAAGGCAAGTTGAAAGGATGCTTGGTAAACGATGCCATTCATTTGGTTTTATTATCTTTTTAATTTATGTTTATTGAAGTATAGTTGGTGTACAATATTATATAAGTTTCAGGTATACAACAAAGTCACAATTTTTAAAGGTTACACTCCATTTATAGTTATTATAAAATATTGGCTATATTCCCTGTCCTGTCCAATATATCCTTGCAGCTAATTTTATACATATGGTTTTATTCTTTAACTTTTAAAACAGATACTGTATTCACATAGCTCAAAAATCCAACAGTATAAGGTATTCAGTGAAAAGACTTGTTCCAGTCCCCTGCCCAGCACCTGCCCCACTATCACACTACCCCAAAGGGTCTCTATGCATGTAGAAATACAAACACGTGTTCTTCTGTCTTCTGTGATGGTAACATTTGATACACAGTTTACCTTTATGTCACTTGTTTGGAAGAATGGTTCTTGTTTGAAATTATATCTGCCAGGCTGCCATCATTACTTGTAGGGTCAAATGAAATAGTCAGTAGGAAAAGAGTTTGAAAAAGTTTAGAGGAAGCCATACACATTCAGAAGGGGGCTGAAAGAGGATGGCCCTGCCCTTTGGGAAACACTTTTAAGTGAAATATTTATGAAAAAAAAAAGACAACGCTCTAGAATCAGCAATTCCAACTTATAAGGACCCTTAGACATCTAGTCCAAATTCTGATTGCTCAGTTGAGGAAACAAAGGTTCAGCGATGGGAAGCCATCACCTGGCTAGCTAGTAGCAGACCTGGGACTAGACTCTCCGTGTCTAGACTCCCAACCTAGTGCACTTTTAACTGTTCTTTGTGGCTCACTTCAATAAACACTGCTGAGTGACTGCCACATGCCAGGTACTGTGTCCCAGATTTGAATAAGACAGCCTCGCCCTTCTGGAGCTCAGTCCGGAGGACTGACTGCAAGGCAATTACAGGATGGGGTGGTGAGTGCTATGACAGGGGTCTGCAGAAGGTGCTGTGGGAGCACACAGCTGGGATCTGACCCAACCTTCAGGTGGGCGGAAGGGAAAGGGCTTCAGGTAAGTTCCAGGTGATGCCCACACCAAGCCAAGTCTTGAAGGTTGGGGAGCATTCACGAGATAAGCAACTGAGGCGAGAAAAGCAGCGCGAGTGTGAGGACACAAACTACCGTGGCTGTGTGGGAAAGAGCCGCAAGTCTGTGCAGAACTAGAGCAAAGAGTGTGAGGCAGGAAGGAGAGGGAAGAGGGACCAGAGAGGCTGGCAGGGCCCAGAACACCAAGGGCCTGGCCTGTCTCCCTTGGGTGTCAGACTTTGTCCAGGGCAGCTGGAAGCCTCTGGGGGCGGCAAGCGGGAGAGTGAGGTGGGGACGTGCAACCATCTGCCGGGCTGCTCTGCAGAGCACGGACTTAAAGACGTGCTTCTCAGCCAGGGTGAGTTTGCCCGTCAGGGCACATTCGGAAAGTTTGGAGACATTTTCACGTGGAGAGTCGGGGGAGGTGCTACTGACATCTAGTGGGTAGAGCCTACAGTGCAGGGGCCAGCCCCTCCCAGGACAGTTTTAGGGAGCCCACGACGTCAACACTGCTGAGATCGAGAAACTCTGAAAGCAGCATGGTCTCCATCAAGCAACATGCCAGGAAGTGTTATTTATTTTTTTTATTTTTTATTTTTGGCACGGCTTGCGGGATCTTAGTTCCCCAACCAGGGATCAAACCCGTGCCCCGTGCAGTGGAAGCTCGGAGTCTTAACCACTGGACCGCCAGGGAAGTCCCGAAATGTTGCTGGTTTTTTTTTTTTTTTTTTAAATTCCTACTTATTCAGGTCAGGCGTCTATGGGAGTAATTCCCCTTTTCCTCTAGTTCCTCATTCTTTTTTCATTAGAGTTCAGATCCCAGATTCTCTCTCGGCTCATTTGTAAACCTGAACTTTATCCCATCCCTGGAGGCATTTGTTTTCCCATGGATGTATCCCAACTCACTGCGAGTGACGTGCTTCAAGTCGAGAAGGCAAAGAACAAACCGTTTCTTTTCTGAAGGGCTGTGGAGAATCGGAACTTTGGGGGGATCAGCACATCAGGAGGCTCGCCGCCTCCAGCTGTGTGACCTCACGCAAGTCACTTCACTGCTCTGAGGCTCAGGTCTCCTCCTGTCTTCCAAGGGAGGATAGTACGCGCTCTGCACACGTCCCTGGGTATCTGAGACAGTCAGGACGTCATGTATGTGGAGTAGTTTGTAACTGGGCAGCCTTGTGCCTGTGGAGGGGATCACTGCTGGCGCTGCAAGCACCCCTGGAACAGCTGTCCAGTCCACTCCCAGGTCGCCCAAAGGCACCCGAATGTGGTAGGAGGACCCTCAGGCCCGCTGCGGAACCAAGTGTAGGTGGCGGCAGCAGTCTTGGGTCCTCTCTTAGAATGAGTGATCACACCTAGGGATTCGCAGAACACCGCAACAAAGACAACAGACCGCACTAACCTCTATAAGGACACGCATTGCTCTAAAGGTGTGTTCTGAGAGCAGAGAGGAAAATGCAGTTTCTTGCCACCGTGAGGACCGAGTGCCCGGTTACCCCTCTCGGCAGACACGACCTGCTCTGTTCTAGGAGAAGGTGGTGACCGGATGGGACTGAAGCTGGCCGTCCTCAACAGGGAGCCTTTGGATGGGAGGAGGGTGGAGAGATAAACACCACTTGGTTTTCAAGATTTCATATCACCCTGATACTTTTGTGACCTGAGAACTCAAATGATTCTACTACACTTTTGTGACACACAAGACACACGGAACAGTTATCGAGGTTTTTCTTTCCCAAGTATGTCGATGCAGATTGTATGTATCTAAAAACTCTGGCGTTCAGCTTCTTGGTTTGGGTCCCCGTGTGCTTGTGTAATGCTGCCTTCCTCCACCCCACCTCATCCACACACCCCTGACCCAATATTTCATCTCTTAGGTTTGCATACTCGGGAATATTCTTTTGGGATGTGCTCTTCCTTTGCTTCCCAGATGAAGCTGGAGTAGAACCTGAGCTAGACCCTGAGGGGCTCAGAATGTTCTTGTGACCTTCACACATGGGGCACTGTTGATAAAAGATGAGGACATTTCTGTAAGGAATAAATCCAATGCTATGTTTGCATAATCTTTAATTGTTAAAGGTTTCTTTGGCCTATTTGTGTACCCTCTGTGTCTGATGCTTTTGGCCATAATATACCTCTTCCACCCCCAAAGTCTCTTTAGCAATGCAGAGCCAAGTCACTGCTTTTGGGATTTCCACAAATATTGATTGAGGACTAAAGACCTAATTGTTCTTTTCGGGGCATCACTGAGAAAATGGCCTAGCAGATCTTACTTGTGTAAACCCATGTAACTGGTGCTTTACTAGTTTGAACACATTTTGTTTCATCTGTTGTTCTGTTTCTTGGCAGGCGCCTTCCTAAGTTCCAGAAAACATGGAGAAACCAATTATGATATATGGGCTAGAGAGTAGTCAGGTAATAAAATGTACAAACAAGTATGCAATTTCAGTTATGACCCTAAAGGACTGTAATACCAAAGGCAATAGGAAAAACGGGAAGACAATGGAAACACTGAGCATCACTGCCCCCAAGAAAACAAGAATCTTTTCCGTGTGTTTAGGAGTTTCTTTGGTATACCTGCCTGTCCCCCTGTGTGCCACCTACCACACGGCTGGGGAGTGTCTCTTTCACTTAGCAGACAGATTTTTTTCCTTCTAGGTTTAATACCCTTTGTTTCTAGAGGCCAGAAAACAGCATAGGCCCCCAGAAGCCCACTCCGGTCTCTCATCTCTAAGAGCCTGGTCTTTGGGGCAAGGTGGGTTAGGTATCTAGGGCAACTCTGGAGTTTTCATCCAGTGTCTGTTGGGGGCAGCCCAGTGTGGTTATGACCATGGAACAGAACATCAAGGCATCACCATCAAAAGTCCAGTTATCCAGGAACAGCTCTGCCATAGTACTTGTGTTCTGAGCATGGCACTGTTCAGTGTGGCACTCGCCCTATGGCAGACCTGCATGCTCAAGAACAGCTGGAACGTTCTGAGAGGTCTTTATGACATCATGACTGTCAGGGATCCACCCACCTGAGACTGACTGGCACAGTACAGTTCTCAGGGTGTGTGGCCTTTATGGATGGAGAATGGGCCTCAGTTTAGGAAAGGCCCTGGGCTCCTAGCACCTCCTCTCCCTTCCCGGCACAGTGTGGTGGCCTTTTAGACTGGAAGTGAGGTCACTCTGCCACACACTTAGAACCTGCCCCAACCCAAGATGCCTTGCTACATTTGACTCATTGGTTCTCTTTTCACGTGAGCACACCTTATCTTCCCAACTAGATTGTAGGTGCATTGAGGGTGGGAACCTTGTCTCACTCAGCTTCACTTCACCACAGTGCCTGCCACCTGTCCACTTTGCAGTACTTAGAAGATATGTGCTGGCTGACTGGGCTCACTTGACAGGAGAACGTCAGCATTTAGCCCGAGCTTCATCGCTGAGAACTGACAGCCTTGCTGGACATAGGCAGGGAGGAGGAAAGGCGGGGTGGGAGAGTAAGAAGATAAATAAGGGAAGGGGGTGACTGGGTGAGCATGAGGGTACAAGACGAGGCAAGGGCAGGAACTGGGTGGGAACTGACATGACTGAAGGACTACAGGTGGGAAAGAATAGAATCCAAGGCCCAAGGTGTGGCTTCCTTCCTCGTGCGCTGACGTCAATCGCCCCGGCCAGCACCCCCCAACTGCCCTCAATTCAGGAAGGAGCTGACAGCGACGGAAGCAGCTCCTCGCTCTAGTGAGCACCGCATCCTGGGTACAAATTCGCCCCACTTCCCATATGCGGGGGGCAAGTGAGGCCCCTGCCCTCTCCCTCCCCTGGCGGAAGGAAGGAAGCCCAGGAGGCGGGCTCACAGGTCTGACCGTGTGTGTGTGTGTGTGTGTGTGTGTGTGTGTGTGTGTCTGTGTGTGTGTGTGTGTGTGTGTGTGTGTGTGTGTGTGTGTGTGTGTGTGTCGATGATCTCCCTGAAGCGGACCGGGCACGCTCCGCGCACTCACTGGGCTGCCGTCAGGGTCTGGAAGGGCTTCGTGGCGGGTCTGGGTCCGCGGGGCACATCTTTGCACGCAGGCTCCACCTTCTTGCAGGGGCCAGGCTGGACCAGGCGCCGTGTGTGTGGGAGAGGGGCTGCCAAGGCTTATTTCCTGCTCCCGCCCTCGTGCCCCACCTGCACCTCTCCGGGGCTCCGTGCCACTTCTCCACACTCAGCTGCGCCGGGAAGGAGGCACCCGAGGAGGGTGTGCTTTGGAAGAACCTGTCCTCAGTGCTGCCTGAGAGTTCAAAAGGCCTCTCAAGCTGGACAGCCTGGAGGTCAGAATTTGTCGCTTCAGTGAGCAGCCTGGCTGGGGGTAGGAGGTGAAGTTCTGGCCCACCCACTTGCAGCTCCTGCTTCCAAGAGGAGCCTTTCTAATCGTCTGGGAAATCTCTCCTGGCTCCCCCACGCAAACACTTTGTCTTCTAGGAGTTTCTCATAGCTGGCCTGCAAGTCTCTCTCCTCCGGGCAATTAAGAATCCCACTGCCCGCCCTTCCAGGCCAGGTCCTCACCCTGGGCCTCACACCAATGGCCCCAGGGCTTCTTAGGAGAGGTCTTGCTGCCCCTGCCCACAAAAGCTTGGCATGCAGGAGGCTGGAGCTCTGCCCTTTTGCAATGCATCTACGTAGGGCCTAGTGTTTCCAGTTTCTCCTCTTTCCCCCAGGGAACCCAGGAGGAGGGCGGGGTGTGGACCAGGGCCTGCTATGGCACTAGAAGGTTCATGGCAGTTGGTCTGATGGACCTTGTGGGAGTCAGGTCAGCAAACAGAACTGAGGCCAGTCCTTATCATCAATCGTTTTCGTAGATCAGGAGCCTGTGGGCTCACCAAGGGCAGTGTCCACACGAGTCCTCCTCCTGCTTTGGCTCCTGGGCACCAAGCCTAAACAGTGAGAGCTCAAGACACACCCGCCCCTGTTATCCTAGGCACATTCTCCTAGCTTTGGGGAAGTGACCGGCTCTTTCTGACTGCTGTACTTTTTTTTTTTTTTTTTTTTTTTTTTTTTTGCGGTACGCTGGCTTCTCACTGTTGTGGCCTCTCCCGTTGTGGACCACAGGCTCCGGACGCGCAGGCTCAGCGTTCATGGCTCACGGACCCAGCCTCTCCGCGGCATGTGGGATCTTCCCGGACCGGGGCACAAACCCATGTCCCCTGCATCGGCAGGCGGACTCTCAACCACTGCGCCACCAGGGAAGCCCCTGCTGTACTTTTTGATTCTCCCCGTTATGGTTTGTCTCTTCATCGTCATGATTGTGGTACCTAATGGTTATTGGGCACTGTGGACAAAAGAAAGTCGCCTGCCATTCTACTAAACAAACAATGTTGCCCGCCATCAGGCCAGGAGCCATTGCAGCTGCACCCCCAGCCCAACAGACAACGCTACTGGCCCTAGATAGTTAAGATGCATATCTAAGGAATGATTTCAATGAGCCCAGACTCTGGCATCTTCACATACAGAGAAAAGCACTAAAGTCATGAACTTGAGATGTTTTTTGTGATTAGCAATAATCGTTTGATGTTTGACAACATTTTTTTTTCAGCAAAAACTCCTGTATATCGTGGCTCCTCCCTTAGCTCTTCAGAACGGTTCCTCAGAGCTCTCTGAGATGCTGTCTCATGGGCTATAGTCCTCAGTAAGGTCCCTGAATAAAACAGAACTTAAAACTTTTAGGTTGTGCTTTTCTTTTCTCCAGTCAACAGCACTTAGAGTGTGCCTGTCCTTGTTTTGAGCGCTCTGCATGAATCGCTTCCTTTCATCTTCTTATCAGCCTTACGAAGTGATGCCTATCAAGATCCCCATTGTACACATTGAAGCTCAGAGAGGTGAAACAACCTGCCTAAAGTCACAAAGCCAGTGCATGGCAGAGCTGGGGTTTGAAATCCTGTCTGTGATCAGAGTCTGAGTTCCTCCATCTAAGCCACAGTACCTCCCATCCCAGTCCATCCCCAGTCCATCCCTACCTCATTACACCATCTCAGCAGTCTCTGTGTGTGGGTCCTGGATCTGTGTGTGTCTTCCAGGCAGTGAGCTCAGCATTTCATCTTGGATAAAGAGGACACTTAGCAAAGCACTTTCCTTTCTTTATTGGGATTGAGACCAACTGTCTTATGGTAAGAAACCAACCACTCCATATATAAAGCACAGTGGTTAAGCGCAGGGGTTCTGAGACTTAGGGCTTTCATGGATTAAGATAATTAATAAAATAAAACTGGGTCCGGGCTTCCCTGGTGGCGCAGTGGTTGAGAGTCCGCCTGCCGATGCAGGGGACACGGGTTCGTGCCCTGGTCTGGGAAGATCCCACATGCCGCGGAGCGGCTGGGCCCGTGAGCCATGGGCGCTGAGCCTGCGTGTCCGAAGCCTATGCTCCGCAACGGGAGAGGCCACAACAGTGAGAGGCCTGCGTACCACACACACACAAAAAATAAATAAAAAATAAAATAAAATAAAACTGGGTCCTAACACAGGGCCAATGACTTTTGATTTCACCATTTAAAAGAACACTATTTATACTACTACTACTACTATTAATAGTACTACTAGAAATAATATCTAACCATTATAGAGAGAGGCTATGATGTACCAAGCACTGTTCTCAGTCTTTACGTGAATTATCTGATTTGATCCTCATAAAGAACCCTATTCCATAGGCACTGTTATCCCCGTTATATAGACAAAGAAACTAAGAAACGTTAAGTAAATTGTTCCTGGGTCTGTGCTGATAACCACTACAATATAAGCTCACCCTTGATTCATAAAAGACATCTTTGAAAAAAGTCAAGCACACAAGGGAGACTCTAACCTCAGAATTTGGGAATAAATAAGTAAAAGCTCAGTGAAGTTGGACAGCTCTGGGTTTGAGTTTGGGGCAACTTATTTAATACTCTCTGTGCCTCTGTTCAACTGTAATGAAAGCACTGACACCTACCTAATGGGGCTATTGTGAGGAGTAAATAAGCCCTTCCCACGGTGACTGGCACATAATAAGGACCCCCAGTACATACCAGCTGCAGGCTTACTATTCCTCCTGGCACAGCCCTGTGAGCCCATCTGCTGGGGAGAAGCTGGGTATGGACAGGACAGCTTGGTCCTGCTTTGCAGGTCAGATTGTTGCTGTGACTGACTGTTCACCTCTCTCACTAACAGAAGCAGTCAAACATTTGGGCTTTACTTCCCATTGGTTGAAATCGGTGTTGCCTTGGCAGCACGTGTAAACATTCTGGCTGGGAATCCTGGGGAAAAGCTGCCCAGAGACTTTCTGAGGCTTCCCGGGCTACTACTGTTCCACACAAGGATCTGGTCGCTCAGGTACTGAGGGTTATTAAGGGTGGGAGGGTTCCACAAAAAGGACCTGCAGTTGTTCTCCCCATTCATCGCTCAGACCACAAACTTGGCCCCGGCCCTTCACACCCATTTTGCCCATTTGGCCTCTCATTAGGAAGGGAAGGGGAGAAAAAGAACTAAGAGAGGCCAGTTGGAGGGATGCTTTAGACTGGTGCCCACAGATGTGTGAGGGTAACATCTGAACTTTCCTGAGCCCTGCTCCCCCCTTTCCCTCTGCCACTGGAGCACAGGGCTCCCTGGGTCCTTCCATAGACAAGGCCCCTACCTTATTTGCTAGGTGTCGAAGGGCACAGATTTGGCTTCCAGTCAATTTGTCAAGAAGCAGTTTGCTGAAAGCCAAGTCGCTGAATGACCAAGTAGCCAAATGGGCCATTTTCTGAAGGATCACGTTGCTGTATGGTTAACTCACCAAAGCCTACCGAATTTACCAATTTATTGTTGTCTAACTATTGTAAAAACTATTGTTGTCTAACTATAGAGTTTACGGCAAATTGCTTTGGCCAAATTGGCATGGGCCTTGGGCTGGGGAGAGCTAGTTCTCTAGAGCTAAGGGCCTCCAGACACCCTTACCGCCACCCTTCAGGTCCTCCTCACTCTGGGATGGGCAGCCTGAGAAGATTCCACTTTCCTCCAGAGGATGACGCTGTCCGCCAGTTGCAGCAACAGGGAACTGAGGCAGAGGCAAACGAACTTAAAATGCTGACGTGCAACGCAAATGAACACGAGTCAGTATTATTCCCAGAATGTTTAAAGGCTGTTCACACCATTTCTGGCCTGACGGACAGGGGAACTGGGGTTGCTTTGTACAGCACTCACCACACCTTGGGACCCGTGATGTCCAGAAAGGGAACAAAGGGTGACTGTTCTTGAAAGAGGCTCACAGAAAGAGAGTGAGCACATTCTGGACGGCAGACGGAAATGTGAGATCAGGGCCCCAGGATTCTTTGTGAACCTTGGAGGGAGGAGAGTGGGGTGATTAAGAGCACAGGCTGTGGAGCCGGATGGTCTGGTGTGAGCTTGGCTTCCTCATCTCACATGGTAACAGGAGTCCCTCTCTTTATGACTCAGGGCCCCAGCAGGAAATTGTTGGCATATAGAAAATAGGAGAGGTGGAGAAGTGTTAAGTAAAGGGAATATTTACAAAGGTGTGGCCAGAGGGTAGGGAAAGGAGGGGCTGGTAACAGTGGGGCCATGGGGTTGAAGGGAGAGGAAGGTTACCCTCACCAGACTGACAAGTTGTGAGCAAGCTGCCCCGGGACAGATGGACACCTCCTCCACACAGCCAGCCGCAGGTGACCCTGGAGGCGGAGAGCCCTGATGAATACATGCCCGGAGCTCACTCTTCTCCCTTCAGCCTGGTTTCCCCATTGTGTGGCACCTCCTGGAAGCCAGAAGGCATGGGAGAGCCCACTGCTGCAGTCCCAGCAGGTCAGCGTTCCAGGGCAGAGAGCGGGGGAGGTGGGGAGAGTGGGCCTGGAAGGGCACAGGGAAGGTCTCCAGCCATGATCTCACAGCGCTGTGCTAAGAGCTAAATGGAATGAGGCCCATTGAACACCCCAAAATGGGAGTTGCTATTTTTACAAAAATAAATAGCTCCCCTGGGAGTGAGAGAGTCACTTTCATGCAGGGCCCGCTATGCCGGGATTGCCTACAAGGGATTTATAACTGGCGCTAGAAGTGAGTGACCGCTCCTCAGTGAGGAGACTTCAGTATAGCAGGGAAAGAAGGAATCCAAGACTCAAGGGAAAAAGATGGAAAACGTGCAAAGACTTCTAGCTCTGTGATGAACCCTTCACAGCCCTGATAACTCTAATTTCCACAGTCTCAACAAATGCTAAAAGCATTTGGAAAATTTTAGTTATCACTTATAAACATCTTATTAAACTAGGAGCAGACAAATGTTTTCTGAATAAATCTCAAGCCACGAGCCAGCATCATACTTACTGGTGTGACACCAGAAAGCACGCCCACTGAAGCCCGACGCGAAAGAAGCAGGCTCACCATCTCCACTTTCACTTCCATTTTTCTGGAAGTGTTACCCAAAGCTAACACTTATATATTGTAGGAAAAGATATAAAAAATGATAGTTTCCGGCAGATAATTGTATACCTGGAAAATCCAAGAGAAAAAAACCCTGAAAAACGAACCTCTCCTATACTGTACTGTCTCTAATCATTTTGATACACTTTTTTAAAGAGCCACGTGCCCTCAGTGGCCTAAAGCAGGGGTTGAAGTTCTAAGAAAGACTCAACTAGAAATCAATATTGTTAGAACTCTAAGGAAGTTAGGAATCATTCGGCTATGTCTTGCTGAAGTCTTCATGGTTATGAGAATTGGCAAATCCTTGGTTTTCAGGAATATGGACCTCAGCAGCCAGGCACAAAGGGTAAAGAGTGAGGCCTCTCTCCTACCCCAACCCCTAATCGCCTCCCTAGAGGCAACACCATTTCCTGTGTCTTGTGATTCTTCAAGAGATAGTCTGTACTTAGACGAGAGTGTACACACGCGCGCGTGCATGCGCGCGCACGCGCACACACACACACACATACACACACGCAAAAAGTAACTTTTTGAGTTTCTTTTCCCAGTCAAAAGAAAATGAATGTGACTAAAAATGTCAAATTTCAGAAGGAAGTAGATGTGGATAAAGGTCCCTACAAGCCAGATGATGGATACAGAAGACACTCAAAATGTAACTGAACTAGCTCTAGCTTTAGCCAAGAATGCCATCGCTGCTGCTATCAAGTCCATGGAAGGTAGTAATCCTGTTGGGGTATGTAAAGGATGGTCTCATTATGTAACAGCACACTAGGAGGCAACTAATAAACTCATACCTTGTTTGCAGAAGCTGAAAACCCCATCAAAAATATCAACTGGATCACACAGGGTGAATTCACAGAAGAAAGGGGCTGTAAACAAATTGAGGAGTTCATTTCAGTAAGTCCGTTGACCACTCCAGCTCAGCACAATTAAAAGGCTCCTGTTTGATGCACAGTGGAAGTCCTACTAGGAAGCCTAAGCAATGATATCACAGGCGACCTGAAATAAAAACTGTCCTCATCTGGGTTGCAAAGTCAAGATGGGATAGTCTTTGAAGGTGAAAAGCCAATTGTATTTTCCAGTGTTTTTGTTGTCCTCACCGTACACTTCCCTAGGAAAATTGAATATTCTCAGCTAAGCAATTTCCCCATGCAGCTGCTCTAAATGGGGGCATAGTGGCCTAAGGAGGGAGATGCCCCTCTAAAACAGGGGTTCTCCAGCCCCAGCTTTAGAGTTCTCATATTAACAGAGGGGATGCACACAGATCACGAGTCTTTTTGATTTAGCTTTGAAATGTATTCACTGTACAGTCAGATGCACATGCTCATGAATTTCTTTTCTTTTTCCTCCTGGTCCTGGCTCTGACCTATTTGTGTGGCTTATCCCAGCAGCTCTGGGGAGAAGGCCCTGGGTGGCTTTGCATAACTGGTGGGGTGGATGAAGAAGAATGGCCTGAAATCCCCACTCACTGTATTTCCTTAGAAGAGAAACCAGTTGAAATTGGTGGAGGCAAACCCCCCCAGCCTGGGAGAAGTCTCCAGCTGTCTCAGTTCCTCTGACCAGCCCATCCAAGCCTTCCACCCTAAGGGCACTTTCCCAGGCCCAGGAAGGCTTAGTCAGGTGGGAAGGAGGAAAAAGGTCAGGGGTTCCTGGCTCCACACCCTCCATCCGTGATTGCGGCACAGCTCGCCATTGCCATTGCAAGGGGTATCAAGAGCACAGTGAAGAGAAACGGTGCAAAGTACTAGTTACTCTTGGGCCTTCCTGCTCTGGAGCACATCTCCCATTTGGGTTTGAGTAAAAGTTCCTGCCTGCTGCACCCAAAGTTTGTGAATCAGACTGAAATTGGACACAGAACAAGCAGGAAAATGTTCCCCTGCAGATCCTACTGGTTCTGAGTAAAAGGCAAAAGTCAGTCCGGACAGTGGCCTATAGGGCCCGACATAATCTGAGTCTCCATCCCCCCTTCCTCCCAACTGACTGCTCAGACTCCATCACCCACCACCTTCTCCCCGTTCACCTTCCTCACTCCAGCCATACTTCCCTCCTTGCTGTTCAACTGCCAGGCATGCTCCCACCTCAGGGCCTTTGCACTTGCTGTTCCCTCTGCTGGAACCCTCTCCCCTGAGATCTACTCTCATGGTTTGCACTTTCCCTCTCTTCAGGTCTTTGTTAGGATGCCTTTTGCTCACTGAGGCATTTCCTGGCCACCTGATCTAAAATTGCACCCATCTCTCCTCTGGCTTATTATTTTTTTCCATTAGCACTTACCTCTACCTATGATATTAGATTTTATTTACCTTATTGCCTTTTTTCCACATGATCCATGAGGGCAGAGACTTTTGTTCATTGCTCTCTCCCCAGGCCTTAGAAAGGTCAGATACATAGAGGATGTTCTATAAATATGTGTTGAATACATGAACAGATTTATTCTCTCCATACCATTATTCTTCACAGATGAAAAGCTATCACAGATGAAAAGCTAAGTCAAGGGCTGTTGTGAGGACACAGAAAATTAGAAAGTAGAAGGTGATGGCAAAGCTAAAAGCTCTATATAACTCCGGACATAAAATCACCCTGTTCCCAGCCCCACTAATGCAGCAAGCCCTAGAAGTGAAGTCTATCATCTAAATGCTAGGCATTTCTGATGGAGAACTTTTTCAAGCCTATTGCAGATTTCCCAGAGTCTACCATACACCAGGGGACAGCAAATTAGGAGTTACCATTTCCTGAGTGAGCACTGCTATGTGCCAAGCACCACTAAGCACTTCACATGCATTATCTCATTTAATCCTCACAACAAACCTGTGTATAGGTACCTCAGTGTACCCATTTTACAGATGACGAATCTTGAGGCTCAGAGAGGTTGGGCAATTTGTCCAAAATCTTTCTGATTAACCAGCAAAATGAAGTTTGATCATTGGTCTGTCTGATATACTTCTTCCACCTTAACAGGAAAAGTACTTTTTGATGACAGAAATAATGCAGTTTACTATCAATGAAAAATGAAAATTCAAAAGATTTTAAGGTATTGCAATGTGAAAGGGGGCACGGGTTCAATCCCTTGGGAACTAAGATCCCGCATGCCATGCGGTGCGGCCCCCCCAAAAAAAAAGAATGATTAAATCTGGTATCACAAGGCTTGTGTGTTTGTGGGGAGGGAACCGGTGTACTTATACATTGCCAGTGGGCATAATAATTGGTTAATTTTCTTCAGGAATGCAATCTGGCAACAAGAATACACAAATAAGTTCTTTTTTTTTTTTTTTCTTTTTTTTTTATTAGTTTCTGCTTTATAACAAAGTGAATCAGTCATACATATACATCTGTTCCCACATCCCCTCCCTCATGCATCTCAAATAAGTTCTTAATATAAGAAAAACTGGAAAATCCCCCATGCCTATCACATACTTAAAATAGTTTTACAATAAAAATAAGACATCATTATTAAAAAAAAAAAACTCTGAGCAAAAAGACATAAAGTAGAAAATGAAAGTTCCCAGATCTACTCCCTCAAATGTCACTTATCATCGATAACAGTTTTGTGCATATACTTCCAGGTGCCTGTTGATTTTGAGTGTCCAGTAATATGTAATTGGCTAAGCCATCCATCCATGGTTGAGTAGCACAATGAGATACTGTTTCCTGGAAATGAGTATATGAAGCAATGTTATGTAAAAATGATAAAACATGGGATAACACACACTCACTGCACAGAGATAAAAATGGGAAGAGAGTGGCCTGATGGAGATAGCTGAATTTACTTTGTCTAAGGCTGCTTTAGAAAATCCTAGAACTGAGACATCTGATGGGGTGGAGAGAGCACTGCTCGGGAGCCCTCTGAGCTGGCTGCTCGGGAGCCTGGGTCCCAGCTGTTGTGTGGGATTGTCCCTTCCTATTTCTAGGCCCCAGGATCCTCATCTACAAAGTGAGGGGCCTTGTTAGATGATCTTTAGGGACCACTCCAATGCTACAAAGTCTATGATTGTGTGACAGATTAAACATTAGGCCTGAAAAAGTATATCAAGTAACACAGAAAGGTTGGGAAAAAAAGACATGCTCCAACAGGCCTCATGGGGTTGGCTGGCGGACTCCTTCACTGAAAGGGAAAATGATCTATGTAAGAAGACACAGAACTGATCTCAAGGAATCTAGAGTCTCTGGCTAACTGAAACAGCCAATTGGGTATAAGTTTGAAATAAAGTTAGCTGAGGCAGAAGGCCAGCCTACATTTTTTTGTTTTAAAGGAAGGCCTAAAGTCTTTTTACCATCTCCTCCCAAACTCTCTCTCTACATCACTGGGATTGTTAGACAATCCTACTTCCTTCCTTCTGTGGACCTTCATCTTTTTTTTTTTTTTTTTTTTGCGGTATGCGGGCCTCTCACTGTTGTGGCCTCCCCCGTTGCGGAGCACAGGCTCCGGACGCGCAGGCTCCGGACGCGCAGGCTCAGCGGCCATGGCTCACGGGCCCAGCCGCTCCGCGGCATATGGGATCCTCCCAGACCGGGGCACGAACCCGTATCCCCTGCATCGGCAGGCGGACTCTCAACCACTTGCGCCACCAGGGAGGCCCTGGACGTTCATCTTAATTCAAGATCTTTTTTAGGAAGCTTTCTGTGCCCCAATAGCCTCTGGTATTCAAGGCCTGGTGCTCAGACTCAAGGCTGCATCATGCCTTGTGCAGACCCTAGGTGTTAGTAAGATCTGTGCTTTGGAGGGGGAAGCTTCTCCAAGGGATCTGAGGAATCTGAATGATCCCTTGCCTGATCTATTCCTTTTCTGACCTTATTTTACCTACCACCTAGGTCTGCAATGAAGTGAGTCTGATTTTCCAAAACAGCTTGTGAAATCAGCCCCCTTATTTTCTAGTCACACCTTTAGGTCTTCTGGAGTAGAGTGAGCAGAACACGTGTTCTAAGCACTTCCTAATTATTTTCCAATTAACCAAAGTTGCCTTCCAAGTAAAGGTCTGGAAGGAGGTTAGTGTGTACGTGTGTGTGGTGTGTATGTACACACACTGAGCGTGGGCCCCTGAGCTCCAAAGCCCAATCTCAAGCGATGTCTGCACTATTCACTTATTTGACGTTTTAGCTCCACCTTTTCTCTCCCCTACCTGTGGAGTTAAGTGGGAGTTGACTGTAGTTTGAATCCCCGTCAAAAGTGTTAGAAATTGATCCAGAAGCAGGGCTGTAACCCCTACTGTTGTGTGCTGCCTTCGTCTAGACAGCTTGAACAGAAGTCTGCTTTTCTTCCTTTGTGTGCTTTTTATTTTTTTCTATGAAACAGAACTGGGAGTATCAAGGCCACTGGGCGCACTACACAGAGTTTTTAAAGAGGGAAGATGTGATTCACAGCTTCCACTACATCTACTGTGTACACTGGAGCATCCCAACTGCTCGGAGACCCATAGCACGAACCACTGCCAGTGTCTACTTCACCATCAAGATCAACACAAACAAACTTCCGGTAAGCGCTTTCCTTTTCTGCCCTGTTCCCTTCAGTGAGGCTTCGACGAGAATAGAGACTTCTCTTGTCAAGGCCATCAATGGGCCCCTTCTTTGTGAAACACAACAGTCATACTTCTGTCCTCGTCTCGCTTGGCCCATCTGCAGCACTTGCCATAGCTGATCGGAGTACTCCCTCCTCCGTGAAATGTTCCATTTGGCTTCTAGAACAACATTCTCTCCTGGTTTTCCTCCTGCCTCACTGACCATTCCTTCTCTACTGGTCTACTGGCCTCTCCTCCTCTCACCAACCTCTTCATGTTGGAATGTCCCAAAACTCAGGCCTTGGATCTTTTCTCTAGCCTCATCTCCTTGATGATCTTATCCAGTCTCCTGGCTTTAAATGCCACCTCTAGCTTATGATTCCCAAATTTCTATCTCCAGCCCAGATTTCTGCCACTTGGATGTTTAATAAACAACTCACTTATTGTATCCAAAACTGAACTTCTGATTTGCCTTTCCAAGTCCGACCTACCTGCGCCTTTCTCATCTCAGCTGATGGCCAAAATCCTTGGCGTCATCCTTGACTCTTCTTTTTCACTCACATCCATTAGGAAATCCAGTTGGTCCTACCTTCAAAAATAGGCCCTGATGGGACTCCCCTGGTGGCGCAGTGGTTAAGAATCTGCCTGCCAATGCAGGGGACACGAGTTCGAGCCCTGGTCTGGGAAGATCCCACATGCCGTGGAGCAACTAAGCCCGTGCACAACTACTGAGCCTGTGCTCTAGAGCCCGTGAGCCACAACTACTGAAGCCCACACGCCTAGAGCCCATGCTACACAACAAGAGAAGCTACTGCCATGAGAAGCCCGCACACTGCAACTAAGAGTAGACCTCGCTTGCTGCAACTAGAGAAAGCCGCGCACAGCAATGAAGACCCAACGCAGCCAAAAAAAAATTAAAAAAAAAAGGCCCTGAATCCAAGCGTTTCTTCCCACTCCACCTCTACCACCCTGGGCCAAGACACCATCATCTCTCACCAAGGTTATTTCAATAGGCTTCTAACTAGTCTCTCTGCTCCCACCCTTACCCACATCCTGTCTCTTTTCAGCCAGCCGGAGTGAGCCTTGGAAAAATGAAGTTATGTCACGTGTCTGTTTTGAACGTTCCAACATGCTTTTCAAACTTCAAAGTGCATGTGAATTACTCAGGGGTCATGTTAAAAGGAAGATTCTGATTCAGCAGATCTGGGGCTCAAACTTCTGCCTTACAAAGAAGCTCCCAGGTGATGCTGATGCTGCAGGTCCACAGACCATACTTTGAGTAATGAGGGCCTACAGGCCTTGTGTGATCTGGTTCCTTGTTATTTTGACTTTCCGCTACTCCTTCCCCCTCACTTACTCTGTTCCAGCCACTCTGATCTTGCCACTCCTTACGTAAGCCAGGTATTGTCCCTCCTCAGGGCTTCTGCACTTGCTGTTTCCTTTGACTGGAACCCTCTCCCCTAGGTACGTGCACAGCCTGCTGGCTCACCTCCTCTGCACTTTCTGCCTCACCCCCATGATTTTGCTTTTCCTCCATAGCACTTTATCACCTTCTGATCGTCTGTGTAACTTCTTATCTTGTTATACTCTGCTCCCCCACCAGAATGTAAGCTTCAGGAAGGCAGGGATTTCTGTCTTGCTGTAAAACAAAGCCTGGTAAATAGCAGGTGCTCAATAAATACTTGAAGGAATGACTGCTTATAGCCACTAGGTCGACCGTGAATATGAAATATGTTGATAGGTGGTGTGAAAGGAGTCCAAATAACATGTATGAATCCAAGGCTAGGGTCCTTAGAACAGGGTTGGTACCAAGCATAATGCCTGGAATACAGCAGACATAAAAATGTTATTTCCCCTCTGCCTTCATCCTTTCAAAGTTATTTGAGGCTCTGCCTGACTCTAAGGCTTTATATATGACCACACAGTGAGCCAACTATGTCCTATATTCATCCTATCCTAGTACAAACTTACCTAGTTGGAGAGTTTGGAACCTGGAGTGATCTAAAAAGGTAAAATCTGTGAGTTCTCACTTCTCCTGGTCATATATCCCGCCATCAGCTGTCTTGCTAACTGGCGAGCTCTAAGATCGGAAAGTGAGGCTGCTGGAGGTGAATGAGACCATGACAAGAGACCACACAGAGAGAGGGCTTGGGAGCCTCGCTCTCGCTCAGAATTCCGAGTATAATTTTGGAGGGGACACTGGATGGGGACCACTGAGACGGCATTACAACCTAGATTTTTATGCTGCTTTTAAAATGTTTTTGAACCATGTTCATCTATATGGTTTCATTCCTAGGCCATCCCTACAAGGTAAGTTGGTACAGTTGGTTGAGTAAACTGGAGCACGTAAAGAAGGCACATGACTTCCTCATGCTCCTAGTAATGAGAGCACAGCCTCTCTTGACTTGTTTTCAATTTTGTGGATACTCTTAAGGTATTTGTTGCCAAAAAGATCTTTTGCGGAACACAGGTTTGAAGTGAAAAAGAACTACTACCTACAGACCTCCAACTCACAGGGAAAATGAATTCTAGAAATTGAGGAGTCTACTTATGGACACTTGTAGCAATGGAAAGAATCATGAGTTGGTGTGACTGGTCTTGGCTGACAGTTGTCTTTTTCTCTTAGAATACACCCATTGATGTCTCTTACGTCTTTGAGAGCCATTCATTGGTTCACAGGTAATGAACATTTAGAGACTTACTTTAAAAGGGTGGTGGGAAAACTCATCACACTCCAGGAGCCCAGCAGGCCCACAGCCGCAGGTAATTTATGTAATGGTCACTTTTCTTCTTTGGACCACCTACTCCATTAAGATGGGCTGAAAGTAGGAGTCTGCCTTTGTTCTAGAAAATTGTTTTTATTTTTAGTGTCTCGTTTTTCAGTGATTATAAATGTGAGGATTAGTTGCTGGAGTAGGATGGGGCCAAGGTAGGTCATGTCTACTGTTTCTATGTGAAACTTCACAGTCACATGGAACTAACTCACATATAATAATTCCTTTTATTTGTACAGCGTCTCTCTTAAAGAATCTTTACATATAAACTCATTAAGCCTTTTATTGAATGGGCCTAAGGAACAGAGACGACCTTTGTCCCCCAGCCACAAAAGGCATTTTGCTCACTAGAAATGTAACAGAGTAAACAGGTAATCAATCCCTGGCTCAATGTTTTGTTTCATTTTAAAAGCTTCTGTTGTGTTGGTTTTTCTTCCTCTGCAGACCAGGAATGACTCACTTTCAAGAAAAATGCCTGAGGGACATTATTGAGGCCAAATATATTTTAATGAATTCAAATATCTTCCAATTCAACAGTGCCAGAATCTTCCAGAATATTTTAGGGATAGATTTCTCATCGGAGTGTGTTAAAAATACGATACTGAACATCAAACCACAGAATATTTATTGAATAATAAACTTGTGGCACACAATCCAGCTGCATTGGTTTTCTTTGCATTCATTCATTTTCCAGTTGGCAACTTCCATCACATTAGCAGAGTAACCAGTAAGTTGTCTTCTATTTTCTAAAAGGTTTTTCCCATCACTATCTGCATCACTCAGAGTCTTACAGGTACAAAAGTTGAGTTTAGGGAGTTGCTAAAATTCACCTGTCAGACCAAACTGAGATTGGTTCTTGGCTGCTTGTTCCCCCATTTGAGCCTAAGTCTCTAGCCTGGACACACCTCTTTCATGGGCACAACTAGGGAACAGAAAAATGGCAACAGTTCTACAGCTCATAATATAACCAGTCTGAAGGGTTTCCCTACTCACAGACCCCTTTATTTACTGCAAGTTAAGCCTCACTGTTAAACAACACATTCTGAAACTATGAAACTGGGCGTGCTACCTGACACAACACAGCATCACAGCTGTGATGGCACCAGGGTGGCTTGAGGATTGGGTGCAATGAAACAGGGAAGGTTCAATCGCCACCCTTACTATTTCTTGTCTTCTTCCCATCCTCACACCAAATCGTTCCTACCATCCCTGTGAGGTTGTCTTGCCTGGCTGCAAGGTTTTAAAACACCAAAGACAAAATTATGAGTGATTACTTACAGGTACATCAGAATATGTATTTACGTACACAAGCACTGGAAGGGAACACAGAATACTAAAGACAATTGATGGGGTAAGACTGTGGGTAATTTTTCTTTCTTCTTCTTTAACTGTTGCATTTGTGCAATAAATTTAAAAGGAGGGGAAATCTCATCAGAGCAACAGGTGAGGAGGGGGGAAACTAGGTAAGTCTCCTTGGAGAACAAAAAATATATTTCAAATACAATAGCCCTCCCATTTGACTTATGGCTCAGGTGACTAAAACACAGTTTGAAGCAGTAAATCTAATAGGCTGAAAATAAAATACTTTTAGCCCTTTTATTCTTCCCTCCTCTTTCCCAAAGAACATGCTACTGAAGCTATTCTTTGGCAGATCTTTCCTGAAAAAACCTTGATGAAAGATATAATAAAGTTCTGAAATAAATTAATATATTTTCTTTCATTTATTCAACAAGCATTTGTTGAGTATCTACTCTGTGGAGGAGACAGGAGAATCCAATGAAAATCCACAATATTCATATATCACAAAATTGTTCCATTTAAACTACCCTGCCTACTGAATGAAAATCAGAGAACAAACCCATTCAGTCTGTAGGAACCAGTAACAAAAAGTAATGTTCTTAGAGAACAAAATTTTTATTAAAAAAAATTTTTTTGGCCACCTGTGCAGCTTGTGGGATCTTAGTTCCCCGACCAGGGATTGAACCTGGGCCCTCGGCAGTGAAAAATGCCGAGTCCTAACCACTGGACCACCAGGGAATTCCTGAGAACAAAATTTTTAAATGGGCAATATAAATTTAGGTTTTATTACACAGGGAAGTGGATGGATTATGACTCACAAATTTGGGACCTAGTTTCCTTTTAACTTTTGGAAATAATACATTTATTAGGCTAGGCAACAATGATGATAAATTGAAATCACTTCAAATTCAGGGATCATGAATGTTGCTACATGCCAACTGGCTGTTTGGTTCATTAATTGTGGGTTAAAGTTAGACATTTTCCTAGAACATATGTTAAGTAGTAAAAATTTTATCTATACTTTGATAAAGTATATAAAGTATATTTCACTACCTTGTTTTAAAACATTTTTTTGAAGAGTACACTGCATTTATTTAACCCCATAAATTATAACATCTTAACACATGTAAAATTTTTGTATTTTTAAAGTGCTTTGAAAGATATTTATTTATTTATTTATTTATTAAAAAAATTTTTTAGTTTTTTATTTCTTCAATATCCACCAGCCATTGCGTGACACACCAGCCACCTCCCCAAGGAGCTTGAAGGTGTGGGGAGATGCCCCGTCTTGCCCACCACTTCCACAGGCCCAGGCCAGCCACGGAGCCCTCAGGTTTGGGGACAGTCCCACCAGCCACTTGCTATTCATGCTTCCCTAGGAGTTGCTGAAACCCAGGTCACAGTTTGCGTGGACTTGCAGACAATGGCGTCCAGAGGGCTCGTGTTTTACACAGGCACTAAGAACTCCTTTATGGCTCTTTATCTTTCGAAAGGACGTCTGGTCTTTGCACCGGGCGCAGGAGGGAAAAAAATGAAGCTCAAAAGCAAAGTGCAGTGACGGGAAGTGGCACACGGTGGCATTTGGGCAAGATGGAGAAAGGGGGCGCTTGGTTGTGGATGGTCTGATGGCCCGGGAGGGAAGTTTGCCCTGAAATTCCACCGTCAGCCTCAGAGCACCAGTTTACCTGGGATCGTCTCCATCAGGAAAACCAAAGACCCTCCCCCAAAACAGCTTTGTAGGGAGGCCTGAGGAACTTTCAGTTGGATTTGAAACCCCTGGACACTGCTTCTGCAAGCTTTGGGGTGTCTCCCTGCTTGGATGGCTCTTTGGAGAAAGGCATCTATTTTTCTTAAGAAGGAGGTCATGTCATCCTAGTTAACTCTGTGCTTTTGGGCCCAGAATTTAAGCTTGTTTTCAGCATTCGCCTGAGAAGTCTCACTGGAATTCTAATTCACATCGGAAGTCAACCCGGGGAGCACTTATGTGTTTATATGGAGGCAGGAAAGGTCACGGCCTCTGTGGGCAGTGAGGCAGGTGGGATCCTGACATTGGTCACACCAAAGCAATCTCTGTGTGATGGACAGTGGCACTCAGTGACATTCACCATAAAACAGCACATCCTGCACCTGAAACTGGACGCAGACTATAGTTCCACTGCTGGACTGCACCCTGTCCCCACTGCCTGCACGCAGGAGCATCTGCACATTGGAGGTGTCCCAGCTAATCTGAAAACCCTGAAGCTTCCTGCGTGGAAATCCTTTTTTGGCTGCCTGAAGAACATTCAAGTCAACCACATTCCTGTCCCTGTCACTGAAACCGCAGAAGTTCGGGGGACTGTCAGTCTGAATGGCTGTCCTGACCACTAACTCAAACCCATCACAAGGCAAGGAGGTTCACCTCCGGAAGCACTGATTACCCAACGCCCCTCCCTCTCCCCTCTCAAGGTCGTTCTTGACTTAAGACACCATCCTGATGGGTTTATTAGCAAATCTCATTTTTAATTCCAATCACACATACCCATCATTTTGGCATTCAGTGCTACATATATATTTTACATAAAAATCCCATTTCTTGAAGAGGATGAACAAATCCTTACATGCTTCTGGTAATATCATTTTCCACTAAGTTTGATGTCTTTTAAAGAACATTATTTTCCACTTGTTAAAAAAAATATCTTTCAAAGCACTTTAAAAATACAAAAATTTTACATGTGTTATGATGTTATAATTTATGGGGTTAAATAAATGCAGTGTACTCTTCAAAAAACTTAAAAAAAAACTTTATTATAAGGAGAGAGGGCATCTTATAACAGCAAAGTCAGAAATTCCCCATCACTCAGATAATTTAAATTTATCCTAGGCACATAATAATGCAGCTCAAAACAACCTTAACAAAAACAGCCAAAACTTCTACTATCCCCTCCCCCTTCGCTAGTATGTCCTAACAACTAAACTTTAACAAAAGGAGGGAAGAAAAAGATCATGATCTCACAGTCCCAGAATTTTCCATTTCCCCCAAACTTAAAAGCCAACAGTAGCCATAAAAACGTGAGAAAGTGAGGAGTTCTATATGAAGTTACAGATTAAACTGAATGACAGATGTAAAAAATAAACGGAAAAGTTTAACAATGCTTAAAATGAAATCTGCGTATTACAAAGGACAGACTTTAAAAACGTTTAACATCATTTTAGCTTCATCCTAATGAAGCAACCAAGTTAAAACAATGAAAACAATGACTCATATTTTTCCTTATTAAACTCCTGATCATTGTTGACTCCCATCCATTTGTAGTATTCAAATAATGATCTAAATACAGCTCAGGTGGAAATAATGTACTTACATTGGCACAACAGGAGACTTCCCAATATTTTATATTTGAAATAACCATTTTTAATTAGCCTATTAAGAATTTTAAAACTAATGTTCACGTTTTCAATTCAACAAGTCTGTGGGTTAGTTTGCTTTTTGGTTTGTTTGTTGGTTTTGGGGTGGAGGTAGGGACTAAAATCAAAACACATTACTTCCAGAGCTGACAATAATATTGTAATATACAAGTCAACCTTCAAACTCCAGATTTGCTTTTTTTCAGCCATGCCTTCATTTTGTTAACAAAAGTGGCCTCCTGTGTGTTTCTATCAAGTCCATTTATAACACCTTCAACATAGAGGAATGATAATTTCTCCCAAGTTCAGTTGGTACGGGTTGGGGAGTGGGCACCATGTAGAGCTAATGGGAGAACTGTCCCGTGGTGTGAGAGTGCAGTTTCTCACCTCACCAGCACCTTCTCTCAATGCCACCTCCCTCAACACAGTAGAGTTTCATTCATAATTTGGATTTTTAAACCAGAAGGTTGTTTTGGTCAATCCAAAATAACCCAAAGAGCTTGCTAAAGTTACATCAATAAGCAGCTTTTTATAGAAGGACTGAAAGAATTAAATAGAAGGCACAGTAGCACTGTAAAGCTTTTTCAGATCATGGTAATCTTTTTGTGTGTATATATGGAACCCAAACTTTCTTTTTTGTTGTTAAAAATGTCTGATGAGGGCTTCCCTGGTGGCGCAGTGGTTGGGAGTCCGCCTGCCGAAGCAGGGGACGCGGGTTCGTGCCCCGGCCTGGGAAGATCCCACATGCCGCGGAGCGGCTAGGCCCAGGCCCGTGAGCCATGGCCGCTGAGCCTGCGCGTCCGGAGCCTGTGCTCCGCGGCAGGAGAGGCCACAGCAGTGAGAGGCCCGCGTACCACAAAAAAATAAAAATTAAAAAAAAAGAGTCTGATGAACAATACGAAAATCTTTATTTGTCTTCTTTCCCTTTAGTTTTTCTGTATACCATCTCTCGAAAACTGGCCAGAATCTTGTTTTCTCTCTTTCGTCTCTCTTCTTGGTTAAAGGATGCAAGGGCTCTCTTCTCATCAGCACTATAGATCTGGTTCTCTTTTCGCAGTCGCACAGCCTCCATTCGGCGATGCCTGGAAATAATTTTATTTTTGGCTTAATTTCTTAGTAATTATTTTCATAGTGCTTCCTCACTAATCCTTTCTTAATACAGAGTAGTCTATTTAAAAAGCCGACAAATAGAAACTTTCTGTAATGGGTTAGATTTTCAAAAGGTCATTCATTTTATCTGCTGACATGTCCTTTGATTCATTTCTAGTATTCAAATAATGATCTCTGTGGTTCTGTCAATAGGGTGAACGTTATTAATTTCAAATACTAAAGGCCTAAGTCTGGTTCTGTTATTTCCAGTAAAACAACTAGGAACAGGCAAATTATTAAACTTCCTAAGTGATATGTAGACTTGATAGTAGGATAGATAAGATTCAAGTTGTCATCTAGCAGGTGGAACTTCTCCAAAGTTCTAATTTATCATACAACCAAAAGAACCAGGTTTAAATTTACAATTGAATTTTGGGGTGAGTTTTGTGGGTGGATTTAACTTCCTTAGAATTCAGTTGCAGCTCAAAGAAAAGAAAGAAGGGATTTTAGCACAAGGACCAAATCAGTAAAGTATAGGGGTCGAGGCAGAGGGAAACTCTTGCATCATCTTCAAAAGGTCTGCCTATTTAGAAGGAAAACTTTATGAAAACCTGCCTCTTTTATGTATATGTACCCAATCCTACACAATCAATTCAAGATGAAGCTTGAACTATGCCTAGAAAAACAGAGCAAACTGAGTAAGGAGAAGAGGGGAGAATCATTTCAGGTTAGTGTGAAGGTGGGGGAGTGGCAGGTGGTAAGTCAAGGAGATGACAATGTATTTAGGTTGCTCAGGGTATAGTGAGTAGTTTATCTGGAACGGAAAGTGCCATGTGAATGATGCTATAATAAACATCAATGTACACATCTCCTAGTACACAGCAAAGATTCTCTTGGGTATGTAGGTATGGAGTTGCTGGGTCATAAAATATGTGAATGCTCAACTTTCCAAGATGTCAGAATGTTTTCCAAAATGGTTGTACCGATTTACACCACCACTGGCAATACTTAAGAGAGCCTGTGGATCCACATCCTCTCAAATGCTTGGAATTGTTAGAACTTTGAACTTTTCTCTATCAAATGGGTGTAAAATGGTATTTCCATATGTTGATTTCCATTTCCAATGATAACAAACATCTTTTTTGTATGTGTAGGCCATATATTTTTTCCTTCTGACAAATGCCTGTTTGTGTCATTTTCCCACTTTTCTTTTGGATTGTTTATAGATATTCTTTAAATACTCTCAATACTAACTATCTGTTGTGTGTATTACAAGATCTTATCCCAGCTTGGAACTTGTCTTTTTACTTATTTTAAGATGTCTTTTGATGAACAAAAGTTCTTATTTTTAACTCAGGCAAATTTATCAATATATTATTTTATAGTTAGTGCATCTTTTTGGTCTTCTTTAAGAAATGCTTCCCCACCCCAAGATCTAACAAAAATCTCCTCATATTTTATACTAAGAGTATTAAAGTTGTTTTTGATGTTTAACTCCTGATCTAGCTGCAATGATTTTTAAATATGGTGATACAGGGTTCTACTTTCAGCTTTTTCCATACAGATAACGATTTTCTTCCTGCTCCATTTATTGCCTAGTTCGTTCTTTCCCCACTGATCTGACATACCAGCTCTTTCATGTAACGAAGTTCCACACATGTATGGCTCTGCCCCTGGGCTCTGTATTTTATTCCGTTGAACAGTTCATTTGTTATGCCACTCTTTCCAAAGTGCTGCAAGCTTCATAATAAGCCCTCATATATGGTAGGGCAAATCACCTTCCTGCTCCTCTTCAGAAGTAAGATGGCTATTCTTGGCCCTCTAGTCTAACATATAAATTTTAGAACCATCTTATTACGTTTCATGAAAAATCTCAGTTGTGATTTTGATTGGAACTGCACTGAATCTACAGATTAATTTTGGAAGAACTGACAACTTTACAATATTGCCTTCCTATTCATGAACATGATACCTCTCCATTGATTTAGGTCTTCTTTAATGTCTCTTAATAATGTCTTATAGTTTTCCCTGTAAAGGTCTTGGACATCTTTTGTGAAGATTTATTCCTAAGTCCTTCATATTCTCTGATACTATTATAAATGTTTTCTTTTTATTTAACTGCATTTTCTAGTTCTTTGTTGCTGGTACATAGAAATGCAATTGATTTTTGGGTGTTAACATTATATACAACTATTTGTTAAACCTTCCTATTATCTGTAACTTATCTGAAGATTCTTTAGGATTTTCTATGTAAAAAATCATATCATTCACAAAAAATGACAGTGTTATATCCTCTGTTCTAATTCTTATGCCTCTAATTTCTTTTTCTTGTCTTATTGGTCCTTAGATATAATGTTTTCAAATATCAGTCCTCAGAATTCCAAGATTCTGGAGATGCTTCAGGGGTTCCACAAATATTTGCCTCCAATTTCACTTAAAAATGTTTACCTACTTTTATATTTACCCACTTTTAAAAGTTTATGAAGTTTTAAAAAATCCAAAATTCAGTTTGATCTGATACCCTATTAGTTCACTCTCCTTGTTCTTCCTGGGACTTTGCTTTCTCTTCCCAATTTTGTATTCCTTTTCTCATGCTAAATCTGATCTCTGCCATAATCCTTTTCTGCTCTTTATTCTCAGAGTCCAGAGAACTAGAGAGTCCATGTTCTCTGACTCCACAGAGAACTAGAGGCAAACTCAGAAAACAGGAAACACTGTCTTATGTAAATGCTTTCCTAACTACCAGAATGCCACATTCCTCGTGGGGCAGTGATAAATAGCTGAATTTAACTATATCCTCTGGAGGATAAACTATCTGTACCAAAATATGGATTAGAAAAGGACACTGAAAAGATTGATTCTTTGAAGTTGGAGACACAGCCGAGTTGCATACCTACCTGGAATTTTAGACAACTACATTTATACTAACAAAACCAATATTAAACCAATATTTATACTTTACTTTTCATTAGGAATGGTCACTTAATGAAAATCTGTCACCAAAATATAATTTTGGTAGTGAGAAAGGAAACTGACCTCAATGCCAAGAACATACCTGCTACCACTCATTACGTAACCCGAGCATTCAAATGATGCAATTTCTTCACTTGTCAAGCCAATTTCACCTCTTCGTGGGATACGTTTTCCAGCTTTTACATATTCAGCCATAGCTGCACCTTCACCAGGTAACAGAGCATGGCCATAGCTACAAAGTAATATAGAATTCAGAAAAGGTTCATTATAAAAAGTTCATCATCTAAAGAGAGCACAAAAAACCATTTCTCTCAGAGAACAGTAGGAATAACAGTTGCTGGGCAGCATGCTGGGAAGCCCAATGTAAATAACTTAAACTTAACTAGGGAACACCGCACTGTGACCTATATCACTAACCCAGAAATGCAGAGATACTTTGGAAGAATAAAAGAACTGATGTTAGTGAGCATATATTCATGGTTTACAATTATGGATCAATTTTCCCCACAGGTATTGCCTTTATTGCTTCTGCCTCCAGCGAATTCCTTTTACCTTTTTCCCTTTAAAAAAAAAGTAAAGAAATAATATATCTCAAATTAACATATTTATTAGACTTATAACCAATAATAATGCTATACAGTAACGGTTCTCAAATAACTTTCATTCAAGGGGACTTTGAAAACTACCATCGCTTCATTCAATTCATTGAATTCTTCTTGAATAGCTATTAAACTCAAAGCTTGTAATATAAAAATAATCTGTTCTTATGGCACTTACATATTGATAAGGATGATATAACACTAATACAACGTAGAATATGTAACACATTGCACAAAAGAAAGAAAACGCTATGAGGACTAAAGGATTAAAGAGGGGTAGGAGGACTTCCCTGGTGGTGCAGTGGTTAAGAATCCACCTGCCAACGCAGGGGACATGGGTTCGATCCCTGGTCCAGGAAGATCCCACATGCCGTGGGGCAACTAAGCCCATGCACCACAACTACTGAGCCTACGCTCTAGAGCCCACGAGCCACATCTACTGAGCCCGTGTGCCACACTACTGAAGCCAGTGCACCTAGAGCCCGTACTCTGCAACAAGGGAAGCCACCGCAATGAGAAGCCCGTGCACAGCAATGAAGAGTGGCCCCTGCTCGCTGCAACTAGAGAAAGCCTGCGTGCAGCAACGAAGACTCAATGCAGCCAAAACAAACAAACAAACAAACAAATAAAAATAAAACAAAGTAATAAATAAATAAATAAAAAATAAAGAGGGGTAGGAATCACACCTACCTGTGGAGGGAAGATATCGGGAATCAGCATATGCCCCCTCCTTTTGAAAAGGGCTTTGAAGAATGTTAAGCATTTTAACAGGAAGAAATTGGGGGTAGTAAAGAAATCAGGGCTGGGGAAAGAAGGGAAGGCACATTGGGGGAGAAATAAGGTGAAAGTGCACAGAGAATACAGGGAAGTTTTAGTTCAGCTCAGTTGGAACCTGGCGTCTAAATAAGGGAGTAGAGGAAGATAAGCTTGGAAGAGGAAGTTAGGACCATACGTTTGGGAAGGTACTTTAGAGATTATAAACATACTCTTACTTACTTCAAAGGTTTATCATCTTGAGAGGCAAGTGTTTTGGGAGCCTCTGGGCCAATCAAATCTGAGGGTTCTTCAGGCTCTGCACAAAAGATGTTCAGAAACATATTCACATTTTGACTAATCAGTTAATTTAATGTTTTATCTGTCTGAGTCGAAGTCTATCAGAAGAACCTACTTGATCGATCCTTCCAGGGATTCTCTAGAAACTCTTCTTGGGACTCTTTAGAACTTGAATCACTGGAATCTTTCCTGCTCTTCTTAGACTTCTTTTTCTTATATTTCTTCCTGTAATGATTATAATTTGATATAAATTGATTTAATATTCCCATGCTAAAGGGCATCTTATTTTTTTTCAAGGCAATGAAGGACTGACTGAGATGATCTGGATGCTCAGCTAATTCAAACTTATTAGAGAAGAACTTTAATTATAAAAATCTAATTTATTTAACCAAATCATGTTTCACTATAAAAAAAAGATCCCGGGGCTTCCCTGGTGGCACAGTGGTTAAGAATCTGCCTGCCAATGCAGGGGACACGGGTTTGAGCCCTGGTCCAGGAAGATCCCACATGCCACAGAGCAAGTAAGCCCGTGTGCCACAACCACTGAGCCTGCACTCTAGCGCCCACGCGCCAAAACTACTGAGCCTGTGCTCTAGAGCCTGTGCACCGCAATGAGAGAAGCCACCACAATAAGCCCGCAGGCACTGCAATGAAGAGTAGCCCCTGCTCGCCAAAACTAGAGAAAGCCCGCGCGCAGCAACGAAGACCCAATGCAGCCAAAAATAAATAAATAAATTTATTAAAAAAAAAAAAGATCGCTAAGGGAACAATAAAATATAGTTCTCATGTTGTAGAAAGACAGCAGAAATAAAGCAGTTTAAAAAACAGCTCTTGGGTTTCCCTGGTGGCGCAGTGGTTAAGCATCTGCCTGCCAATGCAGGGGACATGGGTTCGAGCCCTGGTCTGGGAAGATCCCACATGCCACGGAGCAACTAAGCCCGTGTGCCACAACTAGTGAGCCTGCGCTCTGGAGCTCGCGAACCACAACTACTGAAGCCCGCGTGCCACAGCTACTGAAGCCCGTGCGCCTAGAGACCGTGCTCCACAACAAGAGAAGCCGCCATAATGAGAAGCCCGCACAGGGCAACAAAGAGTAGCCCCCACTCACTGCAACTAGAGAAAGTCCGCACACAGCAACAAAGACCCAATGCAGCCAAAAATAAATAAATACATAAAATACATTTATTTAAAAAATTAAAAAAAATAAAAAACAGCTCTTACCAATTTGAACATCAACAATTTTCAGTGTAATGGATTAAAATACATCAAATATGTTCGAATTCTTGGGTTCTTAATGATACTAAAAAAACCCAACTCATTATTTTGAAAACTCATAAAACAAAAAAAGTAAGCAATTATTCTGCCCTTAGTATACCAACTATACTTCAGAGTAACCAAGTAGTTAATGAGGGTAGGTTTCTCATATAGAATTATTCTACCTAATACATGAAGAAAGAAAGCCAGAAGTAGACCATCACCACTTGGCAATGATATAAGGGACCTAGACAATGACTACTGATGCCGGTTAATATGACAAAAAGAGACAACCAGACATTATCTGACTCCTGCTGCAAGTACACAGCACTGCCTATGAAGTATTCCCGCCAGAAACTCAAATCTGAACCTTAACAAGTGTCTAGACCTAACTGTCAATCTACAGGAAATACAAAGGACAGAAAACATGTTAAAAGAACACTGTAAGAATACAACCAGCAAAATCCATACTGCAGGAAACCCTCCAGGGCAAATGATTTTGTTTCTGCTACAAAAAATTTGCAGGAACAAAAAGGGAAGGGGAAGCTATCTATTTAAAGAGATGTAAGAGACATATCAACCAATCACAATTTATGTACATTGTTTGGATCCTAATTAGAATAAACTATACCAAAAACTACTGAGAATTGAATGAACAATTACTGTTAAACATTTTAGGCGGATTAACAGTATTGTACTTTTTTTTTTTTAAAGAATGCCTATCTTTTAGAGAAACTCGCAGCTTTATGGATGAAATGATCTCTGGTATTGGTTTCAAAATAATGGGGGGGCGGGCAGCAGAGACTGCCAATGAGTTGATAATTGTTCAAGCTGGGTGATGGTTACATGGAGGTCCATTACACTATTTTATATAATTTTCTATATTTTTGAACTTTTCCATAATAAAAATTAAAGAGAAAAACTGACGATCTGCGTTTCTTCTTCTTTTCCTTTTTCTTGGCTTTCTTTGCTCTCCTTTTTGTATCTTCATCTGCAAATTTAAGCACATTATAATTTAAAAAATTTTTAACTCTAAAACCCCAATACTCTTGAGTAGATAAATATCTTATTACTCTTCCATTTGTTGTTACAGAGAAATTCATTCATTCAAATTCATTCAAACATTCATTTCTACTTGTTAGGAAATGTGCTAGGTATGGGGGGACATAGAAATTAAGTTGCATTTGGTCATATAGGGTATTATTATTAACCTTATTGCATGAGATAATAGTATTGTGGTTAGATACGAAAATGTCCTTATTGTTTAGAGGGGTATACAGAAATATTTAGGGTGGAAGTGTGATATTTGTAATTTACCTTGACTATCTCAACAAAAAAAATCCCTATTTGAAGCAGATATGTCAAAATGCTAACAAATGTTAAACCTGAGTGACAAGTACTGTACATGGCATTAATTACACCACTCCCTTTAGTTTTCTCAATGTTTGGAGGAGACACAGGGAAAGAGGCAAGTAGAATCTGAGTGAGAGGGAAGCATGGGGTGCTCTGGGCATACAGAGGAGCCTCAAAATCAGGCTGATTTGGGGATAGTGGTTGAGGAACGGTTGACCAGGAAAAGGTGACTCTTAAGCTAGTTCTTTTTAAAATCAGTTTCATTACAAAAGTAATGCATGCCCATCATAGCAATGAGTAAGCCAAGCCGCGTGCAGGGAGAGACCGGCATTGTAGGCAGACGGACTCTCTGTATCAAGCGACAGAGACAAGAGAAAGGACGTGCAGTATCAAGGACATGGAAAGTCATCCTCAGGCCAAAGAGGACGCTGTAGGAGAGCCACAGGGTACGTGTGGTGCGAGAGGTCAATCGGGATCTGACTTTACCCTGAAGGCCATGGAGAACTGCGGAAGGATTTTAAGTAGGGACCACCATGCTCAGATTTGCACATCAAGAAAGCTCAGCCTTCTAGCAGTGAGGAAGAAAGGTGACAGTGAGGGCCAGGAAACCCAGGTGACATCAGAGGAAGGGGTGCCTTAGTGTAACGTGTCCCCAGAGGAGGCACCCTCTGTCAGCCATCAGCCGGGAGAGGGCGCAAAAAGGTGACATTTTTGTGATGTGCCGCCCCACAGGAAGTGTGATACATAAATCAGCTGCTGGCCTGAGTGAGTCTCCTATGGTGTACCTTTTTGAAAATTGCACAAAGGTGCCCACTGAGTGTGAGAATCTCACAAAAAAGCTGCTCCACTGGGCTGAGGCAGCCCCCTGTGGCTTGGTTTGGTACCACACGTCTCACAGACTAACCCCAACTTGGTTCAGTGCCACATGCCTTGTACAGCTACACACAACCAATCTGGAGTCACACGGCTTAGGTTTGAATCCCAACTGTGTGGCCTTGGGTGCAGTAATTATAACCTGTTCTGGGCCTCCATTTCTCCATCTCTAAGATGTGTCCTACAGTGACTGTGTGGATTAAATATCAATAATGCATATCAAGCACTTATCAGGGTGCCCAACACAAAGTCAGCGAGTGTTCAAAACTCTTGGCTATTATTGTTTTTAAGAACCTTCTTCTAAAATAAGCTTTCAAGAAGTACAACTAGTTTTGAAGCAAGGCTCACAGAAGGATGTTGGCTTTCTTACCACTGGAGTCTGTTTCAGAATCAGAGTCACTGTCACTATCATCAGAATACTTCTTGTGTTTTCTTTTAGATGATTTTTTCTTCCTCCTTTTCTTGGACCTTTCTTTTGAATGATTAGACTTCTTCTTCTTCTTTTCTTCTACATAAAATACAAATAAAAAACTAACTTCTAAAGAAGTATTTCTGAGCATCAATTTTATTGTATTAAAAATACTGAAAAGGAATCGATGACAGGCGATTTGAGTAAAGTCTAATGTTCAACTATTTATAAACGTATTTTTTAAACTTCTCAATAAAAAAGTCCTATATTTAAAAAATACCTTCTGAAGTAGTAGCTGAAGTGGTGCTTTTCTTTGGCTCTTCGTCCTCTACTGGTGTATGTTCATCAGAGCTGAATTTAAAGAAAATTGTAGTAAGAATCAGGAAAGTGATAAAATATGGACCACGGAGTATAAAAATATACACTTAAAATTTTTCAGTAACAAATTGATTGTCCAAGAACCATTCAAAGCCAGCACCGGACTGCTTTTGTAACAGTACAGCTTATCGGCCAACCACCTTCATAATAGTAGAATAATAATTTACATTTGCATAAAGCTTTCGAGTTAACAAAATGCAATTCACACTGAAAGCAGCATGAAGGATTTATATTTTCGAAGAAACCACAGGGCAAATGCAGGGAAACAGGAACCACAAGGAAAGAGGAGAGAAACTGGAGATAAGGAGGCTGAGAGAAGACTTAATAATTTCATTCTACTTGTGGAACAGACATACGGTAGAGCAGCAACTGTTCTGTCTCCCCAGAGCAAGAATCTAACACACTACAGCTATAGAGATTTCATCCTCTTGTAAGAGAATTCTGAAAATGAGTATTATTAACATTCTACAATAGCTTAAAAAGGGAATTTCCATATCACAGTCTTTTCCTCTGAAGATCACATCTGGAATAATCTCGAAATTGCCTAGAAAATTATTTTTATGATTCCTTTCAACTCTAATTCTTTGAGTATTCTTTCAAAATAAATGTATTTATTTATTTATTTATATTTTTGGCTGTGTTGGGTCTTTGCTGCTGTGCACGGGCTTTCTCTAGTTGCGGCGAGCAGGGGCTACTCTCTGTTGCGGTGCGCGGGCTTTGCATTGCGATGGCTCCCCTTGTTGCAGAGCACAGGCTCTAGGCACGCGGGCTTCAGTTGTTGTGGCTCACAGGCTCTAGAGCGCAGGCTCAGTAGTTGTGGCACCTGGGCTTAGTTGCTCCGCGGTATGTGGGATCTTCTCGGTCCAGGGCTCGAGCCCATGTCCCCTGTATTGGCAGGGAGATTCTTAACCACTGAACCACCAGGAAGCCCTCTGAGTATTTTAAAGGCATCTGTTAGAACAAGTTTCAGTATCTCAACATAATAAAGACAATATATGACAAGCCCACAGTTAACATCATACCCAATGGTGAAAAGCTAAACAAGACAAGGATGTCCACTCTCACCACTTTTATTCAACATAGTACTGGAAGTCCTAGCCAGAGCAATTAGGCAAGAACAAGAAATAAAAGGCACCCAAATTGGAAAGGAAGAAGTAAAACTGTCATTATTTGCAGATGATATGATATTATATATAGAAAATCCCAAAGACGCCACCAAAAAGACTGTCAGCACCAATAAATGAATTCAGTAAAGTTGCAGGATACAAAATCAATCCACAGAAATTCATTGCATTTCTATACACTAATAATGAATTATCAGAAAATGAAACTAAGAATACAATTCCATCAAAAAGAATAAAATATCTAGAAATAAATTTAACCAAGGAGGTGGAAGACTTGTACACTGAAAACTATAAGACATTGATGAAATAAATTGAAGAAGACACAAAGAAATGGATTTTCTATGCTCACAGATTGGAAGAATTAATATTGTTAAAATATCCATACTACCCAAAGCAATCTACAGATTCAATGAAATCCCTACCAAAATTCCAATGGTATTTTTTCACAGAAATAGAACAAACAGTCCTAAAATCTGCATGAAACCACAAAAGACCCTGAACAGCCAAAGCAATCTTGAGCAAGAAGAACAAAGCTCGAGGCAACATGCTCCCTCATTTCAAATTATACTACAAGGCTACAGTAATCAAAACAGTATGGTACTGCCATAAAAACAGACATATAGATCAATGGAACAAAACAGATAGCCCAGAAATAAATCCATGCATATATGGTCAATTAATTTATGACAAAGGAGCCAATAATATACAATGAGGAAAGGACAGTCTGTTCAATAAATGGTGCTGGGAAAACTGGATAGCTACATGCAAAAGAATGAAATGGACCACTATCTTACACCATTACACAAAAATTAACTCAAAATGGATTAAAGACTTGAATGTAAAACCTGAAACTATAAAACTCCTAGAAGAAAACATAGGTGGTAAGCTCCTTGACATAGGTCTTGGCAATGCTTTTTTGGATTTGACACCAAAAGTAATGGTAACAAAAGCAAAAATCAGTAAGTGTGACTGTATCAAACTAAAAAGCTTCCGCACAGCAAAGGAAACCATCAACAAAATGAAAAGGCAACCCACTGAATGGGAGAAAATATTTGCAAGTCATATCTGATGAGGGGTTAATATCCAAAATATATAAAGAACTCATACAATTCAATAGCAAACAAACAAAAAATGTGATTTAAAAATAGGCAGAGGATCTGAATAGACATTTTTCCAAAGAAGACACACAGATGGCCAACAGGTACATAAAAAGATGCTCAACATCACTAGCGATCAGGGAAATGCAAATCAAAACCAAAACGAAATATCACTTCACACCTGTTAGGATGAATATTGTCAAAGAGACAGGAGATAACAAGTGTTGGTGAGGATGTGGAGAAGAGGGAACACTTGTACCCTGTTAGTGGGAATATAAATTGGTACAGCCATTATAGAATCCAGTACGGAGGTTCTTCAAAAAATTAAAAATTGAACTACCATATAATCCAACAATTCCAATTCCATCTGGATATATATCTGAAGGAAATAAAATCAGTATCTCAAAGAGATATCTGCATTCTCATGCTCACTGTGGCATTATTTACAATAGCTAAGATATAGAAACAACCAAATATCCATGAACAGATGAATGGATAAAAAAGAACTATGAGAATATACACACACACACCACAGTAGAATATTATTCATCCTTAAAAAAGAAAGAATCTTGCCATTTTAGACAACATGGATGGACTGTGAGGGCATTTGCTAAATGAAATAAGTCAGAAAGAGAAAGACAAATATCATATGATCTCACTTATATGTGAACTCTTAAAACCAAAAAACAAAAAACCACCAAGCTTGCAGATACAGAGAACAGAATGATGGTTGCCAGAGGGTGGGGCATGGGTAAAATGTGTGAAGGGTATAAAAAAGTACAAACTTTCAGTTATAAAATAAATAAGTCCTGGGGATGTAATGTATAGCATGGCGACTACAGTTAATAATACTGGGGCTTCCCTGGTGGTGCAGTGGTCAAGAATCCGTCTGCCAATGCAGAGGACACGGGTTCGAGCCCTGGTCCGGGAAGATCCCACGTGCCGCGGAGCAACCAAGCCCATGTGCCACAACTACTAAGCCTGAACTCTAGAACCTGTGAGTCGCAACTACTGAAGCCCGCACACTTAGAGCCCATGCTCCGCAACAAGAGAAGCCGCCGCAATGAGAAGCCCGTGCACTGCAACAAAGAGTAGCCCCCGCTCGCCGCAACTAGAGAAAGCCCGCGAGCAGCGAAAAAGACCCAACTCAGCCAAAAATAAAAATAAAATAATAATAATAATACTGTATTGCATATTTGAAAGTTGCTAAGAAAGTAAATCTTAGAAGTTCTCATCACAAGAAAAAATATTTTATAACTATGTATGGTAATGGATGTTAACTAGACTTATTGTGGTGAATGTTTTGCAATATATACAAATATCAAATCATTATGTTGTATGCCTGAAACTAATATTGTATGTCAATTATACCTCAATAAAAAAATAACAGGTGGTGGGAAAAAAATAATTTTTTTAAGAAGAAAAAAGAACTTTCAGATAATAATGCTTTATCACCCTGTTACAAATAACAGGTTTACCTGTCAAGCACATTGTCTCAATTCAATCTAAAGAAAACACAGAGATAAAGGAGAGGGAAGAAGCAGCTTATGAACAGCACCAAAGAGAAAAAAAAATGGGCAAAAAGAAAAAGCATTAGGCCTTCAACAATACTGTATGCAGGAAACTAAACAAACCCATATCAGTATATTCATTTAAAAAAACGCTTTTTAATGCTAATGTCTGACATTCAATCAGTTACTGGATTGAGAAAAAATAATTCAAAATAATATAAATGTGTTTGTTTCAACACTGAACCCTTCTATGAATAGGAAATTAGCACCTCATGAATTACAACTTAAAGAGAACAATTAGCATGCTAAAATCCACTAGGAGCATGTTTTAATCCTTAGGTATGTCCAATGTTTTTAAAACTTAAGGAGTAGAATAGCATAAATCACAAGAGGAAAAAAAAGAGCTGTAGTTAAAGTTCTTAACAAAAAATTTGACAATAGACTCTGGATTTAAACAAATGTTGCATTTAAAATATATATTTTTAAATCACTTACTCTGGTTCTGGATTCTTTGGAGAAAGTCCCCATACTTCAGGAGCTCCCAATTCTCCAATCCTCTCTCTCTCACTTAATCTCCTAGAAGAGATAAGCAGTTAAATTATAACTCCATGGCTAAACTGTATCCTAAATATACAATAAAAGTCAAAGGAGTCCAGTTAAGTTCCATTTTCCCTTTACAGTTTAAACTTTAAACTAATAAAAACTTGGTTTAAATGAAAACTCAACACTTAGGATCTGATGTTCTGACAGTCCTATCAAATGGTACAGACTACAGACAGCCTGACAGGCGGGGCCAGAAATTCAGCCTGGGAGGCTGTCGAGTGTGTCCCTTCTGCCACATGCACGGCAGAGCTCCTAACTGCTCCTTTCACCTTCTGCAATATGTGACAGAGACAGTCTTACATCTGGAAATAACTTCATTTGTTTATGTATCCTTATGAAAGTGAAGAGAATTCTCTACTTTTGATAAGGTCAAACCTTCTGTTTTCAGAAACTCAGGAAGTAATGAAGAAAATAACAACAAAGCATTAGAAGTAGAAAATAAAAGGAGCTCTGAAAGTGAAAGAAAAGTTTTATTTGACAAAAACTGTACTCAATGAGATACAACACTTGTTTTCTCTGTTTTCCCTTTAATTCCTTTTTCAAAAAGGAGTAAATCCTCTATCTACTCTTGGAAGACACAAAATTTTTTGTCTTTCTTGTGTTTGTGATTTCTTCTTTTAATTTTTGATATTACTTATAAACACACACACAAAACACAAGAAAACTAAGGCTTAATTCCTCAAAGTTTAGCTGCTGTGATGCCACTTGTTTTTAAAAAAAACCTTACAAAATAAATATAATTGGTTTGATTTATTAAAAATAAATTAGTTTTCTTCTTTATTCAGGGTAAAAGGTGTAATCATGCAGAGTCAGACTCAGGTTTCCCACTTGAAGTAACATGGACCTGGAGTCTGTCATACAGAGTAAAGTAAGTCAGAAAGAGAAAAACAAATACCGTATGCTAACACATATATATGGAATCTAAAAACAAACAAACAAAAAGAATGGTCATGAAGAACCTAGGGGCAGGACGGGAACAAAGACACAGACCTACTGGAGAATGGACTTGAGGACATGGGGAGGGGGAAGGGTAAGCTGGGACAAAGTGAGAGAGTGGCATGGACATATACACACTACCAAATGTAAAATAGATAGCTAGTGGGAAGCAGCTGCATAGCACAGGGAGATCAGCTCAGTGCTTTGTGACCACCTAGAGGGGTGGGATGGGGGGTGGGATAGGGAGGGTGGGAGGGAGACGCAAGAGGGAGGAGATATGGGGATATATGTATATGTATAGCTGATTCACTTTGTTATAAAGCAGAAGCTAACACACCATTGAAAAGCAATTATACTCCAATAAAGATTAAAAAAAAATCTAATGGGGACATACTTATAGACAAACTTTGAATATATACATATAGGACAAAGAATGCCTGACAGGCTGAAAAAAGCAAGCAGTCAAGTTCTTATCCCTCCCGCCACCTGACTTCATCTGTACTCTTAAGATAAATTATTTATCTTCTAAATGTACAAATGCAAATTTCATCCAAGGAATTCTGACATCTTTTGGTGAGGAATGTCTAATAAGAAAACTGGATGCTTTTTGATCGACACAGCCTGGGGGTAACTTTCTGGAAATTCTAATTTGGAAAAGTAGGTCTCCAACCTAACTCAGGACTGTTTTTACTGTTTCTGCTCCCATGCCCACAACACTAACAGCTAACACTTAAGGACTATTTATTATGTTCCAGGCACTAAGTCATTACAACTCTTAAAAAGCTTTTGTGCTATTTTATCCCCTTTTAAATGGTGAAGAAATGAAACTCAGAGAGGTTAAGTGACTTGCCCAAGGTCACACAACTATTAAGCAGCAAAGGATGGCTTCAAACTCAGGCAGTCTGATTCTGGAGCCTGTCCTCTTCATCACTACGTTTTATTACCTCCCACTCCTGGAAGAAAAAGATTCATGAAGACATCTCTCACCTGTTGGAACCTTAACCTGCTCCTAAATGCCTGTTATACTTTTTAATTTCCTGGTTTTTAAAAAACACATACAGTATGGTAAAGCACTCAGTACAGTAACTGATACACAATTTAACAAGCAATAAGTGTTAGATATTAAGACTTAAAAAGCATATAATAACTATATATAAAGTATAACCTTTAAAAATTGTGAATCACTATATTGTACACCTGTAACCTAAAACACTGTACATCATCTATAATTCAATTTTTAAAAAGTAAAAAAAAATTTTTAAACTTACAAAGCAATAATTATAACCCTTTTCCTTTCTCCTTCTTAAACTATTCATTCTCCACTCCAATACTCAGTCTCATTAAAGGAGATCTGATCTCACCCTGACCTCATTTCTCATGGTCAAGATTGAGACCACTTAACAAGATCTTTCTCAGTGTAGTCCAATCTACAGTTTAGCAGATCACTTTTCCTACATTTATTCAAACATCTTGTTTCAGAGGTTTTCCTCCCCTCCAATTTAAACCTTAATCTCAACCCTTCCCAAATCGCTACAAAACAATTCCACTCACTTACCCTATCATCTCAAACCTGTTTGATCATTCAACAAGCAATGGTTGTGCGCCTACAAAGTGCTAGGCACTGTGAATTTTGTGATCAATAAAACCGGGCTCCTCCCTTCCATGAGCTCAGTCTAGTGGGGAATAAAACATGCTCACGAATGATAACGACACACCAAGTAAACGCTATAATTCCAGTACGTCTGAGGCTCTTGGCCATGTCCGCTACAAGCCAGGAGGCAGGAGGGGGTTGAGGGAGACCAGGGCACTAGATGAAGGGGCCCGGGTTTGAGTGAAAACCTAGGGCAGAAAAGGCGAATAAGCTGTTATCGTGGGTGGACTAAAGGAAGGGATGAAAATGGGCGCAAGTCAGGGAGAGAGAGCGAAATGGGTATAGTCGGGAGCAAGATGAACGATAAATCGGACACTGAAGGCTGGTGGCTCACGAAAGATAAGGTGCGTTCGTTTCACTCACTTCTGCCGCAGGCTCTCTTCCCTCTCCTTGTCCAGGAGGCTAGGCCATGGCTTGTCGCTCCCGTAGGGGCGTGAGTAGCCGCCATAATAGGCGGACGAGGAGGCAGAAGCGAAAGGGGCGCCCCGCGGCGCGGAGGGCCGCTCTCGAGAGCGTGACCGCGAACGGGAGCGGTAGGACTGGTTTCGGGAGCCTTGGCTGGGGCCATTCAGTTGATGGCTAAGGCCATTCCGGTCCCCGGACCGAGAGCAAGAGTGCGAGCGAGAGCGGCGGCCCCGCGGGGAGCGAGAGGATCTGCTGGGCTTAGGGCTCTTCGACGAACTGCGACGCTTCACCCCGGAGCCCGAGGCCTCCCACTCCGAGCTGCGGGAGCCAGACACCGGAGCCATAGCTGTTGCTGGGTCCCCGAAGCCGAGGGAGAAGGGGGCGCTCTCGCGAGCTGGGAAGATCTCCGTCGCCTTGGCTACCAGGACCAGCAACCACGGTACCACCCGAGCCCGAGAAAACGTTGTAAACAGTTCCGAGTACGTCGACAAATTCCTTCCCCGGACCTAGGCGGTCCTGCCAATGGGACGGGATGTGTGTATCCGTATAAAGAAGCCGGTGGGGCAACTAGGTCGGCTCATCCTTCGGGTTCCGAGTGAGGCTGCTCAAGTCTAAGCTCTACTGGAGACCTTGTACTTTTTTTTTTTTTTTTGCGGTACGCGGACCTCTCACTGCTGCGGCTTCTCCCGTTGCGGAGCACAGGCTCCGGACACGCAGGCTCAGCGGCCATGGCTCACCGGCCCAGCCGCTCCGCGGCACGTGGGATCCTCCCGGACCGGGGCACGAACTCGTGTCCCCTGCATCGGCGGGCGGACCCTCAACCACTGCGCCACCAGGGAAGCCCGAGACTGTACTTTTTTCAGCTTTGAGTTGAAATAGTTGAATGGAAGGACGACAGGCCACAGGACACGTGTCACTGAGCGGCCGTATGAACAATAACTACGTTGTAACTAAGTAAATAAATAAATGTGTCTATGTATGTATGTATGAGTGCGCGGGCACGCGCACGCGCGCACACACATACACACACACACACACACACACACACACTTTTTTTTCTTTACAATTCCAAGTAAATTAAAGGGGGTTTATCTAAATTGGTGGAGAGCTACAATGTCTAAGCCCCATATTGCCCAGAGGTCACAAATTCTGTATTACTCATTTGAGCCTGTTAACATTCCAGTTAGGTTCGCAGCACAGAGGAAAACTGCATATTTATCCCTCAGCCACCCATCGCCACCGATGTGCTCCAGAAAAAGGAATTTATAACCCTCTCCTTGTCTAGCTCCTTAAACTAGTCCCATAATATGTGAGGACAAAAAAAAAAATGTTGCCTGCCATACCAATAAACTAGGAATGTTGCCCTCCCTCAAGCCACCAGCCACTGCAGCCGCCTTGACCCCCACACCCTACCCCTGAGGGGAATTCAGGGTGTTGAAAAAACAGGATAGTGGCCCTAGATAGGGAAGATGCATATCTAAGGAATAATTGCAATGAGCCCAGACTTTGGCATCTTTCCATACAGAGAAAAGCACTAAAGTCATTAACTTGAGATGTCTGGTTGTTTTGTGATTAGCAGTAATCTTTTGATGTTCAACTACAGGTTTTTTGTTTTTGTTTTTCAGCAAAAACTCCTATATATCGTGGCTCCTCCTTTACCACTTCAGAACAGTTCCTCAGAGCTGAGAGGCTGTCTCCCAGGCTATAGTCCTCAGTAGGGTCCCCAAATGAAACATAACTGGCAACTTTTAGGTTGTGTGTTTTTCTTCAGTCGATATATACTAGCTCAGCAATACATGGTTAATGGTCATTATTTCTCTTCATTTTATACTGTTTTAAATGAAAGAGCATTAAAACACAAATTATACTAATTTTTAAGATTTATTTTTTTAAATTTTATTGACATATAGTTGATTTATAATATTATATTAGTTGTGTCTCATGGTTTTGATTTGCATTTCTCTGATGATTATCGATGTTGAGCATCTTTTCATGTGCCTGTTGGCCATCTGTAGGTGTTCTTTGGAAAAATGTCTATTCAGGTCCTCTGCCCATTTTCTAAAAAAATTATTTATTTAATTTATTTATTTTTGGCTGCATTGGGTCCTCATTGCTGTGCAGGCTTTCTCTAGTTGTGGCGAGCGGGGGCTACTCTTCGTTGTGGTGCCCGTGCTTCTCACTGCAGTGGCTTCTCTTGTTGCAGAGCACGGGCTCTAGGTGCACGGGCTTCAGTAGTTGTGGCTCATGGACTTCAGTAGTTGTGGCGCACGGGCTTCAGTAGTTGTGGTGCACAGGCGTAGTTGCTTGGCAGCATGTGGGGTCTTCCCGGACCAGGGCTCGAATCCATGTCCCCTGCATTGGCAGGCAGAATCTTAACAACTGCGCCACCAGGGAAGCCCCCCTCTGCCCATTTTAAAATCAGGTTGTTTGTTTCTTTGATATTGAGTTGTATGTGCTGTTTATATATTTTGGATATTAACCCCTTATTGGTCATATAATTTTCAAATGTTTTCTTCCATTCAGTAGGTTGTCTTTTCATTTTGTTGATGGTTTCCTTTCTATTGACCTTAATTTTTGAAGGCAGAATGAGTTTGCTCTGGAAATTATTATTATTATTATTATTTTTTTACTGTACGTGGGCCTCTCACCGTTGTGGTCTCTCCCGTTGCGGAGCACAGGCTCCGGATGCGCAGGCTCAGCGACCATGGCTCACGGACCCAGCCGCTCCACGGCACGTGGGATCCTCCCGGACTGGGGCACGAACCCGTGTCCCCTGCATTGGCAGGCAGACTCTCAACCACTGCGCCACCAGGGAAGCCCTGGAAATTATTTTGAAAAAATTATTTCCAGTTGTAAAGTACATTTAATGGTAGGAAATCAATAATGATGATAGTAATGGACACCATTATATTGAGCACATTCTATGTGCACAGCACTTTACATGTACTATCTGTATTCCACATAACAACCAGGGTTAATATTGTACATTTCAAATGTTTTTAATAAATGAGTCTCAGAGAGACAAATGTGCCATATATCAAGTAAATGGCAGAGCTGAGGTGCAAACCAAGATATCTAAAAAGTCCAGATTCTTAGATGTCAATGAAAGGTGGTAGAACATTTTTCCCTTTTCTAATCTCAGTCAATCTCTCTTCCACCCTCCGTGTCTTCTTCTGTCCTGTACTCAGTTCCCTGCCCTGCCCCTCACCTGCCACTGCTGTGGGAATTCTGAATCCAGTCTATCAGTAGTTAGATGGCCTCTGGGGTTTTCCTCTTAAGAAGTAACCTATCAGACCATGAAAACTAATGCCATTGATTATTGGAAATCTCCTTCTTTTGGAATTTAAGAGAAAGATGTACAATATAATGTTAAATGGAAAAAGCGGACCACACTACTGGATATCTTCTATGTAAATACAATTAGCCATGGGGTGAGGACCAATAACTGAATTGAGTAAGAGAAGTTATGTTATTTGGGATGGGGATTTAGGGAAATTTCTAATAAGCCAGTTTTCAGTGGAAAACCTATGCCTAACTTTTGTGACACCTGGCTGTACACTTTCACATCAATTGCCTGTAAAAGCCAACTTCGGAACAGTGCTTCGTCTACCTGCCCAATGGCTGGTAGGCATGCATTTTAGTTCCAGTGAGAAATCCTAACCCTACACCTCTGATTTGCATGTTACACTTATTGCTCAGCTTCCTTGGAGCAGCCTGTTTTTTTTCGTTGTTGTTGTTTTTTTTAAATAAATTTTATTTTTGGCTGCGTTGGGTCTTCATTGCAGCGCGCGGGCTTCTCATTGCAGTGGCTTCTCTTGTGGCGGAGCACGGCGCGCAGGCTTCAGTAGTTGTGGTGCATGGGCTTAGTTGCTCTGCGGCATGTGGGATCTGCCCGGGCCAGGGCTCGAACCCGTGTCCCCTGCATTGGCAGGCAGATTCTTAACCACTGCGCCACCAGGGAAGCCCAGCCTGTGTTTTTTGACTAGGAAGTGAGGAGGAAGCCAGAACACACAGGCAGGTGTAGGTAGTGAATAGAGTCAGGCAGATGTTGAGTCCTGTGGAAGCCCAGCCCAGCCAAGACAAGGAATCATTCACACTCACATTGATTCGTTCTTTACAGGAGTTAAATCATTTGTGTGTTATGGGCTATGAGGGCATTTGGCTTTCATTAACTACTTCTCTTTGTAATCCAGTTGCCTGGACAGGTTCATCACTACCACCCAGAGCACCAAGGCTGGGATCTGGGTTGTGGAAATGAGGGTTGAGGTGGTAGAAGTTAGGGGGACTCTTTTGTAGTCTGTGTCCATTTGAATTTGTAGGTGCTTTCCAATTATATCAACGATTGTTTAAGAAGTTCCAAGACTAAAAGTTTTAAATTACGAATCTGTTTTGAAAGGATTTACAGGCTCAAAATCTGAACTACATACTTGAACATTTTTTTCTTCCCAAATACTTCTTGGTTGATACATACTTGTGGTCTCTAGTAACTCTGCTATGGTGCCAGCTTTGTCAGTCCCTCTAACACCAGGATTTCTTCTCTGATACTGAATTGATGCTCCATTTATAGGAAGGAGTTTGATCATATTAGGCCTCTAGATGTATGGGAAATTTATCAAACTCTTGGGTCAGCTAATATGAATTTCACATTGGAAAACTGTGCCGTAAATGGACAATTATTTCTAGCTTACCCTCACTGGGAGGAGCTATGTCTGCCAACAGGTAGAAAAGCAGCTGGAGTTTATGGGAGTGTTCTGATGGCCCAAATTAACACAGGATGAAATGGAATGATGTGACCATTGCAGGATATATTTGAGCTAAAGTGTCTGTGTGTGTGTATTCAAAAGATAGAGGAAAGAATGAATAATGCACTGCACAGAGCATGGCTTGGATGGAGAATTTGAGTGTTTTGCTGCCCGCCAGGCCCCTAGTGGAATAAGATGTTGACCAGCTTTGCTAGAGGCTAGTGTTGAGCGTGGGAAAGCTCATCCTCAATGTCTGAGAAGGGTGGAGACTGAGGAAGCCGCAAAAATTGGCAAATAACTCAGATCCTGAAGCACAGCCAATGGTTGTGGTATCACAGATTCCAAATAAAATTAAACAACTATCAATTCACATCTCTCTGTGAAAGAGGAGAAAAGGGAAAGACGGTTGAATACAGAGGCAAAGAAGATACAGCTCTCCACTCCTGCATTGCTTAATTCCAATTTACTAATGTCTTTATTTGTGGCATTTAAGGTATAAAACTTTGGTTGTGATGATATTAAAAGATAAATGTGCTGCACATTTGCTATTCCTTTAAGGGCAAATGTTAAATATGGTGTTTGATTTCCTCGGGCTGCCGTCTTCTTTTCTTCTTTCCTTTTCCTTCTCCACATCTCCCTTCCTCCTTCCTTTGCTTTAAAAATGAAAGAACACGGGTTTCCCAGAATGAGGTTTTGCAAAATTTAACCAACAGCACACGAAGTACTTTTATATCTATTATCAGATAAACTACACCAAGAATCCTAAAATCCAAAATAGGCACATCTTGAAAACATTGGATTCAAACAAGTGGAGATGCTAGCAATATTCATGCTTTGATCTTGTCTTGCTTTTTAAAAAAATTAGTAGACTTTATTTTTTTTAGATGGTTTGCAGCAAAATTGAGCAGAAAGTACAGACAGTTCTCATACACTCCCCCTCCACCCTAGCTAGCTCCCTGCCCCCCACAGTTTCCTCTATTATTAACATTTTGCATTGGTATATTTGTTACAATTGATGAACCACATTCATGCATTGTAATTAACAAAAACCTGTTGTTTACCTTAGGGTTCACTTCTTTGTGTCTTGATTCCTATGGATTTTGTCAAATGCTTAAGGTCAAATGTGTCTACCATTACAGTATCATACAGAATAGTTTCACTGCCCTAAAACCCGCCTGTGCTCCACCTATACATTCTTACTCTTCTGCTCTCTTCCCCTTCCCCCACCCCTGGCAACCTCTGAAATTTTTACTGTCCCTACAGTTGTACCTTTTCCAGATTGTCATATTGTTGGAATCAGACTGGCTTCTTCCACTTAGCAATATGTATTTAAAGTTCTTCCATGTCGGGACTTCCCTTGTGGTCCAATGGTTAAGACTCTGTGCTCCCAATGCAGGAGGCCCGGGTTCGATCCCTGATCAGGGAACTAGATCCCGCATGCTGCAACCAAGAGCCTGCATGCTGTGACTAAAAGATCCCGCATGCCGCAACTAAGACCCGGCGCAGCCAAATAAATAAATAAATATTAAAAAAAATAAAGTTCCTCCATGTCTTTTCATGGCTTGGTAGCTCATTTCTTTTTTCTTTTTTAAAATTTAATTTACTTTTTTAAAAATTAATTTTTATTGGAGTATAGTTGATTTACAATGTTGTGTTAGTTTCTGCTGTACAGCAAAGTGAATCACTTATATTGATACGTATACATTTATCCACTCTTTTTTAGATTCTTTTCCCGTATAGATCATTACAGAGTATTGAGTAGAGTTCCCTGTGCTATACAGTAGGTCCTAGTTGGTTATCTATTTTATATATAGTAGTGTATATGTCAATCCCAATCTCCCAATTTATCCCTCCCCCACTTTCCCCCTTTGGTAAGCATAAGTTTGTTTTCTACATCTGTGACTCTATTTCTGTTTTGTAAATAAGTTCATCTGTACCATTTTTTTTAGATTCCACATATAAGCAATATCATATGATATTTGTCTTTGTCTGACTTATTTCACTCAGTATGACAATCTCTAGGTCCATCCATGTCGCTGCAAATGGCATTATTTCGTTCTTTTTTATGGCTAAAATAGTCCACTGTATATATGTACCACATCTTCTTTATCCATTAATCCGTTGAAGGACATTTAGGTTGATTCCATGTCCTGGCTATTGTAAACAGTGCTGCAATGAACATTGGGGTAAATGCATTTTTCGAATTATGGTTTTCTCTGTATATATGCCCAGGAGTAAGATTGCTGGATCATATGGTAGCTCGATTTTTAGTTTTTTAGGGAACCTCCATACTGTTCTCCATAGTGGCTGTACCAATTTACATTCCCACCAACAGTGTAGGAGGGTAGCTCATTTCATTTTATCACTGAATAATATCCCATTGTATGGATGTACCATAGTTTATCTACTCACCTATTGAAGGGCATCTTGGTTGCTTCCAGGTTTTGGTGATTATGAATAGCTATTACACACATTCAAGAGAAATGTTTTTGTGTAGACATTAATTGTCAACTTACTTGGATAAATATCTAGGGGTGGGATTGTTGGATCGTATGGTAAGAGTATGTTTAGTTTTGTAAGAAACTGCCAAATTGTCTTCCAATGTAGCTGAACCATTTTGCATTGCCACCAGCAATGAATTAGAGTTCCTGTTGCTGCACATCTTTGCCAGCATTTGGTGTTGTCAGTGTTTTGGATTTTAGCCATTCTAATAGGTGTGTAGTGAAATTTTGTTTTAATTTTCAATTTCCAAATTACTAATGATATTGAGCATCTTTTCATATTATTTGCCAACTTTTTATATTCTTTGGTGAGTTATCTGTTCAAACATTTTGCCCACTTTTAAATAGCATTGTTTGTTTTGTTGAGTTTTAAGAGTTCCTTGTATATTGTGAATACAAGTCTTTTATCTGATATGTGTTTTGCAAACATGTTCTTCCTGTCTGTGGCTTGTCTTTTCATTCTCTTAACAATGTTTGCAGGGCACACATTTTTTATTCTAATGAAGTGCAAGTTATCAGTTTTTCTTCATGGATTGTGCTGTTTGTGTTGTATCTAAAAACCCATTGCCAAACCTGAGGTTACCTAGATTTTTCTCCTATATTATCTTCTAGAAGTGAAAGATGTGAGATTTGTTTTTTTGTTTGTTTGGAATGTGAATGTCTAGTTGTTCCAGCACCAGTTGTTTCTTTCTCCATTGTAATATCTTTGTTCCTTTGTCAAAGATCAGTTGACTATATTTATGTGAGTCTATTTTTGAGCTCTCTATTCTGTTTCATTCATCTATTTGTTTATGCATTTGGCAGTACCACACTGTCTTGATTACAGTAGCTTTATAGTGAGTCTTGAAGTTGGTAGTGTCAGTCTTCTGGCTTTGTTCTTCTTCAGTATTAATTTGACTATTCTGGGTCTTTGGCCTTTACATATAAACTTTAGGATCAGTTTGTCAATTTCCACAAAGTAACTTGCTGGAATTTTGATTGGGATTATGTTCAATCTATAGATCTAGTTGGGAAGAACTGACATCTTAACAAAATCAGGTCTTCCTATCCATGAACGTAGAATATCTCTCCATTTATTCAGATCTTTTGATTTGTTACATCAGAGTTTTATAGTTTTCCATATATAGATATTGAGATATTGCACATATTTTGTTAGGTTTATACATAAGTATCTCAGTTTTGGCATGCTAATATAAATGGTGTGTCTTTAATTTCAAATTCCAATTGCTAATTGCTGGTATATAGGAAAATGATTGAATGTGTCCTGCAATCTTGCTATAATCATTTATTGGTTCCAGGAGGGTTGCTTTTTTTGTCAATTCCTTGGGAATTTCTACCTAGACAGTCATGTCATCTGAGGACAAAGACAGTTTTATTTCTTCCTTCCCTATCCCTATACCTGTTTTTTTTTTAAATAACAGTGAACTTTTAAAAATAATTAGTTAATTTATTTATGGCTGCGTTGGGTCCTCATTGCTGTGCGCGGGCTTTCTCTAGTTGCAGCGAGTGGGGGCTACTCTTCGTTGCGGTGCGTGGGCTTCTCATTGCGGTGGCTTCTCTTGTTGCGGAGCACGGGCTCTAGGCACGCTGGCCTCAGTAGTTGTGGCACGTGGGATCTAGGGCGCAGGCTCAGTAGTTGTGGCACACAGGCTTACTTGCTCCACAGGATGTGGGATCTTCCCGGACCAGGGCTTGAACCCCTGTCTCCTGCATTGGCAGGTGGATTCTTAACGACTGCGGCACCAGGGAAGCCCCCTATACCTTTTATTTCACTTTGTCTTAGTGCATTACCTAGGACTTCCAGTATGTTCTTCAATAGGAGTGGTTAGAGGGGACATTCTTGCTTTGTTTCTGATCTCAAGGTGAAAGCACCTAGTTTCTCACCATTATGATGATAGCTGTTAGTTTTTTTATACATGTCCTTTATTGTGTTAAGGAACTTCCCCTCTATTCCTAGTTTGTTGAGAGTATTTTTTTTTTCTTGGCCGCCCCGTGCAGCTTGTGAGATCTTAGTTCCCCAACCAGGGATCGAACCCAGGCCCACGGCAGTGAAAGCACCAAGTCCTAACCACTGAACAGCCAGGGAATTCCCTGTTGAGAGTGTTTAGCATGAATTGGTGTTGGATTTTGTCAAATGCTTTTTCTGCATCTGTTGATATGAATATGTGATTTTTCTTCTTTAGCCTCAAAAGTCAACAATTGACTTTTGAGTGTGAAACAGCTTTGCATACCTGGGATAAATCCCACTTGGTCATCATGTATTGAATATAAATCTTTTCATACATTGTTGAGTTTGATCTGCTAATATTTTGTTGAATATTTTTACATCTATATTCATGAGAGACATTGGTCTTCAGTTTTCCTTTCTTGTAATGTATTGTCTGGTTTTGGTATTAGGGTAATGCTTACCTCATAGAATGAGTTAGGAAACTTTCCCTCTCCTATTTTGTAGACCAGATTGAAGAGAATTGGTATCATTTCTTTTTTTTTTTTTTTTTTTTTTTTTTTGCGGTACGCGGGCCTCTCACCATTGTGGCCTCTCCCATTGCGGAGCACAGGCTCTGGACGCGCAGGCTCAGCAGCCATGGCTCACGGGCCTAGCCGCTCCGTGGCATGTGGGATCCTCCTGGACCGGGGCACGAACCCACGTCCCCTGCATCGGCAGGCGGACCCTCAACCACTGCGCCACCAGGGAAGCCCCTTTTTAAAAATTAATTAATTTATTTATTTATTTTTGGCTGCATTGGGTCTTAGTTGCTGTGTGCGGGCTTTCTCTAGTTGCAGCAAGTGGGGGCTACTCTTCATTGCGGTGCGCGGGCTTCTCATTGAGGTGGCTTCTCATTGCAGAGCACAGAATCTAGGTGCACAGGCTTCAGTAGTTGTAGTTTGTGGGCTCTAGAGTGCAGGCTCAGTAGTTGTGGCACACAGGCTTAGTTGCTCCATGGCATGTGGGATCTTCCTGGACCAGGGCTTGAACCCATGTCCCCTGCGTTGGCAGGCAGATTCTCAACCAATGCGGCACCAGGGAAGCCCTACCTCACTGATTCTTACCTGTCTTGTCCAGTCTATTGATAAGCCCATCAAAGGCATTCTTCATTTCTGTCACAGTGTTTTTGATTTCTGTCATTTCCTTTTGATTCTTCTTTAGAGTTTTTATCTCTTAGCTTACATTACTCATCTGTTCTTGCATTTTGTCCACGTTTTTCATTCCAGCCCTTAGTATATTAATCATAGTTGTTTTAAATTCTAGATCAGGGAATTCCCTGGTGGTCCAGTGGTTAGTACTCTGCGCTTTCACTGCCAAGGGTGCAGGTTGGATGCCAGGTCGGGGAAGTAAGATTCTGCAAGCTGCATGGCATGGCCAAAAAAAAAAAAAAAAGATTAAAAAAAAGTTCTAGATCAAATAATTCCAAATATCTATGCCATATTTGAGTTTGGTTCTGATGCTTGTTTTAGCTCTTCAGAATATGTTTATTTTTATTTTTAGCATGCATTATAATTTTTTGTTGAAAGCCAGACATGATGTATTGGATAAAAGAACTGAAGTAGATGGTTTTTTGGTGTGAGGTTTTGTGTTTATCTGGCTTGGAATTAGGCTGTATTTACTGTTAGTAGTAGGTGTCAGAGGCTAAAATTTCCACTAGTGTCCTTGTTTTGTTTCCCCTGTCATCTTTGAGTTTCCTTAGAGGCTTATTCTTTTATTTTTTTTAAGATTTATTTATTTATTTGGTTGCACCAGGTTTTACTTGCGGCAGGTGGGCTTCTTAGTTGCGGCAGGCAGGCTCTTTAGTTGCAGCATGCCCGTGGGATCTAGTTCCCCGACCAGGGATCGAACTGGGCCCCCTGCATTGGGAGCATTGAGTCTTAACCACTACACCACCAGGGAAGTCCTGAGGCTTATTCTTTTTTTTTAAATTAATTAATTTAATTTATTTAATTTTGGCTGCGTTGGGTCTTTGTTGCTGCACGCAGGCTTTCTCTAGTTGTGGCAAGCAGGGGCTACTCTTTCTTGCGGCACATGGGCTTCTCATTGCGGTGGCTTCTCTTGTTGTGGAGCATGGGCTCTAGGCACAGGGTTCAGTAGTTGTGGCACGTGGGCTCAGTAGTTGTGGCTCGCGGGCTCTAGAGCACAGGCTCAGGAGTTGTGGTACATGGGCTTAGTTGCTTCACAGCATGTGGGATCTCCCGGGACCAGGGCTCGAACCTGTGTCCCCTGCATTGGCAGGTGGATTCTTAACCACTGCGCCACCAGGGAAGCCCTCAAGGCTAATTCTTAAATAGAGTCTGAGGCTTGCAGTTCTTTTCAGCTATCATCCACTGTTATACAGGAGCACTGTTGATGTGGTGGTACGGTTGGGGGGAGGGGAAGCAGTCTATAGTCCTATGATTAGATCTCAGTCTTTTAGTGAGCCTATCTCCCTGGGCTGTGACCTTTACAAGTGCTTCTCAGATCTCCCACCCTTCCCTTCAGCTGAGAAAGGAAGGCTAGAAGGAGCTGGAATTGGGTATTTCCTTGCCCCCTGGTCAGCTGGGCTTTGGTGAAACCCAAGTCACTTAGGCTCTGGTAAAATAATTTCCCTTCAGGGCAAGTCTTTGTTGAAGAAAACAGAGCTCTGGGTATATTTCAAAATGGTTACTTTTCAGGAATTCACAGGTGGTTTAGTGTTTAGGATTCCTTGTTTTCACTGCCGAGAGCCCGCCTTCAATCCCTGGTCGGGTAACTGAAATCCCACAAGCTGAGGGGTGCAGCAAAAAAAAAAAGGTTAGTTTTCCTCTCCCCTTGCTGTAAGCAAGAGGGGATTTTTCTCCAATCTTTACAGTGACAACTTGGTGGCTGTTCCTAGAGGTAAAAGTCATGAGAGTGTGGAGTCCCCTTAAGGAACTCTGCCCTCAGTGTTAGCTCTCAAGGTAGTCCATACTGAGCTTCTAGAAATTCCTCAATTACAGTGTAATGTGTCCCTACTTATACTGGCTCCAACTGTGGGTTTCTGCTCTTGGGCTTCTGTTCCTGGTAAACTGTGTTTCTCTTTATCCATCTGTCTCTCAAGTTTTCAGGGCAGCAGTTTGCCCTGTGACTACAATTCTCCGATCTAAGAAGAGTTGTTTTTAGTTTGTTCAGGTTTTTCTTGTGAAGATGAGAATGACTTCCATACCCTTTACATTTGAGGCTGGAAACTGGAAGTTCTTATCTTGCTTTTTGAAGTGTGAGAGTTCTATATTTCCATAATATTGTGTGTTGACACACTGCTTACCGTTGACATAGGGAAAGAGACATTGTGTTTTCTTTGAAAAATAACAGCTTAATCCACTAACTTAAAAAAGCCACCACTTTTCATTTTTCTTTTCTTATTGTATGTATGTCTTTTTTTTGTGTGTGGTATACAGCAGCCTCTCACTGTTGTGGCCTCTCCCGTTGCGGAGCACAGGCTCCAGATGCGCAGGCTCAGCGGCCATGGCTCACGGACCCAGCCCCTCCGCGGCATGTGGGATTCTCCCAGACCAGGGCACGAACCCGTGTCACCTGCATCTGCAGGCAGACTCTCAACCACTGCGCCACCAGGGAAGCCCTGTATGCATGTCTTATATTTTGCCTTAAATCCTAAGACAGAGAATAAATGGATGAATGAATGAATAACAAAAAAAGATAGTTTAAAGTAAAGGGAATTCATTTAATTGATGCAGGTACAAGAATAAATGAGAATTACCTGCTTCATGCCCAGTGGTTTAATCTGCTTAATTTTTATCCGGAAGGATTGTATGGTGATATATTAAAGTGAATCCTTAATTCAGCAGAATGTCTAACGTATGGGGTTATTCTGGTCAACGAAATATTATGATGAACTGAGAATGAACACACAACCTATGTTTTTTGTTTATTTCCATCTGTCCTATTGAAAAGAAATGTGAAGGGCTTCCCTGGTGGCACAGTGGTTAAGAATCTGCCTGCCAGTGCCAGGGACACGGGTTCCAGCCCTGGTCTGGGAAGGTCCCATGCCACAGAGCAGCTAAGCCCGTGAGCCAGAACTACTGAGCCCACGTGCCACAACTAGTGAAGCCTGCGCACCTATAGCCCATGCTCTGCAACAAGAGAAGCCACTGCAATGAGAAGCCCGCGCACCGCAGCATAGAGTAACCCTCGCTCGCCGCAACTAGAGAAAGCCTGCGCGCAGCAACAAACCCAACTCAGCCAAAAATAAATAAATAAATAAATAAATAAATAAATTTTTTAAAAAAAGAAAAGAAATGTGACATTCACTAGTGCAGGAGACCCAACCCCCAGGGCCATGGACTGGTACTGGTAGGTCCGAGGCCTGTTAGGAACTGGGCCACACAGCAGGAGGTGAGCGAGGGGCAAGCGAGTGAAACTTCATTTGCAGCTCCCCATCCCCCCCATCGCTCCCCATTGCTCGCATTACCGCCTGAACCATCCCCCCTTCCCCCATCCGTGGAAAAATTGTCTTCCATGAAACTGGTCCCTGGTGCCAAAAAGGTTGGAGACCGCTGCCCTAGTGCATTTTCTCCCAAATTCAAAGAATTTATTGAAATGACTTGAATATTTGATTCAATGAATTCTGTTGTAGCCACTTGTCAGCTGTGTGACTTTAGGCATATTATTTAACCCAGGGGTCCCCTACCCCTGAGCTGAGGACGGTATTGGCCCGAGGCCTGTTAGGAACCAGGCCCACAGAAAAAAGCGAGCAGCAAGTGAGCTAGGGAAGTTTCATCTGCCGCTCCCCATCCCCCCCATGGCTCGCATTACCACCTGAATCATCGCCCAGCCCCCCATCCCCCAGTCCATGGAAAAATTGTCTTCCACAGGACCAGTCCCTGGTGCGAAAAAGGTTGGGGACTGCTGATTTAACCTCTCTCTGTGTTAGTTTTCTCCTCTGCAAAAAAGAACAATGATAATTCATGCATATTGCTTAGCACAGTACTGTGTACACATTAAGCCCTCAGAAAATTGTAGCTGTTTTAATTGTCATTATTCATGATTGTAAAGCACCACCTAGCCAGCTGTATTGAGGGAAACAAAAAAGCTAAAGACTCAGTGGGTACTTCAGGTACTTACTGTGCAGGTAAGGGACACAGGATTGACATCACAAAACAGTTAAGTTTCATTGTGAGGCCATTGTTTATGACCTTTCTTGCCAAATGAGTGATCCACACTTCAGGTTTGTAGAAGTTCAGGGAGGGGAGACACCATGTGGGCAGGCTAGGATGAAAAAGGAAGGAGGAAGAACGAAAGGAGAATAGGCAAGACCTGAATGAATTGGCTAGATGAAAAAGGGGGAAGAGGAACGGAACAAGCAAACTGTAGGGTCAGAAATGAGCGACATGCTCTGGGGATCCGCTGTGAGGTTGCAGTGTCTCAGAGTCATCGTTCTGGAGATCAGATTTCATTGTCAGAAGACTACAGCTAGAAAATTTGACAGAATGTGTGCTGAACCCTGGGACTTTTCTCTGAATGGTTACAATGGAAACAGTAGGAAAAATAAAAAAGATAAAAACTCAGCAAAAGAAAAAAAAGACTCTTTCCTGGCAATTTGCCTTTTCCTGCAATAAATATGCAATCCTATGAACCAAAATTACCTCCTAGTATGATTCTACGTAATTGAGATATTGCTGTACAATATTACAGGACTACCAGTGGTGAGGGAGAGCAAGCCCGTGCTTGTGCAAAAGGCCCTGGAATGGCAAGGGAGTGTTAAGAGCTATTGAAAGTACCATTGGTCTGTTTCCTGTGGATTAAAGTCTTCTCATGGTTCTCAGGGGAAGGAATGGTGAGAAGGAGCAGGGTGAGGCTCATGGACTTCAATTTCTGGCCTTGGATTTGGTTACTATTCTTGGACGGCTGTCTGATGACTATGAGCTCTCTTTCCTTATCTCTTCACGCTCCCATCTTGGTGTGGTCAGCCTTCTTTTTTTCTTTTTCTTTTTTTGCTAATTGAAGTATAGTTGATTTACAATATTGTGTAAGTTTCAGGCGTACAGCACAGTGATACGTTTTTCTTTTTTGCAGATTATATTCCATTATAGGTTATTATAAGATATTGAGTATAATTCCCTGTGCTATATAGTAAGTCGTTGTTGGCTATCTATTTTATGTATAGTAGTTTGTATCTGTTAATGCCATACTCCTGATTTATCCCTCCCCCTTCCCTCTCCCTTTTGGTAACCATAAGTTTGTTTTCTATGTCTGTGAGTCTACTTCCATTTTGTATATAGGTTCATTTGTATTATTTTTTAGAATCCACATGTTAGTGATATCATATAGTATGTCTTTCTCCATCTGACTTATTTTGCTAAGCATAATATTCTCTAGGTTCATGCATGTTGTTGCAAATGGCAGAATTTCATTCTTTTTTATGGCTGAGTAATATTCCATTGTATATATATACCACATCTTCTTAATCCATTTGTCAGTTGATGGACATTTCAGTTGCTTCCATGTCTTGGCTATTGTAAATAAATAGTGCTGCTATGAACACTAGGGTGCATGTACCTTTTCAAATTAGAGTTTTTGTGTTTTTCAGATATATAACCAGGAGTGGAATTGCTGGGTCATATGGTAGTTCTATTTTTAGTTTTTTAAGGAACTTCCATACTGTTTTCCATAGTGGCTGCACCAATTTACACCCCATCAACAGTGTATGAGGAACCTCCCTGGTGGTCCAGTGGCTAAGACTGTGTGCTTCCAATGCAGGGGGCCCAGGTTCAATCCCTGGTCAGGGAACTAGATCCCACATGCCACAACTGAGAGTTCACATGCCGCAACTAAAGATCCCACATGCAGTGTTGTTATTCAGGTTCCAAAGAAGAGACAGACAAGGAGAATGTATTTAAACAGATGAACAGCAGGGGACTCAGGACTCCAACAGTCAAGAGTCCCAAACCTCTGCCCATCCACATATTTATTTACTGGATACACAATGAACTTGTTTTTCAGCTAGTATTGAATAGAAATCAGATATAGGTCATCGGCTTCAAAATATGTGTTGGTCTGCAGGCAAGCTCGTACAAAAACATTTGCGAACCCATTAAAGTAATTAAATTGTTCAAACTTTTCTTGTTCTTAAACAACATGAACAAGTCGTTCCAGGACACTTAATTCTCTGAACACTTCAAAGAGGGGCTAGAACCATTTGTGATTCTTCAGCCAGATGTCTCTTGTGTGCAAGGACATCTCCGTGTTCTCAAGAATGCCGTCCCAAAACAACCTTTTCGTATAAGCTAAACTTTTTGGACACTTTCCACAATGCAGCAACGAAAATCCCGCATACCACAATTAAGACCTCGTGCAGCCAAATAAGTAAATAAGTATTTTTGAAAAACTCAAAAAACAGTGTACGAGATGAACACTCTTTTAAACTGAGTGTTAAGCAGGGTTTTGGAACTGTAGAATGCATTCATCTAATGGAAGGGCAGGTTTGGTCACAGAGACCCCTGAAGTCTAAGTCTCTATGCTAAATAAGTAAAAGAACCAATTTAGGACCTGGAAATATTTCTGTCTGACTCCCTGTTGGAGTTAAGGTTTTGATGTGGTGGGTGGGCCCACAGAATTAATTGGATATTCTTTTTTTTTTTTTTTTTTGCGGTACGTGGGCCTCTCACTGTTGTGGCCTCTCCCGCTGTGGAGCACAGGCTCCGGACGTGCAGGCTCAGCGGCCATGGCTTATGGGCCCAGCCGCTCCATGGCATGTGGGATCTTTCCGGACCGGGGCATGAACCCGTGTACCCTGCGTCGGCAGGTGGACTCTCAACAACTGCGCCAACAGGGAAGCCCGGATATTCTTTATTTTTATTTTTTTTTAATTTTTGGCCACGCCACATGGCTTACAAGATCTTAGTTCCCCAACCAGGGATTGAACCCAGGCCCCGGCAGTCAAAGTGCAGAGTCCTAACCACTGGACCGCCAGGGAATTCCCTAATTGGATATTCTTAGGAATTTCTTCATATTAAAATGAAGAAATAGGACCATTCTGGATGGTTTTTGAGGTGCTGGGGTTGGGGACCTGGGCTAGGGCCAGTCACAGTGAGCGCCCCCCTGCCCCCCCCCCATTTTGACTTTCCCTCCTTCCTTACGAATATTTCAGTCCTGGTGAAATCCCTGCAGGTGACCAGTTGCGTTAAAAGGAGGGTAGGCAAGAGAGAAAAAAAGAAAAAAGAGCTCTGTTGCTTGACCTTGTGATGGGGGCTGAGGAAGGGGATGTAAGGAACTCATCTGCACATGAACCTGAGTCCTGTTTTTCCTTTCTCTTAGAAAGCCCAGCGAGCCAGAGCCATCTCCTTGTACCCGCCCCCCCCCCCCCCGACTACTATCCAGAGGACGTGCTGAGCTGCCAGCTCCCCTCAATACCCAGCTCCCTAAACCGGATCGATAGCTCCGGGCCCAGCTGTCGACATCGATTTCTTTTTCCCCTAGAGCCTCCTTTCCACTTACTATGAAAAAATATCCTTTGTTTCACCCTTTGTCTCTCTTGTTCATGGGTGAGGTGGACAGAGACTTTTCTTTGGTCTCTACCTTGTCTCCATTTTTTTTTCCGTAAACCAAGATTCTTGGGACTGGAATAGGAGGAGGTGGTGCTCCAAACCTGCAATTCTCAATAGCAGCATTAATTTTGTCTGGGGACCGTGCTTCAGATGGGTCTAGGCATATCAATTACATACCCGTGCCTGAATGCCACCACTTAAGTGTCTTGTGTCCCTTGATTTTGAAAGCCAGCTTGTGGGTAGGAGACATGTTTTGTACGCCTGGAGTCTAAAATATTGGCATGTAAATGTTAGGAATTCAGACATTTACCTTAAGACCTACCCTTGGCGTGGTGGGGGGGCGTGGGTAGGTGGAGACAGCTCACTGCAGTTGAAAATTATATTTACACCATCGCACCCAGGGTCCCCGCCCCATAGATTCATGCTGATATCTGAGAAGGAGCAAGTGTGACATTGATCAAGGCAAACCATAAATTATCAACTTCAAAGTAAGTATTAATTGCCTCATGACAGTTTCCATTATCCTCCTTTCCTAAAAAAGCGAATTCAGCACGAGCTTAGGGCTGGGTCTTGATCATGGGGCATGCCGCTAGTTGGCAGACTTGGCTTTGCAAGGAGATTGGGAGAAATGAGGGCTCTGGTAATGGAAGCACACTCAGCCTTTTGTGAGGAGGGTACAAATTGCATCACTCTCAGGGCCTGAAACTGTGGACATCAGGAGGCCGAATGCCTCTGCAGGGGAGGTTGATTCCTTTTCCTACAGGTAAAATGGCTCAGTGATCAGGCTTTGGTGGGAGCTTTGAGTCTTCAGCCCTCTGAAGGAAAGAGTTCTTGGGCAGGATGGAGCTTTAAGGGCTGAGGAGCTGAACCTGGGCTGATGTGCACTGCCTGTAGCTGGACGATACAAGGCCCAGTGGAGGGCATGGCCACCAAAAGGCTGGTCTTCTCTGGGATGAACTCTGGGTGCTTTTTTGGGCTGGCCACTCCACTGCTCTGAGCCTATGTCCCAAATCTGTAAAATGAAGGGTGTGAACTGGATGACCCCAAAAGTCCCTTGCAGTTTGGAGACCACCATGGTCTCTTCCTTTAAGCTAGGTACAGAAAACAAAGGCACTTTGCCTGGAAGAGCCACATGACCCAATGGGACTGGTTCTCTGTGGTTGCCAGCCTTCTACTGCAGGGTCTGTGAACATTTGTCTCTTTTGCCGAATGAAGGTATCTTGTGTAAGTGTTCCACAAAGGAAAATGAGAATATGCCTGCTAAGAAAGATGACCTGGTGAAGGTAAGGATTCACTCTCACTGGGACACCCCACTGCTTTGGCTTAATGGGAGGGAGTGGAAAGTCTCAGATGAATCCCAAAGTAAAAGTAATGTCTTACAGCATTCTTAGGATGAGGGGTATGTCATGAGGTTTATGTTATCATAGCAGCTGACTCCTGAGGTGTCCACTCAAGGTTTTGGGAACCCCAGTCCATGTCATGGGCTACAGGAAGTCAAATGAGACCAACTTGGGCTTACCAGTCAGGAAATCCAGTGAAGAACTCTCTTTTAGCTCCACTATTTCACTTCCAGGATTCCAACAAGTAAACTAAAGATGACTGTGATAGGTAGAATAGTTAGTTGAATCCAGGAAGTTGAAAACCATATTCTTCTCAGCTCTACCTGCTTATTTCTTGTTGGGAAAGTCAGATAACACTACAGATAACTGAGTGTCCCTAGGGTGCTAGATAACTAGAAATGGGTAGAGATAAGTAGAAAAACTTATAGACGTCCAGAACCTGGAAAACACGTTTTTTTTTTTTTCAAATTTAAATACAAATTACTTGTGGAAAAATGAGCAAAGAGTATGGTTATCTAGTGGTACCTAGGTAATTAGTGAAATGAAGGTAACTAGAAACAAGCGGAATAAATACTTTAGATGAGGCTGTTAAGAAAAACATTATTCTGGGACTTCCCCTGGCCGTCCAGTGGTTAGGGTTCGCACTTCCACCGTGGGGAGCACGGGTTTGATCCCTGGTGGGGGAACTAAGATCCCACATGCCGCACGGCCAAAAAAAGAACTAAAGAAAAAGAAAAACATTATTCTGAAATATAACTTTTATTTCTTGTGATAATAATGAGTATTATCAGTGAGTAGTGGTACCTATGTATTTATTTAATTAGGGGAAACTAGATATTCCTTAGAAGAATAATTTGAAGCCACGAAGCTGAAATCCATTTCTCTCACAACTAAATATTAATTCTTGTTGCAGTAATGAGTTAGACTATAGATAACTGTTGGTACCTAGGTAATTTGTCTACTATGGACAGCTAGAGAAAACCAGGAATCTATAAACCTGGACGTTGAAAACCACTCCTCACAGCACAGTCTTATCTCTTGTGGGAATAAAGATTTAGTACTATGGATAACTACTGGTAACGAGGTAACTACCTAACTACAGACGACTACAGATAAGTACTTGTAGCCAGAATGTGGAAAACACAATCTTCTCAACCCAAACTTCTCATTTCTCATTGAAATGCTGCATCAGTAATAAGATAACTATTAGTAACCAGGTAAGTAATATACCAGATATCTAGAACAGTTTGAATCTAGGATGCTAGAAAGCACCCTACTCAGTTCTTATGTTTTGAATATTCAGTTAGTAATGTAGAAAATGACAATTGCTTAGGTAAGATTTAAATAGAGATAATCATGTAAAAACAGAATAAAAATTTGAAGCCAGAAAGCTAAAAACATTCTTCTTAACTGTTAGTGCTTATCAAAACCACAATGAGATACCACTTCACACCCAGTAGGATAGCTGTTACCAACAAAACAGAAAATAAGCGTTGGTGAAGATGTGGAGAAGTTGAAACCCTGTGTATTACTGGTTGGAATATAAATGGTGCAGCCACTATGAGAAAAGGTATAGTGGTTCCTCAAAAAATTAAACAGAATTATCACATGATCCAGCAATTCCACAGCGGTTCCCTAAGAACTGAAAGCAAGGACTTGAATACACATTCATAGCAGCATTAATCACAATAGCCCAAAGATGGAAACAACCCAAATGTCCATCGACAGATGAATGGGCAAACAAAATGTGATGTATACATACAATAGAATATTATTCAGCCTTAAAAAGGAATGAAATTCTGACACATGCTACAACATGGATGAAGCTTGAAGACGTTAAGCTAAACGAAATAAGCCGGACACAAAAGGACAAATATTGTGTGATACCATTTATATGAGATACCCAGAGTAGTCAAATTTATAGAGACAGAAAGTAGAACAATAGTCCCCAAAGGCTGGGAGAAGAGGTATTTGGGAGTTTTTGTATGGAGTTTGGGAAGGTGAAAAAATTCTGGAGATGGATGGTGGTGATGGCTGCACAACAATGTGAATGTACTTAATGCCCCTGAACTATACCCTTAAAAATGGTTAAGATGGTAAGTTTTATTTATGTGTATTTTATTGCAATAGAATAATATTAGTCTTAATTTTTCTTGGAATAATGATTTCGTACTATAGACATTGGCACTAGGTGTCTAGTTACTTAGAGATATCTAGAAGAAGTAGTTGAAGTTAGGAGCTTAAATGTAGGTTCTTCTGGACCCTAAATTCTTTTTCTCCTGGTAGATTAATGAGTTAATAATATAGCTAAATAATAGAACTTAGGTTACTAATTACCTAAACAATATTAGTATACGGAGTTGAAGCCCTGAATTGGAAAACATATCCTTCTCAATCTAACTTTATATTTCGTGTTGAAAGAGCTCATAAGTCTGAGATGAATAGTGGTACATAGATAACTAGTTTACAGGAGGTATCTAGAGATAACTACTAGTACTCATTGAAGTCAGAAAGCTGAAAACTACATTCTTCTAAAATGTAAATTCTTATTTGCTTTTGGAATAATGAGTTAGTACTGCCGACTGAAAAAAATGCACAACCTAAAAGTTGAGAATTATGTTTTATTTGGTAGACAAAACTGAGGACTTCAGCCCAGAAGACAGCTTCTCAGGCCGCTCTGAGGGACTGCTCCAGGGAGGTAAGGGAGGAGCCAGGATATACAGGGTTTTTTGCAACAAAAACCAGGTAGTCAGAACATCAAAAGATTACTGTGAATTAAAGAAACCATACATCTCAAGTTATTGAGACGCGCTTCTCTCCGTATGGGAAGATGCAGAAGTCTGGGCTCATTGAAATCATTCCTTTGATAGGCACCTTAGCTATCTAGGGCCAGTTTCCTGCTTTTCTCCATCCTGAATCCCCTCAGGGTGCACTGTTGTGGGTGGCTGTAGTGGCTGCTGGCTTGATGGCTGCAGCATCCCTTGTTTACTGATATGGCAGGCGACAGTTTTCATCCACAGTACCATAGATATGTAAGGGGACCTAGATGATTTGTTAGCTATAGATAACTAGTGATAACTAGAATAACCAGTCCAAACCAGTAAGGTGAAGACCACAATCTTCTGTCTAAATTCTTATTCCTTGTTCTAATAACGAGTTGATTGTACAGATATCCAGTGGAATCTAGGTAATTTGTTAACTAGAGCTACCTAGACTAAACCAGAAAGATGACTTGTAGACGTTGTTTTGCAGCACCGTAGAGAGTATCTGGGTCAGAGGGCACCAAAGGGCAGCAGTGGCTTGTGGTCTTATTGGCCCAGGGCTCATCTTACTGATGGCTAGCAGATGTTAGGCACAATTTCATGGGGAAGGTAAAACAGCCAGGCTCTAAATGGATAAAAATATGGCTAATTTGGATATGTTTTAAACAATTGGATGTGTAAAAATTTGTTTGGCTCCAGAAGGCTTTTGAGGTAATGGGTCTCAGCCTCCAGTGAAGAAATAAACACCTAGCGGCCAATAGACAGTGGCCATTTTTGGCTCATTGGTATAACGTAAGTTAAAGTCCCCAAGCTGAAAGACACCATCCTCTCAACCCTAAATTCATATTTCTTGTTGGAATGAAATATTAGTACTAGAGATAACTAGTAATACCTAGACAACTACTTTACTAGAGTTAAGTAGAGGTGACTAAGAAAACTGATGAATCCAGGAAGTTGTAAAATCATTCAACACTAGCTTCTTTGCATCTAAATGCAAAACAAATGCAATGCATGAAACAGATACCTATTCTAAAAGCAGCTATAAAAGACATTTGGGACAATTGCGGAAATTGGAATATGGACTAGATATATGCTAATATTACTACATTATTGTTAATTTTATTAAGATGTAATAGCATTGTGGTTATGTAGGAACATTTCTTTTTTAAGGGGATGTATAGTGGAATCTTTTAGAGTTATAAATGTCATGACAACTGTAACTATTTTTGCAAGGTTCCCGAGACAGACAGAGAAAGCAAATATGACAACATATAAAAAATTTTGAAATACAGGTGAAAGTTGTGCCGGGGCGTTGTTGTTCCTGTGTGTTTGAAATGACTTGACATCCAACCCTGTTATTTGTTCAGCTTCCTCCCAGTTTAAAGAACTAGTGTAGGAAGAATCATCTGAAACTTATGACCAATTTCTCCTCCCGTCCTCCTTGGACCTGATGAGGGATGTGGTGACTTGGTCCCGGCTGTGCTGCCAGCTGTGATAGGAGACCAGACGCCACCACGGGAATGTGTGCCAGCTGCAATTATATGGAGATTCTCTCCCTATAAGATGTCGGGATGTGTGAACTTGACAAACCAGGATAAAAGCCTCTTCATTTTAATGGTAATTTTATTTCAACAGAGATTAATATGCCAGGCACTCTTCTAGGTTCTGGGGATACAACAGTGTACAAAAGACACAAAAACCTCTGTCTGCATGGAGCTTTCATTCTGCTGGTGGGGATACAGGCAGGGAATACGCAAAATAAATAAGGACATTATGAAGTGAGGAGAGCTAAAGAGAAGAAATGGAGCAGGGACATGGTGTAAAAGGTTTCCAGGAAGGGGGTAGGCGATGAAATTTTAGTTGGGGTGGGCAAAAAAGGCCCCCTGGTGAATTGTTTTTGAGGAAAGTCCTGAAGAGGGCGAGAGAGCAAGCCGTTGCAGATATCTGGGGGGAAGGCGTTGCAGGCAGAAAGAATAGCTAGGTGACTTCTACCCCTGAGCAGAGCATGGAGATCATGGGTCACAAATGGAGACCGTATAAGTCGCCTCTCTCTTGTTTCCCTGGCGCATATCTTTGATTAGTCATTGAGCACTTTCCCACAGTACCCAGATACAGCCTCAGAATCTTCCTGAACACCGTGTATTAATTTGCTATTGCTGCCATAGCAAATGACCACAAACGTAGTCACTTAAAGTAACACAAATTTATTCTCTCCCATTTCTGTGTGGGTTGGCAGCCCAGGTAAGATGTAGCTCAGCTAGATCCTCTGTTGGGTGTCACAAGGCTGAAATCAAGGTGTCAGCTGCATTCCTTCCTGGAGGCTTTGGGGATAAATTTACTCCCAAGGTCATTCAGATTGTTAGCCAGATTCAGTTCCTTGTGGTGTGGGACTGAGGACCTCGCTTCCTTGTTGCCTGTCAGCTGGGAGTCAGTTTTTGCTACTAGACACTGCCCTCATTCCCTCTCATGCTTTTCTTTCTTTTTTAAAGCATATTTATTTACTTATTTGGTTGCACTGGGTCTTAGTTGTGGCAGGCGGGCTCCTTAGTTGTGGCATGCGAACTCTTTAGTTGCGGCGTGCATGTGGGATCTAGTTCCCTGACCAGGGATCGAACCTGGGCCCCCTGCATTGGGAGCACAGCGTCTTAACCACTGTGCCACCAGGGAAGTCCCCCTTCTCATGCTTTTCATGTGGCCTTCCTTCAACAAGAGCTGGCCAAGTTCCTCTTACTTTTTTTTTTTTTTTTTTTTTTCGGTACACGGGCCTCTCACCGCTGTGGCAACTCCTGCTGCGGACACGCAGGCTCAGCGGCCATGGCTCAGGGGCCTAGCTGCTCTGCGGCATGTGGGATCCTCCCGGACCAGGGCACGAACCCGTGTCCCCTGCATCAGCAGGCGGACTCTCAACCCCTGTGCCACCAGGCAAGCCCCCTCTTACATTTTGACTCTCCAACTGCTCTATCTGCTACATGTCTCTTGCCTCCAGCCAGGGAAAGTTCTTGACTTTGAAGAACTCATGTGGTTAGATTAGCCCCATCCAGCTAATCCAGAATAACTTCCCTATGTTAAGGTCCATAACCTTAATTATATGTGCAAAGTCCCTCTTTGCAGATGGCATATAAGATAACATATTCGCAGGATACAGGGATTCGGGCATGAACATCTCTGGTCAGCTATTCCATCTACCACATTGCAATCCAGAAAGTCATCACTTGTTGGCATAGGAAGAGGAGATGAAACTTGTTTGATCTAGGTAACGATAGGGAAACTTAGGCCTTTTACATCCATATATCTGGACTTTGACTCAGCCCATTGCAACCTATGTGTTAGTTTTCTATTGCTGTACCACAAACTTAGCTGCTTAGACCAACACAAATGTATTATGTGATAGTTTCCTTGTGTCAGGAGTTTGAGCATGGCTCAACTGGATCCTCTGCTCAGGGTCTCACAGCCCGTAATCAGAGTGTCAGTCAGGCCAGGAACTCTTAAAATTTTCACATTTTGGTGTGTTTTGGTAAAAGGCATAAAAGAAGGAAAATTCTTTATAAAATAAATCCAAAGCTGTGTTTTTATTCTTTCTCTTCGTTGCGGTGCGCGGGCTTCTCATTGCGGTGGCTTCTCTTGTTGCAGAGCATGGGGCTCTAGGCACACGGGTTTCAGTAGTTGTGGCACGTGGGCTCCAGAGCGCAGGCTAAGTAGTTGTGGCGCACAGGCTTAGTTGCTCCATGTTACGTGGGATCTTCCCGGACCAGGGATTGAGCCCGTGTCCCCTGCATTGGCAGGCAGATTCTCAACCACTGCGCCACCAGGGAAGTCCGTGGGATAGGTATTTAAAGGCAAGCATGGGGGCTTCCCTGGCGGTCCAGTGTTAAGACTCCAGGCTTCCACTGCAGGGGGTGCGGGTTCAATCCCTGGTCCGGAAACTAAGATTAAAAAAAGAAAGAAAGAAAAAAAAAAAGCAAGCACGAACAGAACATGGTGTATTTCATTTCACCTTCAACTCCAAACACTGAGTATTTGTGGTTTTCTCCCCCTCAGAAAGGAGCTTACAAGATGCATGTGTGTGACTGAAGCCAGAATATAGGTCAGTAAACCTGAAAAAATTGTGGAGGCAACCATTCTAAAACCTGCTTCAGGACTTACCTTTGCCCTAGATATTCTGAAGTTGTGTGTTTTGTTGCCTTTTCCATGTTTGGGGAATAAGTTTTGAACTTTGGGTCTTTGTGAGTGGAAACTGGGATATGTAAACCCCAGCTTCTGGGAATTTCCTATTACCACCAGAAACATGATTTCCTAAAGGAAAAAGAAAAATAGTACTGAACCACTTCTTCTAGTCTCTGTATACAATTAAATATATATATGGATAATTTATAAGTAACACATAAAATCTGGCAACCACCTGTATGTACTCTGTATCTATAACTCTGTTCTGCTTTGTTTGTTCATTTGTTTTTTTAGATTCCACATATAAATGAACTCATACAGTATTTGTCTTACTGTCTGACTTATTTCACTTAACATAACACCTCCTAAGTTCATCCATGTCATTGCACATGGCAAGATTTCATTCTTTTTTATGGCTGAGTAATGTCCCATTGTGTATATATACATCTTCTTTATCTATCCATCTATTGATGGGCATTTAGGTTGCTTCCATATCTTGACTATTGTGAATAATGCCGCAATGAACTTAGGGGTGCATATATCTTTTCTAATTAGTGTTTTTGCTTTCTTTGGATAAATACCCAGGAGTAAAATTGCTGGGTCATATGGTAGTTCTATTTTTAATTTTTTGAGGAATATCCATACTGTTTTCCATAGTGGCTGCAGCGATTTACATTCCCACCAGCAGTGAACGAGGATTCCCTTTTCTCTACATTCACTACATGTTTTTTAAAAATTAGAATCAGATTTGAGTAACATAAGCATAATCCTCTGAAATGTAGCCTGTCCAACTATGATTTCTGTCCCATCGATCTGCTAGATTCTAGCAGTCTATGAAATGCTACCACAATTTTTTTTCTTTCACTCAAACCATAGTACCAGATTGACAGACCATTGATGACATAATTGCCTGAGAGTTGCAGTAGTGAAATGTTGGAAATATTTCTACTAAAAGGCATATATATCTAAGTTGACTATTGGATATCACCAAATTTTGAGCACTTTCTCTAGCTATCCCCAAAATTGAGCCTAAGCATCCTTAAATTTGGTGGACAATGAACTTAAAACATAATTTACTTAGGGACTTCCCTGGTGGCACAGTGGTTAAGACTCCACGCTCCCAACGCAGGGGGCCTGGGTTCGATCCCTGGTCCGGGAACTAGATCCCACATGCATGCCTCAACTAAGAGTTCGCATGCCACAACTAAGGAGCCCTCGAGCTGCAGCTAAGGAGCCTGCCTGCCGCAACTAAGACCCGATGCAACCAAATAAATAAATAAAATAAATATTTTTTTAAAAACTTCCTATTTAAAAAAACCCCCAGAAAACATAATTTACTTATATTTTACAATGAAAAAACAACCAAAATGGAAATCAAAGACATCTGGGAGTTCTATAACAAGTCATTAAATCTTCTTTCATGACATAACATACACAAGTACGTAGCACAATGTCTAGCCACAGAAGAAGCCCTCAGAAATGTTCACTACTGTTACTCCATAATATATCCTTATCACCACGGTGTATTACCTGTGGAATATGTGGCATAATGGAAAGAGGCCTGATTAGGAATCACACATTCTGGTTCTTTAAGAGACACACACTGAAATATTTACAGATGAGATGATGTCTAGATTTGCATCTAAATAATCAAGGGGCAGATGCAAGTGTGTTGGAGAACTGGTTAGGGTGTTGATGAAACAACACTGGTGATGGATAATTGTTGATACCGCGTGAGGAGTACATGGGGTTTATCCTAAGATTCTCTCTGCTATTATTTTGAATAATTAAAAAAACATGTTTTTAAATGATCAGGGTTACAAACAAATGCTGACAAAGGCAGGCCGATAATTTAATAGCAAGGAGCGTGGGGACTGGCAAATTGGGGAAGAATACGTCTCTTCCAAAGAAGATGGCCCATACTCAGCTCCAGCTCAGTGTTGCCAGGCAGGAATGTTGGGCCAGGACTGCCAGATTTTCCCAGTTTTTCAAGACTGGCCCCAAATCAAAATGTTTATATGAAACCTTCCATTCTTTAAATGTTGGCAACTAACTGAAATATGTTTTATCGAAAAGCATGCTGCCTATCTAAAACAGGTCTGTGGAATAGACTCAGTCTGCAGCTGCCAATTTGCAGCCTCTGCCTGAGAAGCTAATAACATTAAACAATTTTCATTTTCTGGAGCAGAAGAATGTAATTGAAAGCACACCTAAAGCTAACAATCATAGGATGCCACTGTTCTGCCCTGTTGTGTCTCATTATAAGTCCTGCTCCCATACATGCTTTGGTCTCTCCCCTCCATCCCTGCCTGTGAGTTTCTCTAACTTGATCCTTCACTCTGCTTACCTAGTTCTGATCTCAACTTTCTGACCACTGAGGACTAAGACATCACGAGTGTCCAGGACAGGAAGTCCCATGGTAATGAACCAGGTCCCACTTGTCCTAGTCATACTTGCTGGCGAATTTTGGAGCTGTTATTAGTGATAAGCATGCATCTTGGGAGAGTCTTTTTTGTTAAATAAATTTATTTATTCATTTATTTATTTTTGGCTGCGTTGGATCTTCGTTGCTGTGCACCGGCTTTCTTCAGTTGCGGCGAGCGGGGGCTTCTCTTCGTTGCAGTGCACGGGCTTCTCATTGCGGTGGCTTCTCTTGTTGTGGAGCACGGGCTCTAGGCGCGCGGGCTTCAGTAGTTGTGGCACGCAGGCTCAGTAGTTGTGGCACACAGGCTCAGTAGTTGTGGTGCACGGGCTTAGTTGCTCCACGGCATGTGGGATCTTCCCGGACCAGGGATCAAACCCGTGTCCCTTGCATTGGCAGGCAGATTCTTAACCACTGCACCACCAGGGAGGCCCCTTGGGAGAGTATGAAGAAACATTATGCCTCAGGGACAAGGTAACTGGCTGGGAAGGTCAGAGTACCCTGGAGAAGAAAAAGGGGATTTTATGAATCCCCTTTTGTCCCTCATGTGGTCAAGAACGTTTTCCTGAAGTTCAGCAGTTTTTTTCAATCTCCTTTGTTTCTTTTCTTCTGTTAAACGAAGTAAAATTTAATTATAATACTCTATATTTTAAAAGTGTATGTGGTATGATTCCAGTCTTATTAGATTCTCCTGCTGCACACACGGCCCCATTCACCCTCTCTTCTTCATCCTTGTGTGCATAGGGATGTCGGAGGGAAGGTACATCAATATCATCAACCCTGATTATCTCATCTTCATCAGATGTGAGTAGATTTGTTCTTTTTACTTTGGACCTTTATGAAGTCCTTGTATTTTCATAATGCCAATTATCATTTTATGACTAAAATGAAGTATTACATAAAGGAACAACTAGTATATATCCAGGGCTGTCTTAAATTTCCTGCTCCCCTTTCTAAGGCTGGGATTACATATGCAAATCCCCTCCCCCTGAGTTTTCCTTTTACTTTATCAGTGTAGACACAGAAAAACTTATATCCTATAAAAACCAACTGTAAGAAGTCATTTTTGAGGCAATCAGGGAATTTGGAATACAAGTGACTGGGTGATGGCACCAAGGGATTATTATTACCATTCAGGTGCCTGGATGGCACTGTGGTTATGTAGGAAAAAAAGTCTGTATTTTGTAGAAAGTGCATACACATAAAGATATAGGGATGAAAATACATGTTGTGTTGAGTTTCTTTTAAATTAGCACAGCAAGAAGAGGAGAGTGAGTGGGGAGGGGAGGAGTAGAAAAAGACAGAAAGAAAGAAGGGAGGGAACAAAGGAGAGAGGGAAGAAAGAAAACAGGATAGATGAAGCAAGTTTAGCAAAATCCTGATATTGAATCTGGATGATGATTTCTATGGGGGTTCATTATTGCATTACTGTATTCTTTCTACTCTTGTGTATGTTTGAAAATTTCATGATAAATGGTATTTAAAAAATAAAGACAAATCCCTTAGCACAAATGACAATAATAAAAATCACCCCTTATAGTTTTACTCAGTTAAAATTAATAAAGTACCTTTCCACACTTCATTCTCGCTTCACAAGAATTCTGTAAGTAGCAAGACATACAAACAACCTGAGTGTCCATTGATGGATGAATGGATAAAGAAGATCGGGTGTACATATACAATGGGATATTTTTCAGTCACGAGAAAGAAGGAAATCCTGCCACAACATGGATGAATCTAGAGGGCATTATGCTAAGTGAAATGTAGACAGAGACTAAGAAATTAAAAAAAAGAAAAGTATTTTGTAAGATGATTATCTTTATTTTAGCTAGTAGTAGTAGGTAATGATAGTCACCCTATTTTACAGTTGGGAAACTGAAGCTCAGAGAGATGTCAGGCATGCTCAGTGTCGCGTGACAAGAACATGGGGCCAAAGTTCTTGCTATGAGAAGGGAACTAGAAGAACAGTGCTGTGCGCTGAAGCCAGATTCAGGTGTTCCAACTCTAAAGCCTGGCATCTTTACTCAACACTCTGGCCTTCTGTGTTTCGGGAGGAGATAGTTAGTGTCATCATGTACACCTTTGATTATCTGGTGAAAGGTGCACACACTCTTAAGATTTACATTCAAGTTCAAACAGACTCATGGTCTCCCCAATGGCCAACCATGGCCTCCAAGTCAGGAACCCCATGTCTGGTTGATGTACCCCACTGCAACAACTGCAATGAACTGAGCAGGGTGCCACGTTAGAGACTCTCCCCCTCTACTCCACATCCTAAGACACCACTTTCATTATCACCGCCCCCAACCAAAACCATTCCAGTTATCCATGCCCAGATGCTGGCATTCTGACTCCTTCCGTAACTTTGACCTCAATCCACCTTTTAAACTTCACTTCTCATCCACTACAGTGTTATCTTCAGGTTCTCCCTCCAACTCCCTCTCAAGGCCACACTTTGCATGCACTTGACTGGCCACCCTGGCTGTGTTGGGGTTCCCTGAGACAAGCTTGCACTCATCCCTCCTGGGGCTGCTCACCTACCTTTTTTTTTTATTTTTTAAGTATACTTGATTTACACCATGCTACTTCTTTTAACTGGGATTCCCAGCACAACCTGCACAGCATCTGCCAGTGTCTGATCCAGCCTGTGATGTACAAACAACACACGACCCACAAAAACCAAACCTGCTTCTACCACAGGCTGCTAAGTACAAAGTCTTTTCAAAGATTTGAATCCTGTCCCTACCTTTGGGCCGTGTAACCGTGGGAAAGTCACTGAACCTCTCAGAGCCTCCATTTCCTTAGTTAGGAACTAAAAGAATGATGCCCCCTCCTCAGGGGACGGCTATAAGATCGATTAGCCAGGCCCTGGTGCACAGTGAGCACCCGCATGGTGTCACCAGCATGAGCAAGCACAGCTATGTGCCACTCCACAGACTCTCATATCCACTCAGGAGCAGGGGCGACACTCTGTGTCCAGCATCTTCAGTCACAGTGCAGGCCCCTGTGCAGAATGACCGCAGTCAGTCCCGACCCCTTAACTCTAGCATCAGCTAAAGTTATCTGAGCCCTCACCATGGGCCTTACTTGTATTCCTTCATGTAAATTTCACAACACGGTACAGCAGGTACCATCATGATCCCCATCCTACAGATGTGGTACCCAAAGCTCTAAGAGGTCAGCTACCTTGCCCAGGGTCACAGAGTAAGTAAGGTGTGGGGCTTGGAGGTCTGCCTCCATACTGTGGGTCCTCCTACTCCTAGGTGGGCCAGTTTGCCTCCCCAGATTGTGAGAACCTCCAGCACAATGGCCAGGTTGCCTTTCACAGGCCTTCCCACATTGCTGTCCTTTACATGCAGCAGCCAACATAGGCTTATTGCCTGAAGCACGTGTAGGTACAAGAAGACACGGCAGGGACATTATTTTCACAAGAAAATATCCTCTCTTCATTGCCAACACTCAGATGATAACCATCTTTATCTTCTCTCCTGGGCCCTCATGAAAAATAATTACTAAAAAGATGGAAGGAAATGGGAGGCAACATGGTATGGTCACTTATAAAGATTTTAACAAATTATCTCCATTAATCCTCAAAACAACCCCAAGAATTAGGTACTGTTGTTATCTCGACTTTGGAGATAAGGAAACTAAGGCTAAAGGAGAATAAGTAACTCAGGTGAGCCAGGTAGCAAGTGAGGAGACAGCAAGGTTTCTGATGTCAGTAGTTTGGCTCCAGGAAGTGCTATCCTGAGAACGTAATATCTTGGTCAAAGACAGAGGCCGTCAGATTGCAATCTCTTACCATCTTTTTGAGAGTGAATTGGCCAACCAAACATTTTTTTTTAATTTATTTTTTGGCTGCGTTGGGTCTTGTTGCTGCACGCGGGCTTTCTCTAGTTGTGGTGAGCGGGGTCTACTACTTTGTTGTGGTGCACAGGCTTCTCATTGCGGTGGCTTCTCTTGTTGCAGAGCACAGGCTCTAGAGCGCAGGCTCAGTAGTTGTGGCACACGGGCTTACTTGCTCCACAGCATGTGGGATCTTCCCGGACTAGGGATCGAGCCCGTGTCCCCTGCATTGGCAGGCAGATTCTCAACCACTGCGCCACCAGGGAAGTCCCCAACCAAACATTTGAGCTGTTTTCTTACCCATTCTCTGGGAGCATGAGGCAGGGGGTAGTTATCTATTGGGCATAGTACATGAGGTGACTAGGGTGCATGATACATTTGGGGCCCATGAACGTAGTTTAATTTCTGATATAAAATAGGGTTAATGAGAATGGTGGTCGTGCAGGTAAAATTACGATACTTCACATACATTGTCAAGCATAGGGTCCATTGTTAGAAGCTAGTCTTAATATTTAGAATATTAACACGTCCTGAAGCATCCACAAAACACTCCTTGCAGGAAGAATCTCAGGGCCCTCAATCTGGTCTGGCTCTCTGTATTTGACAATAAATAAATTTTATTTATTCCGCAGCAAGAGCTCAGGAAGCTATTTCTAGAAAAGGGAGGTTTAGAGGAAAAGGGGAGGAGGCAGCCGCAGGAAAGGGAGGAATTCGACCAGGTCCACAGCACTCGCCCAGCACAGGGAACAAGTAGGCTTTTGAAGAAGGTCTATAGCCAGACGCAGCGCAGAAGTTGCATTAGCCATAGTCAAAACCAGGACGAAGAGGAGCCCTTGCACTTTATGCATTCTCAGATGCTCTAAGCACTGTGCAGGTTTCAACTTCTGCAATCTGATGTGGATTCATTACTAAAAAGCTACAGGCCATGGACTTTCTTAAGGGGTGTGCTAGGTTGGTTTTTACCCCTGTAGTGCATCTGAGCGCCCTGCATGATCATGAAACCCAAGCTCCTGTTCCCGGAGACCCTGGGGGAGTATAGTGGACTCTAACTTTAGCCTCATTGCAAAACTTCAGAGCAAGCAAACTCCTAGCTAATCAAATACACGGCTTTTGAACTTGCAAGTCCACTTAAACACAGGTTTTTTTTTTTTTTAATTTCAATAAGTATACAGGCGGCCCTCCATATCCATGGGTATCGCATCAGCAGATGCAGAGGGCCGACTATGGGACTTGAGCATCCGCCGATTTTGGTACCCGCGGCGGGTCCTGGAACCAATCGCCTGCGGATACCTAGGGGCGACCGTTATTACTTTGATTACTGTTCCCTTCTTGGTACTGGCTGTTGGATATGGAGGGCTCGGTCAAGAGATAGTCCCCAAACGCTTCTCCAAGGTCTATGGAGCTTGGGTGAGTTCTCTCTCTTACCCTCCACAAATCGGGCACAGCCCCTTGGTCTGGGAAGACGCCCGACCCAGGGCGGAGTACTTAGTCAGTTAGGTTGCAACCTTTGACCCGGAGTTCTGCTCTCACGCATGCTCCCTACCAGCGGCCGGTTGGCGCGCAACGTGCCCCGCCCCCCGCCCGTGGCCCCTAGAAGGCCGAGGCCCTGCCGCATGCACACATCAGCTCACCCAACCCCCGGCAGTCTGTGGTAAACCCACAGGGGGCGGGCGTCATACCAGACTCCCTGAAACCCGACCAGACGCCAGAGGAGCCGGGTCGTGGGCCACCGCTCTAGCCTTTAGTCGTGAGCCGGGGGTCTCAGGAGATCCAGCGCAGCCTCCGCTGAAGCTCACAGCCTTCTCGACAGCAGTCGGGACATGGAGCGTCAGCCGCAGAGCAGCTACGATGCCTATGCCATCGCCTGCGCAGCCGTCGCCAGCTTCTTCAAGCTGAGTGTCGACGAGGAGCGGGAAGAAGCGCACGGTCAGTGGCGGGCGGGGCACTCGCTTTATAAGATTCCAGGAAAGGAACTTTCCCAGGGCGGGGCGAACGCCAGGACCCCCCTCAGACGCAGCCCCTCCACAGAGCTGGGCTCCCTCGACGGCCTGATCTTTCTCTTTGGGTTTCCTCCCTTTCAGAGGTGAAGCCCGCGGAGATCTCGCCTCCCGGAGACGGGGGAGAGGAGCAGAAGGCTCAGTCCGAACCGGAGCAGGGAGCAGCCGCGGAAGGGAAAGAGGCGGGAGACGAAGGAGAAGGAGAGGAAGGCTGCGATGTCAGCGTCGGAGCCGCCGGCCCCGCGGACGGCGAAAGCCGCGAGGCCGAGGCCGAGGCCGAGGCCGGGGCGGGCGGCGGCCTAGGCGGAGAGCAGGGCGATGAGGAGCAGCCCCCGCGGGCCGCCGTCGAGGGTCCCGAGGCCGCAGATGGGCAGCGGTGCGCCCCCTACTCCAGGCTCACGAAGAGGCAGCTGCAGGACCTGGAGCGCGTTTTCCGGCATACTCAGTACCTCAGCGTGCCCATGCGGTAAGCGGGCGTCTCGGGTGGCGCGGGCTGCTGCGCGGGTGGCGGGCGGCGGGCGGCGCTCTCGTGGGTCCCCCTCCTCAGCTCCGGACCTGAAAGCCCCGGGGCCTGGCGGCGGCCCGGCCCCTCTGGCGCACTCGGGGCCTAGGACGGGGGCGGGGGCTCTGCCTGGTGGGAATCGAGGTCGATATTTCCCTGTGGTGTTTGAATAAGTCACGTTGCGGAGCTTTGTCGGCCGCGGGTTAACATAAATAACGAGTCGCCTGAGGCGTGGTGGAGCAAATGCGGAGTTGGAGGCTACTTTTATCTGAAGTTTTGATCATCAGTTATTCATGGATTATATTTGCATTAATTTAAACACTACATTAAAACATCCTCGGGCTTCCCTGGTGGCGCAGTGGTTGAGAGTCCGCCTGCCGATGCAGGGGACGCGGGTTCGTGCCCCGGTCCGGGAGGATCCCACGTGCCGCGGAGCGGCTGGGCCCGTGAGCCATGGCCGCTGAGCCTGCGCGTCCGGAGCCCGTGCTCCGCAGCGGGAGAGGCCACAGCAGTGAGAGGTCCGCGTACCGCAAAACAAACAAACAAACAAAGAACATCCTTTATCTTGATTACTAAATTTTTAAAACTAAATCAAGTTATTTATTTATGGCTGCATTGGGTCTTTGTTGCTGCGCTCGGTCTCTGGGCGCGGGCTTTCTCTAGTTGCGGCGAGCGGGGGCTACCCTAAGGTGCGTTGCGCGGGCTGCTCATTGTGGTGGCTCCTCTTGTTGCAGAGCGCGGGCTCTAGGCGGGTGGGCTTCCGTAGTAGTTGTGGCACGTGGGCTCAGTAGTTGTGGCTCACGGGCTCTAGAGCGCAGTCTCGGTAGTGGTGGCACACGGGCTTAGTTGCCCCGCGTCATGTGGGATCTTCCCGGACCATGGCACGGACCTGTGTCCCCTGCATTGGCAGGTGGATTCTTAACCACTGTGCCACCAGGGAAGCCCGATTACTGAATTTTTAGTTACCCCAAAGTTTGTGCCTGAGGTAGAATTGTTCCCTAAAGCAAACTTCAGTGTGGAGAATGAATGGGTTGCTGAGTACCTGTGAATGCGGCTAAAATTTAAAGAGCTATCATTTACATTGTGCTTACTGTGTGTTAAGCACTTGTTTTAAAGGCTTTTTCTACATACTGTCATTGAATCTTCACAACCCCTTGTAAATGTGGTAGCCACTGTTATTATCCCCACTTAACCTGTGAAAAAGCTGAAGCTCAGAGAAGTGATGAGACTTGCCCAAGATGGCACAGCTGGAATGTGGCAGAGCTGGGATTCGATCCTAGGAGGCTGTTCAGTAGGCAAGGCCAGAGGTGATGGTGTGTTGGTCCAGGGTAGTGGCGATGGAGAGAAGTGAACAGATTAAAGAGATATTTAGCAGGTAAAATTGATAGCAATTCATGGTAATTTGAACATGGGGGTAAAAGGAAATGTTTAAGAAAAATGTATAAATTTCTGATTTGCCCAAATGAATGGCTGCTGGTATATTCACTGAGCTAGGGAATATTGAAAGACAATAAAAGAAGCTTGCAAGAGACAAGAGGAGGAGTGTTTGGAGAGGCTGTTTGTAGGCAAACCCGTATCGTGGAAGCCTGGATGGCGGTAGGAGACGATTCAACAAGAAGGGATGGTAACTAGCATCAACTTCGGTTTAGGATTTTCTGTTCAACTCGATTACTCCAAGTTTGGTTGCTTTTGCTGTGGTGTGATAACTGGATCAGCCCAATTTCTCCGTTTCTCAAAAGTGTCAAACTCAAGATGCCCCTTGATTTGGATGTCTAGAGCTGCCTGATAAATATTTTTTCTTCCAGTTTATTATGATACAATTAACATTCAGTACTGTACAAGTTTAAGGTGCACAGCATAATGAGTTGGCTTACGTGCATCATGAAATGATTATCATAATAAGCTTGGTGACCATCCATCATCTCATATAGATACATAATTAAACAGAAAAAAATTTTTGTGTGATGAGAACTTCTAGGAACTCTCTTAAATTTCATATATAACATACAGCAGTGTTAATTTTATTTATCATGTTGTACATTATATCCCTAGTACTTATTTATCTTATAACTGGAAGTTTGTACCTTTTGACTGCCTTCATCCAATTTCCCCACCTCACCCCCACCTCTGGTAACCACAAATCGGATCTCTTTTTCTCTGAGTTTCCTTTGTTCGTTTACTTTCGAAGTATAATTGACCTACAACAATATGTTAGTTCCTGTTACACAACATAGTGATTCTATATTTCTATACATTTAAAAATGATCGCCGTGATACACCTAGTTACCATCTGTCACCATACAAAGATATTACATAATTATTGACTGTATTCCCCACACTGTACATTTCATACCAGTTATTTATTTTGCAACTGGAAGTTTGTACCTCTTAATCTCCCTCACCTATTTCTCTCCCTCCCCACCCCTTCCCTTCTGGCAGCCACCTGTTTGCTCTCTGTATCTATACTTCTGTTTCTGTTTAGTTATGTTTGTTCATTTGTTTTGTTTTTTAGATTCCACATATAAGTGAAATCATACAGTATTTGTCTTTCTCTGTCTGACTTATTTCACTAAGGATAATACTCTCTAGGTCCATCCACGTTGTTACAAATGGCAGAATTTCATTCGTTATTATGGCTGAGAAGCTTTCCACTGTGTGTGTGTGTGTGTATATATATATATATATATATATATATATATATACGCCACATCTCCTTTTTTTTTCTTTGCGGTACGTGGGCCTCTCACTGTTGTGGCCTCTCCCATTGCAGAGCACAGGCTCCGGATGCGCAGGCTCAGCGGCCGTGGCTCAGGGGCCCAGCCGCTCCGTGGCATGTGGGATCTTCCCGGACCGGAGCATGAACCCGTGACCCCTGCATCGGCAGGCGGACTCTCAACCACTGCGCCACCAGGGAAGCCAGATACCACATCTTCTTTATCCATTAATCTGTTGCTGGGTACTGAGGTTGCTTCCATATCTTGACTATTGGAAATAGTGCTGCTGTGAACATTAGGGTGCATGTATCTTCTTGAATTAGTGTTTTTGTTTCCTTTGGATAACAAAAGGAGTGGAACTGCTGGACCATATGGTAGTTCTATTTTTAGTTTCTTGAGAAACCTCCACATTGTTTTCTATAGTGGCTGTATCAATTTACACTCCCCCAACAGCGTAGGAAGGCTCCCTTTTCTCCACATCCTCGCCAACATTTGTTATCCTTTTGAGGATGACCATTTTGACAGGTGTGAGGTGATCTCATTATGGTTTTGATTTGCATTTCTCTGATGATTAGCAGTGTTGAGCATTTTTTTCATGTGCCTGTTGGCCATCTGTGTGTCTTCTTTGGCAAAATGTCTATTCAGGTTTTCTGCCCATTTTTGAATTAGGTTCTTTGTTTGTTTGTTTTTTAACATCGGTTCTTTGTTTTTTTGATACTGAGTTGTATGAGCTGTTTATAAATTTTGGATATTAACCCCTTGTCAGTAATGTCCTTTGCAAAAATTTTCTCCCATTCAGTAGGTTGTCTTTGCATTTTGTATGTGGTTTCCTTTGCTGTGCAAAAGCTTTTACGTTTAATTAGGTCTCATTTGTTTATTTTTGCTTTTATTTCTTTTCCTTGGTAGACAGATCCCCAAAAATATTGCTGCGATTTATGTCACAGAGTGTTCTGCCTATGTTTTCCTCTAGGAGCTTTATAGTATCAGGTCTTACATTTAGGTCTTTAATCCGTTTTGAGTTTTTTTTTTTTTTTTTGCGGTATGCGGGCCTCTCACTGTTGTGGCCTCCCCCGTCGCGGAGCACAGGCTCCGGACGCGCAGGCTCAGCGGCCATGGCTCACGGGCCCAGCCGCTCCGCGGCATATGGGATCCTCCCAGACCGGGGCACGAACCCGCATCCCCTGCATCGGCAGGCGGACTCTTAACCACTTGCGCCACCAGGGAGGCCCTTGAGTTTATTTTTTAATATGCTGTGAGCACATGCTCTAATTTCTGTCTTTTACGTGTAGCTGTCCAGTTTTCCCAGCACCGCTTATTGAAGAGACTGTCTTTTCCCCATTGTATATTCTTGCTTCCTTTGTCATAGATTAATTGACCATAAGTGCGTGGGTTTATTTCTGGGCTCTCTATTCTGTTCCATTGATCTGTGTGTCTGTTTTTGTGTCAGTACCATACTGGGTTTTTTATTATTATTTTTTGGCCATGCCCCGCGGCATGCGCGATCTTCCCCAACCAGGGATCGAACCTGCGCCCCCTGTAGTGGAAGGGCTGAGTCTTAACCACTGGACTGCCAGGGAAGTCCATTGATGACTATAGCTTTGTAGTATACAGTAGTCTGAAGTCAGGGAGTGTGATACCTCTAGGTTTGTTATTTTTTCTCAAGATTACTTCGGCCATTCGGGGGTCTTTTGTGGTTCCATATAAATTTTGGGGTTATTTGTTCTAGTTGGTGAAAAATGTCATGTATTTTGATAGCGATTGCATTAAATCTGTAGATTGCTTTGGGTTGTATGGATATTTTAACAATATTAATTCTTCCAATCCAAGAACACGGTATATCTTGCCATTTTTTGGTATCATTTTCAAATTCCTTCATCAGTGTTTTATATATAGTTTTCAGAGTCTAGGTCTTTCACTTCCTTGATTAAGTTTATTCCTAGGTATTTTATTCTTTTTGATGCTATTTCATTTTTTATTATTATTTTAAATTAATTAATTAATTAATTATATTTTTGGCTGCGTTGGGTCTTTGTTGCTGCACGTGGGCTTTCTTTAGTTGCGGCAAGTGGGGGCTTCTCATTGCGGTGGCTCCTCTTGTTGCAGAGCACAGGCTCTAGGCGTGCGGGCTTTAGTAGTTGTGGCACACGGGCTCAGTAGCTGTGGCTCGCGGGCTCCAGAGCGCAGGCTCAGTAGTTGCGTCCCACAGGCTTAGTTGCTCCGCGGCATGTGGGATCTTCCCAGACCAGGGCTTGAACCCGTGGCCCCTGCATTGGCAGGTGGATTCTTAACTACTGCGCCACCAGGGAAGCCCTTGATGCTATTTTAAATGGGATTGTTTTCTTGCTTTCTCTCTGAGAGTATAGTGTATTATAGCGCACAGAAAAGCAGCAGATTTGTGTATATTAATCTTGAATCCTGAAACTTTACTGAATTCATTTATTAGTTCTAGCAGTTTTTTGGGGGAGACTTTAGGGTTATCGTTTTTTTTTTAAATTGAGTTATAGTTGATGTACAATATTATATGTTTCAGGTGTACAATACAGTGATTCACAATTTTTAAAGGTTACACTCCATTATAGTTATTATAAAATATTGGCTATATTCCCCATGCTGTACAATATATCCTTGTAGCTTATTTATTTTATACATAGTAGTTTGTACCTATTAATCCACTGCCCCTATCTTGTCCTTCTCCCCTGTTTCTCCCCACTGGTAACCACTAGTTTGTTCTCTATATCTATGAGACTGTTTCTTTTCTGTTGTATTCAATAGTTTGTTTTAATTTTTAGATTCCACATATAAGTGATATCATTTGTCTTTCTCTGTCCTACTTGTTTCACTAAGCATAATACCCTCCAAGTCCATCCATGTTGTTGCAAATGGCAAATTTTTATTCTTTTTAACGTCCATTGTATATATATACCACATCTTCTTTATCCGTTCCTCTATTGATGGACACTCAGGTTGCTTCCATATCTTGGCTATTGTAAATGATGCTGCTATGAACATTGGGGTGCATGCATCTTTTTGAATTAGTGTTTTTGTTTTTCTCAGATATATACCCAGGATTGAAATTGCTGGGTCATATGGTAGTTCTATTTTTAGTTTTTTGAGAAACCTCCATACCGTTTGCCACAGTGGCTGCACCAATTTACATTCCCACCAACAGTGTACAAGGGTTCCCCCTTCTCCACATCCTCACCAATATTTGTTATCTGTAGTCTTTTTAAGAATTAATTAATTTACTTAGTTTTGGCTGCATTGGGTCTTCAATGCTTTGCGCGAGCTTCCTCTAGTTGCAGTGAGCCAGAGCTGCTCTTTGTTGCGGTGCACAGGCTTCTCATTGCGGTGGCTTCTCTTGTTGCAGAGCACGGGCTGCAGGTGCGCAGGCTTCAGTAGTTGTGGCACATGGGCTCAGTAGTTGTGGCTCGAGGGCTCTAGAGCGCAGGCTCAGTAGTTGTGGCACACGGGCTTAGCTGCTCTGTGGCATGTAGGATCTTCCTGGACCAGGGCTCAAACCCGCGTCCCCTGCATTGGCAGGTGGATTCTTAACCACTGTGCCACCAGGGAAGCCCCTGTAGTCTTTTGGACGGTAGCTACTCTAAGGTGATATCTCACTGTAGTTGTGGTTTGCATTTCTCTGATGATTAGTGATGTCTGTTTTAATTTTTTTATATATATTTTTTTGAATTTTTGAATTTTATTTATTTTTTTATACAGCGGGTTCTTATTAGTTATCCATTTTATACATATTAGTGTATATATGTCAATACCAGTCTCCCAGTTCATCCCACCACCACCACCACCCCACTTTCCCCCCTTGGTGTCCATATGTTTGTTCTGTACATGTGCGTCTCTATTTCTGCCCTGCAAACTGGTTCATCTGTACCATTCTTCTAGGTTCCACATATATGCATTAATATATGATATTAGTTTTTTGCTTTCTGACTTACTTCACTCTATATGACAGTCTCTAGATCCATCCACGTCTCTACAAATGACCCAATTTCGTTCCTTTTCATGGCTGAGTAATATTCCATTGTACAAATGTACCACATCTTCTTTATCCATTCATCTGTCAATAGGCATTTAGGTTGCTTCCATGACCTGGCTATTGTAAATAGTGCTACAATGAACATTGGGGAGCATGTGTCTTTTCGAGTTATGGTTTTCTCTGGGAATATGCCCAGGAGTGGGATTGCTGGGTCATATGGTAATTCTATTTTTAGTTTTTTAAGGAGCCTCCATACTGTTCTCCATAGTGGCTATATCAATTTACATTCCCACCAACAGTGCAAGAGGGTTTCCTTTTCTCCACACCCTCTCCAGCATTTGTTGTTTGTAGATTTTCTGATGATACCCATCCTAACTGGTATGTGGTGATACCTCATTGTAGTTTTGATTTGCATTTCTCTAATAATTAGTGATGTTGAGCAGCTTGTCATGTGCTTCTTGGCCATCTGTATGTCTTCTTTGGAGAAATGTCTATTTAGGTCTTCTGCCAATTTTGGATTGGGTTGTTTGTTTTTTTGATATTGAGCTGCATGAGCTGCTTGTAAATTTTGGAGATTAATCCTTTGTCACTTGCTTCATTTGCAAATATTTTCTCCCATTCTGAGGGTTGTCTTTTGGTCTTGTTTATGGTTTCCTTTGCTGTACAAAAGCTTTTAAGTTTCATTAGGTCCCATTTGTTTATTTTTGTTTTTATTTTCATTACTCTAGGAGGTGGAACAAAAAAGATCTTGCTGCAATTTATCTCAAAGAGTGTTCTTCCTATGTTTTCCTCTAAGAGTTTTATAGTGCCCGGTCTTACATTTAGGTCTCTAATCCATTTTGAGTTTATATTTGTGTATGGTGTTAGGGAGTGTTCTAATTGCTTTCTTTTACTTGGAGCTGTCCAGTTCTCCCAGCACCACTTATTGAAGAGACTGTCTTTTCTCCATTGTACATCCCTGCCTCCTTTGTCATAGATTAGTTGACCATAGGTGCGTGGGTTTATGTCTGGGCTTTCTATCCTGTTCCATTGATCTATATTTCTGTTTTTGTGCCAGTACCATATTGTCTTGATTACTGTAGCTTTGTAGTGTAGTCTGAAGTCAGGGAGTCTGATTCCTCCAGCTCCGATTCTTTCCCTCAAGACTGCTTTGGATATTCGGGGTCTTTTGTGTCTCTATACAAATTTTAAGATTTTTTGTTCTAGTTCTGTAAAACATGCCATTGGTAATTTGATAGGGATTGCATTGAATCTGTAGGTTGCTTTGGGTAGTATAGCCATTTTCACAGTGTTGATTCTTCCAATCCAAGCACATGGTATATCTCTCCATCTGTTGGTATCATCTTTAATTTCTTTCACCAGTGTCTTACAGTTTTCTGCATACAGGTCTTTTGTCTCTCTAGGTAGGTTTATTCCCAGGTATTTTATTCTTTTTGTTGCCATGGTAAATGGGAATGTTTCCTTAATTTCTCTTTCAGATTTTTCATCATTAGTGTATAGGAATGCCAGAGATTTCTGTGCATTAATTTTGTATCCTGCACCTTTACCAAATGCACTGGTTAGCTCTAGTAGTATTCTGGTGGCATCTTTAGGATTCTCTATCTATAGTATCATGTCATCTGCAAAGAGCGACAGCTTTACTTCTTCTATTCCAATTTGTATTCCTTTTATTCATTTTTCTTCTCTGATTGCCATGGCTAGGACTTCCAAAACTATGTTGAATAATAGTGGTGAGAGTGGGCAACCTTGTCTTGTTCCTGATCTTAGGAAATGCTTTCAGTTTTTCACCACTGAGAATGTTGTTTGCTGTGGGTTTGTCGTATATGGGCTTTATTATATTGAGGTAGGGTCCCTCTATGCACACTTTCTGGAGAGCTTTTATCATAAATGGGTGTTGAATTTTCTCAAAAGCTTTTTCTTCATCTATTGAGATGATCATATGGCTTTTCTTCTTCAATTTGTTAATATGGTGTATCACATTGATTGATTTGCATATATTGAAGAATCCTTGCATTCCTGGGATAAATCCCACTTGATCACGGTGTCTGATCTTTTTAATGTGTTGTTGTATTCTGTTTGCCAGTATTTTGTTGAGGGTTTTTGCATCTATATTCATCAGTGATATTGCTCTGTAATTTTCTTTTTTGTGGTATCTTTGTTTGGTTTTGGTATCAGGGTGATGATGGCCTCATAGAATGAGTTTGGAAGTGTTCCTTCCTCTCAATTTTTTGGAAGAGTTTGAGAAGGATGGGTGTTAGCTCTTCTCTAAGTGTTTGATAGAATTCACCTGTGAAGCTATCTGGTCCTGGACTTTTGTTTGCTGGAAGATTTTTAATCACAGTTTCAACTTCATTACTTGTGATTGGTATGTTGATATTTACTATTTCTTCCTGGTTCAGTCTTGGAAGGTTATACCTTTCTAAGAATTTGTCCATTTCTTCCAGGTTGTCCATTTTATTGGTATAGAGTTGCTTGTAGTAGTCTCTTAGGTTGCTTTGTATTTCTGCAGTGTCTGTTGTAACATTTCCTTTTTCATTTCTAATTTAATTGATTTGAGTTCTCTCCCTCTTTTCCTTGAGGGGTCTGGCTAATGGTTTATCAATTTCATTTATCTTCTCAAAGAACCAGCTTTTAGTTCTATTGATCTTTGCTATTGTTTTCTTTGTTTCTGTTTCATTTATTTCTGCTCTGATCTTTATGGTTTCTTTCCTTCTGCTAACTTTGGGGTTTGTTTGTTCTTCTTTCTCTAGTTCCTTTAGGTGTAAGGTTAGATTGTTTATTTGAGATTTTTCTTGTTTCTTGAGGTAGGCTTGTATTGCTATAAACTTCCGTCTCAGAACTGCTCTTGCTGCATCCCATAGGTTTTGGATCGTCATGTTTTCATTGTCATTCGTCTCTAGGTACTTTTTGATTTCCTCTTTGATTTCTTCAGTGATCTCTTGGTTATTTAGTAACGTATTGTTTAGCCTGCATGTGTTTGTGTTTTTTACGTTTTTTTTCCCTGTAATTGATTTCTAATCTCATAGCACTGTGGTCAGAAAAGATGCTTGATATGATTTCAATTTTCTTAAATTTACTGAGGCTTGATTTGTGACCCAAGATGTGATCTATCCTGGAGAATGTTCCGTGTGCACTTGAGAAGAAAGTGTAATCTGCTGTTTTTGGATGGAATGTCCTATAAATATCAATTAAATCTATCTGGTCTATTGTGTCATTTAAAGCTTGTGTTTCCTTATTAATTTTCTGTTTGGGTGATCTGTCCATTGGTGTAAGTGAGGTGTTAAAGTCCCCCACTATTATTGTGTTGCTGTCGATTTCCTCTTTTATAGCTGTCAGCAGTTGCCTTATGTATTGAGGTGCTCCTATGTTGGGTGCATATATATTTATAATTCTTATATCTTCTTCCTGGATTGATCATTATGTAGTGTCCTTCCTTGTCTCTTGTAACATTCTTTATTTGAAAGTCTATTCTATCTGATATGAGTATTGCTACTCCAGCTTTCTTTTGATTTCCATTTGCATGGAATATCTTTTTCCATCCCCTCACTTTCAGTCTGTATGTGTCCCTAGGTCTGAAGTGGGTCTCTTGTAGACAGCATATATATGGGTCTTATTTTTGTGTCCATTCAGCGAGCCTGTGTCTTTTAGTTGGAGCATTTAGTCCATTCACGTTTAAGGTAATTATCGATACGTATGTTCCTGTTACCATTGTCTTAATTGTTATGGGTTTGTTTTTGTAGGTCCTTTTCTTCTCTTGTGTTTCCCACTTAGAGAACTTCCTGTAGCAGTTGTTGTAAAGCTGGTTTGGTGGTGCTGAATTCTCTTAGCTTTTGCTTGTCTGTAAAGCTTTTGATTTCTCCGTCGAATCTGAATGAGATCCTTGCCGGGTAGAGTAATCTTGGTTGTAGGCTCTTCCCTTACATCACTTTAAATATGTCCTGCCACTCCCTTCTGGCTTGTAGAGTTCCTGCTGAGAAATCAGCTGTTAACCTTATGGGAGTTCCCTTGTATATTATTTGTTGTTTTTCCCTTGTTGCTTTCAGTAATTTTTCTTTGTCTTTAACTTTTTCAATTTGATTACTATGTGTCTCGGCGTGTGTCTCCTTGGGTTTATCCTGCCTGGGACTCTCTGTGCTTCCTGGACTTGGGTGGCTATTTCCTTTCCCACGTTAGGGAAGTTTTTGACTATAATCTCTTCAAATATTTTCTCGGGTCCTTTCTCTCTCTCTTCTCCTTCTGGGACCCCTATAATGCGAATGTTGTTGCGTTTAATGTTGTCCCAGAGGTCTCTTAGGCTGTCTTCATTTCTTTTCATTCTTTTTTTCTTTATTCTGTTCCGCAGCAGTGAACTCCACCATTCTGTCTTCCAGGTCACTTATCTGTTCTTCTACCTCAGTTATTCTGCTATTGATTCCTTCCAGTGCATTTTTTATTTCAGTTATTGTATCGTTCATCTCTGTTTGTTTGTGCTTTGATTCTCCTAGATCTTTGTTAAACACTTCTTGCATCTTCTCAGTCTTTGCCTCCATTCATTTTCCGAGGTCCTGGATCATCTTCACTATCATTATTCTGAATTCCTTTTGTGGAAGGTTTCCTATCTCCACTTCATTTAGTCGTTTTTCTGGGGTTTTATCATGTTCCTTCATCTGGTACATAGCCCTCTGCCTTTTCATCTTGTCTATCTTTCTGTGAATGTGGTTTTTGTTCCACAGGCTGTGGGATTGTAGTTCTTCTTGCTTCTGCTGTCTGCCCCCTGATGTCTGTTTTTATTGAGGTATAGTTGATTTACAATATTATATTAGTTTCAGATGTGCAACACAGTGATTCAACATTTTCACAGATTATTCTCCATTTAAAGTTATTATAAAATATTGGCTGTATTCCTGGTGCTGTAAAATATATCCTTTTTTATTATCCAATTCAGTTTCATTACTGATAATTGATCTATTCAAATTTTCTATTTCTTACTGCTTTAGTCTTGGGAGATGGTACATTTCTAGGAATTTGTTCATTTCTTCTAGTTTGTCCATTTTATTGATGTATAATTGCTCATAGTAATCTCTTATGATCCTTTGTATTTCTGTGGTGTTGGTTGTACCCTCTTTTTCATTTCTGATTTTATTGATTTGGACCCTCGTTCTCTTTTTCTAGATGAGTCTGGCTAAAGGTTTATCAATTTTATTTACCTTTTCAAAGAATCAACTCTTACTTGCATTGATATTTTATATATTTTAAAATCTATTTCATTTCTTTCTTCTCTGATCTTTATGACTTTGTCGCTTGGACTAACTTTGGGTTTAGTTCTCTTTTTTTGGTTTTTGTTATTTGTTTTTTGTTTTTTAAACATCTTTATTGGAGTATAATTGCTTTACAATGGTGTGTTAGTTTCTGCTTTATAACCAAGTGAATCAGTTATACATATACATATGTTCCCATATCTCTTCCCTCTTGCGTCTCCCTCCCTCCCACCCTCCCTATCCCACCACTCTAGGTGGCCACAAAGCACCGAGCTGATCTCCCTGTGCTATGCGGCTGCTTCCCACTAGCTATCTATTTTATGTTTGGTAGTGTATATATGTCCATGCCACTCTCTCACTTTGTCCCAGCTTACCCTTCCCCCCCCCCCCCATATCCTCAAATCCATTCTCTAGTAGGTCTGTGTCTTTATTCCTGTCTTACCCCTAGGATCTTCATGACCTTTTTTTTCCCTTAGATTCCATATATATGTGTTAGTATACGGTATTTGTTTTCCTCTTTCTGACTTACTTCACTCTGTATGACAGACTCTAGGTCCATCCACCTCACTATAAATAACTCAATTTCGTTTCTTTTTATGGCTGAGTAATATTCCATTGTATATATGTGCCACATCTTCTTTATCCATTCCTCTGTTGATGGACACTTAGGTTGCTTCCATGTCCTGGCTGTTGTAAATAGAGCTGCAATGAACATTTTGGTACATGACTCTTTTTGAATTATGGTTTTCTCAGGGTATATTCCCAGTAGTGGGATTGCTGGGTCGTATGGTAGTTCTATTTTTAGTTTTTTAAGGAATCTCCATACTGTTCTCCGTAGTGGCTGTATCAATTTACATTCCCACCAACAGTGCAAGAGTGTTCCCTTTTCTGCACACCCTCTCCAGCATTTATTGTTTCTAGATTCTTTGATGATGGCCATTCTGACCAGTGTGATATAACATCTCATTGTAGTTTTGATTTGCATTTCTCTAATGATTAATGATGTTGAACAGGGCTTCCCTGGTGGTGCAGTGGTTGAGAATCTGCCTGCCGATGCAGGGGACACGGGTTCGAGCCCTGGTCTGGGAAGATCCCACATGCCACGGAGCAACTAAGCCCGTGCACCACAACTACTGAGCCTGCGCGTCTGGAGCCTGTGCTCCGCAACAAGAGAGGCCGCGATAGTGAGAGGCCCATGCACCGCGATGAGGAGTGGCCCCCGCTGGCCGCAACTACAGAGAGCCCTCACACAGAAATAAAGACCCAACACAGCCAAAAATAAATAAAATAAATTTAAAAAAGAAATGATGTTGAGCATTCTTTCATGTGTTTGTTGGCAATCTGTATATCTTCTGTGGAGAAATGTCTATTTAGGTCTTCTGTCCGTTTTTGGATTGGGCTGTTGTTTTTTTGATATTGAGCTGCATGAACTGCTTGTAAATTTTGGAGATTAATCCTTTTGTCAGTTGCTTCATTTGCAAATATTTTCTCCCATTCTGAGGGTTGTCTTTTGGTCTTGTTTATGGTTTCCTTTGCTGTGCAAAAGCTTTGAAGTTTCATTAGGTCCCCTTTGTTTATTTTTGTTTTTATTTCCATTTCTCTAGGAGGTGGGTCCAAAAGGATCTTGCTGTGATTTATGTCATAGAGTGTTCTGCCTATGTTTTCCTCTAAGAGTTTGATAGTGTCTGGCGTTACATTTAGGTCTTTAATCCATTTTTAGTTTATTTTTGTGTATGGTGTTAGGGAGCGTTCTAATTTCATACTTTTACATGTACCTGTCCTGTTTTCCCAGCACCACTTATTGACGAGGCTGTCTTTTCTCTACTGTATATTCTTGCCTCCTTTATCAAAGATAAGGTGACCATATGTGCGTGGGTTTATGTCTGGGCTTTCTATCCTGCTCCATTGAACTATATTTCTGGTTTTGTGCCAGTACCATACTGTCTTGATTACTGTAGCTTTGTAGTATAGTCTGTAGTCAGGGAGCCTGATTCCTCCAGCTCCATTTTTCATTCTCAAGATTGCTTTGGCTATTCGGGGTCTTTTGTGTTTCCATACAAATTGTGAAAGTTTTTGTTCTAGTTCTGTGAAAAATGCCAGTGGTAGTTTGATAGGGATTGCATTAAATCTGTAGATTGCTTTGGGTAGTAGAGTCCTTTTCACAATGTTGATTCTTCCAATCCAATCCATGGTATATCTCTCCATCTATTTGTATCATCTTTAATTTCTTTCATCAGTGTCTTATAATTTTCTGCATACAGGTCTTTTGTCTCCTTAGGTAGGTTTATTCCTAGATATTTTATTCTTTTTGTTGCAGTGGTAAATGGCAGTGTTTTCTTAATTTCACTTTCAGATTTTTCATCATTAGTGTATAGGAATGCCAGAGATTTCTGTGCATTAATTTTGTATCCTGCTACTTTACCAAGTTCATTGATTAGCTCTAGTAGTTTTCTGGTAGCATCTTTAGGATTCTCTATGTATAGTATCATGTCATCTGCAAACAATGACAGCTTTACTTCTTCTTTTCCAGTTTGGATTCCTTTTATTTCTTTTTCTTCTCTGATTACTGTGGCTAAAACGCCCAAAACTATGTTGAATAAGAGTGGTGAGAGTGGGCAACCTTTTCTTGTTCCTGATCTTAGTGGAAATGGTTTCAGTTTTTCACCATTGGGGACGATGTTGGCTGTGGGTTTGTCATATATGGCCTTTATTATGTTGAGGAAAGTTCCCTCTATGCCTACTTTCTGCAGGGTTTTTATCATAATTGGGTGTTGAATTTTGTTGAAAGCTTTCTCTGCATCGATTGAGATGATCATATGGGTTTCCTCTTTCAATCTGTCAACATGGTGTGTCACGTTGATTGATTTGCGTATATTGAAAAATCCTTGCATTCCTGGAATAAACCCCATTTGATCATGGTGCATGATCCTTTTACTGTGCTGTTGGATTCTGTTTGCTAGTATTTTGTTGAGGATTTTTGCATCTATGTTCATCAGTGATATTGGCCTGTAGTTTTCTTTCTTTGTGACATCTTTGTCTGGTTTTGGTATCAGGGTTATGGTAGCCTCGTAGAATGAGTTTGGGAGTGTTCCTCCCTCTGCTATATTTTGGAAGAGTTCGAGAAGGATACGTGTTAGCTCTTCTCTAAATGTTTGATAGAATTTGCCTGTGAAGCCATCTGGTCCTGGGCTTTTGTTTGTTGGAAGATTTTTAATCACAGTTTCCATTTCAGTGCTTGTGATTGGTCTGTTCATATGTTCTATTTCTTCCTGGTTCAGTCTCGGCAGGTTGTGCATTTCTAAGAATTTCTCCGTTTCTTCCAGGTTGTCCAATTTGTTGGCATAGAGTTGCTTGTAGTAATCTCTCGTGATCATTTGTGTTTCTGCAGTGTCAGTTGTTACTTCTCCTTTTCCATTTCTAATTCTATTGATTTGAGTCTTCTCCCTTTTTTTCTTGATGAGTCTGGCTAATGGTTTATCAATTTTGTTTATCTTCTCAAAGAACCAGCTTTTAGTTTTATTGATCTTTGCTATCATTTCCTTCATTTCTTTTTCATTTATTTCTGATCTGATCTTTATGATTTCTTTCCTTCTGCTAACTTTGGGCTTTTTTTTGTGCTTCTTTCTCTAATTGCTTTAGGTGCAAGGTTAGGTTGTTTATTTGAGGTGTTTCCTGTTTCTTAAGGTAGGATTGTATTGCTATAAACTTCCCTCTTAGAACTGCTTTTGCTGCATCCCATAGGTTTTGGGTCGTCGTGTCTCCATTTTCATCTGTTTCTAGGTATTTTTTGATTTCCTCTTTGATTTCTTCAGTGACCACTTGGTTATTAAGTAGTGTATTGTTTAGCCTCCATGTGTTTGTATTTTTTACAGATATTTTCCTGTAATTGATATCTAGTCTCATAGCATTGTTGTCGGAAAAGATACTTGATACGATTTCAATTTTCTTAAATTTACCAAGGCTTGATTTGTGGCCTAAGATATGATCTATCCTGGAAAATGTTCCATGAGCACTTGAGAAGAATGTGTATTGTGTTGTTTTGGCATGGAATGTCCTGTAAATATCAATTAAGTCCATCTGGTTTAATGTATCATTTAAAGCTTGTGTTTCCTTATTTATTTTCATTTTGGATGATCTGTCCACTGGTGAAAGTGGGGTGTTAAAGTCCCCTACTGTGATTGTGTTACTGTCGATTTCCCCTTTTATGGCTGTTAGTATTTGCCTTATGTATTGAGGTGCTCCTATGTTGGGTGCGTAAATATTTACAATTGTTATATCTTCTTCTTGGATCGATCTCTTGATCATTATGTAGTGTCCTTCTTTGTGCCTTGTAATAGTCTTTATTTTAAAGTCTATTTTGTCTGATATGAGAATTGCTACTCCAGCTTACTTTTTATTTCTATTTGCATGGAATATCTTTTTCCAACCCCTCACTTTCAGTTCGTATGTCTCACTAGGTCTGAAGTAGGTCTCCTGTAGACAGCATATATACAGGTTTGTTTTTGTATCCATTCAGCGAGCCTGTGTCTTTTGGTGGGAGCATTTAATCCATTTACATTTAAGGTAATTGTCGATATGTATGTTCCTATTCCCATTTTCTTAATTGTTTTGGTTTTGTTATTGTAGGTCTTTCCCTTCTCTTGTGTTTCCTGCCTAGAGAAGTTCCTTTAGCATTTGTTGTAAAGCTGGTTTGGTGGTGCTGAATTCTCTTAGCTTTTGCTTGTCTGTAAAGTTTTTAAATTCTCCGTCAAATCTGAATGAAATCCTTGCTGGGTAGAGTAATCTTGGTTGTAGGTTTTTCTCCTTCATCACTTTAAACATGTCCTGCCACTCCCTTCTGGCTTGCAGAGTTTCTGCTGAAAGATCAGCTGTTAACCTTATGGGGATTCCCTTGTGTGCTATTTGTTGTCTTTCCCTTGCTGCTTTTAATATGTTTTCTTTGTATTTAATTTTTGATAGTTTGATTAATATGCCTCTTGGTGTGTTTCTCCTTGGATTTATCCTGTATGGGACTCTCTGTGCTTCCTGGACTTGATTAACTATTTCCTTTCCCTTATTCGGGAAGTTTTCAACTATAATCTCTTGAAATATTTTCTCAGTCCCTTTCTTTTTCTCTTCTTCTTCTGGGACCCCTATAATTCGAATGTTGGTGCATTTAGTGTTGTCCCAGAGGTCTCTGAGACTGTCCTCAGTTCCTTTCATTCTTTTTTCTTTATTCTGCTCTGCAGTAGTTATTTCCACTATTTTATCTTCCAGGTCACTTATCCGTTCTTCTGCCTCAGTTATTCTGCTATTGATCCCTTCTAGATAATTTTTAATTTCATTTAGTGTGTTGTTCATCATTGTTTGTTTGCTCTTTAGTTCTTCTAAGTCCTTGTTAGACGTTTCTTGTATTTTCTCTATTCTATTTCCAAGATTTTGGATCATCTTTACTATCATTATTCTGAATTCTTTTTCGGGTAGACTGCCTATTTCCTCTTCATTTATTAGGTCTGTTGGGTTTTTACCTTGCTCCTTCATCTGCTGTGTCTTTTTCTGTCTTCTCATTTTGCTTAACTTACTGTGTTTGGGGTCTCCTTTTCGCAGGCTGCAGGTTCGTAGTTCCCGTTGTTTTTGGTGTCTGTCCCCTGTAGCTAAGGTTGGTTCAATGGGTTGGGTAGGCTTCCTGGTGGAGGGGACTAGTGCCTGCGTTCTGGTGGATGAGGCTGGATCTTGTCTTTTGGTGGGCAGGTCCACGTCTGGTGGTGTGTTTTGGGGTGTCTGTGGTCTTATTATGATTTTAGGCAGCCTCTCTGCTAATGGATGGGGCTGTGTTCCTGTCTTGCAAGTTGTTTGGCATAGGGTGTCCAGCACTGTAGCTTGCTGGTCGTTGAGTGAAGCTGGGTCTTGGCGTTGAGATGGAGATCTCTGGGAGATTTTCACTGTTTGATATTACGTGGAGCTGGGAGGTCTCTTGGGGACCAGTGTCCTGAAGTTGGCTCTCCCACCTCACAGGCACAGCACTGACTCCTGGCTGCAGCATCAAGAGCCTTTCATCCACATGGCTCAGAATCAAAGGGAGAAAAAATAGAAAGAAAGAATGAAAGAGGATAAAATAAAATAAAGTAAAGTAAAGTTATTAAAATAAAAAATAATTATTAAGAAAAAATTGTAAAAAGTAAAAAAAAAAAAAAAAAAAACACGGACGGACAGAACCCTAGGACAAATGGTGAAAGCAAAGGTATACAGACAAAATCACACACAGAAGCATACACATACACATACACACTCACATAAACAGAAAAAGGGGAAAAATAATATATGTTTGCTCCCAAAGTCCACCTCCTCAATTTGGGATGCTTCGTTGTCTATCCAGGTATTGCACAGATGCAGGGTACATCAAGTTGATTGTGGAGCTTTAATCCGCTGCTCCTGAGGCGGCTGGGAGAAATTTCCCTTTCTCTTCTTTGTTCACCCAGCTCCTGGGGTTCAGCTTTGGATTTGAACCCGCCTCTGTGTGTAGGTCGACTGAGGGCGTATGTTCTTCGCTCAGACAGGACAGGGTTAAAGGAGCAGCTGATTCGGGGGCTCTGGCTCACTCAGGCCGGGGGGAGGGAGGGGTATGGATGCGGGGCAAGCCTGCGGCGGCAGAGGCCGGCATGACGTTGCACCAGCCTGAGGAGCGCCGTGCGTTCTCCCGGGGAAGTTGTCCCTGGATCACGGGACCCTGGCAGTGGCGGGCTGCACAGGCTCCCGGGAGGGGAGGTGTGGATAGTGACCTGTGCTCGCACACAGGCTTCTTGGTGGCGGCAGCAGCAGCCTTAGCGTCTCATGCCCGTCTCTGCGGTCTGCACTGATAGCCGTGGCTGGCGCCCGTCTCTGGAGCTCCTTTAAGCAGCGCTCTTAATCCCCTCTCCTCGCGCACCAGGAAACAAAGAGGCAAGAAAAGTCTCTTGCCTCTTCGGCAGCTCCGGACTTTTTCCCGGACTGCCTCCCGGCTAGCCGTGGCGCACTAGCCCCCTTCAGGCTGTGTTTATGCCGCCAACCCCAGTCCTCTCCCTGTGATCCGACCGAAGCCCGAGCCTCAGCCCCCAGCCCCCACCCGCCCTGGCGCGTGAGCAGACAAGCCTCTCGGGCTGGTGAGTGCTGGTGGCGCCGATCCTCTGTGTGGGAATCTCCCCGCTTTGCCCTCCGCACCCCTGTTTCTGTGCTCTCCTCTGTGGCTCCGAAGCTCCCCCCTCCGCCACCCCCATCTCTGCCCGTGAAGGGGCTTCCTAGTGTGTGGAAACCTTTCCTCCTTCACAGCTCCCTCTCACTGGTGCAGGTCCCATCCCTATTCTTTTGTCTCTGGTTTTTCTTTTTTCTTTTGCCCTACCCAGGTACGTGGGGAGTTTCTTGCCTTTTGGGAAGTCTGAGGTCTTCTGCCAGCGTTCAGTAGGTGTTCTATAGAAGCAGTTCCACGTGTAGATGTATTTCTGATGTATCTGTGGGGAGGAAGGTGACCTCCACGACTTACTCTTCCGCCATCTTGAAGCTCCTGTTCTCTTTTTTTCTAGTTCCTTTAGGAGTGTGGTTAGGTTTCTTATGTGAGATTTTTCTTGTTTCCTGAGGTAGACTTGAATTGCTATAAACTTCCCTCTTAAAACTGCTTTTGCTGCATCCCATAGATTTTGGATTATTGTGTTTTCATTTTCATTTGTCTCCAGGTATTTTTTTATTTCGTCTTTGATTTCTTCAGTGACTCATTGGTTGTTCAGTAGCATTTTGTTTAACCTCCACATGTTAGTGTTTTTTTGAAGTTTTCTTCTTGTAGTTCATTTCTAGTCTCACAGGATTATAGTTGGAAAAGATGCTTGACAGGATTTCAATTCTCTTAAATTTACTGAGGCTTGTATTTTGGAGAATGTTCCATGTGCACTTGAGAAGAGTGTGTATTCTGCTGCTTTTGGATGGAATGCTCTATAAATATCTATTAAGATATTAGACCTGAGCTTCCCTGGTGGCACAGTGGTTGAGAGTCCACCTGCCGATGCAGGGGACACGGGTTCATGCCCCGGTCTGGGAAGATCCCACATGCCGCGGAGCGGCTGGGCCTGTGAGCCGTGGCCACTGAGCCTGCGCGTCCGGAGCCTGTGCTCCACAGCGGGAGAGGCCACAACAGTGGGAGGCCCGCACACTGCAAATAAATAAATAAATAAATAAATAAATAAGATATTAGACCTAATGGAGGTCTAATATGTCATTTAAGGCCAGTGTTTCCTTATTGATTTTCTGTCTGGGTGATCTGTCCATTTATGTAAGTGGGGTGTGAAAGTCCTGAATATTATTGTTACTGTCAGTTTCTCCTTTATGTCTGTTAATATTTGCTGTATGTACTTAGGTGCTCCTAGGTTGGGTGCATATATATTTACAATTGTTATATCTTCTTGCGTTGATTCCATGTTCACTATGTAATGTCTTTCTCTGTCTCTTGTTATGGTCTTTGTTTTAAAGTCTATTTTATCTGACATAAGTATTGCTACCCCAGCTTTCTTTTGATTTCCATTTGCATGGAATACCTTTTTCCATCCCTTCACTTTCTGTCTGAGTCTTTAGATCTGAAGTGAGTCTCTTGTAGGTAGCATGTATGTGGGTCTTGTTTTTGTATCCATTCAGCCACTCTTTGTCTTTTGATTGGAGCATTTATTCCATTTATATTTAAAGTAATTATTGGTAGGTATGTACTTACTGACATTTTGCTAATTGTTTTTGGAGTTCTTTTTTGTTCCTTCTTCTTTTGCTCTCTTCCCTTGTGATTTGATGACTATCTTTAGTGTTATGTTTGGATTCCTTTCTCGTTTTTTGTGTGTGTATCTATTATAGATTTTTGGTTTGTGGTTACCATGAGGTTTATATATAGCAGTGTATTAGATTATACATATATATTTATATATCTATATTCTTTTTCCTTATTCTTTTCCATTATGGTTTATTACAAGATATTGAATAGAGTTCCCTGCGCTATACAATAAATCCTTGTGGTTTATCTGGTATATATGGTAGTGTGCATCTGTTAATCCTGTGCTCCCAATTTATCCCCCCACTTGGTAGCCATAAGTTTGTTTTTTTATGTCTGTGAGTCTGTTTTTGTTTTGTAAATAAGTTCACTTGTACTGTTTTTTAGATTCCACATGCCAGTGATATCATGTAATATTTGTCTTTCTCTGTCTGACTTACTTCACTTAGGATAATACTCTCTAAGTCCGTCCATGTTGTTACAAATGGCAGAATTTCATACCTTCTTATGGCTGAGTAATACTCCATTGTATATATATACGACATCATCTTTATCCATTCATCTGTTGATGTACACTTAGGTTGCTTCCACATCTTAGTTATTGTAAACAGTGCCGCTCTGAACATTGGGGTGCATGTATCTTTTCGAATTAGAGCTTTCATCTTTTTCAGGTATAGGCCCAGATATGGGATTAGTGATACTGAGCATCTTTTCATGTGCCTGTTGGCCATCTGTATGTCTTCTTTGGAGAAATGTCTATTCAGGTCTTCTGCCCATTTTTTGATTGCGTTGTTTGTTTTTTTGTTATTGAGTTGTATGAGCTATTGGCATATTATGGAAATTAAGCCCTTGTCAGTTGCATTGTGTGCAAATATTTTCTCCCAGTTCGTAAACCTATGGACTTTTCATTTTCTTTATGGTTTCCTTTGCTGTGCAAAAGCTTATAACCTTGCTTTCATTCTTTTTTTATTTGTGGTAATGGCCTTTTCTTTTTGCTTAGAGAAGTTCCTTTAACATTTCTTGTAAAGCAGGTTTTGTGGTGTTGAACTCTTTTAGCTTTTGCTGTCTCTAAAGGTCTTCATCTGTCCTTCAAATCTGACTGATAGCCTTGCCAGGTAGAGTATTCTTGGTTGTAGGCTTTTTTCCTTTGATCACGTTAAATATATTGTGTCACTTCCTCTGGTCACCAGAGCTATATGCTCCAGGGGTGCCCTCTATATGGGCTGCATGGGCCCTTCTATTGTGATGGGCTGACTACTGTGGATGTGCTGGTAGGCGGGGCTGGACCCCTGGTCTGTTGGTTGCCAGGCACTGCCCAGTGCAGAGGCTGCTGGTTCACTGGTGGGTGGGGCCGGGTCCTGGGACCTCTGGTGGGCGGGTCTGGTTCTTGGGCAGCTGGGGACCCAGGAGCCCCTATGGCAACTGACTTGTTGGTGGGTGATTCTGTGTCCCTGCCTGGCCAGCTGCTTGGCCTGGGGCGTCCCAGGAATGGTGTCAACAGACTGGTGGGCAGGGCAGGTCCCAGTACTGGTAAGCTAGAGGGAGGATTCCAAAATGGTGCTTGCCAGCAGCAGAGTCCTCATGGTAGAATGAGCACCCTAAAATGGCTGCTGCCAGTGTCTGTGTCCCCAGGGTGAGCTGTAGTTGCTTCCTGCCTCTCCAGGAGATTCTTCAGATCAGCAGATAGGTCTGATCCAGGCTCCTTTCAAATTCCTGCTTCTGCCCTGGGTCCTGGAGCATGTGAGATTTTGTGTGCACCCTTTAAGAGTGGAATCTCTATTTCCCACAGCCCTCTGGCTCTCCTGAAAGTAAGCCCCACTGGGTTGCAAAGCCAAACGCCCTGGGGGCTTTCTTCCCAGTGCAGGGCCCCGAGCTAGGAAATCCAATGTGCTTGGACCCCTTGCTTCTTGGGGAGAACCTCTGCAATTGTAATTATCCTCCCGTTTATGGGTCGCCAACCTGGGGGTGTGGGTCTTGACTGTACCACATCTCGGCCCTTCCTATCCATCTCGTTGTGTTTCCTTCTTTATATCTGTAGCTGTGGAAGATCTTTTCTGCTAGTCTTCAGGTCATTCTCATCAATAGTTGCTCTGTAAATAGTTGTAATTTTGGTGTACCCATGGGAGGAGGTAAGCTCGGGGTTTTCCTATGCCACCATCTTGGCTACTCTCTGAATAAACATTTTAACATAGCATGAAATGTGCATTGTATATTTCATTTCATGCATAATGTCAAATGCTGAATATTTGCAATATTTTTCCCCTCAGAAAGGAGCTTGCAAGACGCCTGGGAGTGACTGAAGCCAGAGTGCAGGTCAGTAAACCTGAAAAAAGCAACTTGGCAGGGCAGCTTTAGGAATTGGATACCTTGTCCTAGACATTCTCAAGTTGGTGTGTTTTTGTACCCTTGTCTATGTTTTGGAAATAAGGTTTGGACTTTTGGGGCTTTCGGGCCAGAATATATGTATCTTCAGTAAAGTTAAACTCCTTCCAAAACTGGTATCCCTTAGGGGGCAGTTCTCTGTGGAATCATGTTGGGACTGATTCTGACTTGGCAATTATTCAAATTAATGCACCAAATAGCTGGGTTAGAAGAGGGTTCAAGTATACTAAATTATTTAAAAACTTTAAAGCCAGGCATAAGCTCTTTGTATAAGGGGTGAATTTACAAGTATTCAGGCAATTGGGTAAGGGAATAACTCACCTCGGAACACAACATATGAGCAACTAATATATGTTTAGTTTAGATGAGACTGATGGGGAGGGGAATAGCTTAAAATTCCAAGTGCCTGGTCCTCTTGCTGTTATTTTTATGTGTTTGGTAGAGCAGTGTAGAGGGTTTCAGCCGTACATTTTAATTTTCTGAAATTTTTTGATGTGCAGCCTGAAAACTTTGCTAGCATAGTAGGTTGTGCAGTATGATGGAGATGGGGGAAAGGTTTGCAACCTTTAGGAATTTGTCTAAACATATAAAACAATAAAACAAACAAAAAGAACAAATTTGAATAAATTTCCACTGACCTCAAAAGGTGGACGGGTTTGAGAATAATTGGGTACTATCGATATATGTCTTGGAAATACAGCGTAAATTCAACATTATGAAACTACCAAATGTATCAGTGAGTATTATTTTGAGCAATTTCTAATGTCTAAGAATTTTTTTCTTCCCTTTTCATACAGTTAAGAGGTATTGGTTTTGAAGAATTTGTTTGTGATGGTCAGTGGTTGGCTCTCAGCTAGTCGCTTACCTGTGTTAATTTGAAATACTTGCTCATTCACTCAGGTAGTGGTTACTAGTTGGTAGCTCATGGCACAGAAGCTGATTATTTGTCCATAGGACACAGTAAGTTGTATCAAAGGAATATATACATATATATTTTTAAATTTATTTATTTATTTATTTTTGGCTGCGTTGGGTCTTCGTTGCTGTGCGTGGGCTCTTCTTTAGTTGAGGAGAGCCGGGGTTACTCTTCGTTGTGGTGCGAGGGCTTCTCAGTGCAGTGGCTTTGCTTGTTGTGGAAGAGGGATATTTAAAAAAAAAAAAAAAACAAGATTGATAAAGAAAGGAAGAAAGAAGGAAGGAAGGAAAGAAGAATCAGGATGGGTTCGCTAGCTTTGCTGCAGAGAGCGTGTGTGAGGGCAGTGATTTACACGGGCTGCAGAGCTGGTGGTGGGGTCTGGAAAGCAGTGCTGGCAGCCTAGGGCCACGGGCTGGGCTCACAGTCAGGTCTGGCCAGGGCTTGGGAGGCCCAGGCCTCTGCTTTCTCAAGCAGGCAAAGCAAGCTCAGGGGAAAAGAAAATCTGAAGTTTTGGTGTCTTGCTTCTCCTGGGTTTACATAGTAGTCTCTTAATGGAGTTCTGAAGGAAAAAAGAGCAACAAGAAACAAATGAAGAAAAGGGGAGAATGTTTTCATCTATTTCCAAACTCTACAGCATGAATGCCCCAAAGAAACATTTAATGAACACCCTCCCTTGTTTTGCAAAGACAGTAGGAGTTGTTTTATGAAACCAGTATTGGAAATATGGAAGTAGTGTCAGCCTGGACCTCAGATAGCCAGCTTTGCATATTGCTTATGTTTATGCAGATTTGACCATTGGTACACTCGAACCCCCCAAAATGAGCTCTATTACACTGGCTCTTTTTGACTACATATTCATGCAGCAGGAGGACCCAGATACTAAGATGGGAGAGGGAAAATGGGGCGACAGAGAGAGGAGGCCCTTGGTCTCATGTAAAATTTGCCGAGTGGAAACATCCAAAAATACTAAATATGATATAATTCCATTAACTGAGATGCTGAGGGAGCAGTGGAGTCCACAGGACAGGTTTTACTTTCAGTTGTTAATAGCTGGCAGATATTTAGGGGAGAGCCATTTTGTGACCCCTCACTCACGTGGTTGTCGCCTGTCTTCCTAAAATGCAGGTTGCACCCTCTTGCCTTAAGCATAAGGGACAGGATGGGGATCTCCTGGTGGATTAGCAGCTCCTAGAGGGCACAACCGTGCTGGGCACCAGAGGCTCTGGTCCAAGGTCCTGCAACTGTAGCCAGAGCAGAGTGAGCTGACCTGGTCCTGAGCCCAGGAAGGTTTGGAGGGTGGGGCAGGGTGGAGAGTGCAGAATTGACAGTGGTGACAATGGTATGCCTCTTTCCCCCCAAACTCTTGTCTGGGCAAAGATTTTAAGAGTTTTAGTAAATTTGGGCCGAGTTCGACCAAACATTCGTTACCCCTATAGTCTAATATTAAGGCAGTGTCCAGGGCTTCAGCTCTGCCGGTGTCCAGCAAGACAAGCCACAAAGTCCCTGGGCCCCCCATGACCAAACCTCCCTCACAATACCATCTCCATCTTTTTAACCATCCCAAGGTTCCAGAGGATGAATGACCCTTTTTAGTCATCCTTGAGGAAAGCTTTTGTTTAAAAATCCAACCCACTCCTATTGATTATTTACTGTAGCCAAAGATGGGTTTTTCAAAATGGGGACCGTTCCCCTCAGTATGATTTTAAAAGGCACCCACTTTTTCCTATGCTCAACTTCCCCCATAACTAAGGTGACACCTGCCCAATGAGTAGGGATTAGTGGCAGCTGGAGCTGACGGTCAGTTGGACGCAGACCTACCAGGCATAGTAATAGCAGCAGGGACAGAGTGCAGTTGGTCAGCTCCACCTGCGTCTAAGAGTGGGGGAAATAATAGTAAAGGTGGGAGGGGAGAGACAAAGCCATATGCCAATCCAGAGCCTGGCACAGAGTCGGTGATCGCTCTTGGGGAGGAGGGGGGCTGAAGGGAGCGCCTTCAGCTACATATCCTAAGATATTTTAGCAAGAAGGAAATAGCTTCTCCTGATGCAGTTTAAAATCTTCAAGGCACCAAGAGCTCCCTGCTGCGATTTTTCAGGTCTAACATGAAATGCTCAATATACTAATCAATCCCTTTTTCTCTGTGCTTGAAGATGTGGTTTAAGAATAGAAGGGCCAAGAGTCGGAGGTATCACAAGGCACTAATGCTCAAAAACGTGCCCCTCGTGCCCCTGGTCCCCACTGCTGTCGTCAGCATGTGTGAACCCTGCAGTGCCATCCTGCTTCAGGAGCTGGGCTGGGTCGACGTTCTTCTGGAGCAACTGCTGCTGGAGCTGTCCCTGCTGCCCGAGGCACATATGCCACCCATGCCGCCCGTGCCGCCCGTGCCACCCAACCCACCCATGCTACCCATGCTACCCATGCTGCCCGTGCCTCCCGTGCCACCCATGCCACCCTTTCCTGCTATTCTGTTGCCTCCTCCGCACTTTCAGCTTAAACACTTGCTTCTATGTAGGTGCCCTCATGCGGCATGGCATGGTCCCTTACCATTGGCGGTCCTTCAGGAGCCCGTGGTTCATCTTAAATTGTCTCTGTGACAGTGTTTTTCAAAGTGCCTTTGAGCCAGAGTCAAATTCTGCATACCTCACCACCAAAACAGTTCCCCAAATGCCTGCCAAGTGTATTAAATAGAAGTAGAGTCATTGACCCACTGTTTTAGGGCATGTTTTTGTGTGTTCAATAAAGTTGTCAATTCTCTGCATATTTGTTCTCTGTGTCACGTGGAGTTGGTAAATTTGATGGAAATTGCTAAGCCAACGCCATTCAGACCGAATGCCCAGGAGGCTTCCTTTCATGCAGTAACAGCCCTGAGTCACCATCATAGGCCATGCACATCTCAGAAGTTTCCCAGGTGCCCGTGAGGGGTTTACACAGACCCACCTGTTCTCTTCCACCCTCTCCCCCAGCACCCATGCTCCCCACACCCTGCCCCATTGGGACCACCTATATGTGCAAGATGGGTGGTGTGAGTCTCGAAAGGGAGAACAGTGTGTTTCAAAGCAGGCCTGAGGCCCATTCATGGTGACCAGCTCAGGTACAAGGAGGACTCCAAGGGACACTTCTGCAGTGACTACTCACAAGGCTTTATGGAGGAGAGGGAGCAGGGCACCGTCGGCTTCTCTCCCAGTTCTGTTCACCGCCTTCCCTGTTGTGGAGGGCACATGGGGATACAAACCACGCTAGCGGAGGGGGAGGGGCCTACCTCTGCGAAGGTAACACAAGAGGAGACTGTCTAGGCCCGCATGCAGCTCTTCTCACCCCCTCTCCCCCACCCCCAGACGCGGAAAGCACACCATAGCTCCTTCCCCAGCTCAGAGCTGACGGATTATGTGGCCTTCAAGTGTATTTGGTCACCTTCAACATCCTTGGGAGAAACCTGGTTCCAGATAATTCAACACTGAAAGGGAGCCTCTTGGTTGAGTGTTGCCTGAAGCCAGGAGGTGGTGGTCCCTGAGCACTGATCCAGGATAATCACGTTATTTAAAAGAAGCAGGTAGGGATTCCCTGGTGGCGCAGTGGTTAAAAGTCTGCCTGCGGGAAGATCCCACATGCCGCGGAGCAACTAAGCCCGAGCGCCACAACTACTGAGCCTGTGTGCCACAACTACTGAAGCCCGCACACCTACAGCACCATCTTCCCTTGTGACTCCAGGATACTTCTGTACAAATGGCAATTTTTGAAACTGCCTCTTGGTATGTTTCTTGATGGAGGTCTTGCTGTTCTTTTCCTCTGTGCATTTTAATAGTCAGGTGCTAGAGGGAAACTGGCTATTTTCATTTATTTATTTTATTTGAGTGGGATAATGACATCTTTATTTTGGACTACCTCGGAAAGAAATGTAGCATTTCCTTCCTCCCCCCAGTTTTATTGAGATATAATTGACATACAACACTGTATAAGTTTAAGGTGTACAGTATAATGATTTGACTTACATACATCATGAGATTATTAGCACAAGTTTCGTGAACATCGATCATCTCATATAGATACATAAATAAATAGAAAAGAATTTTTGTGTGTGATGAGAACTCTCAGGATTTACTCTCTTAACTTTCATATGTAACATACAGTTGTGTTGATTATATTTATCGTGTTGTACATTACATCCCCAGTACTTATTTGTCCTGTAACTGGAAGTTTGTATCATTTGATTGCCTTCATCCATTCCCCCACCCCACCACAAATCTGGTCTCTTTTGCTATGAGTTTGTGTGTTTCTTTTTGAAGTATAATTGACCTACAACACTCAGTTAGTTCCTGTTACATAGTGATTGGGTATTTCTATATATTTCAAAATGATTTCCAATATAAGTCTAGTTATGATATGTCACCAAAGATGTCATATAGGTATTGATTATATTCCCCACACTGTACATTTCATACCTGTGACTCATTTATTTTGCAAGTGGAAATTTGTACCTCTTAATTTCCCTCACCTACTTCTTTCCTTCTTCCACCCCCCTTCCCTCTGGCAACCACATGTGTTTTCTCTGTATCTGTGACTTTGTTTCTGTTTTGTAATGTTTATTCACTTGTTTTCTTTTTCAGATTCCACACATAAGTGAAATCATACAGTGTTTGTTGTCCTCTGTCTGACTTATTTCACGTACCATAGTACCCTCTAGGTCCATCCACGTTGTCACAAGTCGTGATATTTCATTCTTTTTTATGGCAGAGTAATATTCCATTGTGTGTATATATATATATATATACATATATATATATATATATACGTATATATATATGTATATATATATATATACAACTTCTTTATTCATCTATTGATGGGCACTTAGGTTGCTTCCATATATTGGCTAATGTAAGTAATGATGCAATGAACATACAGATGTATATATATTTTCTAATTAGTGTTTTTGTTTTCTTTGGATAAATACAAAGGACTGGATCATATGGTAGTTCTATTTTTAATTTTTTGAGGAATCTCCGTACTGTTTTCCATAGAGGCTGTATCACTTTACATTCCCACCAACAGCACACAAGGGTTCCTTTTTCTCCACATCCTCACCAACACTTGTTATCTGTTGTCTTTTTGATAAAAGCCATTCTGACAGGAGTGAGGTGATATCTCATTATGGTTTTGATTTGCATATCCTTGATGATTAGTGATGCTGAGCATCTTTCAATATTCCTGTTGGCCATTTGTACACCTTCTTTGGAAAAATGTCTATTCAGACCACCTGCCTTTTTTTTTTTTTTTTTTGCAGTACGCAGGGCTCTCACTGTTGTGGCCTCTCCCATTGTGGAGCACAGGCTCTGGACGGGCAGGCTCAGCGGCCATGGCTTATGGGCCCAGCCACTCCATGGCATGTGGGATCTTCCCGGACCGGGGCATGAACCCGTGTACCCTGCGTCGGCAGGCGGACTCTCAACAACTGCGCCAACAGGGAAGCCCGGATATTCTTTATTTTTATTTATTTTTAATTTTTGGCCATGCCACATGGCTTACAAGATCTTAGCTCCCCGACCAGGGATTGAACCCAGGCCCCGGCAGTCAAAGTGCAGAGTCCTAACCACTGGACCGCCAGGGAATTCCCTAATTGGATATTCTTCGGAATTTCTTCTTGTTAAAATGAGGAAATAGGACCATTCTGGATGTTTTTTGAGGTGCTGGGGTTGGGGACCTGGGCTAGGGCCAGTCAAAGTGAGCACCCCCCCGTCCCCCCATTTTGACTTTCCCTCCTTCCTTACGAATATTTCAGTCCTGGTGAAATCCCTGCAGGTGACCAGTTGCGTTAAAAGGAGGGTAGGCAAGAGAGAAAAAAAGAAAAAAGAGCTCTGTTGCTTGACCTTGTGATGGGGGCTGAGGAAGGGGATGTAAGGAACTCATCTGCACATGAACCTGAGTCCTGTTTTTCCTTTCTCTTAGAAAGCCCAGCGAGCCAGAGCCATCTCCTTGTACCCGCCCCCCCCCCCCCCCCGACTACTATCCAGAGGACGTGCTGAGCTGCCAGCTCCCCTCAATACCCAGCTCCCTAAACCGGATCGATAGCTCCGGGCCCAGCTGTCGACATCGATTTCTTTTTCCCCTAGAGCCTCCTTTCCACTTACTATGAAAAAATATCCTTTGTTTCACCCTTTGTCTCTCTTGTTCATGGGTGAGGTGGACAGAGACTTTTCTTTGGTCTCTACCTTGTCTCCATTTTTTTTCCTAAACCAAGATTCTTGGGCCTGGAATAGGAGGAGGTGGTGCTCCAAACCTGCAATTCTCAATAGCAGCTCTAATTTTGTCTGGGGGCCGTGCTTCAAATGGGTCTAGGCATATCAATTACATACCCGTGCCTGAATGCCACCACTTAAGTGTCTTGTGTCCCTTGATTTTGAAAGCCAGCTTGTGGGTAGGAGACATGTTTTGTACGCCTGGAGTCTAAAATATTGGCATGTAAATGTTAGGAATTCAGACATTTACCTTAAGACCTACCCTTGGCGTGGTGGGGGGGCGTGGGTAGGTGGAGACAGCTCACTGCAGTTGAAAATTATATTTACACCATCGCACCCAGGGTCCCCGCCCCATAGATTCATGCTGATATCTGAGAAGGAGCAAGTGTGACATTGATCAAGGCAAACCATAAATTATCAACTTCAAAGTAAGTATTAATTGCCTCATGACAGTTTCCATTATCCTCCTTTCCTAAAAAAGCGAATTCAGCACGAGCTTAGGGCTGGGTCTTGATCATGGGGCATGCCGCTAGTTGGCAGACTTGGCTTTGCAAGGAGATTGGGAGAAATGAGGGCTCTGGTAATGGAAGCACACTCAGCCTTTTGTGAGGAGGGTACAAATTGCATCACTCTCAGGGCCTGAAACTGTGGACATCAGGAGGCCGAATGCCTCTGCAGGGGAGGTTGATTCCTTTTCCTACAGGTAAAATGGCTCAGTGATCAGGCTTTGGTGGGAGCTTTGAGTCTTCAGCCCTCTGAAGGAAAGAGTTCTTGGGCAGGATGGAGCTTTAAGGGCTGAGGAGCTGAACCTGGGCTGATGTGCACTGCCTGTAGCTGGACGATACAAGGCCCAGTGGAGGGCATGGCCACCAAAAGGCTGGTCTTCTCTGGGATGAACTCTGGGTGCTTTTTTGGGCTGGCCACTCCACTGCTCTGAGCCTATGTCCCAAATCTGTAAAATGAAGGGTGTGAACTGGATGACCCCAAAAGTCCCTTGCAGTTTGGAGACCACCATGGTCTCTTCCTTTAAGCTAGGTACAGAAAACAAAGGCACTTTGCCTGGAAGAGCCACATGACCCAATGGGACTGGTTCTCTGTGGTTGCCAGCCTTCTACTGCAGGGTCTGTGAACATTTGTCTCTTTTGCCGAATGAAGGTATCTTGTGTAAGTGTTCCACAAAGGAAAATGAGAATATGCCTGCTAAGAAAGATGATCTGGTGAAGGTAAGGATTCACTCTCACTGGGACACCCCACTGCTTTGGCTTAATGGGAGGGAGTGGAAAGTCTCAGATGAATCCCAAAGTAAAAGTAATGTCTTACAGCATTCTTAGGATGAGGTGTATGTCATGAGGTTTATGTTATCATAGCAGCTGACTCCTGAGGTGTCCACTCAAGGTTTTGGGAACCCCAGTCCATGTCATGGGCTACAGGAAGTCAAATGAGACCAACTTGGGCTTACCAGTCAGGAAATCCAGTGAAGAACTCTCTTTTAGCTCCACTATTTCACTTCCAGGATTCCAACAAGTAAACTAAAGATGACTGTGATAGGTAGAATAGTTAGTTGAATCCAGGAAGTTGAAAACCATATTCTTCTCAGCTCTACCTGCTTATTTCTTGTTGGGAAAGTCAGATAACACTACAGATAACTGAGTGTCCCTAGGGTGCTAGATAACTAGAAATGGGTAGAGATAAGTAGAAAAACTTATAGACGTCCAGAACCTGGAAAACACGTTTTTTTTTTTTCAAATTTAAATACAAATTACTTGTGGAAAAATGAGCAAAGAGTATGGTTATCTAGTGGTACCTAGGTAATTAGTGAAATGAAGGTAACTAGAAACAAGCGGAATAAATACTTTAGATGAGGCTGTTAAGAAAAACATTATTCTGGGACTTCCCCTGGCCGTCCAGTGGTTAGGGTTCGCACTTCCACCGTGGGGAGCACGGGTTTGATCCCTGGTGGGGGAACTAAGATCCCACATGTCGCACGGCCAAAAAAAGAACTAAAGAAAAAGAAAAACATTATTCTGAAATATAACTTTTATTTCTTGTGATAATAATGAGTATTATCAGTGAGTAGTGGTACCTATGTATTTATTTAATTAGGGGAAACTAGATATTCCTTAGAAGAATAATTTGAAGCCACGAAGCTGAAATCCATTTCTCTCACAACTAAATATTAATTCTTGTTGCAGTAATGAGTTAGACTATAGATAACTGTTGGTACCTAGGTAATTTGTCTACTATGGACAGCTAGAGAAAACCAGGAATCTATAAACCTGGACGTTGAAAACCACTCCTCACAGCACAGTCTTATCTCTTGTGGGAATAAAGATTTAGTACTATGGATAACTACTGGTAACGAGGTAACTACCTAACTACAGACGACTACAGATAAGTACTTGTAGCCAGAATGTGGAAAACACAATCTTCTCAACCCAAACTTCTCATTTCTCATTGAAATGCTTCATCAGTAATAAGATAACTATTAGTAACCAGGTAAGTAATATACCAGATATCTAGAACAGTTTGAATCTAGGATGCTAGAAAGCACCCTACTCAGTTCTTATGTTTTGAATATTCAGTTAGTAATGTAGAAAATGACAATTGCTTAGGTAAGATTTAAATAGAGATAATCATGTAAAAACAGAATAAAAATTTGAAGCCAGAAAGCTAAAAACATTCTTCTTAACTGTTAGTGCTTATCAAAACCACAATGAGATACCACTTCACACCCAGTAGGATAGCTGCTACCAACAAAACAGAAAATAAGCGTTGGTGAAGATGTGGAGAAGTTGAAACCCTGTGTATTACTGGTTGGAATATAAATGGTGCAGCCACTATGAGAAAAGGTATAGTGGTTCCTCAAAAAATTAAACAGAATTATCACATGATCCAGCAATTCCACAGCGGTTCCCTAAGAACTGAAAGCAAGGACTTGAATACACATTCATAGCAGCATTAATCACAATAGCCCAAAGATGGAAACAACCCAAATGTCCATCGACAGATGAATGGGCAAACAAAATGTGATGTATACATACAATAGAATATTATTCAGCCTTAAAAAGGAATGAAATTCTGACACATGCTACAACATGGATGAAGCTTGAAGACGTTAAGCTAAACGAAATAAGCCGGACACAAAAGGACAAATATTGTGTGATACCATTTATATGAGATACCCAGAGTAGTCAAATTTATAGAGACAGAAAGTAGAACAATAGTCCCCAAAGGCTGGGAGAAGTGGTATTTGGGAGTTTTTGTATGGAGTTTGGGAAGGTGAAAAAATTCTGGAGATGGATGGTGGTGATGGCTGCACAACAATGTGAATGTACTTAATGCCCCTGAACTATACCCTTAAAAATGGTTAAGATGGTAAGTTTTATTTATGTGTATTTTATTGCAATAGAATAATATTAGTCTTAATTTTTCTTGGAATAATGATTTCGTACTATAGACATTGGCACTAGGTGTCTAGTTACTTAGAGATATCTAGAAGAAGTAGTTGAAGTTAGGAGCTTAAATGTAGGTTCTTCTGGACCCTAAATTCTTTTTCTCCTGGTAGATTAATGAGTTAATAATATAGCTAAATAATAGAACTTAGGTTACTAATTACCTAAACAATATTAGTATACGGAGTTGAAGCCCTGAATTGGAAAACATATCCTTCTCAATCTAACTTTATATTTCGTGTTGAAAGAACTCATAAGTCTGAGATGAATAGTGGTACATAGATAACTAGTTTACAGGAGGTATCTAGAGATAACTACTAGTACTCATTGAAGTCAGAAAGCTGAAAACTACATTCTTCTAAAATGTAAATTCTTATTTGCTTTTGGAATAATGAGTTAGTACTGCCGACTGAAAAAAATGCACAACCTAAAAGTTGAGAATTATGTTTTATTTGGTAGACAAAACTGAGGACTTCAGTCCAGAAGACAGCTTCTCAGGCCGCTCTGAGGGACTGCTCCAGGGAGGTAAGGGAGGAGCCAGGATATACAGGGTTTTTTGCAACAAAAACCAGGTAGTCAGAACATCAAAAGATTACTGTGAATTAAAGAAACCATACATCTCAAGTTATTGAGACGCGCTTCTCTCCGTATGGGAAGATGCAAAAGTCTGGGCTCATTGAAATCATTCCTTTGATAGGCACCTTAGCTATCTAGGGCCAGTTTCCTGCTTTTCTCCATCCTGAATCCCCTCAGGGTGCACTGTTGTGGGTGGCTGTAGTGGCTGCTGGCTTGATGGCTGCAGCATCCCTTGTTTACTGATATGGCAGGCGACAGTTTTCATCCACAGTACCATAGATATGTAAGGGGACCTAGATGATTTGTTAGCTATAGATAACTAGTGATAACTAGAATAACCAGTCCAAACCAGTAAGGTGAAGACCACAATCTTCTGTCTAAATTCTTATTCCTTGTTCTAATAACGAGTTGATTGTACAGATATCCAGTGGAATCTAGGTAATTTGTTAACTAGAGCTACCTAGACTAAACCAGAAAGATGACTTGTAGACGTTGTTTTGCAGCACCGTAGAGAGTATCTGGGTCAGAGGGCACCAAAGGGCAGCAGTGGCTTGTGGTCTTATTGGCCCAGGGCTCATCTTACTGATGGCTAGCAGATGTTAGGCACAATTTCATGGGGAAGGTAAAACAGCCAGGCTCTAAATGGATAAAAATATGGCTAATTTGGATATGTTTTAAACAATTGGATGTGTAAAAATTTGTTTGGCTCCAGAAGGCTTTTGAGGTAATGGGTCTCAGCCTCCAGTGAAGAAATAAACACCTAGCGGCCAATAGACAGTGGCCATTTTTGGCTCATTGGTATAACGTAAGTTAAAGTCCCCAAGCTGAAAGACACCATCCTCTCAACCCTAAATTCATATTTCTTGTTGGAATGAAATATTAGTACTAGAGATAACTAGTAATACCTAGACAACTACTTTACTAGAGTTAAGTAGAGGTGACTAAGAAAACTGATGAATCCAGGAAGTTGTAAAATCATTCAACACTAGCTTCTTTGCATCTAAATGCAAAACAAATGCAATGCATGAAACAGATACCTATTCTAAAAGCAGCTATAAAAGACATTTGGGACAATTGCGGAAATTGGAATATGGACTAGATATATGCTAATATTACTACATTATTGTTAATTTTATTAAGATGTAATAGCATTGTGGTTATGTAGGAACATTTCTTTTTTAAGGGGATGTATAGTGGAATCTTTTAGAGTTATAAATGTCATGACAACTGTAACTATTTTTGCAAGGTTCCCGAGACAGACAGAGAAAGCAAATATGACAACATATAAAAAATTTTGAAATACAGGTGAAAGTTGTGCCGGGGCGTTGTTGTTCCTGTGTGTTTGAAATGACTTGACATCCAACCCTGTTATTTGTTCAGCTTCCTCCCAGTTTAAAGAACTAGTGTAGGAAGAATCATCTGAAACTTATGACCAATTTCTCCTCCCGTCCTCCTTGGACCTGATGAGGGATGTGGTGACTTGGTCCCGGCTGTGCTGCCAGCTGTGATAGGAGACCAGACGCCACCACGGGAATGTGTGCCAGCTGCAATTATATGGAGATTCTCTCCCTATAAGATGTCGGGATGTGTGAACTTGACAAACCAGGATAAAAGCCTCTTCATTTTAATGGTAATTTTATTTCAACAGAGATTAATATGCCAGGCACTCTTCTAGGTTCTGGGGATACAACAGTGTACAAAAGACACAAAAACCTCTGTCTGCATGGAGCTTTCATTCTGCTGGTGGGGATACAGGCAGGGAATACGCAAAATAAATAAGGACATTATGAAGTGAGGAGAGCTAAAGAGAAGAAATGGAGCAGGGACATGGTGTAAAAGGTTTCCAGGAAGGGGGTAGGCGATGAAATTTTAGTTGGGGTGGGCAAAAAAGGCCCCCTGGTGAATTGTTTTTGAGGAAAGTCCTGAAGAGGGCGAGAGAGCAAGCTGTTGCAGATATCTGGGGGGAAGGCGTTGCAGGCAGAAAGAATAGCTAGGTGACTTCTACCCCTGAGCAGAGCATGGAGATCATGGGTCACAAATGGAGACCGTATAAGTCGCCTCTCTCTTGTTTCCCTGGCGCATATCTTTGATTAGTCATTGAGCACTTTCCCACAGTACCCAGATACAGCCTCAGAATCTTCCTGAACACCGTGTATTAATTTGCTATTGCTGCCATAGCAAATGACCACAAACGTAGTCACTTAAAGTAACACAAATTTATTCTCTCCCATTTCTGTGTGGGTTGGCAGCCCAGGTAAGATGTAGCTCAGCTAGATCCTCTGTTGGGTGTCACAAGGCTGAAATCAAGGTGTCAGCTGCATTCCTTCCTGGAGGCTTTGGGGATAAATTTACTCCCAAGGTCATTCAGATTGTTAGCCAGATTCAGTTCCTTGTGGTGTGGGACTGAGGACCTCGCTTCCTTGTTGCCTGTCAGCTGGGAGTCAGTTTTTGCTACTAGACACTGCCCTCATTCCCTCTCATGCTTTTCTTTCTTTTTTAAAGCATATTTATTTACTTATTTGGTTGCACTGGGTCTTAGTTGTGGCAGGCGGGCTCCTTAGTTGTGGCATGCGAACTCTTTAGTTGCGGCGTGCATGTGGGATCTAGTTCCCTGACCAGGGATCGAACCTGGGCCCCCTGCATTGGGAGCACAGCGTCTTAACCACTGTGCCACCAGGGAAGTCCCCCTTCTCATGCTTTTCATGTGGCCTTCCTTCAACAAGAGCTGGCCAAGTTCCTCTTACTTTTTTTTTTTTTTTTTTTTTCGGTACACGGGCCTCTCACCGCTGTGGCAACTCCTGCTGCGGACACGCAGGCTCAGCGGCCATGGCTCAGGGGCCTAGCTGCTCTGCGGCATGTGGGATCCTCCCGGACCAGGGCACGAACCCGTGTCCCCTGCATCAGCAGGCGGACTCTCAACCCCTGTGCCACCAGGCAAGCCCCCTCTTACATTTTGACTCTCCAACTGCTCTATCTGCTACATGTCTCTTGCCTCCAGCCAGGGAAAGTTCTTGACTTTGAAGAACTCATGTGGTTAGATTAGCCCCATCCAGCTAATCCAGAATAATTTCCCTATGTTAAGGTCCATAACCTTAATTATATGTGCAAAGTCCCTCTTTGCAGATGGCATATAAGATAACATATTCGCAGGATACAGGGATTCGGGCATGAACATCTCTGGTCAGCTATTCCATCTACCACATTGCAATCCAGAAAGTCATCACTTGTTGGCATAGGAAGAGGAGATGAAACTTGTTTGATCTAGGTAACGATAGGGAAACTTAGGCCTTTTACATCCATATATCTGGACTTTGACTCAGCCCATTGCAACCTATGTGTTAGTTTTCTATTGCTGTACCACAAACTTAGCTGCTTAGACCAACACAAATGTATTATGTGATAGTTTCCTTGTGTCAGGAGTTTGAGCATGGCTCAACTGGATCCTCTGCTCAGGGTCTCACAGCCCGTAATCAGAGTGTCAGTCAGGCCAGGAACTCTTAAAATTTTCACATTTTGGTGTGTTTTGGTAAAAGGCATAAAAGAAGGAAAATTCTTTATAAAATAAATCCAAAGCTGTGTTTTTATTCTTTCTCTTCGTTGCGGTGCGCGGGCTTCTCATTGCGGTGGCTTCTCTTGTTGCAGAGCATGGGGCTCTAGGCACACGGGTTTCAGTAGTTGTGGCACGTGGGCTCCAGAGCGCAGGCTAAGTAGTTGTGGCGCACAGGCTTAGTTGCTCCATGTTACGTGGGATCTTCCCGGACCAGGGATTGAGCCCGTGTCCCCTGCATTGGCAGGCAGATTCTCAACCACTGCGCCACCAGGGAAGTCCGTGGGATAGGTATTTAAAGGCAAGCATGGGGGCTTCCCTGGCGGTCCAGTGTTAAGACTCCAGGCTTCCACTGCAGGGGGTGCGGGTTCAATCCCTGGTCCGGAAACTAAGATTAAAAAAAGAAAGAAAGAAAAAAAAAAAGCAAGCACGAACAGAACATGGTGTATTTCATTTCACCTTCAACTCCAAACACTGAGTATTTGTGGTTTTCTCCCCCTCAGAAAGGAGCTTACAAGATGCATGTGTGTGACTGAAGCCAGAATATAGGTCAGTAAACCTGAAAAAATTGTGGAGGCAACCATTCTAAAACCTGCTTCAGGACTTACCTTTGCCCTAGATATTCTGAAGTTGTGTGTTTTGTTGCCTTTTCCATGTTTGGGGAATAAGTTTTGAACTTTGGGTCTTTGTGAGTGGAAACTGGGATATGTAAACCCCAGCTTCTGGGAATTTCCTATTACCACCAGAAACATGATTTCCTAAAGGAAAAAGAAAAATAGAACTGAACCACTTCTTCTAGTCTCTGTATACAATTAAATATATATATGGATAATTTATAAGTAACACATAAAATCTGGCAACCACCTGTATGTACTCTGTATCTATAACTCTGTTCTGCTTTGTTTGTTCATTTGTTTTTTTAGATTCCACATATAAATGAACTCATACAGTATTTGTCTTACTGTCTGACTTATTTCACTTAACATAACACCTCCTAAGTTCATCCATGTCGTTGCACATGGCAAGATTTCATTCTTTTTTATGGCTGAGTAATGTCCCATTGTGTATATATACATCTTCTTTATCTATCCATCTATTGATGGGCATTTAGGTTGCTTCCATATCTTGACTATTGTGAATAATGCCGCAATGAACTTAGGGGTGCATATATCTTTTCTAATTAGTGTTTTTGCTTTCTTTGGATAAATACCCAGGAGTAAAATTGCTGGGTCATATGGTAGTTCTATTTTTAATTTTTTGAGGAATATCCATACTGTTTTCCATAGTGGCTGCAGCGATTTACATTCCCACCAGCAGTGAACGAGGATTCCCTTTTCTCTACATTCACTACATGTTTTTTAAAAATTAGAATCAGATTTGAGTAACATAAGCATAATCCTCTGAAATGTAGCCTGTCCAACTATGATTTCTGTCCCATCGATCTGCTAGATTCTAGCAGTCTATGAAATGCTACCACAAATTTTTTTCTTTCACTCAAACCATAGTACCAGATTGACAGACCATTGATGACATAATTGCCTGAGAGTTGCAGTAGTGAAATGTTGGAAATATTTCTACTAAAAGGCATATATATCTAAGTTGACTATTGGATATCACCAAATTTTGAGCACTTTCTCTAGCTATCCCCAAAATTGAGCCTAAGCATCCTTAAATTTGGTGGACAATGAACTTAAAACATAATTTACTTAGGGACTTCCCTGGTGGCACAGTGGTTAAGACTCCACGCTCCCAACGCAGGGGGCCTGGGTTCGATCCCTGGTCCGGGAACTAGATCCCACATGCATGCCTCAACTAAGAGTTCGCATGCCACAACTAAGGAGCCCTCGAGCTGCAGCTAAGGAGCCTGCCTGCCGCAACTAAGACCCGATGCAACCAAATAAATAAATAAAATAAATATTTTTTTAAAAACTTCCTATTTAAAAAAACCCCCAGAAAACATAATTTACTTATATTTTACAATGAAAAAACAACCAAAATGGAAATCAAAGACATCTGGGAGTTCTATAACAAGTCATTAAATCTTCTTTCATGACATAACATACACAAGTACGTAGCACAATGTCTAGCCACAGAAGAAGCCCTCAGAAATGTTCACTACTGTTACTCCATAATATATCCTTATCACCACGGTGTATTACCTGTGGAATATGTGGCATAATGGAAAGAGGCCTGATTAGGAATCACACATTCTGGTTCTTTAAGAGACACACACTGAAATATTTACAGATGAGATGATGTCTAGATTTGCATCTAAATAATCAAGGGGCAGATGCAAGTGTGTTGGAGAACTGGTTAGGGTGTTGATGAAACAACACTGGTGATGGATAATTGTTGATACCGCGTGAGGAGTACATGGGGTTTATCCTAAGATTCTCTCTGCTATTATTTTGAATAATTAAAAAAACATGTTTTTAAATGATCAGGGTTACAAACAAATGCTGACAAAGGCAGGCCGATAATTTAATAGCAAGGAGCGTGGGGACTGGCAAATTGGGGAAGAATACGTCTCTTCCAAAGAAGATGGCCCATACTCAGCTCCAGCTCAGTGTTGCCAGGCAGGAATGTTGGGCCAGGACTGCCAGATTTTCCCAGTTTTTCAAGACTGGCCCCAAATCAAAATGTTTATATGAAACCTTCCATTCTTTAAATGTTGGCAACTAACTGAAATATGTTTTATCGAAAAGCATGCTGCCTATCTAAAACAGGTCTGTGGAATAGACTCAGTCTGCAGCTGCCAATTTGCAGCCTCTGCCTGAGAAGCTAATAACATTAAACAATTTTCATTTTCTGGAGCAGAAGAATGTAATTGAAAGCACACCTAAAGCTAACAATCATAGGATGCCACTGTTCTGCCCTGTTGTGTCTCATTGTAAGTCCTGCTCCCATACATGCTTTGGTCTCTCCCCTCCATCCCTGCCTGTGAGTTTCTCTAACTTGATCCTTCACTCTGCTTACCTAGTTCTGATCTCAACTTTCTGACCACTGAGGACTAAGACATCACGAGTGTCCAGGACAGGAAGTCCCATGGTAATGAACCAGGTCCCACTTGTCCTAGTCATACTTGCTGGCGAATTTTGGAGCTGTTATTAGTGATAAGCATGCATCTTGGGAGAGTCTTTTTTGTTAAATAAATTTATTTATTCATTTATTTATTTTTGGCTGCGTTGGATCTTCGTTGCTGTGCACCGGCTTTCTTCAGTTGCGGCGAGCGGGGGCTTCTCTTCGTTGCAGTGCACGGGCTTCTCATTGCGGTGGCTTCTCTTGTTGTGGAGCACGGGCTCTAGGCGCGCGGGCTTCAGTAGTTGTGGCACGCAGGCTCAGTAGTTGTGGCACACAGGCTCAGTAGTTGTGGTGCACGGGCTTAGTTGCTCCACGGCATGTGGGATCTTCCCGGACCAGGGATCAAACCCGTGTCCCTTGCATTGGCAGGCAGATTCTTAACCACTGCACCACCAGGGAGGCCCCTTGGGAGAGTATGAAGAAACATTATGCCTCAGGGACAAGGTAACTGGCTGGGAAGGTCAGAGTACCCTGGAGAAGAAAAAGGGGATTTTATGAATCCCCTTTTGTCCCTCATGTGGTCAAGAACGTTTTCCTGAAGTTCAGCAGTTTTTTTCAATCTCCTTTGTTTCTTTTCTTCTGTTAAACGAAGTAAAATTTAATTATAATACTCTATATTTTAAAAGTGTATGTGGTATGATTCCAGTCTTATTAGATTCTCCTGCTGCACACACGGCCCCATTCACCCTCTCTTCTTCATCCTTGTGTGCATAGGGATGTCGGAGGGAAGGTACATCAATATCATCAACCCTGATTATCTCATCTTCATCAGATGTGAGTAGATTTGTTCTTTTTACTTTGGACCTTTATGAAGTCCTTGTATTTTCATAATGCCAATTATCATTTTATGACTAAAATGAAGTATTACATAAAGGAACAACTAGTATATATCCAGGGCTGTCTTAAATTTCCTGCTCCCCTTTCTAAGGCTGGGATTACATATGCAAATCCCCTCCCCCTGAGTTTTCCTTTTACTTTATCAGTGTAGACACAGAAAAACTTATATCCTATAAAAACCAACTGTAAGAAGTCATTTTTGAGGCAATCAGGGAATTTGGAATACAAGTGACTGGGTGATGGCACCAAGGGATTATTATTACCATTCAGGTGCCTGGATGGCACTGTGGTTATGTAGGAAAAAAAGTCTGTATTTTGTAGAAAGTGCATACACATAAAGATATAGGGATGAAAATACATGTTGTGTTGAGTTTCTTTTAAATTAGCACAGCAAGAAGAGGAGAGTGAGTGGGGAGGGGAGGAGTAGAAAAAGACAGAAAGAAAGAAGGGAGGGAACAAAGGAGAGAGGGAAGAAAGAAAACAGGATAGATGAAGCAAGTTTAGCAAAATCCTGATATTGAATCTGGATGATGATTTCTATGGGGGTTCATTATTGCATTACTGTATTCTTTCTACTCTTGTGTATGTTTGAAAATTTCATGATAAATGGTATTTAAAAAATAAAGACAAATCCCTTAGCACAAATGACAATAATAAAAATCACCCCTTATAGTTTTACTCAGTTAAAATTAATAAAGTACCTTTCCACACTTCATTCTCGCTTCACAAGAATTCTGTAAGTAGCAAGACATACAAACAACCTGAGTGTCCATTGATGGATGAATGGATAAAGAAGATCGGGTGTACATATACAATGGGATATTTTTCAGTCACGAGAAAGAAGGAAATCCTGCCACAACATGGATGAATCTAGAGGGCATTATGCTAAGTGAAATGTAGACAGAGACTAAGAAATTAAAAAAAAGAAAAGTATTTTGTAAGATGATTATCTTTATTTTAGCTAGTAGTAGTAGGTAATGATAGTCACCCTATTTTACAGTTGGGAAACTGAAGCTCAGAGAGATGTCAGGCATGCTCAGTGTCGCGTGACAAGAACATGGGGCCAAAGTTCTTGCTATGAGAAGGGAACTAGAAGAACAGTGCTGTGCGCTGAAGCCAGATTCAGGTGTTCCAACTCTAAAGCCTGGCATCTTTACTCAACACTCTGGCCTTCTGTGTTTCGGGAGGAGATAGTTAGTGTCATCATGTACACCTTTGATTATCTGGTGAAAGGTGCACACACTCTTAAGATTTACATTCAAGTTCAAACAGACTCATGGTCTCCCCAATGGCCAACCATGGCCTCCAAGTCAGGAACCCCATGTCTGGTTGATGTACCCCACTGCAACAACTGCAATGAACTGAGCAGGGTGCCACGTTAGAGACTCTCCCCCTCTACTCCACATCCTAAGACACCACTTTCATTATCACCACCCCCAACCAAAACCATTCCAGTTATCCATGCCCAGATGCTGGCATTCTGACTCCTTCCGTAACTTTGACCTCAATCCACCTTTTAAACTTCACTTCTCATCCACTACAGTGTTATCTTCAGGTTCTCCCTCCAACTCCCTCTCAAGGCCACACTTTGCATGCACTTGACTGGCCACCCTGGCTGTGTTGGGGTTCCCTGAGACAAGCTTGCACTCATCCCTCCTGGGGCTGCTCACCTACCTTTTTTTTTTATTTTTTAAGTATACTTGATTTACACCATGCTACTTCTTTTAACTGGGATTCCCAGCACAACCTGCACAGCATCTGCCAGTGTCTGATCCAGCCTGTGATGTACAAACAACACACGACCCACAAAAACCAAACCTGCTTCTACCACAGGCTGCTAAGTACAAAGTCTTTTCAAAGATTTGAATCCTGTCCCTACCTTTGGGCCGTGTAACCGTGGGAAAGTCACTGAACCTCTCAGAGCCTCCATTTCCTTAGTTAGGAACTAAAAGAATGATGCCCCCTCCTCAGGGGACGGCTATAAGATCGATTAGCCAGGCCCTGGTGCACAGTGAGCACCCGCATGGTGTCACCAGCATGAGCAAGCACAGCTATGTGCCACTCCACAGACTCTCATATCCACTCAGGAGCAGGGGCGACACTCTGTGTCCAGCATCTTCAGTCACAGTGCAGGCCCCTGTGCAGAATGACCGCAGTCAGTCCCGACCCCTTAACTCTAGCATCAGCTAAAGTTATCTGAGCCCTCACCATGGGCCTTACTTGTATTCCTTCATGTAAATTTCACAACACGGTACAGCAGGTACCATCATGATCCCCATCCTACAGATGTGGTACCCAAAGCTCTAAGAGGTCAGCTACCTTGCCCAGGGTCACAGAGTAAGTAAGGTGTGGGGCTTGGAGGTCTGCCTCCATACTGTGGGTCCTCCTACTCCTAGGTGGGCCAGTTTGCCTCCCCAGATTGTGAGAACCTCCAGCACAATGGCCAGGTTGCCTTTCACAGGCCTTCCCACATTGCTGTCCTTTACATGCAGCAGCCAACATAGGCTTATTGCCTGAAGCACGTGTAGGTACAAGAAGACACGGCAGGGACATTATTTTCACAAGAAAATATCCTCTCTTCATTGCCAACACTCAGATGATAACCATCTTTATCTTCTCTCCTGGGCCCTCATGAAAAATAATTACTAAAAAGATGGAAGGAAATGGGAGGCAACATGGTATGGTCACTTATAAAGATTTTAACAAATTATCTCCATTAATCCTCAAAACAACCCCAAGAATTAGGTACTGTTGTTATCTCGACTTTGGAGATAAGGAAACTAAGGCTAAAGGAGAATAAGTAACTCAGGTGAGCCAGGTAGCAAGTGAGGAGACAGCAAGGTTTCTGATGTCAGTAGTTTGGCTCCAGGAAGTGCTATCCTGAGAACGTAATATCTTGGTCAAAGACAGAGGCCGTCAGATTGCAATCTCTTACCATCTTTTTGAGAGTGAATTGGCCAACCAAACATTTTTTTTTAATTTATTTTTTGGCTGCGTTGGGTCTTGTTGCTGCACGCGGGCTTTCGCTAGTTGTGGTGAGCGGGGTCTACTACTTTGTTGTGGTGCACAGGCTTCTCATTGCGGTGGCTTCTCTTGTTGCAGAGCACAGGCTCTAGAGCGCAGGCTCAGTAGTTGTGGCACACGGGCTTACTTGCTCCACAGCATGTGGGATCTTCCCGGACTAGGGATCGAGCCCGTGTCCCCTGCATTGGCAGGCAGATTCTCAACCACTGCGCCACCAGGGAAGTCCCCAACCAAACATTTGAGCTGTTTTCTTACCCATTCTCTGGGAGCATGAGGCAGGGGGTAGTTATCTATTGGGCATAGTACATGAGGTGACTAGGGTGCATGATACATTTGGGGCCCATGAACGTAGTTTAATTTCTGATATAAAATAGGGTTAATGAGAATGGTGGTCGTGCAGGTAAAATTACGATACTTCACATACATTGTCAAGCATAGGGTCCATTGTTAGAAGCTAGTCTTAATATTTAGAATATTAACACGTCCTGAAGCATCCACAAAACACTCCTTGCAGGAAGAATCTCAGGGCCCTCAATCTGGTCTGGCTCTCTGTATTTGACAATAAATAAATTTTATTTATTCCGCAGCAAGAGCTCAGGAAGCTATTTCTAGAAAAGGGAGGTTTAGAGGAAAAGGGGAGGAGGCAGCCGCAGGAAAGGGAGGAATTCGACCAGGTCCACAGCACTCGCCCAGCACAGGGAACAAGTAGGCTTTTGAAGAAGGTCTATAGCCAGACGCAGCGCAGAAGTTGCATTAGCCATAGTCAAAACCAGGACGAAGAGGAGCCCTTGCACTTTATGCATTCTCAGATGCTCTAAGCACTGTGCAGGTTTCAACTTCTGCAATCTGATGTGGATTCATTACTAAAAAGCTACAGGCCATGGACTTTCTTAAGGGGTGTGCTAGGTTGGTTTTTACCCCTGTAGTGCATCTGAGCGCCCTGCATGATCACGAAACCCAAGCTCCTGTTCCCGGAGACCCTGGGGGAGTATAGTGGACTCTAACTTTAGCCTCATTGCAAAACTTCAGAGCAAGCAAACTCCTAGCTAATCAAATACACGGCTTTTGAACTTGCAAGTCCACTTAAACACAGGTTTTTTTTTTTTTTAATTTCAATAAGTATACAGGCGGCCCTCCATATCCATGGGTATCGCATCAGCAGATGCAGAGGGCCGACTATGGGACTTGAGCATCCGCCGATTTTGGTACCCGCGGCGGGTCCTGGAACCAATCGCCTGCGGATACCTAGGGGCGACCGTTATTACTTTGATTACTGTTCCCTTCTTGGTACTGGCTGTTGGATATGGAGGGCTCGGTCAAGAGATAGTCCCCAAACGCTTCTCCAAGGTCTATGGAGCTTGGGTGAGTTCTCTCTCTTACCCTCCACAAATCGGGCACAGCCCCTTGGTCTGGGAAGACGCCCGACCCAGGGCGGAGTACTTAGTCAGTTAGGTTGCAACCTTTGACCCGGAGTTCTGCTCTCACGCATGCTCCCTACCAGCGGCCGGTTGGCGCGCAACGTGCCCCGCCCCCCGCCCGTGGCCCCTAGAAGGCCGAGGCCCTGCCGCATGCACACATCAGCTCACCCAACCCCCGGCAGTCTGTGGTAAACCCACAGGGGGCGGGCGTCATACCAGACTCCCTGAAACCCGACCAGACGCCAGAGGAGCCGGGTCGTGGGCCACCGCTCTAGCCTTTAGTCGTGAGCCGGGGGTCTCAGGAGATCCAGCGCAGCCTCCGCTGAAGCTCACAGCCTTCTCGACAGCAGTCGGGACATGGAGCGTCAGCCGCAGAGCAGCTACGATGCCTATGCCATCGCCTGCGCAGCCGTCGCCAGCTTCTTCAAGCTGAGTGTCGACGAGGAGCGGGAAGAAGCGCACGGTCAGTGGCGGGCGGGGCACTCGCTTTATAAGATTCCAGGAAAGGAACTTTCCCAGGGCGGGGCGAACGCCAGGACCCCCCTCAGACGCAGCCCCTCCACAGAGCTGGGCTCCCTCGACGGCCTGATCTTTCTCTTTGGGTTTCCTCCCTTTCAGAGGTGAAGCCCGCGGAGATCTCGCCTCCCGGAGACGGGGGAGAGGAGCAGAAGGCTCAGTCCGAACCGGAGCAGGGAGCAGCCGCGGAAGGGAAAGAGGCGGGAGACGAAGGAGAAGGAGAGGAAGGCTGCGATGTCAGCGTCGGAGCCGCCGGCCCCGCGGACGGCGAAAGCCGCGAGGCCGAGGCCGAGGCCGAGGCCGGGGCGGGCGGCGGCCTAGGCGGAGAGCAGGGCGATGAGGAGCAGCCCCCGCGGGCCGCCGTCGAGGGTCCCGAGGCCGCAGATGGGCAGCGGTGCGCCCCCTACTCCAGGCTCACGAAGAGGCAGCTGCAGGACCTGGAGCGCGTTTTCCGGCATACTCAGTACCTCAGCGTGCCCATGCGGTAAGCGGGCGTCTCGGGTGGCGCGGGCTGCTGCGCGGGTGGCGGGCGGCGGGCGGCGCTCTCGTGGGTCCCCCTCCTCAGCTCCGGACCTGAAAGCCCCGGGGCCTGGCGGCGGCCCGGCCCCTCTGGCGCACTCGGGGCCTAGGACGGGGGCGGGGGCTCTGCCTGGTGGGAATCGAGGTCGATATTTCCCTGTGGTGTTTGAATAAGTCACGTTGCGGAGCTTTGTCGGCCGCGGGTTAACATAAATAACGAGTCGCCTGAGGCGTGGTGGAGCAAATGCGGAGTTGGAGGCTACTTTTATCTGAAGTTTTGATCATCAGTTATTCATGGATTATATTTGCATTAATTTAAACACTACATTAAAACATCCTCGGGCTTCCCTGGTGGCGCAGTGGTTGAGAGTCCGCCTGCCGATGCAGGGGACGCGGGTTCGTGCCCCGGTCCGGGAGGATCCCACGTGCCGCGGAGCGGCTGGGCCCGTGAGCCATGGCCGCTGAGCCTGCGCGTCCGGAGCCCGTGCTCCGCAGCGGGAGAGGCCACAGCAGTGAGAGGTCCGCGTACCGCAAAACAAACAAACAAACAAAGAACATCCTTTATCTTGATTACTAAATTTTTAAAACTAAATCAAGTTATTTATTTATGGCTGCATTGGGTCTTTGTTGCTGCGCTCGGTCTCTGGGCGCGGGCTTTCTCTAGTTGCGGCGAGCGGGGGCTACCCTAAGGTGCGTTGCGCGGGCTGCTCATTGTGGTGGCTCCTCTTGTTGCAGAGCGCGGGCTCTAGGCGGGTGGGCTTCCGTAGTAGTTGTGGCACGTGGGCTCAGTAGTTGTGGCTCACGGGCTCTAGAGCGCAGTCTCGGTAGTGGTGGCACACGGGCTTAGTTGCCCCGCGTCATGTGGGATCTTCCCGGACCATGGCACGGACCTGTGTCCCCTGCATTGGCAGGTGGATTCTTAACCACTGTGCCACCAGGGAAGCCCGATTACTGAATTTTTAGTTACCCCAAAGTTTGTGCCTGAGGTAGAATTGTTCCCTAAAGCAAACTTCAGTGTGGAGAATGAATGGGTTGCTGAGTACCTGTGAATGTGGCTAAAATTTAAAAAGCTATCATTTACATTGTGCTTACTGTGTGTTAAGCACTTGTTTTAAAGGCTTTTTCTACATACTGTCATTGAATCTTCACAACCCCTTGTGAATGTGGTAGCCACTGTTATTATCCCCACTTAACCTGTGAAAAAGCTGAAGCTCAGAGAAGTGATGAGACTTGCCCAAGATGGCACAGCTGGAATGTGGCAGAGCTGGGATTCGATCCTAGGAGGCTGTTCAGTAGGCAAGGCCAGAGGTGATGGTGTGTTGGTCCAGGGTAGTGGCGATGGAGAGAAGTGAACAGATTAAAGAGATATTTAGCAGGTAAAATTGATAGCAATTCATGGTAATTTGAACATGGGGGTAAAAGGAAATGTTTAAGAAAAATGTATAAATTTCTGATTTGCCCAAATGAATGGCTGCTGGTATATTCACTGAGCTAGGGAATATTGAAAGACAATAAAAGAAGCTTGCAAGAGACAGAGGAGGAGTGTTTGGAGAGGCTGTTTGTAGGCAAACCCGTATCGTGGAAGCCTGGATGGCGATAGGAGACGATTCAACAAGAAGGGATGGTAACTAGCATCAACTTCGGTTTAGGATTTTCTGTTCAACTCGATTACTCCAAGTTCGGTTGCTTTTGCTGTGGTGTGATAACTGGATCAGCCCAATTTCTCCGTTTCTCAGAAGTGTCAAACTCAAGATGCCCCTTGATTTGGATGTCTAGAGCTGCCTGATAAATATTTTTTCTTCCAGTTTATTATGATACAATTAACATTCAGTACTGTACAAGTTTAAGGTGCACAGCATAATGAGTTGGCTTACGTGCATCATGAAATGATTATCATAATAAGCTTGGTGACCATCCATCATCTCATATAGATACATAATTAAACAGAAAAAAATTTTTTGTGTGATGAGAACTTTTAGGAACTCTCTTAAATTTCATATATAACATACAGCAGTGTTAATTTTATTTATCATGTTGTACATTATATCCCTAGTACTTATTTATCTTATAACTGGAAGTTTGTACCTTTTGACTGCCTTCATCCAATTTCCCCACCTCACCCCCACCTCTGGTAACCACAAATCGGATCTCTTTTTCTCTGAGTTTCCTTTGTTCGTTTACTTTCGAAGTATAATTGACCTACAACAATATGTTAGTTCCTGTTACACAACATAGTGATTCTATATTTCTATACATTTAAAAATGATCGCCGTGATACACCTAGTTACCATCTGTCACCATACAAAGATATTACATAATTATTGACTGTATTCCCCACACTGTACATTTCATACCAGTTATTTATTTTGCAACTGGAAGTTTGTACCTCTTAATCTCCCTCACCTATTTCTCTCCCTCCCCACCCCTTCCCTTCTGGCAGCCACCTGTTTGCTCTCTGTATCTATACTTCTGTTTCTGTTTAGTTATGTTTGTTCATTTGTTTTGTTTTTTAGATTCCACATATAAGTGAAATCATACAGTATTTGTCTTTCTCTGTCTGACTTATTTCACTAAGGATAATACTCTCTAGGTCCATCCACGTTGTTACAAATGGCAGAATTTCATTCGTTATTATGGCTGAGAAGCTTTCCACTGTGTGTGTGTGTGTGTGTATATATATATATATATATATATATATATATATATATATATATATATATATATATATATACCACATCTCCTTTTTTTTTCTTTGCGGTACGTGGGCCTCTCACTGTTGTGGCCTCTCCCATTGCAGAGCACAGGCTCCGGATGCGCAGGCTCAGCGGCCGTGGCTCAGGGGCCCAGCCGCTCCGTGGCATGTGGGATCTTCCCGGACCGGAGCATGAACCCGTGACCCCTGCATCGGCAGGCGGACTCTCAACCACTGCGCCACCAGGGAAGCCAGATACCACATCTTCTTTATCCATTAATCTGTTGCTGGGTACTGAGGTTGCTTCCATATCTTGACTATTGGAAATAGTGCTGCTGTGAACATTAGGGTGCATGTATCTTCTTGAATTAGTGTTTTTGTTTCCTTTGGATAACAAAAGGAGTGGAACTGCTGGACCATATGGTAGTTCTATTTTTAGTTTCTTGAGAAACCTCCACATTGTTTTCTATAGTGGCTGTATCAATTTACACTCCCCCAACAGCGTAGGAAGGCTCCCTTTTCTCCACATCCTCGCCAACATTTGTTATCCTTTTGAGGATGACCATTTTGACAGGTGTGAGGTGATCTCATTATGGTTTTGATTTGCATTTCTCTGATGATTAGCAGTGTTGAGCATTTTTTTCATGTGCCTGTTGGCCATCTGTGTGTCTTCTTTGGCAAAATGTCTATTCAGGTTTTCTGCCCATTTTTGAATTAGGTTCTTTGTTTGTTTGTTTTTTAACATCGGTTCTTTGTTTTTTTGATACTGAGTTGTATGAGCTGTTTATAAATTTTGGATATTAACCCCTTGTCAGTAATGTCCTTTGCAAAAATTTTCTCCCATTCAGTAGGTTGTCTTTGCATTTTGTATGTGGTTTCCTTTGCTGTGCAAAAGCTTTTACGTTTAATTAGGTCTCATTTGTTTATTTTTGCTTTTATTTCTTTTGCCTTGGTAGACAGATCCCCAAAAATATTGCTGCGATTTATGTCACAGAGTGTTCTGCCTATGTTTTCCTCTAGGAGCTTTATAGTATCAGGTCTTACATTTAGGTCTTTAATCCGTTTTGAGTTTATTTTTTAATATGCTGTGAGCACATGCTCTAATTTCTGTCTTTTACGTGTAGCTGTCCAGTTTTCCCAGCACCGCTTATTGAAGAGACTGTCTTTTCCCCATTGTATATTCTTGCTTCCTTTGTCATAGATTAATTGACCATAAGTGCGTGGGTTTATTTCTGGGCTCTCTATTCTGTTCCATTGATCTGTGTGTCTGTTTTTGTGCCAGTACCATACTGGGTTTTTTATTATTATTTTTTGGCCATGCCCCGCGGCATGCGCGATCTTCCCCAACCAGGGATCGAACCTGCGCCCCCTGTAGTGGAAGGGCTGAGTCTTAACCACTGGACTGCCAGGGAAGTCCATTGATGACTATAGCTTTGTAGTATACAGTAGTCTGAAGTCAGGGAGTGTGATACCTCTAGGTTTGTTATTTTTTCTCAAGATTACTTCGGCCATTCGGGGGTCTTTTGTGGTTCCATATAAATTTTGGGGTTATTTGTTCTAGTTGGTGAAAAATGTCATGTATTTTGATAGCGATTGCATTAAATCTGTAGATTGCTTTGGGTTGTATGGATATTTTAACAATATTAATTCTTCCAATCCAAGAACACGGTATATCTTGCCATTTTTTGGTATCATTTTCAAATTCCTTCATCAGTGTTTTATATATAGTTTTCAGAGTCTAGGTCTTTCACTTCCTTGATTAAGTTTATTCCTAGGTATTTTATTCTTTTTGATGCTATTTCATTTTTTATTATTATTTTAAATTAATTAATTAATTAATTATATTTTTGGCTGCGTTGGGTCTTTGTTGCTGCACGTGGGCTTTCTTTAGTTGCGGCAAGTGGGGGCTTCTCATTGCGGTGGCTCCTCTTGTTGCAGAGCACAGGCTCTAGGCGTGCGGGCTTTAGTAGTTGTGGCACACGGGCTCAGTAGCTGTGGCTCGCGGGCTCCAGAGCGCAGGCTCAGTAGTTGCGTCCCACAGGCTTAGTTGCTCCGCGGCATGTGGGATCTTCCCAGACCAGGGCTTGAACCCGTGGCCCCTGCATTGGCAGGTGGATTCTTAACTACTGCGCCACCAGGGAAGCCCTTGATGCTATTTTAAATGGGATTGTTTTCTTGCTTTCTCTCTGAGAGTATAGTGTATTATAGCGCACAGAAAAGCAGCAGATTTGTGTATATTAATCTTGAATCCTGAAACTTTACTGAATTCATTTATTAGTTCTAGCAGTTTTTTGGGGGAGACTTTAGGGTTATCGTTTTTTTTTTAAATTGAGTTATAGTTGATGTACAATATTATATGTTTCAGGTGTACAATACAGTGATTCACAATTTTTAAAGGTTACACTCCATTATAGTTATTATAAAATATTGGCTATATTCCCCATGCTGTACAATATATCCTTGTAGCTTATTTATTTTATACATAGTAGTTTGTACCTATTAATCCACTGCCCCTATCTTGTCCTTCTCCCCTGTTTCTCCCCACTGGTAACCACTAGTTTGTTCTCTATATCTATGAGACTGTTTCTTTTCTGTTGTATTCAATAGTTTGTTTTAATTTTTAGATTCCACATATAAGTGATATCATTTGTCTTTCTCTGTCCTACTTGTTTCACTAAGCATAATACCCTCCAAGTCCATCCATGTTGTTGCAAATGGCAAATTTTTATTCTTTTTAACGTCCATTGTATATATATACCACATCTTCTTTATCCGTTCCTCTATTGATGGACACTCAGGTTGCTTCCATATCTTGGCTATTGTAAATGATGCTGCTATGAACATTGGGGTGCATGCATCTTTTTGAATTAGTGTTTTTGTTTTTCTCAGATATATACCCAGGATTGAAATTGCTGGGTCATATGGTAGTTCTATTTTTAGTTTTTTGAGAAACCTCCATACCGTTTGCCACAGTGGCTGCACCAATTTACATTCCCACCAACAGTGTACAAGGGTTCCCCCTTCTCCACATCCTCACCAATATTTGTTATCTGTAGTCTTTTTAAGAATTAATTAATTTACTTAGTTTTGGCTGCATTGGGTCTTCAATGCTTTGCGCGAGCTTCCTCTAGTTGCAGTGAGCCAGAGCTGCTCTTTGTTGCGGTGCACAGGCTTCTCATTGCGGTGGCTTCTCTTGTTGCAGAGCACGGGCTGCAGGTGCGCAGGCTTCAGTAGTTGTGGCACATGGGCTCAGTAGTTGTGGCTCGAGGGCTCTAGAGCGCAGGCTCAGTAGTTGTGGCACACGGGCTTAGCTGCTCTGTGGCATGTAGGATCTTCCTGGACCAGGGCTCAAACCCGCGTCCCCTGCATTGGCAGGTGGATTCTTAACCACTGTGCCACCAGGGAAGCCCCTGTAGTCTTTTGGACGGTAGCTACTCTAAGGTGATATCTCACTGTAGTTGTGGTTTGCATTTCTCTGATGATTAGTGATGTCTGTTTTAATTTTTTTATATATATTTTTTTGAATTTTTGAATTTTATTTATTTTTTTATACAGCGGGTTCTTATTAGTTATCCATTTTATACATATTAGTGTATATATGTCAATACCAGTCTCCCAGTTCATCCCACCACCACCACCACCCCACTTTCCCCCCTTGGTGTCCATATGTTTGTTCTGTACATGTGCGTCTCTATTTCTGCCCTGCAAACTGGTTCATCTGTACCATTCTTCTAGGTTCCACATATATGCATTAATATATGATATTAGTTTTTTGCTTTCTGACTTACTTCACTCTATATGACAGTCTCTAGATCCATCCACGTCTCTACAAATGACCCAATTTCGTTCCTTTTCATGGCTGAGTAATATTCCATTGTACAAATGTACCACATCTTCTTTATCCATTCATCTGTCAATAGGCATTTAGGTTGCTTCCATGACCTGGCTATTGTAAATAGTGCTACAATGAACATTGGGGAGCATGTGTCTTTTCGAGTTATGGTTTTCTCTGGGAATATGCCCAGGAGTGGGATTGCTGGGTCATATGGTAATTCTATTTTTAGTTTTTTAAGGAGCCTCCATACTGTTCTCCATAGTGGCTATATCAATTTACATTCCCACCAACAGTGCAAGAGGGTTTCCTTTTCTCCACACCCTCTCCAGCATTTGTTGTTTGTAGATTTTCTGATGATACCCATCCTAACTGGTATGTGGTGATACCTCATTGTAGTTTTGATTTGCATTTCTCTAATAATTAGTGATGTTGAGCAGCTTGTCATGTGCTTCTTGGCCATCTGTATGTCTTCTTTGGAGAAATGTCTATTTAGGTCTTCTGCCAATTTTGGATTGGGTTGTTTGTTTTTTTGATATTGAGCTGCATGAGCTGCTTGTAAATTTTGGAGATTAATCCTTTGTCACTTGCTTCATTTGCAAATATTTTCTCCCATTCTGAGGGTTGTCTTTTGGTCTTGTTTATGGTTTCCTTTGCTGTACAAAAGCTTTTAAGTTTCATTAGGTCCCATTTGTTTATTTTTGTTTTTATTTTCATTACTCTAGGAGGTGGAACAAAAAAGATCTTGCTGCAATTTATCTCAAAGAGTGTTCTTCCTATGTTTTCCTCTAAGAGTTTTATAGTGCCCGGTCTTACATTTAGGTCTCTAATCCATTTTGAGTTTATATTTGTGTATGGTGTTAGGGAGTGTTCTAATTGCTTTCTTTTACTTGGAGCTGTCCAGTTCTCCCAGCACCACTTATTGAAGAGACTGTCTTTTCTCCATTGTACATCCCTGCCTCCTTTGTCATAGATTAGTTGACCATAGGTGCGTGGGTTTATGTCTGGGCTTTCTATCCTGTTCCATTGATCTATATTTCTGTTTTTGTGCCAGTACCATATTGTCTTGATTACTGTAGCTTTGTAGTGTAGTCTGAAGTCAGGGAGTCTGATTCCTCCAGCTCCGATTCTTTCCCTCAAGACTGCTTTGGATATTCGGGGTCTTTTGTGTCTCTATACAAATTTTAAGATTTTTTGTTCTAGTTCTGTAAAACATGCCATTGGTAATTTGATAGGGATTGCATTGAATCTGTAGGTTGCTTTGGGTAGTATAGCCATTTTCACAGTGTTGATTCTTCCAATCCAAGCACATGGTATATCTCTCCATCTGTTGGTATCATCTTTAATTTCTTTCACCAGTGTCTTACAGTTTTCTGCATACAGGTCTTTTGTCTCTCTAGGTAGGTTTATTCCCAGGTATTTTATTCTTTTTGTTGCCATGGTAAATGGGAATGTTTCCTTAATTTCTCTTTCAGATTTTTCATCATTAGTGTATAGGAATGCCAGAGATTTCTGTGCATTAATTTTGTATCCTGCACCTTTACCAAATGCACTGGTTAGCTCTAGTAGTATTCTGGTGGCATCTTTAGGATTCTCTATCTATAGTATCATGTCATCTGCAAAGAGCGACAGCTTTACTTCTTCTATTCCAATTTTTATTCCTTTTATTCATTTTTCTTCTCTGATTGCCATGGCTAGGACTTCCAAAACTATGTTGAATAATAGTGGTGAGAGTGGGCAACCTTGTCTTGTTCCTGATCTTAGGAAATGCTTTCAGTTTTTCACCACTGAGAATGTTGTTTGCTGTGGGTTTGTCGTATATGGGCTTTATTATATTGAGGTAGGGTCCCTCTATGCACACTTTCTGGAGAGCTTTTATCATAAATGGGTGTTGAATTTTCTCAAAAGCTTTTTCTTCATCTATTGAGATGATCATATGGCTTTTCTTCTTCAATTTGTTAATATGGTGTATCACATTGATTGATTTGCATATATTGAAGAATCCTTGCATTCCTGGGATAAATCCCACTTGATCACGGTGTCTGATCTTTTTAATGTGTTGTTGTATTCTGTTTGCCAGTATTTTGTTGAGGGTTTTTGCATCTATATTCATCAGTGATATTGCTCTGTAATTTTCTTTTTTGTGGTATCTTTGTTTGGTTTTGGTATCAGGGTGATGATGGCCTCATAGAATGAGTTTGGAAGTGTTCCTTCCTCTCAATTTTTTGGAAGAGTTTGAGAAGGATGGGTGTTAGCTCTTCTCTAAGTGTTTGATAGAATTCACCTGTGAAGCTATCTGGTCCTGGACTTTTGTTTGCTGGAAGATTTTTAATCACAGTTTCAACTTCATTACTTGTGATTGGTATGTTGATATTTACTATTTCTTCCTGGTTCAGTCTTGGAAGGTTATACCTTTCTAAGAATTTGTCCATTTCTTCCAGGTTGTCCATTTTATTGGTATAGAGTTGCTTGTAGTAGTCTCTTAGGTTGCTTTGTATTTCTGCAGTGTCTGTTGTAACATTTCCTTTTTCATTTCTAATTTAATTGATTTGAGTTCTCTCCCTCTTTTCCTTGAGGGGTCTGGCTAATGGTTTATCAATTTCATTTATCTTCTCAAAGAACCAGCTTTTAGTTCTATTGATCTTTGCTATTGTTTTCTTTGTTTCTGTTTCATTTATTTCTGCTCTGATCTTTATGGTTTCTTTCCTTCTGCTAACTTTGGGGTTTGTTTGTTCTTCTTTCTCTAGTTCCTTTAGGTGTAAGGTTAGATTGTTTATTTGAGATTTTTCTTGTTTCTTGAGGTAGGCTTGTATTGCTATAAACTTCCGTCTCAGAACTGCTCTTGCTGCATCCCATAGGTTTTGGATCGTCATGTTTTCATTGTCATTCGTCTCTAGGTACTTTTTGATTTCCTCTTTGATTTCTTCAGTGATCTCTTGGTTATTTAGTAACGTATTGTTTAGCCTGCATGTGTTTGTGTTTTTTACGTTTTTTTTCCCTGTAATTGATTTCTAATCTCATAGCACTGTGGTCAGAAAAGATGCTTGATATGATTTCAATTTTCTTAAATTTACTGAGGCTTGATTTGTGACCCAAGATGTGATGTATCCTGGAGAATGTTCCGTGTGCAGTTGAGAAGAAAGTGTAATCTGCTGTTTTTGGATGGAATGTCCTATAAATATCAATTAAATCTATCTGGTCTATTGTGTCATTTAAAGCTTGTGTTTCCTTATTAATTTTCTGTTTGGATGATCTGTCCATTGGTGTAAGTGAGGTGTTAAAGTCCCCCACTATTATTGTGTTGCTGTCGATTTCCTCTTTTATAGCTGTCAGCAGTTGCCTTATGTATTGAGGTGCTCCTATGTTGGGTGCATATATATTTATAATTCTTATATCTTCTTCCTGGATTGATCATTATGTAGTGTCCTTCCTTGTCTCTTGTAACATTCTTTATTTGAAAGTCTATTCTATCTGATATGAGTATTGCTACTCCAGCTTTCTTTTGATTTCCATTTGCATGGAATATCTTTTTCCATCCCCTCACTTTCAGTCTGTATGTGTCCCTAGGTCTGAAGTGGGTCTCTTGTAGACAGCATATATATGGGTCTTATTTTTGTGTCCATTCAGCGAGCCTGTGTCTTTTAGTTGGAGCATTTAGTCCATTCACGTTTAAGGTAATTATCGATACGTATGTTCCTGTTACCATTGTCTTAATTGTTATGGGTTTGTTTTTGTAGGTCCTTTTCTTCTCTTGTGTTTCCCACTTAGAGAACTTCCTGTAGCAGTTGTTGTAAAGCTGGTTTGGTGGTGCTGAATTCTCTTAGCTTTTGCTTGTCTGTAAAGCTTTTGATTTCTCCGTTGAATCTGAATGAGATCCTTGCCGGGTAGAGTAATCTTGGTTGTAGGCTCTTCCCTTACATCACTTTAAATATGTCCTGCCACTCCCTTCTGGCTTGTAGAGTTCCTGCTGAGAAATCAGCTGTTAACCTTATGGGAGTTCCCTTGTATATTATTTGTTGTTTTTCCCTTGTTGCTTTCAGTAATTTTTCTTTGTCTTTAATTTTTTCAATTTGATTACTATGTGTCTCGGCGTGTGTCTCCTTGGGTTTATCCTGCCTGGGACTCTCTGTGCTTCCTGGACTTGGGTGGCTATTTCCTTTCCCACGTTAGGGAAGTTTTTGACTATAATCTCTTCAAATATTTTCTCGGGTCCTTTCTCTCTCTCTTCTCCTTCTGGGACCCCTATAATGCGAATGTTGTTGCGTTTAATGTTGTCCCAGAGGTCTCTTAGGCTGTCTTCATTTCTTTTCATTCTTTTTTTCTTTATTCTGTTCCGCAGCAGTGAACTCCACCATTCTGTCTTCCAGGTCACTTATCTGTTCTTCTACCTCAGTTATTCTGCTATTGATTCCTTCCAGTGCATTTTTTATTTCAGTTATTGTATCGTTCATCTCTGTTTGTTTGTGCTTTGATTCTCCTAGATCTTTGTTAAACATTTCTTGCATCTTCTCAATCTTTGCCTCCATTCATTTTCCGAGGTCCTGGATCATCTTCACTATCATTATTCTGAATTCCTTTTGAGGAAGGTTTCCTATCTCCACTTCATTTAGTCGTTTTTCTGGGGTTTTATCGTGTTCCTTCATCTGGTACATAGCCCTCTGCCTTTTCATCTTGTCTATCTTTCTGTGAATGTGGTTTTTGTTCCACAGGCTGTGGGATTGTAGTTCTTCTTGCTTCTGCTGTCTGCCCCCTGATGTCTGTTTTTATTGAGGTATAGTTGATTTACAATATTATATTAGTTTCAGATGTGCAACACAGTGATTCAACATTTTCACAGATTATTCTCCATTTAAAGTTATTATAAAATATTGGCTGTATTCCTGGTGCTGTAAAATATATCCTTTTTTATTATCCAATTCAGTTTCATTACTGATAATTGATCTATTCAAATTTTCTATTTCTTACTGCTTTAGTCTTGGGAGATGGTACATTTCTAGGAATTTGTTCATTTCTTCTAGTTTGTCCATTTTATTGATGTATAATTGCTCATAGTAATCTCTTATGATCCTTTGTATTTCTGTGGTGTTGGTTGTACCCTCTTTTTCATTTCTGATTTTATTGATTTGGACCCTCGTTCTCTTTTTCTAGATGAGTCTGGCTAAAGGTTTATCAATTTTATTTACCTTTTCAAAGAATCAACTCTTACTTGCATTGATATTTTATATATTTTAAAATCTATTTCATTTCTTTCTTCTCTGATCTTTATGACTTTGTCGCTTGGACTAACTTTGGGTTTAGTTCTCTTTTTTTGGTTTTTGTTATTTGTTTTTTGTTTTTTAAACATCTTTATTGGAGTATAATTGCTTTACAATGGTGTGTTAGTTTCTGCTTTATAACCAAGTGAATCAGTTATACATATACATATGTTCCCATATCTCTTCCCTCTTGCGTCTCCCTCCCTCCCACCCTCCCTATCCCACCACTCTAGGTGGCCACAAAGCACCGAGCTGATCTCCCTGTGCTATGCGGCTGCTTCCCACTAGCTATCTATTTTATGTTTGGTAGTGTATATATGTCCATGCCACTCCCTCACTTTGTCCCAGCTTACCCTCCCCCCCCCCCATATCCTCAAATCCATTCTCTAGTAGGTCTGTGTCTTTATTCCTGTCTTACCCCTAGGATCTTCATGACCTTTTTTTCCCTTAGATTCCATATATATGTGTTAGTATACGGTATTTGTTTTCCTCTTTCTGACTTACTTCACTCTGTATGACAGACTCTAGGTCCATCCACCTCACTATAAATAACTCAATTTCGTTTCTTTTTATGGCTGAGTAATATTCCATTGTATATATGTGCCACATCTTCTTTATCCATTCCTCTGTTGATGGACACTTAGGTTGCTTCCATGTCCTGGCTGTTGTAAATAGAGCTGCAATGAACATTTTGGTACATGACTCTTTTTGAATTATGGTTTTCTCAGGGTATATTCCCAGTAGTGGGATTGCTGGGTCGTATGGTAGTTCTATTTTTAGTTTTTTAAGGAATCTCCATACTGTTCTCCATAGTGGCTGTATCAATTTACATTCCCACCAACAGTGCAAGAGTGTTCCCTTTTCTGCACACCCTCTCCAGCATTTATTGTTTCTAGATTCTTTGATGATGGCCATTCTGACCAGTGTGATATAACATCTCATTGTAGTTTTGATTTGCATTTCTCTAATGATTAATGATGTTGAACAGGGCTTCCCTGGTGGTGCAGTGGTTGAGAATCTGCCTGCCGATGCAGGGGACACGGGTTCGAGCCCTGGTCTGGGAAGATCCCACATGCCACGGAGCAACTAAGCCCGTGCACCACAACTACTGAGCCTGCGCGTCTGGAGCCTGTGCTCCGCAACAAGAGAGGCCGCGATAGTGAGAGGCCCATGCACCGCGATGAGGAGTGGCCCCCGCTGGCCGCAACTACAGAGAGCCCTCACACAGAAATAAAGACCCAACACAGCCAAAAATAAATAAAATAAACTTAAAAAAGAAATGATGTTGAGCATTCTTTCATGTGTTTGTTGGCAATTTGTATATCTTCTGTGGAGAAATGTCTATTTAGGTCTTCTGTCCGTTTTTGGATTGGGCTGTTGTTTTTTTGATATTGAGCTGCATGAACTGCTTGTAAATTTTGGAGATTAATCCTTTTGTCAGTTGCTTCATTTGCAAATATTTTCTCCCATTCTGAGGGTTGTCTTTTGGTCTTGTTTATGGTTTCCTTTGCTGTGCAAAAGCTTTGAAGTTTCATTAGGTCCCCTTTGTTTATTTTTGTTTTTATTTCCATTTCTCTAGGAGGTGGGTCCAAAAGGATCTTGCTGTGATTTATGTCATAGAGTGTTCTGCCTATGTTTTCCTCTAAGAGTTTGATAGTGACTGGCGTTACATTTAGGTCTTTAATCCATTTTTAGTTTATTTTTGTGTATGGTGTTAGGGAGCGTTCTAATTTCATACTTTTACATGTACCTGTCCTGTTTTCCCAGCACCACTTATTGACGAGGCTGTCTTTTCTCTACTGTATATTCTTGCCTCCTTTATCAAAGATAAGGTGACCATATGTGCGTGGGTTTATGTCTGGGCTTTCTATCCTGCTCCATTGAACTATATTTCTGGTTTTGTGCCAGTACCATACTGTCTTGATTACTGTAGCTTTGTAGTATAGTCTGTAGTCAGGGAGCCTGATTCCTCCAGCTCCATTTTTCATTCTCAAGATTGCTTTGGCTATTCGGGGTCTTTTGTGTTTCCATACAAATTGTGAAAGTTTTTGTTCTAGTTCTGTGAAAAATGCCAGTGGTAGTTTGATAGGGATTGCATTAAATCTGTAGATTGCTTTGGGTAGTAGAGTCCTTTTCACAATGTTGATTCTTCCAGTCCAATCCATGGTATATCTCTCCATCTATTTGTATCATCTTTAATTTCTTTCATCAGTGTCTTATAATTTTCTGCATACAGGTCTTTTGTCTCCTTAGGTAGGTTTATTCCTAGATATTTTATTCTTTTTGTTGCAGTGGTAAATGGCAGTGTTTTCTTAATTTCACTTTCAGATTTTTCATCATTAGTGTATAGGAATGCCAGAGATTTCTGTGCATTAATTTTGTATCCTGCTACTTTACCAAGTTCATTGATTAGCTCTAGTAGTTTTCTGGTAGCATCTTTAGGATTCTCTATGTATAGTATCATGTCATCTGCAAACAATGACAGCTTTACTTCTTCTTTTCCAGTTTGGATTCCTTTTATTTCTTTTTCTTCTCTGATTACTGTGGCTAAAACGCCCAAAACTATGTTGAATAAGAGTGGTGAGAGTGGGCAACCTTTTCTTGTTCCTGATCTTAGTGGCAATGGTTTCAGTTTTTCACCATTGGGGACGATGTTGGCTGTGGGTTTGTCATATATGGCCTTTATTATGTTGAGGAAAGTTCCCTCTATGCCTACTTTCTGCAGGGTTTTTATCATAATTGGGTGTTGAATTTTGTTGAAAGCTTTCTCTGCATCGATTGAGATGATCATATGGGTTTCCTCTTTCAATCTGTCAACATGGTGTGTCACGTTGATTGATTTGCGTATATTGAAAAATCCTTGCATTCCTGGAATAAACCCCATTTGATCATGGTGCATGATCCTTTTACTGTGCTGTTGGATTCTGTTTGCTAGTATTTTGTTGAGGATTTTTGCATCTATGTTCATCAGTGATATTGGCCTGTAGTTTTCTTTCTTTGTGACATCTTTGTCTGGTTTTGGTATCAGGGTTATGGTAGCCTCGTAGAATGAGTTTGGGAGTGTTCCTCCCTCTGCTATATTTTGGAAGAGTTTGAGAAGGATACGTGTTAGCTCTTCTCTAAATGTTTGATAGAATTTGCCTGTGAAGCCATCTGGTCCTGGGCTTTTGTTTGTTGGAAGATTTTTAATCACAGTTTCCATTTCAGTGCTTGTGATTGGTCTGTTCATATGTTCTATTTCTTCCTGGTTCAGTCTCGGCAGGTTGTGCATTTCTAAGAATTTCTCCGTTTCTTCCAGGTTGTCCAATTTGTTGGCATAGAGTTGCTTGTAGTAATCTCTCGTGATCATTTGTGTTTCTGCAGTGTCAGTTGTTACTTCTCCTTTTCCATTTCTAATTCTATTGATTTGAGTCTTCTCCCTTTTTTTCTTGATGAGTCTGGCTAATGGTTTATCAATTTTGTTTATCTTCTCAAAGAACCAGCTTTTAGTTTTATTGATCTTTGCTATCATTTCCTTCATTTCTTTTTCATTTATTTCTGATCTGATCTTTATGATTTCTTTCCTTCTGCTAACTTTGGGCTTTTTTTTGTGCTTCTTTCTCTAATTGCTTTAGGTGCAAGGTTAGGTTGTTTATTTGAGGTGTTTCCTGTTTCTTAAGGTAGGATTGTATTGCTATAAACTTCCCTCTTAGAACTGCTTTTGCTGCATCCCATAGGTTTTGGGTCGTCGTGTCTCCATTTTCATCTGTTTCTAGGTATTTTTTGATTTCCTCTTTGATTTCTTCAGTGACCACTTGGTTATTAAGTAGTGTATTGTTTAGCCTCCATGTGTTTGTATTTTTTACAGATATTTTCCTGTAATTGATATCTAGTCTCATAGCATTGTTGTCGGAAAAGATACTTGATACGATTTCAATTTTCTTAAATTTACCAAGGCTTGATTTGTGGCCTAAGATATGATCTATCCTGGAAAATGTTCCATGAGCACTTGAGAAGAATGTGTATTGTGTTGTTTTGGCATGGAATGTCCTGTAAATATCAATTAAGTCCATCTGGTTTAATGTATCATTTAAAGCTTGTGTTTCCTTATTTATTTTCATTTTGGATGATCTGTCCACTGGTGAAAGTGGGGTGTTAAAGTCCCGTACTGTGATTGTGTTACTGTCGATTTCCCCTTTTATGGCTGTTAGTATTTGCCTTATGTATTGAGGTGCTCCTATGTTGGGTGCGTAAATATTTACAACTGTTATATCTTCTTCTTGGATCGATCTCTTGATCATTATGTAGTGTCCTTCTTTGTGCCTTGTAATAGTCTTTATTTTAAAGTCTATTTTGTCTGATATGAGAATTGCTACTCCAGCTTACTTTTTATTTCTATTTGCATGGAATATCTTTTTCCAACCCCTCACTTTCAGTTCGTATGTCTCACTAGGTCTGAAGTAGGTCTCCTGTAGACAGCATATATACGGGTTTGTTTTTGTATCCATTCAGCGAGCCTGTGTCTTTTGGTGGGAGCATTTAATCCATTTACATTTAAGGTAATTGTCGATATGTATGTTCCTATTCCCATTTTCTTAATTGTTTTGGTTTTGTTATTGTAGGTCTTTCCCTTCTCTTGTGTTTCCTGCCTAGAGAAGTTCCTTTAGCATTTGTTGTAAAGCTGGTTTGGTGGTGCTGAATTCTCTTAGCTTTTGCTTGTCTGTAAAGTTTTTAAATTCTCCGTCAAATCTGAATGAAATCCTTGCTGGGTAGAGTAATCTTGGTTGTAGGTTTTTCTCCTTCATCACTTTAAACATGTCCTGCCACTCCCTTCTGGCTTGCAGAGTTTCTGCTGAAAGATCAGCTGTTAACCTTATGGGGATTCCCTTGTGTGCTATTTGTTGTCTTTCCCTTGCTGCTTTTAATATGTTTTCTTTGTATTTAATTTTTGATAGTTTGATTAATATGCCTCTTGGTGTGTTTCTCCTTGGATTTATCCTGTATGGGACTCTCTGTGCTTCCTGGACTTGATTAACTATTTCCTTTCCCTTATTCGGGAAGTTTTCAACTATAATCTCTTGAAATATTTTCTCAGTCCCTTTCTTTTTCTCTTCTTCTTCTGGGACCCCTATAATTCGAATGTTGGTGCATTTAGTGTTGTCCCAGAGGTCTCTGAGACTGTCCTCAGTTCCTTTCATTCTTTTTTCTTTATTCTGCTCTGCAGTAGTTATTTCCACTATTTTATCTTCCAGGTCACTTATCCGTTCTTCTGCCTCAGTTATTCTGCTATTGATCCCTTCTAGATAATTTTTAATTTCATTTAGTGTGTTGTTCATCATTGTTTGTTTGCTCTTTAGTTCTTCTAAGTCCTTGTTAGACGTTTCTTGTATTTTCTCTATTCTATTTCCAAGATTTTGGATCATCTTTACTATCATTATTCTGAATTCTTTTTCGGGTAGACTGCCTATTTCCTCTTCATTTATTAGGTCTGTTGGGTTTTTACCTTGCTCCTTCATCTGCTGTGTCTTTTTCTGTCTTCTCATTTTGCTTAACTTACTGTGTTTGGGGTCTCCTTTTCGCAGGCTGCAGGTTCGTAGTTCCCGTTGTTTTTGGTGTCTGTCCCCTGTAGCTAAGGTTGGTTCAATGGGTTGGGTAGGCTTCCTGGTGGAGGGGACTAGTGCCTGCGTTCTGGTGGATGAGGCTGGATCTTGTCTTTTGGTGGGCAGGTCCACGTCTGGTGGTGTGTTTTGGGGTGTCTGTGGTCTTATTATGATTTTAGGCAGCCTCTCTGCTAATGGATGGGGCTGTGTTCCTGTCTTGCAAGTTGTTTGGCATAGGGTGTCCAGCACTGTAGCTTGCTGGTCGTTGAGTGAAGCTGGGTCTTGGCGTTGAGATGGAGATCTCTGGGAGATTTTCACTGTTTGATATTACGTGGAGCTGGGAGGTCTCTTGGGGACCAGTGTCCTGAAGTTGGCTCTCCCACCTCACAGGCACAGCACCGACTCCTGGCTGCAGCATCAAGAGCCTTTCATCCACATGGCTCAGAATCAAAGGGAGAAAAAATAGAAAGAAAGAATGAAAGAGGATAAAATAAAATAAAGTAAAGTAAAGTTATTAAAATAAAAAATAATTATTAAGAAAAAATTGTAAAAAGTAAAAAAAAAAAAAAAAAAAAAACGGACGGACAGAACCCTAGGACAAATGGTGAAAGCAAAGGTATACAGACAAAATCACACACAGAAGCATACACATACACATACACACTCACATAAACAGAAAAAGGGGAAAAATAATATATGTTTGCTCCCAAAGTCCACCTCCTCAATTTGGGATGCTTCGTTGTCTATCCAGGTATTGCACAGATGCAGGGTACATCAAGTTGATTGTGGAGCTTTAATCCGCTGCTCCTGAGGCGGCTGGGAGAAATTTCCCTTTCTCTTCTTTGTTCACCCAGCTCCTGGGGTTCAGCTTTGGATTTGAACCCGCCTCTGTGTGTAGGTCGACTGAGGGCGTATGTTCTTCGCTCAGACAGGACAGGGTTAAAGGAGCAGCTGATTCGGGGGCTCTGGCTCACTCAGGCCGGGGGGAGGGAGGGGTATGGATGCGGGGCAAGCCTGCGGCGGCAGAGGCCGGCATGACGTTGCACCAGCCTGAGGAGCGCCGTGCGTTCTCCCGGGGAAGTTGTCCCTGGATCACGGGACCCTGGCAGTGGCGGGCTGCACAGGCTCCCGGGAGGGGAGGTGTGGATAGTGACCTGTGCTTGCACACAGGCTTCTTGGTGGCGGCAGCAGCAGCCTTAGCGTCTCATGCCCATCTCTGCGGTCTGCACTGATAGCCGTGGCTGGCGCCCGTCTCTGGAGCTCCTTTAAGCAGCGCTCTTAATCCCCTCTCCTCGCGCACCAGGAAACAAAGAGGCAAGAAAAGTCTCTTGCCTCTTCGGCAGCTCCGGACTTTTTCCCGGACTGCCTCCCGGCTAGCCGTGGCGCACTAGCCCCCTTCAGGCTGTGTTTATGCCGCCAACCCCAGTCCTCTCCCTGTGATCCGACCGAAGCCCGAGCCTCAGCCCCCAGCCCCCACCCGCCCTGGCGCGTGAGCAGACAAGCCTCTCGGGCTGGTGAGTGCTGGTGGCGCCGATCCTCTGTGTGGGAATCTCCCCGCTTTGCCCTCCGCACCCCTGTTTCTGTGCTCTCCTCTGTGGCTCCGAAGCTCCCCCCTCCGCCACCCCCATCTCTGCCCGTGAAGGGGCTTCCTAGTGTGTGGAAACCTTTCCTCCTTCACAGCTCCCTCTCACTGGTGCAGGTCCCATCCCTATTCTTTTGTCTCTGGTTTTTCTTTTTTCTTTTGCCCTACCCAGGTACGTGGGGAGTTTCTTGCCTTTTGGGAAGTCTGAGGTCTTCTGCCAGCGTTCAGTAGGTGTTCTATAGAAGCAGTTCCACGTGTAGATGTATTTCTGATGTATCTGTGGGGAGGAAGGTGACCTCCACGACTTACTCTTCCGCCATCTTGAAGCTCCTGTTCTCTTTTTTTCTAGTTCCTTTAGGAGTGTGGTTAGGTTTCTTATGTGAGATTTTTCTTGTTTCCTGAGGTAGACTTGAATTGCTATAAACTTCCCTCTTAAAACTGCTTTTGCTGCATCCCATAGATTTTGGATTATTGTGTTTTCATTTTCATTTGTCTCCAGGTATTTTTTTATTTCGTCTTTGATTTCTTCAGTGACTCATTGGTTGTTCAGTAGCATTTTGTTTAACCTCCACATGTTAGTGTTTTTTTGAAGTTTTCTTCTTGTAGTTCATTTCTAGTCTCACAGGATTATAGTTGGAAAAGATGCTTGACAGGATTTCAATTCTCTTAAATTTACTGAGGCTTGTATTTTGGAGAATGTTCCATGTGCACTTGAGAAGAGTGTGTATTCTGCTGCTTTTGGATGGAATGCTCTATAAATATCTATTAAGATATTAGACCTGAGCTTCCCTGGTGGCACAGTGGTTGAGAGTCCACCTGCCGATGCAGGGGACACGGGTTCATGCCCCGGTCTGGGAAGATCCCACATGCCGCGGAGCGGCTGGGCCTGTGAGCCGTGGCCACTGAGCCTGCGCGTCCGGAGCCTGTGCTCCACAGCGGGAGAGGCCACAACAGTGAGAGGCCCGCACACTGCAAATAAATAAATAAATAAATAAATAAATAAGATATTAGACCTAATGGAGGTCTAATATGTCATTTAAGGCCAGTGTTTCCTTATTGATTTTCTGTCTGGGTGATCTGTCCATTTATGTAAGTGGGGTGTGAAAGTCCTGAATATTATTGTGACTGTCAGTTTCTCCTTTATGTCTGTTAATATTTGCTGTATGTACTTAGGTGCTCCTAGGTTGGGTGCATATATATTTACAATTGTTATATCTTCTTGCGTTGATTCCATGTTCACTATGTAATGTCTTTCTCTGTCTCTTGTTATGGTCTTTGTTTTAAAGTCTATTTTATCTGACATAAGTATTGCTACCCCAGCTTTCTTTTGATTTCCATTTGCATGGAATACCTTTTTCCATCCCTTCACTTTCTGTCTGAGTCTTTAGATCTGAAGTGAGTCTCTTGTAGGTAGCATGTATGTGGGTCTTGTTTTTGTATCCATTCAGCCACTCTTTGTCTTTTGATTGGAGCATTTATTCCATTTATATTTAAAGTAATTATTGGTAGGTATGTACTTACTGACATTTTGCTAATTGTTTTTGGAGTTCTTTTTTGTTCCTTCTTCTTTTGCTCTCTTCCCTTGTGATTTGATGACTATCTTTAGTGTTATGTTTGGATTCCTTTCTCGTTTTTTGTGTGTGTATCTATTATAGATTTTTGGTTTGTGGTTACCATGAGGTTTATATATAGCAGTGTATTAGATTATACATATATATTTATATATCTATATTCTTTTTCCTTATTCTTTTCCATTATGGTTTATTACAAGATATTGAATAGAGTTCCCTGCGCTATACAATAAATCCTTGTGGTTTATCTGGTATATATGGTAGTGTGCATCTGTTAATCCTGTGCTCCCAATTTATCCCCCCACTTGGTAGCCATAAGTTTGTTTTTTTATGTCTGTGAGTCTGTTTTTGTTTTGTAAATAAGTTCACTTGTACTGTTTTTTAGATTCCACATGCCAGTGATATCATGTAATATTTGTCTTTCTCTGTCTGACTTACTTCACTTAGGATAATACTCTCTAAGTCCGTCCATGTTGTTACAAATGGCAGAATTTCATACCTTCTTATGGCTGAGTAATACTCCATTGTATATATATACGACATCATCTTTATCCATTCATCTGTTGATGTACACTTAGGTTGCTTCCACATCTTAGTTATTGTAAACAGTGCCGCTCTGAACATTGGGGTGCATGTATCTTTTCGAATTAGAGCTTTCATCTTTTTCAGGTATAGGCCCAGGTATGGGATTAGTGATACTGAGCATCTTTTCATGTGCCTGTTGGCCATCTGTATGTCTTCTTTGGAGAAATGTCTATTCAGGTCTTCTGCCCATTTTTTGATTGCGTTGTTTGTTTTTTTGTTATTGAGTTGTATGAGCTATTGGCATATTATGGAAATTAAGCCCTTGTCAGTTGCATTGTGTGCAAATATTTTCTCCCAGTTCGTAAACCTATGGACTTTTCATTTTCTTTATGGTTTCCTTTGCTGTGCAAAAGCTTATAACCTTGCTTTCATTCTTTTTTTATTTGTGGTAATGGCCTTTTCTTTTTGCTTAGAGAAGTTCCTTTAACATTTCTTGTAAAGCAGGTTTTGTGGTGTTGAACTCTTTTAGCTTTTGCTGTCTCTAAAGGTCTTCATCTGTCCTTCAAATCTGACTGATAGCCTTGCCAGGTAGAGTATTCTTGGTTGTAGGCTTTTTTCCTTTGATCACGTTAAATATATTGTGTCACTTCCTCTGGTCACCAGAGCTATATGCTCCAGGGGTGCCCTCTATATGGGCTGCATGGGCCCTTCTATTGTGATGGGCTGACTACTGTGGATGTGCTGGTAGGCGGGGCTGGACCCCTGGTCTGTTGGTTGCCAGGCACTGCCCAGTGCAGAGGCTGCTGGCTCACTGGTGGGTGGGGCCGGGTCCTGGGACCTCTGGTGGGCGGGTCTGGTTCTTGGGCAGCTGGGGACCCAGGAGCCCCTATGGCAACTGACTTGTTGGTGGGTGATTCTGTGTCCCTGCCTGGCCAGCTGCTTGGCCTGGGGCGTCCCAGGAATGGTGTCAACAGACTGGTGGGCAGGGCAGGTCCCAGTACTGGTAAGCTAGAGGGAGGATTCCAAAATGGTGCTTGCCAGCAGCAGAGTCCTCATGGTAGAATGAGCACCCTAAAATGGCTGCTGCCAGTGTCTGTGTCCCCAGGGTGAGCTGTAGTTGCTTCCTGCCTCTCCAGGAGATTCTTCAGATCAGCAGATAGGTCTGATCCAGGCTCCTTTCAAATTCCTGCTTCTGCCCTGGGTCCTGGAGCATGTGAGATTTTGTGTGCACCCTTTAAGAGTGGAATCTCTATTTCCCACAGCCCTCTGGCTCTCCTGAAAGTAAGCCCCACTGGGTTGCAAAGCCAAACGCCCTGGGGGCTTTCTTCCCAGTGCAGGGCCCCGAGCTAGGAAATCCAATGTGCTTGGACCCCTTGCTTCTTGGGGAGAACCTCTGCAATTGTAATTATCCTCCCGTTTATGGGTCGCCAACCTGGGGGTGTGGGTCTTGACTGTACCACATCTCGGCCCTTCCTATCCATCTCGTTGTGTTTCCTTCTTTATATCTGTAGCTGTGGAAGATCTTTTCTGCTAGTCTTCAGGTCATTCTCATCAATAGTTGCTCTGTAAATAGTTGTAATTTTGGTGTACCCATGGGAGGAGGTAAGCTTGGGGTTTTCCTATGCCACCATCTTGGCTACTCTCTGAATAAACATTTTAACATAGCATGAAATGTGCATTGTATATTTCATTTCATGCATAATGTCAAATGCTGAATATTTGCAATATTTTTCCCCTCAGAAAGGAGCTTGCAAGACTCCTGGGAGTGACTGAAGCCAGAGTGCAGGTCGGTAAACCTGAAAAAAGCAACTTGGCAGGGCAGCTTTAGGAATTGGATACCTTGTCCTAGACATTCTCAAGTTGGTGTGTTTTTGTACCCTTGTCTATGTTTTGGAAATAAGGTTTGGACTTTTGGGGCTTTGGGGCCAGAATATATGTATCTTCAGTAAAGTTAAACTCCTTCCAAAACTGGTATCCCTTAGGGGGCAGTTCTCTGTGGAATCATGTTGGGACTGATTCTGACTTGGCAATTATTCAAATTAATGCACCAAATAGCTGGGTTAGAAGAGGGTTCAAGTATACTAAATTATTTAAAAACTTTAAAGCCAGGCATAAGCTCTTTGTATAAGGGGTGAATTTACAAGTATTCAGGCAATTGGGTAAGGGAATAACTCACCTCGGAACACAACATATGAGCAACTAATATATGTTTAGTTTAGATGAGACTGATGGGGAGGGGAATAGCTTAAAATTCCAAGTGCCTGGTCCTCTTGCTGTTATTTTTATGTGTTTGGTAGAGCAGTGTAGAGGGTTTCAGCCGTACATTTTAATTTTCTGAAATTTTTTGATGTGCAGCCTGAAAACTTTGCTAGCATAGTAGGTTGTGCAGTATGATGGAGATGGGGGAAAGGTTTGCAACCTTTAGGAATTTGTCTAAACATGTAAAACAATAAAACAAACAAAAAGAACAAATTTGAATAAATTTCCACTGACCTCAAAAGGTGGACGGGTTTGAGAATAATTGGGTACTATCGATATATATCTTGGAAATACAGCGTAAATTCAACATTATGAAACTACCAAATGTATCAGTGAGTATTATTTTGAGCAATTTCTAATGTCTAAGAATTTTTTTCTTCCCTTTTCATACAATTAAGAGGTATTGGTTTTGAAGAATTTGTTTGTGATGGTCAGTGGTTGGCTCTCAGCTAGTCACTTACCTGTGTTAATTTGAAATACTTGCTCATTCACTCAGGTAGTGGTTACTAGTTGGTAGCTCATGGCACAGAAGCTGATTATTTGTCCATAGGACACAGTAAGTTGTATCAAAGGAATATATACATATATTTTTTTAAATTTATTTATTTATTTATTTTTGGCTGCGTTGGGTCTTCGTTGCTGTGCGTGGGCTCTTCTTTAGTTGAGGAGAGCCGGGGTTACTCTTCGTTGTGGTGCGAGGGCTTCTCAGTGCAGTGGCTTTGCTTGTTGTGGAAGAGGGATATTTAAAAAAAAAAAAACAAGATTGATAAAGAAAGGAAGAAAGAAGGAAGGAAGGAAAGAAGAATCAGGATGGGTTCGCTAGCTTTGCTGCAGAGAGCGTGTGTGAGGGCAGTGATTTACACGGGCTGCAGAGCTGGTGGTGGGGTCTGGAAAGCAGTGCTGGCAGCCTAGGGCCACGGGCTGGGCTCACAGTCAGGTCTGGCCAGGGCTTGGGAGGCCCAGGCCTCTGCTTTCTCAAGCAGGCAAAGCAAGCTCAGGGGAAAAGAAAATCTGAAGTTTTGGTGTCTTGCTTCTCCTGGGTTTACATAGTAGTCTCTTAATGGAGTTCTGAAGGAAAAAAGAGCAACAAGAAACAAATGAAGAAAAGGGGAGAATGTTTTCATCTATTTCCAAACTCTACAGCATGAATGCCCCAAAGAAACATTTAATGAACACCCTCCCTTGTTTTGCAAAGACAGTAGGAGTTGTTTTATGAAACCAGTATTGGAAATATGGAAGTAGTGTCAGCCTGGACCTCAGATAGCCAGCTTTGCATATTGCTTATGTTTATGCAGATTTGACCATTGGTACACTCGAACCCCCCAAAATGAGCTCTATTACACTGGCTCTTTTTGACTACATATTCATGCAGCAGGAGGACCCAGATACTAAGATGGGAGAGGGAAAATGGGGCGACAGAGAGAGGAGGCCCTTGGTCTCATGTAAAATTTGCCGAGTGGAAACATCCAAAAATACTAAATATGATATAATTCCATTAACTGAGATGCTGAGGGAGCAGTGGAGTCCACAGGACAGGTTTTACTTTCAGTTGTTAATAGCTGGCAGATATTTAGGGGAGAGCCATTTTGTGACCCCTCACTCACGTGGTTGTCGCCTGTCTTCCTAAAATGCAGGTTGCACCCTCTTGCCTTAAGCATAAGGGACAGGATGGGGATCTCCTGGTGGATTAGCAGCTCCTAGAGGGCACAACCGTGCTGGGCACCAGAGGCTCTGGTCCAAGGTCCTGCAACTGTAGCCAGAGCAGAGTGAGCTGACCTGGTCCTGAGCCCAGGAAGGTTTGGAGGGTGGGGCAGGGTGGAGAGTGCAGAATTGACAGTGGTGACAATGGTATGCCTCTTTCCCCCCAAACTCTTGTCTGGGCAAAGATTTTAAGAGTTTTAGTAAATTTGGGCCGAGTTCGACCAAACATTCGTTACCCCTATAGTCTAATATTAAGGCAGTGTCCAGGGCTTCAGCTCTGCCGGTGTCCAGCAAGACAAGCCACAAAGTCCCTGGGCCCCCCATGACCAAACCTCCCTCACAATACCATCTCCATCTTTTTAACCATCCCAAGGTTCCAGAGGATGAATGACCCTTTTTAGTCATCCTTGAGGAAAGCTTTTGTTTAAAAATCCAACCCACTCCTATTGATTATTTACTGTAGCCAAAGATGGGTTTTTCAAAATGGGGACCGTTCCCCTCAGTATGATTTTAAAAGGCACCCACTTTTTCCTATGCTCAACTTCCCCCATAACTAAGGTGACACCTGCCCAATGAGTAGGGATTAGTGGCAGCTGGAGCTGACGGTCAGTTGGACGCAGACCTACCAGGCATAGTAATAGCAGCAGGGACAGAGTGCAGTTGGTCAGCTCCACCTGCGTCTAAGAGTGGGGGAAATAATAGTAAAGGTGGGAGGGGAGAGACAAAGCCATATGCCAATCCAGAGCCTGGCACAGAGTCGGTGATCGCTCTTGGGGAGGAGGGGGGCTGAAGGGAGCGCCTTCAGCTACATATCCTAAGATATTTTAGCAAGAAGGAAATAGCTTCTCCTGATGCAGTTTAAAATCTTCAAGGCACCAAGAGCTCCCTGCTGCGATTTTTCAGGTCTAACATGAAATGCTCAATATACTAATCAATCCCTTTTTCTCTGTGCTTGAAGATGTGGTTTAAGAATAGAAGGGCCAAGAGTCGGAGGTATCACAAGGCACTAATGCTCAAAAACGTGCCCCTCGTGCCCCTGGTCCCCACTGCTGTCGTCAGCATGTGTGAACCCTGCAGTGCCATCCTGCTTCAGGAGCTGGGCTGGGTCGACGTTCTTCTGGAGCAACTGCTGCTGGAGCTGTCCCTGCTGCCCGAGGCACATATGCCACCCATGCCGCCCGTGCCGCCCGTGCCACCCAACCCACCCATGCTACCCATGCTACCCATGCTGCCCGTGCCTCCCGTGCCACCCATGCCACCCTTTCCTGCTATTCTGTTGCCTCCTCCGCACTTTCAGCTTAAACACTTGCTTCTATGTAGGTGCCCTCATGCGGCATGGCATGGTCCCTTACCATTGGCGGTCCTTCAGGAGCCCGTGGTTCATCTTAAATTGTCTCTGTGACAGTGTTTTTCAAAGTGCCTTTGAGCCAGAGTCAAATTCTGCATACCTCACCACCAAAACAGTTCCCCAAATGCCTGCCAAGTGTATTAAATAGAAGTAGAGTCATTGACCCACTGTTTTAGGGCATGTTTTTGTGTGTTCAATAAAGTTGTCAATTCTCTGCATATTTGTTCTCTGTGTCACGTGGAGTTGGTAAATTTGATGGAAATTGCTAAGCCAACGCCATTCAGACCGAATGCCCAGGAGGCTTCCTTTCATGCAGTAACAGCCCTGAGTCACCATCATAGGCCATGCACATCTCAGAAGTTTCCCAGGTGCCCGTGAGGGGTTTACACAGACCCACCTGTTCTCTTCCACCCTCTCCCCCAGCACCCATGCTCCCCACACCCTGCCCCATTGGGACCACCTATATGTGCAAGATGGGTGGTGTGAGTCTCGAAAGGGAGAACAGTGTGTTTCAAAGCAGGCCTGAGGCCCATTCATGGTGACCAGCTCAGGTACAAGGAGGACTCCAAGGGACACTTCTGCAGTGACTACTCACAAGGCTTTATGGAGGAGAGGGAGCAGGGCACCGTCGGCTTCTCTCCCAGTTCTGTTCACCGCCTTCCCTGTTGTGGAGGGCACATGGGGATACAAACCACGCTAGCGGAGGGGGAGGGGCCTACCTCTGCGAAGGTAACACAAGAGGAGACTGTCTAGGCCCGCATGCAGCTCTTCTCACCCCCTCTCCCCCACCCCCAGACGCGGAAAGCACACCATAGCTCCTTCCCCAGCTCAGAGCTGACGGATTATGTGGCCTTCAAGTGTATTTGGTCACCTTCAACATCCTTGGGAGAAACCTGGTTCCAGATAATTCAACACTGAAAGGGAGCCTCTTGGTTGAGTGTTGCCTGAAGCCAGGAGGTGGTGGTCCCTGAGCACTGATCCAGGATAATCACGTTATTTAAAAGAAGCAGGTAGGGATTCCCTGGTGGCGCAGTGGTTAAAAGTCTGCCTGCGGGAAGATCCCACATGCCGCGGAGCAACTAAGCCCGAGCGCCACAACTACTGAGCCTGTGTGCCACAACTACTGAAGCCCGCACACCTACAGCACCATCTTCCCTTGTGACTCCAGGATACTTCTGTACAAATGGCAATTTTTGAAACTGCCTCTTGGTATGTTTCTTGATGGAGGTCTTGCTGTTCTTTTCCTCTGTGCATTTTAATAGTCAGGTGCTAGAGGGAAACTGGCTATTTTCATTTATTTATTTTATTTGAGTGGGATAATGACATCTTTATTTTGGACTACCTCGGAAAGAAATGTAGCATTTCCTTCCTCCCCCCAGTTTTATTGAGATATAATTGACATACAACACTGTATAAGTTTAAGGTGTACAGTATAATGATTTGACTTACATACATCATGAGATTATTAGCACAAGTTTCGTGAACATCGATCATCTCATATAGATACATAAATAAATAGAAAAGAATTTTTGTGTGTGATGAGAACTCTCAGGATTTACTCTCTTAACTTTCATATGTAACATACAGTTGTGTTGATTATATTTATCGTGTTGTACATTACATCCCCAGTACTTATTTGTCCTGTAACTGGAAGTTTGTATCATTTGATTGCCTTCATCCATTCCCCCACCCCACCACAAATCTGGTCTCTTTTTCTATGAGTTTGTGTGTTTCTTTTTGAAGTATAATTGACCTACAACACTCAGTTAGTTCCTGTTACATAGTGATTGGGTATTTCTATATATTTCAAAATGATCTCCAATATAAGTCTAGTTATGATATGTCACCAAAGATGTCATATAGGTATTGATTATATTCCCCACACTGTACATTTCATACCTGTGACTCATTTATTTTGCAAGTGGAAATTTGTACCTCTTAATTTCCCTCACCTATTTCTTTCCTTCTTCCACCCCCCTTCCCTCTGGCAACCACATGTTTTTTCTCTGTATCTGTGACTTTGTTTCTGTTTTGTAATGTTTATTCACTTGTTTTCTTTTTCAGATTCCACACATAAGTGAAATCATACAGTGTTTGTTGTCCTCTGTCTGACTTATTTCACGTACCATAGTACCCTCTAGGTCCATCCACGTTGTCACAAGTCGTGATATTTCATTCTTTTTTATGGCAGAGTAATATTCCATTGTGTGTATATATATATATATATACATATATATATATATATATACGTATATATATGTATATATATATATATACAACTTCTTTATTCATCTATTGATGGGCACTTAGGTTGCTTCCATATATTGGCTAATGTAAGTAATGATGCAATGAACATACAGATGTATATATATTTTCTAATTAGTGTTTTTGTTTTCTTTGGATAAATACAAAGGACTGGATCATATGGTAGTTCTATTTTTAATTTTTTGAGGAATCTCCGTACTGTTTTCCATAGAGGCTGTATCACTTTACATTCCCACCAACAGCACACAAGGGTTCCTTTTTCTCCACATCCTCACCAACACTTGTTATCTGTTGTCTTTTTGATAAAAGCCATTCTGACAGGAGTGAGGTGATATCTCATTATGGTTTTGATTTGCATATCCTTGATGATTAGTGATGCTGAGCATCTTTCAATATTCCTGTTGGCCATTTGTACACCTTCTTTGGAAAAATGTCTATTCAGACCACCTGCCTTTTTTTTTTTTTTTTTTGCAGTACGCAGGGCTCTCACTGTTGTGGCCTCTCCCATTGTGGAGCACAGGCTCTGGACGGGCAGGCTCAGCGGCCATGGCTTATGGGCCCAGCCACTCCATGGCATGTGGGATCTTCCCGGACCGGGGCATGAACCCGTGTACCCTGCGTCGGCAGGCGGACTCTCAACAACTGCGCCAACAGGGAAGCCCGGATATTCTTTATTTTTATTTATTTTTAATTTTTGGCCATGCCACATGGCTTACAAGATCTTAGCTCCCCGACCAGGGATTGAACCCAGGCCCCGGCAGTCAAAGTGCAGAGTCCTAACCACTGGACCGCCAGGGAATTCCCTAATTGGATATTCTTCGGAATTTCTTCTTGTTAAAATGAAGAAATAGGACCATTCTGGATGTTTTTTGAGGTGCTGGGGTTGGGGACCTGGGCTAGGGCCAGTCAAAGTGAGCACCCCCCCGTCCCCCCATTTTGACTTTCCCTCCTTCCTTACGAATATTTCAGTCCTGGTGAAATCCCTGCAGGTGACCAGTTGCGTTAAAAGGAGGGTAGGCAAGAGAGAAAAAAAGAAAAAAGAGCTCTGTTGCTTGACCTTGTGATGGGGGCTGAGGAAGGGGATGTAAGGAACTCATCTGCACATGAACCTGAGTCCTGTTTTTCCTTTCTTTTAGAAAGCCCAGCGAGCCAGAGCCATCTCCTTGTACCCGCCCCCCCCCCCCCGACTACTATCCAGAGGACGTGCTGAGCTGCCAGCTCCCCTCAATACCCAGCTCCCTAAACCGGATCGATAGCTCCGGGCCCAGCTGTCGACATCGATTTCTTTTTCCCCTAGAGCCTCCTTTCCACTTACTATGAAAAAATATCCTTTGTTTCACCCTTTGTCTCTCTTGTTCATGGGTGAGGTGGACAGAGACTTTTCTTTGGTCTCTACCTTGTCTCCATTTTTTTTCCTAAACCAAGATTCTTGGGCCTGGAATAGGAGGAGGTGGTGCTCCAAACCTGCAATTCTCAATAGCAGCTCTAATTTTGTCTGGGGGCCGTGCTTCAAATGGGTCTAGGCATATCAATTACATACCCGTGCCTGAATGCCACCACTTAAGTGTCTTGTGTCCCTTGATTTTGAAAGCCAGCTTGTGGGTAGGAGACATGTTTTGTACGCCTGGAGTCTAAAATATTGGCATGTAAATGTTAGGAATTCAGACATTTACCTTAAGACCTACCCTTGGCGTGGTGGGGGGGCGTGGGTAGGTGGAGACAGCTCACTGCAGTTGAAAATTATATTTACACCATCGCACCCAGGGTCCCCGCCCCATAGATTCATGCTGATATCTGAGAAGGAGCAAGTGTGACATTGATCAAGGCAAACCATAAATTATCAACTTCAAAGTAAGTATTAATTGCCTCATGACAGTTTCCATTATCCTCCTTTCCTAAAAAAGCGAATTCAGCACGAGCTTAGGGCTGGGTCTTGATCATGGGGCATGCCGCTAGTTGGCAGACTTGGCTTTGCAAGGAGATTGGGAGAAATGAGGGCTCTGGTAATGGAAGCACACTCAGCCTTTTGTGAGGAGGGTACAAATTGCATCACTCTCAGGGCCTGAAACTGTGGACATCAGGAGGCCGAATGCCTCTGCAGGGGAGGTTGATTCCTTTTCCTACAGGTAAAATGGCTCAGTGATCAGGCTTTGGTGGGAGCTTTGAGTCTTCAGCCCTCTGAAGGAAAGAGTTCTTGGGCAGGATGGAGCTTTAAGGGCTGAGGAGCTGAACCTGGGCTGATGTGCACTGCCTGTAGCTGGACGATACAAGGCCCAGTGGAGGGCATGGCCACCAAAAGGCTGGTCTTCTCTGAGATGAACTCTGGGTGCTTTTTTGGGCTGGCCACTCCACTGCTCTGAGCCTATGTCCCAAATCTGTAAAATGAAGGGTGTGAACTGGATGACCCCAAAAGTCCCTTGCAGTTTGGAGACCACCATGGTCTCTTCCTTTAAGCTAGGTACAGAAAACAAAGGCACTTTGCCTGGAAGAGCCACATGACCCAATGGGACTGGTTCTCTGTGGTTGCCAGCCTTCTACTGCAGGGTCTGTGAACATTTGTCTCTTTTGCCGAATGAAGGTATCTTGTGTAAGTGTTCCACAAAGGAAAATGAGAATATGCCTGCTAAGAAAGATGATCTGGTGAAGGTAAGGATTCACTCTCACTGGGACACCCCACTGCTTTGGCTTAATGGGAGGGAGTGGAAAGTCTCAGATGAATCCCAAAGTAAAAGTAATGTCTTACAGCATTCTTAGGATGAGGGGTATGTCATGAGGTTTATGTTATCATAGCAGCTGACTCCTGAGGTGTCCACTCAAGGTTTTGGGAACCCCAGTCCATGTCATGGGCTACAGGAAGTCAAATGAGACCAACTTGGGCTTACCAGTCAGGAAATCCAGTGAAGAACTCTCTTTTAGCTCCACTATTTCACTTCCAGGATTCCAACAAGTAAACTAAAGATGACTGTGATAGGTAGAATAGTTAGTTGAATCCAGGAAGTTGAAAACCATATTCTTCTCAGCTCTACCTGCTTATTTCTTGTTGGGAAAGTCAGATAACACTACAGATAACTGAGTGTCCCTAGGGTGCTAGATAACTAGAAATGGGTAGAGATAAGTAGAAAAACTTATAGACGTCCAGAACCTGGAAAACACGTGTTTTTTTTTTCAAATTTAAATACAAATTACTTGTGGAAAAATGAGCAAAGAGTATGGTTATCTAGTGGTACCTAGGTAATTAGTGAAATGAAGGTAACTAGAAACAAGCGGAATAAATACTTTAGATGAGGCTGTTAAGAAAAACATTATTCTGGGACTTCCCCTGGCCGTCCAGTGGTTAGGGTTCGCACTTCCACCGTGGGGAGCACGGGTTTGATCCCTGGTGGGGGAACTAAGATCCCACATGTCGCACGGCCAAAAAAAGAACTAAAGAAAAAGAAAAACATTATTCTGAAATATAACTTTTATTTCTTGTGATAATAATGAGTATTATCAGTGAGTAGTGGTACCTATGTATTTATTTAATTAGGGGAAACTAGATATTCCTTAGAAGAATAATTTGAAGCCACGAAGCTGAAATCCATTTCTCTCACAACTAAATATTAATTCTTGTTGCAGTAATGAGTTAGACTATAGATAACTGTTGGTACCTAGGTAATTTGTCTACTATGGACAGCTAGAGAAAACCAGGAATCTATAAACCTGGACGTTGAAAACCACTCCTCACAGCACAGTCTTATCTCTTGTGGGAATAAAGATTTAGTACTATGGATAACTACTGGTAACGAGGTAACTACCTAACTACAGACGACTACAGATAAGTACTTGTAGCCAGAATGTGGAAAACACAATCTTCTCAACCCAAACTTCTCATTTCTCATTGAAATGCTGCATCAGTAATAAGATAACTATTAGTAACCAGGTAAGTAATATACCAGATATCTAGAACAGTTTGAATCTAGGATGCTAGAAAGCACCCTACTCAGTTCTTATGTTTTGAATATTCAGTTAGTAATGTAGAAAATGACAATTGCTTAGGTAAGATTTAAATAGAGATAATCATGTAAAAACAGAATAAAAATTTGAAGCCAGAAAGCTAAAAACATTCTTCTTAACTGTTAGTGCTTATCAAAACCACAATGAGATACCACTTCACACCCAGTAGGATAGCTGTTACCAACAAAACAGAAAATAAGCGTTGGTGAAGATGTGGAGAAGTTGAAACCCTGTGTATTACTGGTTGGAATATAAATGGTGCAGCCACTATGAGAAAAGGTATAGTGGTTCCTCAAAAAATTAAACAGAATTATCACATGATCCAGCAATTCCACAGCGGTTCCCTAAGAACTGAAAGCAAGGACTTGAATACACATTCATAGCAGCATTAATCACAATAGCCCAAAGATGGAAACAACCCAAATGTCCATCGACAGATGAATGGGCAAACAAAATGTGATGTATACATACAATAGAATATTATTCAGCCTTAAAAAGGAATGAAATTCTGACACATGCTACAACATGGATGAAGCTTGAAGACGTTAAGCTAAACGAAATAAGCCGGACACAAAAGGACAAATATTGTGTGATACCATTTATATGAGATACCCAGAGTAGTCAAATTTATAGAGACAGAAAGTAGAACAATAGTCCCCAAAGGCTGGGAGAAGTGGTATTTGGGAGTTTTTGTATGGAGTTTGGGAAGGTGAAAAAATTCTGGAGATGGATGGTGGTGATGGCTGCACAACAATGTGAATGTACTTAATGCCCCTGAACTATACCCTTAAAAATGGTTAAGATGGTAAGTTTTATTTATGTGTATTTTATTGCAATAGAATAATATTAGTCTTAATTTTTCTTGGAATAATGATTTCGTACTATAGACATTGGCACTAGGTGTCTAGTTACTTAGAGATATCTAGAAGAAGTAGTTGAAGTTAGGAGCTTAAATGTAGGTTCTTCTGGACCCTAAATTCTTTTTCTCCTGGTAGATTAATGAGTTAATAATATAGCTAAATAATAGAACTTAGGTTACTAATTACCTAAACAATATTAGTATACGGAGTTGAAGCCCTGAATTGGAAAACATATCCTTCTCAATCTAACTTTATATTTCGTGTTGAAAGAACTCATAAGTCTGAGATGAATAGTGGTACATAGATTACTAGTTTACAGGAGGTATCTAGAGATAACTACTAGTACTCATTGAAGTCAGAAAGCTGAAAACTACATTCTTCTAAAATGTAAATTCTTATTTGCTTTTGGAATAATGAGTTAGTACTGCCGACTGAAAAAAATGCACAACCTAAAAGTTGAGAATTATGTTTTATTTGGTAGACAAAACTGAGGACTTCAGTCCAGAAGACAGCTTCTCAGGCCGCTCTGAGGGACTGCTCCAGGGAGGTAAGGGAGGAGCCAGGATATACAGGGTTTTTTGCAACAAAAACCAGGTAGTCAGAACATCAAAAGATTACTGTGAATTAAAGAAACCATACATCTCAAGTTATTGAGACGCGCTTCTCTCCGTATGGGAAGATGCAAAAGTCTGGGCTCATTGAAATCATTCCTTTGATAGGCACCTTAGCTATCTAGGGCCAGTTTCCTGCTTTTCTCCATCCTGAATCCCCTCAGGGTGCACTGTTGTGGGTGGCTGTAGTGGCTGCTGGCTTGATGGCTGCAGCATCCCTTGTTTACTGATATGGCAGGCGACAGTTTTCATCCACAGTACCATAGATATGTAAGGGGACCTAGATGATTTGTTAGCTATAGATAACTAGTGATAACTAGAATAACCAGTCCAAACCAGTAAGGTGAAGACCACAATCTTCTGTCTAAATTCTTATTCCTTGTTCTAATAACGAGTTGATTGTACAGATATCCAGTGGAATCTAGGTAATTTGTTAACTAGAGCTACCTAGACTAAACCAGAAAGATGACTTGTAGACGTTGTTTTGCAGCACCGTAGAGAGTATCTGGGTCAGAGGGCACCAAAGGGCAGCAGTGGCTTGTGGTCTTATTGGCCCAGGGCTCATCTTACTGATGGCTAGCAGATGTTAGGCACAATTTCATGGGGAAGGTAAAACAGCCAGGCTCTAAATGGATAAAAATATGGTTAATTTGGATATGTTTTAAACAATTGGATGTGTAAAAATTTGTTTGGCTCCAGAAGGCTTTTGAGGTAATGGGTCTCAGCCTCCAGTGAAGAAATAAACACCTAGCGGCCAATAGACAGTGGCCATTTTTGGCTCATTGGTATAACGTAAGTTAAAGTCCCCAAGCTGAAAGACACCATCCTCTCAACCCTAAATTCATATTTCTTGTTGGAATGAAATATTAGTACTAGAGATAACTAGTAATACCTAGACAACTACTTTACTAGAGTTAAGTAGAGGTGACTAAGAAAACTGATGAATCCAGGAAGTTGTAAAATCATTCAACACTAGCTTCTTTGCATCTAAATGCAAAACAAATGCAATGCATGAAACAGATACCTATTCTAAAAGCAGCTATAAAAGACATTTGGGACAATTGCGGAAATTGGAATATGGACTAGATATATGCTAATATTACTACATTATTGTTAATTTTATTAAGATGTAATAGCATTGTGGTTATGTAGGAACATTTCTTTTTTAAGGGGATGTATAGTGGAATCTTTTAGAGTTATAAATGTCATGACAACTGTAACTATTTTTGCAAGGTTCCCGAGACAGACAGAGAAAGCAAATATGACAACATATAAAAAATTTTGAAATACAGGTGAAAGTTGTGCCGGGGCGTTGTTGTTCCTGTGTGTTTGAAATGACTTGACATCCAACCCTGTTATTTGTTCAGCTTCCTCCCAGTTTAAAGAACTAGTGTAGGAAGAATCATCTGAAACTTATGACCAATTTCTCCTCCCGTCCTCCTTGGACCTGATGAGGGATGTGGTGACTTGGTCCCGGCTGTGCTGCCAGCTGTGATAGGAGACCAGACGCCACCACGGGAATGTGTGCCAGCTGCAATTATATGGAGATTCTCTCCCTATAAGATGTCGGGATGTGTGAACTTGACAAACCAGGATAAAAGCCTCTTCATTTTAATGGTAATTTTATTTCAACAGAGATTAATATGCCAGGCACTCTTCTAGGTTCTGGGGATACAACAGTGTACAAAAGACACAAAAACCTCTGTCTGCATGGAGCTTTCATTCTGCTGGTGGGGATACAGGCAGGGAATACGCAAAATAAATAAGGACATTATGAAGTGAGGAGAGCTAAAGAGAAGAAATGGAGCAGGGACATGGTGTAAAAGGTTTCCAGGAAGGGGGTAGGCGATGAAATTTTAGTTGGGGTGGGCAAAAAAGGCCCCCTGGTGAATTGTTTTTGAGGAAAGTCCTGAAGAGGGCGAGAGAGCAAGCCGTTGCAGATATCTGGGGGGAAGGCGTTGCAGGCAGAAAGAATAGCTAGGTGACTTCTACCCCTGAGCAGAGCATGGAGATCATGGGTCACAAATGGAGACCGTATAAGTCGCCTCTCTCTTGTTTCCCTGGCGCATATCTTTGATTAGTCATTGAGCACTTTCCCACAGTACCCAGATACAGCCTCAGAATCTTCCTGAACACCGTGTATTAATTTGCTATTGCTGCCATAGCAAATGACCACAAACGTAGTCACTTAAAGTAACACAAATTTATTCTCTCCCATTTCTGTGTGGGTTGGCAGCCCAGGTAAGATGTAGCTCAGCTAGATCCTCTGTTGGGTGTCACAAGGCTGAAATCAAGGTGTCAGCTGCATTCCTTCCTGGAGGCTTTGGGGATAAATTTACTCCCAAGGTCATTCAGATTGTTAGCCAGATTCAGTTCCTTGTGGTGTGGGACTGAGGACCTCGCTTCCTTGTTGCCTGTCAGCTGGGAGTCAGTTTTTGCTACTAGACACTGCCCTCATTCCCTCTCATGCTTTTCTTTCTTTTTTAAAGCATATTTATTTACTTATTTGGTTGCACTGGGTCTTAGTTGTGGCAGGCGGGCTCCTTAGTTGTGGCATGCGAACTCTTTAGTTGCGGCGTGCATGTGGGATCTAGTTCCCTGACCAGGGATCGAACCTGGGCCCCCTGCATTGGGAGCACAGCGTCTTAACCACTGTGCCACCAGGGAAGTCCCCCTTCTCATGCTTTTCATGTGGCCTTCCTTCAACAAGAGCTGGCCAAGTTCCTCTTACTTTTTTTTTTTTTTTTTTTTTTCGGTACACGGGCCTCTCACCGCTGTGGCAACTCCTGCTGCGGACACGCAGGCTCAGCAGCCATGGCTCAGGGGCCTAGCTGCTCTGCGGCATGTGGGATCCTCCCGGACCAGGGCACGAACCCGTGTCCCCTGCATCAGCAGGCGGACTCTCAACCCCTGTGCCACCAGGCAAGCCCCCTCTTACATTTTGACTCTCCAACTGCTCTATCTGCTACATGTCTCTTGCCTCCAGCCAGGGAAAGTTCTTGACTTTGAAGAACTCATGTGGTTAGATTAGCCCCATCCAGCTAATCCAGAATAATTTCCCTATGTTAAGGTCCATAACCTTAATTATATGTGCAAAGTCCCTCTTTGCAGATGGCATATAAGATAACATATTCGCAGGATACAGGGATTCGGGCATGAACATCTCTGGTCAGCTATTCCATCTACCACATTGCAATCCAGAAAGTCATCACTTGTTGGCATAGGAAGAGGAGATGAAACTTGTTTGATCTAGGTAACGATAGGGAAACTTAGGCCTTTTACATCCATATATCTGGACTTTGACTCAGCCCATTGCAACCTATGTGTTAGTTTTCTATTGCTGTACCACAAACTTAGCTGCTTAGACCAACACAAATGTATTATGTGATAGTTTCCTTGTGTCAGGAGTTTGAGCATGGCTCAACTGGATCCTCTGCTCAGGGTCTCACAGCCCGTAATCAGAGTGTCAGTCAGGCCAGGAACTCTTAAAATTTTCACATTTTGGTGTGTTTTGGTAAAAGGCATAAAAGAAGGAAAATTCTTTATAAAATAAATCCAAAGCTGTGTTTTTATTCTTTCTCTTCGTTGCGGTGCGCGGGCTTCTCATTGTGGTGGCTTCTCTTGTTGCAGAGCATGGGGCTCTAGGCACACGGGTTTCAGTAGTTGTGGCACGTGGGCTCCAGAGCGCAGGCTAAGTAGTTGTGGCGCACAGGCTTAGTTGCTCCATGTTACGTGGGATCTTCCCGGACCAGGGATTGAGCCCGTGTCCCCTGCATTGGCAGGCAGATTCTCAACCACTGCGCCACCAGGGAAGTCCGTGGGATAGGTATTTAAAGGCAAGCATGGGGGCTTCCCTGGCGGTCCAGTGTTAAGACTCCAGGCTTCCACTGCAGGGGGTGCGGGTTCAATCCCTGGTCCGGAAACTAAGATTAAAAAAAGAAAGAAAGAAAAAAAAAAAGCAAGCACGAACAGAACATGGTGTATTTCATTTCACCTTCAACTCCAAACACTGAGTATTTGTGGTTTTCTCCCCCTCAGAAAGGAGCTTACAAGATGCATGTGTGTGACTGAAGCCAGAATATAGGTCAGTAAACCTGAAAAAATTGTGGAGGCAACCATTCTAAAACCTGCTTCAGGACTTACCTTTGCCCTAGATATTCTGAAGTTGTGTGTTTTGTTGCCTTTTCCATGTTTGGGGAATAAGTTTTGAACTTTGGGTCTTTGTGAGTGGAAACTGGGATATGTAAACCCCAGCTTCTGGGAATTTCCTATTACCACCAGAAACATGATTTCCTAAAGGAAAAAGAAAAATAGAACTGAACCACTTCTTCTAGTCTCTGTATACAATTAAATATATATATGGATAATTTATAAGTAACACATAAAATCTGGCAACCACCTGTATGTACTCTGTATCTATAACTCTGTTCTGCTTTGTTTGTTCATTTGTTTTTTTAGATTCCACATATAAATGAACTCATACAGTATTTGTCTTACTGTCTGACTTATTTCACTTAACATAACACCTCCTAAGTTCATCCATGTCGTTGCACATGGCAAGATTTCATTCTTTTTTATGGCTGAGTAATGTCCCATTGTGTATATATACATCTTCTTTATCTATCCATCTATTGATGGGCATTTAGGTTGCTTCCATATCTTGACTATTGTGAATAATGCCGCAATGAACTTAGGGGTGCATATATCTTTTCTAATTAGTGTTTTTTTCTTTCTTTGGATAAATACCCAGGAGTAAAATTGCTGGGTCATATGGTAGTTCTATTTTTAATTTTTTGAGGAATATCCATACTGTTTTCCATAGTGGCTGCAGCGATTTACATTCCCACCAGCAGTGAACGAGGATTCCCTTTTCTCTACATTCACTACATGTTTTTTAAAAATTAGAATCAGATTTGAGTAACATAAGCATAATCCTCTGAAATGTAGCCTGTCCAACTATGATTTCTGTCCCATCGATCTGCTAGATTCTAGCAGTCTATGAAATGCTACCACAAATTTTTTTCTTTCACTCAAACCATAGTACCAGATTGACAGACCATTGATGACATAATTGCCTGAGAGTTGCAGTAGTGAAATGTTGGAAATATTTCTACTAAAAGGCATATATATCTAAGTTGACTATTGGATATCACCAAATTTTGAGCACTTTCTCTAGCTATCCCAAAAATTGAGCCTAAGCATCCTTAAATTTGGTGGACAATGAACTTAAAACATAATTTACTTAGGGACTTCCCTGGTGGCACAGTGGTTAAGACTCCACGCTCCCAACGCAGGGGGCCTGGGTTCGATCCCTGGTCCGGGAACTAGATCCCACATGCATGCCTCAACTAAGAGTTCGCATGCCACAACTAAGGAGCCCTCGAGCTGCAGCTAAGGAGCCTGCCTGCCGCAACTAAGACCCGATGCAACCAAATAAATAAATAAAATAAATATTTTTTTAAAAACTTCCTATTTAAAAAAACCCCCAGAAAACATAATTTACTTATATTTTACAATGAAAAAAACAACCAAAATGGAAATCAAAGACATCTGGGAGTTCTATAACAAGTCATTAAATCTTCTTTCATGACATAACATACACAAGTACGTAGCACAATGTCTAGCCACAGAAGAAGCCCTCAGAAATGTTCACTACTGTTACTCCATAATATATCCTTATCACCACGGTGTATTACCTGTGGAATATGTGGCATAATGGAAAGAGGCCTGATTAGGAATCACACATTCTGGTTCTTTAAGAGACACACACTGAAATATTTACAGATGAGATGATGTCTAGATTTGCATCTAAATAATCAAGGGGCAGATGCAAGTGTGTTGGAGAACTGGTTAGGGTGTTGATGAAACAACACTGGTGATGGATAATTGTTGATACCGCGTGAGGAGTACATGGGGTTTATCCTAAGATTCTCTCTGCTATTATTTTGAATAATTAAAAAAACATGTTTTTAAATGATCAGGGTTACAAACAAATGCTGACAAAGGCAGGCCGATAATTTAATAGCAAGGAGCGTGGGGACTGGCAAATTGGGGAAGAATACGTCTCTTCCAAAGAAGATGGCCCATACTCAGCTCCAGCTCAGTGTTGCCAGGCAGGAATGTTGGGCCAGGACTGCCAGATTTTCCCAGTTTTTCAAGACTGGCCCCAAATCAAAATGTTTATATGAAACCTTCCATTCTTTAAATGTTGGCAACTAACTGAAATATGTTTTATCGAAAAGCATGCTGCCTATCTAAAACAGGTCTGTGGAATAGACTCAGTCTGCAGCTGCCAATTTGCAGCCTCTGCCTGAGAAGCTAATAACATTAAACAATTTTCATTTTCTGGAGCAGAAGAATGTAATTGAAAGCACACCTAAAGCTAACAATCATAGGATGCCACTGTTCTGCCCTGTTGTGTCTCATTATAAGTCCTGCTCCCATACATGCTTTGGTCTCTCCCCTCCATCCCTGCCTGTGAGTTTCTCTAACTTGATCCTTCACTCTGCTTACCTAGTTCTGATCTCAACTTTCTGACCACTGAGGACTAAGACATCACGAGTGTCCAGGACAGGAAGTCCCATGGTAATGAACCAGGTCCCACTTGTCCTAGTCATACTTGCTGGCGAATTTTGGAGCTGTTATTAGTGATAAGCATGCATCTTGGGAGAGTCTTTTTTGTTAAATAAATTTATTTATTCATTTATTTATTTTTGGCTGCGTTGGATCTTCGTTGCTGTGCACCGGCTTTCTTCAGTTGCGGCGAGCGGGGGCTTCTCTTCGTTGCAGTGCACGGGCTTCTCATTGCGGTGGCTTCTCTTGTTGCGGAGCACAGGCTCTAGAGCGCAGGCTCAGTAGTTGTGGCACACGGGCTTACTTGCTCCACAGCATGTGGGATCTTCCCGGACTAGGGATCGAGCCCGTGTCCCCTGCATTGGCAGGCAGATTCTCAACCACTGCGCCACCAGGGAAGTCCCCAACCAAACATTTGAGCTGTTTTCTTACCCATTCTCTGGGAGCATGAGGCAGGGGGTAGTTATCTATTGGGCATAGTACATGAGGTGACTAGGGTGCATGATACATTTGGGGCCCATGAACGTAGTTTAATTTCTGATATAAAATAGGGTTAATGAGAATGGTGGTCGTGCAGGTAAAATTACGATACTTCACATACATTGTCAAGCATAGGGTCCATTGTTAGAAGCTAGTCTTAATATTTAGAATATTAACACGTCCTGAAGCATCCACAAAACACTCCTTGCAGGAAGAATCTCAGGGCCCTCAATCTGGTCTGGCTCTCTGTATTTGACAATAAATAAATTTTATTTATTCCGCAGCAAGAGCTCAGGAAGCTATTTCTAGAAAAGGGAGGTTTAGAGGAAAAGGGGAGGAGGCAGCCGCAGGAAAGGGAGGAATTCGACCAGGTCCACAGCACTCGCCCAGCACAGGGAACAAGTAGGCTTTTGAAGAAGGTCTATAGCCAGACGCAGCGCAGAAGTTGCATTAGCCATAGTCAAAACCAGGACGAAGAGGAGCCCTTGCACTTTATGCATTCTCAGATGCTCTAAGCACTGTGCAGGTTTCAACTTCTGCAATCTGATGTGGATTCATTACTAAAAAGCTACAGGCCATGGACTTTCTTAAGGGGTGTGCTAGGTTGGTTTTTACCCCTGTAGTGCATCTGAGCGCCCTGCATGATCATGAAACCCAAGCTCCTGTTCCCGGACACCCTGGGGGAGTATAGTGGACTCTAACTTTAGCCTCATTGCAAAACTTCAGAGCAAGCAAACTCCTAGCTAATCAAATACACGGCTTTTGAACTTGCAAGTCCACTTAAACACAGGTTTTTTTTTTTAAATTTCAATAAGTATACAGGCGGCCCTCCATATCCATGGGTATCGCATCAGCAGATGCAGAGGGCCGACTATGGGACTTGAGCATCCGCCGATTTTGGTACCCGCGGCGGGTCCTGGAACCAATCGCCTGCGGATACCTAGGGGCGACCGTTATTACTTTGATTACTGTTCCCTTCTTGGTACTGGCTGTTGGATATGGAGGGCTCGGTCAAGAGATAGTCCCCAAACGCTTCTCCAAGGTCTATGGAGCTTGGGTGAGTTCTCTCTCTTACCCTCCACAAATCGGGCACAGCCCCTTGGTCTGGGAAGACGCCCGACCCAGGGCGGAGTACTTAGTCAGTTAGGTTGCAACCTTTGACCCGGAGTTCTGCTCTCACGCATGCTCCCTACCAGCGGCCGGTTGGCGCGCAACGTGCCCCGGCCCCCGCCCGTGGCCCCTAGAAGGCCGAGGCCCTGCCGCATGCGCACATCAGCTCACCCAACCCCCGGCAGTCTGTGGTAAACCCACAGGGGGCGGGCGTCATACCAGACTCCCTGAAACCCGACCAGACGCCAGAGGAGCCGGGTCGTGGGCCACCGCTCTAGCCTTTAGTCGTGAGCCGGGGGTCTCAGGAGATCCAGCGCAGCCTCCGCTGAAGCTCACAGCCTTCTCGACAGCAGTCGGGACATGGAGCGTCAGCCGCAGAGCAGCTACGATGCCTATGCCATCGCCTGCGCAGCCGTCGCCAGCTTCTTCAAGCTGAGTGTCGACGAGGAGCGGGAAGAAGCGCACGGTCAGTGGCGGGCGGGGCACTCGCTTTATAAGATTCCAGGAAAGGAACTTTCCCAGGGCGGGGCGAACGCCAGGACCCCCCTCAGACGCAGCCCCTCCACAGAGCTGGGCTCCCTCGACGGCCTGATCTTTCTCTTTGGGTTTCCTCCCTTTCAGAGGTGAAGCCCGCGGAGATCTCGCCTCCCGGAGACGGGGGAGAGGAGCAGAAGGCTCAGTCCGAACCGGAGCAGGGAGCAGCCGCGGAAGGGAAAGAGGCGGGAGACGAAGGAGAAGGAGAGGAAGGCTGCGATGTCAGCGTCGGAGCCGCCGGCCCCGCGGACGGCGAAAGCCGCGAGGCCGAGGCCGAGGCCGAGGCCGGGGCGGGCGGCGGCCTAGGCGGAGAGCAGGGCGATGAGGAGCAGCCCCCGCGGGCCGCCGTCGAGGGTCCCGAGGCCGCAGATGGGCAGCGGTGCGCCCCCTACTCCAGGCTCACGAAGAGGCAGCTGCAGGACCTGGAGCGCGTTTTCCGGCATACTCAGTACCTCAGCGTGCCCATGCGGTAAGCGGGCGTCTCGGGTGGCGCGGGCTGCTGCGCGGGTGGCGGGCGGCGGGCGGCGCTCTCGTGGGTCCCCCTCCTCAGCTCCGGACCTGAAAGCCCCGGGGCCTGGCGGCGGCCCGGCCCCTCTGGCGCACTCGGGGCCTAGGACGGGGGCGGGGGCTCTGCCTGGTGGGAATCGAGGTCGATATTTCCCTGTGGTGTTTGAATAAGTCACGTTGCGGAGCTTTGTCGGCCGCGGGTTAACATAAATAACGAGTCGCCTGAGGCGTGGTGGAGCAAATGCGGAGTTGGAGGCTACTTTTATCTGAAGTTTTGATCATCAGTTATTCATGGATTATATTTGCATTAATTTAAACACTACATTAAAACATCCTCGGGCTTCCCTGGTGGCGCAGTGGTTGAGAGTCCGCCTGCCGATGCAGGGGACGCGGGTTCGTGCCCCGGTCCGGGAGGATCCCACGTGCCGCGGAGCGGCTGGGCCCGTGAGCCATGGCCGCTGAGCCTGCGCGTCCGGAGCCCGTGCTCCGCAGCGGGAGAGGCCACAGCAGTGAGAGGTCCGCGTACCGCAAAACAAACAAACAAACAAAGAACATCCTTTATCTTGATTACTAAATTTTTAAAACTAAATCAAGTTATTTATTTATGGCTGCATTGGGTCTTTGTTGCTGCGCTCGGTCTCTGGGCGCGGGCTTTCTCTAGTTGCGGCGAGCGGGGGCTACCCTAAGGTGCGTTGCGCGGGCTGCTCATTGTGGTGGCTCCTCTTGTTGCAGAGCGCGGGCTCTAGGCGGGTGGGCTTCCGTAGTAGTTGTGGCACGTGGGCTCAGTAGTTGTGGCTCACGGGCTCTAGAGCGCAGTCTCGGTAGTGGTGGCACACGGGCTTAGTTGCCCCGCGTCATGTGGGATCTTCCCGGACCATGGCACGGACCTGTGTCCCCTGCATTGGCAGGTGGATTCTTAACCACTGTGCCACCAGGGAAGCCCGATTACTGAATTTTTAGTTACCCCAAAGTTTGTGCCTGAGGTAGAATTGTTCCCTAAAGCAAACTTCAGTGTGGAGAATGAATGGGTTGCTGAGTACCTGTGAATGCGGCTAAAATTTAAAAAGCTATCATTTACATTGTGCTTACTGTGTGTTAAGCACTTGTTTTAAAGGCTTTTTCTACATACTGTCATTGAATCTTCACAACCCCTTGTGAATGTGGTAGCCACTGTTATTATCCCCACTTAACCTGTGAAAAAGCTGAAGCTCAGAGAAGTGATGAGACTTGCCCAAGATGGCACAGCTGGAATGTGGCAGAGCTGGGATTCGATCCTAGGAGGCTGTTCAGTAGGCAAGGCCAGAGGTGATGGTGTGTTGGTCCAGGGTAGTGGCGATGGAGAGAAGTGAACAGATTAAAGAGATATTTAGCAGGTAAAATTGATAGCAATTCATGGTAATTTGAACATGGGGGTAAAAGGAAATGTTTAAGAAAAATGTATAAATTTCTGATTTGCCCAAATGAATGGCTGCTGGTATATTCACTGAGCTAGGGAATATTGAAAGACAATAAAAGAAGCTTGCAAGAGACAGAGGAGGAGTGTTTGGAGAGGCTGTTTGTAGGCAAACCCGTATCGTGGAAGCCTGGATGGCGATAGGAGACGATTCAACAAGAAGGGATGGTAACTAGCATCAACTTCGGTTTAGGATTTTCTGTTCAACTCGATTACTCCAAGTTCGGTTGCTTTTGCTGTGGTGTGATAACTGGATCAGCCCAATTTCTCCGTTTCTCAGAAGTGTCAAACTCAAGATGCCCCTTGATTTGGATGTCTAGAGCTGCCTGATAAATATTTTTTCTTCCAGTTTATTATGATACAATTAACATTCAGTACTGTACAAGTTTAAGGTGCACAGCATAATGAGTTGGCTTACGTGCATCATGAAATGATTATCATAATAAGCTTGGTGACCATCCATCATCTCATATAGATACATAATTAAACAGAAAAAAATTTTTTGTGTGATGAGAACTTTTAGGAACTCTCTTAAATTTCATATATAACATACAGCAGTGTTAATTTTATTTATCATGTTGTACATTATATCCCTAGTACTTATTTATCTTATAACTGGAAGTTTGTACCTTTTGACTGCCTTCATCCAATTTCCCCACCTCACCCCCACCTCTGGTAACCACAAATCGGATCTCTTTTTCTCTGAGTTTCCTTTGTTCGTTTACTTTCGAAGTATAATTGACCTACAACAATATGTTAGTTCCTGTTACACAACATAGTGATTCTATATTTCTATACATTTAAAAATGATCGCCGTGATACACCTAGTTACCATCTGTCACCATACAAAGATATTACATAATTATTGACTGTATTCCCCACACTGTACATTTCATACCAGTTATTTATTTTGCAACTGGAAGTTTGTACCTCTTAATCTCCCTCACCTATTTCTCTCCCTCCCCACCCCTTCCCTTCTGGCAGCCACCTGTTTGCTCTCTGTATCTATACTTCTGTTTCTGTTTAGTTATGTTTGTTCATTTGTTTTGTTTTTTAGATTCCACATATAAGTGAAATCATACAGTATTTGTCTTTCTCTGTCTGACTTATTTCACTAAGGATAATACTCTCTAGGTCCATCCACGTTGTTACAAATGGCAGAATTTCATTCGTTATTATGGCTGAGAAGCTTTCCACTGTGTGTGTGTGTGTGTGTGTGTGTATATATATATATATATATATATATATATATATATATATATACACCACATCTCCTTTTTTTTTCTTTGCGGTACGTGGGCCTCTCACTGTTGTGGCCTCTCCCATTGCAGAGCACAGGCTCCGGATGCGCAGGCTCAGCGGCCGTGGCTCAGGGGCCCAGCCGCTCCGTGGCATGTGGGATCTTCCCGGACCGGAGCATGAACCCGTGACCCCTGCATCGGCAGGCGGACTCTCAACCACTGCGCCACCAGGGAAGCCAGATACCACATCTTCTTTATCCATTAATCTGTTGCTGGGTACTGAGGTTGCTTCCATATCTTGACTATTGGAAATAGTGCTGCTGTGAACATTAGGGTGCATGTATCTTCTTGAATTAGTGTTTTTGTTTCCTTTGGATAACAAAAGGAGTGGAACTGCTGGACCATATGGTAGTTCTATTTTTAGTTTCTTGAGAAACCTCCACATTGTTTTCTATAGTGGCTGTATCAATTTACACTCCCCCAACAGCGTAGGAAGGCTCCCTTTTCTCCACATCCTCGCCAACATTTGTTATCCTTTTGAGGATGACCATTTTGACAGGTGTGAGGTGATCTCATTATGGCTTTGATTTGCATTTCTCTGATGATTAGCAGTGTTGAGCATTTTTTTCATGTGCCTGTTGGCCATCTGTGTGTCTTCTTTGGCAAAATGTCTATTCAGGTTTTCTGCCCATTTTTGAATTAGGTTCTTTGTTTGTTTGTTTTTTAACATCGGTTCTTTGTTTTTTTGATACTGAGTTGTATGAGCTGTTTATAAATTTTGGATATTAACCCCTTGTCAGTAATGTCCTTTGCAAAAATTTTCTCCCATTCAGTAGGTTGTCTTTGCATTTTGTATGTGGTTTCCTTTGCTGTGCAAAAGCTTTTACGTTTAATTAGGTCTCATTTGTTTATTTTTGCTTTTATTTCTTTTGCCTTGGTAGACAGATCCCCAAAAATATTGCTGCGATTTATGTCACAGAGTGTTCTGCCTATGTTTTCCTCTAGGAGCTTTATAGTATCAGGTCTTACATTTAGGTCTTTAATCCGTTTTGAGTTTATTTTTTAATATGCTGTGAGCACATGCTCTAATTTCTGTCTTTTACGTGTAGCTGTCCAGTTTTCCCAGCACCGCTTATTGAAGAGACTGTCTTTTCCCCATTGTATATTCTTGCTTCCTTTGTCATAGATTAATTGACCATAAGTGCGTGGGTTTATTTCTGGGCTCTCTATTCTGTTCCATTGATCTGTGTGTCTGTTTTTGTGCCAGTACCATACTGGGGTTTTTATTATTATTTTTTGGCCATGCCCCGCGGCATGCGCGATCTTCCCCAACCAGGGATCGAACCTGCGCCCCCTGTAGTGGAAGGGCTGAGTCTTAACCACTGGACTGCCAGGGAAGTCCATTGATGACTATAGCTTTGTAGTATACAGTAGTCTGAAGTCAGGGAGTGTGATACCTCTAGGTTTGTTATTTTTTCTCAAGATTACTTCGGCCATTCGGGGGTCTTTTGTGGTTCCATATAAATTTTGGGGTTATTTGTTCTAGTTGGTGAAAAATGTCATGTATTTTGATAGCGATTGCATTAAATCTGTAGATTGCTTTGGGTTGTATGGATATTTTAACAATATTAATTCTTCCAATCCAAGAACACGGTATATCTTGCCATTTTTTGGTATCATTTTCAAATTCCTTCATCAGTGTTTTATATATAGTTTTCAGAGTCTAGGTCTTTCACTTCCTTGATTAAGTTTATTCCTAGGTATTTTATTCTTTTTGATGCTATTTCATTTTTTATTATTATTTTAAATTAATTAATTAATTAATTATATTTTTGGCTGCGTTGGGTCTTTGTTGCTGCACGTGGGCTTTCTTTAGTTGCGGCAAGTGGGGGCTTCTCATTGCGGTGGCTCCTCTTGTTGCAGAGCACAGGCTCTAGGCGTGCGGGCTTTAGTAGTTGTGGCACACGGGCTCAGTAGCTGTGGCTCGCGGGCTCCAGAGCGCAGGCTCAGTAGTTGCGTCCCACAGGCTTAGTTGCTCCGCGGCATGTGGGATCTTCCCAGACCAGGGCTTGAACCCGTGGCCCCTGCATTGGCAGGTGGATTCTTAACTACTGCGCCACCAGGGAAGCCCTTGATGCTATTTTAAATGGGATTGTTTTCTTGCTTTCTCTCTGAGAGTATAGTGTATTATAGCGCACAGAAAAGCAGCAGATTTGTGTATATTAATCTTGAATCCTGAAACTTTACTGAATTCATTTATTAGTTCTAGCAGTTTTTTGGGGGAGACTTTAGGGTTATCGTTTTTTTTTTAAATTGAGTTATAGTTGATGTACAATATTATATGTTTCAGGTGTACAATACAGTGATTCACAATTTTTAAAGGTTACACTCCATTATAGTTATTATAAAATATTGGCTATATTCCCCATGCTGTACAATATATCCTTGTAGCTTATTTATTTTATACATAGTAGTTTGTACCTATTAATCCACTGCCCCTATCTTGTCCTTCTCCCCTGTTTCTCCCCACTGGTAACCACTAGTTTGTTCTCTATATCTATGAGACTGTTTCTTTTCTGTTGTATTCAATAGTTTGTTTTAATTTTTAGATTCCACATATAAGTGATATCATTTGTCTTTCTCTGTCCTACTTGTTTCACTAAGCATAATACCCTCCAAGTCCATCCATGTTGTTGCAAATGGCAAATTTTTATTCTTTTTAACGTCCATTGTATATATATACCACATCTTCTTTATCCGTTCCTCTATTGATGGACACTCAGGTTGCTTCCATATCTTGGCTATTGTAAATGATGCTGCTATGAACATTGGGGTGCATGCATCTTTTTGAATTAGTGTTTTTGTTTTTCTCAGATATATACCCAGGATTGAAATTGCTGGGTCATATGGTAGTTCTATTTTTAGTTTTTTGAGAAACCTCCATACCGTTTGCCACAGTGGCTGCACCAATTTACATTCCCACCAACAGTGTACAAGGGTTCCCCCTTCTCCACATCCTCACCAATATTTGTTATCTGTAGTCTTTTTAAGAATTAATTAATTTACTTAGTTTTGGCTGCATTGGGTCTTCAATGCTTTGCGCGAGCTTCCTCTAGTTGCAGTGAGCCAGAGCTGCTCTTTGTTGCGGTGCACAGGCTTCTCATTGCGGTGGCTTCTCTTGTTGCAGAGCACGGGCTGCAGGTGCGCAGGCTTCAGTAGTTGTGGCACATGGGCTCAGTAGTTGTGGCTCGAGGGCTCTAGAGCGCAGGCTCAGTAGTTGTGGCACACGGGCTTAGCTGCTCTGTGGCATGTAGGATCTTCCTGGACCAGGGCTCAAACCCGCGTCCCCTGCATTGGCAGGTGGATTCTTAACCACTGTGCCACCAGGGAAGCCCCTGTAGTCTTTTGGACGGTAGCTACTCTAAGGTGATATCTCACTGTAGTTGTGGTTTGCATTTCTCTGATGATTAGTGATGTCTGTTTTAATTTTTTTATATATATTTTTTTGAATTTTTGAATTTTATTTATTTTTTTATACAGCGGGTTCTTATTAGTTATCCATTTTATACATATTAGTGTATATATGTCAATACCAGTCTCCCAGTTCATCCCACCACCACCACCACCCCACTTTCCCCCCTTGGTGTCCATATGTTTGTTCTGTACATGTGCGTCTCTATTTCTGCCCTGCAAACTGGTTCATCTGTACCATTCTTCTAGGTTCCACATATATGCATTAATATATGATATTAGTTTTTTGCTTTCTGACTTACTTCACTCTATATGACAGTCTCTAGATCCATCCACGTCTCTACAAATGACCCAATTTCGTTCCTTTTCATGGCTGAGTAATATTCCATTGTACAAATGTACCACATCTTCTTTATCCATTCATCTGTCAATAGGCATTTAGGTTGCTTCCATGACCTGGCTATTGTAAATAGTGCTACAATGAACATTGGGGAGCATGTGTCTTTTCGAGTTATGGTTTTCTCTGGGAATATGCCCAGGAGTGGGATTGCTGGGTCATATGGTAATTCTATTTTTAGTTTTTTAAGGAGCCTCCATACTGTTCTCCATAGTGGCTATATCAATTTACATTCCCACCAACAGTGCAAGAGGGTTTCCTTTTCTCCACACCCTCTCCAGCATTTGTTGTTTGTAGATTTTCTGATGATACCCATCCTAACTGGTATGTGGTGATACCTCATTGTAGTTTTGATTTGCATTTCTCTAATAATTAGTGATGTTGAGCAGCTTGTCATGTGCTTCTTGGCCATCTGTATGTCTTCTTTGGAGAAATGTCTATTTAGGTCTTCTGCCAATTTTGGATTGGGTTGTTTGTTTTTTTTGATATTGAGCTGCATGAGCTGCTTGTAAATTTTGGAGATTAATCCTTTGTCACTTGCTTCATTTGCAAATATTTTCTCCCATTCTGAGGGTTGTCTTTTGGTCTTGTTTATGGTTTCCTTTGCTGTACAAAAGCTTTTAAGTTTCATTAGGTCCCATTTGTTTATTTTTGTTTTTATTTTCATTACTCTAGGAGGTGGAACAAAAAAGATCTTGCTGCAATTTATCTCAAAGAGTGTTCTTCCTATGTTTTCCTCTAAGAGTTTTATAGTGCCCGGTCTTACATTTAGGTCTCTAATCCATTTTGAGTTTATATTTGTGTATGGTGTTAGGGAGTGTTCTAATTGCTTTCTTTTACTTGGAGCTGTCCAGTTCTCCCAGCACCACTTATTGAAGAGACTGTCTTTTCTCCATTGTACATCCCTGCCTCCTTTGTCATAGATTAGTTGACCATAGGTGCGTGGGTTTATGTCTGGGCTTTCTATCCTGTTCCATTGATCTATATTTCTGTTTTTGTGCCAGTACCATATTGTCTTGATTACTGTAGCTTTGTAGTGTAGTCTGAAGTCAGGGAGTCTGATTCCTCCAGCTCCGATTCTTTCCCTCAAGACTGCTTTGGATATTCGGGGTCTTTTGTGTCTCTATACAAATTTTAAGATTTTTTGTTCTAGTTCTGTAAAACATGCCATTGGTAATTTGATAGGGATTGCATTGAATCTGTAGGTTGCTTTGGGTAGTATAGCCATTTTCACAGTGTTGATTCTTCCAATCCAAGCACATGGTATATCTCTCCATCTGTTGGTATCATCTTTAATTTCTTTCACCAGTGTCTTACAGTTTTCTGCATACAGGTCTTTTGTCTCTCTAGGTAGGTTTATTCCCAGGTATTTTATTCTTTTTGTTGCCATGGTAAATGGGAATGTTTCCTTAATTTCTCTTTCAGATTTTTCATCATTAGTGTATAGGAATGCCAGAGATTTCTGTGCATTAATTTTGTATCCTGCACCTTTACCAAATGCACTGGTTAGCTCTAGTAGTATTCTGGTGGCATCTTTAGGATTCTCTATCTATAGTATCATGTCATCTGCAAAGAGCGACAGCTTTACTTCTTCTATTCCAATTTGTATTCCTTTTATTCATTTTTCTTCTCTGATTGCCATGGCTAGGACTTCCAAAACTATGTTGAATAATAGTGGTGAGAGTGGGCAACCTTGTCTTGTTCCTGATCTTAGGAAATGCTTTCAGTTTTTCACCACTGAGAATGTTGTTTGCTGTGGGTTTGTCGTATATGGGCTTTATTATATTGAGGTAGGGTCCCTCTATGCACACTTTCTGGAGAGCTTTTATCATAAATGGGTGTTGAATTTTCTCAAAAGCTTTTTCTTCATCTATTGAGATGATCATATGGCTTTTCTTCTTCAATTTGTTAATATGGTGTATCACATTGATTGATTTGCATATATTGAAGAATCCTTGCATTCCTGGGATAAATCCCACTTGATCACGGTGTCTGATCTTTTTAATGTGTTGTTGTATTCTGTTTGCCAGTATTTTGTTGAGGGTTTTTGCATCTATATTCATCAGTGATATTGCTCTGTAATTTTCTTTTTTGTGGTATCTTTGTTTGGTTTTGGTATCAGGGTGATGATGGCCTCATAGAATGAGTTTGGAAGTGTTCCTTCCTCTCAATTTTTTGGAAGAGTTTGAGAAGGATGGGTGTTAGCTCTTCTCTAAGTGTTTGATAGAATTCACCTGTGAAGCTATCTGGTCCTGGACTTTTGTTTGCTGGAAGATTTTTAATCACAGTTTCAACTTCATTACTTGTGATTGGTATGTTGATATTTACTATTTCTTCCTGGTTCAGTCTTGGAAGGTTATACCTTTCTAAGAATTTGTCCATTTCTTCCAGGTTGTCCATTTTATTGGTATAGAGTTGCTTGTAGTAGTCTCTTAGGTTGCTTTGTATTTCTGCAGTGTCTGTTGTAACATTTCCTTTTTCATTTCTAATTTAATTGATTTGAGTTCTCTCCCTCTTTTCCTTGAGGGGTCTGGCTAATGGTTTATCAATTTCATTTATCTTCTCAAAGAACCAGCTTTTAGTTCTATTGATCTTTGCTATTGTTTTCTTTGTTTCTGTTTCATTTATTTCTGCTCTGATCTTTATGGTTTCTTTCCTTCTGCTAACTTTGGGGTTTGTTTGTTCTTCTTTCTCTAGTTCCTTTAGGTGTAAGGTTAGATTGTTTATTTGAGATTTTTCTTGTTTCTTGAGGTAGGCTTGTATTGCTATAAACTTCCGTCTCAGAACTGCTCTTGCTGCATCCCATAGGTTTTGGATCGTCATGTTTTCATTGTCATTCGTCTCTAGGTACTTTTTGATTTCCTCTTTGATTTCTTCAGTGATCTCTTGGTTATTTAGTAACGTATTGTTTAGCCTGCATGTGTTTGTGTTTTTTACGTTTTTTTTCCCTGTAATTGATTTCTAATCTCATAGCACTGTGGTCAGAAAAGATGCTTGATATGATTTCAATTTTCTTAAATTTACTGAGGCTTGATTTGTGACCCAAGATGTGATCTATCCTGGAGAATGTTCCGTGTGCACTTGAGAAGAAAGTGTAATCTGCTGTTTTTGGATGGAATGTCCTATAAATATCAATTAAATCTATCTGGTCTATTGTGTCATTTAAAGCTTGTGTTTCCTTATTAATTTTCTGTTTGGGTGATCTGTCCATTGGTGTAAGTGAGGTGTTAAAGTCCCCCACTATTATTGTGTTGCTGTCGATTTCCTCTTTTATAGCTGTCAGCAGTTGCCTTATGTATTGAGGTGCTCCTATGTTGGGTGCATATATATTTATAATTCTTATATCTTCTTCCTGGATTGATCATTATGTAGTGTCCTTCCTTGTCTCTTGTAACATTCTTTATTTGAAAGTCTATTCTATCTGATATGAGTATTGCTACTCCAGCTTTCTTTTGATTTCCATTTGCATGGAATATCTTTTTCCATCCCCTCACTTTCAGTCTGTATGTGTCCCTAGGTCTGAAGTGGGTCTCTTGTAGACAGCATATATATGGGTCTTATTTTTGTGTCCATTCAGCGAGCCTGTGTCTTTTAGTTGGAGCATTTAGTCCATTCACGTTTAAGGTAATTATCGATACGTATGTTCCTGTTACCATTGTCTTAATTGTTATGGGTTTGTTTTTGTAGGTCCTTTTCTTCTCTTGTGTTTCCCACTTAGAGAACTTCCTGTAGCAGTTGTTGTAAAGCTGGTTTGGTGGTGCTGAATTCTCTTAGCTTTTGCTTGTCTGTAAAGCTTTTGATTTCTCCGTCGAATCTGAATGAGATCCTTGCCGGGTAGAGTAATCTTGGTTGTAGGCTCTTCCCTTACATCACTTTAAATATGTCCTGCCACTCCCTTCTGGCTTGTAGAGTTCCTGCTGAGAAATCAGCTGTTAACCTCATGGGAGTTCCCTTGTATATTATTTGTTGTTTTTCCCTTGTTGCTTTCAGTAATTTTTCTTTGTCTTTAACTTTTTCAATTTGATTACTATGTGTCTCGGCGTGTGTCTCCTTGGGTTTATCCTGCCTGGGACTCTCTGTGCTTCCTGGACTTGGGTGGCTATTTCCTTTCCCACGTTAGGGAAGTTTTTGACTATAATCTCTTCAAATATTTTCTCGGGTCCTTTCTCTCTCTCTTCTCCTTCTGGGACCCCTATAATGCGAATGTTGTTGCGTTTAATGTTGTCCCAGAGGTCTCTTAGGCTGTCTTCATTTCTTTTCATTCTTTTTTTCTTTATTCTGTTCCGCAGCAGTGAACTCCACCATTCTGTCTTCCAGGTCACTTATCTGTTCTTCTACCTCAGTTATTCTGCTATTGATTCCTTCCAGTGCATTTTTTATTTCAGTTATTGTATCGTTCATCTCTGTTTGTTTGTGCTTTGATTCTCCTAGATCTTTGTTAAACATTTCTTGCATCTTCTCAATCTTTGCCTCCATTCATTTTCCGAGGTCCTGGATCATCTTCACTATCATTATTCTGAATTCCTTTTGTGGAAGGTTTCCTATCTCCACTTCATTTAGTCGTTTTTCTGGGGTTTTATCGTGTTCCTTCATCTGGTACATAGCCCTCTGCCTTTTCATCTTGTCTATCTTTCTGTGAATGTGGTTTTTGTTCCACAGGCTGTGGGATTGTAGTTCTTCTTGCTTCTGCTGTCTGCCCCCTGATGTCTGTTTTTATTGAGGTATAGTTGATTTACAATATTATATTAGTTTCAGATGTGCAACACAGTGATTCAACATTTTCACAGATTATTCTCCATTTAAAGTTATTATAAAATATTGGCTGTATTCCTGGTGCTGTAAAATATATCCTTTTTTATTATCCAATTCAGTTTCATTACTGATAATTGATCTATTCAAATTTTCTATTTCTTACTGCTTTAGTCTTGGGAGATGGTACATTTCTAGGAATTTGTTCATTTCTTCTAGTTTGTCCATTTTATTGATGTATAATTGCTCATAGTAATCTCTTATGATCCTTTGTATTTCTGTGGTGTTGGTTGTACCCTCTTTTTCATTTCTGATTTTATTGATTTGGACCCTCGTTCTCTTTTTCTAGATGAGTCTGGCTAAAGGTTTATCAATTTTATTTACCTTTTCAAAGAATCAACTCTTACTTGCATTGATATTTTATATATTTTAAAATCTATTTCATTTCTTTCTTCTCTGATCTTTATGACTTTGTCGCTTGGACTAACTTTGGGTTTAGTTCTCTTTTTTTGGTTTTTGTTATTTGTTTTTTGTTTTTTAAACATCTTTATTGGAGTATAATTGCTTTACAATGGTGTGTTAGTTTCTGCTTTATAACCAAGTGAATCAGTTATACATATACATATGTTCCCATATCTCTTCCCTCTTGCGTCTCCCTCCCTCCCACCCTCCCTATCCCACCACTCTAGGTGGCCACAAAGCACCGAGCTGATCTCCCTGTGCTATGCGGCTGCTTCCCACTAGCTATCTATTTTATGTTTGGTAGTGTATATATGTCCATGCCACTCTCTCACTTTGTCCCAGCTTACCCTCCCCCCCCCATATCCTCAAATCCATTCTCTAGTAGGTCTGTGTCTTTATTCCTGTCTTACCCCTAGGATCTTCATGACCTTTTTTTTCCCTTAGATTCCATATATATGTGTTAGTATACGGTATTTGTTTTCCTCTTTCTGACTTACTTCACTCTGTATGACAGACTCTAGGTCCATCCACCTCACTATAAATAACTCAATTTCGTTTCTTTTTATGGCTGAGTAATATTCCATTGTATATATGTGCCACATCTTCTTTATCCATTCCTCTGTTGATGGACACTTAGGTTGCTTCCATGTCCTGGCTGTTGTAAATAGAGCTGCAATGAACATTTTGGTACATGACTCTTTTTGAATTATGGTTTTCTCAGGGTATATTCCCAGTAGTGGGATTGCTGGGTCGTATGGTAGTTCTATTTTTAGTTTTTTAAGGAATCTCCATACTGTTCTCCGTAGTGGCTGTATCAATTTACATTCCCACCAACAGTGCAAGAGTGTTCCCTTTTCTGCACACCCTCTCCAGCATTTATTGTTTCTAGATTCTTTGATGATGGCCATTCTGACCAGTGTGATATAACATCTCATTGTAGTTTTGATTTGCATTTCTCTAATGATTAATGATGTTGAACAGGGCTTCCCTGGTGGTGCAGTGGTTGAGAATCTGCCTGCCGATGCAGGGGACACGGGTTCGAGCCCTGGTCTGGGAAGATCCCACATGCCACGGAGCAACTAAGCCCGTGCACCACAACTACTGAGCCTGCGCGTCTGGAGCCTGTGCTCCGCAACAAGAGAGGCCGCGATAGTGAGAGGCCCATGCACCGCGATGAGGAGTGGCCCCCGCTGGCCGCAACTACAGAGAGCCCTCACACAGAAATAAAGACCCAACACAGCCAAAAATAAATAAAATAAATTTAAAAAAGAAATGATGTTGAGCATTCTTTCATGTGTTTGTTGGCAATCTGTATATCTTCTGTGGAGAAATGTCTATTTAGGTCTTCTGTCCGTTTTTGGATTGGGCTGTTGTTTTTTTGATATTGAGCTGCATGAACTGCTTGTAAATTTTGGAGATTAATCCTTTTGTCAGTTGCTTCATTTGCAAATATTTTCTCCCATTCTGAGGGTTGTCTTTTGGTCTTGTTTATGGTTTCCTTTGCTGTGCAAAAGCTTTGAAGTTTCATTAGGTCCCCTTTGTTTATTTTTGTTTTTATTTCCATTTCTCTAGGAGGTGGGTCCAAAAGGATCTTGCTGTGATTTATGTCATAGAGTGTTCTGCCTATGTTTTCCTCTAAGAGTTTGATAGTGTCTGGCGTTACATTTAGGTCTTTAATCCATTTTTAGTTTATTTTTGTGTATGGTGTTAGGGAGCGTTCTAATTTCATACTTTTACATGTACCTGTCCTGTTTTCCCAGCACCACTTATTGACGAGGCTGTCTTTTCTCTACTGTATATTCTTGCCTCCTTTATCAAAGATAAGGTGACCATATGTGCGTGGGTTTATGTCTGGGCTTTCTATCCTGCTCCATTGAACTATATTTCTGGTTTTGTGCCAGTACCATACTGTCTTGATTACTGTAGCTTTGTAGTATAGTCTGTAGTCAGGGAGCCTGATTCCTCCAGCTCCATTTTTCATTCTCAAGATTGCTTTGGCTATTCGGGGTCTTTTGTGTTTCCATACAAATTGTGAAAGTTTTTGTTCTAGTTCTGTGAAAAATGCCAGTGGTAGTTTGATAGGGATTGCATTAAATCTGTAGATTGCTTTGGGTAGTAGAGTCCTTTTCACAATGTTGATTCTTCCAATCCAATCCATGGTATATCTCTCCATCTATTTGTATCATCTTTAATTTCTTTCATCAGTGTCTTATAATTTTCTGCATACAGGTCTTTTGTCTCCTTAGGTAGGTTTATTCCTAGATATTTTATTCTTTTTGTTGCAGTGGTAAATGGCAGTGTTTTCTTAATTTCACTTTCAGATTTTTCATCATTAGTGTATAGGAATGCCAGAGATTTCTGTGCATTAATTTTGTATCCTGCTACTTTACCAAGTTCATGATTAGCTCTAGTAGTTTTCTGGTAGCATCTTTAGGATTCTCTATGTATAGTATCATGTCATCTGCAAACAATGACAGCTTTACTTCTTCTTTTCCAGTTTGGATTCCTTTTATTTCTTTTTCTTCTCTGATTACTGTGGCTAAAACGCCCAAAACTATGTTGAATAAGAGTGGTGAGAGTGGGCAACCTTTTCTTGTTCCTGATCTTAGTGGAAATGGTTTCAGTTTTTCACCATTGGGGACGATGTTGGCTGTGGGTTTGTCATATATGGCCTTTATTATGTTGAGGAAAGTTCCCTCTATGCCTACTTTCTGCAGGGTTTTTATCATAATTGGGTGTTGAATTTTGTTGAAAGCTTTCTCTGCATCGATTGAGATGATCATATGGGTTTCCTCTTTCAATCTGTCAACATGGTGTGTCACGTTGATTGATTTGCGTATATTGAAAAATCCTTGCATTCCTGGAATAAACCCCATTTGATCATGGTGCATGATCCTTTTACTGTGCTGTTGGATTCTGTTTGCTAGTATTTTGTTGAGGATTTTTGCATCTATGTTCATCAGTGATATTGGCCTGTAGTTTTCTTTCTTTGTGACATCTTTGTCTGGTTTTGGTATCAGGGTTATGGTAGCCTCGTAGAATGAGTTTGGGAGTGTTCCTCCCTCTGCTATATTTTGGAAGAGTTTGAGAAGGATACGTGTTAGCTCTTCTCTAAATGTTTGATAGAATTTGCCTGTGAAGCCATCTGGTCCTGGGCTTTTGTTTGTTGGAAGATTTTTAATCACAGTTTCCATTTCAGTGCTTGTGATTGGTCTGTTCATATGTTCTATTTCTTCCTGGTTCAGTCTCGGCAGGTTGTGCATTTCTAAGAATTTCTCCGTTTCTTCCAGGTTGTCCAATTTGTTGGCATAGAGTTGCTCGTAGTAATCTCTCGTGATCATTTGTGTTTCTGCAGTGTCAGTTGTTACTTCTCCTTTTCCATTTCTAATTCTATTGATTTGAGTCTTCTCCCTTTTTTTCTTGATGAGTCTGGCTAATGGTTTATCAATTTTGTTTATCTTCTCAAAGAACCAGCTTTTAGTTTTATTGATCTTTGCTATCATTTCCTTCATTTCTTTTTCATTTATTTCTGATCTGATCTTTATGATTTCTTTCCTTCTGCTAACTTTGGGCTTTTTTTGTGCTTCTTTCTCTAATTGCTTTAGGTGCAAGGTTAGGTTGTTTATTTGAGATGTTTCCTGTTTCTTAAGGTAGGATTGTATTGCTATAAACTTCCCTCTTAGAACTGCTTTTGCTGCATCCCATAGGTTTTGGGTCGTCGTGTCTCCATTTTCATCTGTTTCTAGGTATTTTTTGATTTCCTCTTTGATTTCTTCAGTGACCACTTGGTTATTAAGTAGTGTATTGTTTAGCCTCCATGTGTTTGTATTTTTTACAGATATTTTCCTGTAATTGATATCTAGTCTCATAGCATTGTTGTCGGAAAAGATACTTGATACGATTTCAATTTTCTTAAATTTACCAAGGCTTGATTTGTGGCCTAAGATATGATCTATCCTGGAAAATGTTCCATGAGCACTTGAGAAGAATGTGTATTGTGTTGTTTTGGCATGGAATGTCCTGTAAATATCAATTAAGTCCATCTGGTTTAATGTATCATTTAAAGCTTGTGTTTCCTTATTTATTTTCATTTTGGATGATCTGTCCACTGGTGAAAGTGGGGTGTTAAAGTCCCGTACTGTGATTGTGTTACTGTCGATTTCCCCTTTTATGGCTGTTAGTATTTGCCTTATGTATTGAGGTGCTCCTATGTTGGGTGCGTAAATATTTACAACTGTTATATCTTCTTCTTGGATCGATCTCTTGATCATTATGTAGTGTCCTTCTTTGTGCCTTGTAATAGTCTTTATTTTAAAGTCTATTTTGTCTGATATGAGAATTGCTACTCCAGCTTACTTTTTATTTCTATTTGCATGGAATATCTTTTTCCAACCCCTCACTTTCAGTTCGTATGTCTCACTAGGTCTGAAGTAGGTCTCCTGTAGACAGCATATATACGGGTTTGTTTTTGTATCCATTCAGCGAGCCTGTGTCTTTTGGTGGGAGCATTTAATCCATTTACATTTAAGGTAATTGTCGATATGTATGTTCCTATTCCCATTTTCTTAATTGTTTTGGTTTTGTTATTGTAGGTCTTTCCCTTCTCTTGTGTTTCCTGCCTAGAGAAGTTCCTTTAGCATTTGTTGTAAAGCTGGTTTGGTGGTGCTGAATTCTCTTAGCTTTTGCTTGTCTGTAAAGTTTTTAAATTCTCCATCAAATCTGAATGAAATCCTTGCTGGGTAGAGTAATCTTGGTTGTAGGTTTTTCTCCTTCATCACTTTAAACATGTCCTGCCACTCCCTTCTGGCTTGCAGAGTTTCTGCTGAAAGATCAGCTGTTAACCTTATGGGGATTCCCTTGTGTGCTATTTGTTGTCTTTCCCTTGCTGCTTTTAATATGTTTTCTTTGTATTTAATTTTTGATAGTTTGATTAATATGCCTCTTGGTGTGTTTCTCCTTGGATTTATCCTGTATGGGACTCTCTGTGCTTCCTGGACTTGATTAACTATTTCCTTTCCCTTATTCGGGAAGTTTTCAACTATAATCTCTTGAAATATTTTCTCAGTCCCTTTCTTTTTCTCTTCTTCTTCTGGGACCCCTATAATTCGAATGTTGGTGCATTTAGTGTTGTCCCAGAGGTCTCTGAGACTGTCCTCAGTTCCTTTCATTCTTTTTTCTTTATTCTGCTCTGCAGTAGTTATTTCCACTATTTTATCTTCCAGGTCACTTATCCGTTCTTCTGCCTCAGTTATTCTGCTATTGATCCCTTCTAGATAATTTTTAATTTCATTTAGTGTGTTGTTCATCATTGTTTGTTTGCTCTTTAGTTCTTCTAAGTCCTTGTTAGACGTTTCTTGTATTTTCTCTATTCTATTTCCAAGATTTTGGATCATCTTTACTATCATTATTCTGAATTCTTTTTCGGGTAGACTGCCTATTTCCTCTTCATTTATTAGGTCTGTTGGGTTTTTACCTTGCTCCTTCATCTGCTGTGTCTTTTTCTGTCTTCTCATTTTGCTTAACTTACTGTGTTTGGGGTCTCCTTTTCGCAGGCTGCAGGTTCGTAGTTCCCGTTGTTTTTGGTGTCTGTCCCCTGTAGCTAAGGTTGGTTCAATGGGTTGGGTAGGCTTCCTGGTGGAGGGGACTAGTGCCTGCGTTCTGGTGGATGAGGCTGGATCTTGTCTTTTGGTGGGCAGGTCCACGTCTGGTGGTGTGTTTTGGGGTGTCTGTGGTCTTATTATGATTTTAGGCAGCCTCTCTGCTAATGGATGGGGCTGTGTTCCTGTCTTGCAAGTTGTTTGGCATAGGGTGTCCAGCACTGTAGCTTGCTGGTCGTTGAGTGAAGCTGGGTCTTGGCGTTGAGATGGAGATCTCTGGGAGATTTTCACTGTTTGATATTACGTGGAGCTGGGAGGTCTCTTGGGGACCAGTGTCCTGAAGTTGGCTCTCCCACCTCACAGGCACAGCACTGACTCCTGGCTGCAGCATCAAGAGCCTTTCATCCACATGGCTCAGAATCAAAGGGAGAAAAAATAGAAAGAAAGAATGAAAGAGGATAAAATAAAATAAAGTAAAGTAAAGTTATTAAAATAAAAAATAATTATTAAGAAAAAATTGTTAAAAGTAAAAAAAAAAAAAAAAAAACGGACGGACAGAACCCTAGGACAAATGGTGAAAGCAAAGGTATACAGACAAAATCACACACAGAAGCATACACATACACATACACACTCACATAAACAGAAAAAGGGGAAAAATAATATATGTTTGCTCCCAAAGTCCACCTCCTCAATTTGGGATGCTTCGTTGTCTATCCAGGTATTGCACAGATGCAGGGTACATCAAGTTGATTGTGGAGCTTTAATCCGCTGCTCCTGAGGCGGCTGGGAGAAATTTCCCTTTCTCTTCTTTGTTCACCCAGCTCCTGGGGTTCAGCTTTGGATTTGAACCCGCCTCTGTGTGTAGGTCGACTGAGGGCGTATGTTCTTCGCTCAGACAGGACAGGGTTAAAGGAGCAGCTGATTCGGGGGCTCTGGCTCACTCAGGCCGGGGGGAGGGAGGGGTATGGATGCGGGGCAAGCCTGCGGCGGCAGAGGCCGGCATGACGTTGCACCAGCCTGAGGAGCGCCGTGCGTTCTCCCGGGGAAGTTGTCCCTGGATCACGGGACCCTGGCAGTGGCGGGCTGCACAGGCTCCCGGGAGGGGAGGTGTGGATAGTGACCTGTGCTCGCACACAGGCTTCTTGGTGGCGGCAGCAGCAGCCTTAGCGTCTCATGCCCATCTCTGCGGTCTGCACTGATAGCCGTGGCTGGCGCCCGTCTCTGGAGCTCCTTTAAGCAGCACTCTTAATCCCCTCTCCTCGCGCACCAGGAAACAAAGAGGCAAGAAAAGTCTCTTGCCTCTTCGGCAGCTCCGGACTTTTTCCCGGACTGCCTCCCGGCTAGCCGTGGCGCACTAGCCCCCTTCAGGCTGTGTTTATGCCGCCAACCCCAGTCCTCTCCCTGTGATCCGACCGAAGCCCGAGCCTCAGCCCCCAGCCCCCACCCGCCCTGGCGCGTGAGCAGACAAGCCTCTCGGGCTGGTGAGTGCTGGTGGCGCCGATCCTCTGTGTGGGAATCTCCCCGCTTTGCCCTCCGCACCCCTGTTTCTGTGCTCTCCTCTGTGGCTCCGAAGCTCCCCCCTCCGCCACCCCCATCTCTGCCCGTGAAGGAGCTTCCTAGTGTGTGGAAACCTTTCCTCCTTCACAGCTCCCTCTCACTGGTGCAGGTCCCATCCCTATTCTTTTGTCTCTGGTTTTTCTTTTTTCTTTTGCCCTACCCAGGTACGTGGGGAGTTTCTTGCCTTTTGGGAAGTCTGAGGTCTTCTGCCAGCATTCAGTAGGTGTTCTATAGAAGCAGTTCCACGTGTAGATGTATTTCTGATGTATCTGTGGGGAGGAAGGTGACCTCCACGACTTACTCTTCCGCCATCTTGAAGCTCCTGTTCTCTTTTTTTCTAGTTCCTTTAGGAGTGTGGTTAGGTTTCTTATGTGAGATTTTTCTTGTTTCCTGAGGTAGACTTGAATTGCTATAAACTTCCCTCTTAAAACTGCTTTTGCTGCATCCCATAGATTTTGGATTATTGTGTTTTCATTTTCATTTGTCTCCAGGTATTTTTTTATTTTGTCTTTGATTTCTTCAGTGACTCATTGGTTGTTCAGTAGCATTTTGTTTAACCTCCACATGTTAGTGTTTTTTTGAAGTTTTCTTCTTGTAGTTCATTTCTAGTCTCACAGGATTATAGTTGGAAAAGATGCTTGACAGGATTTCAATTCTCTTAAATTTACTGAGGCTTGTATTTTGGAGAATGTTCCATGTGCACTTGAGAAGAGTGTGTATTCTGCTGCTTTTGGATGGAATGCTCTATAAATATCTATTAAGATATTAGACCTGAGCTTCCCTGGTGGCACAGTGGTTGAGAGTCCACCTGCCGATGCAGGGGACACGGGTTCATGCCCCGGTCTGGGAAGATCCCACATGCCGCGGAGCGGCTGGGCCTGTGAGCCGTGGCCACTGAGCCTGCGCGTCCGGAGCCTGTGCTCCACAGCGGGAGAGGCCAGAACAGTGAGAGGCCCGCACACTGCAAATAAATAAATAAATAAATAAATAAATAAATAAGATATTAGACCTAATGGAGGTCTAATATGTCATTTAAGGCCAGTGTTTCCTTATTGATTTTCTGTCTGGGTGATCTGTCCATTTATGTAAGTGGGGTGTGAAAGTCCTGAATATTATTGTTACTGTCAGTTTCTCCTTTATGTCTGTTAATATTTGCTGTATGTACTTAGGTGCTCCTAGGTTGGGTGCATATATATTTACAATTGTTATATCTTCTTGCGTTGATTCCATGTTCACTATGTAATGTCTTTCTCTGTCTCTTGTTATGGTCTTTGTTTTAAAGTCTATTTTATCTGACATAAGTATTGCTACCCCAGCTTTCTTTTGATTTCCATTTGCATGGAATACCTTTTTCCATCCCTTCACTTTCTGTCTGAGTCTTTAGATCTGAAGTGAGTCTCTTGTAGGTAGCATGTATGTGGGTCTTGTTTTTGTATCCATTCAGCCACTCTTTGTCTTTTGATTGGAGCATTTATTCCATTTATATTTAAAGTAATTATTGGTAGGTATGTACTTACTGACATTTTGCTAATTGTTTTTGGAGTTCTTTTTTGTTCCTTCTTCTTTTGCTCTCTTCCCTTGTGATTTGATGACTATCTTTAGTGTTATGTTTGGATTCCTTTCTCGTTTTTTGTGTGTGTATCTATTATAGATTTTTGGTTTGTGGTTACCATGAGGTTTATATATAGCAGTGTATTAGATTATACATATATATTTATATATCTATATTCTTTTTCCTTATTCTTTTCCATTATGGTTTATTACAAGATATTGAATAGAGTTCCCTGCGCTATACAATAAATCCTTGTGGTTTATCTGGTATATATGGTAGTGTGCATCTGTTAATCCTGTGCTCCCAATTTATCCCCCCACTTGGTAGCCATAAGTTTGTTTTTTTATGTCTGTGAGTCTGTTTTTGTTTTGTAAATAAGTTCACTTGTACTGTTTTTTAGATTCCACATGCCAGTGATATCATGTAATATTTGTCTTTCTCTGTCTGACTTACTTCACTTAGGATAATACTCTCTAAGTCCGTCCATGTTGTTACAAATGGCAGAATTTCATACCTTCTTATGGCTGAGTAATACTCCATTGTATATATATACGACATCATCTTTATCCATTCATCTGTTGATGTACACTTAGGTTGCTTCCACATCTTAGTTATTGTAAACAGTGCCGCTCTGAACATTGGGGTGCATGTATCTTTTCGAATTAGAGCTTTCATCTTTTTCAGGTATAGGCCCAGGTATGGGATTAGTGATACTGAGCATCTTTTCATGTGCCTGTTGGCCATCTGTATGTCTTCTTTGGAGAAATGTCTATTCAGGTCTTCTGCCCATTTTTTGATTGCGTTGTTTGTTTTTTTGTTATTGAGTTGTATGAGCTATTGGCATATTATGGAAATTAAGCCCTTGTCAGTTGCATTGTGTGCAAATATTTTCTCCCAGTTCGTAAACCTATGGACTTTTCATTTTCTTTATGGTTTCCTTTGCTGTGCAAAAGCTTATAACCTTGCTTTCATTCTTTTTTTATTTGTGGTAATGGCCTTTTCTTTTTGCTTAGAGAAGTTCCTTTAACATTTCTTGTAAAGCAGGTTTTGTGGTGTTGAACTCTTTTAGCTTTTGCTGTCTCTAAAGGTCTTCATCTGTCCTTCAAATCTGACTGATAGCCTTGCCAGGTAGAGTATTCTTGGTTGTAGGCTTTTTTCCTTTGATCACGTTAAATATATTGTGTCACTTCCTCTGGTCACCAGAGCTATATGCTCCAGGGGTGCCCTCTATATGGGCTGCATGGGCCCTTCTATTGTGATGGGCTGACTACTGTGGATGTGCTGGTAGGCGGGGCTGGACCCCTGGTCTGTTGGTTGCCAGGCACTGCCCAGTGCAGAGGCTGCTGGCTCACTGGTGGGTGGGGCCGGGTCCTGGGACCTCTGGTGGGCGGGTCTGGTTCTTGGGCAGCTGGGGACCCAGGAGCCCCTATGGCAACTGACTTGTTGGTGGGTGATTCTGTGTCCCTGCCTGGCCAGCTGCTTGGCCTGGGGCGTCCCAGGAATGGTGTCAACAGACTGGTGGGCAGGGCAGGTCCCAGTACTGGTAAGCTAGAGGGAGGATTCCAAAATGGTGCTTGCCAGCAGCAGAGTCCTCATGGTAGAATGAGCACCCTAAAATGGCTGCTGCCAGTGTCTGTGTCCCCAGGGTGAGCTGTAGTTGCTTCCTGCCTCTCCAGGAGATTCTTCAGATCAGCAGATAGGTCTGATCCAGGCTCCTTTCAAATTCCTGCTTCTGCCCTGGGTCCTGGAGCATGTGAGATTTTGTGTGCACCCTTTAAGAGTGGAATCTCTATTTCCCACAGCCCTCTGGCTCTCCTGAAAGTAAGCCCCACTGGGTTGCAAAGCCAAACGCCCTGGGGGCTTTCTTCCCAGTGCAGGGCCCCGAGCTAGGAAATCCAATGTGCTTGGACCCCTTGCTTCTTGGGGAGAACCTCTGCAATTGTAATTATCCTCCCGTTTATGGGTCGCCAACCTGGGGGTGTGGGTCTTGACTGTACCACACCTCGGCCCTTCCTATCCATCTCGTTGTGTTTCCTTCTTTATATCTGTAGCTGTGGAAGATCTTTTCTGCTAGTCTTCAGGTCATTCTCATCAATAGTTGCTCTGTAAATAGTTGTAATTTTGGTGTACCCATGGGAGGAGGTAAGCTCGGGGTTTTCCTATGCCACCATCTTGGCTACTCTCTGAATAAACATTTTAACATAGCATGAAATGTGCATTGTATATTTCATTTCATGCATAATGTCAAATGCTGAATATTTGCAATATTTTTCCCCTCAGAAAGGAGCTTGCAAGACGCCTGGGAGTGACTGAAGCCAGAGTGCAGGTCGGTAAACCTGAAAAAAGCAACTTGGCAGGGCAGCTTTAGGAATTGGATACCTTGTCCTAGACATTCTCAAGTTGGTGTGTTTTTGTACCCTTGTCTATGTTTTGGAAATAAGGTTTGGACTTTTGGGGCTTTGGGGCCAGAATATATGTATCTTCAGTAAAGTTAAACTCCTTCCAAAACTGGTATCCCTTAGGGGGCAGTTCTCTGTGGAATCATGTTGGGACTGATTCTGACTTGGCAATTATTCAAATTAATGCACCAAATAGCTGGGTTAGAAGAGGGTTCAAGTATACTAAATTATTTAAAAACTTTAAAGCCAGGCATAAGCTCTTTGTATAAGGGGTGAATTTACAAGTATTCAGGCAATTGGGTAAGGGAATAACTCACCTCGGAACACAACATATGAGCAACTAATATATGTTTAGTTTAGATGAGACTGATGGGGAGGGGAATAGCTTAAAATTCCAAGTGCCTGGTCCTCTTGCTGTTATTTTTATGTGTTTGGTAGAGCAGTGTAGAGGGTTTCAGCCGTACATTTTAATTTTCTGAAATTTTTTGATGTGCAGCCTGAAAACTTTGCTAGCATAGTAGGTTGTGCAGTATGATGGAGATGGGGGAAAGGTTTGCAACCTTTAGGAATTTGTCTAAACATATAAAACAATAAAACAAACAAAAAGAACAAATTTGAATAAATTTCCACTGACCTCAAAAGGTGGACGGGTTTGAGAATAATTGGGTACTATCGATATATGTCTTGGAAATACAGCGTAAATTCAACATTATGAAACTACCAAATGTATCAGTGAGTATTATTTTGAGCAATTTCTAATGTCTAAGAATTTTTTTCTTCCCTTTTCATACAGTTAAGAGGTATTGGTTTTGAAGAATTTGTTTGTGATGGTCAGTGGTTGGCTCTCAGCTAGTCGCTTACCTGTGTTAATTTGAAATACTTGCTCATTCACTCAGGTAGTGGTTACTAGTTGGTAGCTCATGGCACAGAAGCTGATTATTTGTCCATAGGACACAGTAAGTTGTATCAAAGGAATATATACATATATTTTTTAAAATTTATTTATTTATTTATTTTTGGCTGCGTTGGGTCTTCGTTGCTGTGCGTGGGCTCTTCTTTAGTTGAGGAGAGCCGGGGTTACTCTTCGTTGTGGTGCGAGGGCTTCTCAGTGCAGTGGCTTTGCTTGTTGTGGAAGAGGGATATTTAAAAAAAAAAAAAAACAAGATTGATAAAGAAAGGAAGAAAGAAGGAAGGAAGGAAAGAAGAATCAGGATGGGTTCGCTAGCTTTGCTGCAGAGAGCGTGTGTGAGGGCAGTGATTTACACGGGCTGCAGAGCTGGTGGTGGGGTCTGGAAAGCAGTGCTGGCAGCCTAGGGCCACGGGCTGGGCTCACAGTCAGGTCTGGCCAGGGCTTGGGAGGCCCAGGCCTCTGCTTTCTCAAGCAGGCAAAGCAAGCTCAGGGGAAAAGAAAATCTGAAGTTTTGGTGTCTTGCTTCTCCTGGGTTTACATAGTAGTCTCTTAATGGAGTTCTGAAGGAAAAAAGAGCAACAAGAAACAAATGAAGAAAAGGGGAGAATGTTTTCATCTATTTCCAAACTCTACAGCATGAATGCCCCAAAGAAACATTTAATGAACACCCTCCCTTGTTTTGCAAAGACAGTAGGAGTTGTTTTATGAAACCAGTATTGGAAATATGGAAGTAGTGTCAGCCTGGACCTCAGATAGCCAGCTTTGCATATTGCTTATGTTTATGCAGATTTGACCATTGGTACACTCGAACCCCCCAAAATGAGCTCTATTACACTGGCTCTTTTTGACTACATATTCATGCAGCAGGAGGACCCAGATACTAAGATGGGAGAGGGAAAATGGGGCGACAGAGAGAGGAGGCCCTTGGTCTCATGTAAAATTTGCCGAGTGGAAACATCCAAAAATACTAAATATGATATAATTCCATTAACTGAGATGCTGAGGGAGCAGTGGAGTCCACAGGACAGGTTTTACTTTCAGTTGTTAATAGCTGGCAGATATTTAGGGGAGAGCCATTTTGTGACCCCTCACTCACGTGGTTGTCGCCTGTCTTCCTAAAATGCAGGTTGCACCCTCTTGCCTTAAGCATAAGGGACAGGATGGGGATCTCCTGGTGGATTAGCAGCTCCTAGAGGGCACAACCGTGCTGGGCACCAGAGGCTCTGGTCCAAGGTCCTGCAACTGTAGCCAGAGCAGAGTGAGCTGACCTGGTCCTGAGCCCAGGAAGGTTTGGAGGGTGGGGCAGGGTGGAGAGTGCAGAATTGACAGTGGTGACAATGGTATGCCTCTTTCCCCCCAAACTCTTGTCTGGGCAAAGATTTTAAGAGTTTTAGTAAATTTGGGCCGAGTTCGACCAAACATTCGTTACCCCTATAGTCTAATATTAAGGCAGTGTCCAGGGCTTCAGCTCTGCCGGTGTCCAGCAAGACAAGCCACAAAGTCCCTGGGCCCCCCATGACCAAACCTCCCTCACAATACCATCTCCATCTTTTTAACCATCCCAAGGTTCCAGAGGATGAATGACCCTTTTTAGTCATCCTTGAGGAAAGCTTTTGTTTAAAAATCCAACCCACTCCTATTGATTATTTACTGTAGCCAAAGATGGGTTTTTCAAAATGGGGACCGTTCCCCTCAGTATGATTTTAAAAGGCACCCACTTTTTCCTATGCTCAACTTCCCCCATAACTAAGGTGACACCTGCCCAATGAGTAGGGATTAGTGGCAGCTGGAGCTGACGGTCAGTTGGACGCAGACCTACCAGGCATAGTAATAGCAGCAGGGACAGAGTGCAGTTGGTCAGCTCCACCTGCGTCTAAGAGTGGGGGAAATAATAGTAAAGGTGGGAGGGGAGAGACAAAGCCATATGCCAATCCAGAGCCTGGCACAGAGTCGGTGATCGCTCTTGGGGAGGAGGGGGGCTGAAGGGAGCGCCTTCAGCTACATATCCTAAGATATTTTAGCAAGAAGGAAATAGCTTCTCCTGATGCAGTTTAAAATCTTCAAGGCACCAAGAGCTCCCTGCTGCGATTTTTCAGGTCTAACATGAAATGCTCAATATACTAATCAATCCCTTTTTCTCTCTGCTTGAAGATGTGGTTTAAGAATAGAAGGGCCAAGAGTCGGAGGTATCACAAGGCACTAATGCTCAAAAACGTGCCCCTCGTGCCCCTGGTCCCCACTGCTGTCGTCAGCATGTGTGAACCCTGCAGTGCCATCCTGCTTCAGGAGCTGGGCTGGGTCGACGTTCTTCTGGAGCAACTGCTGCTGGAGCTGTCCCTGCTGCCCGAGGCACATATGCCACCCATGCCGCCCGTGCCGCCCGTGCCACCCAACCCACCCATGCTACCCATGCTGCCCGTGCCGCCCGTGCCACCCATACCGCCCGAGCCACCCAACCCACCCATGCTACCCATGCTGCCCGTGCCGCCCGAGCCACCCAACCCACCCATGCTACCCATGCTGCCCGTGCCGCCCGTGCCACCCAACCCACCCATGCTACCCATGCTGCCCGTGCCGCCCGTGCCACCCATACCGCCCGAGCCACCCAACCCACCCATGCTACCCATGCTACCCATGCTGCCCGTGCCTCCCGTGCCACCCATGCCACCCTTTCCTGCTATTCTGTTGCCTCCTCCGCACTTTCAGCTTAAACACTTGCTTCTATGTAGGTGCCCTCATGCGGCATGGCATGGTCCCTTACCATTGGCGGTCCTTCAGGAGCCCGTGGTTCATCTTAAATTGTCTCTGTGACAGTGTTTTTCAAAGTGCCTTTGAGCCAGAGTCAAATTCTGCATACCTCACCACCAAAACAGTTCCCCAAATGCCTGCCAAGTGTATTAAATAGAAGTAGAGTCATTGACCCACTGTTTTAGGGCATGTTTTTGTGTGTTCAATAAAGTTGTCAATTCTCTGCATATTTGTTCTCTGTGTCACGTGGAGTTGGTAAATTTGATGGAAATTGCTAAGCCAACGCCATTCAGACCGAATGCCCAGGAGGCTTCCTTTCATGCAGTAACAGCCCTGAGTCACCATCATAGGCCATGCACATCTCAGAAGTTTCCCAGGTGCCCGTGAGGGGTTTACACAGACCCACCTGTTCTCTTCCACCCTCTCCCCCAGCACCCATGCTCCCCACACCCTGCCCCATTGGGACCACCTATATGTGCAAGATGGGTGGTGTGAGTCTCGAAAGGGAGAACAGTGTGTTTCAAAGCAGGCCTGAGGCCCATTCATGGTGACCAGCTCAGGTACAAGGAGGACTCCAAGGGACACTTCTGCAGTGACTACTCACAAGGCTTTATGGAGGAGAGGGAGCAGGGCACCGTCGGCTTCTCTCCCAGTTCTGTTCACCGCCTTCCCTGTTGTGGAGGGCACATGGGGATACAAACCACGCTAGCGGAGGGGGAGGGGCCTACCTCTGCGAAGGTAACACAAGAGGAGACTGTCTAGGCCCGCATGCAGCTCTTCTCACCCCCTCTCCCCCACCCCCAGACGCGGAAAGCACACCATAGCTCCTTCCCCAGCTCAGAGCTGACGGATTATGTGGCCTTCAAGTGTATTTGGTCACCTTCAACATCCTTGGGAGAAACCTGGTTCCAGATAATTCAACACTGAAAGGGAGCCTCTTGGTTGAGTGTTGCCTGAAGCCAGGAGGTGGTGGTCCCTGAGCACTGATCCAGGATAATCACGTTATTTAAAAGAAGCAGGTAGGGATTCCCTGGTGGCGCAGTGGTTAAAAGTCTGCCTGCGGGAAGATCCCACATGCCGCGGAGCAACTAAGCCCGAGCGCCACAACTACTGAGCCTGTGTGCCACAACTACTGAAGCCCGCACACCTACAGCACCATCTTCCCTTGTGACTCCAGGATACTTCTGTACAAATGGCAGTTTTTGAAACTGCCTCTTGGTATGTTCCTTGATGGAGGTCTTGCTGTTCTTTTCCTCTGTGCATTTTAATAGTCAGGTGCTAGAGGGAAACTGGCTATTTTCATTTATTTATTTTATTTGAGTGGGATAATGACATCTTTATTTTGGACTACCTCGGAAAGAAATGTAGCATTTCCTTCCTCCCCCCAGTTTTACTGAGATATAATTGACATACAACACTGTATAAGTTTAAGGTGTACAGTATAATGATTTGACTTACATACATCATGAGATTATTAGCACAAGTTTCGTGAACATCGATCATCTCATATAGATACATAAATAAATAGAAAAGAATTTTTGTGTGTGATGAGAACTCTCAGGATTTATTCTCTTAACTTTCATATGTAACATACAGTTGTGTTGATTATATTTATCGTGTTGTACATTACATCCCCAGTACTTATTTGTCTTGTAACTGGAAGTTTGTATCATTTGATTGCCTTCATCCATTCCCCCACCCCACCACAAATCTGGTCTCTTTTTCTATGAGTTTGTGTGTTTCTTTTTGAAGTATAATTGACCTACAACACTCAGTTAGTTCCTGTTACATAGTGATTGGGTATTTCTATATATTTCAAAATGATTTCCACGATAAGTCTAGTTATGATATGTCACCAAAGATGTCATATAGGTATTGATTATATTCCCCACACTGTACATTTCATACCTGTGACTCATTTATTTTGCAAGTGGAAATTTGTACCTCTTAATTTCCCTCACCTATTTCTTTCCTTCTTCCACCCCCCTCCCCTCTGGCAACCACGTTTTTTCTCTGTATCTGTGACTTTGTTTCTGTTTTGTAATGTTTATTCACTTGTTTTCTTTTTCAGATTCCACACATAAGTGAAATCATACAGTGTTTGTTGTCCTCTGTCTGACTTATTTCACATACCATAGTACCCTCTAGGTCCATCCACATTGTCACAAGTCGTGATATTTCATTCTTTTTTATGGCAGAGTAATATTCCATTGTGTGTATATATATATATATATATATATATATATATATATATATATATATATATATGTATGTATATATATACAACTTCTTTATTCATCTATTGATGGGCACTTAGGTTGCTTCCATATATTGGCTAATGTAAATAATGGTGCAATGAACATACAGATGTATATATATTTTCTAATTAGTGTTTTTGTTTTCTTTGGATAAATACCAAGGACTGGATCATATGGTAGTTCTATTTTTAATTTTTTGAGGAATCTCCGTACTGTTTTCCATAGAGGCTGTATCACTTTACATTCCCACCAACAGCATACAAGGGTTCCTTTTTCTCCACATCCTCACCAACACTTGTTATCTGTTGTCTTTTTGATAAAAGCCATTCTGACAGGAGTGAGGTGATATCTCATTGTGGTTTTGATTTGCATATCCTTGATGATTAGTGATGCTGAGCATCTTTCAATGTTCCTGTTGGCCATTTGTACATCTTCTTTGGAAAAATGTCTATTCAGACCCCCTGCCCTTTTTTTTTTTTTTTGTGGTACGCAGGCCTCTCACTGTTGTGGCCTCTCCCGCTGCGGAGCACAGGCTCTGGACATGCAGGCTCACGGGCCCAGCTGCTCCACGGCATGTGGGATCTTCCCGGACTGGGGCACGAACCCGTGTCCCCTGCATCAGCAGGTGGACTCTCAACCACTGCGCCACCAGGGAAGACCCCCAGCCCATTTTTAAATCAGGTTGTTTGCTTTTTGATGTTGAGTTGTGGCAGTTCTTTGTATATTTTGAATATTAACCCTTTATCAGGTATTTGTTTGCAAATACTTCTCCCATTTAGTAGGTGGCCTTTTCGTTTCGTTGACAGTTTCCTTCACTGTGCAAAAGCTTTTTAGTTTGATGTAGTCCCGTTTGTTTAGTTTTGCTTTTGTTTCTCTTGCCTGAGGAGAAATATCCAAAGAATATTACTAAGACCAATGTGAAAGAGACTATTGCCTATATTTTCTTCTAGAAGTTTTATGGTTTCAGGTCTTACATTTAAGTCTTTAATCCATTTTGAATTGATTTTTGTGCATGGTGTGAGAGTAGTACAATTTGATGCTTTTGCGTGTTGCTGTCCACTTTTCCAAACACCATTTATTGACGAGACTGTTTTTTGCCCATTGTACTTGACTTCTTTGTCATAGATTAATTGCTCATTTAAGTGTGGGTTCATTTCTGAGCCCTATGTTCTGTTCCATTGATCTACGTGTCTGTTTTTATGCCAGTACTGTACTCTTTTGATGACTGTAGCTTTGTAGTATAGTTTGAAATCAGGGAGCATGATACCTCCAGCTTTGTTCTTTCTCAAGGTCATTTTGGCTATTTGGGGCCTTTTGTGTTTCCATGCAAATTTTAGAATTATTTGTTCTAGTTCTGTGATAATCCCATTGGTATTTTGATAGGGATTGCATTGAATATGTAGACTGCCTTTCTTTTATAATGCAAAACAGATTTATCAGCATGCACAACTATGAGGATCAGGATCCAAGATGAAAAGGAAAGACTACTTCTGTCAAACAGAGAAGATCAAGATTCTTAAGTAGCTGACTTTCGGACCTGCTGGGTGGGAAGACTTGCCTTGTTGCCTTCAGATGTTGTCTCTTTACCTGATGCTTCAGATGCTTTAGCAGCCTTTTCAAGCTGTCCTTCACTCTGGGCTGCCTTTTCTAAGTCCTTCGGATAGTTAAGCTGGTATCCCAGATAGCTTATGTTCCTGGTCTGTTCATCCAGGAGCTTTTTCATGAAGCGTGAGAGATTGGTTTGTTTATTTTTGGAAGCCGAGGCCTTCAGGTGTTGCAGGAGGTTGGTTAATGCGTTCTCCAACTGCGGAGTAGACTCTACAGCTTGTTTGCCAGTTCCCTTGTGTCGTATGGCCATTTTAACAATATTATAAGTGTCTGCTTATTTAGGCTATATTTAAACCTGTTGGACAGGTACCTTTGAGCTAACGGGTCCTGGTCTGCTGTGAAGAAGTAAACAATATAGAACCAATATACAGAGGTTATCTTTGTCTCACTTGTATTACACCATAAAGAATCATGTAACATTATGCTCTATATAGAAATAGATTATAGCTAGTTAGGAGAAATGATAGTATCATCTTAATTCCTAACAGAAATCATGTGATATAGGTACTTGTTTGATGATTAAATCATGAGTACAAGCAGCCACTTGTCCAAGTCTGTTTTGGCAGCTTACAAAGTGATAGCTTAGATTTGTTTTGTGCCCCACTACCTACAAAGTGTATTCTAGAAGCTGAATTCACTTTTTTATTACATAATTAATTCATCAGTACATCTTATTCAAAAGTTTTGATAATACACAGTAAAACCCAAAAGTTCCTTTTCTCCAAACCCCAACACCCGGAACATGCAGAGGCAAGCCTGCAATTCTACCCTTAGTTTATCTGCTCCCCTACTGATTTAAGCAAGTGAGTGTTTTGGTTTGGTTTGGTTTCGTTTTCTGGCCACACAGTGCAGCTTACGGGATCTTAGTTTCCCGACCAGGGATTGAACCAGGGCCCCTGGCAGTGAAAGCACTGAGTCCTAACCACTGGACCATCAGGGAATTCCCAGCAAATGGCTTTAAACACCTGAGCCTCAATTTCCTCATCTGTGGAATGAAAAAAATAGTTTCTATCTCATGTTGGCTATTTTATAAAAAGGACTTGACTTTATTGTACTCTGACTCACTGAAGGTACTTTATATAATGATCCAGGTGATTATCGCTTGACACTAGTCTCCTGGGTGTAGGGTACAGTTCTTTCATTTAAAGTGATATGTTTTATGTTATCAGAAAATGAAAAATTATACATCCATATTATTCTGTTAACATTAGTGATTATAAAATCAAGGCCAGTTTATTGATCTAGTAAGAGGAATCTGAGATTTGAAAGTACTTTCTTCTCTTCCTTTTAGAATTATTTGGTTTGGTTTTGTTTTAAACTTAAATATTTGACTATACTTTTTACATGTGTAAATTTGTAAATGCCCAGGGCCCCGTTCAGTTCTTTTGTCACCTATAAATCTTAACATATAATAACACATAGAGAAAAAAAGAATGAGGTACTAACACCTCCTACAGTGTGGATGAACCTCAAAAACATTATGCCAAGTGAAAGAAGCTGGCAGAAAAGGTCACATATTGTATGATTCCACAAATATTAAATATCCAGAGTGGGCAAATCCAGAGACAGAAAGCAGATTACTGGTTGCCAGGGGCTGGAGGAGGGAGGACTGGGCAATGACTGTTAAATAAATAGGGGTGTCATTTTGGGGTGATGAATATGTTTGTTTGTTTTTATTTGGCTGCACCAGGTCTTAGTTGCGGCATGCGGGATCTTTGCTGCCGCATGTAGGATCTTTTTTTTTTTTTTAACTTTTATGGAAATATAATATATTCACTGGCTTTTTATTGTGCTTTCTTTTTTTTATTAGTTTCTGCTTTATAACAAAGTGAATCAGTCATACATATACATCTGTTCCCACATCCCTTCCCTCATGCATCTCCCTCCCTCCCACCCTCCCCATCCCACCCATCCAGGCGGTCACAAAGCACCGAGCTGATCTCCCTGTGCTCTGCGGCTGCTTCCCACTATCTATCTACCTTATGTTTGGTACTGTATATATGTCCATGCCTCTCTTTCGCTTTGTCACAACTCACCCTTCCCCCTCCCCATATCCTCAAGTCCATTCTCAAGTAGGTCTGTGTCTTTATTCCCGTTTTACCCCTAGGTTCTTCATGACATTTTTTTTAATTCCATATATATGTGTTAGCATACAGTATTTGTCTTTCTCTTTCTGACTTACTTCACTCTGTATGACAGACTCTAGGTCTATCCACCTCATTACAAATAGCTCAGTTTCATTTCTTTTTATGGCTGAGTAATATTCCATTGTATATATGTGCCACATCTTCTTTATCCATTCATCCGATGATGGACACTTAGGTTGTTTCCAACTCCGGGCTATTGTGAATAGAGCTGCAATGAATATTTTGGTACATGACTCTTTTTGAATTATGGTTTTCTCAGGGTATATGCCTAGTAGTGGGATTGCTGGGTCATATGGTAGTTCTATTTGTAGTTTTTAAGGAACCTCCATACTGTTCTCCATAGTGACTGTACCAATTCACATTCCCACCAGCAGTGCAAGAGTGTTCCCTTTTCTCCACAACCTCTCCAGCATTTATTGTTTCTAGATTTCTTGATGATGGCCATTCTGACTGGTGTGAGATGATATCTCATTGTAGTTTTGATTTGCATTTCTCTAATGATTAATGATGTTGAGCATTCTTTCATGTGTTTGTTGGCAATCTGTATATCTTCTTTGGAGAAATGTCTATTTAAGTCTTCTGCCCATTTTTGGATTGGGTTGTTTGTTTTTTTGCTATTGAGCTGCATGAGCTGTTTATAAATTTTGGAGATTAATCCTTTGTCAGTTGCTTCATTTGCAAATATTTTCTCCCATTCTGAGGGTTGTCTTTTGGTCTTGTTTATGGTTTCCTTTGCTGTGCAAAAGCTTTGAAGTTTCATTAGGTCCCATGTGTTTATCTTTGTTTTTATTTCCATTTCTCTAGGAGGTGGGTCCAAAAGGATCTTGCTGTGATTTATGTCATAGAGTGTTCTGCCTATGTTTTCCTCTAAGAGTTTGATAGTTTCTGGCCTTACATTTAGGTCTTTAATCCATTTTGAGCTTATTTTTGTGTATGGTGTTAGGGAATGATCTAATCTCAAACTTTTACATGTCCCTGTCCAGTTTTCCCAGCACCACTTATTGAAGAGGCTGTCCTTTCTCCACTGTACATTCCTGCCTCCTTTATCAAAGATAAGTTGACCATATGTGCGTGGGCTTATCTCTGGGCTTTCTATCTTGTTCCATTGATCTATCTTTCTGTTTTTATGCCAGTACCACACTGTCTTGATTACTGTAGCTTTGTAGTATAGTCTGAAGTCAGGGAGCCTGATTCCTCCAGCTCCATTTTTTGTTCTCAAGATTGCTTTGGCTATTCGGGGTCTTTTGTGTTTCCATACAAATTGTGAAAGTTTTTGTTCTAGTTCTGTGAAAAATGCCAGTGGTAGTTTGATAGGGATTGCATTGAATCTGTAGATTGCTTTGGGTAGTAGAGTCCTTTTCACAATATTGATTCTTCCAATCCAAGAGCATAGTATATCTCTCCATCTATTTGTATCATCTTTAATTTCTTTCATCAGTGTCTTATAATTTTCTGCATACAGGTCTTTTGTCTCCTTAGGTAGGTTTATTCTTAGATATTTTATTCTTTTTTTGCAATGGTAAATGGGAGTGTTTTCTTGATTTCATTTTCAGATTTTTCATCATTAGTGTACAGGAATGCCAGAGATTTCTGTGCATTAATTTTGTATCCTGCTACTTTACCAAATTCATTGATTAGCTCTAGTAGTTTTCTGGTAGCATCTTTAGGATTCTCTATGTATAGTATCATGTCATCTGCAAACAGTGACAACTTTACTTCTTCTTTTCCAATTTGGATTCCTTTTATTTCCTTTTCTTCTCTGATTGCTGTGGCTAAAACTTCCAAAACTAGGTTGAATAAGAGTGGTGAGAGTGGGCAGCCTTGTCTTGTTCCTGATCTTAGTGGAAATGGTTTCAGTTTTTCACCATTGAGGACGATGTTGGCTGTGGGTTTGTCATATATGGCCTTTATTATGTTGAGGAAAGTTCCCTCTATGCCTACTTTCTGCAGGGTTTTTATCATAAATGGGTGTTGAATTTTGTTGACAGCTTTCTCTGCATCTATTGAGATGATCATATGTTTTTTCTCCTTCAACTTGTTAATATGGTGTATCACATTGATTGATTTGCGTATATTGAAGAATCCTTGCATTCCTGGAATAAACCCCACTTGATCATGGTGTATGATCCTCTTAATGTGCTGTTGGATTCTGTTTGCTAGTATTTTGTTGAGGATTTTTGCATCTATGTTCATCAGTGATATTGGCCTGTAGTTTTCTTTCTTTGTGACATCCTTGCCTGGTTTTGGTATCAAGGTGATGGTGGCCTCGTAGAATGAGTTTGGGAGTGTTCCTTCCTCTGATATTGTTTGGAAGAGTTTGAGAAGGATTGGTGTTAGCTCTTCTCTAAATGTTTGATAGAATTCGCCTGTGAAGCCATCTGGTCCTGGGCTTTTGTTTGTTGGAAGATTTTTAATCACAGTTTCAATTTCAGTGCTTGTGATTGGTCTATTCATATTTTCTATTTCTTCCTGATTCAGTCTTGGCAGGTTGTGCATTTCTTAGAATTTGTCCATTTCTTCCAGGTTGTCTATTTTATTGGCATAGAGTTGCTTGTAGTAATCTCTCATGATCTTTTGTATTTCTGCAGTGTCAGTTGTTACTTCTCCTTTTTCATTTCTAATTCTATTGATTTGAGTCTTCTCCCTTCTTTTCTTGATGAGTCTGGCTAATGGTTTGTCAATTTTGTTTATCTTCTCAAAGAACCAGCTTTTAGTTTGGTTGATATTTGCTATCGTTTCCTTCATTTCTTTTTCATTTATTTCTGATCTGATCTTTATGATTTCTTTCCTTCTGCTAACTTTGGGCTTTTTTTGTGCTTCTTTCTCTAATTGCTTTAGGTGCAGGGTCAGGTTGTTTACTCGAGATGTTTCCTGTTTCTTAAGGTGGGATTGTATTACTATGAACTTCCCCCTTAGAACTGCTTTTGCTGCGTCCCATAGGTTTTGGGTTGTCGTGTCTCCATTGTCATTTGTTTCTAGGTATTTTTAAATTTCCTCTTTGATTTCTTCAGTGATCACTTCGTTATTGAGTAGTGTATTGTTTAGCCTCCATGTGTTTGTATTTTTTACAGATCTTTTCCTGTAATTGATGTCTAGTCTCATAGCATTGTGGTCAGAAGAGATACTTGATACAATTTCAATTTTCTTAAATTTACCAAGGCTTGATTTGTGACCCAAGATATGATCTATCCTGGAGAATGTTCCATGGGCACTTGAGAAAAATGTGTATTCTGTTGTTTTTGGATGGAATGTCCTATAAATATCAACTAAGTCCATCTTGTTTAATGTATCATTTAAAGCTTGTGTTTCCTTATTTATTTTCATTTTGGATGATCTGTCCATTGGTGAAAGTGGGGTGTTAAAGTCCCCTACTATGATTGTGTTACTGTTGATTTCCCCTTTTATGGCTGTTAGTATTTGCCTTATGTATTGAGGTGCTCCTATGTTGGGTGCATAAATATTTACAATTGTTATATCTTCTTCTTGGATCGATCCCTTTATCATTATGTAGTGTCCTTCTTTGTCTCTTCTAATAGTCTTTATTCTAAAGTCTATTTTGTCTGATATAAGAATTGCTACTCCAGCTTTCTTTTGATTTCCATTTGCATGGGATATCTTTTTCCATCCCCTTACTTTCAATCTGTATGTTTCTCTAGGTCTGAAGTGGGTCTCTTGTAGACAGCATATATATGGGTCTTGTTTTTGTATCCATTCAGCCACTCTGTGTCTTTTGGTGGGAGCATTTAGTCCATTTACGTGTAGGATCTTTAACTGGGGCATGTGGGATCTAGGTCCCTGACCAGAGATTGAACCCAGGCCCCCTGCATTAGAGTGCAGAGGCTTAACCGCTGGACAACTAGGGAAGTCCTGATGAATATGTTTTGAAACTAGGTGGTGGTGATGGTGGCAGAACATCATGAATGTACTAAATGCCACTGAACCATACACTTTAAAATGGGTAATTTTATATTATTTGAATTTTAAATTTAAAAATTAAAAAAAATGATATGAGAAAAATAATTGTTGTGCATAGACTGTGATAAAGGGTATGAGTGGAATAAGACGTGGGACAAGGCATCAATTTGACTGTCCTAAGCCTCTTTTATGTATTGGTGTTCCCCTAACCCAATCCCACTCTCATTAAATCTTATTTTTGTTTGTTTGTTTGGGCACCTATTGTCCTGTTGGATGCACCTGCTGATAACAGAATAAATATTGAGAAGAAAAGCCTTCAGGTATAAAGGGGCTACATCTAAAATTAGGTAATTAGTCCTTTTATATTTTTAATTCTTTCTGAAATTTGTTTCAACTTTTGAATTGTGAGATGCTTGATGACATTTTTATCTATGGAAAAATGAGATCTAATGCCCAGATTTCAAGGTCAGGTAAGAGCTTAAAACCATATGCTAGATTTGGACTTATGTTTTTATACTGAAATTAATGCAGATGATGCAAGTAAGACTTTAAATGAGCACTAAAAACATGACCTATGTCATAGCAGCATTCCATCTGAGGTCTCACAGTAGTTAAATCCCTTAAGATAGTCATGAGACAATCAAAGCCAGAGGACCAATGAAGCCAGTTGTTACAATTCAAAATAGCCAGTTTGTGAAAAATTAGAAGTTTTTTAACAAAGAGTTAGAAAATATAAAGAGGAACAAAACAGAGATGAAGACTATAATAACTGAAATGAAAAATACACTAGAAGAAATCAACAGACTACCCTGTCTTTGCATTCCAGATCAGTGAATGCAAAGACAGGGTAGTGGAAATCACTGAAGCTGAACAGAACAAAGAAAAAAGAATAAAAATAAATGAGGACAGTTTAAGAGATGTCCAGGATACTAATATTCACATTATAGGAGTCACAGAAGGAAAAGAGAAAGAGAGAAAGAAAGGGGCAGAGAACATATCTGAAGACATAACAGCAGAAAACTTCCCTAACCTGGGAAAGGAAACACACATCTAGGTCCAGAGAGCACATAGAGTCCCAAACAGGATCAACCCAAACAGGACCACAGCAAGACACATTGTCATAAAACTGGCAAAGCTTAAAGATAAAGAGAGAATACTGGGGACTTCCCTGGTGGTCCAGTGGTAAAGACTCTGCCTTTCAATGCAGGGGACATGGGTTTGATCCCTGGTTGGGGAACTAAGATCCCACATGCTGTGGGGCAACTAAGCCTGCATGCCACAACTACTGAGCCCACACGCCTCAACTAGAGAGCCTGCGTGCCACAAACTACAGAACCCACATGCTCTGGAGCCCACGAGCCACAACTAGAGAGAGAAAACCCGTGCACCGCAACTAGAGAGAAGCCCAGGCGCCACAATGAAAGATCCCGCATGCTTCAGCAAAGATCCTGCATGAAGAAACTAAGACCCGACGCAGCCAAAAATTAAATAAATAAATAAATAAATAAATAAATAAATAACAATACTAAAGGAGCAAGGGAAAAGCAACAAGTTGCCTACAAGGGAACTCCCATAAGCCTATCAGCTGACTTTACAGCAGAAACTTTGCAGGCCAGAAGGGAGCGACATGATATAATCAAAGTGATGAAATGGGGGAGCTCCCTGGTGGGCCAGTGGTTAGGATGCTGCACTCTCACTGCTGAGGGCCCAGGTTCAATCCCTGGTTGGGGAACTAAGATCCCACAACCTGCATGGCGTGACCAAATAAATAAATAAATAACATAAACTGATGAAAGGGAAAAACCTGCAACCAAAATACTCTACCCAGCAAGGCTTTCATTCAGATTTGATGGAGAGATCAAATTTACAAGAAATCTTAAAGGGACTTCTCTAAGCAAAAAAGAAAAGGCCACAACTAGAAACATAACAATTATGAACAGAAAAAGCTCATTGGTAAAGGCAAATATACAGTAAAGGTAGTAAGTCAACCATATATATAGCTAGTAGAAAGATTAAAAGACAAAAGTAGTAAAATCATCTATATCCACAATAATTAGTTAAGGGACACACAAATCAAAAATAGGTAAAATATAATGTTAAAACTACTTACAATGGGATAAAAATGCAGGGTTGCTAAAATGTGTTTGAAATTAAGAGAACAGCAACTTAAAACAATCATATCCCTATATAGATATAGATATAGGTTGCTATAAATAAATCTCCCAGTAACCACAAACCAAAAATCTATAATAGATACACACAAAGAAAAAAGAAAGGAATCCAAACATAACACTAAAGATAGCCACCAAATCACAAGGGAAACTGAATACAACACAGATGGAAAGACATATCATGGTAATGGACTGGAAGAATATAATTAATATTGTTAAAATGGCCATACGACACAAGGGAACTGGCAAACAAGCTGTAGAGTCTACTCCGCAGTTGGAGAACGCATTAACCAACCTCCTGCAACACCTGAAGGCCTCGGCTTCCAAAAATAAACAAACCAATCTCTCACGCTTCATGAAAAAGCTCCTGGATGAACAGACCAGGAACATAAGCTATCTGGGATACCAGCTTAACTATCCGAAGGACTTAGAAAAGGCAGCCCAGAGTGAAGGACAGCTTGAAAAGGCTGCTAAAGCATCTGAAGCATCAGGTAAAGAGACAACATCTGAAGGCAACAAGGCAAGTCTTCCCACCCAGCAGGTCCGAAAGTCAGCTACTTAAGAATCTTGATCTTCTCTGTTTGACAGAAGTAGTCTTTCCTTTTCATCTTGGATCCTGATCCTCATAGTTGTGCATGCTGATAAATCTGTTTTGCATTATAAAAGAAAGGCAGTCTACATATTCAATGCAATCCCTATCAAAATACCAATGGGATTATCACAGAACTAGAACAAATAATTCTAAAATTTGCATGGAAACACAAAAGGCCCCAAATAGCCAAAATGACCTTGAGAAAGAACAAAGCTGGAGGTATCATGCTCCCTGATTTCAAACTATACTACAAAGCTACAGTCATCAAAAGAGTACAGTACTGGCATAAAAACAGACACGTAGATCAATGGAACAGAACATAGGGCTCAGAAATGAACCCACACTTAAATGAGCAATTAATCTATGACAAAGAAGTCAAGTACAATGGGCAAAAAACAGTCTCGTCAATAAATGGTGTTTGGAAAAGTGGACAGCAACACGCAAAAGCATCAAATTGTACTACTCTCACACCATGCACAAAAATCAATTCAAAATGGATTAAAGACTTAAATGTAAGACCTGAAACCATAAAACTTCTAGAAGAAAATATAGGCAATAGTCTCTTTCACATTGGTCTTAGTAATATTCTTTGGATATTTCTCCTCAGGCAAGAGAAACAAAAGCAAAACTAAACAAACGGGACTACATCAAACTAAAAAGCTTTTGCACAGTGAAGGAAACTGTCAACGAAACGAAAAGGCCACCTACTAAATGGGAGAAGTATTTGCAAACAAATACCTGATAAAGGGTTAATATTCAAAATATACAAAGAACTGCCACAACTCAACATCAAAAAGCAAACAACCTGATTTAAAAATGGGCTGGGGGTCTTCCCTGGTGGCGCAGTGGTTGAGAGTCCACCTGCTGATGCAGGGGACACGGGTTCGTGCCCCAGTCCGGGAAGATCCCACATGCCGTGGAGCAGCTGGGCCCGTGAGCCTGCATGTCCAGAGCCTGTGCTCCGCAGCGGGAGAGGCCACAACAGTGAGAGGCCTGCGTACCACAAAAAAAAAAAAAAAGGGCAGGGGGTCTGAATAGACATTTTTCCAAAGAAGATGTACAAATGGCCAACAGGAACATTGAAAGATGCTCAGCATCACTAATCATCAAGGATATGCAAATCAAAACCACAATGAGATATCACCTCACTCCTGTCAGAATGGCTTTTATCAAAAAGACAACAGATAACAAGTGTTGGTGAGGATGTGGAGAAAAAGGAACCCTTGTATGCTGTTGGTGGGAATGTAAAGTGATACAGCCTCTATGGAAAACAGTACGGAGATTCCTCAAAAAATTAAAAATAGAACTACCATATGATCCAGTCCTTGGTATTTATCCAAAGAAAACAAAAACACTAATTAGAAAATATATATACATCTGTATGTTCATTGCACCATTATTTACATTAGCCAATATATGGAAGCAACCTAAGTGCCCATCAATAGATGAATAAAGAAGTTGTATATATATACATACATATATATATATATATATATATATATATATATATATATATATATATATATATATATATATACACACAATGGAATATTACTCTGCCATAAAAAAGAATGAAATATCACGACTTGTGACAATGTGGATGGACCTAGAGGGTACTATGGTATGTGAAATAAGTCAGACAGAGGACAACAAACACTGTATGATTTCACTTATGTGTGGAATCTGAAAAAGAAAACAAGTGAATAAACATTACAAAACAGAAACAAAGTCACAGATACAGAGAAAAAACGTGGTTGCCAGAGGGGAGGGGGGTGGAAGAAGGAAAGAAATAGGTGAGGGAAATTAAGAGGTACAAATTTCCACTTGCAAAATAAATGAGTCACAGGTATGAAATGTACAGTGTGGGGAATATAATCAATACCTATATGACATCTTTGGTGACATATCATAACTAGACTTATCGTGGAAATCATTTTGAAATATATAGAAATACCCAATCACTATGTAACAGGAACTAACTGAGTGTTGTAGGTCAATTATACTTCAAAAAGAAACACACAAACTCATAGAAAAAGAGACCAGATTTGTGGTGGGGTGGGGGAATGGATGAAGGCAATCAAATGATACAAACTTCCAGTTACAAGACAAATAAGTACTGGGGATGTAATGTACAACACGATAAATATAATCAACACAACTGTATGTTACATATGAAAGTTAAGAGAATAAATCCTGAGAGTTCTCATCACACACAAAAATTCTTTTCTATTTATTTATGTATCTATATGAGATGATCGATGTTCACGAAACTTGTGCTAATAATCTCATGATGTATGTAAGTCAAATCATTATACTGTACACCTTAAACTTATACAGTGTTGTATGTCAATTATATCTCAGTAAAACTGGGGGGAGGAAGGAAATGCTACATTTCTTTCCGAGGTAGTCCAAAATAAAGATGTCATTATCCCACTCAAATAAAATAAATAAATGAAAATAGCCAGTTTCCCTCTAGCACCTGACTATTAAAATGCACAGAGGAAAAGAACAGCAAGACCTCCATCAAGGAACATACCAAGAGGCAGTTTCAAAAACTGCCATTTGTACAGAAGTATCCTGGAGTCACAAGGGAAGATGGTGCTGTAGGTGTGCGGGCTTCAGTAGTTGTGGCACACAGGCTCAGTAGTTGTGGCGCTCGGGCTTAGTTGCTCCGCGGCATGTGGGATCTTCCCGCAGGCAGACTTTTAACCACTGCGCCACCAGGGAATCCCTACCTGCTTCTTTTAAATAACGTGATTATCCTGGATCAGTGCTCAGGGACCACCACCTCCTGGCTTCAGGCAACACTCAACCAAGAGGCTCCCTTTCAGTGTTGAATTATCTGGAACCAGGTTTCTCCCAAGGATGTTGAAGGTGACCAAATACACTTGAAGGCCACATAATCCGTCAGCTCTGAGCTGGGGAAGGAGCTATGGTGTGCTTTCCGCGTCTGGGGGTGGGGGAGAGGGGGTGAGAAGAGCTGCATGCGGGCCTAGACAGTCTCCTCTTGTGTTACCTTCGCAGAGGTAGGCCTCTCCCCCTCCGCTAGCGTGGTTTGTATCCCCATGTGCCCTCCACAACAGGGAAGGCGGTGAACAGAACTGGGAGAGAAGCCGACGGTGCCCTGCTCCCTCTCCTCCATAAAGCCTTGTGAGTAGTCACTGCAGAAGTGTCCCTTGGAGTCCTCCTTGTACCTGAGCTGGTCACCATGAATGGGCCTCAGGCCTGCTTTGAAACACACTGTTCTCCCTTTCGAGACTCACACCACCCATCTTGCACATATAGGTGGTCCCAATGGGGCAGGGTGTGGGGAGCATGGGTGCTGGGGGAGAGGGTGGAAGAGAACAGGTGGGTCTGTGTAAACCCCTCACGGGCACCTGGGAAACTTCTGAGATGTGCATGGCCTATGATGGTGACTCAGGGCTGTTACTGCATGAAAGGAAGCCTCCTGGGCATTCGGTCTGAATGGCGTTGGCTTAGCAATTTCCATCAAATTTACCAACTCCACGTGACACAGAGAACAAATATGCAGAGAATTGACAACTTTATTGAACACACAAAAACATGCCCTAAAACAGTGGGTCAATGACTCTACTTCTATTTAATACACTTGGCAGGCATTTGGGGAACTGTTTTGGTGGTGAGGTATGCAGAATTTGACTCTGGCTCAAAGGCACTTTGAAAAACACTGTCACAGAGACAATTTAAGATGAACCACGGGCTCCTGAAGGACCGCCAATGGTAAGGGACCATGCCATGCCGCATGAGGGCACCTACATAGAAGCAAGTGTTTAATCTGAAAGTGCGGAGGAGGCAACAGAATAGCAGGAAAGGGCGGCATGGGTGGCACGGGAGGCACGGGTGAGTTGGGTGGCTCGGGCGGTATGGGTGGCACGGGCGGCACGGGCAGCATGGGTAGCATGGGTAGCATGGGTGGGTTGGGTGGCTCGGGCGGCACGGGCAGCATGGGTAGCATGGGTAGCATGGGTGGGTTGGGTGGCTCGGGTGGCACGGGCAGCATGGGTAGCATGGGTGGGTTGGGTGGCACGGGCGGCACGGGCAGCATGGGTAGCATGGGTGGGTTGGGTGGCTCGGGCGGCACGGGCAGCATGGGTAGCATGGGTGGGTTGGGTGGCTCGGGCGGTATGGGTGGCACGGGCGGCACGGGCAGCATGGGTAGCATGGGTGGGTTGGGTGGCACGGGCGGCACGGGCGGCATGGGTGGCATATGTGCCTCGGGCAGCAGGGACAGCTCCAGCAGCAGTTGCTCCAGAAGAACGTCGACCCAGCCCAGCTCCTGAAGCAGGATGGCACTGCAGGGTTCACACATGCTGACGACAGCAGTGGGGACCAGGGGCACGAGGGGCACGTTTTTGAGCATTAGTGCCTTGTGATACCTCCGACTCTTGGCCCTTCTATTCTTAAACCACATCTTCAAGCAGAGAGAAAAAGGGATTGATTAGTATATTGAGCATTTCATGTTAGACCTGAAAAATCGCAGCAGGGAGCTCTTGGTGCCTTGAAGATTTTAAACTGCATCAGGAGAAGCTATTTCCTTCTTGCTAAAATATCTTAGGATATGTAGCTGAAGGCGCTCCCTTCAGCCCCCCTCCTCCCCAAGAGCGATCACCGACTCTGTGCCAGGCTCTGGATTGGCATATGGCTTTGTCTCTCCCCTCCCACCTTTACTATTATTTCCCCCACTCTTAGACGCAGGTGGAGCTGACCAACTGCACTCTGTCCCTGCTGCTATTACTATGCCTGGTAGGTCTGCGTCCAACTGACCGTCAGCTCCAGCTGCCACTAATCCCTACTCATTGGGCAGGTGTCACCTTAGTTATGGGGGAAGTTGAGCATAGGAAAAAGTGGGTGCCTTTTAAAATCATACTGAGGGGAACGGTCCCCATTTTGAAAAACCCATCTTTGGCTACAGTAAATAATCAATAGGAGTGGGTTGGATTTTTAAACAAAAGCTTTCCTCAAGGATGACTAAAAAGGGTCATTCATCCTCTGGAACCTTGGGATGGTTAAAAAGATGGAGATGGTATTGTGAGGGAGGTTTGGTCATGGGGGGCCCAGGGACTTTGTGGCTTGTCTTGCTGGACACCGGCAGAGCTGAAGCCCTGGACACTGCCTTAATATTAGACTATAGGGGTAACGAATGTTTGGTCGAACTCGGCCCAAATTTACTAAAACTCTTAAAATCTTTGCCCAGACAAGAGTTTGGGGGGAAAGAGGCATACCATTGTCACCACTGTCAATTCTGCACTCTCCACCCTGCCCCACCCTCCAAACCTTCCTGGGCTCAGGACCAGGTCAGCTCACTCTGCTCTGGCTACAGTTGCAGGACCTTGGACCAGAGCCTCTGGTGCCCAGCACGGTTGTGCCCTCTAGGAGCTGCTAATCCACCAGGAGATCCCCATCCTGTCCCTTATGCTTAAGGCAAGAGGGTGCAACCTGCATTTTAGGAAGACAGGCGACAACCACGTGAGTGAGGGGTCACAAAATGGCTCTCCCCTAAATATCTGCCAGCTATTAACAACTGAAAGTAAAACCTGTCCTGTGGACTCCACTGCTCCCTCAGCATCTCAGTTAATGGAATTATATCATATTTAGTATTTTTGGATGTTTCCACTCGGCAAATTTTACATGAGACCAAGGGCCTCCTCTCTCTGTCGCCCCATTTTCCCTCTCCCATCTTAGTATCTGGGTCCTCCTGCTGCATGAATATGTAGTCAAAAAGAGCCAGTGTAATAGAGCTCATTTTGGGGGGTTCGAGTGTACCAATGGTCAAATCTGCATAAACATAAGCAATATGCAAAGCTGGCTATCTGAGGTCCAGGCTGACACTACTTCCATATTTCCAATACTGGTTTCATAAAACAACTCCTACTGTCTTTGCAAAACAAGGGAGGGTGTTCATTAAATGTTTCTTTGGGGCATTCATGCTGTAGAGTTTGGAAATAGATGAAAACATTCTCCCCTTTTCTTCATTTGTTTCTTGTTGCTCTTTTTTCCTTCAGAACTCCATTAAGAGACTACTATGTAAACCCAGGAGAAGCAAGACACCAAAACTTCAGATTTTCTTTTCCCCTGAGCTTGCTTTGCCTGCTTGAGAAAGCAGAGGCCTGGGCCTCCCAAGCCCTGGCCAGACCTGACTGTGAGCCCAGCCCGTGGCCCTAGGCTGCCAGCACTGCTTTCCAGACCCCACCACCAGCTCTGCAGCCCGTGTAAATCACTGCCCTCACACACGCTCTCTGCAGCAAAGCTAGCGAACCCATCCTGATTCTTCTTTCCTTCCTTCCTTCTTTCTTCCTTTCTTTATCAATCTTGTTTTTTTTTTTTTTAAATATCCCTCTTCCACAACAAGCAAAGCCACTGCACTGAGAAGCCCTCGCACCACAACGAAGAGTAACCCCGGCTCTCCTCAACTAAAGAAGAGCCCACGCACAGCAACGAAGACCCAACGCAGCCAAAAATAAATAAATAAATAAATTTTAAAAAATATATGTATATATTCCTTTGATACAACTTACTGTGTCCTATGGACAAATAATCAGCTTCTGTGCCATGAGCTACCAACTAGTAACCACTACCTGAGTGAATGAGCAAGTATTTCAAATTAACACAGGTAAGCGACTAGCTGAGAGCCAACCACTGACCATCACAAACAAATTCTTCAAAACCAATACCTCTTAACTGTATGAAAAGGGAAGAAAAAAATTCTTAGACATTAGAAATTGCTCAAAATAATACTCACTGATACATTTGGTAGTTTCATAATGTTGAATTTACGCTGTATTTCCAAGACATATATCGATAGTACCCAATTATTCTCAAACCCGTCCACCTTTTGAGGTCAGTGGAAATTTATTCAAATTTGTTCTTTTTGTTTGTTTTATTGTTTTATATGTTTAGACAAATTCCTAAAGGTTGCAAACCTTTCCCCCATCTCCATCATACTGCACAACCTACTATGCTAGCAAAGTTTTCAGGCTGCACATCAAAAAATTTCAGAAAATTAAAATGTACGGCTGAAACCCTCTACACTGCTCTACCAAACACATAAAAATAACAGCAAGAGGACCAGGCACTTGGAATTTTAAGCTATTCCCCTCCCCATCAGTCTCATCTAAACTAAACATATATTAGTTGCTCATATGTTGTGTTCCGAGGTGAGTTATTCCCTTACCCAATTGCCTGAATACTTGTAAATTCACCCCTTATACAAAGAGCTTATGCCTGGCTTTAAAGTTTTTAAATAATTTAGTATACTTGAACCCTCTTCTAACCCAGCTATTTGGTGCATTAATTTGAATAATTGCCAAGTCAGAATCAGTCCCAACATGATTCCACAGAGAACTGCCCCCTAAGGGATACCAGTTTTGGAAGGAGTTTAACTTTACTGAAGATACATATATTCTGGCCCCAAAGCCCCAAAAGTCCAAACCTTATTTCCAAAACATAGACAAGGGTACAAAAACACACCAACTTGAGAATGTCTAGGACAAGGTATCCAATTCCTAAAGCTGCCCTGCCAAGTTGCTTTTTTCAGGTTTACCGACCTGCACTCTGGCTTCAGTCACTCCCAGGCGTCTTGCAAGCTCCTTTCTGAGGGGAAAAATATTGCAAATATTCAGCATTTGACATTATGCATGAAATGAAATATACAATGCACATTTCATGCTATGTTAAAATGTTTATTCAGAGAGTAGCCAAGATGGTGGCATAGGAAAACCCCGAGCTTACCTCCTCCCATGGGTACACCAAAATTACAACTATTTACAGAGCAACTATTGATGAGAATGACCTGAAGACTAGCAGAAAAGATCTTCCACAGCTACAGATATAAAGAAGGAAACACAACGAGATGGATAGGAAGGGCCGAGGTGTGGTACAGTCAAGACCCACACCCCCAGGTTGGCGACCCATAAACGGGAGGATAATTACAATTGCAGAGGTTCTCCCCAAGAAGCAAGGGGTCCAAGCACATTGGATTTCCTAGCTCGGGGCCCTGCACTGGGAAGAAAGCCCCCAGGGCGTTTGGCTTTGCAACCCAGTGGGGCTTACTTTCAGGAGAGCCAGAGGGCTGTGGGAAATAGAGATTCCACTCTTAAAGGGTGCACACAAAATCTCACATGCTCCAGGACCCAGGGCAGAAGCAGGAATTTGAAAGGAGCCTGGATCAGACCTATCTGCTGATCTGAAGAATCTCCTGGAGAGGCAGGAAGCAACTACAGCTCACCCTGGGGACACAGACACTGGCAGCAGCCATTTTAGGGTGCTCATTCTACCATGAGGACTCTGCTGCTGGCAAGCACCATTTTGGAATCCTCCCTCTAGCTTACCAGTACTGGGACCTGCCCTGCCCACCAGTCTGTTGACACCATTCCTGGGACGCCCCAGGCCAAGCAGCTGGCCAGGCAGGGACACAGAATCACCCACCAACAAGTCAGTTGCCATAGGGGCTCCTGGGTCCCCAGCTGCCCAAGAACCAGACCCGCCCACCAGAGGTCCCAGGACCCGGCCCCACCCACCAGTGAGCCAGCAGCCTCTGCACTGGGCAGTGCCTGGCAACCAACAGACCAGGGGTCCAGCCCCGCCTACCAGCACATCCACAGTAGTCAGCCCATCACAATAGAAGGGCCCATGCAGCCCATATAGAGGGCACCCCTGGAGCATATAGCTCTGGTGACCAGAGGAAGTGACACAATATATTTAACGTGATCAAAGGAAAAAAGCCTACAACCAAGAATACTCTACCTGGCAAGGCTATCAGTCAGATTTGAAGGACAGATGAAGACCTTTAGAGACAGCAAAAGCTAAAAGAGTTCAACACCACAAAACCTGCTTTACAAGAAATGTTAAAGGAACTTCTCTAAGCAAAAAGAAAAGGCCATTACCACAAATAAAAAAAGAATGAAAGCAAGGTTATAAGCTTTTGCACAGCAAAGGAAACCATAAAGAAAATGAAAAGTCCATAGGTTTACGAACTGGGAGAAAATATTTGCACACAATGCAACTGACAAGGGCTTAATTTCCATAATATGCCAATAGCTCATACAACTCAATAACAAAAAAACAAACAACGCAATCAAAAAATGGGCAGAAGACCTGAATAGACATTTCTCCAAAGAAGACATACAGATGGCCAACAGGCACATGAAAAGATGCTCAGTATCACTAATCCCATACCTGGGCCTATACCTGAAAAAGATGAAAGCTCTAATTCGAAAAGATACATGCACCCCAATGTTCAGAGCGGCACTGTTTACAATAACTAAGATGTGGAAGCAACCTAAGTGTACATCAACAGATGAATGGATAAAGATGATGTCGTATATATATACAATGGAGTATTACTCAGCCATAAGAAGGTATGAAATTCTGCCATTTGTAACAACATGGACGGACTTAGAGAGTATTATCCTAAGTGAAGTAAGTCAGACAGAGAAAGACAAATATTACATGATATCACTGGCATGTGGAATCTAAAAAACAGTACAAGTGAACTTATTTACAAAACAAAAACAGACTCACAGACATAAAAAAACAAACTTATGGCTACCAAGTGGGGGGATAAATTGGGAGCACAGGATTAACAGATGCACACTACCATATATACCAGATAAACCACAAGGATTTATTGTATAGCGCAGGGAACTCTATTCAATATCTTGTAATAAACCATAATGGAAAAGAATAAGGAAAAAGAATATAGATATATAAATATATATGTATAATCTAATACACTGCTATATATAAACCTCATGGTAACCACAAACCAAAAATCTATAATAGATACACACACAAAAAACGAGAAAGGAATCCAAACATAACACTAAAGATAGTCATCAAATCACAAGGGAAGAGAGCAAAAGAAGAAGGAACAAAAAAGAACTCCAAAAACAATTAGCAAAATGTCAGTAAGTACATACCTACCAATAATTACTTTAAATATAAATGGAATAAATGCTCCAATCAAAAGACAAAGAGTGGCTGAATGGATACAAAAACAAGACCCACATACATGCTACCTACAAGAGACTCACTTCAGATCTAAAGACTCAGACAGAAAGTGAAGGGATGGAAAAAGGTATTCCATGCAAATGGAAATCAAAAGAAAGCTGGGGTAGCAATACTTATGTCAGATAAAATAGACTTTAAAACAAAGACCATAACAAGAGACAGAGAAAGACATTACATAGTGAACATGGAATCAACGCAAGAAGATATAACAATTGTAAATATATATGCACCCAACCTAGGAGCACCTAAGTACATACAGCAAATATTAACAGACATAAAGGAGAAACTGACAGTCACAATAATATTCAGGACTTTCACACCCCACTTACATAAATGGACAGATCACCCAGACAGAAAATCAATAAGGAAACACTGGCCTTAAATGACATATTAGACCTCCATTAGGTCTAATATCTTATTTATTTATTTATTTATTTATTTATTTATTTATTTGCAGTGTGCGGGCCTCTCACTGTTCTGGCCTCTCCCGCTGTGGAGCACAGGCTCCGGACGCGCAGGCTCAGTGGCCACGGCTCACAGGCCCAGCCGCTCCGCGGCATGTGGGATCTTCCCAGACCGGGGCATGAACCCGTGTCCCCTGCATCGGCAGGTGGACTCTCAACCACTGTGCCACCAGGGAAGCTCAGGTCTAATATCTTAATAGATATTTATAGAGCATTCCATCCAAAAGCAGCAGAATACACACTCTTCTCAAGTGCACATGGAACATTCTCCAAAATACAAGCCTCAGTAAATTTAAGAGAATTGAAATCCTGTCAAGCATCTTTTCCAACTATAATCCTGTGAGACTAGAAATGAACTACAAGAAGAAAACTTCAAAAAAACACTAACATGTGGAGGTTAAACAAAATGCTACTGAACAACCAATGAGTCACTGAAGAAATCAAAGACAAAATAAAAAAATACCTGGAGACAAATGAAAATGAAAACACAATAATCCAAAATCTATGGGATGCAGCAAAAGCAGTTTTAAGAGGGAAGTTTATAGCAATTCAAGTCTACCTCAGGAAACAAGAAAAATCTCACATAAGAAACCTAACCACACTCCTAAAGGAACTAGAAAAAAAGAGAACAGGAGCTTCAAGATGGCGGAAGAGTAAGTCGTGGAGGTCACCTTCCTCCCCACAGATACATCAGAAATACATCTACACGTGGAACTGCTTCTATAGAACACCTACTGAACGCTGGCAGAAGACCTCAGACTTCCCAAAAGGCAAGAAACTCCCCACGTACCTGGGTAGGGCAAAAGAAAAAAGAAAAACCAGAGACAAAAGAATAGGGATGGGACCTGCACCAGTGAGAGGGAGCTGTGAAGGAGGAAAGGTTTCCACACACTAGGAAGCTCCTTCACGGGCAGAGATGGGGGTGGCGGAGGGGGGAGCTTCGGAGCCACAGAGGAGAGCACAGAAACAGGGGTGCGGAGGGCAAAGCGGGGAGATTCCCACACAGAGGATCGGCGCCACCAGCACTCACCAGCCCGAGAGGCTTGTCTGCTCACGCGCCAGGGCGGGTGGGGGCTGGGGGCTGAGGCTCGGGCTTCGGTCGGATCACAGGGAGAGGACTGGGGTTGGCGGCATAAACACAGCCTGAAGGGGGCTAGTGCGCCACGGCTAGCCGGGAGGCAGTCCGGGAAAAAGTCCGGAGCTGCCGAAGAGGCAAGAGACTTTTCTTGCCTCTTTGTTTCCTGGTGCGCGAGGAGAGGGGATTAAGAGCGCTGCTTAAAGGAGCTCCAGAGACGGGCGCCAGCCACGGCTATCAGTGCAGACCGCAGAGACGGGCATGAGACGCTAAGGCTGCTGCTGCCGCCACCAAGAAGCCTGTGTGCGAGCACAGGTCACTATCCACACCTCCCCTCCCGGGAGCCTGTGCAGCCCGCCACTGCCAGGGTCCCGTGATCCAGGGACAACTTCCCCGGGAGAACGCACGGCGCTCCTCAGGCTGGTGCAACGTCATGCCGGCCTCTGCCGCCGCAGGCTTGCCCCGCATCCATACCCCTCCCTCCCCCCGGCCTGAGTGAGCCAGAGCCCCCGAATCAGCTGCTCCTTTAACCCTGTCCTGTCTGAGCGAAGAACATACGCCCTCAGTCGACCTACACACAGAGGCGGGTTCAAATCCAAAGCTGAACCCCAGGAGCTGGGTGAACAAAGAAGAGAAAGGGAAATTTCTCCCAGCCGCCTCAGGAGCAGCGGATTAAAGCTCCACAATCAACTTGATGTACCCTGCATCTGTGCAATACCTGGATAGACAACGAAGCATCCCAAATTGAGGAGGTGGACTTTGGGAGCAAACATATATTATTTTTCCCCTTTTTCTGTTTATGTGAGTGTGTATGTGTATGTGTATGCTTCTGTGTGTGATTTTGTCTGTATACCTTTGCTTTCACCATTTGTCCTAGGGTTCTGTCCGTCCGTTTTTTTTTTTTTTTTTTTTTTTTACTTTATACAATTTTTTCTTAATAATTATTTTTTATTTTAATAACTTTACTTTACTTTATTTTATTTTATCCTCTTTCATTCTTTCTTTCTATTTTTTCTCCCTTTGATTCTGAGCCATGTGGATGAAAGGCTCTTGATGCTGCAGCCAGGAGTCGGTGCTGTGCCTGTGAGGTGGGAGAGCCAACTTCAGGACACTGGTCCCCAAGAGACCTCCCAGCTCCACGTAATATCAAACAGTGAAAATCTCCCAGAGATCTCCATCTCAACGCCAAGACCCAGCTTCACTCAACGACCAGCAAGCTACAGTGCTGGACACCCTATGCCAAACAACTTGCAAGACAGGAACACAGCCCCATCCATTAGCAGAGAGGCTGCCTAAAATCATAATAAGACCACAGACACCCCAAAACACACCACCAGACGTGGACCTGCCCACCAAAAGACAAGATCCAGCCTCATCCACCAGAACGCAGGCACTAGTCCCCTCCACCAGGAAGCCTACCCAACCCATTGAACCAACCTTAGCTACAGGGGACAGACACCAAAAACAACGGGAACTACGAACCTGCAGCCTGCGAAAAGGAGACCCCAAACACAGTAAGTTAAGCAAAATGAGAAGACAGAAAAAGACACAGCAGATGAAGGAGCAAGGTAAAAACCCAACAGACCTAATAAATGAAGAGGAAATAGGCAGTCTACCCGAAAAAGAATTCAGAATAATGATAGTAAAGATGATCCAAAATCTTGGAAATAGAATAGAGAAAATACAAGAAACGTCTAACAAGGACTTAGAAGAACTAAAGAGCAAACAAACAATGATGAACAACACACTAAATGAAATTAAAAATTATCTAGAAGGGATCAATAGCAGAATAACTGAGGCAGAAGAACGGATAAGTGACCTGGAAGATAAAATAGTGGAAATAACTACTGCAGAGCAGAATAAAGAAAAAAGAATGAAAGGAACTGAGGACAGTCTCAGAGACCTCTGGGACAACACTAAATGCACCAACATTCGAATTATAGGGGTCCCAGAAGAAGAAGAGAAAAAGAAAGGGACTGAGAAAATATTTCAAGAGATTATAGTTGAAAACTTCCCGAATAAGGGAAAGGAAATAGTTAATCAAGTCCAGGAAGCACAGAGAGTCCCATACAGGATAAATCCAAGGAGAAACACACCAAGAGGCATATTAATCAAACTATCAAAAATTAAATACAAAGAAAACATATTAAAAGCAGCAAGGGAAAGACAACAAATAGCACACAAGGGAATCCCCATAAGGTTAACAGCTGATCTTTCAGCAGAAACTCTGCAAGCCAGAAGGGAGTGGCAGGACATGTTTAAAGTGATGAAGGAGAAAAACCTACAACCAAGATTACTCTACCCAGCAAGGATTTCATTCAGATTTGACGGAGAATTTAAAAACTTTACAGACAAGCAAAAGCTAAGAGAATTCAGCACCACCAAACCAGCTTTACAACAAATGCTAAAGGAACTTCTCTAGGCAGGAAACACAAGAGAAGGGAAAGACCTACAATAACAAAACCAAAACAATTAAGAAAATGGGAATAGGAACATACATATCGACAATTACCTTAAATGTAAATGGATTAAATGCTCCCACCAAAAGACACAGGCTCGCTGAATGGATACAAAAACAAACCCGTATATATGCTGTCTACAGGAGACCTACTTCAGACCTAGTGAGACATACGAACTGAAAGTGAGGGGTTGGAAAAAGATATTCCATGCAAATAGAAATAAAAAGTAAGCTGGAGTAGCAATTCTCATATCAGACAAAATAGACTTTAAAATAAAGACTATTACAAGGCACAAAGAAGGACACTACATAATGATCAAGAGATCGATCCAAGAAGAAGATATAACAGTTGTAAATATTTACGCACCCAACATAGGAGCACCTCAATACATAAGGCAAATACTAACAGCCATAAAAGGGGAAATCGACAGTAACACAATCACAGTAGGGGACTTTAACACCCCACTTTCACCAGTGGACAGATCATCCAAAATGAAAATAAATAAGGAAACACAAGCTTTAAATGATACATTAAACCAGATGGACTTAATTGATATTTACAGGACATTCCATGCCAAAACAACACAATACACATTCTTCTCAAGTGCTCATGGAACATTTTCCAGGATAGATCATATCTTAGGCCACAAATCAAGCCTTGGTAAATTTAAGAAAATTGAAATCGTATCAAGTATCTTTTCCGACAACAATGCTATGAGACTAGATATCAATTACAGGAAAATATCTGTAAAAAATACAAACACATGGAGGCTAAACAATACACTACTTAATAACCAAGTGGTCACTGAAGAAATCAAAGAGGAAATCAAAAAATACCTAGAAACAGATGAAAATGGAGACACGACGACCCAAAACCTATGGGATGCAGCAAAAGCAGTTCTAAGAGGGAAGTTTATAGCAATACAATCCTACCTTAAGAAACAGGAAACACCTCAAATAAACAACCTAACCTTGCACCTAAAGCAATTAGAGAAAGAAGCACAAAAAAAAGCCCAAAGTTAGCAGAAGGAAAGAAATCATAAAGATCAGATCAGAAATAAATGAAAAAGAAATGAAGGAAATGATAGCAAAGATCAATAAAACTAAAAGCTGGTTCTTTGAGAAGATAAACAAAATTGATAAACCATTAGCCAGACTCATCAAGAAAAAAAGGGAGAAGACTCAAATCAATAGAATTAGAAATGGAAAAGGAGAAGTAACAACTGACACTGCAGAAACACAAATGATCACGAGAGATTACTACGAGCAACTCTATGCCAACAAATTGGACAACCTGGAAGAAACGGAGAAATTCTTAGAAATGCACAACCTGCCGAGACTGAACCAGGAAGAAATAGAACATATGAACAGACCAATCACAAGCACTGAAATGGAAACTGTGATTAAAAATCTTCCAACAAACAAAAGCCCAGGACCAGATGGCTTCACAGGCAAATTCTATCAAACATTTAGAGAAGAGCTAACACGTATCCTTCTCAAACTCTTCCAAAATATAGCAGAGGGAGGAACACTCCCAAACTCATTCTACGAGGCTACCATAACCCTGATACCAAAACCAGACAAAGATGTCACAAAGAAAGAAAACTACAGGCCAATATCACTGATGAACATAGATGCAAAAATCCTCAACAAAATACTAGCAAACAGAATCCAACAGCACAGTAAAAGGATCATGCACCATGATCAAATGGGGTTTATTCCAGGAATGCAAGGATTTTTCAATATACGCAAATCAATCAACGTGACACACCATGTTGACAGATTGAAAGAGGAAACCCATATGATCATCTCAATCGATGCAGAGAAAGCTTTCAACAAAATTCAACACCCAATTATGATAAAAACCCTGCAGAAAGTAGGCATAGAGGGAACTTTCCTCAACATAATAAAGGCCATATATGACAAACCCACAGCCAACATCGTCCCCAATGGTGAAAAACTGAAACCATTTCCACTAAGATCAGGAACAAGAAAAGGTTGCCCACTCTCACCACTCTTATTCAACATAGTTTTGGGCGTTTTAGCCACAGTAATCAGAGAAGAAAAAGAAATAAAAGGAATCCAAACTGGAAAAGAAGAAGTAAAGCTGTCATTGTTTGCAGATGACATGATACTATACATAGAGAATCCTAAAGATGCTACCAGAAAACTACTAGAGCTAATCAATGAACTTGGTAAAGTAGCAGGATACAAAATTAATGCACAGAAATCTCTGGCATTCCTATACACTAATGATGAAAAATCTGAAAGTGAAATTAAGAAAACACTGCCATTTACCACTGCAACAAAAAGAATAAAATATCTAGGAATAAACCTACCTAAGGAGACAAAAGACCTGTATGCAGAAAATTATAAGACACTGATGAAAGAAATTAAAGATGATACAAATAGATGGAGAGATATACCATGGATTGGATTGGAAGAATCAACATTGTGAAAAGGACTCTACTACCCAAAGCAATCTACAGATTTAATGCAATCCCTATCAAACTACCACTGGCATTTTTCACAGAACTAGAACAAAAACTTTCACAATTTGTATGGAAACACAAAAGACCCCGAATAGCCAAAGCAATCTTGAGAATGAAAAATGGAGCTGGAGGAATCAGGCTCCCTGACTACAGACTATACTACAAAGCTACAGTAATCAAGACAGTATGGTACTGGCACAAAACCAGAAATATAGTTCAATGGAGCAGGATAGAAAGCCCAGACATAAACCCACGCACATATGGTCACCTTATCTTTGATAAAGGAGGCAAGAATATACAGTAGAGAAAAGACAGCCTCGTCAATAAGTGGTGCTGGGAAAACAGGACAGGTACATGTAAAAGTATGAAATTAGAACGCTCCCTAACACCATACACAAAAATAAACTAAAAATGGATTAAAGACCTAAATGTAACGCCAGACACTATCAAACTCTTAGAGGAAAACATAGGCAGAACACTCTATGACATAAATCACAGCAAGATCCTTTTGGACCCACCTCCTAGAGAAATGGAAATAAAAACAAAAATAAACAAAGGGGACCTAATGAAACTTCAAAGCTTTTGCACAGCAAAGGAAACCATAAACAAGACCAAAAGACAACCCTCAGAATGGGAGAAAATATTTGCAAATGAAGCAACTGACAAAAGGATTAATCTCCAAAATTTACAAGCAGTTCATGCAGCTCAATATCAAAAAAACAACAGCCCAATCCAAAAACGGACAGAAGACCTAAATAGACATTTCTCCACAGAAGATATACAGATTGCCAACAAACACATGAAAGAATGCTCAACATCATTTCTTTTTTAAATTTATTTTATTTATTTTTGGCTGTGTTGGGTCTTTATTTCTGTGTGAGGGCTCTCTGTAGTTGCGGCCAGCGGGGGCCACTCCTCATCGCGGTGCATGGGCCTCTCACTATCGCGGCCTCTCTTGTTGCGGAGCACAGGCTCCAGACGCGCAGGCTCAGTAGTTGTGGTGCACGGGCTTAGTTGCTCCGTGGCATGTGGGATCTTCCCAGACCAGGGCTCGAACCCGTGTCCCCTGCATCGGCAGGCAGATTCTCAACCACTGCACCACCAGGGAAGCCCTGTTCAACATCATTAATCATTAGAGAAATGCAAATCAAAACTACAATGAGATGTTATATCACACTGGTCAGAATGGCCATCATCAAAGAATCTAGAAACAATAAATGCTGGAGAGGGTGTGCAGAAAAGGGAACACTCTTGCACTGTTGGTGGGAATGTAAATTGATACAGCCACTACGGAGAACAGTATGGAGATTCCTTAAAAAACTAAAAATAGAACTACCATACGACCCAGCAATCCCACTACTGGGAATATACCCTGAGAAAACCATAATTCAAAAAGAGTCATGTACCAAAATGTTCATTGCAGCTCTATTTACAACAGCCAGGACATGGAAGCAACCTAAGTGTCCATCAACAGAGGAATGGATAAAGAAGATGTGGCACATATATACAATGGAATATTACTCAGCCATAAAAAGAAACGAAATTGAGTTATTTATAGTGAGGTGGATGGACCTAGAGTCTGTCATACAGAGTGAAGTAAGTCAGAAAGAGGAAAACAAATACCGTATACTAACACATATATATGGAATCTAAGGGGAAAAAAAGGTCATGAAGATCCTAGGGGTAAGACAGGAATAAAGACACAGACCTACTAGAGAATGGATTTGAGGATATGGGGGGGGGAAGGGTAAGCTGGGACAAAGTGAGAGAGTGGCATGGACATATATACACTACCAAACATAAAATAGATAGCTAGTGGGAAGCAGCCGCATAGCACAGGGAGATCAGCTCGGTGCTTTGTGGCCACCTAGAGTGGTGGGATAGGGAGGGTGGGAGGGAGGGAGACGCAAGAGGGAAGAGATATGGGAACATATGTATATGTATAACTGATTCACTTGGTTATAAAGCAGAAACTAACACACCATTGTAAAGCAATTATACTCCAATAAAGATGTTTAAAAAACAAAAAACAAATAACAAAAACCAAAAAAAGAGAACTAAACCCAAAGTTAGTCCAAGCGACAAAGTCATAAAGATCAGAGAAGAAAGAAATGAAATAGATTTTAAAATATATAAAATATCAATGCAAGTAAGAGTTGATTCTTTGAAAAGGTAAATAAAATTGATAAACCTTTAGCCAGACTCATCTAGAAAAAGAGAACGAGGGTCCAAATCAATAAAATCAGAAATGAAAAAGAGGGTACAACCAACACCACAGAAATACAAAGGATCATAAGAGATTACTATGAGCAATTATACATCAATAAAATGGACAAACTAGAAGAAATGAACAAATTCCTAGAAATGTACCATCTCCCAAGACTAAAGCAGTAAGAAATAGAAAATTTGAATAGATCAATTATCAGTAATGAAACTGAATTGGATAATAAAAAAGGATATATTTTACAGCACCAGGAATACAGCCAATATTTTATAATAACTTTAAATGGAGAATAATCTGTGAAAATGTTGAATCACTGTGTTGCACATCTGAAACTAATATAATATTGTAAATCAACTATACCTCAATAAAAACAGACATCAGGGGGCAGACAGCAGAAGCAAGAAGAACTACAATCCCACAGCCTGTGGAACAAAAACCACATTCACAGAAAGATAGACAAGATGAAAAGGCAGAGGGCTATGTACCAGATGAAGGAACACGATAAAACCCCAGAAAAACGACTAAATGAAGTGGAGATAGGAAACCTTCCACAAAAGGAATTCAGAATAATGATAGTGAAGATGATCCAGGACCTCGGAAAATGAATGGAGGCAAAGATTGAGAAGATGCAAGAAATGTTTAACAAAGATCTAGGAGAATCAAAGCACAAACAAACAGAGATGAACGATACAATAACTGAAATAAAAAATGCACTGGAAGGAATCAATAGCAGAATAACTGAGGTAGAAGAACAGATAAGTGACCTGGAAGACAGAATGGTGGAGTTCACTGCTGCGGAACAGAATAAAGAAAAAAAGAATGAAAAGAAATGAAGACAGCCTAAGAGACCTCTGGGACAACATTAAACGCAACAACATTCGCATTATAGGGGTCCCAGAAGGAGAAGAGAGAGAGAAAGGACCCGAGAAAATATTTGAAGAGATTATAGTCAAAAACTTCCCTAACGTGGGAAAGGAAATAGCCACCCAAGTCCAGGAAGCACAGAGAGTCCCAGGCAGGATAAACCCAAGGAGACACACGCCGAGACACATAGTAATCAAATTGAAAAAGTTAAAGACAAAGAAAAATTACTGAAAGCAACAAGGGAAAAACAACAAATAATATACAAGGGAACTCCCATAAGGTTAACAGCTGATTTCTCAGCAGGAACTCTACAAGCCAGAAGGGAGTGGCAGGACATATTTAAAGTGATGTAAGGGAAGAGCCTACAACCAAGATTACTCTACCCGGCAAGGATCTCATTCAGATTCGACGGAGAAATCAAAAGCTTTACAGACAAGCAAAAGCTAAGAGAATTCAGCACCACCAAACCAGCTTTACAACAACTGCTACAGGAAGTTCTCTAAGTGGGAAACACAAGAGAAGAAAAGGACCTACAAAAACAAACCCATAACAATTAAGACAATGGTAACAGGAACATACGTATCGATAATTACCTTAAACGTGAATGGACTAAATGCTCCAACTAAAAGACACAGGCTCGCTGAATGGACACAAAAATAAGACCCATATATATGCTGTCTACAAGAGACCCACTTCAGACCTAGGGACACATACAGACTGAAAGTGAGGGGATGGAAAAAGATATTCCATGCAAATGGAAATCAAAAGAAAGCTGGAGTAGCAATACTCATATCAGATAGAATAGACTTTCAAATAAAGAATGTTACAAGAGACAAGGAAGGACACTACATAATGATCAATCCAGGAAGAAGATATAAGAATTATAAATATATATGCACCCAACATAGGAGCACCTCAATACATAAGGCAACTGCTGACAGCTATAAAAGAGGAAATCGACAGCAACACAATAATAGTGGGGGACTTTAACACCTCACTTACACCAATGGACAGATCACCCAAACAGAAAATTAATAAGGAAACACAAGCTTTAAATGACACAATAGACCAGATAGATTTAATTGATATTTATAGGACATTCCATCCAAAAACAGCAGATTACACTTTCTTCTCAAGTGCACACGGAACATTCTCCAGGACAGATCACATCTTGGGTCACAAATCAAGCCTCAGTAAATTTAAGAAAATTGAAATCATATCAAGCATCTTTTCTGACCACAGTGCTATGAGATTAGAAATCAATTACAGGGAAAAAAAACGTAAAAAACACAAACACATGCAGGCTAAACAATACGTTACTAAATAACCAAGAGATCACTGAAGAAATCAAAGAGGAAATCAAAAAGTACCTAGAGACGAATGACAATGAAAACATGACGATCCAAAACCTATGGGATGCAGCAAGAGCAGTTCTGAGACGGAAGTTTATAGCAATACAAGCCTACCTCAAGAAACAAGAAAAATCTCAAATAAACAATCTAACCTTACACCTAAAGGAACTAGAGAAAGAAGAACAAACAAACCCCAAAGTTAGCAGAAGGAAAGAAACCATAAAGATCAGAGCAGAAATAAATGAAACAGAAACAAAGAAAACAATAGCAAAGATCAATAGAACTAAAAGCTGGTTCTTTGAGAAGATAAATGAAATTGATAAACCATTAGCCAGACCCCTCAAGGAAAAGAGGGAGAGAACTCAAATCAATTAAATTAGAAATGAAAAAGGAAATGTTACAACAGACACTGCAGAAATACAAAGCAACCTAAGAGACTACTACAAGCAACTCTATACCAATAAAATGGACAACCTGGAAGAAATGGACAAATTCTTAGAAAGGTATAACCTTCCAAGACTGAACCAGGAAGAAATAGTAAATATCAACATACCAATCACAAGTAATGAAGTTGAAACTGTGATTAAAAATCTTCCAGCAAACAAAAGTCCAGGACCAGATAGCTTCACAGGTGAATTCTATCAAACACTTAGAGAAGAGCTAACACCCATCCTTCTCAAACTCTTCCAAAAAATTGAGAGGAAGGAACACTTCCAAACTCATTCTATGAGGCCATCATCACCCTGATACCAAAACCAAACAAAGATACCACAAAAAAGAAAATTACAGAGCAATATCACTGATGAATATAGATGCAAAAACCCTCAACAAAATACTGGCAAACAGAATACAACAACACATTAAAAAGATCAGACACCGTGATCAAGTGGGATTTATCCCAGGAATGCAAGGATTCTTCAATATATGCAAATCAATCAATGTGATACACCATATTAACAAATTGAAGAAGAAAAGCCATATGATCATCTCAATAGATGAAGAAAAAGCTTTTGAGAAAATTCAACACCCATTTATGATAAAAGCTCTCCAGAAAGTGTGCATAGAGGGACCCTACCTCAATATAATAAAGCCCATATACGACAAACCCACAGCAAACAACATTCTCAGTGGTGAAAAACTGAAAGCATTTCCTAAGATCAGGAACAAGACAAGGTTGCCCACTCTCACCACTATTATTCAACATAGTTTTGGAAGTCCTAGCCATGGCAATCAGAGAAGAAAAATAAATAAAAGGAATACAAATTGGAATAGAAGAAGTAAAGCTGTCGCTCTTTGCAGATGACATGATACTATAGATAGAGAATCCTAAAGATGCCACCAGAATACTACTAGAGCTAACCAGTGCATTTGGTAAAGGTGCAGGATACAAAATTAATGCACAGAAATCTCTGGCATTCCTATACACTAATGATGAAAAATCTGAAAGAGAAATTAAGGAAACATTCCCATTTACCATGGCAACAAAAAGAATAAAATACCTGGGAATAAACCTACCTAGAGAGACAAAAGACCTGTATGCAGAAAACTGTAAGACACTGGTGAAAGAAATTAAAGATGATACCAACAGATGGAGAGATATACCATGTGCTTGGATTGGAAGAATCAACACTGTGAAAATGGCTATACTACCCAAAGCAACCTACAGATTCAATGCAATCCCTATCAAATTACCAATGGCATGTTTTACAGAACTAGAACAAAAAATCTTAAAATTTGTATAGAGACACAAAAGACCCCGAATATCCAAAGCAGTCTTGAGGGAAAGAATCGGAGCTGGAGGAATCAGACTCCCTGACTTCAGACTACACTACAAAGCTACAGTAATCAAGACAATATGGTACTGGCACAAAAACAGAAATATAGATCAATGGAACAGGATAGAAAGCCCAGACATAAACCCACGCACCTATGGTCAACTAATCTATGACAAAGGAGGCAGGGATGTACAATGGAGAAAAGACAGTCTCTTCAATAAGTGGTGCTGGGAGAACTGGACAGCTCCAAGTAAAAGAAAGCAATTAGAACACTCCCTAACACCATACACAAATATAAACTCAAAATGGATTAGAGACCTAAATGTAAGACCGGGCACTATAAAACTCTTAGAGGAAAACATAGGAAGAACACTCTTTGAGATAAATTGCAGCAAGATCTTTTTTGTTCCACCTCCTAGAGTAATGAAAATAAAAACAAAAATAAACAAATGGGACCTAATGAAACTTAAAAGCTTTTGTACAGCAAAGGAAACCATAAACAAGACCAAAAGACAACCCTCAGAATGGGAGAAAATATTTGCAAATGAAGCAAGTGACAAAGGATTAATCTCCAAAATTTACAAGCAGCTCATGCAGCTCAATATCAAAAAAAACAAACAACCCAATCCAAAATTGGCAGAAGACCTAAATAGACATTTCTCCAAAGAAGACATACAGATGGCCAAGAAGCACATGACAAGCTGCTCAACATCACTAATTATTAGAGAAATGCAAATCAAAACTACAATGAGGTATCACCACATACCAGTTAGGATGGGTATCATCAGAAAATCTACAAACAACAAATGCTGGAGAGGGTGTGGAGAAAAGGAAACCCTCTTGCACTGTTGGTGGGAATGTAAATTGATATAGCCACTATGGAGAACAGTATGGAGGCTCCTTAAAAAACTAAAAATAGAATTACCATATGACCCAGCAATCCCACTCCTGGGCATATTCCCAGAGAAAACCATAACTCGAAAAGACACATGCTCCCCAATGTTCATTGTAGCACTATTTACAATAGCCAGGTCATGGAAGCAACCTAAATGCCTATTGACAGATGAATGGATAAAGAAGATGTGGTACATTTGTACAATGGAATATTACTCAGCCATGAAAAGGAACGAAATTGGGTCATTTGTAGAGACGTGGATGGATCTAGAGACTGTCATATAGAGTGAAGTAAGTCAGAAAGCAAAAAACTAATATCATATATTAATGCATATATGTGGAACCTAGAAGAATGGTACAGATGAACCAGTTTGCAGGGCAGAAATAGAGACGCACATGTACAGAACAAACATATGGACACCAAGGGGGGAAAGTGGGGTGGTGGTGGTGGTGGGATGAACTGGGAGACTGGTATTGACATATATACACTAATATGTATAAAATGGATAACTAATAAGAACCCGCTGTATAAAAAAATAAATAAAATTCAAAAATTCAAAAAAATATATATAAAAAAATTAAAACAGACATCACTAATCATCAGAGAAATGCAAACCACAACTACAGTGAGATATCACCTTAGAGTAGCTACCGTCCAAAAGACTACAGGGGCTTCCCTGGTGGCACAGTGGTTAAGAATCCACCTGCCAATGCAGGGGACGCGGGTTTGAGCCCTGGTCCAGGAAGATCCTACATGCCACAGAGCAGCTAAGCCCGTGTGCCACAACTACTGAGCCTGCGCTCTAGAGCCCTCGAGCCACAACTACTGAGCCCATGTGCCACAACTACTGAAGCCTGCGCACCTGCAGCCCGTGCTCTGCAACAAGAGAAGCCACCGCAATGAGAAGCCTGTGCACCGCAACAAAGAGCAGCTCTGGCTCACTGCAACTAGAGGAAGCTCGCGCAAAGCATTGAAGACCCAATGCAGCCAAAACTAAGTAAATTAATTAATTCTTAAAAAGACTACAGATAACAAATATTGGTGAGGATGTGGAGAAGGGGGAACCCTTGTACACTGTTGGTGGGAATGTAAATTGGTGCAGCCACTGTGGCAAACGGTATGGAGGTTTCTCAAAAAACTAAAAATAGAACTACCATATGACCCAGCAATTTCAATCCTGGGTATATATCTGAGAAAAACAAAAACACTAATTCAAAAAGATGCATGCACCCCAATGTTCATAGCAGCATCATTTACAATAGCCAAGATATGGAAGCAACCTGAGTGTCCATCAATAGAGGAACGGATAAAGAAGATGTGGTATATATATACAATGGACGTTAAAAAGAATAAAAATTTGCCATTTGCAACAACATGGATGGACTTGGAGGGTATTATGCTTAGTGAAACAAGTAGGACAGAGAAAGACAAATGATATCACTTATATGTGGAATCTAAAAATTAAAACAAACTATTGAATACAACAGAAAAGAAACAGTCTCATAGATATAGAGAACAAACTAGTGGTTACCAGTGGGGAGAAACAGGGGAGAAGGACAAGATAGGGGCAGTGGATTAATAGGTACAAACTACTATGTATAAAATAAATAAGCTACAAGGATATATTGTACAGCATGGGGAATATAGCCAATATTTTATAATAACTATAATGGAGTGTAACCTTTAAAAATTGTGAATCACTGTATTGTACACCTGAAACATATAATATTGTACATCAACTATAACTCAATTTAAAAAAAAAACGATAACCCTAAAGTCTCCCCCAAAAAACTGCTAGAACTAATAAATGAATTCAGTAAAGTTTCAGGATTCAAGATTAATATACACAAATCTGCTGCTTTTCTGTGCGCTATAATACACTATACTCTCAGAGAGAAAGCAAGAAAACAATCCCATTTAAAATAGCATCAAGGGCTTCCCTGGTGGCGCAGTAGTTAAGAATCCACCTGCCAATGCAGGGGCCACGGGTTCAAGCCCTGGTCTGGGAAGATCCCACATGCCGCGGAGCAACTAAGCCTGTGGGACGCAACTACTGAGCCTGCGCTCTGGAGCCCGCGAGCCACAGCTACTGAGCCCGTGTGCCACAACTACTAAAGCCCGCACGCCTAGAGCCTGTGCTCTGCAACAAGAGGAGCCACCGCAATGAGAAGCCCCCACTTGCCGCAACTAAAGAAAGCCCACGTGCAGCAACAAAGACCCAACGCAGCCAAAAATATAATTAATTAATTAATTAATTTAAAATAATAATAAAAAATGAAATAGCATCAAAAAGAATAAAATACCTAGGAATAAACTTAATCAAGGAAGTGAAAGACCTAGACTCTGAAAACTATATATAAAACACTGATGAAGGAATTTGAAAATGATACCAAAAAATGGCAAGATATACCGTGTTCTTGGATTGGAAGAATTAATATTGTTAAAATATCCATACAACCCAAAGCAATCTACAGATTTAATGCAATCGCTATCAAAATACATGACATTTTTCACCAACTAGAACAAATAACCCCAAAATTTATATGGAACCACAAAAGACCCCCGAATGGCCGAAGTAATCTTGAGAAAAAATAACAAACCTAGAGGTATCACACTCCCTGACTTCAGACTACTGTATACTACAAAGCTATAGTCATCAATGGACTTCCCTGGCAGTCCAGTGGTTAAGACTCAGCCCTTCCACTACAGGGGGCGCAGGTTCGATCCCTGGTTGGGGAAGATCGCGCATGCCGCGGGGCATGGCCAAAAAATAATAATAAAAACCCCAGTATGGTACTGGCACAAAAACAGACACACAGATCAATGGAACAGAATAGAGAGCCCAGAAATAAACCCACGCACTTATGGTCAATTAATCTATGACAAAGGAAGCAAGAATATACAATGGGGAAAAGACAGTCTCTTCAATAAGCGGTGCTGGGAAAACTGGACAGCTACACGTAAAAGACAGAAATTAGAGCATGTGCTCACAGCATATTAAAAAATAAACTCAAAACGGATTAAAGACCTAAATGTAAGACCTGATACTATAAAGCTCCTAGAGGAAAACATAGGCAGAACACTCTGTGACATAAATCGCAGCAATATTTTTGGGGATCTGTCTACCAAGGCAAAAGAAATAAAAGCAAAAATAAACAAATGAGACCTAATTAAACGTAAAAGCTTTTGCACAGCAAAGGAAACCACATACAAAATGCAAAGACAACCTACTGAATGGGAGAAAATTTTTGCAAAGGACATTACTGACAAGGGGTTAATATCCAAAATTTATAAACAGCTCATACAACTCAGTATCAAAAAAACAAAGAACCGATGTTAAAAAACAAACAAACAAAGAACCTAATTCAAAAATGGGCAGAAAACCTGAATAGACATTTTGCCAAAGAAGACACACAGATGGCCAACAGGCACATGAAAAAAATGCTCAACACTGCTAATCATCAGAGAAATGCAAATCAAAACCATAATGAGATCACCTCACACCTGTCAAAATGGTCATCCTCAAAAGGATAACAAATGTTGGCGAGGATGTGGAGAAAAGGGAGCCTTCCTACGCTGTTGGGGGAGTGTAAATTGATACAGCCACTATAGAAAACAATGTGGAGGTTTCTCAAGAAACTAAAAATAGAACTACCATATGGTCCAGCAGTTCCACTCCTTTTGTTATCCAAAGGAAACAAAAACACTAATTCAAGAAGATACATGCACCCTAATGTTCACAGCAGCACTATTTCCAATAGTCAAGATATGGAAGCAACCTCAGTACCCAGCAACAGATTAATGGATAAAGAAGATGTGGTATCTGGCTTCCCTGGTGGCGCAGTGGTTGAGAGTCCGCCTGCCGATGCAGGGGTCACGGGTTCATGCTCCGGTCCGGGAAGATCCCACATGCCACGGAGCGGCTGGGCCCCTGAGCCACGGCCGCTGAGCCTGCGCATCCGGAGCCTGTGCTCTGCAATGGGAGAGGCCACAACAGTGAGAGGCCCACGTACCGCAAAGAAAAAAAAAGGAGATGTGGTGTATATATATATATATATATATATATATATATATATATATATACACACACACACACACACACACAGTGGAAAGCTTCTCAGCCATAATAACGAATGAAATTCTGCCATTTGTAACAACGTGGATGGACCTAGAGAGTATTATCCTTAGTGAAATAAGTCAGACAGAGAAAGACAAATACTGTATGATTTCACTTATATGTGGAATCTAAAAAACAAAACAAATGAACAAACATAACTAAACAGAAACAGAAGTATAGATACAGAGAGCAAACAGGTGGCTGCCAGAAGGGAAGGGGTGGGGAGGGAGAGAAATAGGTGAGGGAGATTAAGAGGTACAAACTTCCAGTTGCAAAATAAATAACTGGTATGAAATGTACAGTGTGGGGAATACAGTCAATAATTATGTAATATCTTTGTATGGTGACAGATGGTAACTAGGTGTATCACGGCGATCATTTTTAAATGTATAGAAATATAGAATCACTATGTTGTGTAACAGGAACTAACATATTGTTGTAGGTCAATTATACTTCGAAAGTAAACGAACAAAGGAAACTCAGAGAAAAAGAGATCCGATTTGTGGTTACCAGAGGTGGGGGTGAGGTGGGGAAATTGGATGAAGGCAGTCAAAAGGTACAAACTTCCAGTTATAAGATAAATAAGTACTAGGGATATAATGTACAACATGATAAATAAAATTAACACTGCTGTATGTTATATATGAAATTTAAGAGAGTTCCTAAAAGTTCTCATCACACAAAAAAATTTTTTCTGTTTAATTATGTATCTATATGAGATGATGGATGGTCACCAAGCTTATTATGATAATCATTTCATGATGCACGTAAGCCAACTCATTATGCTGTGCACCTTAAACTTGTACAGTACTGAATGTTAATTGTATCATAATAAACTGGAAGAAAAAATATTTATCAGGCAGCTCTAGACATCCAAATCAAGGGGCATCTTGAGTTTGACACTTCTGAGAAACGGAGAAATTGGGCTGATCCAGTTATCACACCACAGCAAAAGCAACCGAACTTGGAGTAATCGAGTTGAACAGAAAATCCTAAACCGAAGTTGATGCTAGTTACCATCCCTTCTTGTTGAATCGTCTCCTATCGCCATCCAGGCTTCCACGATACGGGTTTGCCTACAAACAGCCTCTCCAAACACTCCTCCTCTGTCTCTTGCAAGCTTCTTTTATTGTCTTTCAATATTCCCTAGCTCAGTGAATATACCAGCAGCCATTCATTTGGGCAAATCAGAAATTTATACATTTTTCTTAAACATTTCCTTTTACCCCCATGTTCAAATTACCATGAATTGCTATCAATTTTACCTGCTAAATATCTCTTTAATCTGTTCACTTCTCTCCATCGCCACTACCCTGGACCAACACACCATCACCTCTGGCCTTGCCTACTGAACAGCCTCCTAGGATCGAATCCCAGCTCTGCCACATTCCAGCTGTGCCATCTTGGGCAAGTCTCATCACTTCTCTGAGCTTCAGCTTTTTCACAGGTTAAGTGGGGATAATAACAGTGGCTACCACATTTACAAGGGGTTGTGAAGATTCAATGACAGTATGTAGAAAAAGCCTTTAAAACAAGTGCTTAACACACAGTAAGCACAATGTAAATGATAGCTCTTTAAATTTTAGCCGCATTCACAGGTACTCAGCAACCCATTCATTCTCCACACTGAAGTTTGCTTTAGGGAACAATTCTACCTCAGGCACAAACTTTGGGGTAACTAAAAATTCAGTAATCGGGCTTCCCTGGTGGCACAGTGGTTAAGAATCCACCTGCCAATGCAGGGGACACAGGTCCGTGCCATGGTCCGGGAAGATCCCACATGACGCGGGGCAACTAAGCCCGTGTGCCACCACTACCGAGACTGCGCTCTAGAGCCCGTGAGCCACAACTACTGAGCCCACGTGCCACAACTACTACGGAAGCCCACCCGCCTAGAGCCCGCGCTCTGCAACAAGAGGAGCCACCACAATGAGCAGCCCGCGCAACGCACCTTAGGGTAGCCCCCGCTCGCCGCAACTAGAGAAAGCCCGCGCCCAGAGACCGAGCGCAGCAACAAAGACCCAATGCAGCCATAAATAAATAACTTGATTTAGTTTTAAAAATTTAGTAATCAAGATAAAGGATGTTCTTTGTTTGTTTGTTTGTTTTGCGGTACGCGGACCTCTCACTGCTGTGGCCTCTCCCGCTGCGGAGCACGGGCTCCGGACGCGCAGGCTCAGCGGCCATGGCTCACGGGCCCAGCCGCTCCGCGGCACGTGGGATCCTCCCGGACCGGGGCACGAACCCGCGTCCCCTGCATCGGCAGGCGGACTCTCAACCACTGCGCCACCAGGGAAGCCCGAGGATGTTTTAATGTAGTGTTTAAATTAATGCAAATATAATCCATGAATAACTGATGATCAAAACTTCAGATAAAAGTAGCCTCCAACTCCGCATTTGCTCCACCACGCCTCAGGCGACTCGTTATTTATGTTAACCCGCGGCCGACAAAGCTCCGCAACGTGACTTATTCAAACACCACAGGGAAATATCGACCTCGATTCCCACCAGGCAGAGCCCCCGCCCCCGTCCTAGGCCCCGAGTGCGCCAGAGGGGCCGGGCCGCCGCCAGGCCCCGGGGCTTTCAGGTCCGGAGCTGAGGAGGGGGACCCACGAGAGCGCCGCCCGCCGCCCGCCACCCGCGCAGCAGCCCGCGCCACCCGAGACGCCCGCTTACCGCATGGGCACGCTGAGGTACTGAGTATGCCGGAAAACGCGCTCCAGGTCCTGCAGCTGCCTCTTCGTGAGCCTGGAGTAGGGGGCGCACCGCTGCCCATCTGCGGCCTCGGGACCCTCGACGGCGGCCCGCGGGGGCTGCTCCTCATCGCCCTGCTCTCCGCCTAGGCCGCCGCCCGCCCCGGCCTCGGCCTCGGCCTCGGCCTCGCGGCTTTCGCCGTCCGCGGGGCCGGCGGCTCCGACGCTGACATCGCAGCCTTCCTCTCCTTCTCCTTCGTCTCCCGCCTCTTTCCCTTCCGCGGCTGCTCCCTGCTCCGGTTCGGACTGAGCCTTCTGCTCCTCTCCCCCGTCTCCGGGAGGCGAGATCTCCGCGGGCTTCACCTCTGAAAGGGAGGAAACCCAAAGAGAAAGATCAGGCCGTCGAGGGAGCCCAGCTCTGTGGAGGGGCTGCGTCTGAGGGGGGTCCTGGCGTTCGCCCCGCCCTGGGAAAGTTCCTTTCCTGGAATCTTATAAAGCGAGTGCCCCGCCCGCCACTGACCGTGCGCTTCTTCCCGCTCCTCGTCGACACTCAGCTTGAAGAAGCTGGCGACGGCTGCGCAGGCGATGGCATAGGCATCGTAGCTGCTCTGCGGCTGACGCTCCATGTCCCGACTGCTGTCGAGAAGGCTGTGAGCTTCAGCGGAGGCTGCGCTGGATCTCCTGAGACCCCCGGCTCACGACTAAAGGCTAGAGCGGTGGCCCACGACCCGGCTCCTCTGGCGTCTGGTCGGGTTTCAGGGAGTCTGGTATGACGCCCGCCCCCTGTGGGTTTACCACAGACTGCCGGGGGTTGGGTGAGCTGATGTGCGCATGCGGCAGGGCCTCGGCCTTCTAGGGGCCACGGGCGGGGGCCGGGGCACGTTGCGCGCCAACCGGCCGCTGGTAGGGAGCATGCGTGAGAGCAGAACTCTGGGTCAAAGGTTGCAACCTAACTGACTAAGTACTCCGCCCTGGGTCGGGCGTCTTCCCAGACCAAGGGGCTGTGCCCGATTTGTGGAGGGTAAGAGAGAGAACTCACCCAAGCTCCATAGACCTTGGAGAAGCGTTTGGGGACTATCTCTTGACCGAGCCCTCCATATCCAACAGCCAGTACCAAGAAGGGAACAGTAATCAAAGTAATAACGGTCGCCCCTAGGTATCCGCAGGCGATTGGTTCCAGGACCCGCCGCGGGTACCAAAATCGGCGGATGCTCAAGTCCCATAGTCGGCCCTCTGCATCTGCTGATGCGATACCCATGGATATGGAGGGCCGCCTGTATACTTATTGAAATTAAAAAAAAAAAAACCTGTGTTTAAGTGGACTTGCAAGTTCAAAAGCCGTGTATTTGATTAGCTAGGAGTTTGCTTGCTCTGAAGTTTTGCAATGAGGCTAAAGTTAGAGTCCACTATACTCCCCCAGGGTCTCCGGGAACAGGAGCTTGGGTTTCGTGATCATGCAGGGCGCTCAGATGCACTACAGGGGTAAAAACCAACCTAGCACACCCCTTAAGAAAGTCCATGGCCTGTAGCTTTTTAGTAATGAATCCACATCAGATTGCAGAAGTTGAAACCTGCACAGTGCTTAGAGCATCTGAGAATGCATAAAGTGCAAGGGCTCCTCTTCGTCCTGGTTTTGACTATGGCTAATGCAACTTCTGCGCTGCGTCTGGCTATAGACCTTCTTCAAAAGCCTACTTGTTCCCTGTGCTGGGCGAGTGCTGTGGACCTGGTCGAATTCCTCCCTTTCCTGCGGCTGCCTCCTCCCCTTTTCCTCTAAACCTCCCTTTTCTAGAAATAGCTTCCTGAGCTCTTGCTGCGGAATAAATAAAATTTATTTATTGTCAAATACAGAGAGCCAGACCAGATTGAGGGCCCTGAGATTCTTCCTGCAAGGAGTGTTTTGTGGATGCTTCAGGACGTGTTAATATTCTAAATATTAAGACTAGCTTCTAACAATGGACCCTATGCTTGACAATGTATGTGAAGTATCGTAATTTTACCTGCACGACCACCATTCTCATTAACCCTATTTTATATCAGAAATTAAACTACGTTCATGGGCCCCAAATGTATCATGCACCCTAGTCACCTCATGTACTATGCCCAATAGATAACTACCCCCTGCCTCATGCTCCCAGAGAATGGGTAAGAAAACAGCTCAAATGTTTGGTTGGGGACTTCCCTGGTGGCGCAGTGGTTGAGAATCTGCCTGCCAATGCAGGGGACACGGGCTCGATCCCTAGTCCGGGAAGATCCCACATGCTGTGGAGCAAGTAAGCCCGTGTGCCACAACTACTGAGCCTGCGCTCTAGAGCCTGTGCTCTGCAACAAGAGAAGCCACCGCAATGAGAAGCCTGTGCACCACAACAAAGTAGTAGACCCCGCTCACCACAACTAGAGAAAGCCCGCGTGCAGCAACAAGACCCAACGCAGCCAAAAAATAAATTAAAAAAAAATGTTTGGTTGGCCAATTCACTCTCAAAAAGATGGTAAGAGATTGCAATCTGACGGCCTCTGTCTTTGACCAAGATATTACGTTCTCAGGATAGCACTTCCTGGAGCCAAACTACTGACATCAGAAACCTTGCTGTCTCCTCACTTGCTACCTGGCTCACCTGAGTTACTTATTCTCCTTTAGCCTTAGTTTCCTTATCTCCAAAGTCGAGATAACAACAGTACCTAATTCTTGGGGTTGTTTTGAGGATTAATGGAGATAATTTGTTAAAATCTTTATAAGTGACCATACCATGTTGCCTCCCATTTCCTTCCATCTTTTTAGTAATTATTTTTCATGAGGGCCCAGGAGAGAAGATAAAGATGGTTATCATCTGAGTGTTGGCAATGAAGAGAGGATATTTTCTTGTGAAAATAATGTCCCTGCCGTGTCTTCTTGTACCTACACGTGCTTCAGGCAATAAGCCTATGTTGGCTGCTGCATGTAAAGGACAGCAATGTGGGAAGGCCTGTGAAAGGCAACCTGGCCATTGTGCTGGAGGTTCTCACAATCTGGGGAGGCAAACTGGCCCACCTAGGAGTAGGAGGACCCACAGTATGGAGGCAGACCTCCAAGCCCCACACCTTACTTACTCTGTGACCCTGGGCAAGGTAGCTGACCTCTTAGAGCTTTGGGTACCACATCTGTAGGATGGGGATCATGATGGTACCTGCTGTACCGTGTTGTGAAATTTACATGAAGGAATACAAGTAAGGCCCATGGTGAGGGCTCAGATAACTTTAGCTGATGCTAGAGTTAAGGGGTCGGGACTGACTGCGGTCATTCTGCACAGGGGCCTGCACTGTGACTGAAGATGCTGGACACAGAGTGTCGCCCCTGCTCCTGAGTGGATATGAGAGTCTGTGGAGTGGCACATAGCTGTGCTTGCTCATGCTGGTGACACCATGCGGGTGCTCACTGTGCACCAGGGCCTGGCTAATCGATCTTATAGCCGTCCCCTGAGGAGGGGGCATCATTCTTTTAGTTCCTAACTAAGGAAATGGAGGCTCTGAGAGGTTCAGTGACTTTCCCACGGTTACACGGCCCAAAGGTAGGGACAGGATTCAAATCTTTGAAAAGACTTTGTACTTAGCAGCCTGTGGTAGAAGCAGGTTTGGTTTTTGTGGGTCGTGTGTTGTTTGTACATCACAGGCTGGATCAGACACTGGCAGATGCTGTGCAGGTTGTGCTGGGAATCCCAGTTAAAAGAAGTAGCATGGTGTAAATCAAGTATACTTAAAAAATAAAAAAAAAAGGTAGGTGAGCAGCCCCAGGAGGGATGAGTGCAAGCTTGTCTCAGGGAACCCCAACACAGCCAGGGTGGCCAGTCAAGTGCATGCAAAGTGTGGCCTTGAGAGGGAGTTGGAGGGAGAACCTGAAGATAACACTGTAGTGGATGAGAAGTGAAGTTTAAAAGGTGGATTGAGGTCAAAGTTACGGAAGGAGTCAGAATGCCAGCATCTGGGCATGGATAACTGGAATGGTTTTGGTTGGGGGCGGTGATAATGAAAGTGGTGTCTTAGGATGTGGAGTAGAGGGGGAGAGTCTCTAACGTGGCACCCTGCTCAGTTCATTGCAGTTGTTGCAGTGGGGTACATCAACCAGACATGGGGTTCCTGACTTGGAGGCCATGGTTGGCCATTGGGGAGACCATGAGTCTGTTTGAACTTGAATGTAAATCTTAAGAGTGTGTGCACCTTTCACCAGATAATCAAAGGTGTACATGATGACACTAACTATCTCCTCCCGAAACACAGAAGGCCAGAGTGTTGAGTAAAGATGCCAGGCTTTAGAGTTGGAACACCTGAATCTGGCTTCAGCGCACAGCACTGTTCTTCTAGTTCCCTTCTCATAGCAAGAACTTTGGCCCCATGTTCTTGTCACGCGACACTGAGCATGCCTGACATCTCTCTGAGCTTCAGTTTCCCAACTGTAAAATAGGGTGACTATCATTACCTACTACTACTAGCTAAAATAAAGATAATCATCTTACAAAATACTTTTCTTTTTTTTAATTTCTTAGTCTCTGTCTACATTTCACTTAGCATAATGCCCTCTAGATTCATCCATGTTGTGGCAGGATTTCCTTCTTTCTCGTGACTGAAAAATATCCCATTGTATATGTACACCCGATCTTCTTTATCCATTCATCCATCAATGGACACTCAGGTTGTTTGTATGTCTTGCTACTTACAGAATTCTTGTGAAGCGAGAATGAAGTGTGGAAAGGTACTTTATTAATTTTAACTGAGTAAAACTATAAGGGGTGATTTTTATTATTGTCATTTGTGCTAAGGGATTTGTCTTTATTTTTTAAATACCATTTATCATGAAATTTTCAAACATACACAAGAGTAGAAAGAATACAGTAATGCAATAATGAACCCCCATAGAAATCATCATCCAGATTCAATATCAGGATTTTGCTAAACTTGCTTCATCTATCCTGTTTTCTTTCTTCCCTCTCTCCTTTGTTCCCTCCCTTCTTTCTTTCTGTCTTTTTCTACTCCTCCCCTCCCCACTCACTCTCCTCTTCTTGCTGTGCTAATTTAAAAGAAACTCAACACAACATGTATTTTCATCCCTATATCTTTATGTGTATGCACTTTCTACAAAATACAGACTTTTTTTCCTACATAACCACAGTGCCATCCAGGCACCTGAATGGTAATAATAATCCCTTGGTGCCATCACCCAGTCACTTGTATTCCAAATTCCCTGATTGCCTCAAAAATGACTTCTTACAGTTGGTTTTTATAGGATATAAGTTTTTCTGTGTCTACACTGATAAAGTAAAAGGAAAACTCAGGGGGAGGGGATTTGCATATGTAATCCCAGCCTTAGAAAGGGGAGCAGGAAATTTAAGACAGCCCTGGATATATACTAGTTGTTCCTTTATGTAATACTTCATTTTAGTCATAAAATGATAATTGGCATTATGAAAATACAAGGACTTCATAAAGGTCCAAAGTAAAAAGAACAAATCTACTCACATCTGATGAAGATGAGATAATCAGGGTTGATGATATTGATGTACCTTCCCTCCGACATCCCTATGCACACAAGGATGAAGAAGAGAGGGTGAATGGGGCCGTGTGTGCAGCAGGAGAATCTAATAAGACTGGAATCATACCACATACACTTTTAAAATATAGAGTATTATAATTAAATTTTACTTCGTTTAACAGAAGAAAAGAAACAAAGGAGATTGAAAAAAACTGCTGAACTTCAGGAAAACGTTCTTGACCACATGAGGGACAAAAGGGGATTCATAAAATCCCCTTTTTCTTCTCCAGGGTACTCTGACCTTCCCAGCCAGTTACCTTGTCCCTGAGGCATAATGTTTCTTCATACTCTCCCAAGGGGCCTCCCTGGTGGTGCAGTGGTTAAGAATCTGCCTGCCAATGCAAGGGACACGGGTTTGATCCCTGGTCCGGGAAGATCCCACATGCCGTGGAGCAACTAAGCCCGTGCACCACAACTACTGAGCCTGTGTGCCACAACTACTGAGCCTGCGTGCCACAACTACTGAAGCCCGCGCGCCTAGAGCCCGTGCTCCACAACAAGAGAAGCCACCGCAATGAGAAGCCCGTGCACTGCAACGAAGAGAAGCCCCCGCTCGCCGCAACTGAAGAAAGCCGGTGCACAGCAACGAAGATCCAACGCAGCCAAAAATAAATAAATGAATAAATAAATTTATTTAACAAAAAAGACTCTCCCAAGATGCATGCTTATCACTAATAACAGCTCCAAAATTCGCCAGCAAGTATGACTAGGACAAGTGGGACCTGGTTCATTACCATGGGACTTCCTGTCCTGGACACTCGTGATGTCTTAGTCCTCAGTGGTCAGAAAGTTGAGATCAGAACTAGGTAAGCAGAGTGAAGGATCAAGTTAGAGAAACTCACAGGCAGGGATGGAGGGGAGAGACCAAAGCATGTATGGGAGCAGGACTTACAATGAGACACAACAGGGCAGAACAGTGGCATCCTATGATTGTTAGCTTTAGGTGTGCTTTCAATTACATTCTTCTGCTCCAGAAAATGAAAATTGTTTAATGTTATTAGCTTCTCAGGCAGAGGCTGCAAATTGGCAGCTGCAGACTGAGTCTATTCCACAGACCTGTTTTAGATAGGCAGCATGCTTTTCGATAAAACATATTTCAGTTAGTTGCCAACATTTAAAGAATGGAAGGTTTCATATAAACATTTTGATTTGGGGCCAGTCTTGAAAAACTGGGAAAATCTGGCAGTCCTGGCCCAACATTCCTGCCTGGCAACACTGAGCTGGAGCTGAGTATGGGCCATCTTCTTTGGAAGAGACGTATTCTTCCCCAATTTGCCAGTCCCCACGCTCCTTGCTATTAAATTATCGGCCTGCCTTTGTCAGCATTTGTTTGTAACCCTGATCATTTAAAAACATGTTTTTTTAATTATTCAAAATAATAGCAGAGAGAATCTTAGGATAAACCCCATGTACTCCTCACGCGGTATCAACAATTATCCATCACCAGTGTTGTTTCATCAACACCCTAACCAGTTCTCCAACACACTTGCATCTGCCCCTTGATTATTTAGATGCAAATCTAGACATCATCTCATCTGTAAATATTTCAGTGTGTGTCTCTTAAAGAACCAGAATGTGTGATTCCTAATCAGGCCTCTTTCCATTATGCCACATATTCCACAGGTAATACACCGTGGTGATAAGGATATATTATGGAGTAACAGTAGTGAACATTTCTGAGGGCTTCTTCTGTGGCTAGACATTGTGCTACGTACTTGTGTATGTTATGTCATGAAAGAAGATTTAATGACTTGTTATAGAACTCCCAGATGTCTTTGATTTCCATTTTGGTTGTTTTTTTCATTGTAAAATATAAGTAAATTATGTTTTCTGGGGGTTTTTTTAAATAGGAAGTTTTTAAAAAAATATTTATTTTATTTAGTTATTTGGTTGCATCGGGTCTTAGTTGCGGCAGGCAGGCTCCTTAGCTGCAGCTCGAGGGCTCCTTAGTTGTGGCATGCGAACTCTTAGTTGAGGCATGCATGTGGGATCTAGTTCCCGGACCAGGGATCGAACCCAGGCCCCCTGCGTTGGGAGCGTGGAGTCTTAACCACTGTGCCACCAGGGAAGTCCCTAAGTAAATTATGTTTTAAGTTCATTGTCCACCAAATTTAAGGATGCTTAGGCTCAATTTTTGGGATAGCTAGAGAAAGTGCTCAAAATTTGGTGATATCCAATAGTCAACTTAGATATATATGCCTTTTAGTAGAAATATTTCCAACATTTCACTACTGCAACTCTCAGGCAATTATGTCATCAATGGTCTGTCAATCTGGTACTATGGTTTGAGTGAAAGAAAAAAATTTGTGGTAGCATTTCATAGACTGCTAGAATCTAGCAGATCGATGGGACAGAAATCATAGTTGGACAGGCTACATTTCAGAGGATTATGCTTATGTTACTCAAATCTGATTCTAATTTTTAAAAAACATGTAGTGAATGTAGAGAAAAGGGAATCCTCGTTCACTGCTGGTGGGAATGTAAATCGCTGCAGCCACTATGGAAAACAGTATGGATATTCCTCAAAAAATTAAAAATAGAACTACCATATGACCCAGCAATTTTACTCCTGGGTATTTATCCAAAGAAAGCAAAAACACTAATTAGAAAAGATATATGCACCCCTAAGTTCATTGCGGCATTATTCACAATAGTCAAGATATGGAAGCAACCTAAATGCCCATCAATAGATGGATAGATAAAGAAGATGTATATATACACAATGGGACATTACTCAACCATAAAAAAGAATGAAATCTTGCCATGTGCAACGACATGGATGAACTTAGGAGGTGTTATGTTAAGTGAAATAAGTCAGACAGTAAGACAAATACTGTATGAGTTCATTTATATGTGGAATCTAAAAAAACAAATGAACAAACAAAGCAGAACAGAGTTATAGATACAGAGTACATACAGGTGGTTGCCAGATTTTATGTGTTACTTATAAATTATCCATATATATATTTAATTGTATACAGAGACTAGAAGAAGTGGTTCAGTTCTATTTTTCTTTTTCCTTTAGGAAATCATGTTTCTGGTGGTAATAGGAAATTCCCAGAAGCTGGGGTTTACATATCCCAGTTTCCACTCACAAAGACCCAAAGTTCAAAACTTATTCCCCAAACATGGAAAAGGCAACAAAACACACAACTTCAGAATATCTAGGGCAAAGGTAAGTCCTGAAGCAGGTTTTAGAATGGTTGCCTCCACAATTTTTTCAGGTTTACTGACCTATATTCTGGCTTCAGTCACACACATGCATCTTGTAAGCTCCTTTCTGAGGGGGAGAAAACCACAAATACTCAGTGTTTGGAGTTGAAGGTGAAATGAAATACACCATGTTCTGTTCGTGCTTGCTTTTTTTTTTTTTTCTTTCTTTTTTTAATCTTAGTTTCCGGACCAGGGATTGAACCCGCACCCCCTGCAGTGGAAGCCTGGAGTCTTAACACTGGACCGCCAGGGAAGTCCCCATGCTTGCCTTTAAATACCTATCCCACGGACTTCCCTGGTGGCGCAGTGGTTGAGAATCTGCCTGCCAATGCAGGGGACACGGGCTCAATCCCTGGTCCGGGAAGATCCCACGTAACATGGAGCAACTAAGCCTGTGCGCCACAACTACTTAGCCTGCGCTCTGGAGCCCACGTGCCACAACTACTGAAACACGTGTGCCTAGAGCCCCATGCTCTGCAACAAGAGAAGCCACCGCAATGAGAAGCCCGCGCACCGCAACGAAGAGAAAGACAATAAAAACACAGCTTTGGATTTATTTTATAAAGAATTTTCCTTCTTTTATGCCTTTTACCAAAACACACCAAAATGTGAAAATTTTAAGAGTTCCTGGCCTGACTGACACTCTGATTACGGGCTGTGAGACCCTGAGCAGAGGATCCAGTTGAGCCATGCTCAAACTCCTGACACAAGGAAACTATCACATAATACATTTGTGTTGGTCTAAGCAGCTAAGTTTGTGGTACAGCAATAGAAAACTAACACATAGGTTGCAATGGGCTGAGTCAAAGTCCAGATATATGGATGTAAAAGGCCTAAGTTTCCCTATCGTTACCTAGATCAAACAAGTTTCATCTCCTCTTCCTATGCCAACAAGTGATGACTTTCTGGATTGCAATGTGGTAGATGGAATAGCTGACCAGAGATGTTCATGCCCGAATCCCTGTATCCTGCGAATATGTTATCTTATATGCCATCTGCAAAGAGGGACTTTGCACATATAATTAAGGTTATGGACCTTAACATAGGGAAGTTATCCTGGATTAGCTGGATGGGGCTAATCTAACCACATGAGTTCTTCAAAGTCAAGAACTTTCCCTGGCTGGAGGCAAGAGACATGTAGCAGATAGAGCAGTTGGAGAGTCAAAATGTAAGAGGGGGCTTGCCTGGTGGCACAGGGGTTGAGAGTCCGCCTGCTGATGCAGGGGACACGGGTTCGTGCCCTGGTCCGGGAGGATTCCACATGCCGCAGAGCAGCTAGGCCCCTGAGCCATGGCCGCTGAGCCTGCGTGTCCGCAGCAGGAGTTGCCACAGCGGTGAGAGGCCCGTGTACCGAAAAAAAAAAAAAAAAAGTAAGAGGAACTCGGCCAGCTCTTGTTGAAGGAAGGCCACATGAAAAGCATGAGAAGGGGGACTTCCCTGGTGGCACAGTGGTTAAGACGCTGTGCTCCCAATGCAGGGGGCCCAGGTTCGATCCCTGGTCAGGGAACTAGATCCCACATGCACGCCGCAACTAAAGAGTTCGCATGCCACAACTAAGGAGCCCGCCTGCCACAACTAAGACCCAGTGCAACCAAATAAGTAAATAAATATGCTTTAAAAAAGAAAGAAAAGCATGAGAGGGAATGAGGGCAGTGTCTAGTAGCAAAAACTGACTCCCAGCTGACAGGCAACAAGGAAGCGAGGTCCTCAGTCCCACACCACAAGGAACTGAATCTGGCTAACAATCTGAATGACCTTGGGAGTAAATTTATCCCCAAAGCCTCCAGGAAGGAATGCAGCTGACACCTTGATTTCAGCCTTGTGACACCCAACAGAGGATCTAGCTGAGCTACATCTTACCTGGGCTGCCAACCCACACAGAAATGGGAGAGAATAAATTTGTGTTACTTTAAGTGACTACGTTTGTGGTCATTTGCTATGGCAGCAATAGCAAATTAATACACGGTGTTCAGGAAGATTCTGAGGCTGTATCTGGGTACTGTGGGAAAGTGCTCAATGACTAATCAAAGATATGCGCCAGGGAAACAAGAGAGAGGCGACTTATACGGTCTCCATTTGTGACCCATGATCTCCATGCTCTGCTCAGGGGTAGAAGTCACCTAGCTATTCTTTCTGCCTGCAACGCCTTCCCCCCAGATATCTGCAACGGCTTGCTCTCTCGCCCTCTTCAGGACTTTCCTCAAAAACAATTCACCAGGGGGCCTTTTTTGCCCACCCCAACTAAAATTTCATCGCCTACCCCCTTCCTGGAAACCTTTTACACCATGTCCCTGCTCCATTTCTTCTCTTTAGCTCTCCTCACTTCATAATGTCCTTATTTATTTTGCGTATTCCCTGCCTGTGTCCCCACCAGCAGAATGAAAGCTCCATGCAGACAGAGGTTTTTGTGTCTTTTGTACACTGTTGTATCCCCAGAACCTAGAAGAGTGCCTGGCATATTAATCTCTGTTGAAATAAAATTACCATTAAAATGAAGAGGCTTTTATCCTGGTTTGTCAAGTTCACACATCCCGACATCTTATAGGGAGAGAATCTCCATATAATTGCAGCTGGCACACATTCCCGTGGTGGCGTCTGGTCTCCTATCACAGCTGGCAGCACAGCCGGGACCAAGTCACCACATCCCTCATCAGGTCCAAGGAGGACGGGAGGAGAAATTGGTCATAAGTTTCAGATGATTCTTCCTACACTAGTTCTTTAAACTGGGAGGAAGCTGAACAAATAACAGGGTTGGATGTCAAGTCATTTCAAACACACAGGAACAACAACGCCCCGGCACAACTTTCACCTGTATTTCAAAATTTTTTATATGTTGTCATATTTGCTTTCTCTGTCTGTCTCGGGAACCTTGCAAAAATAGTTACAGTTGTCATGACATTTATAACTCTAAAAGATTCCACTATACATCCCCTTAAAAAAGAAATGTTCCTACATAACCACAATGCTATTACATCTTAATAAAATTAACAATAATGTAGTAATATTAGCATATATCTAGTCCATATTCCAATTTCCGCAATTGTCCCAAATGTCTTTTATAGCTGCTTTTAGAATAGGTATCTGTTTCATGCATTGCATTTGTTTTGCATTTAGATGCAAAGAAGCTAGTGTTGAATGATTTTACAACTTCCTGGATTCATCAGTTTTCTTAGTCACCTCTACTTAACTCTAGTAAAGTAGTTGTCTAGGTATTACTAGTTATCTCTAGTACTAATATTTCATTCCAACAAGAAATATGAATTTAGGGTTGAGAGGATGGTGTCTTTCAGCTTGGGGACTTTAACTTACGTTATACCAATGAGCCAAAAATGGCCACTGTCTATTGGCCGCTAGGTGTTTATTTCTTCACTGGAGGCTGAGACCCATTACCTCAAAAGCCTTCTGGAGCCAAACAAATTTTTACACATCCAATTGTTTAAAACATATCCAAATTAACCATATTTTTATCCATTTAGAGCCTGGCTGTTTTACCTTCCCCATGAAATTGTGCCTAACATCTGCTAGCCATCAGTAAGATGAGCCCTGGGCCAATAAGACCACAAGCCACTGCTGCCCTTTGGTGCCCTCTGACCCAGATACTCTCTACGGTGCTGCAAAACAACGTCTACAAGTCATCTTTCTGGTTTAGTCTAGGTAGCTCTAGTTAACAAATTACCTAGATTCCACTGGATATCTGTACAATCAACTCGTTATTAGAACAAGGAATAAGAATTTAGACAGAAGATTGTGGTCTTCACCTTACTGGTTTGGACTGGTTATTCTAGTTATCATTAGTTATCTATAGCTAACAAATCATCTAGGTCCCCTTACATATCTATGGTACTGTGGATGAAAACTGTCGCCTGCCATATCAGTAAACAAGGGATGCTGCAGCCATCAAGCCAGCAGCCACTACAGCCACCCACAACAGTGCACCCTGAGGGGATTCAGGATGGAGAAAAGCAGGAAACTGGCCCTAGATAGCTAAGGTGCCTATCAAAGGAATGATTTCAATGAGCCCAGACTTTTGCATCTTCCCATACGGAGAGAAGCGCGTCTCAATAACTTGAGATGTATGGTTTCTTTAATTCACAGTAATCTTTTGATGTTCTGACTACCTGGTTTTTGTTGCAAAAAACCCTGTATATCCTGGCTCCTCCCTTACCTCCCTGGAGCAGTCCCTCAGAGCGGCCTGAGAAGCTGTCTTCTGGGCTGAAGTCCTCAGTTTTGTCTACCAAATAAAACATAATTCTCAACTTTTAGGTTGTGCATTTTTTTCAGTCGGCAGTACTAACTCATTATTCCAAAAGCAAATAAGAATTTACATTTTAGAAGAATGTAGTTTTCAGCTTTCTGACTTCAATGAGTACTAGTAGTTATCTCTAGATACCTCCTGTAAACTAGTTATCTATGTACCACTATTCATCTCAGACTTATGAGTTCTTTCAACACGAAATATAAAGTTAGATTGAGAAGGATATGTTTTCCAATTCAGGGCTTCAACTCCGTATACTAATATGTTTAGGTAATTAGTAACCTAAGTTCTATTATTTAGCTATATTATTAACTCATTAATCTACCAGGAGAAAAAGAATTTAGGGTCCAGAAGAACCTACATTTAAGCTCCTAACTTCAACTACTTCTTCTAGATATCTCTAAGTAACTAGACACCTAGTGCCAATGTCTATAGTACGAAATCATTATTCCAAGAAAAATTAAGACTAATATTATTCTATTGCAATAAAATACACATAAATAAAACTTACCATCTTAACCATTTTTAAGGGTATAGTTCAGGGGCATTAAGTACATTCACATTGTTGTGCAGCCATCACCACCATCCATCTCCAGAATTTTTTCACCTTCCCAAACTCCATACAAAAACTCCCAAATACCACTTCTCCCAGCCTTTGGGGACTATTGTTCTACTTTCTGTCTCTATAAATTTGACTACTCTGGGTATCTCATATAAATGGTATCACACAATATTTGTCCTTTTGTGTCCGGCTTATTTCGTTTAGCTTAACGTCTTCAAGCTTCATCCATGTTGTAGCATGTGTCAGAATTTCATTCCTTTTTAAGGCTGAATAATATTCTATTGTATGTATACATCACATTTTGTTTGCCCATTCATCTGTCGATGGACATTTGGGTTGTTTCCATCTTTGGGCTATTGTGATTAATGCTGCTATGAATGTGTATTCAAGTCCTTGCTTTCAGTTCTTAGGGAACCGCTGTGGAATTGCTGGATCATGTGATAATTCTGTTTAATTTTTTGAGGAACCACTATACCTTTTCTCATAGTGGCTGCACCATTTATATTCCAACCAGTAATACACAGGGTTTCAACTTCTCCACATCTTCACCAACGCTTATTTTCTGTTTTGTTGGTAACAGCTATCCTACTGGGTGTGAAGTGGTATCTCATTGTGGTTTTGATAAGCACTAACAGTTAAGAAGAATGTTTTTAGCTTTCTGGCTTCAAATTTTTATTCTGTTTTTACATGATTATCTCTATTTAAATCTTACCTAAGCAATTGTCATTTTCTACATTACTAACTGAATATTCAAAACATAAGAACTGAGTAGGGTGCTTTCTAGCATCCTAGATTCAAACTGTTCTAGATATCTGGTATATTACTTACCTGGTTACTAATAGTTATCTTATTACTGATGCAGCATTTCAATGAGAAATGAGAAGTTTGGGTTGAGAAGATTGTGTTTTCCACATTCTGGCTACAAGTACTTATCTGTAGTCGTCTGTAGTTAGGTAGTTACCTCGTTACCAGTAGTTATCCATAGTACTAAATCTTTATTCCCACAAGAGATAAGACTGTGCTGTGAGGAGTGGTTTTCAACGTCCAGGTTTATAGATTCCTGGTTTTCTCTAGCTGTCCATAGTAGACAAATTACCTAGGTACCAACAGTTATCTATAGTCTAACTCGTTACTGCAACAAGAATTAATATTTAGTTGTGAGAGAAATGGATTTCAGCTTCGTGGCTTCAAATTATTCTTCTAAGGAATATCTAGTTTCCCCTAATTAAATAAATACATAGGTACCACTACTCACTGATAATACTCATTATTATCACAAGAAATAAAAGTTATATTTCAGAATAATGTTTTTCTTTTTCTTTAGTTCTTTTTTTGGCCGTGCGGCATGTGGGATCTTAGTTCCCCCACCAGGGATCAAACCCGTGCTCCCCACGGTGGAAGTGCGAACCCTAACCACTGGACGGCCAGGGGAAGTCCCAGAATAATCTTTTTCTTAACAGCCTCATCTAAAGTATTTATTCCACTTGTTTCTAGTTACCTTCATTTCACTAATTACCTAGGTACCACTAGATAACCATACTCTTTGCTCATTTTTCCACAAGTAATTTGTTTTTAAATTTGAAAAAAAAAACGTGTTTTCCAGGTTCTGGACGTCTATAAGTTTTTCTACTTATCTCTACCCATTTCTAGTTATCTAGAACCCTAGGGACACTCAGTTATCTGTAGTGTTATCTGACTTTCCCAACAAGAAATAAGCAGGTAGAGCTGAGAAGAATATGGTTTTCAACTTCCTGGATCCAATTAACTATTCTACCTATCACAGTCATCTTTAGTTTACTTGTTGGAATCCTGGAAGTGAAATAGTGGAGCTAAAAGAGAATTCTTCACTGGATTTCCTGACTGGTAAGCCCAAGTTGGTCTCATTTGACTTCCCGTAGCCCATGACGTGGACTGGGGTTCCCAAAACCTTGAGTGGACACCTCAGGAGTCCATTGCTATGATAACATAAACCTCATGACATACCCCTCATCTTAAGAATGCTGTAAGACATTACTTTTACTTTGGGATTCATCTGAGACTTTCCACTCCCTCCCATTAAGCCAAAGCAGTGGGGTGTCCCAGTGAGAGTGAATCCTTATCTTCACCAGGTCATCTTTCTTAGCAGGCATATTCTCATTTTCCTTTGTGGAACACTTACACAAGATACCTTCATTCGGCAAAAGAGACAAATGTTCACAGACCCTGCAGTAGAAGGCTGGCAACCACAGAGAACCAGTCCCATTGGGTCATGTGGCTCTTCCAGGCAAAGTGCCTTTGTTTTCTGTACCTAGCTTAAAGGAAGAGACCATGGTGGTCTCCAAACTGCAAGGGACTTTTGGGGTCATCCAGTTCACACCCTTCATTTTACAGATTTGGGACATAGGCTCAGAGCAGTGGAGTGGCCAGCCCAAAAAAGCACCCAGAGTTCATCCCAGAGAAGACCAGCCTTTTGGTGGCCATGCCCTCCACTGGGCCTTGTATCGTCCAGCTACAGGCAGTGCACATCAGCCCAGGTTCAGCTCCTCAGCCCTTAAAGCTCCATCCTGCCCAAGAACTCTTTCCTTCAGAGGGCTGAAGACTCAAAGCTCCCACCAAAGCCTGATCACTGAGCCATTTTACCTGTAGGAAAAGGAATCAACCTCCCCTGCAGAGGCATTCGGCCTCCTGATGTCCACAGTTTCAGGCCCTGAGAGTGATGCAATTTGTACCCTCCTCACAAAAGGCTGAGTGTGCTTCCATTACCAGAGCCCTCATTTCTCCCAATCTCCTTGCAAAGCCAAGTCTGCCAACTAGCGGCATGCCCCATGATCAAGACCCAGCCCTAAGCTCGTGCTGAATTCACTTTTTTAGGAAAGGAGGATAATGGAAACTGTCATGAGGCAATTAATACTCACTTTGAAGTTGATAATTTATGGTTTGCCTTGACCAATGTCACACTTGCTCCTTCTCAGATATCAGCATGAATCTATGGGGCGGGGACCCTGGGTGCGATGGAGTAAATATAATTTTCAACTGCAGTGAGCTGTCTCCACCTACCCATGACGCCCCCCACCACGCCTAGGGTAGGTCTTAAGGTAAATGTCTGAATTCCTAACATTTACATGCCAATATTTTAGACTCCAGGCGTACAAAACATGTCTCCTACCCACAAGCTGGCTTTCAAAATCAAGGGACACAAGACACTTAAGTGGTGGCATTCAGGCACGGGTATGTAATTGATATGCCTAGACCCATTTGAAGCACGGCCCCCAGACAAAATTAGAGCTGCTATTGAGAACTGCAGGTTTGGAGCACCACCTCCTCCTATTCCAGGCCCAAGAATCTTGGTTTAGGAAAAAAAAATGGAGACAAGGTAGAGACCAAAGAAAAGTCTCTGTCCACCTCACCCATGAACAAGAGAGACAAAGGGTGAAACAAAGGATATTTTTTCATAGTAAGTGGAAAGGAGGCTCTAGGGGAAAAAGAAATCGATGTCGACAGCTGGGCCCAGAGCTATCGATCCGGTTTAGGGAGCTGGGTATTGAGGGGAGCTGGCAGCTCAGCACGTCCTCTGGATAGTAGTCGGGGGGGGGGGGGGGGCGGGTACAAGGAGATGGCTCTGGCTCGCTGGGCTTTCTAAGAGAAAGGAAAAACAGGACTCAGGTTCATGTGCAGATGAGTTCCTTACATCCCCTTCCTCAGCCCCCATCACAAGGTCAAGCAACAGAGCTCTTTTTTCTTTTTTTCTCTCTTGCCTACCCTCCTTTTAACGCAACTGGTCACCTGCAGGGATTTCACCAGGACTGAAATATTCGTAAGGAAGGAGGGAAAGTCAAAATGGGGGGACGGGGGGGCGCTCACTTTGACTGGCCCTAGCCCAGGTCCCCAACCCCAGCACCTCAAAAAACATCCAGAATGGTCCTATTTCTTCATTTTAACAAGAAGAAATTCCGAAGAATATCCAATTAGGGAATTCCCTGGCGGTCCAGTGGTTAGGACTCTGCACTTTGACTGCCGGGGCCTGGGTTCAATCCCTGGTCGGGGAGCTAAGATCTTGTAAGCCATGTGGCATGGCCAAAAATTAAAAATAAATAAAAATAAAGAATATCCGGGCTTCCCTGTTGGCGCAGTTGTTGAGAGTCCGCCTGCTGACGCAGGGTACACGGGTTCATGCCCCGGTCCGGGAAGATCCCACATGCCATGGAGTGGCTGGGCCCATAAGCCATGGCCGCTGAGCCTGCCCGTCCAGAGCCTGTGCTCCACAATGGGAGAGGCCACAACAGTGAGAGCCCTGCGTACTGCAAAAAAAAAAAAAAAAAGGCAGGTGGTCTGAATAGACATTTTTCCAAAGAAGGTGTACAAATGGCCAACAGGAATATTGAAAGATGCTCAGCATCACTAATCATCAAGGATATGCAAATCAAAACCATAATGAGATATCACCTCACTCCTGTCAGAATGGCTTTTATCAAAAAGACAACAGATAACAAGTGTTGGTGAGGATGTGGAGAAAAAGGAACCCTTGTGTGCTGTTGGTGGGAATGTAAAGTGATACAGCCTCTATGGAAAACAGTACGGAGATTCCTCAAAAAATTAAAAATAGAACTACCATATGATCCAGTCCTTGGTATTTATCCAAAGAAAACAAAAACACTAATTAGAAAATATATATACATCTGTATGTTCATTGCATCATTACTTACATTAGCCAATATATGGAAGCAACCTAAGTGCCCATCAATAGATGAATAAAGAAGTTATATATATATATATATACATATATATATATATGTATATATATATATATACATATATATATATACACACACAATGGAATATTACTCTGCCATAAAAAAGAATGAAATATCACGACTTGTGACAACGTGGATGGACCTAGAGGGTACTATGGTACGTGAAATAAGTCAGACAGAGGACAACAAACACTGTATGATTTCACTTATGTGTGGAATCTGAAAAAGAAAACAAGTGAATAAACATTACAAAACAGAAACAAAGTCACAGATACAGAGAAAAAACATGTGGTTGCCAGAGGGGAGGGGGTGGAAGAAGGAAAGAAATAGGTGAGGGAAATTAAGAGGTACAAATTTCCACTTGCAAAATAAATGAGTCACAGGTATGAAATGTACAGTGTGGGGAATATAATCAATACCTATATGACATCTTTGGTGACATATCATAACTAGACTTATATTGGAGATCATTTTGAAATATATAGAAATACCCAATCACTATGTAACAGGAACTAACTGAGTGTTGTAGGTCAATTATACTTCAAAAAGAAACACACAAACTCATAGAAAAAGAGACCAGATTTGTGGTGGGGTGGAGGAATGGATGAAGGCAATCAAATGATACAAACTTCCAGTTACAAGACAAATAAGTACTGGGGATGTAATGTACAACACGATAAATATAATCAACACAACTGTATTTTACATATGAAAGTTAAGAGAGTAAATCCTGAGAGTTCTCATCACACACAAAAATTCTTTTCTCTTTATTTATGCATCTATATGAGATGATCGATGTTCACTAAAATTGTGCTAATAATCTCATGATGTATGTAAGTCAAGTCATTATACTGTACACCTTAAACTTATACAGTGTTGTATGTCAATTATATCTCAATAAAACTGGGGGGAGGAAGGAAATGCTTCATTTCTTTCCGAGGTAGTCCAAAATAAAGATGTCATTATCCCACTCAAATAAAATAAATAAATGAAAATAGCCAGTTTCCCTCTAGCACCTGACTATTAAAATGCACAGAGGAAAAGAACAGCAAGACCTCCATCAAGGAACATACCAAGAGGCAGTTTCAAAAATTGCCATTTGCACAGAAGTATCCTGGAGTCACAAGGGAAGATGGTGCCCAGGACAGCTCTTGAGAGTGACACCTTGAGCAGGAGCTGTAGGATTGGTTTCGGGAGCCTGGGCTGAAGCCTCGACAGCTGATGGCTGAGGCCATTCAGGTCTCGGGACTGAGGTTAGAATGGGAGCGAGAATGGTGGCTAAGCGTGGAGCCTGCGGCTTTGCTGGGCTTGGGGAACTTCAAAGAAAGGCTATGTTTTCTCCATCCGGAGGCAAGATGCTGAAACCATTGCTACTGCGTAAGAAGGAGGCGATTATGATCTCAGAGAAGATCTCAAGTGTCCAGGTTTCTAGAACCCTCTGCAGCGCTACCGCCCAAACCTGACTAGCTGTGGAAACAGTTTTTGGTCCGTCAGCAAAACTCTTCCTCAGGCTGGAGTCGTCCTACCAACAAGAAGGGTTGTGTGTGTCTGTGTAAATAAACTGGCGATGCAGCATGGACACTGCTTCAGTTCCGCATGAGCCCCTCTCCCTCCCCAAGACCAAGGTGGACAAGGACACACGTTCTTTCTCAGCATCGAACCTGAAATAATTGAACGCAAGGACAACAGGCCACAAGATAAATTTCAGAAGGGTTATTTTAATAACACAAGCCAATTCTGCTTGTGTTCCGGCTATTTTCTGGGTATGTTTGTGTTTCTATCACAGATATGTGATATAGGGTACATACCTGTGTAGTATCTGTGTGTGTGCATGTGTGTTTTCTACCTGGCAGTTCCATTTGAAGAAGGCCGCATGAACAAAGGTAAGGTCTACCTGCTGCTTTTATTTATTTTTATTTTTAAAATGAATTTATTTTATTTTTGGCTGTGTTGGGTCTTTGTGGCTGTGCGCGGGCTTTCTGTAGTTGCGGAGCTTCTCATTGCAGTGGCTGCTCTTGTGGTGGAGCAAGGGCTCTAGGTGTGCGGGCCTCAGTAGTTGTGGCCCATGGGCTTAGTTGCTCCGCGGCATGTGGGATCTTCCCGCAGGCAGACTTTTAACCACTGCGCCACCAGGGAATCCCTACCTGCTTCTTTTAAATAACGTGATTATCCTGGATCAGTGCTCAGGGACCACCACCTCCTGGCTTCAGGCAACACTCAACCAAGAGGCTCCCTTTCAGTGTTGAATTAGCTGGAACCAGGTTTCTCCCAAGGATGTTGAAGGTGACCAAATACACTTGAAGGCCACATAATCCGTCAGCTCTGAGCTGGGGAAGGAGCTATGGTGTGCTTTCCGCGTCTGGGGGTGGGGGAGAGGGGGTGAGAAGAGCTGCATGCGGGCCTAGACAGTCTCCTCTTGTGTTACCTTCTTGTGTACCCCCTCCGCTAGCGTGGTTTGTATCCCCATGTGCCCTCCACAACAGGGAAGGCGGTGAACAGAACTGGGAGAGAAGCCGACGGTGCCCTGCTCCCTCTTTTTTTAAATGGTCTTAATTGGTAAAATTAAAAGATAATGACCTATGTCAGAACCCAGTTTTATTTTACTAATATTATTAGTGTATGAAATCTCTAAGGCTGGGATCCCCTGCCCTTAACCAGTGTGCTTTGTATACGGAGTGGTTGGTTTCTCATGTAAGACAATCTGTCTCAATCCCAACAAAGAAAGGAAAGTGCTTTGCCAAGTGTCATCTCTGAGCTCACTGCCTGGAAGACACCGTACAAACCCAGGACCCACACAGACATTGTGCTGCTGAGATGGCATGGAGTGGTAGAGGCATGCAGGTTGGGAGGAGGAAGTGTAGAAGGCATTGTGGCTTAATAGGAAGGAGACAAACTTCGGGCTCAGAGGGATTCAAATCATAGCTCTGCCACGTACTGGCTTTGTGACTTTCGACAGACTGTTTCAGCTTTCTGAGCCTCATCCATACAGTGGGATCTTAATAATAGTTCATAGGGCTGAAAAGAAGATGAAATGAAGAGATTCATGTCGAGCACTCAGAACAATGCCTGGCAAGCTGTACGTTTTCAATAAACATTAGCTACCATGATGATGATTAAATAAGAGACTAACAACAACAGATGGAGCAAAACAGTAGAGGAATCAGAAAGAGCCCACTGCTTCCCTGAAGCTGGGAGAATTTTCTCAGTACTACAGGGACAGATGTATCTTGAGCTCTCACTCATTAGGGTCAATGCCCAGCAGCCAAGGAAGAAGAAAGATTTGTATGGACATTCATTGATGAGCACACAAGCTGCAGAGCTATGAATACTGCTGCTGCTGCTGGGGACTGGCCTCAGTACTGCTCACTTGTCTGAATCCCACAAAGCCCATCAGACCAACTGCTATGAACCTTCTAGTGCCACAGCAGGCCCCAAAACATAGCTCTGCCCTCTTTCTGGGCACAGGAAAAAAAAAAATTACTGCAATAACAGCAAAAATTGACCAACGAAAAGAATAATGTAAAAATGGTGTTCAGGCGCCCTCTTCTGGACAATCTGGGCAAGGGCTTTCCCAAAGACATCTCTGGGTCTGGTCACTCAATAATGGGGCCTCAAGGGAGATTGATGGGCTCCCCATTTAGGAACTCGGGGCCAGGTACCAGATTACCTGGAGAGGCTGCATGGTGATGGCCCTTTGCCTTTCTTGTTGAGTCTGAAGATGAATGAGAGAGCTCCACTGTCTTAGCTTGGGACACAATTATTGGCCTGTTATTGGGCCTTGGTGGATATTGAGCACAGGATTCATGGCTGTGAAGTAATCTTAAGACCATAAGTTCCAATCATGTCATGGATACAAGCAGATGTCTCAAGTCACCTCGTGGAGGTGGCTCAGGAATCTTATATGTAAATGGTACATATAGGAATGAGCAAAACTTGGCCCAGATGGGGTCTCACAACTCCCTGAAAAGTTCTCAGGAGTGTCCCTTTGGCTGTCTGGCATACTGCTCGAAGAGCCAGTGCCTCCACTGGCCCTATGAGGGTCCAGATACAAAGACCTCCCTGGACCATAAATGGGTCTAATCAGCACACCTAATGGCTCCTCCCGGTTAACTACTAACGAGCAGGAATAGGGCACAGCTGCCGTCCAACCTGAGAACGACCTTTCCCTTACCGAGCATGGTAAGGGATGCTCAGCACAATGCAGTGTGGATGTCTGTCCAGGTCGCTTCAACAAAGAAGGCTTGCTGTATCTTCACTGACTCATAGATGTGGCTAATGGCCTTGCCATTTGGTCAGGCTTCTGGCAAGACTCAGACTGGCATACACAACAAGCCTCCCTGTGGAACCAATCTGTGTTCCTCTTTAGGTAAGGTGTTTTTATTCTCTGACTTTTTTTTCAAGATTTTCTCTTTGTGTTTGGTTTTCTGCAATTTGAATATGATATGCCTAGGTGGGTTTTGGGGGTTTTTTGGCACTTATCCTGCTTGGTGTTCTCTGAACTTCCTAGATGTGTGGTTTGATTTCTATCATTAATCTTACAAAAATCCCAGCCATTATTACTTCAAATATTTCATCTGTTTCTTTTTTTTCTTCTGCTTTTGGTAGTCCCATTATACATATGTTTTACTTTTTGTAATTGTCCCACAATGATTGGAGATATTCTATTCCATTTTTTATTTTTTTCTCTTTACATTTAAGTTTGGGAAGTTTCTACTGATATATATTCAAACTCTCTGATTTTAATCCCAGCCCCTTCCAATCATCTGATGGGTCCATCAAATGTATTCTTTATTTCTTTACAGTGTTTTTTATTCTAGTATTTCCTTTATATTCTTTCTAAGGGTTTCTATCTCTGTTTACATTATCCATCTGTTCTTGCATGTTGTCCACCTTTTCCACTAGAGCCCTTAGCATATTAATCATATTTATTTTTAATTCTCAGTCTGATAATTTCATAATCTCTGTTATACCTGAATCTGGGTCTGACATTTGCTTTGTCTCTTCAGATTCTTTCCTTTTATCATGCCATGTAATTTTTTTGTTGAAAGCCAATCATGAATTGTCAGGTATTAGGACATAGACAGGCCTTTGTATGACATCTTACTTTTATTTGGCCAGGAGATATGCTGTGTTTACTGTTTTCTGTATCTGTAGTATCAGAGGATTCAGTTTCCACAAGCGTCTTTGGTTTTGTCTGCTGGCATCTTTCATCTCCCCTACAAACCCCACTGAGTCTGAGCCTTCAGTTCTTTCCAGCTGTGACCCACTGTCACAGTTGAAAGAGTAAGGAGCCCTTACTGATGTTTCGTCAGCTCTGTGTTGAGGAGACACGTTCTGTAATCCTGTGATTTGGTCTCGGTCGTTTAGTGTGCCTGTCCCCCGGGCTGTGACCTTCACAAGTACTTCTCAGGTTTTTTCTTCCCTTATGTGAAGGCAGATGGCCAGAGGGTCTGAAGTTTAGTAATTTCCCTTACCCCAAGTCCAAGAAGGCTCTGGTGAAGTCTTCTCCCTTGCTGGGTAGGCCATTGTATGCAAAATGCTCTTGGATAATTTCAAAATGGTTACTTCTCCCCTCTCCCTGGCCAAACAGCAGGCAATTTTTCTCTGATATTTACCAAGAAAACCTGTTGAGGATCCAAAGGGTAAACACCGTGATTTTGATTTTTGGGGGCGCGGGGGGTGGTGCTTAGATTAGGCCCCCAGGAGTTTTTAATTCTCAAGTTAGTCCACACTCAGTCACCAGCAATTCATTGAAGCTACCATTTAAGTCTCAGTTTTACAGATTCCAGCACTTTCTGCCTCAGGTGTGCTGATCTGTGTTCACTATAATCTGTAATCTCTAGCATCACCTGTTTCTCCAGTTTGGTGGTTACAATTTGTCCCATGACCTCAATTCTCTGATGTGGCCAAGAATAGTCATTGATTTTTTTTTTAATTTTTGAATTTCATTTTATTTATTTTTTATACAGCAGGTTCTTATTAGTTATCCATTTAATACATATTAGTGTATACATGTCAATCCCAATCTCCCAGTTCATCCCACCACCACCCCGCCCCACCCCCCACGGCACTTTCTCCCCTTGGCATCCATACGTTTGTTCTCTACATCTGTGTCTCAAGTTCTGCCCTGCAAGCCGGTTCATCTGTACCATTTTTCTAGGTTCCACATATATGCGTTAATATACGATATTTGTTTTTCTCTTTCTGACTGACTTCACTCTGTATGACAGTCTCTAGATCCATTCACGTCTCTACAAGGAGGACTTCCCAGAACTTCTGCTGCCAGTGTCCTTGTCCTCATGGTGAGACACAGCCACACCCCGCCTCTGCAGGAGACCCTCCAACACTAGCAGGTGGGTCTGGTTCAGTCTCCTATGGGGTCACTGCTCCTTCCCCTGGGTCCTGATGTGCACACTGCTTTGTGTGTGCCCTCCAAGAGTGGAGTCTCTGTTTCCCCCAGTTCAGTCAGAGTCCTGCAATTGATTCCCACTAGCCTTTAAAGTCTGATTCTCTAGGAATTCCTCCTCCCGTTGCCGGACCCCCAGGTTGGGAAGCCTGACGTGGGGCTCAGAACCTTTAGTCCAGTGGGTGGACTTCTGTGGTATAAGTGTTCTCCAGTTTGTGAGTCACCCACCCAGCGGTTATGGGATTGGATTTTATTGTGATTGCGCCCCTCCTACCATCTCATTGTGGCTTCTCCTTTGTCTTTGGATGTGGGGTGTCCTTTTTGGTGAGTTCCAGCGTCCTCCTGTCGATGACTGTTCAGCAGTTAGCCGTGACCCCGGTGCTCTCGCAAGACGGAGTGAGAGCACGTCCTTCTACTCCGCCATCTTGAACCAATCTCTAGTCATTGATTTTTAATCTGTTCATATTTTTTCTTGTGAGGGTGGGAATAAGTTGCAAGTTCTTTACTTATTGGAGTGGAATCTTTTCTTTAGATTTTAGACATTGTTTTATTTAGCTCTTTGGACATATTAACATATCTGATAAAAGTCCATGAAAAGGCATGGAAGAACCTTAAATGCATTATTACTAAGTGAACAAAGCCAACTCAAAAAGGCTACATACTGGGACTTCCCTGGTGGCGCAGTGGTTAAGACTCGGCACTCCCAATGTGGGGGGCTGGGTTCGATCCTTGGTCGGGGAACTAGATCCCACATGTATGCCGCAACTAAGAGTTCACATGCCGCAACTAAGGAGCCCATGTGCTGCAACTAAGGAGCCTGCCTGCCGCAACTAAGACCTGGCGCAACCAAATAAATAAATGTTAAAAAAAAATTAAAAAGGCTACATATTGTATGATTACAATTATATGCCATTGTGGAAAAGGTAAAACTATGGAGAAAGAAAAGAAGACCAGTGGCTGTCAGGGGTCGGGGGTCGGGGAAGGGATGAGTAGGCAGAGCACAGAGGATTTTTAGGGCAGTGAAAATACTCTGTTTGATACTATAGTGATGGATACACGTCATAATACATTTGTCCAAATCCACAGAATGCACAACACCAATAGTCCCCTGGTTCATTCTCCAAACTCCTTTGGAGCATCTCTCCTCCTCACTCCTGATATCCAGTGACACGGCCTTCCATAGAACATATGAAACTTTCCCAATTCAGGATTTTTGCCCAACACCTTTCATCCGGCTTATTTATCTTTCAGGTTAAGCTTTCGTGTCCCTTCCTGGAGTGGCCTTCCTTGCCCTCACAACCTAAATCAGAATCCATTGTATTCTCTCTCCTTGTACCATGTTCCTTACGTGGACATACTTACCACCATTTGTGTATTTATTAGTTTATTGTCTGAGTCCCTAGTAGGGAGGCAAATTTCATGACAGTAAGGAAAGCACCTGTCTTGCTCCCTGATGTATTCCCAGCACCTAGTCCACGGCCCAGCTGGAGTAGGTGCTCAGTTGACACATGTGGAATGAGTGAATAATGGAGGTTTATTCATCCACTCTGTGAGGTTGATGCCATTACCTCAGAGTAGTTTACTGACTGCCACACAGCTAGCAAGTGGACATAAATGGGTGAGATCTCAGAATTACAGTTCTTAGGTGAATACACCATCTAGGAAAGTATTTGCTAAGGGGATGGAAAGTAGGGGTGGGGGAGGAGTGGGGTTTGGAGCAAGGCAGTTTGGACGATTCCAGACCAGTCACTCTCAGGGAAATGGTCCCCAGGGGAGGGGAGGGGAGAACCTGCAAGACATATGTTCAGCATTTTACATGTTGAAAAATATCTTCTGTTTTCATAATACAGACTGCCCTGGCTGGGAAGGATAATAGAAAATTATCCTTCTTCTAAGGACAGATTTTCCGATTTATGGGAAGGAGGCAGGTTTAAAAAGCGACAGGGAAACCGCCCCCCAGCTTTCTACCATTTCCCTAAGCAAGTAAAGGGCTGCGGGGCGCAGGAGATGTGTGGGCACGGGTGGCGCCAGGACCACACTCGCGCAGGGGAAAGTGGATCTTGGTGGCATGGCGCCCCACAGGCTGCACATCCCTCCCCGCCGCAAAGACTCCCTTCCACAACACCCTCAGCCAGTCTGCACCTTACTTCTCCGACTCCACACGCCCCCCACCGCAGCCCTCCGCGAGCTCCACTTCACCCCACGTCACCTAGCAGTCTCACATCACCCCACGAATGGCGAGAAGCTTGCAGGGAAGGCACGGCTGTGGAGAGTCCGCGCTCAGCGGTGGCGTGGAGCCGACTCCACAGCAGAGGGCGCCAGAGAGCCTCGCGGCGCCGGCCCGCCGGACGCTCGCGCGCAGGGGCCGCCTCCATGCCGGGTAGCTCGCAGGCTGGGAGTAGGCCAAGGCCGCCAGCCACGCCCTTCTAAGAAACAGACTCTTCCCGACTTCCGCTGCTCCGCAGTGAGTTCGCTACTTTGAATGGTCCTATGGATAGCTGCAAAATAAAGGTTAATTGCTATTATTATTATCATTTATCACATGTATCAGTAACAGGTGATCTTAAGACAGAAGCCAAGAGTCTATGGAATAAGAACAGAAGTGCGGGTTGTGTTTGGGTAGTTTGCTTTTGTTTCTTTTGTGGCTTGGGTTGCGGGGTGTGCTATTTCGGCATATAGTGTTTTTTGTTTGTCTGTTTCTTAAGGTATAGGTTAAAAATTATCTTTGTGGGGAGATTGAGATTGACATATACACACTACTATATATAAAATAGATTACTAATAAGGACCCATTGTATAGCACAGGGAACTCTACTCAGTACTCTGTAATGACCTACATGGGAAAAGAATCTAAAAAAGAGTGGCTATATGTATATGTATAACTGAATCACTTTGCTGTACACCTGAAACTAACACAACATTGTAAATCAACTATACTGCAATAAAAATGAATTTTAAAAATTGTCTTTCTGGGAAAAGACTTATTCTTCTAGAGTGATTTGACACATTTCTGGGGAAATGCATTAACATTCCCTTCACAAAAGACTGATGGGAAGGGAATAATGGGAACAACAACTTCATATGCCGAGGAAAACAGATAAAGGTGTGAGGAGACCGTTTATTGACATTTAAACCCCCCACACGCCTTTTTTGTATTTTTTTGAAATAAAGAAATTCTCTAGGAATGAAATTGACCAAGTCAAAGAACGTTAGACCTGGAAGGAATTTTCGAAATTAAACCACCTTCTCATTATTATATATGTGGAAGAGGAGGCCCAGAGAGGATAAGTGACGTTCAAAGTCGCGGAACACCTGTGTGCAGTCAGGGCTGATTTCTGGTCTGGAGCTCAAGTGGGAAGCAGTATCTCTCAGGGAAAGGACAGTACTGTGATGTTCACGGATTTTATTCTTTATTAAGTAATTATTGTATGAAAAGTTGGGAGAAGTTGATGTTTGAATTTACCTAGAGTCCTACCACTTTGAAATGCTCATTGTATTTTTGCTGTATAATTTTCCAGACTTCTTCATGTATGCAAATACTGGTAAAAATGCTGTATTTACTAAAATTGGATCATTCTATCCATACTTCTTTGCAATATAATTCCTAACAGATGCATAACTATTCTGTTGGATGGAGGGACCTTTATTAATTTAATCAGTCCCTTATGATAAACATATAAGCTTTTTCTAATGTTAAACTCTTATAAAAGATGCTGCACTAAACATTCCTGTTTGTACATCTTCTGCTGAAGTGATGTCTGCCTATTGTTCAGTTTGAATTTTTGTAGGAATGTAGTGCAACGGTATAGGCTGGGTTTGAACTCCAGCTCTGGAATTTACTGTGTGTCTTTGCACAAATCACAGCCTTTCTAGGCTCTAGTTTCCTCATCTTTAAGTGGAAGCAATCAGACTACTGATTGCCTACAGCTATTGGGAGGATTAAATGAGATAATATACATAAAATAATTGGTTAGTACCTAGCACATAGCAAATCCTCAATCAATATTAGCCATTATTATTATTATTATTACCACCATGACCCCTGAAGAAGGCTGTTTCTTCAAAATGGCTCCCATAGTTTCTATTACTCTTTAAAAGAGAATAATCAGAATTTCATGGAGAAGTTTTTAGGTGTAAAACTCTAGTAGTTAAATGAATATTTCCTATTTCTAACTTCATTTATCCAGAGGATAAATAATAAAGTGTGGGCTGTAGAGCTACTTAACCATGTTCTGGTTATATAGCTTTACTGCCAGTCAAACCAGGAAATCATAGCTTTTCATTGGAGGTTCTTATGTAAAAATCAACTGTTTTGTGACAAATAAAACCACCCCTGATTCTTTCTCCTTTGGAAAATGCTCAAAGCACAGCTTATCCCAAAAAAGCAGCAGAATATCTATGCTATCACCTATGCAGCTTCCCAGTGCCTTCAAGCTATTCTCTTCTGATTTTCTCTCGTATCCATGGGCCCACTATTTCTTATTCTTAATAGGTGTGGGAGAGAGCACAGAAGCAGAAGTTGTTGCCTCTGAAGCTTTGCTTTTAATCTGGGAAGACACCATGAGTCACACTGGGACAGATTTCAGGTTCATATTCCCATCTGAAGCTTTGGAAACTAGTCACTATTCCTACCAAAGCCTATACAGTTAACCCAAGCCTGTGTTACCCTTATTTCTCCAAGGGCTGTCAAAAAATAAGGAAACACTCACTCTGTTTTATTGATTGATTTATTTGTATATTTTAAATTCAGGTTTGGTTGATGTACAATAAGTTTCAAGTGTACAACATAGTGATTCACAATTTTTAAAGGTTATAGTATATTTATAGTTATTATAAAATATTGACTATATTTCCTGTGCTGTACAACATATCTTTGTAGCTTATTTATTTTATGCCTAGTAGTTTCTCTTTTTTTTTTGCGGTACGCGGGCCTCTCACTGTTGTGGCCTCTCCCGTTGCGGAAAACAGGCTCTGGGCGCGCAGGCTCAGCAGCCATGGCTCACGGGCCCAGCCGCTCCGCGGCATATGGGATCCTCCCGGACCGGGGCACGAACCCGCATCCCCTGCATCGGCAGGCGGACTCTCAACCACTGCGCCACCAGGGAGGCCCAGTTTGAGTCTCTTAATCCCCTTCTTCTATCTTGTCCCTCCCTACTGCGTCTCTTCCACTGGTAACCACTAGTTTATCTTCTATATCTGTTGCCGAAATTCGGCCTTTGTTCACAGGTGCTTAATAGAAGTGTGGAGACAGAGTTTTGGGTGAAGTAGCAAAGAATAGCTTTATCGCTTTGCCAGGCAAAGGGGGCCACAGCAGGCTAATCCCCTCAAGACTGTGTGACCTACCCTGGAGGGGGTAGTGAGGAGTCTTATAGTGTTCAAGGAGCAGGGCATGATCAGATTCTTCTGACTGGTTGGTGGTGAGGTCATAGGGACTCAGCATCATCAACCTTCTGGTTCCAACTGGTCTGGGGTCTCCGTGTTTGTGGGCAGCATACAGTTAACTTCTTCCACCTGGTGGGAGTTTCAGTATCTGCAAAACAGCTCAAAGGAGATGGCTCAGAATATTATCTATAGTCCTTGAGGAGGAACTAAAGGTCCTTGACTTTGTTTAATGACTAAAGTATTACTATTTTGTCTTGCTTGACTGTTTTCCTTTCTTTCTGCACTTTCTCACTTCTCTGATTTAATTTATTCTTTTAAAAAATATTTATTTATTTTTGGCTTCATTGGATCTTCGTTGTTGGGTCTTCGTTGCTGCCCGTGGGCTTTCTCTAGTTGCGGCAAGCGGGGACTACTCTTCGTTGCAGTGCGCGGGCTTCTCATTGCGGTGGCTTCTCTTGTTGCAGAGCACGGGCTCTAGGTGCATGGGCTTCAGTAGTTGTGGCACGCAGGCTCAGTAGTTGTGGCTCGTGGGCTCTAGAGTGCAGGCTCAGTAGTTGTGGCACATGGGCTTAGTTGCTCCATGGCATGTGGGATCTTCTTGGATCAGAGCTTGAACCTGTGTCCCCTGCATTGGCAGGCGGCTTCTTAACCACTGCACCACCAAGGAAGTCCCTTAATTTATTCTCTGACTAAAGTTTTTCTACAGACAAAAGGCAGGCGGAGGACATGGGTAGGGGTCTATTCTGGGAAGGCCTCATAGGGTCTTTCTCGGTTACATATCTGTGAGTCTGTTTCTTTTTTGGCATATTCACTAGTTTGTTTTATTTTTTAGATTCCACATATAAGTGATATCATATAGAATTTGTCTTTCTCTGACTTATTTCACTAAGCATAATACTTCTAAGTCCATCCATGTTGCTGCAAATGCCAAATTTTCCTTTTTATGGCTGAGTAGTATTCCATTGTATATATAGATACCACATCTTCTTTATCCATTCCTCTGTTCATGGACACTTGGGTTGCTTCCATATCTTGGCTATTGTAAATAATGCTGCAATGAACACTGTGGTGCATGTATCTTTTCGGATTAGTGTTTTCAGGTTTTTTTTTCAGATATATACCCAGGACCACTCACCCTCTTTGAGAAGCTGGGTGGAATGTTCAGAGTTTGATGGCCTATCTCAGAAGTCAGAAGTCAGTGACCAAAATGCATGGCGACCAGAAGATTTCCAAAATGCTGCCAGTAACTCCATGCTTACTTACGGTTCCTTCCTCTTCTGCTCCACTGACACTGTGAACAGAGACACTCAACAGGATTGGTGGAGTAAATGTGGTGGTTAAATGAGTCCTTCCTGGACACAGCTCTTGTGGAATCTGAGCACCAAACGCTGGGAAATCCTTGCCTATAACTGAGGCCCGGAATGACCTCCTGTGTGTCTTTTGCCATGGTGTGCCATCCTTCTTTCCAGTAATGACCAGTTACACTCTATTATAGTGTCTCACGCTTGTTATAGTGGCTTTGACAATTTAGCTAGGCTAGAACTGCGTTTCCTGGGATTGCCTTCCCTGTCCTGAATTAGCGTTGGCTGGAAGAAAAATTGGGGCAAGATTTGGGAGGTGGAAGTAAAGCCACAGCCATTATGTTCTGAAATTTGGTATAAGACCAGGTGCTATTGCCACTTGTGCACATTGCCACTGACCCTCTGGCATATCTTGTTGGCGTGGGACAGCAGTGGGGCCCGCAGAGACTCCACCCACAAGATCTCCTCCAACGTCTCCATATCCTGGGCCAGGTGCATGTGCAGCTCTGTGGCAAAGGATGGCAGTTCCTTCTCTAGATTGGAGACAGTAAGAGGCAGATATAGGGTCCATGGAGTTTTGTGTCTTCATGGGTTTTAGTTTGTCCTCATGGGTTCAAGGGAATCCTTGCAGGTTCCAGTTGGTCTTTGCTCTCCCCCATTTCATATGCACTTGTCTGCCCAACTATTGGCCTTGAATATGTGCATTGACTTCAGGCCACCGTCAAATGCAGAGGCAATAGCCTTTCATAGACTTCTTCCTCAGCTCCCACAACTGCGTGAGATCTAATCCCTATAATAAATTCCCTCACTGCCTTTCACTCCGCTTCTCTGATCAAACCCTACAACTGTGTTTAGGTGAGTCTTATTTTATACCCAAATTTGAAAGTCAGATACAGGATTACAGACATGACAAAAGAATGGTTTCTTTGTTTCTTGGCTGTGCTGTGTGGCATGTGGGATCTTAGTTCTCCCACCAGGGATTGAACCCACGCCCCCTGCATTGGAAGTGCGGAGTCTTAACCACTGGACCACCAGGGAAGCCTGAGAATTTTTAAAACTGAAGTATGGTTGATTTACAATATTGTATTAGTTTTAGGTGTGCAGCATAGTGATTCAGTTTTTTGTTTGCAGATTATATTCTATTATAGGTTAATGTATTACAAGGTATTGGATATAATTCCCTGTGCTATACAGTAAACCCTTGTTGCTTATCTATTTTATGTGTAGTAGTGTGTATCTGTTAATCCCATATTCCTAATTTGTCCTTCCCCCTCTCCCTCTGCTTTGGTAACCGTACGTTTGTTTTCTATGTCTGTTGAGTATGTTTTTGTTTTGTATATAGATTCATTTGTATTAATTTTTAGATTCCACACAGTGATATCATGCAGTATTTGTCTTTTTCTGTCTGACTTATTTCACTAAGCATAATATTCTCTAGGTCCATCCATGTTGCTGCAAATGACAATATTTCGTTCTATTTTATGGCTGAGTAATATTCATATATATATATATACACACATATATATATCAATATCTATCTATCTATTTATCTATCTATATATCAATCACATCCCTTTAAGCCAATCATCTGTTGATGGGCGCTTGGGTTGTTTCCATGTCTTGGCTGTTTGTATATTTTGGATATTAACCTCTTGTTGGTTGCATTGTTTGAAAATATTTTCTCCCATTCAGTAGGTTGTCTTTTTGTTTTGTTGATGGTTTCCATTGCTGTGCATAAGCTTTTAAGTTTGATTAGGTCCCATTTGTTTATTTTTGCTTATATTTCTTTTGCCTTGGGAGACCGATCTGAGAATATATTACTACAATTTATGTTAAAGAATGTTTCACCTATGTTTTTTTCTAGGAGTTTTATGGTGTCATGTTTTACATTTAGGTTTTTAAACCATTTTGAGTTTATTTTTGTATACGGTGAGAGGGAGTTTTCTAATGTCATTGATTTACATGTGGCTGTCCAGCTTTCCCAACATCACTTGTTGAAGAGACTGTCTTTTCTCCATTGTATATTCTTGCCTCCTTTGTCATATATTAATTGGCCATAGGCGTGTGGGTTTATTTCTGGGCTCTCCATTCTGTTCCATTGATCTATGTGTCTGTTTTTGTGCCAGTACCATGGTGTTTTCATTACTGTGCCTGACAAAAGAACCTTTGATTTTTCAAAAGAAAAAAAATGATTTCTATGTGACAGTTAACTAACCATCTATTACCCTTGCTTTCTTTTTGATGTCAAACTCCTTTAAATTGTACTGTACATTTATTGCCAACTTATTTTATTTTTCTTCCTCCCATTTTCTCTACAATCCCTTGAATATGACTCCTGCCTTACAAAACACTTTTTTACTTCAGTAGGGACTTACCAAACAGCACATCCAGGTCTCAGTCTTCTTTATTTCTTCGTACTTCTCTACACAGTTGGCTGCTTTCTCTTTCTTGAATTTCTCTCCTCTCTTGGTTTCCGTAATCTACAGTCTTTGGGATTTTCTCCTCTCTCTCCAACTGCTCCTTCTCTATCTTGTTTGCTGACTTTTCTTCTCCCCGCTCCTCAAGGTGTAGCTGTTGCCCAAAGCCCAGTTCTTAGCACTCTTGAATTCTCACTTTACCCTTTATCCCTTTATGATCTCCTCTACTCTCATGGATTCAACCATCATCCCTTCACACTCATGATTTACAAATCTATGTCTTTATCTCTACTGTCTCTCCTGAATGCCAGGATCATGTTTCTAAGCATTCATTGAGTTGCACATGAATCTCAGATTCAACATGTGTAACCCCCACTATTGGTTTACCACCACAAGTCAGTGCTCCCTAAATTGCATAATGGCATCACCGTCCTTCAGTCATCCTGCTCAAAACTTCAGAGCTGTTCAACACTCTTCCCTCTAATCATCTTCAAATCCATGAGTGCTCTGACTCTCCCCTTCTTCCAGTTCCCCTTGCCAGGCCCTCATTTGGGCTTACTTTTACAACTTACTATGACAACAAACTCCTATTTGATTCCTAAGTTTAGCTTCCTCCTCTCTCCTTTCCTACCCCCTGCAGCCTGTGTTACTTTCCCAAAATATGCATCGGCTTATGTAACTTCTTTGCTGGAAATATCTCCTGGTTCCCCCTTACATATAGAATAAATACCTGCCAGTTTTGCACAGCACGGCCACATCTTGATTTCTTCCCTTTCAACCTCATGTCCTATGATACTCCAATCTCCCAGCATGCACAGTCTATGGATCCCTGGACATACCTGCCTGCTCCCAGCCTAGGGCCTTGGCTCAAGTCTTTTCTGCTTGGGCTCTGTACTATATTGAATTCCTAACCATCCTCTCTATCCAGGCTCAATTCTCACTCCTAGCTAGTGAATTGGGTAAGAATCTCTGAATCAGAGGTAGTTTTCATCAATAACATGAAAATAACAATACATATAATAGCAATAGCTCTCATGGCTCAAGTACTTACCTACTGTGCCAGGCGCTGTTCTACATGTTTTATATGTATACATTCTTGTGTTCTTCCCAATAACTCCTCACCTGACATCTTCATGTCAGTGTGGACGTGGATACAGACTGACCTCACTCTTGATCCCTTTACTTGAGCACCAGCTGATGTTGGTTGAGAGCTCACCACGGGCCTTATCTTTATTACGTTATTTAAACCTCACAACACCGTAAGGCAGGTACCATCATGATATCCATTCTACAGATGTGGCAATTGAGGCACAGAGGGAGGTTGGCCAACTTGCCCAGGGTCACAGAGTGAGTAAATGGTGGGGCTGGGCGATCTGCCTCCATAATTTGCGGCTTCTTTCTCTGGTGTGGGCTGATCTGCCTCTCAAGACTGAGAACCCACAGCACGATGGCTGGGTCAGGCATTGTAACATTCCCCACATCGCCTGGCACAGGGCCCTGTATACCAGCAGTCGACATAGGCTTACTGACTGATGCTCACAGGTACAAAAAGCGGCAGGAGGGACATTATTTTCACAGGAAAACATCCTGTCCTCGTTGAGAGCCGCCAGAGGATAACCATCTCCCCTCTTACAGACCCTCATGAATAAATAAATAAATAGAAAGTGACTGAAGTGGTGAATATAAAGTAGTGTGGTGTGGTCATCTGTAAAGTTTTATTAGAAATATTCAATCCCAAAGTGTTACTGCCCATGATGTAAGTAACTACTACTCCTAAAGACAAGCTTCCAAAGAGCACATTAGTGATGCGTGCACAAATCTCATGTCACCTTTTCTCCTCCACACCTGCACTGAAGTGTCATTAAGAATGAGACATTTAAAGAATTTATAAATTGAATTAATTAATGACAAAAAATGATTAATGTCCTCCAGGGTAAAGGTACCTAAGAGGCTGCTTAATCAAATCCCCTTGTCCCCTCAAAGGCAGGTTGGCTGACACAGAAGCCCAGGCTCTGTCTACCAGCTCCTCCTTCTCTGTTCCAACTCACTGGTGGAAGAGGGGCCACATCTGAAAGTGCAGTGAGTGGAACCACTTCATCATCAGGGCAGGGCAGGGCTTGTCTATGAGTGAGGTTGAGCCATTCCACCCTGGTTTAATTTCTTTCAAAAAGGGGATGGTGATAATGATGATTGTGCAGGTAGAAATAGGATAAATCATGTACAATGTCAAGCACAGTACCCATGGTTAGAAGCTATTCTTAATATTCAGGATATTAACATGCCCCCGGGGACCTGTAAACACCTCTTGAAGAACCATAAAACCCTCAGTCTGGCCTGGCTTTCATTTGGCCCTTCTTGGTGGGGAACAAGAATTCCACTATGGAGAACAGTATGGAGGTTCCTTAAAAAACTAAAAATAGAACTACCATACAACCCAGCAATCCCACTACTGGGCATATACCCTGAGAAAACCATAATTCAAAAAGAGACATGTACCAAAATGTTCATAGCAGCCCTATTTACAATAGCCCGGAGATGGAAACAACCTAAGTGTCCATCATCGGATGAATGGATAAAGAAGCTGTGGCACATATATACAATGGAATATTACTCAGCCATAAAAAGAAATGAAATTGAGTTATTTGTAGTGAGGTAGATGGACCTAGAGTCTGTCATACAGAGTGAAGTAAGTCAGAAAGAGAAAAACAAATACCGTATGCTAACACATATATATGGAATCTAAGGGAAAAAATGTCATGAAGAACCTAGGGGTAAGATGAGAATAAAGACACAGACCTACTAGAGAATGGACTTGAGGATATGGGGAGGGGGGAAGGGTAAGCTGTGACAAAGTGAGAGAGTGGCATGGACATATATACACTACCAAACGTAAAATAGATAGCTAGTGGGAAGCAGCCACATAGCACAGGGAGATCAGCTCGGTGCTTTGTGACCACCTAGAGGGGTGGGATAGGGAGGGTGGGAGGGAGACACAAGAGGGAGGAGATATGGGGACATATGTATATGTATAACTGATTCACTTTGTTATAAAGCAGAAACTAACACACCATTGTAAAGCAATTATACTCCAATAAAGATGTTAAAATAAAATAAAATAATAAAATAAATAATTTAAAAAAGTGGAGAGAGCTACCAAAAAAAAAAAAAAAAAAGAATTCTGGAAGTTAGAGGAGAGACAGAGTGGGCGGGGTGGGGTGGGAGATGGGGTGCAGGAGAAAAGGGTGGCATGGGGAAGATGGAAACTCTCCCTGGTCTACAACACAGGCCCAAGTAAAGGGCAAACATGCACCTATGTAGGGCACCTGCAGCCAGAGGTGTGGAGCAGAGTCCAGCGGACGATGCATAGCTCCACAGTTACGTCCAAAGTCGAAGGAAGGGCCCCTTGCACTGTAAGCGTTCTTGGGAGCACTGATCACTGGCAGGGTTCTACACTTGCACTCTGACGTGGGTTAGTACAAATCTGGAGTACTTGTTGCATTCAGCAAGGGACAGGCTGGGTTTCCTGCAGCGGGCATCTGAGCACACAGTGCTCTGCAAACACAGCCCCAAGCTCCCACTATAATGCGCTCCAGGGAGCCAGAGCAAGCAGCTCCCTAATCATTTCATGTGAACCACTAGCCCGATTCGTGGACTTTGTGAGCGAATGGAACAGAACCAGAGTCCCATCCATTAGTTACCGACTTTTGGGGGGTTAGGGGGAAGAGTCGTGCTCAGAGCCCACACGACAAGGGGTGGTGACCGGGCTGGGGCTGCTGGGGCCCCGCGCGCTTTCTCCAGCCCCACCTCTGTGTCTCTCATTCTGGGGTAACTAAGGGCAACGAGCCTGCGCCCATCGAGGGGCCAGGCCGAGAGATGTTCTCCCAACATTTTTTCTGGGCCCCGGGGGCGAGTGAGGTCTCATTCCCCTGCCCCTCCCCCGCCTCAAGTTGGCACCCCTTTACGGGCCACTCCCTGGCCTCGTGCACGCCTCAGCGGGTCCCACCCACCGCAGGCCAGGTGGGGGCGGGCACCTAACCATGAGCGGGTATGCACTGCACCTGCGACAGACACGCTATAACCGGGACCAGGCGCCAAAAAGAGTACCTGACCCGGCCACTGGCCCTAGCTCTATCCCGGACGAGGGCATCCCCACAGATCGCAGCGCAGCTTCATCCACAGCACTCAAGACGTGGAGCCTCGGCTCGTGGGGTGGGGGAGCAGTGGAGTAGCCTCGATGATACTGGCTATCACAGCCTGGGTCGGTGGAGACCGGGAAGAACCACAAGGCCAGTGCCCAGACCGGGACAGGTGCTTTGGCGAAGCCCAGGAAACGCCCTTTCCCTGGGAGAGGCGAGTGGACGGGACGCTGCTGCGACTCAGTGACGGCCCTTCGCCTCCCTATAGGCTCTCTCTTTGCCTTTCCCCCTTTTCAGATATGAAGCCCTCCGTGATCTCAGCGATGGATGGTAGCGGGAGGTGAAGAGGAGGCAGTGTGGTCCAAACTGGGGCGGGGGAGGACGAGGAGGCGGCGGCCAGGAGCCCACAAAGCAGCAGCAGCAGGAGCTGACCTCCCCAGGTCCCTGAGGGGCGCAAGCCTGGGGACAGGTAGCAGCGCTTCTACCGCATCACATTCACCCCTTTGCAGCTACGGTTGGAGAGCCTTTTACACCACACTGGATACCCCGCCGTGTTCACCATGTACGCGGCTAGCCCTGGAGGTGCCTAGCTCTCCAGGGGGCTCGGTTGTCTCTGGGTGTCTCTGGGTGTCTCTGGCTCTCTTCCGGAGTCTGAGCCAAAAGCCACCTAGAGGGCCCAAGGCCACCAGGGCCCCCTCCCCCAGGACTCTGGGGTGGGGGCAGTACCTACTGGGCATCAAGGTAAATATTTTCATGCTGTATTTAAATCCATCAAGTAGGGAAACTTTGGCTGGAGGCCCATTTTGTAAATAACGTTTTGTTGGAACCCAGGCACGGTGGAGCAAGTGCAGGGTCAGATTCTACCTATGTTTAAATTTTGGTAATATTTTCATCATGGGCTATTTTTGCACTAATTTTGGTATTTGTTAAATACTGCACTAAAACATTATTTATCTTAATTACAGATTTTTTTGGTGCCCCATTAAATTTTGCGTGGGAGGGAAAACCACCTGCTAAGGTGAGCCTGGAGCTGGGTATTACAGAAAAGTGTACTGTGGTGGGGGGCACGAAGGGAATAGAAAATTTAAAACAAGAGTGAAATAACATCCATGTATTTAATTTCATCCACATCTCAGAATACTGAACATTTGTGATTTTCTTCTCTTAGAAAGGAGCTTGCAAGACACATGGATGATACTGAAGCCAGGGTGCAGGTGAGTAAACCTGAAAAAAACAACCTGGCAGGGCAGCCATCGTAAAACCTGCTTTGGGACTTGGACATCTTTGTCATGGACATTCTCATGTTGGTTTGTTTTTACTGCCTTTTCCATGATTGGAAAATAAGTTTTTGAACTTTGGGGGCTTTAAGGGGTAGTAAATGGGATCAGTAAATTCCAGTTTATGGAAACTGCCCATCATTCCCAAAGAAGAAAAAATAGAACAGAGCCACTTTTCCTACACCTGTGGTATCTATCCATCTGAATATATATAGATATGTGTTTTTTTCCAATAAAATTCAAGTCCTCCTAACACAAGTATCCTTTAGGGAGGATGTTAGCCCTCCTTAAAGCAATACTTCTATCTTCCATGCAGTCATGTTGGGACTCAATCTGACCTGGAAGTATTTACATTAATGCACTGAGGAGCTGGGTTATAAGAGGGTTCAGCAGTGCTAAATTATTTAAAATATTCAAAACCGGGGGCTTCCCTGGTGGCGCAATGGTTGAGAGTCCACCTGCCGATGCAGGGGACATGGGTTCGTGCCCCGATCCGGGAAGATCCCACATGCTGTGGAGCAGCTAGGCCCGTGAGCCATGGCTGCTGGGCCTGTGTGTCCGGAGCCTGTGCTCCGCAATGGGAGAGGCCACAACAGTGAGAGGCCCGCATACCGCAAAAAAAATAAAAATTAAAATTAAATTAAAATTAAATATTCAAAACCAAGCATAAACTCTGAGGTAAAATGAGTGATTCTGTAAATATTTCAGCACTGGTGCAAGGGAATAATTGGTCCAGAGAACACACTATAGGAGTAACTAACATCTGTTTAGTTGCAATGAGATGGATGGGGTTGAGAGCTTAAAGTTCAAGTCCTCCTGCTGTTGTTTTTCAGCATTTGGTAAAGCAAGGTAGGGAGTGGTAGCCCTAAAGTTGTCTAAAAAAACAAAAACAAAAAAGAACAATTATGCATAAAATTCCACTGACCCAAAAAGGGTGAAAATGAGAATTCTAATATATTGTCAAAATATGCCTTGGAGATATCACACAAAATCAATGTTATGAAACTACCAAATGCATAAATGAATATTCTCTTGAGGAACTTCTCATCTAAGGATTTTTTTCCCTTTTGGTGGTACAATTAGGAACAAGTGGGTTTTGTGGAACTTTTTGGTGCTGGTGGGGTGTCTGTCAATTCAGGGTAGATTTGGACCTGTGTTAATCTGAAGTACTTTTTCATTTCCTCAAGCAGGGATGACATTTCTAGGACATGGAATCAAGAGGTGACTCTTGAGATCACAGAAAACCTTAGGTTGCATCAAGGAAGTATTGGTAGGAGGAAAAATCAGGATGAGCTTATTATCAGCTTTGCTGCAGAGAGCGTGTGTGAGGGCAGTGATTTACATGGGCTGCAGAGCTGGTGGTGGGGTCTGGAAAGCAGTGCTGGCAGCCTCAGGCCACGGGCTGGGCTCACAGTCAGGTCTGGCCAGGGCTTGGGAGGCGCAGGCCTCTGCTTTCTCAAGCAGGCAAAGCCTCAGAGGAAAAGAAAAACGGAAGTTTTGGTGACTTGCTTCTCCTGGGTTTACATAGTGGTCTCGTAGTGGAGTTCCGAAGGGAAAAGGAACCACAAGAATAAAATAAGGAAAAAGAATGTTCTCATCTATTTCCAAACTACAGCATGAACCCCAAAGAACCTCCTTTTCTCTCTTTTCTTTTAAATTGAGGTATAATTGATACACATTATATTAGTTTCAGGTGTACAACATAATGATTTGATATTTGTATACACTGCAAAATGATTACCACAATAAGTCTAGTTAACATCCGTCACCACACCAAAAATTTTTTTTCTTATGATAACTTTTAAGATCTACTCTCTTGGCAACTTTCAAATTAGTACTATTAGTACTTTCAATAGTACTATTAACTGTAGTCACCATACTGTATATTACACATCCCCATTACTTAAGTTTGTACCTTTGACCCCCTTCACCCATTTCTCCTACCTCCCACCGCTGGCAACCACCAATCTGTTCCATGAGCTTGTTTTCTTTCTTTCTTTTTTTTTTTTTTTTTTTGCAGTACACGGGCCTCTCACTGTTGTGGCCTCTCCTGTTGCGGAGCACAGGCTCCCGGACACGCAGGCTCAGCAGCCATGGCTCACGGGCCTAGCCGCTCCACGGCATGTGGGACCTTCCCGGACCGGGGCACGAACCCGTGTCCCCTGCATCAGCAGGCAGACTCTCAACCACTGCGCTACCAGGGAAGCCCCTATGAGCTTGTTTTCTTTAATTGAGGGGGGGTTGTTGTTTGTTTGTTGTTTTTAGATTCCTCCACGTAAAAGTGAGATCACACATTATCTGTCTTTCTGATTTATTTCACTTAGCATAATGCCCTCAAGGTCCATCCATGTTGTAGCAAGTGTAATATTTCATTCTTTTTTGTGGCTGAATAATATTGCACTGTATATACGGGCACACCTCATTTATTGTGCTTTACTTTATTGCACTTTGCAGAAATTGTGCTTTTTCTTTTTTTTTAAACAAATTGAAGATTTCTGGCGACCCTGCATAAAGCAAGTCCACTGGTGCCATTTTTCCAACAGCATTTGCTCACTTCTTGTCTCTGTGTCACATTTTGGTAATTCTGGTGATATTTCAAACATTTTCATCATTATTATATTTGTTATAGTGATCTGTGATCAGTGATCTGTTTCTATTGCAGAAATATTACAATTTGCTGAAAGCCCAAGATGGTGGTTAGTATTTTTAGCAATAAAGTATTTTTTGTATTTCACGGCTTAAACAACAGAAATTTATTTATTTTTATTGTTATTTTTTAACATCTTTATTGGAGTATAATTGCTTTACATTGGTGTGCTAATTTCTGCTTTATAACAAAGTGAATTGCTTATACATATACATATGTCCCCATATCTCTTCCCCCTTGCATCTCCCTCCCTCCGACCCGCCCTATCCCACCCCACTAGGTGGTCACAAAGCACCGAGCTGATCTCCCTGTGCTATGTGGCTGCTTCCCACTAGCTATCTATTTTACGTTTAGTAGTGTATATATGTCCATGCCAATCTCTCACTTTGTCACAGCTTACCCTTCTCCCTCCCCATATCCTCAAGTCCATTCTCTAGTAGGTATGCATTTTTATTCCCATCTTGCCCCTAGGTTCTCCATGACCATGTATTTTTTTAAGATTCCATATATATGTTAGCATATGGTTTTTGTTTTTCTCTTTCTGACTTACTTCACTCTGTATGACAGACTCTAGGTCCATCCACCTCACTACAAATAACTCAGTTTCGTTCCTTTTCATGGCTGAGTAATATTCCATTGTGTATATATGCCACATCTTCTTTATCCATTCCTCTGTTGATGGACACATAGGTTGCTTCCATGTCCTGACTATTGTAAATAGAGCTGCAATGAACATTGTGGTACATGACTCTTTTTGAATTATGGTTTTCTCAGGGTATATGCCCACTAGTGGGATTGCTGGGTCATACGGCAGTTCTATTTTTAGTTTTTTAAGGAACGTCCATACTGTTCTCCATAGTGGCTGTATCAATTTACATTCCCACCAACAGTGCAAGAGGGTTCCCTTTTCTCCACACCCCCTCCAGCATTTATTGTTTGTAGATTTTTTGATGATGGCCATTCTGACCGGTGTGAGATGATATCTCATTGTAGTTTTGATTTGTATTTCGCTAATGATTAATGATGTTGAGCATTCTTTCATGTGTCTGTTAGGCAATCTGTATCTCTTCTTTGGAGAAATGTCTATTTAGGTCTTCTGCCCACTTATGGATTGGGTTGTTTGTTTTTTTGATATTGAGCTGCATGAGCTGCTTGTAAATTTTGGAGATTAATCATTTGTCAGTTGCTTCATTTACAAATATTTTCTCCCATTCTGAGGGTAGTCTTTTTGTCTTGTTTATGGTTTCCTTTGCTGTGCAAAAGCTTTAAAGTTTCATTAGGTCCCATTTGTTCATTTTTGTTTTTATTTCCATTTCTCTAGGAGGTGGGTCAAAAAGAATCTTGCTGTGATTTATGTCATAGAGTGTTCTGCCTATGTTTTCCTCTAAGAGTTTGATGGTGTCTGGCCTTACACTGAGGTCTTTAATCCATTGTGAGTTTATTTTTGTGTATGGTGTTAGGGAGTGTTCTAATTTCATTCTTTTACATATAGCTGTCCAGTTTTCCCAGCACCACTTATTGAAGAGGCTATCTTTTCTCCACCGTATATTGCCTCCTTTATCAAAGATAAGGTGACCATATGTGCGTGGGTTTATGTCTGGGCTTTCTATCCTGCTCCACTGATCTATATTTTTCTTTCTGTGCCAGTACCATACTGTCTTGATTACTGTAGCTTTGTAGTATAGTCTGAAGTCAGGGAGCCTGATTCCTCCAGCTCCATTTTTCGTTCTCAAGACTGCTTTGGCTATTCGGGGTCTTTTGTGTTTCCATACAAATTGTGAAATTTTTTGTTCTAGTTCTGTGAAAAATGCCATTGGTAGTTTGATAGGTATTGCATTGAATCTGTAGATTGCTTTGGGTAGTAGAGTCATTTCCACAATGTTGAATCTTCCAATCCAAGAACATGGTATATCTCTCCATCTATTTGTATCATCTTTAATTTCTTTCATCAGTGTCTTATAATTTTCTGCATAGAGGTCTTTTGTCTCCTTAGGTAAGTTTATTCCTAGATATTTTATTCTTTTGTTGCAATGGTAAATGGGAGTGTTTTCTTAATTTCTCTTTCAGATTTTGCAACATTAGTGTATAGAAATGCAAGAAATTTCTGTGCATTAATTTTGTATCCTGCTACTTTACCAAATTCATTGATTAGCTCTAGTAGTTTTCTGGTAGCTGGTAGCATCTTTAGGATTCTCTATGTATAGTATCATGTCACCTGCAAACAGTAACAGCATTACTTCTTCTTTTCCAATATGGATTCCTTTTATTTCTTTTTCTTCTCTGATTGCTGTGGCTAAAACTTCCAAAACTATGTTGAATAAGAGTGGTGAGAGTGGGCAACCTTGTCTTCTTCCTGAACTTAGTGGAAAAGGTTTCAGTTTTTCACCACTGAGGCCAATGTTGGCTGTGGGTTTGTCATATATAGCCTTTATTATGTTGAGGAATGTTCCCTCTATGCCTACTTTCTGGAGGGTTTTTATCATAAATGGGTGTTGAATTTTGTCAAAAGCTTTCTCTGCATCTATTAAGATGATCATATGGTTTTTCTCCTTCAATTTGTTAATATGGTGTATCACGTTGATTGACTGGCCTATATTGAAGAAGCCTTGCATTCCTGGAATAAACCCCCTTGATCATAGTGTATGATCCTTTTAATGTGCTGTTGGATTCTGCTTGCTAGTATTTTGTTTAGGATTTTTGCATCTATGTTCATCAGTGATATTGGCCTGTAGACTCTTTCTTTGTGACATCTTTGTCTGGTTTTGGTATCAGAGTGATGGTGGCCTCGTAGAATAAGTTTGGGAGTGTTCCTCACTCTGCTATATTTTGGAAGAGTTTGAGAAGGATAGGTGTTAGCTCTTCTCTAAATCTTTGATAGAATTCGCCTGTAAAGCCTCCTGGTCCTGGGCTTTTGTTTGTTGGAAGATTTTTAATCACAGTTTCCATTTCAGTGCCTGTGATTGGTCTGCTCATACTTTCTATGTCTTCGTGGTTCAGTCTTGGAAGGTTGTGCATTTCTAAGAATTTGTCCATTTCTTCCAGGTTGTCCATTTTATTGACATATACTTGCTTGTAGTAATCTCTCATGATGCTTTGTATTTCTGCAGTGCCAGTTGTTGCTTCTCCTTTTCCCTTTTTTTTGTGAATATCCATACAGATTTTTTTATTAGTTTCTGCTTTATAACAAAGTGAATCAGTCATACATATACATCTGTTCCCACATCCCTTCCCTCATGCATCTCCCTCCCTCCCACCCTCCCTATCCCACCCCTCCAGGCGGATATGGGGAGGGGGAAGGGTAAGCTGTAACAGAGCGAAAGAGAGGCATGGACATATATACACTACCAAATGTAAGGTAGATAGATAGTGGGAAGCAGCCGCAGAGCACAGGGAGATCCTTTTCCCTTTCTAATTCTACTGATTTGAGTCTTCTCCCTTTTCTTCTTGATGAGTCTGGCTAATGGTTTATCAATTTTGTTTATCTTCTCAAAGCACCAGCTTTTAGTTTTATTGATCTTTGCTATTGTTTCCTTCATTTCTTTTTCATTTATTTCTGATCTGATCTTTATGATTTCTTTCCTTCTGCTAACTTTGGGGTTTTTTTGTTCTTTCTCTAACTGCTTTAGGTGTAAGGTTAGGTTGTTTATTTGAGATGTTTCTTGTTTCTTAAGGTAGGATTGTATTGCTATAGACTTCCCTCTTAGAAGTGCATTTGCTCCATCCCATAGGTTTTGGGTCATTGTGTTTTCATTGTCATTTGTTTCTAGGTATTTTTTATTTCCTCTTTAATTTTTTCAGTGATCTCTTGGTTATTAAGTAGTGTGTTATTTAGCCTCCATGTGTTTGTGTTTCTTACACATTTTTTCCTGTAATTGATATCTAGTCTCATGGCGTTGTGGTCGGAAAAGATACTTGATAAGATTTCAATTTTCTTAAACTTAGTGAGGCTTGATTTGTGACCCAAGATATGATCTATCCTGGAGAATGTTCCATGAGCACTTAAGAATGTGTATTCTATTGTTTTTGCATAGAATGTCCTATAAATATCAATTAAGTACATCTTGTGTAATGTATCATTGAAAGCTTGTTTCCTTATTTATTTTCATTTTGGATGAGGTGTCCATTGGTGAAAGTGCAGTGTTAAAGTCCCCTACTATGATTGTGTTACTGTCGATTTCCCCTTTTATGGCTGTTAGTATTTGCCATATGTATTGAGGTGCTCCTATGTTGGGTGCGTAAATATTTACAATTGTTATATCTTCTTTTTGGATCGATCCCTTGATCATTATGTAGTGTCCTTCTTTGTCTCCTGTAATAGTCTTTCTTTCTTTCTTTCTTTTTTTTTTTTTTTGCGGTATACGGGCCTCTCACTGTTGTGGCCTCTCCCATTGCGGAGCACAGGCTCCGGAAGCGCAGGCTCAGCGGCTATGGCTCACGGGCCCAGCCGCTCCACGGCATGTGGGATCTTCCCGGACCGGGGCACGAACCTGTGTCCCCTGCATCGGCAGGCGGACTCTCAACCACTGTGCCATCAGGGAAGCCCTAATAGTCTTTATTTTAAAGTCTATTTTGTCTGATATGAGAATAGCTACTCCAGCTTTCTTTTGATTCCATTTGCATGGAATATCTTTTTCCATCCCCTCACTTTCAGTCTGTATGTGTCCCTAGGTCTGAAGTGGGTCTCTTGTAGACAGCATATATATGGGTCTTGTTTTTTTTTATCCATTCAGTCTATCTGTCTTTTGGTTGGATCATTTAATCCATTTACATTTAAGGTAATTATCAATATGTATGTTCCTATTCCCATTTTCTTAATTGTTTGGGGTTTGTAATTGTAGGTCTTTTCCTTCTCTTGTGTTTCCTGCCTGGAGAAGTTCCTTTAGCATTTGTTGTAAAGCTGGTTTGTTGGTGCTGAACTCTCTCAGCTTTCGCTTGTCTGTAAAGGTTTTAATTTCTCCATCAAATCTGAATGAGATCCTTGCTGGGTAGAGTAATCTTGGTTGTAGGTTTTTCTCCTTCATCACTTTAAATATGTACAGCCACTCCCTTCTGGCTTGCAGAGTTTCTGCTGAAAGATCAGCTGTTAACCTTATGGGGATTCCCTTACGTGTTATTTGTTGTTTTTCCCTTGCTGCTTTTAATATTTGTTCTTTGTATTTAATTTTTGATAGTTTGATTAATATGTGTCTTGGCCTGTTTCTCCTTGGATTTATCCTGTATGGGACTCTGTGTGCTTCCTGGACTTGATTAACTATTTCCTTTCCCATATTAGGGAAGTTTTCCAGTATAATCTCTGCAAATATTTTCTCAGTCCCTTTCTTTTTCTCTTCTTCTTCTGCGACCTCTATAATTTGAATGCTGGTGCATTTAATGTTGTCCCAGAAGTCTCTGAGACTGTCCTCAGTTCTTTATATTTTTTTCTTTTTTCTGCTCTGCAGTAGTTATTTCCACTATTTTGTCTTCCAGGTCACTTATCCATTTATCTGCCTCAGTTATTCTGCTATTGATCCCTTCTAGAGAATTTTCAATTTCATTTATTGTGTTATTCATCATTGTTTGTTTGCTCTTTAGGTCTTCTAAGTCTTTTTTTTTTTTCAGTACGCAGGCCTCTCACTGTTGTGGCCTCTCCTGCTGCAGAGCACAGGCTCCGGACGCGCAGGCCCAGCGGCCATGGCTCACGGGCCCAGCCGCTCCGTGGCATGTGGGATCCTCCCGGACTGGGGCATGAACCCGTGTCCCCTGCATCGGCAGGTGGACTTTCAACCACTGTGCCACCAGGGAAGTCCCTTCTAAGTCTTTGTTAAACATTTCTTGTATTTTCTCCATTCTATTTCAAAGATTTTGGATCATCTTTACTATTATTATTCTGAATTCTTTTTCAGGTAGACTGCCTATTTCCTCTCCATTTGTTAGGTCTGGTGGGTTTTTGCCTTGCTCCTTCATCTGCTGTGTCTTTCTCTGTCTTCTCATATTGCTTAACTTACTGTGTTTGGGGTGTCCTTTTCGCAGGCTGCAGGTTCGTAGTTCCCGTTGTTTTTGGTGTCTGTCCCCAGTGGCTAAGGTTGGTTCAGTGGGTTGTGTAGGCTTCCTGGTGGAGGGGACTAGTACCTGTTCTGGTGGATGAGGCTGGATCTTGTCTTTCTGGTGGGCAGGTCCACGTCTGTTGGTGTGTTTTGGGGTGTCTGTGGCCTTATTATGATTTCAGGAAGCCTCTGTGCTAATGGATGGGGTTGGGTTCCTGTCTTGCTAGTTGTTTGGCATTGGGTGTCCAGCACTGTAGCTTGCTGGTCGTTGAGTGGAGCTGGATCTTGGCATTGAGATGAAAATCTCTGGGAGATTTTCACCGTTTGATATTACGTGGGGCTGGGAGGCCTCTTGTACACCAGTGTCCTGAATGTGGCTCTCTCACCTCAGTGGCACAGCCCTGACATCTGGCTGGAGCACCAAGAGCCTGTCCTCCACACGGCTCAGAATAAAATGGAGGAAAAAAAGAAAGAAGGAAAGAAGAAGATAAAATAAAACAAAGTAAAATAAAATAAAATAAAGTTATTTAAAAAATTAAGAAAAAAAATTTTTAATAAAATTTTTAAAAAATGGACAGAGAGAACCCTAGGACAAATGGTGAAAGCAAAGCTATACAGACAAAAATCACACACAGAAGCTTATACATACAGTCACAAAGAGAGAAAAAGGGGGAAAATATATATATCATTGCTCCCAAAGTCCACCTCCTCAATTTGGGATGATTTGTTGTCTGTTCAGGTATTGCAAAGACGCTGGGTACATCAAGTTGATTGTGGAGATTTAATCCACTGCTCCTGAGGCTGCTGGGGGAGATTTCCCTTTCTCTTCTTTGTTCGCACAGCTCCTGGGGTTCAGCTGTAGATTTGGACCTTCCTCTGCGTGTAGGTCGCCGGAGGGCATCTGTTCTTCGCTCAGACAGGACGGAGTTAAAGGAGCAGCTGATTCGGGGGCTCTGGCTCGCTCAGGCCGGGGAAAGGAGGGGTATGGATGCGGGGTGAGCCTGTGGTGGCAGAGGCCGGCATGACGTTGCACCAGCCTGAGGCACACCATGCATTCTCCCGGGGAAGTTGTCTCTGGATCACGGGACCCTGGTAGTGGTGGAATGCACAGTCTCCTGGCAGGGGAGGTATGGATAGTGACCTGTGCTTGCACACAGGCTTCTTGTTGGCTGTAGCAGAAGCCTTAGCATCTTATGCCCGTCTCTGGGGTCCACGCTGATAGCCGCAGCTTGCACCCATCTCTGGAGCTCCTTTAAGCTGCACTCTTAATCCCCTCTCCTCATGTACCAGGAAACAAAGATGCAAGAAAAAGTGTCTTGCCTCTTCGGCAGCTCCAGACTTTTTCCCGGACTCCCTCTTGGCTAGCTGTGGCACACTAGCCCCCTTCAGGCTGTGTTTATGCAGCCAACCCCAGTCCTGTCCCTGGGATCTGACCTCTGAAGCCCGAGCCTCAGCTCCCAGCCCCCCGCCCGCCCCAGTGGGTGAGCAGACAAGCCTCTCGGGCTGGTGAGTGCTGGTTGGCACCGTTCCTCTGTGCGGGCATCTCACCGCTTTGCCCTCTGCACCCTTGTTGCTGCGCTTTCCTCCATGGCTCCAAAGCTTCCCCCCTCCGCCACCCACAGTCTCTGCCCGCGAAGGGCCTTCCTAGTGTGTGGAAACCTTTCCTCCTTCACAGATCTCTCCCACTGGTGCAGGTCCCGTTCCTATTCTTTTGTCTGTTTTTTCTTTTTTCTTTTGCCCTACACAGGTACGTGGGGAGTTTCTTGCCTTTTGGGAGGGAGATCTGAGGTCTTCTGCCAGCGTTCAGCAGGTGTTCTGGAGTTGTACCACATGTAGATGTATTTCTGATGTATTTGTGGGGAGGAAGGTGATCTCTGTGTCTTACTCTTCTGCCATCTTGAAGCTCCTCACCAATAAAGTATTTTTAAGGTATTTACGTTGTGGGTTTTTTTACATTAAAAAAATTATTTATTTATTTTTGGCTGCGTTGGGTCTTCGTTGCTGTGCACGGGCTTTCTCTAGTTGCAGCGAGCGGGGGCTACTCTTTGTTGCGTGGGTTTCTCATTGCGGTGGCTTCTCTTGTTGCGGTGCATGGGCTCTAGGCATGCAGGCTTTAGTATTTGTGGTTCGCAGGCTCAGTAGTTGTGGCAAGTGGGCTGTAAAGTGCAGGCTCAGTAGTTGTGGCACACGGGCGTAGTTGCTCCATGGCATGTGGGATCTTCTCAGACCAAGTCTCGAACCCATGTCCCCTGCATTGGCAGGTGGGTTCTTAACCACTGGGTCACCAGGGAAGCCCTTTATGTTATTTCTTAAGACATAATGCTATTGCATACTTTAATAGACTACAGTATAGTGTAAAATAACTTTTACATGTATTAGGAAACCAAAAAATCCGTGTGGCTCACTTTATTGTGATATTCGCCTTGTTGCAGTGGTCTGGAACCACACCAACAATATCTCTGAGATGTGCCTGTATACACATTTTCTTTATCCATTCATCTGTGGATAGACAATTAGGTTGTTTCCTTATCTATTGCAAATAATGCTGCAGTGAACACGGGGGTGCCACACTGTTGTTGACCTTGTTCTAAAATGCCTAATTCCACGCTCCTGCCTTAGAACTCTTGTTGGTGTTGGGATCTCCTAGTTGAGGAGTAGGGCTGGCAGGACCTACTCCAGCAACATCACCTTCCATCCAGAATCCTGAACCTGGAGGTAGAACCGGGATAGCTGACAGTGTCCTGAGCCCACAAAGACTGGAGGGTGGGGGCAGGTTGGCACATGCAGAATTGACAGTGGTCTGCCTCTTTCCCTCCAAATTATTGGCTGGGCAGATACTGGGTTTGAATGGAGTTGAAGCTAGTTAGGTTGAACTTTCCTTAGCATTAAAGACTAAGATATCAAGGCAGTGACCAGATCTTCAGCAACTCTCATGTCCCAGTAAGACAAGTCAAAACAACCCTGGGCCCCCTTGCCAGACCACCTTTCTCTCAAGATGTTTCAGAGGGTGAATGACTCCTTAGTCATCCTTGAAGGAAGGCTTCTGTCTAAAAATCCAACATGTTCCTTCCTATTAATTATTTACTTCAGACTGAAGGTGGGGTTTTAAAATAGGGGCTGCTTCCCTCAGTATGACTTTGAAAGGGGTTGAGTTTTTACCATGCTCAGCTCCCCCCATCACCAGGGTGACATTGTCCCTAGTGAGGAGGGGCAGGGCAGCTGGACTGCTGTCAGAACACTAACATGTCTTTACCCTGTTACCAGGCAAAGCATTAACAGCAAGGACACAGTGCAATTCACTAGCTGGTTTGCATGTAGGACACGGAAAATAGTTAAAGAATACTAAAAGTGGGAGGACAGGAACAAAGCAATAAGCCTAGACCAGAGCTTGGCACATATAGCCTACGATCACGTAGGGTAGGCTGAAGGGAGGGGTGCAGTATTAACTTTCCTAAGATATTTGAACAATAATGAAATAGTTTCTTCAATTTCATCAATAGCACATAGATTTGCACGTTGTGTTTTTCTATTAAGACATTAACTGTTCAATATACTAAACCAATACCTTTTTTCCCTCTGATTGAAGTTTTGGTTTAAGAATGGGAGGGCCAAGTGTTGGAGATATCAGAGGGGTTTAATTCTCAGAAATACATCCCCGGTGGCCATGGGTCACCCTGTCATCATAATCCTGGAGGGACCCTATAATGCCATATTTATTCGGGAGCCCAACTGGAGTTGGGTTCCTCTGGTGCCACTGAAGCCCCAAATACCTGGGCCACCCATGCCATCCTTGCCTTGTCTGCCCTTGCCTCCTCCACCTGTACCTTCCTTTGGCTTAGCTTTGCTTGGCCTGGCATGGGTCCCTGTCATCAGCATTCATTTTCTAGTCCCTATCTTGTAAGACATGTTTTCTATGAGTTTTTCCAAAGTATTTTTTTGCCAGATTGAAATTTTTCATAGCACCTCAAGAGCAGTTCACCAAATGCCTGATAAATGAATTGAATAAATGAAAACAGTGCACTGTGTTTTCAATAGGGCATATTTTTTGTATTTTCAGTAAAGATGTGAATTCTCTTGTATACTTGTTTTTATGTGCCAAATGGGGTTAGTATTATATGGATAAGAATTGCTAAGGTATGTCAAGAAGGTCTCTTTTCATGAGGTGACGTCCCTAAGCACTATCACTAGACCCTGCACTTCTCAGATACATACACATGTAAGATGAGGTGGGAAAAGTCCCTAGTGAGAGAACAGTGTGCTGCAAAATGGGGCCGAGCTCCATTCATGATGAGGAGCTCAGGCACAAGCCTGGACTCTAAAGGAACCTTCCTAAGAAATTACTATTCATAGGGCTTTATGGGAAGGTAGCATCCAAATATTCACCTAGTTTTGTTCTAGATGCTCCAGATTCTGTTCACTACCCTCCCTTTTTGTGAAGGATATAGGGGAACAAACCATTCTGGCCCAAAGGAACTGCTGCTTCAAAGGGAGCACAAGAGGTGCCTCCATCGAGGCCAGAAAGAGGCTCTTCTCCCTTTTCACCCCTCCCCCCACTACAGGAGCCATATTGTTGTGTCCTCCCCAGCTCAGAAGTGACAATTATGCCTTCAAATGTATTTTGTCTCATTCAGCGTCCTTGAAAGGACCCTAGATCTGATGATTAAACACTAAAAGGGAACATTTTGGTTTACTGCTGCTGGAAGCAAGAGGGAGGCCCTGATTAATATTCCAGATTAATGGATCACTGAAAAGAAGCGGTCAAACCTTAGCTTTCTTCATGCTGTCTTCCTCATGTGAAACTGCCAGGCTAGAAAACAAAATAAAAATGAAGTGTGATAAGAACTGAGGAATTACTGTTAAATTTTTAGGCATAGTAATGGTAATGTGGTTATGTTTAAAAAAGAAAGAATGTCTCTCTTTTAGAGAAACATGCTGAATTGTTTATAAATGAAATGATATCTGGGATTTGTTTCAAAATAATTGGGAGGTGGTGGCAACTTCCCACAAGTTGATAATTGTTCAAGTTGGTGATATGTACATGGGAGATCATTACACTATTCTCTATACTTGTATATATATTTGACCTTTTCCATAATAAAAATTAAATTAAAAAACCTGATCATCTGTGTTTCTTCTTTTTCTTTTGCTGGGCTTTTTTTTGCTTTCCTTTGTATCTTCATCTGAAAATTAAAACACATTAAAATTGAAAAAAAAGTTTACCTCTAAACATTAATACCTTTTTATCGATTTATTATTTATTTATTTGTTTATTTATGGCTGTGTTCAGTCTTCGTTGCTGCGTGCGGGCTTTCTCTAGTTGCGGCGCGCAGGGGCTACTCTTCGTTGTGGCACACAGCCTTCTCATTGCGGTGGCATGTCTTGTTGTGGAGCACAGGCTCTAGGCATGTAGGCTTCCATAGTTGTGGCACGTGGGCTCATTAGTTGTGGCTCGCGGGCTCTAGAGCACAGGCCCAGTAGTTGTGGCACATGGGCTTAGTTGCTCTGTGACATATGGGATCTTCCTGGACCAGAGCTCGAACCCAAGTCCCCTGCATTGGCAGGTGGACTCCTAACCACTGTGCCGCCAGGGAAGTCCCCATGTTAATACCTTTGACCAGATAAATATGCTTTTGCTGTCCCATTTGTTATATCAGAGAAATTCATTCATTCAAACGCTTATGTCACAAACCGTGCTAGGCACTGGAAGCATTAAATTAAAGTCACACTAGGTATTAGATGATATAGGGAATTATTAACTTACTGGGTGAGATAATGGTATTGTAGTTAAGTAGGAAAATGTTTTTTAAAGTGCTGCAGACAGAAATATTTAGTGTATTTTACCTTGACTATCTCAACAAAAATATCCCTATCTGAAGCAAGTATGTCAAAATGCTAACAAATGTTAAACCTGAGTGACAAGTACTGTACATGGCATTAATAATACTACTCCCTTTACTTTTCTCAATGTTTGAGTATTTTCATGATGTGTGTGTTTGGGGGTTTGCTTTCCAGGAGCTCATTCTAGTGGAGGAGACACAGGGAAAGAGGCAAGTAGAATCTGAGTGAGAGGGAAGCATGGGGTGCTCTGGGCATACAGAGGAGCCTCAAAATCAGGCTGATTTGGGGATAGTGGTTGAGGAACGGTTGACCAGGAAAAGGTGACTCTTAAGCTAGTTCTTTTTAAAATCAGTTTCATTACAAAAGTAATGCATGCCCATCATAGCAATGAGTAAGACAAGCCGCGTGCAGGGAGAGACCGGCATTGTAGGCAGATGGACTCTCTGTATCAAGCGACAGAGACAAGAGAAAGGACGTGCAGTATCAAGGACATGGAAAGTCATCCTTAGGCCAAAGAGGACGCTGCAGGAGAGCCACAGGGTACATGTGATGCGAGAGATCAATCGGGATCTGACTTTACCCTGAAGGCCATGGAGAACAGCGGAAGGATTTTAAGTAGGGACCACCATGCTCAGATTTGCACATCAAGAAAGCTCAGCCTTCCAGCAGTGAGGAAGAAAGGTGACAGTGAGGGCCAGGAAACCCAGGTGACATCAGAGGAAGGGGTGCCTTAGTGTAACGTGTCCCCAGAGGAGGCACCCTCTGTCAGTCATCAGCCAGGAGAGGGCACAAAAAAGTGACTTTTTTGTGATGTGCCGCCCCACAGGAAGTGTGATACATAAATCAGCTGCTGGCCTGAGGGAGTCCCCTATGGTGTACCTTTTTGAAAATTGCACAAGGTGCCCACTAAGTGTGAGAATCTCACAAAAGAGCCGCTCCACTGGGCTGAGGCAGCCCCCTGTGGCTTGGTTTGGCAAAACACGTCTCACAGACTAACCCCAACACGGTTCGATGCCACATGCCTTGTATAGCTACACACAACCAATCTGGAGTCACACGGCTTAGGTTTGAATCCCAACTGTATGGCCTTGGGTGCAGTACTTTTTTTTTTAACATCTTTACTGGAGTATAATTGCTTTACAATGGTGTGTTAGTTTCTGCTTTATAACAAAGTGAATCAGTTATACATATACATATATCCCCATATCTCTTCCCTCTTGCCTCTCCCTCCCTCCCACCCTCCCTATCCACCCCTCTAGGTGGTCACAAAGCACCGAGCTGATCTCCCTGTGCTATGCGGCTGCTTCCCACTAGCTATCTATTTTACGTTTGGTAGTGTATATATGTCCATGCCAATCTCTCACTTTGTCACAGGTTACCCTTCCTCCTCCCCATATCCTCAAGTCCATGCTCTAGTAGGTCTGTGTCTTTATTCCTGTCTTACCCCTAGGTTCTTCATGACCTTTTTTTTTTCTTAGATTCCATATATATGTGTTAGCATATGGTATTTGTTTTTCTCTTTCTGACTTACTTCACTCTGTATGACAGACTCTAGGTCCATCCACCTCACTACAAATAACTCTATTTCGTTTCTTTTTATGGCTGAGTAATATTCCATTGTACATATGTGCCACATCTTCTTTATCCTTTCATATGTTGATGGACACTTAGGTTGATTCCATCTCCTGGCTATTGTAAATAGAGATGCAATGAACATTTTGGTACATGTCTCTTTTTGAATTATGGTTTTCTCAGGGTATATGCCTAGTAGTGGGATTGCTGGGTCATATGGTAGTTCTATTTGTAGTTTTTTAAGGAACCTCCATACTGTTCTCCATAGTGGCTGTATCACTTATAACCTGCTCTGGGCCTCCATTTCTCCATCTCTAAGATGTGTCCTACAGTGACTGTGTGGATTAAATAGCAATAATGCATATCAAGCACTTATCAGGGTGCCCAACAGAAAGTCAGCGAGTGTTCAAAACTCTTGGCTATTATTTTTTTTAAGAACCTTCTTCTAAAATAAGCTTACAAGAAGTACAACTAGTTTTTAAGCAAGGCTCACAGAAGGATGTTGGCTGTCTTACCACTGGAGTCTGTTTCAGAATCAGAGTCACTGTCACTATCATCAGAATACTTCTTGTGTTTTCTTTTAGATGATTTTTTCTTCCTCCTTTTCTTGGATCTTTCTTTTGAATGACTAGACTTCTTCTCTTCTTCTTTTCTTCTACATAAAATACAAATAAAAAACTAACTTCTAAAGAAGTATTTCTGAGCATCCATTTTATTGTATTAAAAATACTGAAAAGATGGGCTTCCCTGGTGGCGCAGTGGTTGAGAGTCCGCCTGCCGATGCAGGGGACACGGGTTTGTGCCCCGGTCTGGAAAGATCCCACATGCTACGGAGCGGCTGGGCCCGTGAGCCATGGCCACTGAGCCTGAGCGCCCGGAGCCTGTGCTCTGCAACGGGAGAGGCCACAACAGTGAGAGGCCCGCGTACCACAAAGAAAAAAAAAATACTGCAAAGGAATTGATGACAGGCGATTTGAGTAAAGTCTAATGTTCAACTATTTATAAACGTATTTTTTAAACTTCTCAATAAAAAAATCCTATATTTAAAAAATACCTTCTGAAGCAAAAGCTGATGTGGTGCTTTTCTTTGGCTCTTCATCCTCTACTGGCGTATGTTCATCAGAGGTGAATTTAAAGAAAACTGTGGTAAGAATCAGAAAAGTGATAAAATATGGACCACAGAGTATAAAAATATACACTTAAAAATTTTCAGTAACAAATTGATTGTCCAAGAACCATTCAAAGCCAGCACCTGACTGCTTTTGTAACAGTACAGCTTACTGGCCAACCACCTTCATAATAACAGAATAATCATTTATATTTGCATAATGCTTTCGAGTTAACAAATTGCTATTCACACTGAAAGCAACATGAAGGATTTATATTTTCAGAAGAAACCACAGGGCAAATGCAGGGAAATAGGAACCATAATGAAAGATGAAAGAAACTGGAGACAAGAAGGCTGAGGGAAGACTTCATAATTTCACTCTACATGTGGAACAGTCATACAGTACAGTAGCAACTGTTCTGTCTCCCCAGAGCAAGAACCTAACACACTACAGTATAGAGATTTCATCCTGTTGTAAGAGAATTCTGAAAATGAGTATTATTAACATTCTACAATAGCTTAAAAAGGGCATTTCCATATCACAGAGTCTTTTCCACTTAACATCACATCTGGAATAATTTAGGTATTGCCTAGAAAATTATTTTTAGGGTGCCTTCCAACTCTAATTCTCTGATTTCAGGTTCTTATAAGATTATCTGTAAGTACAAGTTTCTAATAATAATGCTTTATCAACTAGTCACAAATTAGAAGTTTATCTGTGAAGCACATTGTCTCAACTCAACCTAAAGTAGACACAGAAATAGAGGAGAGGGAAGCAGCAGCTAATAAATAGCACCAAAGAGAAAAGAAACAAGGAAAAAGAAGAAGCATTAAGCCTTCAGATAGTATTGTATATAGGAAAATTAACTAAATAAAACCATACTGGCATATTCACCTTTAAAATCCCTTTGTAATGCTAAAATCTGGTATGCAATCTGTTATTGGGTTAGTTGAAGAAAAAAAATAATTCAAAATAACATAAATGCATTGTTTGTTTTAACACTGAACCCTTCTATGAATAGGAAATTAGCACCCCATGAATTATAATTTAAAAAGAACAATTAGCATGCTAAAATCCTCTGGCAACATGTTTTAATTCCTAGGTATGTTCCATATTTTTAAAACTTAAGGGATATAAAAGGATAAATCACAAGAAAGAAGAAATACGTGAGACGCACTTAAAGTTCCTCACTTAATTAAAAAAATTTAAAATAGGCACTGGATTTAATAAATGTTATAACATATTTTTAAAATACATTTTTAAAAGACTTACTGTGGTTCAGGACTGTATTAGTCAGCTAGGGCTGCCATAACAAAATGCCAGAGACTGTGTGGCTTAAACAACAGAAATTTATTTTCTCACCATTCTGGAGGTTAGAAATCCAAGATCGAGGATTGGTTCAAGATGGTAGAGCAGAAGGACGTGCTCTCACTCCCTCTTGTGAGAGTACTGGAATCACAACTAACTGCTGAACAATCATCGACAGGAAGACACTGGAACTCCCCAAAAAAGATACCCCACATCCAAAGACAAAGGAGAAGCCACAATGAGACAGTAGGAGGGGCGTAGTCACAGTAAGATCAAATCCCGTAACTGCTGGGTGGGTGACTCACAAACTGGAGAATGCTTATACCACAGAAGTCCACCCACTGGAGTGAAGGTTCTGAGCCCCACGTCAGGCTTCCCAACCTGGGGGTCCGGCAACGGGAGGAGGAATTCCTAGAGAATCAGACTTTAAAGGCTAGTGGGAATTGATTGTAGGACTCTGACTGAACTGGGGGAAACAGAGACTCCACTCTTGGAGGGCACACACAAAGTAGTGTGCACATCACCACCCAGGGGAAGGAGGAGTGATCCCATAGGAGACTGAACCAGACCTACCTGCTAGTGTTGGAGGGTCTCCTGAAGAGGCGGGGGGCAGCTGTCGCTCACCGCAGGGACAAGGACACTGGCAGCAGAAGTTCTGGGAAGTCCTCCTTAGTGTGAGCCCTCCCAGAGTCCGCCATTAGCCCCACCAAAGAGCCTGGGTAGGCTCCAGTGTTGGGTCGCCTCAGGCCAAACAACCAACAGGGAGGGAACCCAGCCCCACCCATCAGCTGACAAGCTGATTAAAGTTTTACTGAGCTCTGCCCACCAAGCAACAGCCAGCTCTACCCACCACCAGTACCTCCCATCAGGAAACTTCCACAAGCCTCTTAGAGAGCCTCATCCACCAGAGGGCAGAGAGCAGAGGCAAGAACTACAATCCTGCAGCCTGTGTAACAAAAACCACACTCCCAGAGAGACAAGATGAAAAGGCAGAGGGCTATGTACCAGATGAAGGAACAAGATAAAACCCCAGAAAAACAACTAAATGAACTGGAGATACGCAACCTTCCAGAAAAAGAATTCAGAATAATGGTAGTGAAGATGATCCAGGACCTCAGAGAAAGAATGGAGGTAAAGATCGAGAAGATGCAAGAAATGTTTAACAAAGACCTAGAAGAATTAAAGAACAAACAAACAAAGATAAACAGTACAATAACTGAAATGAAAAATACAAATTCCTAGAAGGAATCAATAGCAGAATAACTGAGGCAGAAGAACGGATAAGTGACCTGGAAGACAGAATGGTGGAATTCACTGCTGCGGAACACAATAAAGAAAAAAGAATGAAAAGAAATGAAGACAGTCTAAGAGACCTCTGGGACAACATTAAACACAACAACATTCGCATTATAGGGGTCCCAGAAGGAGAAGAGAGAGAGAAAGGACCCGAGAAAATATCTGAAGAGATGATAGTTCAAAACTTCCCTAACATGGGAAAGGAAATAGCCACCCAGTCCAGGAAGCACAGAGAGTCCCATACAGGATAAACCCAAGGAAAAACATGCCGAGACACATAGTAATCAAGCTGGCAAAAATTAAAGACAGAAAAATTATTGAAAGCAGCAAGGGAAAAAATGACAAATAACATAAAAGGGAACTCCCATAAGGTTAACAGCTGATTTCTCAGCAGGAACTCTACAAGCCAGAAGGGAGTGGCAGGACATATTTAAAGTGATGAAAGGGAAGAACCTACAACCAAGATTACTCTACCCGGCAAGGATCTCATTCAGATTCAAAGGAGAAATCAAAAGCTTTACAGACAAGCAAAAGTTAAGAGAATTCAGCACCACCAAACCAGCTCTACAACAAATGCTAAAGGAACTTCTCTAAGTGGGAAACACAAGAGAAGAAAAGGACCAACAAAAACAACCCAAAACAATTAAGAAAATGGTAATAGGAACATACATATAGATAATTACCTTAAACATGAATGGATTAAATGCTCCAACCAAAAGACATAGGCTCGCTGAATGGATACAAAAACAAGACCCATATATATGCTGTCTACAAGAGACCCACTTCAGACCCAGGGACACATACAGACTGAAAGTGAGGGGATGGAAAAAGATATTCCATGCAAATGGAAATCAAAAGAAAGCTGGAGTAGCAATACTCATATCAGGTAAAATAGACTTTAAAATAAAGAATGTTGAAAGAGACAAGGAAGGACATTACATAATGATCAATCCAGGAAGAAGATATAAGAATTATAAATATATATGCACCCAACATAGGAGCACCTCAATACATAAGGCAACTGCTAACAGCTATAAAAGAGGAAATCGACAGTAACACAATAATAGTGGGGGACTTTAACACCTCACTTACACCAATGGACAGATCATCCAAACAGAAAATTAATAAGGAAACACAAGCTTTAAATGACACAATAGACCAGATAGATTTAACTGATATTTATAGGACATTCCATCCAAAAACAGCAGATTACACTTTCTTCTCAAGTGCACATGGAAGATTCTCCAGGATAGATCACATCTTGGGTCACAAATCAAGCCTCAGTAAATTTAAGAAAATTGAAATCATAGTAAGCATCTTTTCTGACTACAACGCTATGAGATTAGAAATCAATTACAGGGAAAAAAACATAAAGAACACAAAAACATGGAGGCTAAACAATACGCTACTAAATAACCAAGAGATCACTGAAGAAATTAAAGAGGAAATCAAAAAATACCTAGAGACAAATGACAATGAAAACAGGACGATCCAAACCTAGGGGACGCAGCAAAAGCAGTTCTAAGAGGAAAGTTTACAGCAATACAATCCTACCTCAAGAAACAACAAACAGCTCAAATAAACAACCTAACCTTACACCTAAAGGAAGTAGAGAAAGAAGAACAAACAAAACCCAAAGTTAGTAGAAGGCAAGAAATCATAAAGGTCAGGGCAGAAATAAATGAAATACAAACAAAGAAGACAATAGCAAAGATCAATAAAACTAAAAGCTGGTTCTTTGAGAAAATAAACAAAATTGATAAACCCTTAGCCAGACTCATCAAGAAAAAGAGGGAGAGGACTCAGATCAATAAAATTAGAGATGAAAAAGGAGAAGTTACAATGGACACCGCAGAAATACAAAGGATCATGAGAGATTACTACAAGCAATTCTATGGCAATAAAATGGACAACCTGGAAGAAATGGACAAATTCTTAGAAAGGTATAACCTTCCAAGACTGAACCAGGAAGAAACAGAAAATGTGAACAGACCAATCACAAGTAATGAAAATGAAACTGTGATTTAAAATCTTCCAACAAACAAAAGTCCAGGACGAGATGGTTTCACAGGTGAATTCTATCAAACAGTTAAAGAAGAGCTAACAACCATCCTTCTCAAACTCTTCCAAAAAATTGTAGAGGAAGGAACACTCCCAAATTCATTCTATGAGGCCACCATCACCCTGATACCAAAACCAGACAAAGATACTATAAAAAAAGAGAATTACAGACCAATATCACTGATGAATATAGATGCAAAAATCCTCAACAAAATACTAGCAAACAGAATCCAACAACACATTAAAAGGATCATACACCATGATCAAGTGGGATTTATCCCAGGGATGCAAGGATTCTTCAATATATGCAAATCAGTCAATGTGATACACCATATTAACAAACTGAAGAAGAAAAACCATATAATCATCTCAATAGATGCAGAAAAAACTTTTGAGAAAATTCAACACCCATTTATGATAAAAACTCTCCAAACAGTGGGCATAGGGGGAACCTACCTCAACATAATAAAGCCCATATACGACAAACCCACAGCAAACATCATTCTCAATGGTGAAAAATTGAAATCATTTCCTCTAAGATCAGGAAAAAGACAAGGATGTCCACTCTCACCACTATCATTCAACATAGTTTTGGAAGTCCTAGCCATGGCAATCAGAGAAGAAAAATAAATAAAAGGAATACAAATTAGAATAGAAGAAGTAAAACTGTCACTGTTTGCAGATGACATGATACTATAGATAGAGAATCCTAAAGATGCCACCAGAAAACTACTAGAGCTAATCAATGAACTTGGTAAAGTAGCAGGATACAAAATTAATGCACAGAAATCTCTTGCATTCCTATACATTAGTGATAAAAAAAATCTGAAAGAGAAATTAAGGAAACACTCCCATTTACCATTGCAACAAAAAGAATAAAATACCTAGGAATAAACCTACCTAGAGAGACAAAAGACCTGTATGCAGAAAAGTATAAGACACTGATTAAAGAAATTAAAGATGATACAAACATGATGGGAGATATAACATGTTCTTGGATTGGAAGAATCAATATTGTGAAAATGACTATACTCCCCAAAGCAATCTACAGATTCAAGCAATCCCTATCAAATTACCAATGGCATGTTTTATAGAGCTAGAACAAAAAAATCTTAAAATTTGTATGGAGACACAAAAGACCCCAAATAGCCAAAGCAGTCTTGAGGGAAAAATCGGAGCTGAAGGAATCAGACTCCCTTACTTCAGACTATACTACAAAGCTACAGTAATCAAGACAATATGGTACTGGCACAAAAATAGGAATATAGATCAATGGAACAGGATAGAAAGCCCTGAGATAAACCCACGCACCCATGGTCAACTAATCTAAGACAAAGGAGGCAAGGATATACAATGGAGAAAAGACAGCCTCTTCAATAAGTGGTGCTGGGAAAACTGGACAGCTACATGTAAAAGAATGTAATTAGAACACTCCCTAACACCATACACAAATGTAATCTCAAAATAGATTAGAGACCTAAATGTAAGACTGGACACTATAAAACTCTTAGAGGAAAACACAGGAAGAATACTCTTTGAGATAAATTGCAGCAAGATCTTTTTTGTTCCACCTCCTGGAGTAATGAAAATAAAGACAAAAATAAACAAATGGGACCTAATGAAACTTAAAAGCTTTTGCACAGCAAAGGAAACCATAAACAAGACCAAAAGACAACCCTCAGAATGGGAGAAAATATTTGTAAATGAAGCAACTGACAAAGGATTAATCTCCAAAATTTACAAGCAGTTCATGCAGCTCAATATCAAAAAAAACAAACAACCCAATCCAAAAATGGGCAGAAGATCTAAATAGACATTTCTCCAAAGAAGATATATAGATTGCCAACAAACACATGAAAGGATGCTCAACATCACTAATCATCAGAGAAATGCAAACCAAAACTACAATGAGATATCACCTCACAGCAGTCAGAATGGCCATCATAAAAAAATCTACAAACAATAAATGCTGGAGAGGGTGTGGAGAAAAGGGAACCCTCTTGCACTGTTGGTGGGAATGTAAATTGATACAGCCACTATGGAGAACAGTATGGAGGTTCCTTAAAAAGCTAAAAATATAATTACCATATGACCCAGCAATCCCACTACTGGGCATATACCCAGAGAAAACCATAATTCAAAAAGACACATGCATCCAATGTTCATTGCAGCAGTATTTACAATAGCCAGGACATGGAAGCAACCTAAATGCCCATTGACAGACGAATGGAGAAAGAAGATGTGGTACATATATACAATGGAATATTACTCAGCCATAAAAAGGAAAGAAATGGAGTCATCTGTAGAGACGTGGATGGATCTAGAGTCTGTCATACAGAGTGAAGTAGTCAGAAAGAGAAAAACAAATATCGTATATTAACACATATATGTGGAACCTAGAAAAATGGTGCAGATGAACCAGTTTGCAGAGTAGAAATTGAGACACTGATGTACAGAACAAACATATGGACACCAAGGGGGAAAGTGGTGGTGCGGGGTTGGTGCTGGTATGAATTGGGAGATTGGGATTGACATATGTACACTAATATGTATAAAATGGATAACTAATAAGAAACTGCTGTTTAAAAAAATAAATTAAATAAAATAAAATTCAAAAAGAAAATAGAAATGCAAGATCAAGGTGACATCAGTGTTGGTTTCTGGTGAGACCTCTCTTCCTGGCTTGTAGACTGCCACCTTCTTGCTGTGGCCTCTTCTGTGTGTCCTCTGTGCTCAGGTCAGGAGAGGTGGGAGTGGGGAGAGAGGGAGAGAAGAAGAGTAGAGGGAGAGAGGAGGATAAGGGGGAGATAGAAGGAGAGAGAGACAGAGAGATACTGATTGACCGTAATCTCTGGTGTCTCTTCCTCTTATAAGGACACCCGTCCTACTGAATTAGGGCCTCATCCTTATGAGCTTATTTAACCGTAATAACCTCCTTAAAAGCCCTGTTGCCAAGTACAGTCACTTTGAGGGTTAGGGCTTCAACATATGAATTTTTGGGGCACACAATTCAGTCTAAAACAAGGATTCTTTGCAGAAAGTCCTCATACTTCAGGAGCTCCCAATTCTCTAATCCTATCTCACTTAGTTTTGCAGAAGATATAGGCATGTAAATTATAACTCAATAGGTGAATTCTAGAAAAACGGGGAAAGCTAGAATGAACGTTGTGCTATGGATTGGAATTTGAGGTACTGGTGTGAACTCATGGATTTCAATAGGTAGAAATGTTATGAAATATAAATTTAAATATAGAAATAAAATTTTTTTTAAATAGCTGAATTCCATTATATTATATATATATAAATTTTATATATATTCAAATTGAACAAGTCCACTTATTCTATTCTCCCTTTATGTTTTAAACTTTAAATTAATAAAAACTTGGTATAAATGTAAACTTAACACTTAGGGTCTGATGTTCTGATAGTACTATCAAATGGTACAGACTACAGACAGCCTGAACAGCCAGGCTAGAAATGCAGCCTGGGAGGCTGTCAAGCGCATCCCTTCTGCCGCATGCATGACAGAGCTCCTAATTGCTCATTTCATCTTCTGCAGTATGTGACAGAAACAGTTTTACATTTGGAAATAACTTCATTTGTTTATGCATATTTATGAAAGGAAAAAGAAGTCTGTTCCAATTTGGTTAAAACTTTAGTTTTCAGAAACCCAGGAACTAGTAAAGACAGTTTTTAAAAATGAAGCACTACTGATTGGCAGCTTTAGATTTCTTGATTAAAAACCTAATTAAACGGATTACATTTTAGGCATTCTTTCAGTGATGAAGAGGTTCTTGGTGAAAATTTTGGGAACTATTTGGTGCTTAGTAGAAATATTTTGAATTAATGTATGTACAAGTTATTGTCATTTCTTTACTAAATTCAAAATTTTTCTGTCAAGTAAATATTTCAATTTTGAAAAAAAATGAAGCACTACAAGAAGTAGAAAATAAAGGGAGCTCTGAAAAGTTCTATGTGACAAAAGTTGTATTCAATGAGATTCAGGGTTTGTTTTCTTTCTTTTTCCTTTAGTTCCTTTCTGGAAAAGGAGTACATTGTCTATCTGCTCTTTGGAGGACATTAAATTTCTTTTGTTTTATTATAATGTTTGTCATTTCTTCTGTCATTTCTTCTGTTTAGTATTTGCTATTACTCATAAACTGAAAAAAAGAAAAGGAGAAAACTAACAGAGGCTCAATTCTCCAAAGTTTAGCTGCTTATGTCTCTGTTTTTTTTTAATCCTTACAAAATAAATATATTTGGTTTCATTGCTTAAATAAATTATTTTTACTTCTTTATTCAGGGGAGAATGTATTATAACTGCAGATTTGGACTCAGAGCGTCGCCCAGTTCCAGAAGCAGATAATCTAAAAGTAAACATACAAATAATAGCCCTTGGAATATATAAGTATAGGGGCCAATGATGCCTGCCAGACTGTAAAGACACACAGTCCTTGTGGTGTAGGGCCTAAAATTAAGGCCCAATATTATGTGCTGCCTTGACATCTGGGGAAACCACTAGGGCCTCCAATGGCCTAACTGCAAATTCCCCTTCCCACTCTGCTCTGGCAGAAAATGTCCCCTAGCCAAACAACCCTCTTTATCAAAGGGACAGATGCAGTTCCAGATTATCCCTGCATAGTGGATCTTATGTGTCCAGTGTCAGGTGTCCTATGTTCAGCTGCCCCATAACCCTAGGGAGGGATTACCTCTCTCACCAACAGGGTGAATAAGAGACCATTAAAACAGTCCCTGCTGCTACCTGGTTTCATCTGGACTCAAGATGAATTATCTTCTACATGCACAAATGCAAATTTCATCCAAGCTGTTCTTACACCTTTTGGTTAGGATTCTAAAATAACCTGTTTGGTTTTTGATTGACACAGATTGTGGGTGACCTTTCTGAAACATATAACTTGGAGAGGTAGGTCTCCAATATAACTCAGGACTATTTTTACTGCTCCTTCTCTCAGGTATGAAACCCTAATAGCTAAAACGTAATGTGTATTATGTTCCAGGCACTAAATCATTACAACAACCCTAAAAATGTCAGCACTATTTTTATCCCCGTTTTCACAGGTGAAGAAATGTACCTTGGAGAGGTTAAGTAATTTGCCCAATGTTCTGACTTCCTTAAATTAACATTTGTTAAGTGGAGCACAGGGTGCCAGATGGTGAGCCAAAATTCAACAACAGACCACAAGAGAAATTGAAATAGAGTAGTTTATTACTCACAGGTCTGGTAGGAAGTATCCAGCACACCTCGAGGGATTACATGGGGAGGTCAAGATAGGGTGCAGAGAGTGACAGGACCTGGAGCACATGCTTTTATTATGGTCTGTGGGTGGAGTGCTTTGGGGTTCCCAGGCTAGGGCCATTTTGGTCAATTTAAACCAAAAGAGTGGGGGTTTTGGTAAGCCCCACGAGGGTCTTCTCTAAGGGGGCCATACAGCATACTGGCACTGGGAGGCAGGGGAGACTGCAGATCACAGGGGCTGTTATTAGGGAAGTCATATCAGGAACTTACATTTGCTTGTGATTTTTATGGGTTGTTATCTAGGGCATGTGCTTACAGGAGAGGGCTAGTCCCTGCAAACAAAATGGATGCTGAGGCAGCAATACCACAGAGTAGCTCAGGTAAACTCTTAACACCCAAAGTTATACAGGTATTAAGTGTCAAAGCAGGGCTTCAAACCCAGGCAGTCTGAATCCAGCCACTATGTTCCTCCTCACTATGCTTTATTACCTCCCACTGCTGGAAGAAAAAGAATCATCAAGACATCTCCCAGCTGTTGTAATTTCAACCTGCCCCTCAATGCCTGTAATGTTTGTAAATTTCTCATTTTTAACACATTCAAGGCACTTGGGAGGTATGAATACTTACACAGCAATAATTAGAACTTTTCCTTCTTAAACTATTTTTCCGCTCCAATACCCACTTTCATTAGAGGAAAATTGATCTCACCCTCCCCTCATTCCTCAAGGTCAAGATTGAGACCATTTCACAAGACCTTTCTCAAGGTAGCCCTATTTGCAGTTACGCACATCGCTTTTCCTACATTCATCCAATCCTGTCGTGGGGGAAGGTTTTCTCTTCTCCAGTTTAAACCCTTAACCTCAACCCTTCCCAACTCCCTACAAAGAATTTCCACTTACACATCCTGTTATCATCTCAAACCAATCTGTTCATTCATTCAACACACAATGGATGAGCTCTTACTAAGTGCTAGGCACTGCGAATTCTGTGATGAGTAAAATCGGGCTCCTCCTTTCCACGAACTCAGTCTAGTGGAGAATAAAAACTTGCTCACAAATGATAACACAACGTAAATAGGTCTGGGACCCTTGGCCATGTCTTCTGCCAGACCAGAGGTGAAAGGGGGTGGAGGGGTCACAGCACCGTATGAAGGGGCCCAAGGATGAGTGAGAATTAAGGGAGAAAAAGGTCAAATAAGGAGCTGTCGTGGACTGAAGCAAAAGATGGAAATGGGCGCAAAGAAGGTAGAAAATGCTTAACTGGGACCGTTCAGAAGCGGGATGAGAGATGAAGCGGACTCTGAAGGCAGGTGGGCTCCTCAGAGCGAAGGTGCGGCCTTATCACTCACCTCCTCCCGGTCCAGGAGGCTGGGTCCCGGCTCGTCGCTCCCGCAGCGGCGCGAGTTGGCGGCAGCGCTCAGCGGACGAGGATGCAGAAGCGGAAGGGCGCACCGAGGTGCCGAGGGCCGCTCTCGCGAACGACACCGCAAGCCAGGGCTGCAGAGCTGGTTTCGGGAGCCTAGGCTGAGGCCACCCAGCTGATGGCCGAGGCCATTCCGGTCCCCGGGCCGAGAGCAAGAGTGCGAACGAGAGCGGCCGCCCCGCGGGCTCGGGGCTCTTCGACGAACTGCGACGCTTCACACTCCGGGCCGCGCGAGCGAGATACCCGAGCTATTGTTGCCGCGAAAGAGGTAACACTCTCAAGAGCCCGGGAAGATCTCGGTCTCTTCGGCTCCCAGAACGCGCCGCTGCGCAACCCTCCCCCGCCCAACCAAAGCTGAGTAAACCGTTCTGGGTACGCCGGCAAAATCCTTCCCCAGGCCTACGTGGCCTCCCGCCGATGTGAAAGGGATGTGTGCATCCGTGTAAATAAACCGCTGCTGCAATCGGTTCTGCTCATCCTTCCGGTTGCTCAGGAGGCGCGCCAGGTCCAAGTTGGATCGGAGACCGTGTCTTTCTCAGCCTCGTACTTGAAATGACCGAAAGGAAGGATGACAGACCACAAGATACATTTCACTGAGTGGCCGTATCACCAACACAGTCAATTCTGCTTGTGTTTCAGGTGCCTTCTGTGCGTGTGTGTTACATATTCTATACTATTGGATGCTTACTGTTTCTCGTGTGTGTGTATGTATGTACATACGTACATATACATAATATCAATATATGCACAGATGTGGGCGTCTATGTACATGTAGAATATATAGGAATGGCTCAAATCGAATTACATATTTTTTTCTGAGTCCTGATTTCAAATAAAAATCTAAGTGGGACGAGAAGAAAAAGCACCAAGTATTCAAAGTATTTCCTATGCAGCTGACAGTGTTATTATTTTAGTGTTGTCAGATTTAGCAAAAAGAAAAAAAATACAGTAGGTTCGCTTATATTTGAATTTCAGCTAAACAATGAATAATGTTTTAGTATAAGTATGTCCCATAAAATAATAATGCACTATTAACTATTTTCTACTAAAGATGAGGAGATAGCCAATATTATACCTCCTCCCTCCTCTTCCACCACCTCTAAAATTTATTCCTTATATTCTAAGACTTTTCACTTGCTGTTAGAGAAAATGGATTGGGAAGCAGCCCCTGATATCTGGAAGCTGGCTAGCGCTCAGGCCATGTTCTTCTGTTGGACATAAACTCACAGAACACCAATTTAAGACAAGGTCACTAGGTGACTGACAACGTGAGACGAAACAAGACCACTTCATAATTTTGTCTAAGCACAGACAAAAAAGAAGTCACTGTGCCACCCAGAAAACACCAAACACTCCCTCTCTTGGCCAAAATGGGTGACTGCTACTTTATCAATTACAGCTTTATCTTTGCCCTAGTCTGCCCTCCCTATATATGAGGTTATTGAGATGCCCAATCATACAATTGCCCCTGCTTTCTGACAGCATCTGATTTAGAGTGAACTGCCACTTCCTTAGACCCTCCCGTAAATCACTCAAATACTATAGTAGGTTCTTTCTAACATTCTCTTACTGAAACACCCCATGGTTCCCTATGGTGTTCATTCTTCCTGCCTGCAAAGAATAATAAACCCAACTTGTCAGCTATGAGTAAGTTCCTGATGGTCTTTGATTGAAGGGCATTGGCATGTTCCACTGCCTAGAGTGCTCTTCACCAGATATTTGCATGGCTCTTTCCCTTAGTTCATTCCGTTCTTTGCTCATCCATCATCTTTTCAGAGAGGTCGTCCCTGACCACACTATTTACAATAGCACCCTCATTATTCTCTCCCCCTTTATGCTATTTATTTTTCTTCATAGCACTCATTACTATCTGATATTATGTTATATATTTAGATAATATGTTTACTGTATGTCTCTCCCATTAGAATCTAAGTTTCATGAAGACTGCGACTTCATCTTGATGATGATTGTATCCACAGTGTGTAGAGCATTGCCTGGCACGGAGTAGGTACTAAGTGATATGTATTTAATGAACAAATGAATGAATGGATTTTTATTGTGTCAGGGTTTATAATAGTTTCATTCCATCACATATTCATAATCTTGTTGTTTGGTCTTAGTCCTCCATTTACATAGACTGGCGCACTGCAAAATGTCCATTCTTAATTCTTCATTTTGACTCATTTCTTATCAGATTTGATTTCATATGGCCAAGCAATTTTTCACAAAGGACACATTTGTAGTATATTCTCTCAACATTTTTCATATTCGAAATAAGCTACCTCTTGCTTTTGGTGGGTAGATTGTATTATTGTCGGCAATATCCACTTCCTCTTTCTCAGTAGGAGGGTTATATATCCCTATCCAATTGACTTTAGAAGGTTTTTAGAAGAAAAGGAGAATCAGCCATATCAAACAAGTCACTTAAAGAGAGAATTGTTGGGATAAAGCAGAAAAGGGGAGAGTGATGAAAAAGCAAACATATACTTAGCACTTACTGGGTTCCAGACACTCGTTCATTCAATATTAAGTAACCATATCTGTCTATCACCTACCATCAAGGCAGGCTTCACAAACATGTTAGTGTTTGAGTTGTGTCTTTCTTGAAGACCAGGCACTTGCCAAACAACAGGAGAGGCACAGTGTGAATACAAAAGGAATGGTTATTACAGGCTCAGGGTTCCAGGCACAGACATGAAAGCAGTAAACAGCATGTCATATTTTGGAAACTGTAAGCAGTTTGACACTATCGGTAGTTAACTCATTTAATCCTCAAAACAACTCTATGGGAAGGTATTATTATCTCTATTTTACAGATGAAGAATCAGGCTCAAGGTCACACAGCTAAGTGGGAGTACCAGAATCCCAACCCACTCACATCTGCCCAAGTCTGTTTTTTCCACTATACCTTACTGTGGTTTCTTTTTATACTTGTGTAGTGACCTTACTAAATCTGTGTAGCTAAGCATAACTCAGTGGAAGGGCTCTAGGACTGAATGAATGCCATTTTTTATCTTTTTAAAAATTTATTTATTTATTTATTTATTTATTTTTGGCTGTGTTGGGTCTTCGTTGCTGCACGTGGGCTTTCTCTAGTTGCGGCGAGCCGGGGCTACTCTTCGTTGCGGTGCGTGGACTTTTCATTGCGGTGGCTTCTCTTGTTGTAGAGCATGGGCTCTAGGCGTGTGGGCTTCAGTAGTTGTGGCACACGGGCTCAGTAGTTGTGGCTCGTGGGCTCTGGAGCGCAGGCTCAGTAGTTGTGGCACACAGGCTTAGTTGCTCCGCGGCACGTGGGATCTTTCCGGACCTGGGCTCGATCCCTGTCCCCTACATCGGCAGGCAGATTCTTAACCACTGCGCCACAAGGGAAGTCCTGTTTTTTTAATCTTTTATCATCATCAATTAATATATATTAAGCATCCACAAGATTCTTGACATTTTAACACAGGAGAGGACAGTTGCTGGCCTCATGGAATTCGTAATCAAGTTCAAAAAAGGCAAAGGCAAGCAAACACTGACACATGGTTATAAAACCTGATTCCATTATCAGCCAATCAAAAATCTTTTTAGAATGTGAAACAATTGATACCTCCCAATCCATTTGATAAAGTTTCTTGTCTTTAAAAGCTACTACGTTGTTTGAAGTAGGGTTAAGCCTGCAGATAAAAAGAAAGTGAAAGGTGAAATAACTTGTTGAGAAACAGAAAATTAATGAAACTTTCCAAAGACCTTGTCCCAAAAGCAGCTGTTAAGGCCACTCAGATTTCTTGGTCTGCTCTGCTTTTCCTACCAAAAAATTCCTTTCTTGATCATTGGATCCGCTTTAATTATAGGTAACTTTTTTCTTTTTAAATTCTTTTTTTAAAATTTGAAGTATAGTTGATTTACAATATTGTGTTAGTTTCAAGTGTACAACAAAGTGATTCAGTTATATATATATATATATATTAATTTTTTCAGATTATTTTCCATTATAGGTTATTATAAGATATTGAGTATTATTCCCTGTGTTATACAGGAAATCCTTGTTGCTTATCTATTTTATACATGGTAGTGTGCATCTATTAATCCCATACTCCCAGTTTGTCCCTCCCCCTCTCCCTCTACCCTTTGGTAACCGTGAGTTTGTTTTCTATGTCTGTGAGTCTGTTTCTGTTTTGTATGTAGATTCATCTGTATTATTTTTAGATTCCATATATAAGTGATATCTTATAGTATTTGTCTTTGATTTATTTCACTCAGCATAATACTCTCTAGGTCCATCCATGTTGCTGCAAATGGCAATATTTCCTTCTTTTTTATGGCTGAGTAATAATATTCCATTGTATATATATATACCACATCTCTAAGCCAATCATCTGTTGATGGGCACTTGGATTGTTTCCATGTCTTGGCTTTTGTAAATAGTGCTGCTATGAACATTGGGGTGCGTGTATCTTTTTGAATTAGAGTTTTTGGTTTTTTACTGATATATACCCAGGAGTGGAATTGCTGGATCACATAGTAGTTCTATTTTTAGTTTTTTAAGGAACCTCCATACTGTTTTCCATAGTGGCTGCATCAACTTACGTTCTCACCAACAGTGTACGAGGATTCCCTTTTCTCCACACCTTCTCCAGCATTTATTATTTGTAGACTTTTTGATGACAGCCATCCTGACTGGTGTGAGGTGTTATCTCATTGTGGTTTTGATTTGCATTTCTCTAATAATTAGTGATGTTGAGCATCTTTTTTTGTGCCTATTGGCCATCTGTATGTCTTCTTTGGAAAAATGTCTATTTAGGTGTTCTGCCCATGTTTTTGATTGGGTTTTTTGTTTTTTGGATATTGAGTTGTATGAGTTGTTTTTATATTTTGGATATTAACTCCTTGTCAGTTGCATTGTTTGAAAATATTTTCTCCCATTCAGTAGGTTGTCTTTTTGTTTTGTTGATGGTTTCCATTGCTGTGCATAAGCTTTTAAGTTTGATTAGGTCCCATTTGTTTATTTTTGCTTATATTTCTTTTGCCTTGGGAGACCGATCTGAGAATATATTACTACGATTTATGTCAAAGAATGTTTCGCCTATGTTTTTTTCTAGGAGTTTTATGGTGTCATGTTTTACATGTAGGTTTTTAAACCATTTTGAGTTTATTTTTGTATACGGTGTGAGGGAGTTTTCTAATGTCATTGATTTATATGTGGCTGTCCAGCTTTCCCAACATCACTTGTTGAAGAGACTGTCTTTTCTCCATTGTATATTCTTGCCTCTTTTGTCATAGATTAATTGACCTTAGGTGCGTGGGTTATAGGTAGCTTTTAAATTTTAACTTAGTTTTTGCTGAGTTAGGGGCTGAGCGACATGGACAGAAGGGAAGAGACGGTTTCCTGCACTTCGAAGTAATAGGCCTTCATCATACCTCACTTGTGGCTCCACACTTTTAAAGCCCTTTCAGGAAAGGGACAAAGGGAAGGCAATTCTGTTGGGGGCCTTGGTGCTGTTGGTGCTGGTGCAAAAGAAAATGAATTGCATCTTACAATTTACTGAGAGGTAACCAACACACATTTGATATCAAGAGTGGCAGCTACTGCCACTGTGATCTGTATTTCAAAGAAATGTCTCATTTTAGTTTTAGTCAACTAAGCTACTGAAAGATAAATAGATCCTAAACTTTCAAAATGTACTTTGTCTTATTTCCTAAATTTTTTTTTGCTACTAAATTTTGGGGGAGGATGACTCAGAAAAATGGTCATTAATCTGCTAACTAGTTAAGTGCTCAGTTACCAGGAAAATACTACCATCTGTCTTAGTTTCTTTTACAACAGTGCACTCCTATTTTCCATGAAATGTTTTTATATTAAACAATAAAACTTTCATAATTTTAAGGCCTAATCAAAAACTAATAATGCAGTAATTCCCACATAGATTGTTTTCCCACAATACCAAACCTTGGAGAAATGCCTAAGGAATTTCATTTGGATTTCTTATCTCCATGTGAAAATACAGCTGTATTACACTACTTTGATGTTATGTTATGTGGCTTTACTTTATTGAGAAGAATGTAGAATAGATGAGAGATCGATAGATGATGACATCTTTGTCTGATTTTATGTTGAAGAAAATTAGAGATAGTTAGTAGATCTGTTTTTATTCTGGAATATCCTGGTGGACATTCCAACTGAATGGTAAACAAGTGCCAATTCAAGTTTTTGGAAACTGATGCAATATTATCCTATACATATTTTTAAAAGAAAGTGAAGGTAGTGAATGGCTCTAATTGTTGAAGAAAATGCTATTTTGTTCTTTAGTTGAATATGATCAATAACTAGCCTAAAGGGAAATATTTTGCTTTCCAAACACCCATCCCATTACTCCATTCATCGTGGTACTCAGTCAGAAGTGTATTACCAGAAGAGTTTTTAAAATTACCACAACTCATTCATATATTCATTCACTAAACAATTATTGAACACCTACTATGTGTCAGACAGTAAAGCCCTCTGAGGAGGAAATGCTATGTAAATAAAAATAATACATTAACAATGCAAGTGTTAATATTATTTATCTTTCAAGATGCAGCTCAAATTCAGTTTGCTACTCCTTTCTCTGTGTTCTGTACCTTACAAATATTTTGTCGATGTTTGAGTACCTATCTACTGAGCTCTTTGAAAAGGTAGAGACCTTGGTTTATTCATTTTTGTATTCCACAGAACCTAACATAAGATTTGGTACAGATCAAACAGGTGGTCAGAAAACGATAGTTGAAATGAAGGAATTAACATAGTGTTGCATCATTTAGTATTCAGTTAAGAAGATAGTACTTGTCCAAAAACTGAATTTATTTCTTCAAAGTAGATATTATAATGCAGTTGTTATCGTGTTATCCTAGAACTTGGATTATCATAAATCATAATGAGTCGATACATTGTTTGATTATATTTATTCTGATTATAGTTCAAGGTGGTTTATCATCTAACAGGCTATTAAATAGATCAGTTTCAAACTTTCAAAAGAAATGAAACCCGTCTAGTCTCTCAAAGTTTTTACTCCCTAGAAGCTTACACGGAACATAGATGAAAGCGACTAGCTTCCCTCGCATCCCAACCGTTTGTGACCGCATTACCCCATCTTTCCCTTTCCTTTTTCCCACCCTTTCGCCCTCCGGAAGGGGCCGAGCTCTCCCGGTACTTCCCAGTCTTCCTCCGCCCCCTGCGGAAGGAGCCGAAGGCGGAGTGGGGCGCCGAAGCCGGGCGGCCTAGCGCTCGGGCCCCTCCGGAAAGAGCCGAACCGCACTCGGAAGAGGAGGGCGCCTTTGCCTTCGGCGCCTCGCCCCCGCGCGGTGCCCTCTGTCGGCGGCTTGGGGCAGCTGTGGCAGCGGTGGCGGCGGGAGGCGGTAGCCGCGTCGACGTCGACCAAGACTGGAGCGACGTTTAAAGAAGGAGCCGAGTCGCCGTGGAGTCTGGCTTCTGGTTGTTGGAGGACTCCCACCCTTCCGCGCGGCCCGACGACGAGAAGCTGCGGCGCCGGGAAGCAGGTGAGGAGCCGGCCGCGACCCGGGAGGGGGCGAGGGATCACGCCTGCTTCCTCCGTCCCTGGGCCGCGCCTGCCTTCGCTTTCTCCTCACTTGAACCAGGAAGCGGCGGAGACGGAGTCTCCGCTCCTCCGGCCCTTTCTTTGTGTGGGCCCGGGAGCGAAGGAGGGGACGAACCAGGAGGGCCGCGGCGCGGTCCCCTCCGCCGTCAGGGGCCGAGGGGCTGCCGGCGCCCGGGGTAGGCCCGGAGCGTGGGGAGCCCACCGCGGAGAACAGCTCGGCGTTTTCCTCGCCCCTCTGCCTGCCTTTTTGCGCCTCTTTTTCCCCTCCTAGCCCTTACTTTGATTTAGAGCTTTTCGGCCTGGCCCATCCTCCCCTTCCGTCCCCTTCCCAGGGCATAACAATGCCGCCTGCTTGGCCTCATCCCCTCCCAACACCCCACCCTCCGGTTCGCCACCTTCTACTTTCCTCGGCTCGCCTCGCCTTACTACCCCCGCCCTGACTGTGCTGGCTGGACCTCCATCTGTATTTGCGAGAAGCTGCTTTTCCGCGTGAATCGGGGTTAAAAACCTCGGTTGCAGCCGGCCGGGTGCGAATGGGAAGAGGGGGTGGAGGGAGGAAGATGGGGATCAGCTGCCGCAGGGAGCCGCGTGTCGGTTGTTTCAGTCTCGCGGGTGGTGTTTCTCTTTCCCACCTTCACCTGCCCTCGGTCAAGGATTTGTCTCACAGGAATGAGGAACGGCTTTTCCACAGTCGGGTCGCAAATCTTGGTTGGGGTGGGTTCAGACCGATTTGTGCTGTTCCTGTGTCCACCTTAACAGGGAAGAGGAGGAAACCTAAACAGCAAAATGAAACCAAGTCCCGGTTTCACCTGGACACGTACATTTAAATCATTCCCCCATTGGGAACACCCATTTGCAAACGACAAAAATAGTGGGACCGTATTCAGAAAACCTGTCTACCCACTGAAAAGGGACTTGTGTCGAAATCCCCATATTTCGGAAGCCCAGGTTGCCGGCTCGCTGTCCAAAGGTCACTCTTTCTGATGAATGCCTTTATGGTAACCTGGAATTCCTTGGTACCGTTAACAAGCAATGCCTTATAACATGATGTTTTAAATCCTTGATATCTAGACTTTTCTCCTATTTTTTGTTTTTAAGCTATTATTTTGAAAAATGTAGAAGATATTTGAGACGCTCTGTCTTCCACGTGTATATAACTTAAGAACTGTGACAGTGGTACTATTTTGGTAACTCTAAAGAGAAAGAATATTAGCAATAAAAAGTGTTTCTTTACCAAAAGTACTTATCAACTAATTTTTCCCCCGCTTGTCTATTTTATTTTATTTTATTATTTTTTAACATCTTTATTGGAGTATAATTGCTTTTCAATGGTGTGTTAGTTTCTGCTTTATAACAAAGTGAATCAGTTATACATATACATATATCCCCACCTCTCTTCCCTCTTGCGTCTCCCTCCCTCCCTATCCCACCCCTCTAGGTGGTCACAAAGCACCGAGCTGATCTCCCTGTGCTGTGTGGCTGCTTCCCACTAGCTAGCTATTTTACATTTGGTAGTGTGTATATGTCCATGCCACTCTCTCACTTCATCCCAGCTTAACCTTCCCTCTCCCCGTGTCCTCAAGTCCATTCTCTACATCTGCGTCTTTATTCCTGTCCTGCCCCTAGGTTCATCAGAACCATTTTTTTTTTAGATTCCATATATATGTGTTAGCATACGGTGTTTGTTTTTCCCGTTCTGACTTACTTCACTCTGTATGACAGACTCTAGGTCCATCCACCTCACTACAAATAACTCAATTTGTTTCTTTTTATGGCTGAGTAATATTCCATTGTATATATGTGCCACATCTTCTTAATCCATTCATCTGTCGATGGACACTTAGGTTGCTTCCATGTCCTGGCTATTGTAAATAGAGCTGCAATGAACATTGTGGTACATGACCCTTTTTGAATTACGGTTTTCTCAGGTCAACTAATTTTTAATTATATATACATGTATTTATTTATTTATTTATTTATTTAAATTCCATGTCATTGTTACTGGATATATCTTCTGTAAAGTGCCAAAAATTGTTTTGGGGGTGGTACACAGCAATACTATTTATTGACAGTCCCCCTCCCCTTTTTTCTAGAGTGATGTCTGCTCTGTTCCAGTAAGTTTATATGTTCATTTTCACTAGTTCATTTGGTGTGAAGAAAGTTCTCATATCAATGGTCATAATTCTATTTTTTTTTTTTTTTGCGGTATGCGGGCCTCCCACTGTTGTGGCCTCTCCCATTGTGGAGCACAGGCTCCGGACACGCAGGCTCAGCAGCCATGGCTCACGGGCCCAGCCTCTCTGCAGCATGTGGGATCTTCCCGGACTGGGGCACGAACCCATGTCCCCTGCATCAGCAGGTGGACTCTCAACCACTGCACCACCAGGGAAGCCCCTATGCTCATAATTCTTTACCAACAAAATTAAATGTTTCGTGTTTTCATGCAAATGAGCTTTAAGAAATGGTAAACTTTTCTTTTCCTTTGTTTTATTTTTTCACAACAGCATCTGTTAACTTCATTTGGCACTCTGTTTAACATTCCGCCTCTGGAGATTGTAAGGGTAGGCAGGTGAGGGGAAGTGGCAAGGGGAAGAAGAAAGAGGAGAGGGTAAGAAAGGTGTTTCATAGTTTATCCAGATGAGGCATCCCAATCAAAATAAGAATAGAAAAATAATAGAGGTAATAATTGCCAGTGTTTATAAATTCTGATTTAGTCACTGGCTACAGGGATAGCTGTTGAATATGTTCTTAAAGATAAGTTAAAATGTAGGAAGACTACATATTTTGGACTCAGTGTTGCACACACCAAGCTTTCTGACATTCAAAACATTCATTTACAGGTGAAATAACTTTTGTGTGTTCATGATGAAGATTTTTCTTAAAGTTTTAAGACAGTTAAAAATTAACTCTTAACTCTTCTTGAGGAGAAAATCCAAAATTGGAACTAAGAAAATTAATTTTAGTCTTTAAAACTAGCTTAGTGGTGATGCATGTATCTAAGATTCAAAGGAAGAGATTAATGTTCATATCTGTAGATCAATTTAAAACTTGCTTGTCTCTTCTCAGGGGAAAGTCATGAGATTTGACATGTGGTCCAAAAACCAGCCTGTAAGAATAATTTATATAAAAACCAAAAAGTTATATCAAACTTTGGGTAAAACTCCAATAAACTAGTTAATGATGCTGTAGCTGAAATTCTGAATGATGAAGTGCTTTTGTCTTTCTTTCCTAATCTCCCATCCTCCCCCTCCCTTTCTCTTACAGGCATGGAGAGTAGAAAACTGATTTCTGCTACAGACATTCAATACTCTGGCAGTCTGCTTAACTCCCTGAATGAGCAACGTGGCCATGGACTCTTCTGTGATGTTACTGTTATTGTGGAAGACCGAAAATTCCGAGCCCACAGGAACATCCTTTCAGCTTCTAGTACTTACTTCCATCAGCTCTTCTCAGTTGCTGGGCAAGTTGTTGAACTAAGCTTTATAAGAGCAGAGATTTTTGCAGAAATTCTCAATTATATCTATAGTTCTAAAATTGTTCGTGTTAGATCAGATTTACTTGATGAGTTAATTAAATCAGGGCAGTTATTAGGAGTTAAATTTATAGCAGAGCTTGGTGTCCCGTTGTCACAGGTTAAAAGCATCTCAGGTACAGCTCAGGATGGTAATGCAGAAACCTTACCTCCTGGTTCTAGTGACAAGAACCTTGAAATACAAAAATCAAAAGATGAAGCCCAAGAAAATGGGGCCACTATAATGCCAATTATAACAGAGTCTTTTTCCTTATCTGCTGAAGATTATGAGATGAAAAAGATCATTGTTACCGATTCAGATGATGACGACGATGACGTCATTTTCTGCTCTGAGATTCTGCCTGCAAAGGAGACTTTGCCAAGTACCAATACAGTGGCAGAGGTCCAGCCTAACCCAGGCTCTGTTGCTATTTCAGATGTTGCACCTTGTGCGAGCAATAGCTCTCCCCCTTTAACAAATATCACACCTACTCAGAAACTTCCTACTTCTGTGAATCAGGCAACTCTGAACCAAACACAAGGAAGTGAAAAATTGTTGGTATCTTCGGCCCCAACACATCTGACTCCCAACATCATTTTATTAAATCAGACATCACTTACTACACCACCAAATGTCAGTTCTTCACTTCCAAATCATATGTCTCCTTCAATCAATGTACTTGTGCAGAATCAGCAGCCACCAAACAGTGCTGTTTTAACAGGAAACAAGGCCAATGAAGAGGAGGAGGAGGAAATTATAGATGATGATGATGACACTATTAGCTCCAGTCCAGACTCGGCGGTCAGTAATACATCTTTGGTCCCACAGGCTGAGATCCCCCCAAATACCGCTTTTGATGGATCGTTGATACAGAAGATGCAGATTCCTACACTTCTGCAAGAGCCACTTTCTAATTCTTTAAAAATTTCAGATATAATTACTAGAAACACTAATGATCCAGGTTTAGGATCAAAACATCTAATGGAGGGTCAGAAGATTATTACTTTAGATACAGCTACTGAAATTGAAGGCTTGTCGACGGGTTGCAAGGTTTATGCAAATATTGGTGAAGATACTTATGATATAGTGATCCCTGTCAAAGATGACCCTGACGAAGGGGAGGCCAGACTTGAGAATGAGATACCAAAAACATCTAGCAGTGAGACGGCAAATAAACGTATGAAGGTAAAACATGATGATCACTATGAGTTAATAGTAGATGGAAGGGTCTATTATATCTGTATTGTATGCAAAAGGTCATATGTCTGTCTGACAAGCTTGCGGAGACATTTTAACATTCATTCTTGGGAGAAGAAGTATCCTTGCCGTTACTGTGAGAAGGTATTTCCTCTTGCAGAATATCGCACAAAGCATGAAATTCATCACACAGGGGAGAGAAGGTATCAGTGTTTGGCCTGTGGCAAGTCTTTCATCAACTATCAGTTTATGTCTTCACACATAAAGTCAGTTCATAGTCAAGATCCTTCTGGAGACTCAAAGCTTTATCGTTTACATCCATGCAGGTCTTTACAGATCAGACAATATGCATACCTTTCTGATAAGTCAGGCACCATGCCTGTCATGAAGGATGATGGTATTGGGTATAAGGTTGATGCTGGGAAAGAACCTCCAGTAGGGACCACATCTACTCCTCAGAACAAGCCAATGACCTGGGAAGATATTTTTATTCAGCAGGAAAATGATTCAATTTTTAAACAGAATGTAACAGATGGCAGTACTGAGTTTGAATTTATAATACCAGAATCTTATTGAACTCCTTTGAGATATCAGAAAGTTTTGGTTTGGATTAAGGGTCAGGGCTTTCAGAAGACCTGTAAAACAAAGGTGAAAACAAGTTGATTTGATCTGCCATGTCATCTGAAGGTAGTCTAGTTGGATTATTTGTTGATAATTTTTTAGAAGCAAATTATTCTGAAAGTTTGAATAGAGATTGAGAAGTTTTTCCCCCCAAGTATCCATTTTTATAGTTAGCTTTCAGCACATTTAAAAGAGGCAAAAAGAAAAAAAAAGCTTGGAGAGATAGTTTCCTGAATAGAATTTGAAGCAGTCTGAATGTTCTTTGAAAATAACTGGAGTTATTAGCATACCCTAGTATATCTTGCAACTTTCCCCTTCCGTGTTAGCACTTTACTGATGAATTCTCAATTTTCTTATTATTGAAACTATAAATGTGTCGTGTCTTGTATATGGCATAAAAAGTAAACAAGAACTTCTAAAGTTGTCCTGGAAATTTTCAGAATAAGTCTCTGCTTGGTTGTGTATTCTGCTAACCCAAATGGATAGCAACCTCCTGCCCCTCATGAAAATGGCCGTGCAGACAAATCTCTCATTTGAACAATGAAGTAGTTTTAGCTAATTAGAATTAAACCTTGCTTTTATTGCCATAGTCTGGAAAAGACCTGTGGCTGGACTACTGTATATATACCTTTGCAATGTGGTTTCCGTGGGCAAAAATACTAAAGGAAAACAAATCTCTGTAGTGCAGACAGGAAGAGATGGAATGTTCTGTCTCATTTGTTTTGAATTCTGCACTCTTATATGATAGCGACAGGGAATGGAAGTAAATGGAGATTTCCTTTTTGCTTGTTATGGTTAAAAATATTCCCATGACATTTTTCAAATTTTGAATCTGAAAGCCACCAAATTAATCTTTATGTACAAATCTTTATAAATGACAAATTTCATAAATGAGACGCCTATATATTTTGGGCGGGAGGCTACTGGCATATATTTTTAAATGTTGATATTACTTAGAATCTCTAATAGGAAGTTTTTATTTGACATAGTTGAATCAGTGATCTAGTATTTTCCTTTCAGCAAGACCTTTTAGGTTTTTACTCCTAAAATAAGTTCCATTCCATCTGCAAATTGCTGCAGTATTATAGCATTCAGAAGCTATACGTGGAAGTTAAATAGGCTTGTTGATTCCCATTTATCTTGAGAACAATAAATACCACCTTTCTCCCTTTTAAAATGACACATATTTAAACACTTAGAAAATAAAGTAAAAACTTATTGAAGTGCTAGTACTAAAAGGGAAGCAGGTTGGTACAAATATATAGCCTAGCATTTATAACAGGATTGACTTGTCGAACTTCTGTAAATGAATTTTTGCAAAGGAAAAAAATTAATAGATACTGAAAAAGATTGTTGTGCATAGTTATTAGTCATTTGTAACCTTGCTTAAGTATTTCTTAATTCAACATAGATATTTTCTTTCTCCTTAACCACGTACTTTTGAAAATAGTCTATTTCTTGACTTTGAACTTAAAGCTTTAATCATAATTTCTCATGTATACGTCATTCTTCTGACAGTAATCTAGACTTGAATATAATGGTTTCAGTGTTTCTTAAGATGGTAGCTGAGGGTATCAGGCATCAGCATTTGCAGTAATATGAGAAGAAAGAAAAATAATATACTCCTTTGCTTTACCAAGGATTAGAATGATGTGCATCTTTCTGTTTTCTGTTCTGTGAGTTGAGACCTTAAGACCATTTTGTAAACTAATCCTTGGAAATTTTTAAATTACCTTACAACTTAAAGAGTCTGATCTCTGGAATTGCAATATCTGTTTCCTTTCTTTGTAGGTACTGATAACATTACTCTTTGACTATAGGGTACACTCTGAAATATTTTCAGTGGAAATTTGTTTGTTTCATTAATGCTGTTTACCAGTTAGACATAATTCTTCTACAAGTGTGAATGATACTGATACCAGCAGAGCTTCCAGTCCTTTCAGACTAAACTGCTAGGTAAATTAGTTTGTCATAATAAAACTTGGTGGTTTCTACAAGGCCTTTATGACAAACCAGGAGTTAATTCTATAATGGAAAACTATCCATTCTTAATTATCTGGATATAATTATTTGCTGCTGCTGTGCTCTATGTAAATTCTGAGGATGAATTTTCAACTTTGCCTACTGAAGGTATCTTCTAGAGGTTTTTGGGAGGAGGAAAACTGGAAAAATCACTTTAAATTGTATTTTTGCCAGAAGACTCTTACTTGCATGTATGTCAGGGTCTTCTGTTTTTCTACAAGTCTCTCTATCCAAAGTTAAGAATTCATGTGGAATACTCCTTTGGGATTAAAACCATTCACCCCCAGTATTTATGGGGTTGGAAATCTGTGGCAAGAGGCTGTTCAAAGCTTGTCATGGGGTGTTCCTATTTTATACTTAGTTTTCTGGCAATTGAACTTCCTTTTTTTTCCTTTCAAGTTGGCTTCAAATTTGCTCCTATGCTAAATTACCTATAAATATTCTGGATAGGAACTTTGAAATAGCAGTTTGTTAAAAGAGATGACAAAATGAAAGTGCTCAAACTAAGCAAAGATTTTTAAATGTTGTAGCAATCTTGCAAGATTCACTTTAGAATAAATCTTAAATGATTATCATTTTGGTGGTAATGATCCCCCCCACACAACCACTATGAGGAATTGATGCTGGGTTTTTCCCGTTGTACCAAAAAGATAAAACAAATGGTAAAAATGATGAAGGTATTTTGTATTGTCAAGGCGTGCGTATTCTAAAGAATTAAATACTAATTCAGCAGCACTGGCTTTCTCATCTCTGTCAATCATATGAAGCCTTGTTCATTTCCATCCAATACTGTAATGTTCATACTTGTTCACTCTTCTCTGTCATGACTTTAAGTTCTACTTTTCATTAACCGTTACCTGATATTAGTTCGTAGAGCTTCTTATGGCAAAAATAAAATGTTTTAATTCTGATTTTTGAGTGCATTTTTTACAAGATGTTCTTTCAGAAATTATACATCTTATGTTCTGTTGTTTTTCAGTTTTTGTAGCAGGAGACTGGAACTGTATTTCTGATGACAGCATAACAGAATTTTCCGTTAGGTTTTATATGTTGGTTAATCGCATGCCCACTGTATCTTGAACCATAATAGTCAAAAGTGAGTCAGCTGCTGTCAGTTGCTTTAGAGTGTTTGTGATACTTCTGTTGATTCCATGAAGACACGTGTAAATTGATAAGGAAGAGGATAGTTTTATTAATTTGAAACATCACAAAAGCAGTCTGGGTTTCCAACATGGCAGTGATACAGATTTTAAGCAACATCCAGTTATACAGGTTCTGGATTAATATTTTAATGTTTCATGCCCAGTTCAATACTTTAAAGCAGAATTAGGAATAAAGCGGTAAATATTACAAAATGCAGTCAAGGTACATTTTGGAAATACAAATTCCTTCATTACAGCAAATGTTTTTGCAAAAGAGTAAAGCAGCAAATATTAACTTTTCTAAGATAACATGCACTTTTTATAGTTCAATGTGATAAAAAAAAGCTGCTCAAATTAAGTGTTACAAAATCTATACTGTTTCAAGTTACTTTGTAAAGTAAGAAAAATACATAGAAATGAGTCATAGAATCTTAACACTTTAAGAAATGTGATAAATGTAGGATATACTATGTAATGGTGCCTTTAAAAAAATTAAATACCCATACACGTTCACTAAAGCCAAATGTAAAGTGTAAACAGCAAGAAATTTCATTGAGTATTACAAGTTGATATTTGTATAGTAAGTCAATTGGTTATTAGTCCCTTTTTGAAATCCAATAGAATTTTAATATGCTCAGAACTGTAGAAAATAATAGTAACTTTATATAACGCAAAAGGATTATAGTTGTTCAGATTTGAAATCCAGATGAGACATCAGTCGTGATGCCGAAAGTTAAACTGAATGTTTTGCAAACATTTACTGTGAACAATGAGCACACTGGTTGTACCTTGGTAACTCTTGATGGCTGGGTGTCTACAAGGTAGATGGGAGCACCAGCATTTGCCTGCTACCTCTAATCCATGAAGTTGGGAGGTAGCGAAATTGGCTGGAAATTTTTCCTGTATGTGTTCTGTGTTTGCAGAACTGTCTAATTAGGTACCCTCCTGTAGCCCTGTATTTTTATGTTGTACAAGTGTAGGATTATCAATCTTCCTTTAAATCAATCGATTCTCAGGTTAACATAAGATCACAATGAAAGTGTTCATTCTGAAGTGAAGGCATGGTGCCGAAGTGTTAAATTCATCAGATTGAGGTTTAAAGCTATGTATAATTAAAAGAACTGTACAAATACCTACCACAATGTGCCAGATGGATTTTAAATCTACGGTAACACTTAAGAATTTGTCAAGTTGGCTACAGTTGAGGTATTGCAGACAAAGCGGCATTGTAACACTTTCATAATCTTGAACGCTGTCATGATTGGTCTCAACAGAAAAAAGGACCAATAAGAGCAGTGGCATTAAAATACAGATGATTCTTTTGGGGTGGGGTGCAGGATACGTGCGGGTTGCTGGGATTGAAGCACAATATTTGAAGATATACAGTCACAAAGATTAGTAACAATCATAACACGACCCAAGAACCTAATCTAGCATTTTTGAACTCAATTTTAACCGTAAGATTTGTATCTCCTGCAGCAAATGCAACATGTAGTAGAACCGCTGTCTCCTAAGTTACCCAATGTATAACTGAGATCCACTTAAAACATCTCACATGTTGTTCTGTGTATTTCAGTGCTTCTTGAACAATCAATCCTGATCCCCACTACTCAAAGGACTATTGCACTTTTCCCTTTGGGAGGTACCAATCACAAAAGCTAAGCTGAATGATCACAATAGCCATTTTTACAATACAGAGAAGAAAGGAGTAAGAGACAAGGGCAGCTTTTTTCAGCATCCAGACACAAGCAAACAAAATCTTAGAACTCTCTGCATTGGAACTACCGTGTAGCCCCATCATCTGGGAAATTTTCCTTAGGGACTGACTTTAGTGGTAGGGAAAGACAGGGCCTATAAGCCAGGCGCTTCAACCAAGGTGCTAGGGTGGCGATCTGCCAACGGCCGGAGGACAACACTCCATTTACACAAAGTGAAGCAGATGGCAACCACACTTCTGCTGCACACAGAGGCGGGGCCATAGGGTAATGCAGGTCCAAACAAGACAAGCTGCTTGCTGGGTTGGCTCTCCAGCCTTGCGCTGCCCTTCTTAGAAGTGCTGGGCTCAGTCTAGCCACCCCTGCTCTGCACTGATAACAAATCAGCTTCTTCCCTATCTTTCCTTAGCCTGGCAGGCCACTGCAAAACTTTATGCATAAGAATCGCACTTTAAAGTTTGTACCCTACACACTTCCACTAAAGCAGAAATACAAAAGCCACAATAATCTCAATAGCCAGCAGACATTCCTCTTTAGGGGCTGTAAGGGGGTGGCTTTTCAAAAGGCGGATAGTAGGGTGGAGAGTATCGGGGTGGAGCACTCGAGGACCACATGTAGCTGGGCGAAGGAGAGGCAGACTGGGGCTCGTCAGAAAGTCCAGAGGGAGGGGAGGATGGAAAGACAGTGGAATGCTGTGTAATCAAAATAGAACAACATCAGTTTAGGCAGTGAGGTTGCGATTCTCCAATGTCAGTCATTATTTTAAAATGAATACGGACCCAGTGTGTTTCTGTTTGGAACAACCAAGAGTTGCTAAACCTCGCAGGGCTAATGAGGGGCATGAAACTGAGCTGGTCCCACCTTCTCTCAGTCACTCAGGCTGCAGAGCTCATGCAGAGAGGCCTTGGAATCCTCCCCCACCCCTCCCTTTGGACCCCTCATTCAGTCAGTTACCGAACCCTGTTGTTCCTACTTCTGTGTCGTCTCTGGAATCCATCACTCCCTTTACCAGTTTATAACTCAAGCCTCCAACAACTACCCCCTAAGCCATGGCAACAGCATCCCAACTAGTCTTCTAAAAGGTAGTTTGGGCCTTAAGAATATTTGAGGTTAAGCCATTAATACCTGGGAAAGTCTTTGCTACAAAAATATGTCATCACAGAGCCCATCTCACAGAACAAAACAAAACCAAAAAACTAAGGTCAGAGAGGTTAAATGGTTTTCTTGGATCTGGGGTCTTCTAACTCAAAGTCCAACAATTTCTATTTCATCTTAACTGTGGCCCACCACCCCAAAGTGCAGGGTATGTTGGAGGGCAAAGAGGAACAAAGGCGTGGAGGTGAGAATCACAAAGAGTGAGGAGTGATCTACCTGGTTGCAGGGACACTGAGGACTCTTACTTTGTGTTGTCTAACTTTTGTAGTCTTTGGGAAGGGAGCAAGATATGGGTTAAAAAAAATACCCAGTGAATTGGCGTGTTAGGAGTCATCTGCCACTTCTCTTTCCCTGGTCCATGTATACCCTTGACCCTAATGATTTTCCTGCTCAAGGAGAGTTGGCCTGTTTTGTTCACTGCTCTCTCTCCCAGAACTCACAACAGTGCTTGACAAGTAGGAGGTACTCTAACTTCAGGAGCATAGAAGATGAACTTGGCATGTTTTTTTCAAAAATAGAATCTATTTTCAAAGACTACGGTCACATCTTGTGGGTACCGTTGCCTTGCTCCAGTGGTGGAGCATGGCTGAGGCCTGAAGGCTGGAGGGGTCTATAGGGGTGGCAAGAGGCAGGAGGCCAGTTTTAGGCTCTCAGGAAGAGCAAACGTAAGCCAACGAACGGGGCTGTAGAACTGCAATTTTCTGTTGTGCCTTAGCTCTAGGAGGAACTGCTATATTAAAAAAAAAAACACCTACATCAAAAAATTTCTCAAGAGTTCAAGTGCTGTCTGGGGAGGTCAATGCCTTTTCTTTGTTCTGCTGGCTGGAGTCTTAAGTAGATCATGTCATTTTCAGGCCTAGAGCAATCTAGAGTTAGCCTTGCCATGAGGTATCTGGAGCCTGAGACCAGTTGGCTGATTGTCCTTATCACCAGTCCTGACCTCTGCACTCCTTAGGAAGGGTTGTCCTGCTTTCTAGGTCTTGCTTGAGACACTGAAATCTCCATCTCCCCCCGACATAATGTCAGGACTGAGAAGAGGCCGTAGCGGCCAACATCCCCTCCTTCCCCATCACATCCATCCTTTCGATCTGAGAGAAGGAATGACAAGGTCATAGAAAGCCTTTAAAGACAAAAGAACTTGAGGCAGTGGACTCGAGACAAGCCAGATTCCTTCCAAAAGTCTCAAAATTTCTCCTCCCTCCAGGAGGAGATATGCTTTCTAAGACACTGGAATCGTGATTTCCTAGTTTTCCACTCCGCACTGCACAACTCTCTCCTCTCTCTCCCTCCTCTTCTGTTGCTTTCCTCAACTAAGAACGCTGTCCTCTTAAACCAGAGAGGAGAGCAAAAACCCACCAGGGACAAGATCTCTGTGGCCGGGGACGTGCCACTCTGCCCTTCTAAATCCCGTTCCAGGACAGTGAGAGCCAGGAGGCCAGTTCTCTGTGGCCCAGCCACAGAAGGGAGGGGCAAGTTTCTGAAGGTGGAGCTAAAGGCCGTTCTGTCCTGAGAGGCAGTAAAAGGCTGCCGTGGGTAGCAGCTGCCGTGGGTGGCAGTTGTACACTTTGATAATAAGAGGGGGTGGTACAACGGCCTTGGGTTTTCACTTCTCAGTTTCATGTTTGGGAAAGTATTAAGGGGGAAGGGGGTGGGATGCTTCTCACTTCCCTTTGAGGATGCTGGGAGTCATAGGGATAAACTCGAAGGGCTCCTGGCAGAGCTAGGGAGCTAACTGGCTGCAGTCCACACACACCCTTGGGATTTGTTGCGGGCAGGGCGGGGTGGGGGGGTCGCCCACCGTACCAGTGCATAGTTTCCTAGCAACAGGCAGGCACCTTGGGAAAGATCTGGCTTTGTTGCAGCTGGGGAGCTGGCCCGGTGCATTTTGGTTCCTGCCTAAGAGTCGACTTGACTAGGGACAGGCAGCTCAGAAGAACAGAGCTTTGAATCCTTTCGCACCACAAAGCATGAAAAGCATGAAAAGCATCTAAATAGCCTACTGCTGGGCCTGGTCAGCTCGAGCTTCCCGAGCTGCTGCTTAGAAGCTCGGGTGGCCTAGGGCGGTGGAGCTACAGAGGAGGGAGCGGGCTCTCTCTCCCGCCTTAGCCTGCCCCTCCCTGCCCCACGCAGACCCACACTCCGCAAGACCCTTGTGCATTTCTGTCACGTGTGCGTCTCTCTTCAGAAGCACTGGGAGGCAGTGACTCCAAAAAGAGCCCCGGAACTGGCCGGGTGATAAAGGGTACCAGCAAAAGATGCTGTGTCCCAAGGGTGAAATCCAGGGTCTCTTGGTTCTTTGCATTCCCCCTCTGTTTCTGACCCAGAAAGCAAAGCCAGGGGAGACGGAGAGAAGAGTGGAGAAAAGGAAGAGGAAGAAAAAGGGAGGGATCAGAAACAAGAGAAAGGAGGAGAGGCAAGGAGAACCTCAGCAGGAGAGGGGAAATAAAAAGCTGAGTGGCGGCAGCAGCGGCGGCCTCCTAAGGCTCTCAGCAACCTGCGCCATCTACCGCCTCCCCCCGGACTAGCGCGACCCTCTCATTCAAGGGGCCCGATTTATAATGGGTCCTGTTCAGTGGCTACGACGAAACCTAGCGTACCTTCATGTGATTTAATAAAGAGCATAAACAGAGGTGCTCGCATTTTGCAGAGGCTTTTGTTTTAAGCTAAACTTGGCGATTCACCAAATGGCTAGAGTGAAATAGGGGGTCTGGCCCAGCAGGCCAGACTGGGGAGTATGGCTGGAAGCTTTAAGGGATTTACCCCAAAGCTACACTGGGTTGAATTTCCCAGCAGAAGTAGAAACGGATGCTTTATACCCTACAGGATATGGACTACTTGGCCATGGGGAAATGAGTGCAAGGGGCAAGAGAAGTGAGCGCTGGGGAGGTGAGCAAGAAGGCACCAGCAGTCTTGGCTCCTAAGCTTGGACTCCTTGGAGTCCAACATTTGCAAGAGTCACAACATCCTCAGGGCCAGCTGACCAGACCCACGTCCTCGCTCCCATCTGGAAGCTTGGAAACCACAAGAAATGTTTTCCAAGCTTCCTGACTGGACAGCTACCCAATAAGAGCATGACTTTGAGGGGTGAAAACAAAACCCTATAAATCTCCTCTTCCTTCTATCAGCCTTGGGATAAAAAGGAAAGAGAAGTCTTCAAAGACAAAGTGACATAAATAGTCCTATTTGGAAATGACCAGAATGGGGAAGTCATTCAGGAAAAAGTCTAGAAAGGTCAGTTTTCCTGCTATGATTTGGGCCCTTTTACAATCTGAGATGAGACTAAGGGAGCTCTGGCTTTTTTTTTTTTTTTGGTAGGTCTGTGCTTCTGGTGGTTTTATTGTCAGAGGTGGTGTGCGTTTTGCTGACTGCTTTCTATTTATCTGGGAACATAACAGATGTTCCTTCATCCTCTTGGCTTTCTTGGGGAAAGACTGGTATTTCCTCCTATGAAACAATAAGGGAATGGAACTTGGTGAACAAAAGAAAGCTCCACTCAAATACTAAACTGAAATACTTTGTAAGCTCTAGAAGGAAACAAATCACTTAAAAACATACACCTTAAAACCCATAAATTTATAAAATCTCCAAAAAGGAAATACAGAAGACGGCTTGAACCTACAGAAAGAACCGGGAGAGGTATAAGAAGTGCCCCAGCAGTCCTTGGAGTGGGGAGCAATTTAATAACATAATAAGAGAAAGTAAAGGGAATTCCCTGGCGGTCCAGTGGTTACGACTCTGCACTTTCACTGCCAAGGGTGCGGGTTCAATCCCTGGTCAGGGAACTAAGATTCCACAAGCTGCATGGCACAGCCAAATGGAAAAAAGAGAGAGAGAGAGTAAAGAGACCCTTTCTGAGTCATGATTAGGAAGCCCATAATTTAAACCAGTAGAATGTGTAAATATCCTAAAATTAACTGGGGAAAAGATCAGTGCTATACTCAGACTTACAGCTTCTCCAAAGAATCCCTCAAGCCAATCTCTGGCATCAGACAGACCTGGATACATATTCTTGTCCTCCACTTACCATCTCTGTGACTGTGGAGAGGTTACTTACTTCCTCCAGGACTCAGTCATCTCAACTTAAAAATGGCAATGACAGGAGTATTTCCCTCAAACGACAAAAATGAGATGATATCTGTAAAGCACTTAGCACAATGCTTGGTACATAGTAGGTTCTCACTGAATAGGAGCTGTCATTAAAAAGCAGAGGCTTCCACAAATCCCTGAAGTGCCTGCTTTGAGCCCACGGTGTAGGTTTCGGTTAGGTGGCTAGATTTGGATCCCTTCTCTGAGTTAGGTACCCTGAGTTAGGTACCCTGTGTCTGGGTTTCCATAGCACTCTGGGTAATAGTCTACTTACTGTTTTGTCCCCACTGCTGTCCCCTAACCAGTCCCCTTCAGGTTCCTAGACTGGTCTCTTAATGCAGGGCCTATGTCTCATTCAATCTCTACATCCATAGCTCCTGGCACAGTTCCTGGCACATGGGAACACAGAGTCAACATTGACTGAACTGAAACCAACAGCCTGGGCCACCACTGGCATTGGCAATCTTGTTTTCATGCCTGGGGTAGTGTTTGAATGAGGACTGATGGACAGAGAGATGGCTCCATCCCCTAAACAGGGGCTTCCTATCTCAGAGTTTGCAGCAGCCATCACCAAGGAGGTTATTGTTACTACTTCAGGGGTTCGTTATAAAGTGAAAAGTCCTAAAATCAATATAGTCAATATAATTTACTTCGATATAAAAAAATGGAAGCAGCCTCTTGGGAGCCATGCATGGCCCCTCTGTCCCAGGATGAGTTTTTATTATGGGCGTCCCCAAAGAATGGTGACCCTCCTGTACTAGGTTCAACATCCCTGTGTTCTTTTAAAGGATTCCTTTGCCTCTGTCACTACTGCAATTATCTATGCCCTTTTAGAACATATTTGTGTTTTCTGGTCTATATTACCTGTTTGGGGAACAAGTTCCCTGAGTTGTCTACCTGTGAATACAGTAGGCTTTAAAACAAGTTCTAACATCTTTTCCCAAGCTTTAATGGATGCCTCCTTGTGCTGGTGCTGTATTTTATGACAGCAAACAAATCCATCTTCACACTATAGATACGTATTCCTATTGCCATATAGAGTCCTAGACCTCCCCGTACAGTATGTAAACCAAACCAAAGTACACTTTATTTAACTAAATAGGGGGTTTTTCAGTTTCAATTATTTTGTTAATCTGAAGTGGAAATTAGGTTGCCCAAGGGCTCTGTTTTTCTAAACTGGCTGGTTAATTGGGACCACCCCCAAACAGTCATGCTTTTATGTCCCCTTGGAGCATTCAGGGCTCTTGGTCAATAGAAGTAAATTCATTATGAGCTTCCCTCCTTTCAAAGGCATTTCCTTGGTCCCCAAATTTTGAATTAACCAGATTCGAGTGTAATCCCATCCTTCTGTGGTCCAGGGTTTAGGGTCACTGTAAATGCCTAAAAGACTGTTTCGTTTGTTTTCCTGAAGTGTCTAGTTCAGTGCTCTGCATACAATGAATTCCTTTTAATTAAGTGCCTTTTGGGTTCTGTTCTTCTGTGCTTAGTCTTAGCTCAAAAGGAAAATGGGAAAGGGCAAACTTGGTAACACTTATTTCTGACCCACGTGATAACAAGGCAAAAAAGGGGAGGAGGGTGTTATAAAAAATATTTGCTCTGTAGAGTCCCAGTTAGGAAGTCTGGAGAAAAAGAAGGGACTTCTTCCTCATTACAGATTTGATTCAAACCCGTGTGTGGCTCAGAATGCCCTTGTCCTACGGAGGAAGGCTCTCCCAGTGGCAGAGAAGTGGAAAAGGCCACTGTTGGACAGGGGTCCGTGGTGACATATTCATGAGTACCTCGGTGTAGGTCAAGGCAACTTGGGACACCTGGATCCTATCTCCTCTCCCCTTTTCTTCCCTCCTTCTGTTTGTTCTCCTCTTGTGTCTTTCCCACCCTCCCCATCTCTCCCATCATTGCCTGCCTATGCAGTCCTTAAGCTAGTCACTGGTACCCACAGGCTGCTAAAGGCCCTCAGGGATAGAGAGCCTGGCTACGTCATATATATTAGGAAGGGTCCATAATTAAGGAGAGAACGAGACAGCATGAGCGAGAGCAAGGATAATGGAGAGTTCTTTTTCTCTCAAAACATACCTGAAAGTCATAAGCAGAATAAGGTGGCAGGTGAGGAGGGCTATGGTAGTAGGTATTATAGGATGCCACTTGAGGACGAGCGTAGTAAGAAACAGTCGGATGGGCATTTTCAACAGAACAGTTCAGTGCTGGGAGAGCTGGGTTCTGCAGAAAAACATAAATTAGAAACAACATAAATGTTCATCACTAGGAGAATGGCTAAATAAACCATGGTACATTCGTACTACAGAATACTATGGAGCTATTGATAAACAATGATGCGCACCTATATTTAGTGACAGGGAAGTTGTCCAGGATATATTGTTAAATTAAAAAAAACAAAAACAAGCTATTGGCAAAACTATGGAGACAATAAAAAGATTAGTGGCTGCCAGGGGTTGGGGTTGTGGAGAGGGATGAATAGGCAGAGCCCAGAGTATTTTTAGGACAGTGAAACTACTGTTTGCCACCATAGTGATGGATACATGTCATTATACATTTGTCCAAACCCATAGAATTACAACAGCAAGAGTGAACCCTGGGGCTTCCCTGGTGGCGCAGTGGTTAAGAATCCACCTGTCAATGCAGGGTACACGGGTTCGAGCCCTGGTCCGGGAAGATGCCACATGCCATGGAGCAACTAAGCCTGCGAGCCACAACTACTGAAGCCCGGGCGCCTAGAGCCCATGCTCCACAACAAGAGAAGCCACCACAATGAGAAGCCCACGCACTGCAATGAAGAGGAGCCCCCGCTTGCCACAACTAGAGAAAGCCCGCGTGCAGCAATGAAGACCCAAGGCAGCCAAAAATAAATAAATAAATAAATTTATAGAAAAAAAAAGAGTGAACTCTAAGGTAAACTATGAACTTTGGGTGATTCTGATGTGGCGATATAGCTTCATCCTTGGTAACAAATGCACCCCTCTGGTGGGGGCTGTGGGTAATGGGGGAGGCCGCGAATGTGTGGGGAAGGGGTACATGGGAAATCTCTCTATCTTCCTCTCAATTTTGCTGTGAACCTAAAACTGCTCTAAAAAAATCATTTTTAAAAGCCACCATGTTACATTAATGTAGCATAATCCCAGTTTATGTAAAAAAATAAAGACTCAGTTATACACACATGTGTGTTTGTCAATGGAATTAATCTGGAAAGATTCACAACAGACTGTTAACTATGGTTATCTCTAGGGAGGGCAGCAGTACTAGGAAGTAAATGGGGACTCTTCACTTTCAATTATATAGCCAAGGTTTTCACAACTAATATGTATTACTTGTGTCATTTCCCCACAACTTATTATTTTGAAAAATTCAAACCTATAGAAAAGTTGAAATCATTTGTATGATTTTCAAAAACAAAAAAGAAAAAGAAGAAACTGAGACCCCAAATACAAAATGTCAAACGGACAAGGCTATTGCTATTGCTGTGACAGAAATGTGATCAATCACAAAGGGTTTATAAAAGTTGTAAGGATTCTGGCAGATTCCACCCCCACTTTTTGGGAAAACAAAGCAATGCAGAAAGAATTTAATACCATTTTTATAACATGGTGACGTGTGTAGCCCTTCAAGGGTTAAGGCTAATCTTTTTTTGTTTGTTTGTTTTTTACCGGTACGCGGGCCTCTCGCTGTTGTGGCCTCTCCCATTGCGGAGCACTGGCTCCGGATGCGCAGGCTCAGCGGCCATGGCTCACCGGCCCAGCCGCTCCATGGCATGTGGGATCTTCCCGGACTGGGGCACAAACCCGTGTCCCCTGCATCGACAGGCAGACTCTCAACCACTGTGCCACCAGGGAAGCCCTAAAGCTAATCTTATCCAGGATGGGGTTGCAGATTTCAACAAGGCCAAAACACTGCTCAAGGAAGCCCCCACCGCTCATTAGTTCCCAAGCAGGACTGTGCTCTGTACCTTATGGGTCAAGGTGTGGGTAAATGTTCTTTCCATCATCCATGTCATTGACACCCCCTCCATTCATGTGGATAATCGACAGCTGTCTGTAAAATCAACGTGTCTTGTTTCTGGTACGTATCTACTTTGCATTAACGGAGAGCAGAAGCTTCCTCTCAAGTGATGAAAATGTGTGGGCAGGCTTTGGCAATGTCACAGGCAACCATGGTGGGATGTTGGCAGAGGAAACTCCCTTATAGCAAGTTTCAACACAGTCTGTTGCTCTCTTCCTTGGAGTGGGTTACTGTTTACATCTCTAGGAGGTTTGAAGAGCTACAAGCCTCAGTCATTACGATGCTCCTCACAGACAACCAGAGAAATGTTTCTCAGCCTCTCTCTTGTGTGGGAGAGAACTTAGATCTTGACCATTCCAAGGGCTGGCTCGCGTTACAGAAGAGTGCTCAGAAATGCCCTTACCTCTCCACAAGGATTCCAAAAAGAAATGTCATCCCTGAGGAAGTCCGAGAAACCATGTTCCGTTGGCCTTGTGTCAGTTAAAAACACACCCTCCAGCTCTTGCAAAACGAAACCAGTTCTTCTATGCAAATAAACTAAGCCTAACCATAGAGAAGCAATCATGCAACGTAAACTCTATCTAGAAAAGGTTTTGTGTGTGCAGCGAGGCTGGGGGTCCAGGATAATCTTTGAAAGGAAGTTGACTATTATAGAGAAAGAAACACAGGAGGAAGATTAAATAAGCACAAGAAAGCCACAGAAGAGAAGGGTAGAGGGCGTAGAGAAAATGGACAGGGCATCGAGAGAGGTTGAGGGAGTGAAGGGGGGTGAAGTCAGGAGTCAGGCAGGGGAGAAGCAAAAGGGATGGCCCCAAATAATGGTCTGCTTATGGTTGTTGGTTTTTTTTTAGTATTTATTTGTTTTGGCTGCTCCTGGTCTTAGCTGAGGCATGCAGGATCCCTTGTTGCGGCATGCGGGATCTTTACTTGCGGCAAGTGGGCTTCTTAGTTGCAGCATGCATGTGGGATCTAGTTCCCTGACCAGGGATCAAACCCGGGCCCCCTGTATTGGGAGCATGGAGTCTTACCCACTAGACCACCAGGGAAGTCCCATGGTCTGGTTATGTTTTAAATCAGTAATTCTGATTTTCCACTAATCTGGGCTCCATCTCTACTTGTGTGTGCATGTAGGAGTGTGTGTATTTCTGTACCAATAACTCTGGGGCTTAAGTTATGAGACCCCCATTTTTGACCAGTAGCATTCTGAGCTCCAGTGAAACAAACAGTTACTAGGTAGCACAGGAAATGGTCAAAGCCGTCTCTCCTGGACAACACTGAGTCTCTTCTGAGACAACAATGGCAGACTTTGGGAAGAAGGTCGCTTTGACTTCTCCCCACTTTACTCTAAACCAGAGACACCAAGTAGGAGAAAATGGCAAGATATCATCACCTTTTGAAGATTCACCTCAAATTCTTATATCTTTGGGCAGCAAACACTTTGGTCATCAAACATTTGTTCAAGACCCTTTTCACCAAGCCCCTCTGGTCAGGGAAAGAAGACGTCTTGTTTCCTTTCGGGTTCCCACAACTCTGGAAACGATGCTCTGAGCTGATCTCTTTGAAGGCTGCCAGCTCACAGCTTTTGGCTCCTGGCCTCACTCCTCAGGAATGCCCTTCATCAGCCAGCACCCTTGGGCCTCCCTGCAGCCCCCAAGGCATTCCACTCAAGGTGGAGGCACGCCAAGAGTCACCAAGCATATTTGGACCCAGGCTGAGGATTTTATGTAGGCCTACCTGGTTGATGTTCCAGGATTTTCCACACCATGCCTCATTTTAATAAAGTGATCGAAACAATGGTTCCTCCTCGGTGCTCCCATCTTATAACTCCCGCTTGTTCTCTCCCGTCATGAATCAAATCTCCTGTCCCTGCTCTTTGCCTTCATCTTTCGTTTTCCCCACTGGCCCTTGATTGGGTTCCCAGGCCTGGCATTTGATGACATTCAGGTCTTCCCTTGCCCTCCTCCTTTCCTCTCAGAGAAGCTCCCAACAGTTGGGAACAACTTGCTTTTAATTTTATTTTTTTATTTTTTTAATTTTTTGTGGTACGTGGGCCTCTCACTGTTGTGGCCTCTCCCACTGCGGAGCACAGGCTCCGGACACGCAGGCCCAGCGGCCATGGCTCACGGGCCCAGCCGCTCTGCGGCATGTGGGATCTTCCCGGACCGGGGCACGAACCCATGTCCCCTGCATCAGCAGGTGGACTCTCAACCACTACGCCACCAGGGAAGCCCTTACTTTTTTTAATGAAAGCAACTAAACAAAGGAGGCAATATCTATTAAAACACTTGTAAAACCAGAAAGGGTTCCACTCCCAGCTCTGCTATTTAGCCCTGGGCAGGTAACTTGACCTCTGTTGGCCTGTTTCCTCATCTGTTAATGGGGGGAGTAATATTTACTTCACGAGGTACTAGTGGTGGTGAGAAGCGGAGAAAGAAATTGTACAAAAGCCCTTTACGGAGAGTAAAGGGGCCATTACTGGCACCTCTCAGGACAGACGGTCAACAAACCCCTATTCCCCTAGAGATCAAGGTCACAGTGAAATTAATAGTGCATGCAGACTGTACACCTGAAACTATATGCTATTGTAAGTCAACTATGCTTCAACAATTAAAAAGAGTTCAGAAATAAACCTAAACGTCAATGGTCAACTGAGTTTTGACAAGCGTCCTTGCAGGAGCCCCGCAGAGCCTACCAAGCGGCTGCCAGCCACTCCATTTGTACATCAGGGCGCTCGGCTGTCCATGTCCGAGACCTCGATGGATAATTCAGAGAAGCCTGAACACTCATCCTGATGTCCCATCTCAACTCGCCAGCCCCAATCAGAAGCTTCTCTTCCAGCCAGAGCGGCTCAGATTCTACACAAGGCCTCTGCTTTCACCTGCCCCCTGGGGACAGTCTCCAAGAACAAAGGGCATTCTTTTCTCCAAAGCAGCTCCAACCCAGAAACAGCTTTTCTGAAGTTTTCTCACCCCAGTGCTCCATCAGGCCCAAACTTACAGGACAGCCTTCTCCATCCAAGGGGCCCCCCTACCTTGAGGCTTCCCCCGAGCTTGGGCTTTCCCGAGTGGGAGGAGGGGCCCGGGAATGAGAAATGCGTGTATAAGAGAGGGAGGGGAAAAAAGAGAAGGACAGTCGGGCTGGGCAGGAGCAGGGTCACCAGCGGGAACACTCAATACTTCCAGTTAGCCCGGTTCTACTGGGGACTTGGTGCCCAAAACTGCAGTTTTTTCTCTTCCCTGGTCCTACCACACCTTTCACTTTCCATTACTCATCCTTTAGACAGTCCAGGGCCAAACTACAAACTGCCTTTCAGCTTCCTGTTCCTCAGTGACCACCCCCCCCAAATGGGACAGAAACAGCCAAAGGCCTAGGGGTTATCTGCCTCATTTCTGGGGTCAAAGGAAAACCCCTTTTAGGCACAAAATAATTCCCTAGACATGGGTGGGACATTTCTTTAAAGCAGCCATACTCAACCATGGCCACAGTTGGAGTCACCTGGGGGGCTTTTAATAAAGTATTGATGCCTGGGCTTCAATTTAGACCAATCAAATTGGCATCTCTGGAGGAGCAGTCCGGGCAGCCAGAGTTTTTAGAGCACCTCAGGTGATTCCATTCTAAGCTGAAGCCAGGCTGAGAACCATAGCTCTAAAGCTATTATCTCCATTATTAGAGATCAAGGTTTATTAAATAAGTAAATAAATGCTTTGAAATGCTTTAAAAGCAAAAGAAGGAAGGACCCCACTATTATGCAGCACCTACTGGGCACTGAGTCCTGGAGTGCCTTTGCAGACATAACACATGAATATGGAAAAGAGTTGAAAGGGAGCACAGGGGACGCAGGGAGACTGAGGGTGAGGTTAAGGTTGAGGACAAGACCTGAGCAGCAGTTTAGCCTAGAGCTGGGCCTTCACATGCAGAAAGTCCCCAGGCTCTTTCTTTCTGGAGAAACTCCAGGAGGAAATTCCTGGGGAGGGGGAGAGGAGCAGTACTCTTACCTGTAGCTAAAAACGTCTTTGCTTCCAGCTCTCCCAAAGTCTGTTAATGGAAATACCATCCAAAAAGGTTTCTACTAAAAGTGTGTGTGTGTGGTGGGGGGGCTTCCCTGGTGGCACAGTGGTTGAGAGTCCGCCTGCTGATGCAGGGGACATGGGTTCGTGCCCCGGTCCAGGAAGATCCCACATGCCGCGGAGCGGCTGGGCCCGTGAGCCATGGCTGCTGAGCCTGCGCGTCTGGAGCCTGTGCTCCACAACGGGAGAGGCCACAACAGTGAGAGGCCCGCGTACCGCAAAAAAAAAAAAAAAAAAAAAAAAAAATTGGAGGGAGTGGGGGGTGGTAATTAAAGGCTATGTTTACATAACTAGCATGAGCCCCACCCGCCCCCAGAATGTGCCTCAAAAACACAGGCAACTCATGTTAACAAGAAATGTCTGCAGGCTGATGGCATCACCTGGCTCCTTCGACTCGAGCTGTTTGAAACCAGCTACATTTTTTTTTTTGGCCCCACCGCATGGCATGTGGGACCTTAGTTCCCTGACCAGGGATCGAGCCCGGGCCCCCTGAAGTGGAAACACGGAGTCCTAACCACCGGACCGCCAGGGAAGTCCGAAAGGCAGCTACATTCTTGAACCAACGGTTTCTGTTCCTCCCTTCAAAGCGTGGGTCCCCATTGCCCCCAACCGCCTAGCCTCGCCCCAGCCCTGACAGGAGGAGGGGCCTCTGTGGGATGGGAAGTCACTTCCTTCCTTACCATGTCCTTAAAGCCCCCCAGGACAGCGGCAGTGATGATGCCCAGGAAGAGGCCGACGATGTTGAGGATGGTGGCGGACCAGAGCAGGTGGTAGAGGTGGATGATATCCTGGCAGCTGCTGACGTCAATGTACTCATAGTAGCCACCGGTGATCTCCACCCGGCTGGACGGGGAGAAGCACATCCAGTCAGTCTCCAGGGAGCAGGCTGTCCCTCTAGGGCTTTGGCTACCATGCGGCTCAGTGAAAAGACAGGTGGGCAGGTAGGGAGCTATCGTAAGGGACATCGTAGCCAACAATGCACTCGGGGAGCAAGATACGATAATCAATCAAAGTGTGACTACTGTTTATCCCCAAAAACCCTCCTACCTGCCAGAGAAACACTTGTTACCATCAGCTAACGCTAATCCTAGATGGCAATTATTGACACCTGCTATGTGCCTGGCAGGGGGCTAAGCATTTTACAGACATGAATTCATTACATCTGTGCTAATATGGCGACTTCTAGTCAACAGGTGACTATTAAAATTAAGTAAAAAATTCAGTTCTTCAGTCTCACCAGGCACATGTTAAGTGCTCAGCAGCCACACTTTTAAGGGCCACACTAGTGGCTGGTTACTGTACTGGGCAGAGCAGATTACAGCATTTCCATCATCGCAGAAAGTTCTATTAGGCTGCGCTGCAAATCCTTACAATATTGTATGAGGTAAGTACTACCACCATTCCCGTTTCACAGATGAAGAAACTGAAGCACAGAGAGGTTAGGAATTTCCTCAAGTCGTAAGCGGTAGAGCTGGGATCTGAATTCAGGCTTCAAAGATTTCAGTGTTTCCTCTCTCAAAATAAAACAAAACACCAACAAACAAAAAACAACATTCCAATAAAGTACTAAAGCTGAGTTCCTGCACAAAATCTGAATATCACCTCCTCAGAGAGGCCTTCCCTGACCACTCTGTCCAAAGACATTCCCATCCCCACCCAGCCTGGTCACTCTCTAGCCCACTACTTGCCATGAACTGAATTGTGTTCCCTTCCAAAATTCATATATTGAAGCCCTAACTCCCAAGGTGACTGTATTTGGAGAAGGGCTCTTAGGAGGTAATTAAGGTTAGATGAGATCATAAGGGTGGGGCCCTAATCTGATAGGATTGGTGGCTTTACAAAAAGAGGAAGAGAGAACTCTCCACACGCATGCACACACTGAGGAAAGACCACGTGAGGACACAACAAGAAGGTGGCCATCAGCAAGCCAGGAAGAGAGCCCTCACCAGAACCTGACAATGCTGGTGCCTGATCTCGGACTTCCAGCCTCCAGAATTATGAGAAAATAAAGATTTGTTGTTCAAGCCAACCAGTCTATGGTATTTTGTTATGGCAGCCCAAGCTAATTTCCCTTCCCTAAATCCTCTGCAGCACTTCTTACTAATGTGTGTGCTTCATTACTGTCTGTCTCCCTAACTTGAATGTGAGCTCCATGAGGGTAGGGACTTGGTTTGTTTTGTTCATTGCTGTGCTGGACACATAGTTGGTGCTACATAAATACTGGCTAAATTAATTAAATGGAAGCTCCTGTCTTCCTGGATGTTTCAAACTAGTTTACAACTTGGCCACTGGAATCAATAATGAATCTTAAACACTGTGATTCTTACAATTAAACTTAGAACCAAACCCCCTGGCATCAGGATAGTTATGTGTGACTCCCCTGCTATAAGAATATAGAAAATGAAAAAGAAAAAAAAATTAAACATTAACCTCCAAAATGAATCAGGGAGAGAATATTCACAGAAGACTTTTAAACTTTACAGATGAATTATCTTAGAATTCTTTAAAACCAGTGCTTCTTTAAGGAATTGAAATCAGTGTGGTTACAGGACAGCCTGCGTCAAAATCTGTGTTTGTGTGTCTATGTGCCTGCCTGTGTCACTGTGTTATTTGTGTGTGCCTGTGGGAGTCTCTGTGTATCTGTGTGTGTGCATGCATCTTTGAGAAAGAGATGGTTAAACATGCAGATTCTGAGGCCCAGCCACAGTCCTACTAAATCTGGCAGAATCTCTTGGGGTGAGCCTCTGGAATCTGTGTTAATGAGCTCATTGATATTTGAGACCTGCTGTTTTAAATAGTAAGCTTCCATAGTGGCATTTTAACGGTGTTTCAATTCATCAGAATTTGAGCTAGATTTCAGGTTTTTCAGGAACATAGCTGGACACCACCTGGAAGCATACATTGAGTGTCTCCTATTAGCTGGCATGGTACTCGAGCCTGGGGATGGGGCAGGGAGGATACACAGATTACTTACTGCTCAAAAAGGCACCGCTGTACAAGGACTCTCCCCTGAAAAAGGCAGGCCTGTGTATAAGGGCGAGTGTGGGGTTGTAGGGGTGCAGGGGAGGCTTGAGAATCAGCTTCTGACTTCTCCCCAGGTATCTTTGCTTATGTCCTAAAACACCGAGGGTGGGCTGGTAGCACATACAGATGGGTGGTACAGCAGAGCAGACTCTGGAATCAGCCTGCATTTGAAACCTGGCTCTGTCACTTATTTGCTGTCTGACCTTGAGCAACTTTCTTAACTTCTCTGAGCCCGGGGGATTTCATGAGCGAATGCACGGAAGCAGTACTCTAGCACATTGTAAGGGCCCCCCCCCCAACAAAACATGTAGCTGTGTTTTTTCCCTTTTAAGAGCCAGCCTCTGGCAAAATGATTCAAACCTTTGAATTGTGTTCTTAAAGGCAGTGACGCTTTAAAAGCACAGACCACAACATGGGGCTAGGTTAGTAGTTCATTTAAAAGTATTCACTAATTGTAGAGAATATATGTTTGGTTTCAGTTTGAGTGGGTTCAGCAGCTACTAAAATGTTTTTTTAACTGAACCATGAAGCAAAAGAACATTAATACTAGATCTGGTTCAGGGGTTAGCGAATTAATGTGGTTTGTTTCTGTTTGAGATTCACGATTCCATTTGGTTCAGTCTCTGGGCAGAGCTTCGTCTGATATTCCACCTTCTGGATTCTCACTGCTCCCACCCTCAAGCCTCCGTGACTGCAGGGCCCTCCTGCCAGACCCCATCACTGCCTGGTTCAGCTTCCTAACACATTTGTAAAACTAAGTCATTCATTTAATCAAAACCCTTCCCTGGCTCCCCATTACCTTCAGGAAAAAGTATCCCAATTCCTCAGTCTGTCATAATCCAACTCCAAAATGGAATCCACATTCCAGCCAGGCTGGAATCCTCAGAAGCACCAAACTGGCCATGCTGCGTACTTATTCCAGAACTTTGCTCAGATTTCTCCCCCTGCGTGGGAGGTACTGCCTTCTGTTCTCTGCCTGTCCTGATCTCTCCCGCTGCACAAAGCTTCAACACACACTTCTCATTCTTCAAGGACTCCAGCGCCCATGCATTAGCTTTGCACCTGGACTCCCACAGCCTCAGTCTGTCCTTCTTAGTTTGACACGTTGCATAGGTCAACAATTCAGCTATTCATTTCATCTGATATTTACTGAGAGCCTACCCAGTGCTGAGTACCGTGCCGGGTGCTAAAGCTACAACCAAGGCCAAGGTGGACACGATGGCTCTGTCTAAATTCTAACCTCTGGAGGGCAAGGTCATCTCTTACACTTCTTTTGTGTCTCCCTCACTGCCTCCTAGCTGGGTGGTAGAAATGTTGTGGGTCATCAATAGATACTTGGTGAATGAGTAAGTGAGTTCAAAGACGGATCATTGCATTGATCATAAGATTGATTACCCAGTGTGGGCTTTTACCACCTTGCTCCCAACTTGCTGGGTGTGCCTGGAGAAACATAACCTCCCTGTGTTTCAGTCCCCATTCAACAGAGTAGGAGGCAACAGATCTTGGATAAAGCCAAAGGGCATCCTTCTGCTCTTCGATAAGGGCCTGGAACTATTCACCAACTCTTGGTGGACAGGCAGCGGCTATGGGCAGCCTCTGCGCACCTTTCTCTCACTGCGTGTATTCTGTGTATCAGTCTAAACCCCCCTCCCCATAATCCCCCTGGTAAATTGAGTTCCTTAAGGGCAAAATGTTATTTTAAGGATATCTATCCTTCTAGAACAGTCCCTGGCACACAGTAGGAGCTCAATAAAAGTTTGGCAAAGGGAGGAATGGATGAAAGTGAGCTATCATCTTTCATTTTATTCATCACCAGCTGCAGCAGTTCACAAACCACGCTCATTTCCTTTCGCTTCCTTTAGGTTACACACTGAAAACCAGTGATATTGACTTGACCTCTCCAAAGCTGAGTGAAGGCTGAAAGGCAGCTGCTGCAGAGCTGCGTCCTAGAGAAACCACCTTCCTGCACAGGGTGAAATGGAATCATCTATGTTTGGTATTAAAACCTCGCTGCCCCTGACGTCAAAGAAGGTCTGTGGCTTCGAGGGGACAGCAGAAACTCTGTTTCCGTAGCGCTGTACAAATGACTGCCTGATGTTTTTGTTCCCACTTTTTTTTTTTCTTGGCCTCCTTTCCAGGAAATGGACTAGAGGAGCTGGCAATTGATTAAAAATAGGCTTCGTGTGAGGAAAAAAAATACACATTCGGCAAAATTAAAGTCTCCGAGCCTCAGAATGCTTGCAGCTAGCTATATTTAGGCCTGGAGATTAGGTCTCCTTCGAGCTGGCTGGAAAAAGTCTCGGGTCAAGGAAAATCTTTTCCTTCTATTGTAGGATCATCACCTCTTAAGTCTCGCGGCCTTGCTTTCTGACCGCATGGGACTGTTGCCTGATGAAAAGCTCAGTAAGTGCTTTTCTAGTGGCTTTGCCCTTGGAATCTCAACGCTACAGACCTGGGCAAGGCCTCGATCGCCGCCTGAGGCTGGTCCCCAGGCATCAGGTAGGTGAACAGCGTTTCCAGCTCAAAGGTTGTTAGGGGCAGTGTCCCCATGAACCCTCTTAGTTGTCTGGTCCAATAGTTTATTTTCCTGGGGAAAAGGGTGTTCCTTTTTGATCCTTTTCAACACATGTCACTCCCTTGTCATCAGGTCTTTCATTCAAGCCTGGTCCTGTGCCGGGGCCTGAGGATAAAGATAAGATGAAGTTGTGTTCGCTGCCTTTAGGGAGCTCAGAGTTTAGCAGAGCTCCTCATAAAATTCCTTTAGGGCCTTGAAGACGATCCTGGCACGACTTGCTTTAAGAAAGTCAGTTATTATGAAGTTCAGATTGACAGGAAGATAAATTGAGCTTGAGTCTCCACTTAAAAAAAATTCACCTAAGGGCTCAGCTAAATGGAATTTAAAGTAGGATTTAGTTTATTCAGACCTTTTTCAGAAACACACCTAATTGTGGAGAGAAAGATGTGCCCATAAGGAATCACTTCTCAGCCCTCTCAGCGGGCCTCCTCTCTCCTCCTGGGATCTCAGAAGGGAAAGGGAAAGGAGAGGGGAGAGGAGAGCTGGCCAGAGGACAGGGTGTCAGAAGGAGGGAAGGGGTAAAAACAGAGGGGAGGACTGAGCAGGGGGAGGGGGATGGACAAGGGGAGGCAAGAGGAAAGCTAGCAAACTAACCCCAATTCCCCTAGGACCTATTTTACATTCCTTTGATCATTTTTGGAAGGATGGGCTCAGGAAGTACAATTATAGCCAGCTCTCCATCACCGCTAAGGAGGGAAGTCCTTTACAAGTGTTAGTTATTATTACAACATGAATAATTGAATCTCCCAGATAATCCCCAAACCTCATTTGAGTCTTTAAGTTTCTCTTCCTCCACTGACAAACCTTTTAACGAAATGAGACCGAAATGAGACCGGTGCTATAGCAAAGAAAGTAAAAGGGCTGGCGTGAGTCCCCCTTCTCCTCCCCGCCCCCTCACTGCCTCTGGTCTGTCAGGTCTTTAATCCTCAAACCGGAGAAACTGCCCCCCCACACACCAAAACCATGAGTAGGGAGTGTGAGTGAGGAGGGGTGCGTCCAGCTGACCCCTTTGGACCTAGCTCCATCCGGGCCCTTTCTGCCAACTCCTCCCTCCCTTCCGCCCTCCCCCTCCTCAGCACCCCTGCACGGAGAGCTGAAAGAAAATACGTGCATGGCAGGCACTGGCTGACACACCCCGTACAGGGCCATTTACTTATGCTCTGCATCACCTGCTCACGCATTCCTGTCTATTCCACCTTCTAAATTGCTTTTAAAAGTACTCCTTGCTTCCCACCATCCCCAAACCAACTTAATCTAGGCTCCGTTCCCTTTGGCCTGGACTCTTGCGGTGGCCCCCTAGTAGCCTCCAGTCTCTAACCACTCAAATCCATCTTCCACGCTATACCCTTCAATGGCTCCCAAGTTGCTCACAGGGTCGAGTCCAGAGGCATTCTTATGGCCAGTGAGCCCTCCATGATCTGACCTGTGACCAGCGCTCTGCCCTCACCTCCCACACAACTTCTGGGAAGACCCTCCCCACCTCCACCCGACTTGGGTTTGTTTCCTAACTCCCTCCTTATCCTTTGAGTCTCAGCTCCCACATCCCTTCCTCCTTGACACGCCCCCCCTTTGCCCCCAGCGACTCTGACTTCCAGTCATTTGCATAGAGAGGGTCTCCTGTACATCCCCAGATCCGCACCACACTTCTCACATTAGACTGCAATCAATGGCTCACAGGTCGGTCATCCCTGCTAGTCTGCGAATTTCTCCACAGGACTCTGTATTCCTGGCACCTAAATATGTCTTCAGAGAGAATAAATGATGTTTTAACAATTGAAGGGCAGAGCGCCAGAGTGGTTGTAGCAGAACTAGCACCAAAATCTAAGTTCTGTGAGGGCAAGGAATTTTGTTTTGTTTGCTGCTGAATCTCTAGCATCTGGAACAGAGTCAGGCTATTTGTTGAATGTTGTTGAACTTGGACTTAGACAGAAATGAGTGTGAACCCTACCTCTGCCATTTTCGAACTCTGTGTCACCTTGAACTAGCTGTCTGTTTCCTCTGAGCCTCAGTCTTATCGTCTGTAAAATGGGGATAATAATTCTACATACATCATAGGTAAGAATTAAATGAGATCAGATACTTGACAGCACCTAGCATGATGCCTGGCACAGAGAAGGCAGGTAATGCATGTCAGCTGAAATCCTTTGAAGACCAATGTCTTCTACTTCTCTGATCCCTGCCGTGCGCCCTTCCCCCACCCTAGCCCTGCTCGTGCCCACTGTGGTCAAACCATCAGGGGCTCCGCACTCACTTGCCGCAGTTGTAGAGGTCACAGCAGAAGCAGGTGTTGCCCCGGATGCGAGGTGTGCAGAATCCACGGCTGAGGTGAGGGCAGTTCACCTGGGGACACACCACAGTGAGGAGGAGAGCTGGCACTGGATGGGAGGCGGGACCCTCTGGGATTGGCACTGTGAGTTAGTGACTGATGGAGACGGTAAGGATGGCTGTGAAATGAACACACCAATGCATGGGCAGGATGGGGCTGGGCAGGTGGCTGGCTGAACTCGTGTGTGAGGCAAGTCACTGTGGAGCTGGGCTCACGTGCAGCCTCAGCCACAGCCCTCAGGGCCCCATCCCTGACGGGTGGAGATGGAGAGGAGGAAGGACGGATGGAAGGACGGACAGAAGAACAAATGGATGGTAGGAAATGAGGATACAAGGGGCGGGAAATCAGGGTATGGGGGAAAGGGGACCAGATGGGAAGGAAGACAGAGGGGCCATCACATGCACTCTGAAGTACAGTAGTACCTCTCGAGCTGCCTGGGTAAGGTTCCTCATAACCCTCGTGGAAGGAGAATTTTTGGTTGAGGAACTTATGACCTTATATAGGAAAAATAGGGTTAGGGGGACCAGGGTTACAAGTGAACCTATGGAAGTCATTATTAACATTTTTACAGTCACCAAGTTAACACAAGAATGAGAACACAATGAAATCCAGAGAATAGCAATGACATTTTACACATCTCGCGTTTGCAAAAAAAATGTAAAAATTAACTTCCATTTATCGTCTCTTATTTGTGAGAAATCTTCCAGGCTCTCCCCTGCCCCATATGGATGCAATGAAGTGCTTGTAAATTTGTTTCACTGTGTTATAGAAAATATTGGTGGTAAACGCGCACTTTTTTCTATATTGGGTCCTTCATCCAAAAGCTCGTGGCTTTCTGATAAGCTGTTGGCACATACATCTTTCTACTCCCTTCTAACCCGAGAATAGTTAGAAAAATGGTAAACTGGTGATTGGGGAAGGAAAATGGGGCAAGTGGATGGCACTGTTCACACTGTATGTTAAGGAAAACAGCTTCCCCTGAAGTTATGCAATGCAGTCACCATTTTATATCCACTTGCCAACTTTTTCTAACAGTCACAAGTTTACCATTTTTCTAACTATTCTCAGGGGCGGGGGGGGGGCATTGACTTTCAGTTTGAAGTTAATAGAGAACCAAATGGTCGAGGTTGCTAGAAACACATGGTAGAGTTTTATATTAAAGGGCTCTCTGGATTGGAGAGAGGTGAATGTGAGCTGAAATGAAAGCTCTCCAAAAATGACCTGGAGCCGAGCTTCACCTCACCGCCCACTGCCTCTGCTTCTGTGTGAGGCAACAAGGAACCCAAGGAGAGCCATGTGGGGCAGGAGAGACACACCCTCACGTGTCCACTCAAGCATCAACAGACTGGCCTCCGGGCGTGTCATGACAGGGGCCAGGCCGCCAGCCCAGGCCTCCCCAGAGCCTCAAAGTGGACCAGGCTTCTCAGTGACCCTCATTTGGCTTCCTGACCCCTCCCATATGTGGGACTCAGACTCTGCCTCCCCGGTCCAGGCCTGCTGCCTTGGTGGGGCTCCCACTTTTCTTCCAGCTGGACATCAAATCCAGGCAGCTGAACCATCACCCACAGACATAGGGGAGGGACCTACCCTGTGGCCTCTGTACTCTTCATCTGTCCCTCTCGGGATCAAAGCCACACACTGAGAGGCTGCCTGCTGGGGTCAGAGGGGCAGCCTGTGGCCACAGAACAAAGTAAATCTGATTAGGCCTCATGAGGCTCTAACCTATGACCAGGGCCCCATTAGCACTGTGCTCTGACCCACTGAACAAATCAACTAAACATACCTTGTAGCAAGCTGTAGGCCCGGGAAAAAGAGTAAAAGAAAGGGGGTTCCAGGCAGAACAGGAGACTTTCCCCAAAGGTAAGACGTGCAGCCTCCTTCTGGCTCTTACCTCCTCAGCTTCCTTCTGGGATGTCTTGGGCACATAGTGGCACCGGTTAGCATAGAGTGGTTTCAGATCCTGGAAACAGAAACACCAAACCAAGTGGGTTTTGGCTCTGGAAAATAGAGCAGCAATTGCTCTGATTGGTAATAAAAGATTTGAATACACACACACACACACACACACACACCCCAGAGCAGGTAGTGGGTTGGGTTGATTTCTGAAAGCTGCCCATCTAGGGAGCCTGAGAATGTGAGGATCAGATACAAATGTTCTAATAACTGCTTTCTATTGGGCCACTTGGTTAATGAGAAATTAGGAAATTGACTGAGAAGTGGGTTTCTTGAAATTTCCACTCTGGTTTTCTTTTATTTCTAGTCTTTGTCTCTTTGCAAAGAGTCCCCAGGGAACAAAAGTCAAAACTCCAAGTTATTGCAACATCACCCTCCCAATCGGAGGGAGGCCAGCTCCAACAATGAGGATTCATTATCACCTGGGGACAGGACCAGGGCTGGCTGACACGTACACCCTGCTGTCATTGCCACAGCTTTTTCAGAAGGAAGAGCTCAGGAAGCAAGCCCCAGGGGGATGGGTAGCCATGGAGCCTGCTGTCGATTTTAACTCAACTGAACGATGAGCCATTTTCACTCAACTACACAGATTAAAGACAGTGAACTCCAAAAATACCACTGAAGCCCAGAAAACTAACATGGGGCTCAAGGACAGTTGACTAACCCTGCTGGGGTAGAACAGACAGATGCAATCCAGTGCTACCTGGAAACTGTCAGTCAGGGGATGCTGCCCACTTTCCGGGGGACGCTAAACATCCCCTGACTGGTAGGGGGCTTTGACCAAAAGCAGGTTAGCACAGGACAAGCAGTTTATGCAAACTGACCTTTGGAACTCGGCCAAAAGCACCTTGGCAGAGGGAGTTTATCTATTGCCCCTCCTTCCCCCTAAACCCACTTCTCTCACCGTTTTCAATAATCCTGGTGGCTGCTTTTCCCCACACATGTGATTGAGCATCTCCTGTACCTGACACCCAAGTGCCTCCTTGCCTCCCTGCCTGCTGCCCCGTCAAGGACCTAGGACCTTCCATCAGCTGCTTCTACATGAATGTCCTGACCGCTCCGTGTTCTGAAAGTACACTGCCCTGTGGGCTCAGCCTGGAGTCAGGCTGGAAAGGAATGAGGGTTCTTATGGTCACTGCCAGCAGGGTTTATTTTCCGAGTTTGGGCAATGGCAGAAGTCATCATCATCCTGCCGAAGGGGAGGCTTGATGTGCTGGTCGTAGCCCTCCTGACCTCCTGGTTCTCCAAAGAGCATTCAGCCACCAACTGCCTAAATGAAGACAGACGTGTGTGTGTGATGGTCGCCCATATGCTGCCTCTGGCTGCTCTTGTGCACTGAGGCCCCAGGGGAGGAACAAACCCATGTGAATGGCAGGTAAGAAACGGCCACTTAGCCGCGCAGCCTTTTACATCCGAAGGGCTAGCAACTCCGGAGTGGAGGGCTGGCCACGAGACTGCTTTCTGCTGAATGTCAGTGTGCTCAGGGCACGTTCACACCCATTATTTCACACCGTCTCATGTTAACCCTGAGAGGCAACCAGGTTACTATCACATCCACGTGGAAGAGGAGAGACTGTGGCAGGAGGAGGGAAAGGGATTTTCCCAGCTAGTTAATTGCTATATTCGGGGAGGGGAAAGGAAGGAAACTGGAGACGAGAGAGAAGGAATGAGACACGTTTAGAGGGGGGGTCAGGAGGTAGGTCTTAAGGGGAAGCACATATGCCCCCAAGCCAAAGGACAGGGCACCAGGAGGTTAAAGGGCCCCAACAACAGGAAAGGCTGGCTCTAACCCACCCGAGCGGTGCTGGGGTCCAAATGTGCCTTTCATTTAAATTGGCCAACAGACATCACCACAGATTAATAAAGCCTTCTCCCTCAAAACTGTGAGGACTGGCAGATGTCTTAGGACAGGAACAGTGTAGGCAAAAAGGTGTTCTCAAAGACTCATCCAGCCTTACCCCAACCTCCCGAATCAAATGCTCTACTGCAAGCCACTAACGGCAGGAGGTACAGAGGGCCTAGACTCAGAAGCTGGAAGAAACTTCCAGTAAATATAATTTGGATTTTTCTCCCATTGCCTTTGGCTGAGGTCAGTGATCAAAACCTTTAGGAGTTTAGGAGTCAGGGAAATGCAAATCAAAACCACAATGAGAAACCACTTCATACCTACTAGGATGGCTAGAATTTAAAAGTCGGATAATAACGGGAGTTGGCAAGGATGTGCAGAGACTGGCACACTCAGATACTTCCAGTGCGAATGTAAAACGGTGCAGCCACTTTGGAAAATGGGCAGTTCATCAAACGGTTAAACTTAGTTACCATATGACCCAGTACTTCCAATCATAGGTATATACTCAAAGGAAATGAAAACATATGTGCACATAGAAACTTGAGCACAAATGTTTATAGCAGCATTATTGATAACAGCCAAGAGGTGGAAATAACCCAAATGTCCATCAGCTTGTGAATGGATAACCAAAATGTGGTATATCGATACAATGGAATATTATTAGACCATAAAAAGAAAGGAAGCAATGATACATGCTGCAATATGGATAAATCTGGAAAACGTTATACTAAGTAAAAAAAGTCAGGTTGCAAAAGACTACATATTATATGATGCCATTAACAGGAAATGTTAATTAATATAGGGAAATCTATAAAGAAAGTAGATTAGTGGTTGCCTAGGACTTGGGGGAGCAGGGGGAATAGGGAAGTGATAGCTAAAGGGTATGGGGTTGTTTGGAGGATGACAAAAATCTTCTAGAACTGACATGATAGTTTGCACATACCTGTGAATGTACTAAAAGCCACTGAATTATATACTTCAGATGGGTAAATTATATGGGACGTGAACTATATCTCAATAAACATGTTAAAGAAAACATTAGGAGTGGGAGGAGGAGGGAAAAGGAGGAAGCCATTTTAGCTCATGATGCCATGAAAATCTACTGCAGGCTTCTTGGCCACTAGGCCTATGTTGCCATGGAGACTGCCTCAGAGTGAAGAGTGCTTGTCAAATGGGGATAATAACACCTGCCCTGCATATCTCACAGGATTGCTGTGGGTCTCAAATGAGATAATAGATGTTAAGGCACATTGAAACACTAAATTCACTACACAAAAACAAGGAATTATTGTTATTAAGATGGCGCCTGTTGAAACAAAATAGCACACATACTATGATTGTCTACAAGCATGCTACAAAAATAGGTATATACTCAGAGGGTAATATGCAAAAATTGCATATGCAATAGAATTGCTATGTTAGGGTGGTAGGATAGTGGATGTTACAAGCTCCTGTTGTGTCACTTGTCTTTTCAAAAAGAAAAAGATGAAGAAAAAGATGGCTCTCTCAGCTAAACTCAAAAGGAATGAGTCTGATATAGGGGCTGACATATTCCTGACCCCAAAAGAAAACTGGGCAAAAAGCTTCTCTCTTCCATCCCATACTTTTCCCCCTGCCCAGTAATTATCTCCTGACATGCCAGCACTGACCATAGGAATTCCACTAATCTTGGCAAATGAGGGACTGACTCTTATGTCTAGGAGGAGAGTCCAAGAGCAAGATGGGATTGAAATAATAATGTTGCAAGTCATCCTTTCCCAGATCCATCCACACCCAGGACACTCCCTCAGGATGACCTGCACTATGAGCCAATGACTGAAATGGAAGAAAATATGATGGATCCACACAATATTCTGATAATACAATTTTTCTCTAATTCAATTGTTTTAGAAAACATATAATTCAAACTAGTTCATAGGATGTTTTCATTTTCAATGTTGGTTCACTTGGGGGAAAAAATGAGTATCTGAGGTTTTTGTGGGAGCTCAGTAAGCTGCTTGGCTCGCTCTCGATTTGGGTTTGTGGGCCAGATCAGGGCTATACTATGACCTCCCTGGGACTTTTGCCTTTTGTGGACAGCTTCCTCTATTAAAAATTGTTGAAAATGATATTTCATTTATTTTGATTATATCTTATGACTGCATTGGTATAAAGACAAATTTCTATTATGTGTGAAAACATTTTTTTGGCCTAAAAGTTCATTATTTTTCTTCTGATTTGAAAAGAAATGATCATATTTTTCTGGGACACTGAAAGCCCGTGGCTCACAGGCCCTGTTGTCTACTGAGCCCAGTGGATAAGGCGGCCCTAGGCCAGATATCTGGAATCGTAAGAGATGGAAAGCGTCGTCCGAGGGGTGAGGGCTCCTGCAGGGAACCCTGTGGGAAGGACCCGAATCCTAGGCTTCTCCAAGAAGGAGCACAGGTTTGGGTTTCAGGAGTAAAGTAGCCTTACTCGAGGCACAGCTTCTCCAGAACAGGAAGCATTTTGGCGCCTCTACTCCAGGACTGGGCTCATTTTGGAGACTTCCAGCTCTGGGGCTTCCTCCGGATCCCAATCACATCACTCCTCTCCAACCATGAAGACAGCGAAGTTCAGGTATCCTAGAAAAGGTGTCTGTGTTCATGGGCTGCTCTTGTCACTGTTGGAGGTGGGGGAGGTCAGCTACTACCACCTCCAAGGCTCTCAGGAAATCATGTGGCTTCCTGCGGCTCTCTCCCTACCTGCTCACTCCCAACACCAATTCCAAGCCAGTCCCCTGGCCCTTGTCTCTGACTTTTCCAAATGTCACCCACATGTCAACAAAGGCTTAGCTCCAACCCCTCCACCACTGGGAAGCCTGCTCTGATCCAAGGTAAACCTCTTGGGCACTTAGAGTTTATATGCCCAGCTTAGACCAATTTCTCTAGATGCCCGTGTGTGTCCAGGGATGTCCTCATTTGGACGTCACCTCCTTGAGGCCGGTGATGTCACCTCCCTCTCCTGTACCCCTCACAGCCCTTAGAACACACCCAGCACACACACACTCAATGAAGCCTTGTTGTATTGCCCATTTACTTTAACCCAGGACTAAAAATACTCACAATGTGTCTGGCAGCGAAGACCCCGTCGACTATGGCACAACAAAAAGCTGCAATCACACCAAAGCTGATAAAGACGATGGAAGCCACCAGCTGCGGGAGTAGGGGTGGGGGACAACGCAAAAGTGTCTGTTAGCCTTCCACTATCGCTGCTTCTGGAGACAAGGCGATCCCCAAGACACCGCCAGCCAAAGCACAACTCTGGCCTGCCAGCCCATGTGAAGCGTGAATGCCCTTTTCAGTCACGCAGCACGAGTGGGAGTGGGGGAGGGGGACGCGGAGAAGGGGCCACTGAAGCACTTCTTACATTTTGAGAGCAAGCTAAGAAATTCACTCCAGGAGTCTATGAGCGCCCAAGGAAGAGGAGGCTGAGGAATTAGACTGCATGTCTCTTCCATTCTCAGACTCAGAAAAATGTTGGACCTTTCACATCATGAAGTCCCACCCCCTACTTTATTTATTGTGGAATTGGAGGCTCAGAGAGGGGAAGTGGTGTGTCCAAGGTCACTATCCAGTCTGTGGAAGAGCCTGTGCCCACCAATTCCTAGTCTAGTGTTCTTCCCAACCCCTCATGGTGGGCAATGATGAAGAAGGGATGATTCTGAGGCCCCGCACAACCCTACATGGCCCTGCATCACTGAAGAAAGAGAACACTCAACTTATTATGGCTTAGGTGTCAAAGACATTTTACAAGGGTTGAAGTCTCTGAAATTGATCAACTCTGTGTGGTACATACGAAAAAATTCAAGTAAGAGAAATGTTTGCTGGAACCAGACTGCCCTATTCTCTGATCGCGTTAGATAACAGAAATTTTCCTAGTAATTTGTCTGCCATTACAAGGGCGATACTACAACCCAACGTGGGGGTAGGTGTTTCGAGGCGTAACCAGGGGCAGGGATAGGTACTGCCTAAGCCCACCATCTGCCCGTGTTGACCCTCAAAACACCCTCTTTGAGGTGTTTGGGGGGTAAAGTAGAGAAATAGCATGGCATTAAGCTGCTCCCCAGGGAGAAGGAGGAAATCAAAGTCAAGGCCACCCTAAGGTCCTCCCATCTCACAGGCTAGAAGGTAATACTGATCTCCTTTGGGAGTTGTTCAGAAACCTCGCCCCATAAATCTCACTTCACAGCACTACAGAGAGTTGGTAAATAATGGATGAAAGACGTCATGAAATTGGCATTATCAGCTATGCTATGATCAGCTCTACAATTAGAACTCCCCTGTCATTTTGAATAATTTAAACCCAAAGTGCAAACACAACTGGCAGCGGAGAGCCCAGGTGAAATGGAAGAAGAGAACTATTAGAACCCCCCTGAGGGTGCTTCCCTACATTGCTGGGGGGAGAACACACGGTTAGAGTTCCCTGTCCCGGGAGCTATTACGTTATCTGATTAAACTTGCTGTTAAATAGACCCTAGCATCAGTCTAGATGCCACAGTGACTTGTACGGGGAAGCCTAATCAGTCCACCATCTGACCACTCACCAGGCATCTTGATTTACAAGCCCATAAAACTGCAATATGCCTGCAATTCGGTCTGTACCATCTTCTCTTGCCCTCTAGGAAGACTTCTCAGGCTGAAGCAGGAAAATACAACAGTCTGCCCTTGCGGGCCCCCATTCAGACATAGAACTTTGTGAGTTTTACCTCCTGTTATATGCATACCCTTCCTCTCAACCTTACACATACTTAGCTTTGAACTATGTATGGGTAATGGGAATACTTGAGGTTGGCTTCATAATTTCATTTCGCCTTCTTGCGCCCTAAATATATTTGTTCTGTTAATTAAACTCCCTTAGATTGGAATCTCCTAAAAGGCAGGAACCCTCTGCGAAAACTCCTCTCCAAGATTATGCATCAGAGAGGAAGGTGTGAGGGTCGCCAGTGAGCCAGGCCTGCAGCAGCAGGAATCAAAGAAGCAAAGGCATCCGATGCGAGGACAATTGGCCTGACTGGATAGGCTGGCGCACTCCTTTGCGAATGAGGAGAAAAGCAAAAGGCAAGATCCAGTCATCCCTGTGACTTAAGGAGACTTGCTGGGCCACTGAGGGAACATCAGGCAGGGTGAGAACAAGTCCCATACCACAGGGTCACTTTAAAACAAGTTCCCCGGAGGCTTAGGAGAAAAGTAAAGTAGCTGTTTCTTTTGTGGCCCAATTTGGGCAACCTTAAGAAATGTGTCACTTATCCACAGAAATGTTGAGCTTTTTCAGATGAAGAATTTGATTCTATAGCGATGAAAACTTACCATCTGCCGTTTGTTCTCCACGAGGTTTGATCCGATGATTCCAAGGAATGATCCAAAGCCGAGCTGCAAAGCAACATGGCACAGATAGCACGTGGGAAGATGGTTAGCCTGACTGCATGGTCGTTCCACCCCTGGGATACAATTCAGGATAACAGAAAATACCCGGGGTACAGATGCTAAACCCGTGCAGCTGTTACTCACACAAATACAGTATGAGTAAGAAAAGTATTTCTCCCACCATTTGTCAGTTTTTCCTCGTAGATATGAATCACACCTAAAAAGAAACTCGTGTGCCCAGAAGCTAAAAGTAAAAGTCAACCATAGCTTCTCAGAGCCTGCTTATTTCAATTTCAATATCCATTACCTAGCATGTGACTGGTGAGTCAGTAAGAGACGGATAATGGTGAAAAGCACACATTATATTCTGATCTTTATCTTTTCTTTGAAACGAGACCTTCTATCCTGATGCACGAATTACAAAATAAAGGTTTGAAATAGCGATTTTTGATGTATCAGTCACGCTAATCAAACCCAGGAAGTACTTTAGAAATCAGCAAGCACCTTAACCTAGACTTTAAAAAAAAAGAACTATTTTTTTTGAAAGCCTGTATTTGTGGTTGACCCACTGCAATTTATGTTAGCACTTATTCACCTCTTCTTCCATCTCTGCTTCATTTATGGACAGAAAGCATTCATTAAAGGGTGAATAGAAATGGCAGTGTAAAACCCTGAAAAACAATTTCCCTGTCTAAGCAGCTGGGATGATGGCTCGGGGTAGCAGATTCCACTTTGCTCTCAGTTCTGCCATTAGTGGATTGAGTCTGCCATTCTCAGCTGAAAATGATCACCAACCGATGGCTGCTGTCAGGGGTGAAATGGAAGAAGTAAAAAGTGGTGGGAATGGACCAATAAATCTTAACACAAGTCCAGCAATGTGGTTACATTTCTCTTGAGCCTCACTAAGGATCTGGCTTTCCATCTGCCGCCTTACCTTGGCTCACAGGGACATATCTTTCAGTCTGAGCCCCCCAAGCCTTACACCAAGTCTTGGAAATCTAATGGACCCAAGGGTTGGGCAGGAGCCTGGTGGGGCAGTGTAGGGGGACTGGGTGCTTGCCTCAGAAACCCAAGCATGAAAGAGAATGAAGGGAAGGAATGAATACAAATTTCCAAGGACTCATTCTGCAGGGCCACTCAGCCAGCAACCCCTCTTGAGGAATAGAAGCTGAAGAGCATAAAGGTGTAACCCATGCCGTCCAAGACTCTGCTGAGAACATCCTCACTCAATGGTTAAACTGTGCCTGTCTCCCACCTGGTCTTATTTGAAATGTAATTAAAATGTGTTGTGATGAAGTATAGTGATTAAAACCTGGTCATCAGACTAGCCTGGCTTCTAACCCCAGCTCTTCCACTTGTGGCTGTGCGACTTGAACAAACTGACTGACCTCTCTAAACCTCAGTTTCCTTATCTGGAAAATGGGGACCATAGTAGTAGCTGTCTTATAGGATTTTTGTAAGGATTAGCCAGGACAATACAGTCAAAGAACTTTGCACAGGGCCTGGCACACGGTAAGTACTCAGTAAATACGAGTTATTGTTCTAGTGATTATTATTACTATTTTTAAAGACACTTAACTCTGGGGCAGCTCTAACCTGATTTGAGCTGGCAAATCCTATCATTATTTGCTCTATTTCATAAGAGTTTCGTATTCTGTCTTATCTCCCCTCCCAATATGTTGCACAGCTTTTATTTTTTAGGAAGAATTCCATCAATAGCCTGTGCTTATGACACTCTGGGCCATTTGTGGAGACTGAAAGAAAGTCAGAGGGCAGTTTCTTACATGGAAAATCAGTCCTTTCACTGAGCGGTTCATCAGTTTCCACAGATACTCACTGAATGCTCTTCTGAGCCTCAACAGCAGTCTTTGCCTTAAGACGGGAAGCAAAGACACTCGCTCTTCCTGACACTCTCAAATAACTCTCTGGTGGCAGTGACCGGAAGAGGTGGCCTGAAGCCTTATGGAATTGGCTGGAAAGACAAGGTGCTCTGGGACTGGAAATCCCAGGCCAACCAGTTACTTCATCCAGTTCCCTCCCCTTTCCTTCCATTCCATTTCTATTCCACTCCAACTCATTCCATTTTCTAACACTCACTGAGTACTTTGGGAGATAAATAAGATGACGTGGCTCCTACCCTGCAGGAGTGCATAGTCTAGTGAGGGAGAGACAGACTGTGGCTTAAGGACCACAGGCACGGTAGAAACAAAGTGCTGAAGGAGCAGAGAATAATTCATTTTGTATTATATCCTTGGCTCTGCTACTTATAAACTGTGTGACCTTGGGTTAGTTCTTTAGCCACTCTGTGCTTCGGTTTCCTCATCTATTAAATGGGAATCATAATGGTCCTGACCACACAGGACTGCTGTGAGGATTAAATGAGATAAGGTATGTACATAGCGTGACCTGCATAAGGTAGGCTGCTAAATACATCTACATGGTCGTTCTCAGATCTCACAGAGGGGATAAATGGGGTCAAAGACAGGTAGAGTCCACCAGGTGGGGAACTAATATCAACTGAGTCCTGGCTGGAAGAATTCATTCATCTGGATGACAGGTTTATGAACTAACTCACCAGTATCACTAAAACTACCTTACATTTGAAGAGCATTTGAATTTAAAGAAGCGCTTGCCCTCCACCTTGGTCACAGTCATGTTAGGGAGTTCGGTGGAGCTCATATCATTCCCATTTGATAGATAGCAAAACGGAGGCCTAGAGAATTGTATGGACTCATCCCCTCTTACAGCAAGTTCACGGCAGGGCCAGGACGAGCCCTCAGAGCCCCTAACAGCTGGTGTTCTTCCAGCCACACTTTGCTGTATTTGTGGCCAGTGTTAGCAGAATAGTGACCTTCACCGCTGCCCCCCAGGGAAGAAGTTCCCTCTAAGGATGGAGTGAGAAGTCCTATTTGAGGAAGAGCTGAGGGGGTGAAAGTAAAGAAGGAGAAATCAACAGAATTTCCTGAAAATGGGCAGCTGCTTCTAATCAACTGTTTGCTCTCCTGAGGCCTCAGAAAGGTAAGCTCTGTGGTCCTTGCTCGAGAACTGCCCGGCATCATGGAATGTTCAGACCTTTGGAACTCCATCTTGACTCCCCATTACCTGAACAAATAACCAGTTTGCTTTGTTTTGGCTGCCCTCCACTTGTAGAAGAAAAAAAGGCAAATCATTAGAACTCAGATTCAAGATCTCTTTTTAGGCTGCACCTTATAATCTATGCCTATTCCCATCCACTGGGACTGAGGTGCAAATGGATTAATCATTCAACAAGTATTAATTGGACATCTACTCTGTGGCAGGCACTGTGCTAGACCTGTGATCTGGAGGCCAGGAAGCGGGGTGGGGTATGATACCAAGACCAAGGAGACTCAGCCTCGAGGAGCTGTAATTAGATAATGGGTCTTCAATCCCTTTCTGTAATCCTGAAATCAACAAAGCTCTTAAAACTAAAAGGGTTTTTGGTAACTAACTTGGTGGCAAAACCTGATCTTGAACTGATGTGAGGTTATTTTATAATGTTTATCCACTTAGTGTAAAAATTCAGTTTATTGTAGAAAGATGAAGGTGCTTGATTATGGGGTATATCTCAAGACCCCACTGGGATGTTAGATAATATATGATATATGCAGTCTATTATCTTTCTGAAATTAAAAACAAAACAAAACAGTCTAAATTTGCAAACACATCTCACCCAAGGGTTCAGATAAGGGATTGTGGACCTGTATAAACAAAGCTAAATGAGAATATAGCCCAACATCCCAGAAAGCAGAATGTGACTGTTTCCCAAGAACTGTGAGTGGAAGGAATCTATGGTAGGGAGTTCAAAGATGGTAGACACCACTGTGGATTCCAGTAGCTGAGAAATGTCCCAGCTGTGTCTTTAAGTTGGAATAGGACAGAGCATTTGGATAAACAGAGAGAGAGAGAGAGAGCACAGGGAGGACGTTCCAGCCCAAGTCATGTTCAGGGGACTGTGAATTGACAATTTTGGTAAAAGAAAGGTATGGGAGACCAGGCCAAGGGCATCTTCAGAGAGCTTTGAATGACAATGCTAAGGAGGCAACAGGAAGCCAATGAAGGTTCGTCTTATCTAGCAAATCAAGACTCAAGTGTCATCTCTGAAATGTACTTACTAAGCTAGGAACTTTATCTTAGAATGATCTTATATTTTAGAAACATTTTCAACAAGAGGTAGAAAAAATTTCTGCCTAATTCACAATAAACCACAAAATCCCACTATCCAGACCTCCTTCTATTTCCTGAACATTCAAGTTAGTCAAAACTTTGTTGGATTTATCAAGAGTCTTCACATGTGAAGCTGAAGCCACGCTGGCCTAGAGAAGGTTTCTGGCCTATTGACTGTTTTGAATGATCCCTGTTGTCTCTGCCTCCTACTACCCCATGGCAACTCTGATATAATTTTCAATTAACTGGACACCCCCGCTTCCCCCGCCTGGGAGAGGGGACAGAAGCTCCTGGTTTCTTTCCCGAAAGAAAACCCAGGCTGGTGTGGGCCCTAGCAGTATAACAGCTGGTGGAGAAGGTTCTAGAGTGAAAGGCTTTCAGCACTGATCAGGTGGCCAACTCCATCTTGTGGGTTGCATGGGAAACACATGTAGAGGCCTTGTTCTCCTGGATGTAAGGTTAGAGAGCTATGGAGAAGGAGCTGGCTCTCTCCCCTGCCTTTTCCATCTTCATACAACCGAGGCTCTTGGTATTTTTTAGGCCTCCAGAGTAGAAAACTCACTGGAACTCTTCTGGAATGGACTATGTCTTGAACATTCGAGGACAGTAAAAATCCTAAGCCAGTTTGTCTTTCTGTGTCGGTTTTAATTTTTTTTTTTAATTTTACATTTTAGCCTGTACAGATGAGCACATCTTTAAAGATGCCTGTTGCATCCGTGTCTTAGGATGATGATACCACATTCTAGCTCAGGTAGAGTAGCTAACACCCTATCATAATGCACCTCACTGTACAAGGGCATCTCGTTTGGCAAAATAAAGATTGCTCAGAAAAGTTTTGCATGACTTAGAGTTATGCAAACACGATTATATTTTTCAGTGTCTGAGATCTCAATATTTAAATGAATTGTATGGTAAGTAGTCTTTAAGTCATCTTTAAATCTAGTAACTGCTCCCTAATTTGTTTGTTTTAAAATTATAAATTCTCATGTACACATGTAACCAGAGTCCTAAAACAGCAGAGTTCCAAATAACCTGACATTTTCCCACAAATCTATACAACGGTCTTTATATTCAAACTGACCAATTTGATAGTGTGGAATCTGAAAATGCCACATTTTGCTCATTCTGGTTTTATTGCAAGCATACTTTGTTTATTGTGTTTTAGTTCTCCAGGCGGTTGCCGATCCACCTGAATTAGACTCCCCTGGGGTGTTTATTAAAATACACACCAAGGTGGAGAAACCACTGGCTTAGAGTTTATATAATACCTCTCTAATAACCAAACTATTCAATTAGTGAAAGCACCCCAGTCCCGGATAAATCTGGATTCTCAGGCATTTATTGTTTCAGAGGTATGAGTTGTTTATTGTATTTGTTATAACATGATCTGACCTATCAACTCAAATGGATTTTTCTGCTCTTCAATCTGCAGTCTTCCCCCCTTCACTTCCTATAATTAAAACCCAGTTTAAAGAAACAATCTACAGGAACTATAAAAGCAAAAAAATTAAGGTTAAACCATAGGGCACACTGCTAGGGCTGGCTCTCCTATTAACATTTCCGTATTAGCTCTTAGCCAGACGCACACGCACAGACACACGCCCCCACTGCTTCAACTTCCAGTGCTAGCTGAACGTCAGGTACTCCAATAACAACAATCACGCACCCTCCTTCCTTTGTTAATGTATTCCAACCCAGCCACCCACAGGCAGATATTCTACAGAGAAGGTTCAGAAGCACCGTTCATGAATAGTAGTTGCTACTCTTAAATGACATGGAAAATACCTTCCTCTCACACAGGGAGAGTCTGAGTCTTGGCTTGAGCATTTGCTCATCAGTCAGAAACCTTTTACTAAATGCAGCTACCTGAAGCCCACGAAGTCACGCAGACCCTATAAATTGCTTTCCCAAGCCACCAAAATGCAATCTTACCCCCCCCTTCCTCGGTCCCCCACCCCTCTTGTGTTTAAAAATAAAACCCAATTCTGCTGATGACTGGTTTTCTTGCCTCACCACAGGAAGTGGACCGGGTGAGTTCTCACATCACATGCTTAGCAGAGGGCACCAGACGGTGTCTGTGGGACACCTGCCCTCAGCTCGGCTCAAGAGCTGCGAAGGAACTTCCTGGGAAGGGCGGGCGGCCTTCAGCAGCTGGGCCCCAGTGTCAGGCCCCGGCTCCGCTAGGGCTATTGAGAAGGCTGACTGCGGAATCGGTGACCTAGGCAACAGGCGTCAGGCTTGGTCACTCACGGCGCTGGTTTGTCAAAGGCATCCATCTTTAATCCCTTCCCCTTTCTTTGCTTCTCTTTCCAACACCCCCCACTCCAAAAAAAGGGTAAAAAAGGAAAGAAACAAAACAACAGCAAGAAAGCCGTCTGCCCTCCCTGATAACCTAAACTGTAAAAAACAACAACAACAAAAACCCATCTTAACCTTCCTTCCCGCTCTCTAGCAGTTACAATTGGGAAGTCATTTAGTTGATATTCAAAATACGATCCAACCTCTAGAGTTAGGTTTTAGGGTTCAATAGCAGTGTGTGTAGATCCAAATGAGGTTTTTGTTTGGTTTTCTTTTTCTTTTCTTTTTTCCTCAATTATATTGAGGTATAATTGGCAAATAAAATGGTATATATTTCATTTCATTTCATATACAACATGACGATTTGATATAAAATGAGGTTTTGTATGCAAAGAGTTCAGCGCTTTCCAGAGTGGATTGCATGCAGCCCGGGGATGGGTAAAACAATCCACTGAAGTATGGAAAGAAACGATTTGAACTCTTGTTTCCTATTTTTTTGTTTATCTAAAAGAATTAGAAAGAAATTACGCGTTACCAGTATTCAATGAACAGACTGTCACTGGCGCCCTCCCTCGGTGTGAATGTCAGGTGACAAGGCGAGAGCTATCGTTCTGGAGGAGGGTAGGTTCCAAGCAGCAAAGGGTTGGTGGTGGGGCAGTTTACGTGTGCCCAGATAGTCTTATCTAGTCTTCACTAAACTAGTCCCAAGAAAATGGACAAGGAGTTTGGAAAGACTCCTGTTGATAAAGCATGAGTTGAAGATGACCCTAATAGTGTAACACAGTGAGAAAATGACAGAGCTGACCCTTGGAACTCTTTGTCAGCCACACTGTGAGATCACATTAAAAAAAACAATGCTGCTCATGACAATCTGCTCATATCTGGGAGGAAAGCACAAAATAGTCAAAATTATCTAGTAAGCTATTTGAAATAATGACTTACAGCCACTATCTTTAATGAGATTTCATGCGAAGTGCATACCATTCCTTGAAATTTTAGTTAGTGTTAGTATGAAGATATTAAAAATTAAAGTGTATTTGATTTTAATCTAATTTTTGAACTTCCATTTTTGTATGTTTTATGAATATGCATATAATTTATAAATGAATAAATACACATATTTGAGGAGTAAACATTCCACATATTTTTCCTGAGAGGAGGGCAGGATGACTTTGGAGATCAGTGCTGTGCGTCACAGACTGTCAAGCTGCAAGGGTCCTCAGATTTCAGGTAAGATCAGGTGACCCCTATTATATATATAGGAAAGCAGATGCCCAGAGAGGAAAGGACCTCAGCCTAAGGTTAACACTGCTAATTAGCAACATGTCCTAGACCAGGAGACTGAGGTCCTAAAGAGTGAGATGACTTGCTCAGGATCACACTGCTAGTTAGGGATGGTGCTGGGATTCTTCTGCGTCTTAGTCCAGTGCTCTTCTAAACCAGCCCAGAGGAAAACTGAGCAAACACAGAAACTCAAACAGAATTGAAAACCATCAGAGTAGAACCAAATGTCTGTAGTCAGCAAGCTACCGAGACCTACCTATGCCTTTGATACTCACAATAACTCCCGGGTAGTAACCTCCAACAGTCACATTCTGGGTCCTGGTGGTTGCGGCGAGGCCCACCGTGAGAATTAACACGGACACAATAAGCAAAGTCACTGTGACATAGATGGAGTTTCGTTTCCTCCGATTAAAGGCTCCTGAAAGCACACAGAGAAACTGAAATTGCTCATTTCGGCTGGAGAAGGGATGGACTTAAAGAAAAAAAATCACTAGGAAGGTTTTCCTTTCCTACTTCAGCTAGTAACTGGGGTTATCTCTGGGGAGTGGGATTATGGGGAAGAGATGGAGCTTTAGTTTTTTTGCAGTCATCAGGTGTTACGTTTACAATAATATATATATATATATATATATATATATATATATATATATATATATGTTTCCAGTTTGAAAATGAACAACACAAGAAATTGTACCAGTTACATAAAAACAAAAGTAAACACATTCGATAAAAGATGTATCATACCCACTTAGTGAAGTGTTTCTTTCTTAAGCCAAATTATAAGGTACATGATAGATGGAAAGTGTACTGTGGAGATATTAAATGAAAATATTTTAAGGCCAATATGCAACTAAGGAGGGTTTTTTCATAAGCTGGAGATATGAAATTTCATTTTCAGTGTAAATATCAGAACCAAGCCAGGTACTGGGATTTTTTTTTTTCATTTATTTCTGACATTTTCCACCTCATGTATAAATTTTAAAAATGGTGTGTTGGCAAGATTTGCCACATAACAAATGTGTGTAATAAAGTAAGTGTTTGGAGGCCATTAGTCCACAAAGATATGTATCGGGGGAGGTAGATGGGGAGGATTATAACTTACACCGTTTAGGCTTATGTGAGGGTGACATAAATACAAATGATGAGAAACCCGTTCTTCTACTCAGTGCTTATCGGACATGATAGTGCAAACCAATATTTTTTTTCGAAAACAGGCTTATTAAGTCAGATAGAAAAATGGTATCTCGACTCGCTTTTGAATTTAATTTTTTTTTCTAAGGAATGAAGCACTGCTCAACACTGCGTGCGTTTTTTCTGGAGGGGGTTCTCAACAGGAAATACCAGGGATGAGTTACACCTAGGAGTTCTCATAAAAATAAGCAACTGGGGGACTTGCTATGAGAGTCCAGTTCTCTAGTGGGGAGCCTTATGACAGGGTTGCCCACTCAGGTGGCTTGGCTGTCATTTATGGGCCTAAAGGGGCCACTTGGGACTGCTCGCAGGACCCCGCCATTCTGGGAGGCCTCGCTGCAGCCTCTGGAAGCAGCTGCCTTTGAAGCCGCCCAGACTGCACCACTGGGAGGGAGGGGAGAGGGGATGAAGGAAGGGGGAGGGAGGCGAGAAAACCAGGGAGACCCAGGAGGCCTGATGGTGCTGAGAGGGAGGCACTGTGGCTGGCTCTGCAGCCCCCAGCAGATGCCCCCTCCTCGAGGGAAGAAGAGCGTCAGGAGTGCCACCCTGGGTGAGCCCCACCATCCGTCTCGTCTCCCCGTGCGGTCCCTGCCCAAGGCTCCAAGGGATGTGGGAGGGGCTGGCGGTCTCTCCCCTGACGTCAGCCTCGAAAGTGAGGGCCGTGACTCATCAGGGTCATTTCTAATACGGTACTATTCCAAGACCATTTTACATCGAAATGTAGAAGTGGCTTGAGCGTTTGGAGGCACCCACAGACTAAAGCGCCATATCGCACCTTGGGAGGAGAGGTAAAGTGAGTTGGGAAACGAGGCTCCTCTCCTGGGGGGCCTGAGTCCAGCCTCCAGGGGGGAAAACAACGGGACCGCTGGAGACACCTGTGATATCAGGGCCCTTTGTGTGAGAGGGCTATCTGGGATGCAGATGGGGAGCTGACTGCTGGTAAACCGAGGAGCAGAACGGGGAGACACAGATTGCGAAGGGTGCGGGGGGAGGAGCGGGATTTACTTCTTCTGTTTATCTGAAGGTTCGTTACCCCTCCTCTAGATTTCGAGGGACCTTAAATGAGCCTCCAAACCAGGATCCCTAAGTCCATTTGATGATAGCCAGTTCTCGGTGAATCTGCCAGTTGGCTCCACAGAGGGGCTCTAACATAAACTTACCAACATCGCCCCCCACCCCTGTCTGCATTTCTACACCATCTTAGCCCTCCCCGACCCCAAACTGGCCAAAGAGAGTGAGGGAACATCTGGAAACAAGGGTATCTTTGTGGCACACAAAAGTGTCTCAACACCTCACAGGGAAAACAAACATGTCACCTTAGAGACTAGATGTAGGGGAGTGTGTGTATACAGTCTTTCTAAATTCGGGGTATCACTCGCCTGCTCCTTCCCGGCCAACTGGCTTTTGATCTTATTCACAGCTCTTGGGTCTCCTTTGCAAATATCACTCTAACTCTTAAAAGAACAGGAGCCAGGTCAGAAAAGTGACTCAGCAAACCACATGGTGTCATTTGAAAAATCTATTTTTTTTTTCCTGCTTTGGAACCTGAATTGAAAATCCAGTCAGTTGAGAAACCCAGGCAGAGATCCTGCAGCTCCACAGGGGCCTTGCCTCCAGATAGGATTAGTTTGGGATAAAATTCCTAAGAAAACTCTCCCATCACTAGGTTGAATATCTATTCTCTGTCCCCTCACATCCTCCCCCAAGTCACCCCTTATTTTACACTATAAGGACTAAAATTGTGTAAAATGAAATTACTTCTAGCTGCACTTGGGGAGTTGACCATTTTAAGGAACTCCAGGGTGAATCCCTTTGAAAAGTGAAGAATCACCCCCTTCCATTTATCTTTAGTGTCAATTTGACTGAAAAGTCACATCTACTTAGAGCAAGACGCACCTGTCCTCTAAAGGTGTGGCCCAGGCTCCCAAACTGCAGCTCTTTGTGTCTACTTAGGACATTTTCCTGGCTGTTGTTCTATTTAAGGAGGGAGAAGTAGAGTTCTGTTCTTATTAGGGTACAATTTGGGGCCTGCCTTAGATGTTCCCGTAAACGCAGGAACATCTTATTCCGATTTTGTTTAGTAAATCAACATATCAAAAAAACCTCAGACACCATAAGGTACTTCAATAAAGCAGCAGGTATGTGAAAACAGTGCCCATCACAGTGTCTGATACCTAGTGAGCAGTCAATACTTGTTGAATAAACAAAAGTCAACGTCTCCGAATCGCTCCCTTTCTAACCAAAAAGGCTGTAGGGGGGAACTGTGAGAATAAATATGGGCTACGCTCACAGAACTGGTTTTTTAAAATAGGGTACACCCAAGGGCTCCCCAGATCTAAAAGCTTTCTGGCCAACTAGCGTCACAACCCCAGTGGCTCTCACTAGCCTGTCTACTTGGCGCCCAGTATCCCTCTGTTTAGACAACAACAACCAGCCCTGCAACCAACAGCAGTGGGAGAGTCTGAATCCCGTCACTGGCACTGCCTGCCCCCCTCCGCCCCCAGCAGCCTCCCTGCAGAACTACTGCAGCCCTCCCTCTCTGCAGTGCCCCTCCTCCACCCCAGATTCGTGACGACCAGGATGCTCTGCTCTAGAAGGGCCCAATTATTTGCTGTCTCCACCCTTCCCAATACAGCCAGCTTCTCCCTCCTCCGAGTCCCCTCCCTGGTCAGAGCCCCACCTGCACTGCGGTCTTTGAATCTGAGTCCCTCCCTTCTTCTGAAACCTTCTCAAAATTCACCTCCTCCGAGAAGTTTTTCTTGATCAGGCTCACTCTAATCACTCATTATTTCATGGCCCTGAGTTCCTAGATACGTCACTCAGTAAGTATATTAATGATAACTGCTACAATTACAGTTGTAATTGTGGGTCTGGTCCACAACCCATATGATGTCCACCAGTTCCAGGATTATATATCTGACAGGAACCAAGGTGTGGGTTGCCAGAAGGTAGGATGATTGTCTCTGCTCACTTGTTTTTTTACCTAGTACCTGTTCTTGATTCCACCCCTTGATTATAGGGTGTGTAATCTCTGTCAGAGTGCAGCAAGGAGGGAGGCCCAGTATCCTGTCCTGTACACTGTGTTGCTGACTGGCTAATTCTTCGGGCTGATCTTTGAACCGATTCGGATTTGCTTACCTGAGTCAGCTTTGCCATACAGGGAGGGTCCCAGAAGTCCCAGCCTTGAGCATCGGTGGAAACAGGTGGCTGCCCACACAAGAGCCTCAAGGCTCTGCCAGTCTCCCAAACATTTCCTTAAAGGTGCTGAAATCCCCCCTTTGGGCAATTCTTTGACCGGAGACATCCAAGGCCACCGGTGAATCACAAATACGTTATTTGCAAGGGAAGGAGAGCCCCGCTGTAGTAGAGGTGCCTTAGCGCCTGGGGGCGGTGTTGCCAAAAGGGAGATGGGGGTAGCTGGGAGGGGATGAAGGGGCGCCGGAGTCAAATTACCAGCCACGCGCCTGCTCCGCCCCAGCCAGCCAGCAAGCGTAGAGTGCAGGCACCTTGGTGCAGTGTGTGTCCGTGTGTTTTATATTTTATTGTTTTGGCTGCGGTTGTGTCCTGCCAGTAGAGGGAATCCCCTCCGAAATGCTGCCCTTGGAGGCTGAAACACTAAACCCACCCACCTCCACTTCCCTTCCCCCCATGCGAGGGAAGGTGGCGTTGCCAGGGCTGAGTTAAGTGGGAGTAGCTCCTAAGTAGCCTAGACGCTGATTCAGGCCTGGGCTGTGCAGGACCAGCGCCAGGGAACTCCGGGGAGACTCCCCTGTCCAAACTCTGGAAACCCAGGGTTACCACACGACTGGGGAATTTGCTAGTGCCCTCGGTCTGCGCACTTTACGAAGCGGGGTGCGTGGAGAGGGCTCGCGCGTCCATACGGGATCTCTGATTCTTTCCCCTCAGTGTCGAGTCTGGGCTGGGCGAAGCCCACTCATCTTCTTGTTGCGCAGATCTTTCGGGAAACGCATGATTGGCTGAGGGCCCCTTGGAGCCCAAGGAAGAACTCTCTTCATCTCGTTCCCCAACCCACAGAGCAGGGTGCCAAGGAGCAACGCTCTACGCCCGGGGTCCCTAACCTGCCCACTCCCGCACGGGCAGACGGGCGGGCGCGGGCGGCCGGGTTTGCAGGCGGTTGTGGCCCACTGCGGGGATGCGCGCGGCCGAAACCTCGCACTCTTCCACCCAGCCCTCCCTCGCGCACCGGCCTGGCGTCGGGGAGCCAGGGCTGCGTTGGCGCCACAGCTGGCCAAGGTGAGGAGTGCATTCTGTGTGCGTGTGCTTGTGCGCGTGTGTGCGTGTGTGGTGTGTGCGCGCGTGTGTTGGGGAGAGAGAGCTGGTGGGGGGGGGGGGGCTGGTACTGCTGGGTTCTGGATTCGGACCCGGGTCCTTGGCCTCATTTGTACCACGTTGCAAATAACTACGCCCTTAAAAATAAAAAAAGAGCAAATTCTTATACTGAATATGCAAAACCACTGGAAATACGGATCTTTCCACCATCCAGGAGCTAACACTTTCTGGGGCCCCTCCGGTGAACGAATTCTGTTGGGACGGGGTCTTTTGCAGGCAGTAGGGAGCTCACGTAGGGGGTTCGGCCCCCTCCCCGCCCCCTCCCCTCGATGTTGCCGCAAATTCTTCGGAGAAGACCTGAGCGGACTGCCTGGCAAGAATTCGGGACGGAGGGATTTTGCAGAATGTAAAGTATGTTGGAAAGAGAGAGTTCGATTTGGTTAAAGTGTATCCGAGGCGAATTTTAAGGTTACGTGGGATCATGGTTTGACAATCCCCTCCCGCTCTCCTGGGCTCCAAATTCATTTCTCCGCCCAGTGAAATCATAGTACTTGGGAAGGTGCCTAACCGCTGAGTGGGACTGGGGTTTGTGTTTGTCTGTAACTACCAAAAAGCAGCTTCTAGGGGCAGCCAGGTTGGTGCCTGGAGGCAGCTGTCCCCCACTTTTCATGAGGAAAGGTGTTGAACCAGATCAGGCTAGTGGGTTTCCCCCCTCCCCTCCCTTCCACCCTGAGAAGAAAAGCGCGACTTCAGAAGACGCGCGGGCTCGCGCTCGCTTTCTTTCTCGCGCTCTCACTCGTCGTCCCCCCCACCTCTTTTTTCACACTCACGCACAATTCCGGGCATTTGGAGCAAAATAGGAATCGAATTCAAGGAATGTTGATCCTGCCGCTGCAGACGGCAGGGCTGGGCTGTCTTGAGTGATTCCTCAGGAATTCCTCTCCTGCCAGCCCCCCCCCCCTTTCTTCTCCCCACCCCCCGCCGCCCATCCCCCAGGGTTGCGCAAACCCCCCCATCAGCGAGGTGCAAGTCAGGCCTCCCCCCACCGCAGCTCTGAATTTCAGGGCAGCTTCGACAGAGTTGGGAGGGGGCGAGGACCCTGCTTCTTCTAATTCTCGTTAGTCGTGAGCTCTTAGAAGTGACGGGGACTTTGCAAAGAGGGAGCGTCTAATGGAAAGCGAAGGCGCAGGTTGCAGGGAAGTGTTTTGATCCCCAGACAGCTGGGATTTACCACCGGCTGCAAGACTGTCGGCACACGCACACAAACACGCACACACCCGCACTCCGGGGCAGGGATACTCCGACGCAAGCTGGGCGCTCGCATCTCCGCGCGTCGTCCCCGCCCCCGCCGGGCCGCTCCCCTGGGGCTCGGGTCCGGGACCCCGACGCTGGGGCGTGCGGACCCCCTTCCCTCGCCCCGCTTCCCGCTCCCTGGCTCTCGGGGCGGCTGGGGCGCTCGCAGTCCAGGGGGCAGCGCACTCACCCCTTGCCTCCGCCGCCGCCCCTAGGCAGGGTGGCTAGACTTACCCATGGAATCCGGCAGGGACATGTCGCTGGACCGCTGCTGAGTCAGGGACTGATGCATGGTGAAAGCTGCCCTGTGGCCCCGGCCCCCGAAGCTGCTTCACGCGCCCCAGGCTCAGGGCGCCCCGCAGAGCATCCTACTCCGCGGCTGCGCTCCCCGTCCCTCCCGAGAGCTGAGAGAGACTGCCTCTGGTTGCGAGCTGCAGCCTAAGTGCCGCCTCCCCCTTCCTTCCCCTCTTCTCCCTCCCTCCTCTCCTGCCTCCCTCTGCTCCGGGAGGCAGCAGCATTGGCGGTCCGAGCAGCGACGTGCGCTTGCGCAAGACCCCCCTCCTCCCTCCCCCTCGGCCCCCCCATCCTAGTTATCCACCTCCCAGCCTCCCAAGCCAGACAGGGAGCCGTTTTAGCCCCTTGGGGCCAGGACTGCGTAGAGAAAGAGGGGGAGGCTACAACCTGGGGCCGACCGGTCTTCTCTGTAGTTTGGAGAGAGGGTCTTGGGCAAGTACCCTGTTCTAGGATTTATAATTGGGGAGGGGGCAGAGTAAGAGGTTCAGAGCTGAGAGCACACACACCCACACACACACACACACACACACACACACACACCGACACACACACACTTGTGCAGGTTTGGTCTTAGTGCTTCCAGAATGACATAATGGAGCTGGAGATGATCCAGAGAAGGGCCACTCTATAATCAAGGGGATGGGGGAGGGTGGAGGGGGCTGCCATATGAAGATAGATTAAACAAATGCAGACTCTTTAGTCTAGAAAGATGAAGGCTGGGAAGGGATGTGACTAGAGTGTATAAAATTATGCAGAGATGGAGCAAGGGAACACAGCCTAATTCACCAGATCTGAGAATTCTAGAACCAATAGCCCCCTAAGAGCTAGAAGGAGATTCAGCTAAAGCAAATATGACTCTGCATCAGCACCCGAGTTTGTGCTTTTGTTCAAGGTGCTTTTATGTTAAGGATCTCATTTTCTCGTCACAGCAGCCATGCAAGGCAGGAAGAAGAGGTATCGATAACCCCACTTTACAGTTGAAGAAACTGAGTCTCAGAGAAGGGATGAAAATTTCCTGTACTCACTTAGCTAGTACAGAGCTAGTGACAGAGGTGGGATTTGAACCTAGATCTGTTGGACTCCCAGCTCAGCACTCTTCCTGCTACAGCAGCTAGTAGAGAAATGCTACTCTATCTAGTATATTGAAAACCTGAGGAATTCATTAGCCCCAAGAGGTGAAATAGGATGAAAACACAAGTAGCCTTGGAAAGAGGGAGAAAGTCATGGCTGACAGACCCACTGTGCATTGCTAAGGGAAACTGGGGATGTGGTAGGAATGTTCCTGGTCTTGGAGAACAACCAAGTCCTTCCCCAACCCATCCTCCCAGACCCCATTAGGATATTGGGCTGGAATCACTACGTTGTTGGCCCAGAGGGTGGTTCTGATGTCCCCAAAAGGGCTGAACAGGATGAGGCCTCCTTGGAGTGCCCGAAGGTGGCACTGGTGGCTGGTGGCCAAGGGAGGAGGAAGGTGAGGAAGGGGAGAGCAGTGGGCTCCAGCTCCTTCTGGAAACTCAACCCTGGGGGCCTGGCATTGCAGGGAATTCACCTGTTTGAAGGCACTCATTCTGCCCCAGCGAGAGGTCCCAGGTTCTGCTTGCCAGGTCTCCTTCCAACCACCTCCCCCTGATGACTGCTGCAACCCTCTCTCCATGTGCACCCTCAAAACATCCCCAAGTCAAGTATAAAACACTCCTGAGAGTTGATGGGATGAAGGAGAGTACTTGGTTCTTTCCAGCTCTGGCTTGCTAATCTACTGCGAGGCTTCGTTTCCTTATCCAGGAAATGGAACCGAGGGCCCTTGCCCTTTCCCATCTTCCAAAGGAAGAAAAGAAGCTTCCTGAAGGTTGAAAAGGAAGCCCTTTGTAAAGAACTCAGGGCACCCCAGGGGCCATGCTGAAGGCCATGTCAGGTATTATTAGCAGCTGTACACTATAGATGCAGTTTAGAAATCTGTGATACATGCCCTAGATAGAGACAAGATGCCCACTATTGTAGGGGTGTGTGTCTTAAGCATGTTTGGCTTATGTATCAGAGTCTCCATAAACTCCACAAAGGCAGAGAGAAACCCCATATGTACACTCTTGCCATGTTTGTCTCCAGTTCTGTTTACTAGTCTCTTCCTTCCCCCACTCTAAATATCTCATATATTTAATGCGAAGAACTCCTGCAACCAGCACTGATTTCTCAGGAGTACTTCATAATTAACTGATTTTTTTCTGTGAAAGTAGCCTTGAAGAGGTTTTTATACAGGCTGGAAAAGACAGCTTCACACCTTCTTCGGGGATTTGGGCCCCCCAGTAGCAACCAGACAACTAGAGATCCCTAAAGAAGCCAAATAGAAACTTGTTACTATGCTGGTTTCGATGCGTAGAATGAGGACTTTTCACTTTAGAGAGAAGCACGTTATGGGATAATTGACACAGAAGGCGTATGTAATCTGACCTTTATAATCAAAGCGGTAAACTGGGGAGGTGCCCTTAATGGAGGTGAGCCTTGCTTTATGCAACATCTGTATTCCTGAATCTGGCGTGAAAATGAAACACTATTTTAAGAAATACTAGAGGAGCTAGCTATTTCAAAGAACTGCATATTTCCTTCATACTGTCTCTCGGGGTACTGTATAGGACTTGGAACACAGCAGGCTCTCAGTCAAGTTAAAAATGACTTTGAGACCAGTAGCAGTGACAATAGCAGCAGCTGCGGCAGCTCAGAGAGTAGTAGCAGTCTTCTCCCCAGAGATACTGTGCTTGTTTGGTCAGAGGATCTGGGATAAGGGGAGGAACTAGAAGGGGAACTTGGGGAAAAAAACCCACAGCACATTTCAACTGAGCCTGGCACAGAGACCGCCCCCCTTCCTCCAAAAGAAAGTTTATTTTAACTCTGAATGAGCTGGACAATTAAGAAGCAAGAGGCGAATTTTCATGGGCTCTATTCTGATTTTCTTCATGTCAGAACACTTGTGGGTTTTATACATAAATCAGCTCATAGTAAAATTTACCAATAGTCAAGCCACCTAGATGAAGAAACGGGTCTTTCATGCTAATGAAGGCTACTATAAAACTGCTTGGTTAGCTTCTGATAAAAAAGAAATTATTAAAATGCCTTCAAATAAATCCTTTTCATTGCAAGCTTAATCAAGCATACAATGTTGCCCTAGGTTGCAAACTGTTTTATAGCATGAGGAAACGTTTGCCAATGGGGCTGCAGCCTGCTTCTCTCCGTCTTCTTCAAACCAATGATGAGCGCGCTCCCCAGAAGCCTTCAGACCACTAGAAAAATGCCAGATGGCACTCTGCCTCTAATATGTTCACCCTGGGAATAGTCATAGCACTCCATCACTCCCTTATTTTGATGATCAGTTTGACTGCTTAAAATACCATAGTGCCTTCCTGATTCCAAATATGGGGATGCAAACTAGAGGGACCACGTCTACATGTGTACACAAACATACATGCATTCATGCATATTTGAAATAGTGGCTGCACAAGTATTCACAAATGCACAGACACGCATACACACACATACCTATTTACATCCTAACCATTCCTCTCCACCGTGGTTACCACCACCTACCTCTCAGCTCCAGACTTGAGTTGACCAAGTATAGAAAGGAGCTTCAGAATAATGGAGAACCTGAAAGAGTCCAAACATCCCTAATTGAGGCTGGAGTTGTGCCCACCAGGCTACCTTAGGTCAATGCCTAGTACCCAATGCCTGCACCACAAACAGCTGAATCAGAGGAGAACCATGGTTGATGGTGTTATTTTGCCCACGAAGCTTGACTAGTTCCCATCGTCAGCTGGGCATTTTCTTTGAGTACCAGGAGAATTGCCACAGCACCGGGAAAAAAAGCTGGTACTTGTCTTTACTTGTTATTGTTTTCTTCCTATTCTGTGACCTGCTTCAGTTACCAAACACTATATCATAAATAAGTGTTTTCCAATACCAATACAAAATTTTTGATAACATGATTTTAAACGGATGGAACATCATTTATTTATCGTTCCCTGGTATGGGATATTTTAGAGGTTTCTAATTTTTCACCATCATAAATAACACAGTGAACTAAATATTTGCATCCTTATTTCCATAGGATACGATGTTACCGTGGACTTGTTGGTTCAAACGTTTCAAATATATTTCCCAATTAAAACATTTTAATCAACATACAGTAAAGTACACAGGCCTTACGTGTACATATCGTGAGTTTCTACATAACTATATTCCTGTAACCACCACCCAGATCAAGATGTTGAACCTTCCCAACATCCCAGATGGCTCCCTTGAGCCCCCTTCCCAGCCAATAACCCTCCTAGACGTAACCACTATTCTGATTTTTATCATCCGAATGTATTTAAGGTTTTTAATGGATATTGCCAAATTGTCCTCCAAAATATTTGTAGCAAAGTACATTCCCACCATCAGCATGTGAAAGTACCTGGGGCCTCGCACCCTCTAGGCTTTACCTTGCAAAAGAGATGTTTTAGCACTTAAGACACACCTGGTTACAGTCAGCGACCGGAAGGGCCAGTCAAGAAGCCAGCTTGGAGTTCAGCTGGGCACTAGGTGTCCAGTGGGAACCACAGATCTAGGAGCCAGAGGTGGAGGGCAGGCCTAGAAGGCAGGCGACGACACATCACAGTCCACAAGTACCTTAGAAACTGCCAACTGCTCAGTTGTTTTCTCTCTGTTGCACACACCCGAAGTTTTCTTTTTTATGCAGCTTTCAAAATTTCTATAGTGATCAATTAGTTATGCCTGGTACATAGTAGGGACTTAAATACTTGTTGAATATATGGCAATTTTTATCCATTGCTTTTTTCTGCTTACTGAAATAAAACATGACGCTGTAAATATTCTCCAAACTGCAGAGATGCATGATGCAGCAAATTACCCTCTCCCAACAATTCTACTCCCCAGAGATAACAACAATTTACGGATTGGAGTGCATCTTTCCTGATTTTGTTCTCCATGTATACTTTTCCTTTTGTTTGTTTTGAGAGTTAAATACTCCTTTTAAAAAGTAAATTTTCTCAATAATAAAATATGTTTTTTTTGTTAGGCATTGTAAGTTGCATTTAGTAGCGTTCCAATATGCCACATCAAAGTTCATCTTCAATCAGTCAAACCCAACAGTAGTTCATCCTTGCACAATAAAACCCCCTTCAGCTTGTATTACAATACCTACTTAGCTCTTATGGGCAGGAAATGGAAATTACATCTCGCTTCTGATCACTAATGTGTGATGAAGAGTATCAAGAGAATTATATGAAAATGAATATAAAGAAATGATTGTGATTTCAAAGTACGTGGTTTGGAAACATTACCAAAAGCATAAAAAATGATACAGGTATACACACTTCTAGTAAGTTCTTGATAGGAAAGTTCTGAAGAACAAACAACCTGTTTCTTCCTACAGAAAGAAGGTAGTTTCTTTTTAAAATCAGTGTTTTTTTCCCCACAGAATTTCACATTTTCCTAATTTGAAGGCATAAAACAGAGAACAATAATGCATGCAGCAATGAATACACTAGGGAAATCTTGATATTCAAAAAGGCTAGATTATGCTTTTTTGAATTTTAGAATAAATGTGGCAGGTTAATAATCACAAAATGTTAAGGTTAGAGCGAGATCAGTGAGTAAACAAAATTAACATATTTTATACTGTAAACTATTTATTGAAGGAAAAAATGCATGCAGAAAAATTCACCATATGTACTGCTTTACAATCAGGAAAAAAGGGCAGGAGATGATGTTGAGTGGCCTTAAACCCACAGGAATGGGTTCGGGGATCATTTGGTGGGTTTCACCGTTTGGATGCCCTGGTTTACCTGCCAGAGATGGTGGTTGGTGGGGACCGTCGAATAGGATTCAGTGAAGCTGTAACTGCCTTGTTTCTTTCCTCTAATTAATTACAGAGCTCAGTACATCCTTTTCCTTTATCCCCATCAAAAAACATTCATTAAACACCTAATTAGATGTGGCATTGTCGCGGGCAGGGGCGTGTATGTCCAACTGCTTTTTTCAGGTTTGACTGGAGAGGATTTCTGTGTTCAGCAGTTTCTGGGAAGCAATAGATTTGCTCCCAGTTCAAACTGCTCCACAGAGCCTTTAAAAATGTTTACACTCTGTGACCCAGTATTTCCACTTCTGGGAACCTGTACTAAGGAAAGAGAAATCTGGACTAAGATTTATGTGTAAGGATGACCATGGCAATGTTATTTATAATAAAGAGAAAAATTGGGGAAAAAAAACCCTGAAATGCCTAAATTTAGGGGAATGATTAACCAGATGATACCACAGCCATATGATGCACATATTATATAGCTATTAAAATCGGGTTTTCAAATATTAAGGACATAGAAATATCCATAATAATGAGCAAATATGTAGGTTAAGAACTGCATGTATAGTTTGATCCTGATTTTGTTTAAAATTGCATATACATGCACAGAAAAAATGCCTAGAAGGAAAGTCATAAACATTCACTGTAGTTACCTCTGGGAGGTGGAAATACAGGCGACTACCTTCTTCTTTATACTTTTCTGTATCTTTCAAATATATTCAGTGAGAATGTATTATTATTCACATTAACCCTCCAAACCCTCCAAATTCTATTTTATAAACAAATTAAACAAACAGGTGAATGTTTCATAATTGTACTCTGTCCTCCCTGCAGTGTGTGTTTGGGGCCACTCAGGGCTCACTTACTCTGGTTCTTCTCTCTCTCTCTCTCTCTCTCTCTCTCTCTCACACACACACACACACACACACACACACACGTGGCTCTGCTTTCAATCTTCCTTGCCTGAGTACAAGTTTCAGGCAAGGTGTCACCTCTCTAAAGGGAATCTGTACTTCTCTTTCATTGTGTGATTAAAGCTTGTTGATGCTGGCAGGTGGCAAGTACTTTTTCTGGTCCAGCTCTTTCTATGCCCCTGAAATTACACCGGTAGGGGGCTGTCTACTCTGTGGATTGCCTGAAAGGAACAGCTTTCTGGGACACTGACCTGCCTGGGAAGATAAAAGGAACTCTGCCTGCGGTAGGGTGGGGTGGCTGGAACTTGAGGGAAAGATAGAATATAGAGAGGGATCAAATGAGCAGCTTTGTTTATTAGGGTACCGTTAGTAAGGTTGTATTTTACTGTCTTGCTGTTTGAAAGAAATACAGCACTGCAGTTCAGACGGTCCTGTAGGAAGTTCTGTTCAAGGTGAAATGCCCCTAACTCCATGCCTTCCTCTCAGCTCTGCTAAGAACCCAGATCCTGCTATAACGAGGAAGCAGTTGCTCAATAAAGTCTGCCTTCCTTTAACAAACAGCCAGCATGAGATATGCACCTAAATTTCAAGCAATACAGAAGTGTATAACTTAAAAAGTGAAATTCTTTCCCTCCCCAATCTCACTCTTCAGAGGCAACCTCTATTAAAAGTCTGGTGTGTATTTTCCTAGACTTTTCCACTTTTGCTATGCATATATAACAAGTATATGCATACACACACAGGGACCTACACACATAGGTAGTGAACAAAAATGGAACCAAACTATAAATATAATTCTGCAACTTACTTTTTAAAAAACCCAATATTAATTCATGGGCATGTTTCCATATCAGTATATATAGGTTTACCTCATTTTTTTAGCAACTGCATAACATTCTGTCGTGGGAATGTTTCAGACTTATTTAGCCAACTCCCCATGGTTGGACATTTAATTTAGTTTCAGTTTTTCATAGTTACAAGCAATAGTGCAATAAACATCCCTGTACATATACCATGGAATCAACTTAAGGGGAAATCTTCTTTCCATCAGCTGTGCATTACCTAAGCATTTGCAATTAGTTTCCTGGGCTCCAGAGAACAGTTTTTAATGACCATGCCAAATGTTCTGTAGCATCCCGAATGGTCCAAGGCATCCTTTCCAATTAAGTCGCAGCCTACTACACACTGCATTTTAAACGACATTATGCTTTAAGGACAGGGCACTGTCTTACATTACTGACACAGTGTTATAATGCTCTATCTTCATATTAATGCCCTGGACTTGAATGGGTACTGCCCGTAGACGGTGGGGCGGCCAGAGACTGCTGATACACATCAGCAGGGGCAGCCCAACCCAGGGAGACACAAATACGTGACCTCCCCTCCTCCACTTCCATCCAGCATCTCTCCACCACTTCTGGCAGGAAGATCCAACTAGAGCTAAGGTGCTTCATTTGCCACCTACTGGCTTGCGGGAAAGAAATAGGGGAGCACTAATAGTAACATCTGAAATGAAAGAGATCAGGCTGCTTTCCACCCCCCTCGCCTCCCCACCTCCCTCCTCTACACCCAGGTGCTCACTGTCTCCACTAACCTTCAGGCTGTTTGCAGGCCCTTTCTCTGGAAAGGGTCACCCTACTTGGAGGTGACCTCAGCCATTGCCTGCACCGCCATCAAAACACATCTCTTTTTAGAACTCTCAGTTGCCAGTATTCATTTGTGTTAGCATGACAGACAGCGCTTAAGGTTTGGCATCAGGAGACCATTTTCTACCCCTTGGACTTTGATCAAATCAGTTAATCTCTCTGAGCCTCCATTTTGACATCTGCAAGATGGGGATAGTAATAATATCTTCGTCACAGGGTTGATGTAGAGATGAAATGAGGTAGCACAGGGGAAGGTCCACTGAAAGCAAGGAATAGTGTTCTGTGATTGTAAGCTGCTGTTATTATTTATGGATTCTCTCTTCCAGATAAACCAGTTTGATTTTATTTTGTTTAAACAGGGATTTCTGGAGACTACAGTGTTTTAACTGGGAGGAGTGCTTATTACAATGAAAATGTCAGGCAGTGGAGCAGGCCAGTGAGGAAGCTATTTTGAGACGGGGAAACCCTTCCAGACCTTCAAATCCACATATGTAGGGGGTTGCTGGCACCACCAAGATGGAAGGCTGACCAGAGTCCCCCAGGCAAAAATGTCAGAAAGGTCTTTGTTTCCCTTTTCTATCTCTGGGGGAGAGGAAGATCGGTTGGAAGGGGGCAAGAACAGCATAGATTTCTGTGCGCTGGCCTGAGGACCTACTCTCCCTGGGGAGATGTGTTCTAGCAACTGTTTGGTATATTTTTAAATGTCAGAGAGGCTTTGGCTCTATAGGATGGAGTGGCTGTGACACCTGATTAATGTCTGTGCAGTACTTTCCAGAATGAAATTTAATCAGCAGAATGATTGCAGCAAGCAGCTGCCTGGAGGAAAATGATCCTGTTCTAATGGTGGCTTGTTTGATGTGTTGGCATTGTAGTGGGGCACGCACATTAGTAGTCCAGCCCAGGGGGGCCCAACTAGGACACTGGATCAACTAGTGAGGAAATGCTGCAAACAGCAGCAGCCCTTCTACGGCCCTGTGTAGGGTCACCGCTGTCAGATTGTCAGCTCCTCCCCACTCCAAGGACCTTTACTGTCCGCCACCTTCCTGCCCCCAGGGTCTTCCCTGTCAGCTCTGTTTACCCCCCTCCTATCATTGTTATCCATTCCCTGAGTCCCCTCAGATCCAACATTCTTCGTGCTTCCCCCCTCCCAGCTTCCTCCAGCACGCTCACACAGACACACAAGCATACGTCCCTTCCCTCCCCACACAGGTGTTCTCAAGGCTTAAGTGAAATGAAAAAATGGTCTCTCCTCACAAAATGACTGGAGTCCCTTGGTCTAATTAACCTTTCTTGGCCTATTTTCCCATCAGAAGCACAGAGGTTGTTATACTGACTCACAGAAATTCTGTAGTCAGTATTATACTCCTTAACAGGTAAGAAATGCAGCAGATACCTAGGTGACTGCCATGTCCTGCCACTCAAATGCCATGGTGTGCCTTACACCCAAGCTGACTGTGCTGGGCCTTCTTCACCAGGATCTGTGGTTTGAGATGTTTTCCCAGTAGTAGAGCCAGGTTGAATGAACTAGTCACACTTTCTTGCTGCTCTTTGTTTCCCCAGTTCGAAAAACTTCCACTTAACTCCTCCAGGGTGTACCCCAGAATCACCACAGGGACCTGACCCAGGATGAGGGAAGTGTTTGGAATTATTGAGGCCCCAGTTTACAGTGGAAAGGGTAGCCTTTCAGGACTAAAAGGATCAAAGTGGATTGGGCTGTAAGAACCCTTTCTAAACGCGGAGGGCTGAGCAGGCTCTTTTCCTGGGCAGTTGGGAGTACTTCAAGACTCCCAGGCTTTGCCTGAGGCACCGCCCCAGGGTCCTATGTATGAAATGAACCCGAAAGCCAGGAAAAACAAAGAACTGACCAGTGTTCCTGGCCACAGCAAGTTGTGCAGCCGTGTGGGAGGGGCTAGAGGCGGAATTGAACCAGAGAGAGTAGAGACTGTCTTTAAAGTTAGGAAACACCTTGAATAGTATAGGACAAACCATTATTGAGCACTTGCTATGTACCAGGTCCTAGAAATAAACAAGATTCAATAAATAAATAAAATCCTTCTCTCAAGGAGTTCACAGGGGGTTTTTTTTGTTTGGTTTTGGGGTTTTTTTTGGCAACATGGTGCAGCTTGTGGGATCTTAGTTCCCCCGCCAGGGATTGAACCCTGAACCCGGGCCCTTGGCAGTGCAAACATGGAGTCCTAACCACTGGACAGCCAGGGAATTCCCTCAAGGAGTTCACAGCTAAGTGGGGGAGAGAGAGATTTGTAAAGAAAATAACCAAATAAAAATAATAATTTCAACACAAAAAACTAAATGCAATGGTAAAGGAGATTTATCCCGGATTCTGACAGAGGACTGAGAAGGGAGGGGAGAAGTGGTGCCTGATTTAAGTATTAAAAGATTTACTCATTCACTCATTCATTTTCTAAGATGTAAGTCCCATGAGGTCAGGGGCTTGTTTTGTTCACTGTTGTAGGTCTAATGCCTAGAACAGTACCTGGAATATGGTAAGAACACAATATTCATTGAATAAATGAATACATGCCTATTCTGTGCTAAGTGCTGTGTTAAGCACTTGGGATACATGGGGGAGGGGTGCTGAAAAGGGAAGAGTCAAGGGAGATTTCTAGGTTTTTGGCTTGAGCAGAAGGATTGGTGTTAATTCCTCCGTGGTAGAATTTGGCAGTGAAGCTATCTGGTCCGGGCTTTTTGTGTATGTGTGTATAAGTGGGAATTTTTGATTGCTGATTCGATCATTTTACTTGTATTGGTCTATTCAGACTTTCTATTTCTCCTTGAATCAGTTTTGATAACTTGTGTCTCTCTAGAAGTTTGTCCATTTCATCTATGTTATCTAATTTCTTGGCATACAATTGTTCATAGGATGCCTTTAAAGAAATTTCTCTAAGGTCAGTAGTAATGTCCCCAACTAAAACTGCTGAATTGTCTATTTCTCCCTGTAATTCTGTCAGGTTTTCCTTCATGTATCTGGGGGAGGGGGTGTTTTTTGGTATGTATATATTTACTGTTGTTATATCTTCCTGAATTAGTGACCCTATTATCATTATAAAATGTTCTCCCTCGTCTCTAGTAATAATTTTTGTCTTAAAGTTTATTTTGTTTGATATTAGTATATCAACTCTCTTTTGGTTACTGTTTTCATGATATGTCTTTTTTCATCCTTTTAATTTCAATTTAATTGTGTCTTTGAATTCAAAGCATGTCTCTGGTAGACAGCATATAATTGGATCATGCTTTTTTATCCATTCTTCCAATCTCCTCTGCCTTTTGATCGTAGTGTTTAATCTATTTGAATTTAATGTAATTAGCAAAAAGGTAGGATTTATGTCTGCTATTTTGCTATTTGTTTTCTATATTTCACGTCTTTTTTGTTCATCAGTTCCTCCATTACTGCTTTCTTTTGGGTTAAGTGGATTATTTTCTAGCCTACCGTTTTGATTACCTTTTTTTAAAAAATTAATTTATTGCTTATTTACTTATTTATTTTTGGCTGCGTTGGGTCTTTGTTGTTGCACGCAGGCTTTCTCTAGTTGCAGAGAGCAGGGGCTACTCTTTGTTGCGGTGCGCAGGCTTCTCATTTTGGTGGCTTCTCTTGTTGCAGAGCACAGGCTCCAGGCACGCGGGCTTCAGGAGTTGTGGCACGTGGGCTTCAGTAGTTGTGGCTTGCGGGCTCTAGAGCACAGGCTCAGTAGTTGTGGCGCACTGGCTTAGTTGCTCCGCAGCATGTGGGATCTTCCCAGACCAGGGCTTGAACCTGTGTCCCCTGCATTGGCAGGCAGATTCTTAACCACTGCCACCAGGAAAGTCCCCCTTGTTTCTTTTATATTTTCAGTTATTTTCTTAGTGGCTTTTGGGGATTGCAATTAGTATATTTGTTTATAAAAACCAACTTAAATTAATACCAAATTAATTTCAATATTATTTAAGAACTTTGCTCCAAGAATGCTCCATTCTCTCCCCACTCCTTTATGCTGTTATTGTCTTACAAATTACATCTTTATACATTGTATGTCATCAACACAGCTTTGTCCTGATTACTTTACACAGTTGTCTTTTAAATCAGACAGGTGGAGGCCGGGGGTGGGGGGCGGTACTTCCCTGGTGGTCCAGTGGCTAAGACTCTGTGCGCCAAATGCAGGGGGTCCAGGTTCAGTCCCTGGTCAGGGAACTAGATCCCACATGCCACAACTAAGAGTTCACATGTCGCAAGTAAAGACCCCATGTGCCTCAACTAAGACCAGACGAAGCCAAATAAATAAATAAATATTAAATCAGAAAGGGAGGAAAAGGAATGTGGTATATGGCCTAAAATTAATATTATGTGTTGCCTTGACATATGGTAAAATTGAGAGTGCCTCAAATGACCTAACTGCAAATTCCCCTCCCCATTCTCCTTCCACAGATAAGGTCCTCTAGCCAAACAACCATCTTCATTATGGAGACCAGGCATAGTTTCTGCTTATCCCTGAGTAGTGGGCTTCAGTTCCCTGCCAGCCCAGAGAATTATTTAAACAAACCAGTCACATCCTCCCACAGGAACCAGGGGTTACTCTATCCTTTTTTTTTTTTTTTTTTGGCTGTGCCACTCAGGATCTTAGTTCCCTGAACAGGGATTGAACCTGTGCCATCCACAGTGAAAGCACCGAGTCTTAACCACTGGACCGCCAGGGAATATCCCATCCTCTTGAAACTACAAAGCCTGCCTCCCACACCCCTGGTTGTTCACATTGTTCCCAAGTGCAAACCGCTTGTGGCTCTTTGTGACATGCAGTGTCCTCCTCCTTCAGGTTGTAAATATATGTGATGAATAAACTGCTGTCTATTTCAACTGTCCAGTGTTAGGTGTTGTGTGTTTGGTCATCCCCATAACCCTAGGGCAGTATCCCTCCCTCAACAATGGGGTGAAGAGGCGGTGATCAACACAATTGGCGTCATGAACAGGATGGACCAACCATGACCAAGGACACTGGGTCAGCTTTAATTAACTGTTCACGGCTAATTAACTGGTTCCGTGATATGGCAAATACTGTCTGGGACAGAACTGCCAATTGCCAGTGGACTTGTGCTTTGGCTTGCAAGGCAATGTGTTGTCTTTGCTGGGTATTATCATCTATTCCTACTCTGAATGCTCTAATCCTCAAGATAAGAATGGTTGCTAATTGACTATATCCCGTCATGGTATGCTGTTGGTTTTGGCCCGTGTTTGGCAGGTGGTCTCTGAGGCTCCTGCCTGTGAAGGCAGCACACACAGCATCTTGACCAGTTGGCACTTGAGTCACAGTCACCAGCAGTGAGGCTATAGCTCTGTGGTCACAGTATCTAGCCTGGTTACTGTCACTAGCTGCTTGGGCAGCCATAACATACCTTGTTCATGAATGTGCACTGCCAGGATGAGCCCAGGGACACTTCTTTGTGAGGTTCGTGGAAAGGAAGGAGACCATCACCCTGGGGAGAATTAAGTTCACTATTAGTTGCCTAATAGTCATTGTTATTCAGGCAAGGGTAGCATTTTCACTTCTCTCTATACTGCTGCTTCCCTCGCTACTGTTGTGTATGCTCTCCTGACCCCCAAAGGTATTGAGGTGCATATCCATGGTGGCCCATGGCCCAGGCACCGACGATAAAAAGAAAATGGGAAGGAGTATTTCATACTTAATTGCTGTCCCAATCCATAACCCCTAGCCAATGTGCCTGGGCTTTACCTAACACTGCTGCTTACAAGCACACCAAAAGTCCTAATCTTGCAATCACGGGGCTTGATGAATCCCATCCAGGCCATAGACAAAATGATCTTACTGGATGTGGACTCAGCTCAGGGAAGATTGACTGTCATTCCCTGGAGGAGAAGGCAGCTGCCTATGAAGTGGGCCCCAGGGCCCTGAACCTTTCCCTGTAACCACCAAGAAGGTCCACATCACAGGTGATTGGGTAGACAGAAACTGAAAGCAGCAGCTTTACATGGCTAGAAATCTAAATTGTTATGAGGGAATTTTTAGACAAAGAAAAGAGAGGGGGAAAGGGAAGTCCCTGTAGGGGAAAGAGTGGGGCTGTAGCAGAATTGTGGACCCAATGATCTTCCGTTACACCACTCTGCTGCTTATGCCTCCATTGCAACAAAGAGCTCAATTCTCAGGGTTGCAGAAAAAAAATTAAATTGAAACAAAGGTCCACAATCTAACACAACTGGAAATACAAAATTTACTAAAATAATTTATACAGCAAAAAAGACAAAAGGGGGGCTTCCCTGGTGGCGCAGTGGTTAAGAATCTGCCTTCCAATGCAGGGGACACGGGTTCGAGCCCTGGTCTGGGAAGATCCCACATGCCGCGGAGCAACTAAGCCCGTGAGCCACAACTACTGAGCCAGCGCATCTGGAGCCTGTGCTCCACAACAGGAGAGGCCACGACAGTGAGAGGCCCGCGCACCACGATGAAGAGTGGCCCCCGCTTGCCACAACTAGAGAAAGCCCTCGCACAGAAACGAAGACCCAACACAGCCAAAAAAAAAAAAAAAAGACAAAAGGGCACTTTTACACCTTTACAACATAGGTTCTGAATTCACTTCAACACTTGCAGTTGAAATGCACCAATTGGCAAACATTAGTGGACTAATACTGGGGCTCAAATCACAGTTATACCTGGGGACCCGTTAAATTTAAACAAGGTACCCTCTATAATCTTAAGGGAATTACTGACTGTAAAATATAGGACAAATAGGTATGCCTCACCTTAGCCATCAGAATTACTATTTTGCCTAAATTCTCCATGGTCATTGCACCCATTATCCTAAAATATCCTGTAGTGGGCATGGACACTCTGACCCATGAGTAATAAATTAAAATTGAATAAAGTTTTGGCACTTACAAATTTCTTTGACTAAGTGAGGTGCCATGGATTCCCCAGTTAAAATAGTTAATATGACCTAATGTAACCTAAAATAGGGCCTTCAAGGATTAGAACTTACTATATGTAAGACTGAACTAGTGAAGGGGTGATTATCTCCACTGCTCCTTCATTTGACATCCCAATTTGGCCTGTTCTTCAACCTGGAAAGAACGAATGGTGCCTCACAGTACGTAAGTGCAACCTCAATTCTGCAGCCCCATCCACTATGGCCCCCATATCCAATACCCAATATTATTGGAATTACTGACTCCATCCACTCGGCAACTATTTTGCTATTATAGATTTGGATAATATATTCTGTTCAGTATCTATTTCAATACCTTTTCAACTGTTGTTTGGCTTCACCTCCGAAAGGATACATACACCTTTACTAGGCTACTTACTCATGGGGTACCTCAGCGGCCTTGCCATCACACGAAAGATCCTAACTGCATCCACCTTTCTCTAGGAATACAGGTATGACATTACCTTGATGACGTCCTCCTCCAAGGAGATTCATTTAACACATTTATTAAGGACATACAAATACTCACAAAGGAGCTCATAAAAGGGGATAGACTATTGCTCCACACACAGGGCAAGCAAGGCCCCACTACCTCTGTTACAATCCTGAAAATTCTTTGGTAAACTGAGAGCTGCTCCATCTCTGACACTGTCAGGAAACAGCTATTGACCCTTTAAGTGCCCACAATGTTAATACAAGTCCAATATCTTTGAGTATTTCTTTTTGGGGGTTCTGGAGGCACCATATTCTTCATTTACAACTTTTATTTTACCTCACTGATGCTGCTACTCGCAAACTGACCCATCTTGAATGGGGCCTTCTCCAACAGAAAGCTCTAGAATCTGTCAAATTGAAATCAACAAGCACTTCTGTTAGTGCCCTCAGAGACTCCTTCATTGTAGCTTCAGCAACCTCCTTTCATACCTCCTGGAATCTCTAGGCCACCTACAATGACCTAGTTGTCCCTAGGCTTCTGAAGCAAGAAATTGCCCTTCATAGTCCTGCACTATATACCATCAGGGCAGCAATTGATGGCCACATATTGAGATCCCCTGAAAACTGAGGTTCTCACAGTCCCTGAGCCTGTGACCTTTTATACCTAGCAGCTCATTATGCCTTGGGTTTTGGAAGCAGCACCCCACAAGCACATCACAGCTAATGAGGCCTCCTTGACACAGGATGGAACTGAACCTGGGCCCTCTAGTGGATCCCAGCTACAGGAGGCATGGCCTCCTCTATCCTCAGTCCTTTGCCAGATGTTATGATGCTGGAGGAGGTCAAGCCTCTCCCTTGGCTACCTGGGGACTCCCTTAGGATCAACTGAGTGACTGATAATGGGAGTTCATACACTTTATGGGTGGCATCGCACCGTCATACCTGATGGAGTTCAGTAGAATGTTGCTGTTTTTCATCCCTTAACCAGAATGTCTCTGAAAAGGATAGCACACAAGAGTCAGCACAATTGGCCACACTTCAGGGAGTCATTGGAACAGTGGATGCCCTAGCCAAAAACTAGTCTCATCTGCACATTTTTACAAACTCTTGGGCCATTGCCTAAGAGTTGCCCCCTTTGGGGGTAAAAACTCTGGGAATCTCTTGCCTCATAGATACCCAAAATATAAATCAAGGTCACACATGTCTTGACATATACTAAGGCCACAATACAAGGCCTTACCAGGATACTTCTTATCTCCTTTGGAGTTGTAGATATAACTGATCATGACAAAGGTACTCATTTCACTTTTCAAAATACACAGTGCTGGCTCTTAAAGAAGGCATTCAGCAGAACTTCCACCTCTCCAACAGGCCCCAGGAAGTTGGTTTAATTGAAAGGCAAACTGAGCTCCTCAGAGAACTCTTAGTTAAGTTACAGAGCGGCAAATGGACCCCCCACTGGGTGTCACTATTGCCACAGGCATTGATTAGTCTAAATTCATGCCCCCTGGGGACAGGTACTCCCTGCACCAATGCCACACAGGTCCCTCCAATGAGTTTATTGGCCACAAAGGGGTCACCTCTAAAGTTACTATTTTTTGATGATCACCTCACCATGTGGCCCTCTTTCTCCTGGTCAAGTTCCTCTTTCACTTCCTAGGGAGGCACTTCTACTCCCTAAAAGTCTCAATCATAACCAAGATTTAAAGTGATATCAAGACCTTCAAGAGGTCAGCTGCAATGTAAATCTTAAAATTAAGTGCTGCCTTGACAGCTGGTAAAATCAGGAGGGCCTCAGATAGCCTAACTCCAAGTTCCTCTCCTCACTCTGCTCGTATGGATGATAAAGTCCCCCAGCCAAAAAATTCTCCTTTTCATGGGGATCAGGCAAGTTCTTACTTAACCCTGAGTAGCATGTCAGCCCATGGAATTATTCAAACAGGCCAATCACATCCTTCTGTGGAAATCAAGGGTCACCTCATACTCTTGATACTATAAAGTCTGACTCCTTCAGACCCTGTTTGTTCACCGTGTTCCCAAGTGCAACCCCCTTGTGGCCCTGCATGGCATGTGGTGCCTTCCTCCCCTGGACTGTGAGTATATGTGACTGATAAACTGCTATCCATCTCACCTGTCCTAGCCATCCCCATAACCCTAGAATGGGGAATTCATCCTTCACCAATGGGGTGAAGAGGAGGTGATCAAAACAAGGAATTTTAAAGAAAAAATACATTTATATTGTCTCATACTTACCTATGTAATTAAATTTAACAGTTTATTTTTTCATGTGAATTCAAGTTGCTATCTAGTGTCCTTTCATTTAAGCCTGAAAATATCACTTCAGTATTTCTTGTGGGGCAGATCTGCCAGCAATAAACCCTCTTAGTTTTTGTTTATCTGGGGATGTCTTAATTTCTCCTTCATTTCTGAAGAAAAGTTTTGCTGGATATAGAATTCTTAGGTTGACAGTCTTTCCTTCAGCACTTTTAACGTGTCATCTTACTTCATTCTGGCCTCCATTGTTTCTGATGAGAAATTAGCTGTTAATCTATTGAGTGACTCTTGTATCTAATGAGTCACTTCTCTCTTGCTGCTTTCAAGATGATCTTTTTTTAAATAAATTTATTTATTTTTGGCTGTGTTGGGTCTTCCTTGCTGTGCGCGGGTTTCCTCTAGTTGCAGTGAGCGGGGGCTACTCTTCGTTGTGGTGCACGGGCTTCTCATTGTGGTGGCTTCTCTTGCTGCAGAGCACGGGCTCTAGGCGCACAGGCTTCAGTAGTTGTGGTGCACTGGCTTAATTGCTCTGCAGCATGTGGGATCTTCCTGGACCAGGGCTCGAACCCCATGTTCCCCGCACTGGTAGGAGGACTCTCAACCACTGCACCACCAGGGAAGCCCAGATGATCTCTTTTTGCTTTGTGTTTTGACAATTTGATTATGATGTGTCTAGGTGTGGTCCTTTTTACATTTATCCTACTTGGATTCATTTAGTTCCTCAGATGTGTAGATTCATGTTTTCTTTTTTTAAATGAAATTTGGGAAGCTTTCTGACATTATTTCTTCAAATATATTTTTTTTCCCATCCTTTCTCTCCTTTCGTTCTGGGTCACCCATTGTATGCTTCACTGTGTCCAAGAAGTTTCAGAGGCTCTGTTCATTTTTCTTTTCTTCTTTCTGCTCCTCAGATTAAAAAATAATCTCAATTGACCTATCTTCAAGTTCATTAATTCTTTCTTCTGCTTGCTAATTCTGTTGTCAAGTCCCTCTAGTGAATTTTTCGTTTCAGTTATTGTACTTTTCAACTCCATAATTTCTATTCCATTCATTTTATAATTTCTATCTCTTTGTTGATAATTGCCATTCGATGGGACATCATTTTAATACTTTGCTTTAGTTTCAGTAGACTTGAGTTCCTTTATTTCAGCATATTTAAAACAACTCATTTAAAGTTTTTGTCTGGTAAGTCCAGTATCTGGACTTTCTCAGGAACAGTTCTTATTGACTTCTTTTCCCCCCTGTGTATGAGCCTATCTTTCTTGTTTCTTTGCATGTCTTATACTGTTTTGTTTTGTTTTTTTGAAAAATATAATGTGGTAACTCTTGAAATTAGATGCTCTCTTATGCCCAGGGTATTTTATGTTTTGTTTTGTTTTTCTGTTTGTCTTTGTTATTGTTGCTGTTTGTTTGGTTAATGACTTTTCTGAAGTAATTCTGTAAAGTTTGTATTCTTTGTCATGTGTGACCACTGAAGTTTTTGCTTGGTTAGCTTACTGATCAGCTAATGATTAGACAGAGATTTCCTTAAATGCCTGAAATCAATGTCTCCCGGTATTTATTGAGGGGCTCTGTGTTCACTTTGGGGCTTTCAACACTGAGCCAGATAATTTGAAACTCTGTCTTAGTTGCATTTCCTGATTATGTAGAACCTCAAAATCAGCCAGAGGTGAGAGCTTTGGGCCTCCTCAGGTTTTTCCTAAGCATGCACATAGCCCAACACATGTGTGTGGCCTTCTAGATTCCCAGGAATTTGTCAGAGCTTGTCAAAACCCCTATGGATCTTTCATTTCCCTGCTTTTCCTTTTAAGCTTTTTGGTTAGCCTATTGTGTCCCAACTATTATCCATTGCATCTAGCAGCAATGATGTTAAATAATTGGCACTTCTTATTTTCAGTAAACACCCTCTGGGACAAGGCTGTTCACACTGGGTGAACTCTGAGTCAGGTCAAATAAAGACAAGTCTTGTGAGTGGGGTCTTCCAGGGAAATATCAGACAGATCAGATGATGACAAGTATATGGGTATAGCGCTTTGAAGGCGCTCTAACCTCATTTTGCCTCCCCCAGTGGCTGCCAGGCTCTTGGTTTTCTACATGATTGTGGGTTGTCAGTTTTAAAGGCTACTGCAGAGCTGGAGAGAAGGGGTTAGGCATAGAGCAATGCCACTAAGCTTGCTGTTCTTATCACAACTTAGCTGCTTTTCTTCAGTAAATGCTCTCTGATTCCTGCAAGCATTTTGTTAATTCCCAGAGGTCTAAAAAAGTTGATTGTGACCATTATCACCAGTGTTCTCATTGCTTCTGTGGAAGAGAGTATTTTCTGTGGTCCTTACCACATCATTATTGCTGACATCATTCTACTTAATTCAATTTTGAACATTTTGAGTTTGAGATATCTTTAGGATATCTAGATACAGATATCCAGTAGGAAGCTGAGTATATAAATCTGAAGACTGGGAGGGTCAGTCTGGTATAGAGATAAAAATGTGGAAATTGTCAGAGTAGTTTAAAACACTGGAGTGGGTGAAATCACTCAGGAAGAATTTGTATGATATAAAGAATAGAAGTTTTAGGAAAGAACTGTAAAGAACAGCAATATTTAAGGGTCATTCTGAGACCCAGAAGATTGAGAAGGCACAATAAGAGAGGTAAGAGAAACCAGAAAAACTTGGATTTATGAATGCATTTGTCCTTGGCCATGCCCTCTGTGGTTTGAAATCCAGTGTAGTTCCCACCTTGTTTTTTGCCAACATATACTATCCTGTGTGTCCACCTAGCCTTGGACCAGCAGGATGCTTAGAACTGCTCCATCCTCCACTCAGGGACACAGACCTCAGGTCATTTATCAGGTCTACCAGCCCTCAGTTTGTCTCCTTCACTGGTCTTTTTAACTGCTGCTCAAATTCTGTCTCCTCCATGAAGCCCAAGATGAATTAAAGAAGAAGCAATGTGTATCCTTGATGCTGACTCCCTGAAGTTTAAAAAATTTTTTTCACCACTTTCTATATCTATGGCTATGTCTATATCTATACCAATTTGTTCTTTTTCAGAGTTGTTTTGGACATTTAGGTCCCCTTTGCATTTTCATATAAATTTTAGAATCAGCTTATCACTTTCTGAAAGAAAAAAAGCCGCTGTGATTTCAATTGGGATTGTGCTGAATCTACAGATCAAGTTGGAAAGAAATGACATTTTAAGAATATTGAGTTTCTAATCCAGTAATACTTTATATCTCACAATTTACTTAGGTTTTCTTTTATTTCTCTCAGTAATGTTTTATACTTCTAAGTGCACAGATCTTCCACATCTTTTGTCTGCTCATTAGGTCAAAATCATATATTTGATATTATTGTAAGTAGCATTGTTTTTAATTTCAATTTTAGGATCTTCAAGGCTAGTATATAGAAATACCATTGATTTTTTAAAAAATAAGTTTATTTTATTTATTTATTTATTTTTGGCTGCATTGGGTCTTCTCTGCTGTGCACGGGCTTTCTCTAGTTGCAGTGATCATGGGCTACTCTTTGTTGCAGTGCACGGACTTATTGCGGTGGCTTCTCTTGTTGCGGAGCACAGGCTGTAGGTGCACGGCCTTCAGTAGTCGTGGCACATGGGCTCAGTGGTTGTGGCTCAAGGGCTCTAGAGTGCAGGCTCAGTAGTTGTGGCACACTGGCTTAATTGCTCCACGGCATGTGGGATCTTCCCGGACCAGGGCTCGAACCCGTGTCCCCTTCATTGGTGGGTGGATTCTTAACCAGTGTGCCACCAGGAAAACTCAATACCATTGATATTTTTTTTTTTTTCTTTTTGCGGTATGTGGGCCTCTCACTGTTGTGGCCTCTCCCGTTGCGGAGCACAGGCTCCGGATGCGCAGGCCCAGCGGCCATGGCTCACGGGCCCAGCCGCTCCGCGGCATATGGGATCCTCCCAGACCGGGGCACAAACCCGTATCCCCTGCATCGGCAGGTGGACTCTTAACCACTGCGCCACCAGGGAGGCCCACCATTGATATTTTTAAAAAAATTTTTTAATAGCCTGTTGAGGTCAGGTTTTGTTTATTTGTTTGTTTATTTATTTATTTTTGGCTGTGTTGGGTCTTCATTTCTGTGCGAGGGCTTTCTCTAGTTGTGGCAAGCGGGGGCCACTCTTCATCGCGGTGCGCGGGCCTCTCACTATCGTGGCCTCTCTTGTTGCGGAGCACAGGCTCCAGACGCGCAGGCTCAGTAGTTGTGGCTCACGCGCCTAGTTGCTCCGCGGCACGTGGGATCCTCCCAGACCAGGGCTAGAACCCGTGTCCCCTGCATTAGCAGGCAGATTCTCAACCACTGCGCCACCAGGGAAGCCCCTAAAAAATTTTTTTATTGGAGTATAGTTGATTTACAATGTTTTGTCAGTTTCTGCTGTACAGCAAAGTGATTCACTTATACATATACATATATCCACTCTTTTTTAGATTCTTTTCCCATACAGGTTATTACAGAGTATTAAGTAGAGTTCCCTGTGCTATACAGTAGGTCCTTATTAGTTATCTATTTTATATGTAGTAGTGTGTATATGTCCATCCCAATCTCCCAATTTATCCTTCCCCCCTTTCCCCCTGGGTAACCATAAATTTGTTTTCTACATCTGTGACTGTTTCTTTTTTGTAAATTGGTTCATTTACACCATTTTTAAGGTTCCACATATAATATCATATGATATTCCACATAATATCATATGATATTTGTCTTTCTCTGTCTGACTTCACTTAGTGTGATAATCTCTAGGCCCATCCATGTTGCTGCAAATGGCATCATTTTGTTCTTTTTTATAGCTGAGTAATATTCTATTGTATGTATGAATCACATCTTCTTTATCCATTCCTCTGTTGATGGACATTTAGGTTGCTTCCATGTCCTGGGTATTGTAAATAGTGGTGCAATGAGCATTGGGGTACATGTATCTTTTTGAATTATGAATACCATTGATTTCGTATACTGACTTCATATTCTGAAACCTTGTTACTCACTTATTAGTTCTAATAACAATTTTTTGTAGATTCCTTAAGATTTTCTACACAGATCATCATGTTGCCTGTGAATAAAAAGTTGTACCTCTTCCTCCAACCTGTATGCCTTTTTTTCCCTTTTTCTTGCCTTATTACATGACTTAGAATCTTTGATACAATGTTGAATAGAAATGGTGAGAGCAGACATACTTGCTTTGTTATCTTAAGAGGAAATAATTCATTTTTTCACGATTAATTATGATGTTAACTATAGGCCCTCCATAGTTGCTTTCATTAAGTTGAGGAAGTTCTCTTCTCTTCTTAGTTTCTGAGAGATTTTATCAGGAATGGATAATGGATTTTGTCAAAGCTTTTTTCTGCATTAGTCTGTTAATGTGGGGAATTAAAGTGATTGATTTTCAAATGTTAAACCAACTTTCGATTCTTGGGAGAAATAATAATTTAGTGATGGTTTATTATCCTTTTTATATATTGCTGGACTCTGTTTGCTAAAATTTTATTTGAAGTTTTTGTGTCTATGTTCCTGAAGAGTCTAGGGTCCTGAAGATGGTCTGCACTTTGCTTTTTATGTCTTTCTATGATTATGGTATCAGGGTAATGCTGGTATAGAGTTTTGGTGTTTTGTTTTGTTGGGTTTTTTTAACATCTTTATTGGAGTATAATTGCTTTACAATGCTGTGTTGGTCGCTGCTGTATAACAAAGTGAATCAGCTATATGTATACATATATCCCCATATCTCCTCCCTCTTGCATCTCCCTCCCACCTCCATATCCCACCCCTCTAAGTGGACACAAAGGACGAAGCTGATCTCCCTGTGCTATGTGGCTGCTTCCCACTAGCTATCTATTTTACATTTGGTATTCTATATATGTCTATGCCACTCTCTCACTTCGTGCCAGCTTACCCTTCCCCTCCCCGTGTCCTCAAGTCCATTCTCTACATCTGCGTCTTTATTCCTGTCCTGCCCCTAGGTTCTTCAGAACCATTTTTTTTTAGATTCCATATATATGTGTTAGCATACGGTATTTGTTTTTGTCTTTCTGACTTCACTCTGTATGACAGTCTCTAGGTCCATCCACCTCACTACAAATAACTCAATTTCATTTCTTTTTATGGCTGAGTAATACTCCATTGTATATATGTGCCACATCTTCTTTATCTATTCGTCTGTCAATGGGTATTTAGGTTGATTCCACGACCTGGCTACTGTAAATAGTGCTGCAATGAACATTGGGGTGCATGTGTCTTTTTTTTTTGAATTTTACTCTAAGTTCATTTTAGTTATTCTGCTTGGTATACATTGTGTTTCCTATATCTATGGATTCAGATATTTTCACCAGTTTTGGAAAATTTGCAGCCATCGCCTCTTTAAGTATTATCTCTCCTCAGCTCTTTCAATTTGCTCTTTCTGAAATTCCAATAAGATGTATATTGGACTTTCATACTCTCTTCTATCTCTTTTAATTTCTTTCATATTTATCATCTCCTTGTTTCTCTGTGCTGCATTCTGAGTTACATCAAAACTCTATTCCATTACTCAACCAGGCTACCAGAGATTAATAGATCTGAAAAGTAGCCAGAGGTACTTTTCACACAAAAAAAGAAAATTTATGTTCACACAAAAACAAGTTCCTGGGTGTTCATGGCAACTTTTGGGCAAACTATGGTATTGGTTAGATGTCTTTCAATGGGAGAATGGTGAAAGTGCTGTATGTACATACCATGGAATACTACTCAACAATAAAGAGGAACAAACTATTGGTACCCACAACAACTTGGATGAATTTCCAGGGAATTATGTTGAGTGACAAAAGCCAATCCCCCAAAGTTACATACTGTATGATTTCATTTATATAACATTCTTGAAATGACAGCATTATAAAAGTGAGGAACAGATTGGTGTTTTCCAAAGATTAGAGACAGGAGAAGGGGGTAGAAGGGAGATGGGTGTAGTTATAAAGGGGCAAGATGAAGGATTCTTGTGGTGTTGGAACTGTTTATTGTCTTGACTGTGCTGGTGGATACACAAACCTGTACGGGTGATAAAATTGCATAGAACTTAATATACATTCACACAGACATATACACAAAAATGAATGTGAGTAAAACTGGGGAAATCTGAATAAGATCAGTGGATATTAATATCCTGGTTATGATATCATACTATTGTTTTTGCAAAATGTTACCACTGGAAAACTTGGCAAAGTATACAAGGTATATCTTTGTAGTATTATTTACAACTGTATGTAAATCTAAAATTATATCAATACAATTTTTAATTTTTAAAAAGTAGCCAGAGAGAAAATACAGATCCCCCATAAGGGAAAGACAGACTGTCAGCAGACTTCTCAATAGCAGCAATGAAAATCAGAAGATAGTGCAATGAGGGGCTTCCCCGGTGGTACAGTAGTTAAGAATCCACCTGCCAATGCAGGGGACACAGTTCGATCCCTGGTCTGGGAAGATCCCACATGCCACGGAGCAACTAAGCCTGTGTGCCACAACTACTGAAGCCCGCGCACCTAGAGCCTCAGGTCCGCAACAAGAGAAGCCACCGCAATGAGAAGCCCACGCACCACAACAAAGAATAGCCCCCACTCGCTGCAACTAGAGAATGCCCGTGTGCAGCAACGAAGACCCAATGCCGCCAAAAATAAATAAATAAATAAAGTAATAATAATAATAATAAAAAGAAGATAATGCAATGATATCCTCACAGGGCTGACAAAAGTGTGTCAGTTCTGAATTAATACCCAGGAAAAATGATCTTTTGTGTGCAAAGGTGAAATAAAGGCATTTTCAGATAAAAACTTAGAGAGTTTAGTAACGGATGTACTTCAAGAAAAAAAATGATATCAAAAAGAAGGTCTAAATCACAAAAAGAAATAGTGAGAAAGCATTGGTGATCATGTGGGTAAATCCAAACAAACAAGGCAAAACAATAATGTATAATTGGTAATATTTTTAAAAAAATACAATGAAAATACTAAGCAATAATTGCATGAAAATAATTAGAGGTTTAGCAAGGTTGCTGGATACAAAATCAATATACAAAAGTCATTTGCTTTACTCTACTTTTGCTAAATAATACAGCCATTTTAGGGTTTGGGAGTGGAGGGAGAACTAACCCAAGAAACTTTTGAACACAATATTTTGACTATATAACCTAGACTTAAAAGCAAAATAATTGTAAACATATAGTGTACTCTAGGTAGTGGGTATGTTTTTTGCAATGGTATGGGTTAAAAGTTCTGGAGCTGCTTTATGTGTGTTATCTCCTTCCTTCACTATCCATCCTAAATTCCTCTCACCCTCAGATACTACCTCTGCTAGTCCTGGTGGCTTACTTGGTGATGTCAGTAAAACCCTCATTACTGCGAAATCTGAGCCCCTGGCAACCATACACGCCTCGGTTTGGGGTTGCTGCACTTGTCCATTCACAGTTAAAATGCAGCAAGGCAAAGGAGTACCAGGAGTCATCCAAATGGATTATGTAAGCTCCATCCATATTTCATCTTGTCCCCATTTTGTAACAGCAGCCCACTGGGACTTGGCATAAAGTCTACTATGCATATTTTCTTACCCCTTATTCTTCCCACTCCATAGGGTCTACTGGATCATATGGTTTGGGCAGCAGCGCTGCTTTTACTTCCTGGATCTGTTAAAAAGAGCCCTTTCCTGCTCTGTGACTTATTCAAAGGTGGTAGATTTCTATGTCTCCAGGTATATGAGTAGATCGGTGTTCTTAGGTATGGAATGATTTGCTCTAAAACCCAAACAGTTCTTCCTGGTACTGTGCTTTTCTTCTTTGTAGTAGGGATTATAAGATGCCACAATTTGTCTTTTGCTTTCGCAGGGATTTTCCTGCATGCTCCTAACCACTGGATCCTTAAAAAAACTTCATTAAATCTTTATAGGTTTTATCTCCTACAATGTGGAGCACATGTGTCTTACCAAGGCCTCCAGAGCACTAGCCATCTGCTGCTCGTCCTGCTCAATCAGCATGATACGGTCATCAATGTAATGGATAAATGTGATGTTTTGTGGCTGTTCAGAGAGGCCAGATCTCTTTGAACTATATTATAACAGAAGGGAGAAGAAGTAACATATCCCTGGACAAAACTTTAAATGAATATTGTTACACATTCCACATAAATGTGAACTCTTTCTGATCCTCTCTCTTGTTTGGAATAGCAAAGAACATATTTGCAAAATCAGTGGCCATATATCATGTACCTACAAGCCAAATTAATATGCTCTAGTAAAGATACCATGACCGGCATAGAAGCTGAGATTGGCTACTACTTGCTTAAACTTTCAGTCATCTCCAGTCATCTTTCAAGTTCTACTCATTTCTGCAGGGTCTATACTGGTGTATGTGTGAAATGGGGAACACCATCCCTTCATGCCTGAGATCCTTATGGTAGCACCAGTCTCTGCCATATCCCATCCTGGGGCAGGGGACGGAATACCGATTTTTATTTATTATTTTGACTGTCAGCTGCAGCTTTAGAAACTTCAACCTGGCCTTTCCACTACTGTAGCTCTTACACCACAGGACAAAGACCCAATGTGAAAGTTACTCCAGCTGTCGAGTATGCCAAGCCCAATGAAGACACAGTGACCAGGGAAATGAGCACCTAGTACATGTAAAGACCTAGTGGACCTTCTGTAAGGTGTCTTTTTGCCAGGACTCTATTTATTATCCGGTCTCCCTATAATCCACTCTCTAAAGGGAGTCATGATGACACTTTGGGTCTCTGGATATCAATGTCCAGTATTCCTCTAAATGTCTCCCCTTTCCCCAATGTACAGTCACCCAAATAAACGGCAATAGGTCCCTTTGGGAAAGAACTGGGGTTAGTATTATGGTCTGTAATTGCCATAGTGATTTAGGGTCCTTCCTCCTGGGGACCTGGCCACCTTTTCAGCCAGTGGGCTCTAGGTCTGAAAACTGAGTCAGGTGCAGGAACTTGGCAAGGGATCATGGTTTTCTCAGACTGCTGCTCATTCATTGCAGATATATATATATATATATATATATATATATATATATATATATATATATATATATATATGTGTGTATGTGTACTCAGCTTCCTAGTACTGCTACTGCCTGTCTCACTAGCACTTTCCTCATGGCCTTGCTGAACAGTGTGTTGCCTGAGCCCTTGCATGGAACATAGTCTCCAGTGGGTCTTTTTTTTTTTTTTGCGGTATGTGGGCCTCTCACTGTTGTGGCCTCTCGCATTGCGGAGCACAGGCTCCGGACACGCAGGCTCAGCGGCCATGGCTCATGGGCCCAGCCGCTCCGTGGCATGTGGGATCCTCCCAGACTGGGGCACGAACCCGTGTCCCCTGCATCGGCAGGCGGACTCTCAACCACTGCGCCACCAGGGAAGCCCCCAGTGGGTCTTTTAGTCTCACATAATATATACACTGCAGCATGCCTACTTCCTTGTGCCTTTTAATCCCTTACTCCACTGTCTCCCGTAGCAACTCAGGCATTTTTACCGCACTCAGTGTGGGTCACCACGTTCCCCAGGCTCCTAGGAGTCACCCTAGCAGCAAATGTGCATCATTCTCCTAGGGTCCTGGCTGGAGTATTGCCTCAATCCGTTCAGGCTGCTATAACAAAATACTACAGACTTGGCATCTTATAAACAATAGAAATTTATCGCTCACAGTTCTGGAGGCTGGGAAGTCCAAGATTAAGGCGCCAACATGGTCGTGTCCTGGTGAGGGCCCTCTTCCTAGCTCACAGCCAGCACCTTCCCACTGTGTACTCACTTTGAAGAAGGGGCTAGGGAGCTCTGTGAGGTCTAATCCCATTCATGAGGGCTGCACCCTCATGACCCAAGTACCTCCCAAAGGCTCCACCTACTAGTACCATCATCTTTGGGGGTTAAGATGTCAACATATGAATTTGAGGGGAACACAAACATTCAGACTACAGCATTCCACCCCAGCCCTCCAAAATTAATGTCCTTCTTGCACGCAAATACATCCATTCCATCCCAACAGCTCCAAAAGACAACTCGTTTCAGCATCAACTTAAGTCTAAAGTCCAAAGTCTCATTTAAATAGCATCTAATTGTTTCCCAAAGGCGCATGATGGAGGGAAAATCTGGTATACAACCGTTTCTCCAAATATAAACTCTTTTGTTATTGGAGAATCTCTAAGAGATCTCTCAGATCCTTGGTTTCTCTCTCTTTTAAATGACAGGATTGGGTTATACCTAGGCTGCCCAATTCAGAAGCTACATGTGGTTACTGAGGACTGGAAATGAAGCTATCCCGAATCGAGATGCTCTGTGAGTGTGAAACAGAACAGATTTTGAAGACTTAGTACCAAAAAAAAGGAATAGAAACCATCTCATAAATATTTTGATATTGATTACGTTACAATGATAATACCACATAGGCTAAATAAAATACATTATTCAAATTAAAATAAATAAATTAAATAAATAGCATCTAAAACCAGATATGGATGAGACTCAAGGTATGATTCATTCTGAGGCAAATTCCCTTCCAGCTGTGAACCTGTGGAATCAAACAAGTTATGTGCTTCCAAAATGCAATGGTGGGACCAGCATAGGGCAGACCTTCCCATTCCAAAAGGGAGAAATAGGAGAGAAGAAAGGGGTGGCAGGTTCCAAGCAACTTGAAACTCCAAGGCAAACAATATTAAATCTAAGGCTTGAGAATAATCTTCTTTAACGTAACGCTTTGCCCTCTGGGACAGAGGTCCTGCTTTCTGGACACATTGGGGTAGGCGTCCTGCCTTCAAGACACACTGGGGCACTCGACCCTCATGGCTTTGCTGAACCATGTGGCAGCTCTCTAGGGCTAAAATCACATGCTAGTGGCTCTATCAGTCTGGATCTTGGGGGTGACCTTACCCCCCATGACTCCACTGAGCAGGGGTCTAGCACCCACAGCTCTGAGTGGGAGTCATCTGGCTTGTTGAAACCCTGGAGATGCCCCTCCCCTCTTGAAACCTAGGAGGCAGCCCTGATAATCTCTGAATTGCCTTTGGGTCCTTCTTCTTGTCTTGAAGAATATTGTACTTTTGTAGGTGAATAGCTCTATGGTCCTGTCCTGCAAAATCTAAGAAGTCTAATAACAACTTTCCTTTCATTCTTTCTTGTCTCCTCCTTCAGTTCAAATTGGCTGTTTTCCTCCTGAGGTGGCTGATTAAGTCCATGGCTGACACCCCTACTAATCCCCTTATCAAAGCATCCCTTGGTCACGCTTATTAGTGTTCTCATCTGAATATGCTTTCTCATTTTTTGCCATATGGATAGACTGAGAATTTTCCAAACTTTTAATTTCTGTTTTTCTTTTGATTAACAATTTTAAGCCATTTCTCTCTTCTCTCATTTTACTATGAGAATTCAAGAGAAGCCAAGCTGCTCCTTCAACACTTGGCTTGAAATAGCTTCAGCCAAATATCCAATTTTATCGTTCACAAATTCTGTCTTCCACAAAACTCTAAGACGTGAACACACTTCAGTGAAGCTCTCTGCCACTTTATAACAAGAATGGCCTTTCCCCCAGTTTCCAGTAAGTTGTTCCTCATTTCCATCAAGACGTTCCTCATTTCCATCAAGACTTCATCCGAATGACCTTTAGTGTCCATGCCGTGACATACTGTGACCAGGCTGTTTGTGACCACTTAGGTATTCTCTAAGAAGATTGAAGCTCTCTCTACACTCTTACCTTCTTCTGCGCCCTTACGCAAATTGCCTTTAATGGTCCATTCATGGCAATGTCGACTTCTTCTAGCACGCACCTCCAAACTCTTCCAGCCTCTACCCATGACCCAGTTCCAAAGCCGCTTTCACATTTTCAGGTATTTGTTACAGCAGTACCCCACCCCAAGTACCAAAATCTGTATTAATATGGGCTCTCCAGAGAAATATAATCAATAGGATATATATAGATATATATAAGAGGAAATTTATAGGGATTGACTTACCTGGTTATGGAGGCCAGAAGTCCCATGATCTGCTGTCTATAAGCCAGAGACCAGGTAAGTTGGTGCTATAATTTCTTCTGAGTCCAAAGGCCTGAGAACCAGGAGCTCCAATGTCTGAGGGCAGGAAAAATGGACATTCTAGCTCAAGAAGAGAAAAAGGAAATTCGCCCTTCCTTCACCTTTTAAAATAATGCTTGTCCACATTGGTGAGGGTGGATCTCTTTGTCAGTCTACTGAATTAAATGTTAATCTCTTCCAAAAACACTCGCATGGACACACGCAGAAATCATGTTTTATCAGCTATCTGAGCATCTCTTAGCCCTCTTCTTAGCATTTCTTCAAGTTGACACATAAAATGAACTATTACAATGATTAGATCTTGTAACCCAAGAGAGTACCCCCAGATCAATAAACTCTCCCTTATCCAGTCTTATGACATGGCCCCCTTGATTGAGCACCCTCAAAATCAAGTCCCATGAATACCCTTCTGACTGCTGCTGACACATTCTAGCTAATTTGTGTGGATCCCTTGGGCTATAGGCCCTGTCCTCTCCTATCAGGCCCATGTTGTTCTTAGATGGGTTATGCAGCTATGCCTGCCCAACAGGAGAAGAGGTGGGGGCAAATCCTGAGGGGGGGCCTCCTGTTGCCTTGAGGGAAAGAGACCTCTGCAGTGTCTTCCCACATGGGGGTGGGCTGGAGTGCTATTTCTTAATAAAAAGGAATGGGGGACTTGGTGGTGCAGTGGTTAAGAATCTGCCTGCCAATGCATGGGACACGGGTTTGAGCCTTGGTCCAGGAAGATCCCACATGCCACGGAGCAACTAAGCCCATGTGCCACAACTACTGAGCCTGCATGTCACAACTACTGAAGCCCATGCACCTAGATCCAGTGCCCCGCAGCAAGAAAAGTCACCACAATGAGAAGCCCGTGCACCTCAAAGAAGAGTAGCCCCTGCTCGCTGCAACTAGAGAAAGCCTGCGCAGAGCAACGAAGACCCAACGCAGCCAAAAATAAATAAATAAAAATTAATTTACAGAAAACAATGTGGATAAAATTTGTATTAAAAAAAATTAGAAGGGCTTCCCTGATGGTGCAGTGGTTGAGAGTCCGCTTGCCGATGCAGGGGACACGGGTTTGTGCCCCGGTCCGGGAAGATCCCACCTGCCGCAGTGCAGCTGGGCCCGTGAGCCATGGCCGCTGAGCCTGGGCGTCCGGAGCCTGTGCTCCGCAATGGGAGAGGCCACAACAGTGAGAGGCCCGCGTACCGCAAAAAAACAAAAGGAAGAAGAAGAAGAAGGAATGGGCCATCTGTGCAGGTTCTGAGGGTGCAGAGGGGCCTGGGGTAGTGGTGTCAGATAATTGACAGGATGCCCAGTTAAATTAGAATTTCAGATAAATAAAATTTTAGTATAAGTATGTCCCATGCAGTAATTTAATTTTTGTTATATTTTTATTTGCTAAATCTGGCAATGTAGCCTGGGGAGCTGCTATGATCTGAATGATTGTGTCCCCCCTAAATTCGTTATGTTGAAATCCTAATGCCCAATGTGATGGTATTAGAAGGTGGGGCCTTTGGGAGGTGATTAGGTCATGAGGGTGGAGCCTTCATGAATGGGATTAGTGCTCTTATAAAAGAGACCCAAAGAGCTCGCTAGCACCTTCCACCATGTGAGGACACAGAGAGAAGTCTGAGATCTGGGAAGAGGGCCCTCATCCAACCATGCTGGCACCCTGATCTCAGACTTCCAGCCTCCAGAACTGTGAACAATAAATTTCTGTTGTTTATAAGTCACCCAATCTGTGGTATTTTGTTATAGTAGCCCAAACGGACTAAGGGAGACGTCAAAATGTTTAGGGTCACTCATCAACATGTGTCCCAAGTTTTCCCAACCAAGACTCTGATTTTAACAAAATAGACTTGCCTCCGCCAAACAGTCATCTTCGAAGCTGGATTCGAAGTTTTAAACCTGGATTAAAGAACCTGGATTCTTTAAAATCCTGAGTTTGGTCTTGAGATTTTTTTTCTGTTCTTCCACTGCAGAAGATAAGAGCTTTGGTGTAAGCTACCAAAGAGACACTCTGGATTTCACAGTATTTGTTAACAGCCCTCACCTTTTCATTAGCCTTCTGTAGGTATCAATGCAACTAAATGACAGCTGGAAAATCTCATTGTCTTTGTATGATTCCCTCTTCTCCCCTCCCACCCCGCACCCCACACCAACCCATTTCCCAAAAGCCTGAATCATTGCACTGACAAGGCATTCCCTTCTAGGGAACATTTCCCCAAGACACTGCTTGTGAAAGTTTTATCAAGTGCGCCACCATCTGGTGCCTGGGACAATCCATACCCCACATACCACTGGGGATGGGGTCTACGGTGACAGCCTGGTAGTGAGTAATCCCATCTCCCAAATTCCATTTTACTGCCTGGTTTCTTGGATCACTCCTGGTAGCAGATGTGTTAGTTTAGGTCCTCTGGTAAGGAGACACTGAATTGGAGTACAAAGTACAAGAGGTTTATTGGAGGGTAATGCCTGAAAGGAAGGGAAAGCAGGATTGGGCGTGGAGAACCTCAGATCGTGAAAGTTTTGGCATCCTGGATGAAGAGCTCATTAGAGGAATCCCTCAATGGGCAGAAAGGATCAGGCCTTAGTAAGCCTCCCATGCTCACTCATTGGCTAGGGGCTGTGTGGGAAGAGCTTGGCTTCTGCTTAAATGCTTTAGCGATCTCAAAGGTGCTTCACCTTGAGGCTGACAGCTAACTGCACTCCTTGCAGCTGGATGGCAAATTCTTTTTGAAAGAATAGCCAAGAGACACAGACGCTTCTTTTCAAAAATGGTGCTGGGACAATTGGGTACCAATATGGAAAAAAGGAAAGAGATTGGACCCTTACTTCAATTAATACCTTGAGATCAATACAAGTAGATTATACATCTAAATCTGAAGGGCAAAATTATGCTTTTACAATGTAAATGATTATGTTCACAGCTTTGGAAGTTTAAGAACTTCTTAAACAGTACACAAAACTATTAACCATAAAAGAAAAAATTGATACTTTGATTATATTAAAATTAAACAGTTCATTAAAAGATACCATGAAGAAAATTAAAATTGATCCATACAGTAGCAGAAGATATTTGCAATATATATGTAACAAATAAAGTTCTAGGACTTGGGACATATACAGAATTGCTGGAAAATGATAAGAAATTTTTTTAAATGGGCAAAAAGTCATAAACAGTTACTTCACTAAAGTAGAAATCCAAATGGCCAATAAACATATGAAAATATCCTTAACCTTATCAGAGAAATGCAAATTAAAACCATTATGAGATACCACCACACATCTACCAGAATGGCGGCTGGCTTTGTGTTTTGTTTTTTTTTTAATCCTTACAATACCAACTGCTGGCAAGGATATGGAACAACAGAAAGTCTGACACACTGCTAGTGGCAATGTAATTTGATTTAGCCATTTTGAAAAAGTTTGGCATTATCTAGCAGATTTGAAACTAATGCATTTTCTGTGACCCAGCAATTCCACTTCTATATATACACCCAACAGAAATTTGTGTATATGTTCATCAAAAGACATGTACAAGAATGTTCTTAGCAGCACTGTCTTAATAGCCCTTACACTTGAATAAGCCAAAATTCAAGCAGTTGAATTTTGACCAGCAGTTGAAAGGGTAAAACATTGTGATATTTCCAAACAGTGGAAAACTATTCAGCAGTGAAAATTAATGAGCTACAGCTACATGCAACAACATGAATGTACCTTACAAACATGACATTGATGGAAACAAGCCAAGAACAAATATTACATACTGTATGACTCCATGTATATAAAGCAGAAAAACAGGAAAAACTAATCTACATTGTTTAGGAACTCATACATAGGTGGTAGAACTATAAAGAATACCAAGGACATGATTAACAAAAGTCAGGATATTGATTATTTCTTGAAAGAGGAAAAATGGGAGTGATCAGAAAGGGACACACTGGAGGACTTCTATTTTTTTCCAATTTTTTATTATGGAAAATTTCACAGATACAGGAAAAGTTGAAAGAATAATACAAGTAACATTCATGTACCTTCCAGTTAGACATAACAGTTGCTAACATTTTGGCATTTTGCTTTATATCTCTCCATGTATACTTACATATATTTTTTAGCAGCTTTATTGAAATGTAATTCATATCTCATACAATTCACCCATTTTAAATGTACAACTCAATGGTTTCTAGTATAATCATGGATATATGCGACCATCAGCATATTCAATTTTAGAACATTTTCATCACCTCAGATGTAAACTTCATACTTTCAGCTATCAATTCCCTATCCTCCCATCCTCCCAGCAAGCACTAATATACTTTCTGGCTCTATAGATTTGCCTATTATGGACATTTCACATAAATGGAATCATATGTGGTTTCTTGTGGTTGGCTTCTTTCATTTAGTATCCTAAAGGTTCATACATGCTGTAGCATGTGTCAGTAATTGTATTAGTCTGCTTGGTCTGCTATAACAGAATACTACAACCTGGGAGGTTTAAACAACAAACTTATTTTCTCATAGTTCTGGAGACTGGAAGTCCAAGATCAAGGTGCCACCAGGGTTGGTTTCCGGTGAGACCTCTCCTTGGGTTGCAGATGGCCACATTCTCACTGTGTCCTCACATGGCCTTTCTTCTGTGTACCTGCAAAGAGAGAGATCTCTGGTATCTCTTCATCTTCTTACAAGGATGTCATTCCTATGGGATTAAGACCCCACCCTTAGCACCTCATTTAACCTTAATTATCTCCTTAAAGGTTCTACATCCAAATTCAGTCACATTGGGGGTTAGGGCTTCAACATATAATTTTGCAGGGGTGGGGTGGGACATAATTCAGTCTATAACAGCACTTCATTCTTATTTATGGCCAAATAATATTCCATTGTATAGATATGTCACCTCTTGTTTATCCATTCACCTGTTGATGGGCATTTGGGTCGTTTCTACCTTTTACCTATTATGAATAATGCTGCTATATTATAAACAGTTGTGTATAAGTTTTTGTGTGGACATGTGTGTTCATTTCTCTTGAGTATGTACCTAGGAGTTGAATTGCTGGGTCATGTGGTAACTCTATGTTTAACCATTAGAAGAACTGCCAGACTGTTTTCTGAAGTGGCTGCATCATTTTACACTCCCACCAGCAGTGTATGAGGGTTATAATTTTATCAAGTCTTTGACAACACTTGTTATTATCTGACCTTTTATTATAGTCATCTTAGTGGGTGTGAATGGCATCTCATTGTGCTTTTAATTTGCATTTCTCTGATCAATCATGATGTCAAGCATCCTTTTAATGTGCTTATGGGCTATTTGCATTTCTTCTTTGCAGAAATGTTTATTCAAATCCTTTGCCCAATTTTTAATTGGGTTATTTCTCTTGGTATTATCAAGTTGTAAGAGTTCTTTATGAATTCCTTGTCTCGTATTTCCTTGCATTTCCTGTTTTTGTCTTGTTTTGTATTTACTTACAGTTTCTGGAGCTTCCTGGATGTGTAGACAAATGTTTTTCAATAAATCTGTGAAGCTTTTAGCCATTATTTCTTCAAATAATTTTTCTGCTCCTTCCTCTCTTCTGCTTCTAGGAGGTTAGTATTCGGTGGAATGGAGGGCAGTAGCCTCAAGTTTTCTACGCTTGCTTCTCCCAGCACAGAACCACCGCCTTACAAGCCAGAACAAGGGTAATGGGGCCCCAGTATTGTCAGCGGTGCCGTGCCCAGGGCAGAGTCTCCATCCCACAAGTGGTGGCTGGGTAAAAGAAGGAAGCCTGCACCTCTTGGCCATAGTCACTGGATCTTAGCCTCAGCGACAGGTAGCTAAGGGCAAGATGAGAAAAGCTCACATCCTGTGCCTTCTAAGAAAATAGCCTTCCAACTGGGAGCTAGGGAAAGGTGGAGCCCTGTGTTCTTGCTTGCACCAATCCGGAGAGGAGTTTCCTTCTTGCAGAGCTAGAAAAAGGGGAGGAAGGGAATGGGTCTTGGTTCCAATACCACATACTCCCCATGTTCTAATCAAATTTTAGTAGACTTTTTATTGAGTACATGTTTCTTCATTTTCTGTATGTCCTTAGGATAATTTCCAGAGATTTTTTAACGGTTGTACGTATTTTTTTCATAATTTTCACCAGTTTCACTGGAGAGCTGGTCCACAGAGCTCCTCACATTGTCCTGCCAGAAGTGGAACTTCCATATATATCCATATATATTTTTTGCTGAGCCATATCAAAATAAGTTGCAGACATCAGGAAACATCCTTAAATACTTCAGCATGCATCTCCCCCAAATAAGGACGTTTTCCTATATAACCATAATACTATTATCATTCTTGAATAAATTAACATAATTTCAAACATCATCTAATAAACAGTCCATATTCAAATTTCTCCAAGAATGTCTTTTATGGGCCTTTTTTTTGGGTGGTGTGTGGTGGGGAACCAATAACCAAACAAGGTTCACATATTGCATTTTGTTGCTCTGTCTCTCTAGATTTCTTTAACTTAAAACAAACCTTCCACTTTTTCTTTTCATCTTATTTATATTTTGAAGAGTCCAGACTAGTTGTCTTTTAGAAGTCCACACGGGAGGATGGTTACTTCTTGAGTGCTGTCAATCTTCTATTTCTTGACCTGGGTAGTGGTTTCCCTATGGCATTAGCTTTTAAAATTTTTTCATTAGGCTACACGATAATATTTTATGCATCACATTTGTATGTAATCAGTACTAAAAAGAAATGAGCTATCAAGCCATGAAAGGACATGGAGGAACTTAAACGTATATACTTTAGTGAGCAAAGCCAATCTGAAAAGGCTACCTACTGTATGATTCCAATTATACAGCGTTCTGGAAAAGGTAAAACTAAGGAGACAGTGAAAAGGTCAGTGTTTGCTAAGGGTTAGTGGAGAGGGAGGGATGAATAGATGGAGGACAGAGGATTTTTAAGGCAGTAAAACCATTCTGTATGATACTGTAATGGTGGATACATGCCATTATACACTTGTCAAAATGCATAGTATGTACAACACCAAGAGGGCACCCCATTGTAAACTAAGGACTTTGGTTGATTCTGATGTGTCAGTGTAAGTTCATCGATTGTAACAAATGTACCCCTCTGGTGGCAGATGCTGATAGTGGGGGAGGTTGTGTGTGGGGGAGGGTAGGGGAACTCTCTGTACTTTGTTCAATTTTGCTATCAACCTAAAACTGCTCTAAAAAACAAAGTCTATTTTAAAATCTGTATGTATATTATATTCCACAGTTTTTTTTAAAGGAGGAAATGTCTGGAGAGAAGTGATTACAGTTATAGTGCTCTAAGTTGCTCACATTTTTAAGAGGTATGTCAATATATTAACTTTAGACTTAATTAAGTATATTGGCTATCAAAATCAAAATTCTATGCTTTCCCCATTACACCGTCTTCCTCTCTAGAACCAAGTAAGGAATTATTGACTTTCCAAAGTCTCCTAGGTTCAATCTTGATAAGTGAACTGCCAGATTTAGTGCCTGGGCTAATTTTGGCAGTTGTCATAGCTTCTTCTTCCCATCTTGTGAGGGTCTCCTTACAAGCATTTCAAAGTTCCCTCCAATCTCATTCTCTCCAGTGAGTTGGCTTCTCCCCTTGACCTCCAAGTTACAATAGCTGAGAGGTAACAATCTTCTCTCTCATGCCCTCCCCTGAAGTTAATCACGCCTTGCCTCCTGCCCTGGGGAGAAACAGTGACAGAATTCTTGGCATACCGCTTGGAAAGGTCCCTGACTCATCATCAAGGGGATTAGACTAAGAAAGAGACCGAGCTAATGATTAAAGAGAGTTAGGGATAATGTTTCCTTGCTTCTATTCCTAGCAGTACTGTACTAGTACGGGATTGGTTCAAATTAACACCTGACTTTCTATCTGTGAAACTAGGGAGACGGATCTGTTTGGGCTAACAAAATATACTTGGGAAAAAAATGTTTTTTTTGATGCCATAAGAGTAACTGACCAGAGAAGTCTGGGAATTTTTATAAATAAAATAACCACGCATATGCTTGTAAACACCATGCCGTTCCACAGCATCATTCCTTTTTTTACTTAGGTTTTTGTTTTTGTTTTTGTTTGTGTTTTTGGAGAACAGATTTTTGTCACTGAACAGAAGCAGACTTTGCTGGGAAGGGAAAGAGTAGAAGTGGGTTACAAGAGAAGTGTAAGGTACAGGCCTTGCCTTCAAGGTTCTTACAATCCTATTGGAGAAAAAAAATATTCAGCTAGGAGAAGGAAGAGAAAATATCTCGCTGGTTTGGAGTGCATGATCATTTCTTTATATGCCAGAGGTGAGGCTGACCTTTGACGAAGGGGAGGAAGGTTTGTGTAGCTAATTACTTGTGAAAAATGAGGGCACTGTGTAGGTTCCTTAAAAGTGAAGGCCAACAGATTTGCTTTCCAAAACACCTTTGGGGAATTCCCTGGTGGTCCAGTGGTTAGGACTCAGCACTTTCAACCCAGGCCCAGGTTGGATCCCTGGTCAGGGAACTAAGATCCCACACACCACGCAATGCAGCCAAAACAAACAAACAAAGAAACAAAAACCACCTTTGGCAGCTGTAATTTCTCTTAAAGAATGTCTGTTCATGTCAACTGGGATCTGTTCTTTCAAGTCCTCAGCAGATTATAGAAGCCTTATTTCTCTCACCCTACTTTCTATCACCAGTGCTGCTGCCTGTCTTGGAAAGTAATAGGACTCCACTCCTTGGACAGTGTTCTACATCCTAGCTGGTCCACAAGTTTAGATTGACCTTTCACCTAGTTAGGGCCCAGGAGTGAAGTTGACTCCATCAAGGAAAAGTGGTAAGAGATATGATCCTACGTGGACAGTGTTTCTCAGTGAGGCAGTGCGGATCAAATGAGGGAAATGGGGATAATGTTCTCTTCCATATGTCATGCTTTCTTGGTGACCAATAATTTCTGACTTACCTAATGTCGATCTCCCCAATGAAAGGGCATGCTCCATGAGGCTGTTGACCATGTCTTTTTCATTCTTGGTTGTATCACCAGCACCCAGCACAGTATCTGACACATAGTCAGTGTCCTATAAATATCTTTTAAATAATTAATTAATTTGTTAGTTAAGCAGGACTTAAATCCTGACAGGATGTAGATGGAAACTAGCAAATGAGTGAGAAAAGGTGGGGAGAAATAAACTGAAGTCTTCATTGGGAGCCATGAAGTGACTGCAGGAACAAAACAGGAAGTGTGGAATAGTAGGGCCTTCTAGTAATGGTGGTGAGAAAGTGAGAGTGAGAGGAATGAAATTAACACTTGTTGAGCATCTTCTAGGTGTCTAGTGCTTTAACATGTATGAATTCATTTAATCTTCACAGCTCCATGAGATAGGCAATATTATAATACATGTTTTACAGGTGAAAAAAAAAGAGGTTCAAAGAGGTTCAATAACTTGCTAATGATCATTATTGTGAGACAATTTCCCACGGATCTCTCATGTTTTTGCACATCTTGTGAACAGAGACACTGACTGACATGGTTCTGGACTATTTTTTTCAAGGATATTTGTATAGTGAACAGCTTTGGAAGACACAGTGTCTCCCTGTGGAGCAATGGAAAGGCAAAGGTACTGCCCAGCGTAAAAGATTCAGACTCATTAAGCTCAGTGTTGCTCTCCTGTAACACAACCCACTACATGTGCAGGTGTCACCTGGCCCTTTCTGAGTAGCTCCTATGAGACCTGGGGGGCAAGGGGAACTGACGCAAGAAAAAACTTATACTCTGGCTGCTACTATTGCTGACCCAGGAGTCTCATGTCTTCTGCCAGCATCCATGAAAAAAATGTGGCAGGCTAACTTGTTAGCTTGCAAGTAAGATAAAATCTCAGAACCATCACAAGTCTTGATGGTTACACAGGTGAAGTGTCAGAAATGGGAACTGTACCCATATCTGTTTGGCTCCAGAACCCACACTCTCTTCCCAGGATGCTGTTGCTTCCTGAGCCGTACACAGGAGTAGTTGCTGCATCGTATGATGTCATTCCTCCCTGCCCTTCTCCGATACCTATGTGTCACTAGACCTGACTTTACTTTTCAGTTTGGATGATTTGGGTGTTCCATTAAGCAGAGAAGAGGTTTAAAGTATCTGATTATAATTGTCTTTCCCTCTGTCTCCTAGATTAATGGAAGTCTTTAATCTATCATCCTATCTGCTTAATCACGCTATTTGCCCAGGGTTATGGTTCTTGTAATAGTCAGGCTTTTGTCAGGCATATTCATCCTGATGAACAAAAGTTCCCAGAGGACACAACAACTGGAGCACCTTAGATACTTCATAAATAACCGGCTAGTTTTAGCTCTTTGGGGGTTACTTGCCAAGCTCTACATCAAAAAGCACTGGGCCTTCTAGGGCTTCCCTCGTGGCACAGTGGTTGAGAGTCCGCCTGCCGATGCAGGGGACACGGGTTCATGCCCCGGTCCGGGAGGATCCCACATGCCAAGGAGCGGCTGGGCCCGTGAGCCGTGGCCGCTGAGCCTGCGCGTCCGGAGCCTGTGCTCCGCAACGGGAGAGGCCACAACAGTGAGAGGCCCGCGTACCACAAAAAAAAAAAAAAAAAAAAAAAGCACTGGGCCTTCTATATCCTTGTTGGGCCACCTAGGTAGTAGCTCAGGGGGTGTACAATGGTGGGATCCCAAGATCACATTTTCCATATATTTCTAACCCCCAAATTAATTGTATAAAGTGGTTTCAGTAGACATTTCTAATCTCAGGAGTCCCAACTACCCCTTTTGTTCATATAGGTCTTTTGCTCTTGTTATCTACAAACTCTTTTTAGCTTCAACAATGTTGGGGTGTCAGGCAATCATTCTCTCTGTTCACTAAAGCTGGAGCTACAGCTGCCGCTACAGCGTTGGGGAGAGGGGAAACAGGAGGCTGTGGAGGAGTGAGGCCATTCCCCCTTATCATGTCCCCAGAGGACTGCTCTACCAGAAGGCCTGATGATTTGTCTAGCATTTGCACCAGAGTGATTGCATGCTATCCTCACAACAGCCCTTTGAGGAAACAGGTCCAAAGAGTTTAAGTGACTAACTAGTCCAACATTATACTGTACATTCATAGCAAATCTGGGGCTAGAATTCCTCCCTATACCTTTTATATTGAGCGAGTTCAGAGGCTAGTGTCCTAGTCTTCAGGTGGTAGAGGAGTAGGATGAGGATTAGGATGAGGAATCTTCCTTTGGACAGCTTCTGGTCATCCTGCCATAAGACAGAATCTCCGGAGGCAAAGGGTAGGACAATGTCAATGCCTAGCCACATCATGCTTCCTTCCACAAAGGCAGGGTGGAAGGGTGGTGGAAGGACTGATGTACAGCAAAGAGCTGAGGACTGGGAGTCCTAAAGTCTGACTGGACCATGAATTTTTCTTTCACCACCCTGCATCCAAAATCTACAATGTGCTGGTGTCTTTGGGTCTAAGAGTCCAGCCAGATAACCAGTTCTCCTGGCTGAATGGCCCACTGGCAGTTTCAAGCAGTAGAATTAACCTCCCCACAGCCTTCAGCTCTCCCCTTCCTGACCCCCTCTAGCAGCTGTTGCTCTTGTCTGAACAGAGGATGATTGTTTCACTTCTTGACTTCTAGGCATGGATTTACTAAGCTGGGCTCCGCTTGGGTTGGAGCCAGAGTTGATGGGAAGCAAACAGTTCAGAAAAGGGCTACATAACTTGGAGTTTCCACCATGGTGAACCAAGCAAGGAGGACTGGGGATAGGAAAGGGAGGCATTTGGGATGCAGGCATGTATGAAATAAGGAGGGTCTCGAGAAAGTAGACTCGGGGTTTCTTTTCTTGAGCTGTATGTCTGTTTGAAGAGGCAAGAGACAAGGAAACAATTAGCTTATTTCTGTCCTGCCAGCTCCTCAGGTGAGCAGCAACATGCCCCAGAGACACTTTCTTTTTCAGTGTGGGCATTAGCAGTTCTCTAAGAACTGGGAACCTCATAGAAGGTGCATTAATTTAATCCTTTTATCATAGATAACAGAGGTCTATTTAGGATACCTCAAGAAAAGAAAGATGATGATGATGATACACATAGCCTGGAAGACTGCTAGATTCCAAAGCAGCTCTAGTCCTCACCATCATGTTCCCTTCCTCTTGTATAATGTCCCTGCTTCCCTCTGTAAGTCTGCTCTATTCTCCTCTTGCCAGGGACTAGAAAATTCTCTCCGTAGTCTATATGAACAGTTCCACAGGTTGCTGGTCTGATTGCCTTAGCTTGATACCATCAATCCTGTTGGACAGAACTCTGTGCCTGGCTACCTTATCTGTCACCAAATCTTGCGGCCCATTCCTGGTACAGTCAAGGTCACCCCTATGCCACAACTAGCTGGATTTGCTTTCCTGACCAGGAGGCAGTGAGCAGAGCATTGGACACGGCAGACACCGTGACTAACAGGTCTAGTACAGAGGACTTCCCCTGAAGGTTTACATCAGCCTTGGTGACAATTCACCTATGAGAGATTCATAGGTGAACACGAGAGAGACAGGGCCAGTTCTTTGTGTATGTGGAATAAGCAGCTGCCCATGCCAGTGTTTCCCAAATCATGGTCCCCAAACCCCTGCAGGAGAGTCATCTTCGTGCTTTAAACCTTCAGATTTCTGGCCCCAACTTCAGGCTTACGGAATCAGAATTTTGGAGTCGGGATCAGAGAATCTGCATAGGTAACAAGCTCCTCACATGACTCTGTGTCCACTAAAGTTGAGGACCTCTGTTCTATATTCTTCAAGCTTCATTTGAGTTGTTGCCTCTTTCTTCTAGTTCTTCTCCTGCTATCTCTGTTTAGCAAAATCCTGCCCCAACCCTGGAGGCCAAGCTCAGGTGTAGCTGCCTTCATGGAGCTCTCCCTGATTTCATGTCTCCTTAACTCCAACTATCTCCTGATGTTATGCAGCAGGGGACATTAGGCATCTAAGAACTGGGGTGCAAGGGAGTGTTGAGGCTATGAGAAGGCACGTGTGGGATGGAGCTGTAGGAAAGAATTTATGTTTTGCTCCCAACTTTTTATTTGGAAAAATCTGAAAGTAAACTATGACAAATAACAGCATATCCTTCACCTGGAAATTAACATTTTAGATTTGCACATATGCTCTCTCTCCATACACACATACACACATGTAATAAAAACATGTATGTGTTTGGCTACAACATTTGAAATTAACATGCAGGTATCATGCCACTTTGCACCTAAATACTTCAGCATGTATTTCCTACAAAAAAAAGCATTCTCTCATTCTCTTGCATAATAATAACGCCATATCACATCCAAGACATGTAACATTGATAGAATAATATTACTCAATATTGAGTCCATATCAAAGTTTCTCAAATTATCTCCCAAACATCCTAGCTGTTTGTGTTGATACAGGATTCAGTCAAGAATCATGGATTTCATTTGATTGTCTTTTCTTTTTAGTCTCTTTTAATCGAGATTCTAGAACAGTACCTTTGGCTTTTTTTCTTAATGATGCTGATAGTTTTGAAGAGTCCAGGTCCTTTGTCTTGTTTACAGTCTGGATTCGTCTGATTGTTTCCTTACGATTAGATTCATATTAAACATCTTTGGCAAGAATACTACAGAAGTAATGTTGTTTACTTCCCATTGTGTCACATCAGGAGGTTCACATGCAATTGCCCTGTTATTGGTGATGCTAAATTTGATCACTTATGTAAGGTGGTGTCTTCTAGAACTCTTCATTGCAAAGGTACATTTTCCCTTTGAAATTAATAAGTAATCTGCGGAGTAATCGGGAATGAGCACATTTAACAAGCTCTTATGGTGATTTTTGAGTGCACTGAAGTTTGAACTGCTGTTTTACATGGTGTGATGTGAATGAGGGTCCTCAAAGGCCTTATCTGCCTCCAAAATACCTCAGGCTTAGCATGTCTGCCTTCACATTTCACCTCTCACTCCACCTCCAAATACCCTCTCCCTCTTGCCTGGCCCCAAATCCCTAGCATGAGAGACATTAGTAGGCCAGATGGGGGCATTGCCTACAACCCGAGGGAGCTTTCTCCCCTACTCTGGTCATTGGCCTTGTGAGGAAGCGCCCTTGAAATGGACAAGGTATTTTTGTTTGTTTGGTTTGTATTATTATCAATAATAATAATAATAATAATAGTTGAGTGAACTAAGCCAAGCACTGTACATAAATTACATCATTTGATCCTATGCCAATCTGATGATTTTACAGATGGGAAAACTGAGGCTCAGAGAAGTGAAGTAACTTCTCTAAGGTTACACAGCTATTAAGAGTGGGAACTGGATTCAAATCCAGTACCTCTTATAAAGCCCATGCTTTTAAACACTAAGCTATATACTCCCTAATGAGCATTAATTCCACCCAAGTTCAGAATTCTCTTGCCATTTACTTCTGAAGAGTTCTAGGCCCACAGCATTCCTGAGAGTGAGGAAGCAGGGACACTGGACTTATTATCTTTAAAGGTGGAGAGATGGTTTAATAGAGAAATCAATTGGCATTCCTGTGGTCTTACAGCAAGTGAGTAACCAAGCAGGGATGTTGATGGAGAGACCTTAAGCTCTTGCTTATGAATTTGATTTTGATTTAAGAGGCAGCTGAGAGCCACTGTGATTTCTGACTGGTGCTTGCTGAATCCAGAGTGGGTTCAGGTTGGATTAATATCATTGTCCTTTGTGTGGGGAAATGCTGCTGCTTGATAATAAACAGGCTTGCAGGCTTTGGTGGAAAAGACCGGTGTTCCCTAACAGCCCCTTTCTGTGCTTTGCACACTTGATTGACTGTCTTTATGTTTACACCTCTCTGTCCAGCCTGTCACAGGGGAAAATGCTACTTCTTAGATTCTAGTTAGCTCAAGAGAACCTCTTCCCCTCACCCTACACCCTCCATTCCCAACAAACAGAAAGAAAAATCTTGTAAAGGTGCTCTGAATTTGTGTAGCCCACAGTTTTCTCTAGTCTGCCAGTTCTCCCATGAGGATGCCCAGTCAAATGCTGCAGTGAAATGGAAAAAAAAAAAAACCCCACAAAAACCAAGACTCTCTCCTGCTAGCAAGAGTCATTTGTAATTTGGGGGGTTATTGACCGATTTATCTTTAGTTTCAGGTTGCCCATTTCTTAGCAACAGGGGTGTCAGGAAAATACCTCTGCACCTGTTGCAAGGTTTCATGTATGGCTGGAGATAGACACAGACGAACACATATAGAGTATCATCCCAATTTTAGCATTTGCGCTGTTAAAGCAAGCACATGTGCATATAAAGTATCACCCAAGTTTAGCATATGTCCTGATAAATTAAACAACATCATATATAGACACAACAGATTTCAAAATTGGAAGAGTCCTAAGAGGTCATCTAGCAAACCCTCCATCCTACTCTTCACCCCGTGGCTGTGCACACTTAGAACATCTTAGAACATCTCTATACTGAGAGACCAAAGTTTGGGCAGCTCATGTGACAAGTTACTTACTACGTTTCAGAGGCAGCTGGTCTCTGTGACCAGCTTCCAGCTTTTTTTTTTTTAAACAAGGGTCTTTATGAAAATAAAGTGCAATCCATCCTCCTAGTAACTTCTAGCTTTTGGTGGCTGCTCCCTTCCTCTGGAGTCATGCAGAACGAGGGGTCGCCTTTTCTACCCAGGCCCTTCCCCCTGACCCTAGAGAGACTGAAACTTCCAGCACCACAGTTCCCAGCCAGGACCTTCTCTGCAGTGACTCTTCTCCCCTTCTGACTGCTCCCTTTGGATGGCATGTGTCTCCAAGGTTCATGCTCCTGGTGGGTGCTGTCCCACCTATCTTGCTCTGCTTCTCCCTGCCCACCAAGCAAGCACAAAGCTCCTGGGAGGCTGGGCCTCTGCCAGCCCACCGCAGTGCCATCTCTCCACTTGCCAAAAGCCATCTGATGCGTCAGGTAAGCAAGCGGGTTTCTGAGAGGCGCTAGTCTAGCTAAGGCAGAAACAGGCTCGAACTTAATAATCTGCCCATCACACACAGTAAGAGACACCCTGACTTATTCAAAGACACCGTGGGTGGTGCAGAGGATGAATAAGCATGATTCACTGCCACTCTGGCACCCGGGGCATGAAGAATAATAAAACCCAAAGAATTGTAGCCGCCTGAGTAGTAAATTAAGAGATCCGGGGCTCAGCTAGGCTCTCGACATCAATGTTACCATGGCAATAAAGGGCCCCAGCATTCAGCAGCTATTACAGAGCAGGCATCTAATAGGCTAGTCTATGTCACAGCCAAAGCCCAAGGGGCTAGCAAAGAAGACCAATTAGCATATCCATTCATTAGGGGCCTCTGCACACTTCTTCTCTTAATTCCAATTAGTTGTTTGTTTGAACCAACGTCTCTTGCCTGCATTATACTCATTAGTGCCTTTTAGCCACTGGAAATAGGCTTGAAACTCCACAAGGACCTCACTATTTCCCAAGCCTTCATTATTTCCCTAGGGGTCTAAGCTTATATAGTCACCAACTTAGAGCCCTCAGTCCCTCGAAATGAAAGCATCGCTCACTGTACAACTGTACTCGACAGATGGAAACTCTGCTCAGGAATGTGATATGCTAAGGGTTCTTCCTGGAACTCAGCGAAATAAGGATCTGGGGCCATTATCTGGATCATTCAGGTCAAAGAAACCCTCTGGCCTTAGCCAGTGAGCCTGCTGGCCACGCTTGCTGGCCACTACTCAGAGGCTAGCTGTTCAGGAGGGGAACTTTGGGCACTGGGGACCATACTGGCACCATCAAAGTCGAGCAGTAGCTGTTCCAACTTGAAGGACTGCCCTTCAAGGTCCAGCCCAAACCCCGCCTATTCTGGGAAGCCTTCCCTGACCTTTGCAGTCCCAAATGAGTTTCCCCTCCTCCACAAATTTTGAAGATGACACCCTATGCTGGGCAGCATTCATGGGCAGCCTCAGGTCCTAGGCCAGCCTGGAGTTTCCTCACCAGTGACTTCAGAGTCCTCAAGGTCACTACTGCTGGAAGGGACTGGGGTTCTAGAGAGCACTCAGCAATGCTTGGGTGACTCTAATGGCAAACAACTCTTAACCTCCACTGCACATGACCTCCTAGAGACTCCCTGAAGACTTAGCCAATCCCTAGGCGGGGAAAGTACATAACCGCTCTTTGATGGCTCTGGGACACTCCCCCTCACACACACAGACACACACACACACACACGATTGTGTAAATAGCCCACAGGAATAGATGCCTTAAACTAGCCCCTCTCAGAAGCAAAGAATCTCTCAAAAGTGCTACCTTCTCTTCCTTCTTTTGGGAACAAGAGAACCCAGTCCATAAGACTGTTTCTGTTCCCCATCAGCCACCATGTGGTTTTCCTGAGGCAGGCAACCAGGAAAAGGGGCTTATAGGAGCAGCTGCTAACATCTGTGCACAAGGACTGGCCATATAGTTTTAGGGACTTGAATCATTCGCCTTTGAACTTGTTATCAAGTTCAAAGCCTCTCCTTTCTCCCTCCTCTCTTGCCTCTGTAGCCACTGCTTCATTTGCAGCCCCATTGGCCACTTCTGGCTCCAGTCTGCTACACTGTTAAGCAGATTGTTTTTTTCCAAAATTGGCAGGAATGGTTTCTCCTTTAGTCTTTTGAGTGTGAGCTCATACAGATTTCTGTCTTTGAGATCCTATGGGATTTTGTTATTTTACCCCACCCAACAGCTGGCATTCCAGAAGGCAGCCTGGGCTATAGTCAAAATACACTGCAAATATATTAAGGATATGGCAAACCCCAAATTACCCAGAATGCTAGGGAATGAGAGATTCTGGAGAATGGAACATTTTGTTACCTGAGTTCACATTGCTCCAAATCCTCTTTTATATCCCACCCTTAGTTTTTTCTCCCAGCTTTATTGAGATATAATTGACATACAACATTATGTAAGTTTAAGGTGTACAATGTGATTTTATACACATATATATGTGTATATGTGCAATATATATGATACACATATATATTGCAAAATGATTACCACCATAGTGCTAGCTAACACCTCTAGCATGTCACATAATTACCATTTATTTTTTATGGTGAAAACACTTAAGATCTACTCTCTTAGCAACTTTCAAGTATGTAGTACAGTATTATTAACCACAATTACCATGCCATACATTAGTTCCCTAGAGCTTTTTCATTTCATAACTAGAAGTTTGTACTCTTTGACCAACATTTCCCCAATTCCCCCACCACCCCCCAACCTCTGGTAACCACCATTCTACTCTCTATGTCTATGAATTTGGCTTTTTTAGATTCCGCATATAAATGAGATCATACAGTATTTGTCTTTCTCCGTCTGACTTATTTCACTTAGTACAATGCCCTCAAGGTCCATCTATGTTGTCATTAATGGCAGGATTTCCTTCTTTCTCATGGCTGAATAATATTCCGTTGTGTGCATATATACCACACCTTCCTCGTCCATTCGTCTGTTGACAGGACACGTATCCGTATCTTGGCTATTGTGAATAATGCTACCCCCTACTCCTAGTTTTTTAAATCTTGCTAACATGACTGTACTTTTCTGCCTTAGTAAGACAAGACCAATTTACCTATCCTCTGTTTGGTTTTTGAGGCTCCCAAGGGCTTCAGGTTTCTCATATACTTAACATCAGGAATCACACAAAAATCTCGAGTGGAGAAAGTGCAAAGATAAAGCTCAATGTCTACTGATACCAGGTTATCCCCTGGAATATATTTTGCTTTTATTAAAATCCAAAAAGAGGAATGAGTTTCTCTTTTCTTTGTCAGTGTTCTCTTTCTCTTCAAATGAGGGTATCGGGGGAGACTCTGTAAGAAAGAATCCTGAGTAATAACGTTCTAATAAGTGGAGTCTATATTTTAAATTAACCACTATTGAAGCTGTCTTCATCAGAATAGCCTAGGCTTGGCATTATGAATAAATCTGTCTATCTAAGAGGTTGGGTTGGCTTTCTTGGTTATGAATGTGCCCAGAATCTCAGTACCTGCAACATTCTCAGTCACCTGGGTGTAATGGGGGGGAGGGGAATTGTGAAGGATCTCATATTCCTCCTAGGCCTTTTAGCCACCCAGGCTCCAGTGGGGTGAACCAAACAAACCAAAAATGCTATACAATGTTCTTGGCTGTTTTTACTAATTTTTCTTTTGTTGGATCCCACATTGGCTTCAGGAGTTATATATGTCTGGGAAACTGACACTGCAAAGTTCTGGCTTGTTCCCTGCCCTGATGTTAAGGGATAAATATAGAGCTCAACCACTACAGAAATTTGGCCAGGATTCCAAGGGGTGTGTGTGTGAGGGGTAGTGCTGATGGGGTCATTCTGACATGTAGGCTAGAGAAAGGCTTCTTATGTCCAAGATCCTCTTTGGGCAGGGAGGGGCAAAGCAGGAGCCTGGCCTCTAAAATCAGAACGCATAATCCACCTTTAAGGGGCTGGTGGATTGATACAAATAAGGAATATCGTAGGTGGCTTGGTGTGTGTGTGGGGGGGGGAGGTGGGGAGAGCAAAGGGAATCTTTCCTGACACCCTAGATCCTTTTGCATGAGATCAGCCTTATGAAAAAAGAAAGTTATTCTTGGCCAACTCCCCTCACCCCCAACTCCCACCCATGCCCCACCCCCTGCACACACTGATATCCAACTCTCAGTTGAGAAGAACACAACTTAAGATTTCCATTGGGCCCATAGTAGCTCAGGCGCTAGAGAAGAGCAGGGAGTGAGAAGAGACATGAAGTTCAAGGGGGGGGTGAGTCGCTCATCCTCGTGACCCAGAATATCTCCCCCTCCCTGTAATGATGAGCTTGCTTTTCCATAAGGGCTTTCCTTTGATTCAGGGAAGGGGCCAACCAATGAGAGAGGGGCATGTTAGATTATTTTGGGGAAGGGCTCATGCCAGGAGGGTTCACTTTTACTAGGCGCCAAGTATCCCCAGCAACCAGTGTCTCCTGTACCAGCAGAAGCTCCAGAGCTCTCAGCCACTTGCCTGCCTCTGCCGCGTCTTTGCCCACTGAACAGCCATGAGAAGGCAGCTCCGGTCCAGAAGGGCTCCGGCCTTTCCTTACGGTTATCGCTACAGACTTGTGAGTCCCAGGGAGCAGAATATTTCGCTGTCCCTTTTTAGTGGGGTGGGTTGGGGGTTGTGTAGGTGGTGGCTTAGGGCTGCTTCTCCTTAAGATGGGCAGGAAGAGTGAAGTTTAAGGAAGCCCATTGTTTCAAGCTCGAGCAGTGACTCCCAGTACCCCGCTGCACCCTAAATTGCTAGATTGAAAGAGGAAGCCCCTCTTCCTGTGCAACAAACATAAGGGAAGGGGAAGATGCCAGAGAATAAGGGGGAGCTTCTAAAACTTTTTGGTGGGAGTCTAGAATTTGAACAGACCTTTTGGAGTCTGGGAATAGAGGCTTCATTCTGAGAGCAAGAAATTTAGCCAAGAGAGAAGGGAAGGGAAGAGGAAATGAAAGGCGCTGCCTACCCAGCTGTCTCAGTCGCTTTGGGTGGTAGCTTCTTAGGAACCCAGCTGCTCTTTTCTAAAGCAGAAATTCCAAACGATGGCTAAAAGCATGGAATCCTAGATAGAAGTTGGGAGCAGTCCTAGACATCATCTCTCCAGAACCCCTCATTATGTAAAGGAGGCTGCTGGGGCTCAGAGCACAGGAGTGACTTGCAAGTTACTGGAAGAGCCAAAGTGAGAATGTAAGTTTCCTGACGTCTAATCTTGTGCTCTTTCCATCATATTTGCAGCATGCCACTCCCTAGCCCTCTGATCCTCCACCACCCATTGCCTCCCTGCCTGCCACCCCGCCCTGCCCAACACTCACGCACCCCAACTTCAATGTCACCATTTATCTCCAGGGTGCATTAGAAATTTTTTTGAACCCAAAGTTCCTTTGTGTTTACTTTGCTAGAAATCATGAATATATGCCGCATGCAGTAGTTTATTTTATTTTATTTTTTTGCCTGGAGGTATATTCTGAAATCTCCCCCAGAGAGAGTTGTGATCTTGGCCCCAGGAAGAAACAAAGCTTAATCCATTTTTCTTGGGGAATGTCCACTTATATAACCAGGGAGCTAAGTGGAGACTGTCAACAGCCAGCAGAGGAAGACACGAATTCTTCCAACCCCGTATCAACCTGCGGAGGGCTTCTCGTAACTTTCCAGCCACAGTTTGTAGAATCTCTCTTTTGACATCCCCAAAGTCCCTACTGGGTCTCAGAGCAGTCACAGTCTGTAGGGCATACATAACTATTCCTTACTTGGCATCTTTCTCTATAATGCTGCTAAAGCGTTGTGTGTAATTTCAATTATTTGTCAACTGGTTTGGATTTTAAATGCATCAGGGGATCTTGCTCTTTATAGGGGCTACTTGATCAAATTTAAAAAGAAATTATTTGGGGCTTCCCTGGTGGCGCAGTGGTTGAGAGTCCGCCTGCCGATGCAGGGGACACGGGTTCGTGCCCTGGTCCGGGAAGATCCCACGTGCCGCGGAGCGGCTGGGCCCGTGAGCCATGGCCGCTGAGCCTGTGCGTCCGGAGCCTGTTTTCCGCAACGGGAGAGGCCACAACAGTGAGAGGCTTGCGTATCGCAAAAAAAAAAAAAAAAAAAAAAAAAAGAAATTATCTGATGCAGTGAATAATCGGGTGCTAATGTCTCTTTGACAATTAACCAACTGTTTGAATGTTTACAGGGTGTTACTCAGTGCAGGGCACAAATTTATCTTTCGGGTCATACTGTGTGTTTATATATTTGTTTATATGTTCATATATTTAGAGTGCTCAAAATGGAGCCACCTTCTGCCCTTCAGACTCTTTCCTTTTAGGGCAACACGATGGCCCCAGCACACTCACACACACTATCACATGAGGGCAGTGCCACTTTAGGAAACTGACAAAAACAGACCCTCTCATTACCAAAGGATTCCCTACTGGATTCCGTTAAATAGTTGCACAAAAGGGCCTCTCTTGTACAACGTGAGGTTCTCCTATACCTGGAAGCAGGGGAGAGGGGAAAAGATATTTGCGGTTCCTGAAGCTCAGGCAGTGTGAGAGCCGTGGGGAAATTAGCTCTGAGAAGGTTAATTCTTCCTGGGAGGGTAAAGCTTTAATGACAAGCCATCTTTAATGGGATTATCGTGAGAGCTAATATCTACAAATAAGATCAGGCTGAGGCCAAAGCCAGCTGCCTCCTCGGTGGAGGGCAGGCAAACAGGCAACAAGGAGAGAAAAGGAAGTTTTCCAGAAAATATAAAGGGAATATAAATGTCTCCATGTTGAAATGCTATACTTCAAATTCTCTGAGATTCTCAGTTGCATTAGATTCTCTGGGGGCCATGATGACTACCCACTACAGTCCAAATGAGCGCTGAGGCTAGAGCAGAAAGCTCTGTGACAGCAGTCCCCCAGAGCTCTGCTTCAGGAGTTTTCAGTCAGGCAGTTATCACTGACGTTTGTTCAGTACCCGCTGGTTACCTAGCTGTGGGCTCCACACTGTGGAGAGCCATCAAGGAGTTAGAAAATATGGACCCTGCCCCCGGGTGCTCAGAATGTCATTCTGGAGGTCAGATGGGTACATGTGTTCACACACAAGGGAAAGAGATTTAAGGACATTTATTAATCCATTCAACATTGAGTGATGAGGTTTATTTTCCTAAGCCTTACTCTGTGAGTCCTTGTCAGAGTTAGAAATCTTTGATTATAAGCACCTCCAGTCTCTTGGGAACACAGAATCTAACACATTGTCTGTGCTCCATAAGCCACCTCTGCTAAACCGCTTCTAGGCACTTGTGCTCAGTGTGAGAAGCATCATTGTCCAGGGTATCAGGAAGCATGGTTCTGAGACTGTCAGCTCTATCATGACCTTGCTGAGTGATTTTGGCTAGATCCTGTCCCCTCCCTGGGCCTCACATGGAGAAGTGAATCTTCAAGGTCCCTGTCAGCGTTGATATGGCGCGTGACATAAAGCTGTACATTTGAACAAACTAGAGAGCAATTCAAGAGTGCTTATAATCAAGAGCTAGATAGCGCCGGGCAGACTGAATGCTGAGAGTATAGCCTTGTCACGCTGTATCACTTTTACTGATTCTGAACAATCCAGTTTTCTGACCCTCCCCCCCGGCCATGGCAGCCCTTTCAGCTGAGTGTCCTCTAAATGGCCTTTGAGAAATCAGGCAGGGAGGGTGCAGCACAGAGCCCCTGGCCTCTATCATTTGACACATTCAACCCCAACAGGTGCACAGGCCCCGCCACTCTTCAGATTTGGACAGCAGAGAGAAGGGACGGTGGCCTCAGACCCACAAAGAGCAAAGATCCAACCCTCCAGCCCGAGGCTGGGAGGCATTGGAAATACCATTTGGTGAAGTCTGGGTTTTTCTTTTTTGTTGTTGTTGGTTTTTTTTGTTTGTTTGTTTAATTTTCTTAGAACCACTCGGAGAAGATTACAGTTTCAGATCTCAAGTAATGGCTGCAATCAGTCAATCAACAAATATGTGCTGAGCATTTACTACGTGCCCAGATTTCTGCCTAGGGTATGGGGTTGGTGGCGGGAAGATGAAGGAAGTATCAGTTGCCGTGCCAGCCCTCAGGTGGTCTGTCCAACCTGCTTAAGGCAGGAGGAGGTTCCAGTGTGGGCAACAGTCAGAGAAGCAGCAAGTAACGCCCCCATCTCTTGTTTATGTTGGGAAGGCGTCGAAGTTTTGAGGAGGGGTACAGCAGCTGGCCTCTCCTCCTGATGTCTGTCCCAGGCTATTTTTAGCCACAACTTAGGATGGTGAGGTTGAGCAGCTGAAAGTGTACAGGGTGTTAGGAGAAAGCTGGCTTGGCCTGCGAATTTGCCATCACGGACACAGTGGTGTCTAAAACTACTCCATCCTCCAGTGTTGAGCTCAGCTCTGCCCTGACAGGCCAGACAAAGTTAAGCGGGAAGCCAAGGCCCCAGGACAGAGTAATGACATGAACAGTCCTAGGGGAAGAGCCCAAATGCCTGAAGCCGAGAATAAAACTTGCACCTCTATGGAAAGAATATTGGGTCAAAATGGGTCATAGAAAGGATATTTCCTGCAAAAGGACAGAGAGAAAGAAATCTGCCTCTTGTAACAACAGGTATGTTTATGGGTAAGTGGACATCTGAAGCATCTCCAAACATTGAGTCGTTTTCCATTTATTTTGGCTGGTGGGATGTGCCATTGGAAATCTTCTTCTCCAAAAAGGGGATTGTGTTTTGTCACTGTTTCAGGATGATCAGGATGAAGTGAACCAGAACTACTTAGCAGATGAAGAGGAAGAAGCAGAAGAAGAGGCTCGGGTGATGGTGGTACCTGATTTGGAGGAGGAGGAGGAGGAAGAAGAGGAGGAGAAAGAAGAAGAGGAAAAGGAGGAGGAAGAGAGTCAGGCTCAGGAAACAGGCAGTGCCTGGTGGCGGAAATGGCAGATCGTGAACGAATACCTGTGGGATCCGGAGAAAAGGATGTCTCTGGCCCGAACAGGTCAGAGTTGGAGTAAGTCCCAGTTGTCCCAATGTCCCAGTCGGGTGTCCTTTGCTTTTGGCTTGGTGTCCAGGACTCCTTTACCATACGTTGGATGGGCTTGTCTGCAAAGTTCTCTAGCACTTCATGTAACAGGATCACTGCCTAGGGAAATAATGGGCAGATCTCATCAGAACAAACTCCCAAGTGGGTGAACAAACTTGATTGTATAGCTGAAATACACTGGGCTCAATAGCATTTGCAGTGCAGAGAGACAGTAAGAATGAGTTGAAAAAGTGCAGATTTCTTTGAAGCCCTAGCCCTGTCGCTTTCTATCTGTAACTTTGGGCTCATCGTTTATCTTCTCTGAGCCTCAGTTTCCTCACCTGCTTAATGAAGGAAACAGTATCTGCCTTACCTCTGTCATAGGATCAGCCTGAGGCTCCAATAAGATGTTAAAATTGTAAAGTACAAAGTACTATGCAGAAGACTATTCCTAGGATACGAGGCCCAAGTCCCTGCTAACCTGACCAAGGGTTTGTCCAGCCTCATCATTTCACCTTGTAATATCAGTGAAGGAGAGCCACGGCTGCCCCTGGCCCCAGCTTGCAGGTGCTTTGCGATCGATCCCATGGTGTATAGAGAGAAATGGGTTAAAGGGATCATTTCTAGCAATTTAAGGCCGAGTCCCCATATTGCTTGATCAATGGCAGAATTGCGGTCCCCAGCATTTCCTCTTTGTACCACACGCTGCCACCACCTTTACTTCACAGCTTCCCCAGCATGCCTCTCCCAGGGTCCTACTCACCTCTTGAACTATTAATGCTGATCCTTCTCAGGAGATTTAGCTTGTGGTAAAATTCACACTCGCCATAGTCTCTGAACATCCCAGGAAAAGAGCAGCTGCTGGTTTGAATTCAGTTAACCCACAGAAGAAAACAATAGATAACTCTATGGTTAAATTAAGGGTCCCCCAGTGCCAAGGGCCTAGGTTGCTAAAGTCGATGGTCATGCCTTCTAAAGGCCCCTTTGGCTGAGAATTCTCTCCTTTGTAGTTTATGTTTCTAATTCAGCTCAGTCAGGATGAAACAGCCAGCCCTGCTGCCTGGAATTAGCAATAGCAGGTGTGGGGCTCTGAACAACACCCACCTCCCTTTACCCCTCTTCAGTTCCCAGCCCCACCCCTGCCCATCCCTCGAGCTCTCAACTGGAACAAATGTACCATTCAAGGAACATTCCGACGTTCTGGAAGCTGCAGACAAATGCTGGACACTCACTGGGGCTCCAAAAGGGGGCACAGCTGTTTCTCCCTTGCCTAAAGAGGACTGGAAAAACAGGCCTTGTGAAATGCAAGTGTGATTCTGGGAGAGGGAGCCCTATGTTAACCCTTAAACAGCCAGCCATTGGAACTTAACCAGATGAGCTGATCCCAACTGTGCCTGCGGAGAACAATCCATAGGCCAACAAGTGGGGATGAGGGAGGAAGGTTCAAGTGCCCAGGGAAGATATGGCAATGGGGACACTGCATGGTAGGTCGTATCCAGGCCTCGGGGTAGCGGGTCTAAGGAGAGCCCGGGCTACCCCTGGGCAAAGGGCAAATAGTGATGTTAATGCCTAGGCCGCCACATGCCTTGCTGCCCTCCTGCTTGAGAACTAGGTGCCACTTAAGCACTTACTAACACTGTCCCAATCTGGACATCAAAATGACCAACATATTCACCCAGCCCATTATTATATTCTGGGCTTTTCCTCTGATAGCTGGGCAACTTCTATTCTTAGGAGCTTTATGTTATTTTATTGGATACTGACAAGAATTTTATGAGGTAGTAATATTATTATCCCCATTTTACAGATGCAGAAACTGAGGCTTAGAGAGGGTAAGTAACTTATCTAAAGTCACACAGTTAATAAAGTGGCAGTCCTGGGATTCAAACCCAGGTTGGATGAACACTGGAGTTCATTCTCTTGCCAGAACATCATGCTGTCTTCATGAACTCTAGCAATGAGCAAGGCCCTGATGGATAGGGCCTCAGGACCTGATGGGGTGTTTTAGTGGAAGGACTGAAGAGTTGGGATCGTGGGTACCTAGTCTATTCAAGATATAGTGGTCTATCCAAGCTTGGGTGGGACATTCAGGAGAAAACCCTGGATTACCTAGAGGAGCAGCCCAAGTAAAACTTGGACATTTGGAGCAGAAAGGGTTGGAGGGATCAACGGGTTCAGGTGGGTACAGTGCTTGGTTTTGCCGGGGGCAGGGGGTGGTGTAGCTGAGACAGTTAGCCTATCACAGACTCCAGGGCACAGACTCCTGGGCAAAGCTGAGGGGACTCCTTGCTAGTGCCCTTCTCCCATCTACAGCTTTCTGGCCACACATCCTAGGCAAGAAGGAAGATATCTCCAGGGGAATGTACCTGTATTCTATTGCTTTCCTCTCATCCATGAAACTGAGCCTTCTGGTCCCCCAGGATGGCTCCAGCTGTTGATCGGTTCCCAGGATGGGGATGGGGGTAGAGGGTTGGAGGAGGAGTCACAGGGCACATCCCATCAGGACAGCAGGCGGGCAGCAGCCAAGTATCACAAGCACACGAGGTGCTGCCGTTTCTTCTCCAGGGACTCCAACTGAATCAATGTGTTCATATTCCAGTTCTACTTTAGTTCATCTTATAAAACATAAAGGTTCACTTCTAGTTAGATTACTAAGAATTTTTTCTTCTTTTCCCTACTCCTTTTTTTCTTTTTTTTTTTTTCTTTTTTGGTTCATTTTATTTGGTTCATGGTTCAACTTAAAAATTAATATTTAATAAATAAAAATTATTTAAAATGAATATCTGCTTATAAAAAATTAATATTTGGATTTGGTTTGGGGTACAGCAAAGTTATGCGGTTTGTTCCGGTTTCTGGTTCATGATTCAGTTCAAATCTGTAGCTCCGACATCATGTCACTGCTGTGAGCGGAGCTAGATATTATTTTCTGAGAAAGCCCCAAGGAGGGCTTGAAAGAGCTTCTCAGCAGCAATCTCATGCTCATTCACTCATTCTGTGCTGCCTAATCCTGGGGCAAACCTAATACTAATCCAGCCCACAGAGGAAGAATTCACACAACTGTGCTTCTGGTCCTATGGCAATAATAATATTAATAATAACAATGATGGGGCTTCCCTGGTGGCGCAGTGGTTGAGAGTCCACCTGCCGATGCAGGGGACGCGGGTTCGTGCCCCGGTCCGGGAAGATCCCACATGCCACGGAGCGCCTGGGCCCGTGAGCCATGGCCGCTGAGCCTGCGCGTCCAGAGCCTGTGCTCCGCAACGGGAGAGGCCACAACAGTGAGAGGCCCATGTACCGCAAAAAATAAAAAAATAAAAAAAATAATAACAATGATGAAGACTGCCACTTACAGAGCACTTAGTATATGCCAGGCTCTGTGCTATGCTATTTATATGCATTATTCAATGTTAAGAAGTAAGTACTATTATTATCCTCATCTTACAGATGAGGAAATTGAGGCCCAGAGAGGTAAATAGCATGTCTAAGATTAAACAGTTAGGAAGTGGTACAGTCAGGACAGGATGTAAGGAAAGGCGGAATTTCAAATAGTGTTAGGGATATTGATCAGAATATGAGGTAAGGGCTGAACTTATCCCCATTTTACCTGCGAGGAATCGGGGGTGCCAGGAGGTTCTATAACTTATAGCTCACAGGTTGAGCTCACAGGTAGCAGGTGTCAGTAATTAAGTACAGTTTGCCCCTCTTCCCTTCCCCATCCTGCGTTAGTGTTCCTTTTGAAAAGCAGAGTCACTTAGAGTTTTGCCAAAAATAAAGAAGATTTGAAATACGTAAAGTGAAACCTCACTTTGCCTTCATTAGAGGCACATCCAGTGGAAACGAATCAAAGGTTTGAATTATAGGCTATGTGAAAAGAAATGCTGTTTTCATCACTTGCAAATACATATAATCACTGGAACCAAGCTGCTAGGACTCTTTAGGGCACCTACTTTAATGAATAGCGAAGAATGATTTGTACTTAGGACATCAACCATTGCCCAGAGGACTCCCAAGCAATTTGCCCTCTGCAGTACTTTAAACTCCACTCCCCTGTAATCTTGTTCACGGTCATCATTTGCTCAGCAAGCCCTTCCATCGGAGATGCTGTAAAGGTAAACTGCAATCAGACCTCTGACACAATTCTCACCAATTTCAAATTGGTGAAATCTGAGTAAGCAAGGACATACTGAATCTGAGGAATTTTTAAAAAGCCATGTCACGTGTTTGGGTTGGTTCTGGTTCATGAGTTCAAATGCAGAGGCAGGGCTTGTTGGCCAGCACTGACCACCCTCATCTGTGATTGTTCTGCAGGCCTGATCTTAGTCATTTACTTCTTCTTCTATGCTTCCCTGGCCGCTGTGATCACCCTCTGCATGTACACGCTATTTCTGACCATCAGTCCTTACATGCCGACCTTCACTGAGAGGGTGAAGCCTCCTGGTGAGTGCCCAAATACCCTGTGCTGTCAGAACTTGCTGGACAGAAATCTGCTTGCACAGCATGTTCAGCTTCAATTAACTTTGGCTCTTCCCGGTAATGACTTAGGGATTCAATTATTAAGAGTAAAAGTAAAATGGTACTTAGCAAATTATGGTCCTTTTCATTTTGATTGCCTGGGGGGAAATGGTTTCATGGGAATCGATACAAAAAAATTATCCCAAGAATGGGTTAATATATCCAAGACCTGTTTTCATTGCCAGGAGTTATGATCAGACCCTTCGCCCATAGCCTTAACTTCAACTTCAACGTTTCTGAACCTGACACTTGGCAGCATTATGTGATTAGTCTAAATGGCTTTCTCCAGGGTAAGTTCCTCTGAATGGTGAGAATCTCTTTGGAAAGGTGATGGGTGGGAACTCAAATTCAAAATTCACTTGGCTCAGCAATCCCAGTCTTACTAGCACTGCCCATTCTGGTTTTTCCTTACCATGCATCCCCCTGAGCACCTGCAGATACAATCAAAACTGCTATGGTTTGTGATTGTATGTTGCCTTGAAAGCATATAAGCCAGTAAGATGGTAAGTTCATTGGGGCAGAGAACTTGTTTTCTCTTCCTGAACACCCTATACCACCTAGTTATGTCCTAGGCACATCCAGATGGCTCAATAATGATCAATTATAAAAGATAATTCGGGGGGGAGGTAGTGGTGAGAAAAGAAGAGTGTTCTCCAGAACAGGAGGATTCTTGCCTCCTATGTTTTCTCAAGGTAAGAGAATTCATTTCTTGGAGATGATCCATCTTAAAGGAGGAGAAAAAGGGTCTTCATTTAAATAGCAGTCCAAAAGGGAGTTAGAGGAAGAATCTCTGAGTGGCACTCACTCCAACATTTTGACAGCAAGTGTTTTCTAGAGCGTCATCAGATACATTTTCAGGGGTGAATGAATGGCTTTCTGAGAAGCCCTTACACAGGGTGAAAACTGAGGTAGCAGCTTGGTTAAGGTTAAACACAGAGCACACAGTCTCTGTATTTATCCAGCTATCAAAGAGGAGCCCCCATGGGTTTACTGCACCTATTATTTGTGGAAAAAAGCCAGGTTTGGTTTTCCTGGCTGAAGTGGGGTGATGGGGGTGGCCAACAGAATGTGCACTGAATTAAGAGGATTCTCTTATGTGATAGGAAGTGTTATTTAAATGTGTAAATGTTGTCACTGAACTTTAACCCTGCATAGCAGAGTCTATCGTCCACATTGGGGGAACTAAGGCTCAGAAAGGAGAAGAAATGTAATCATAGTCTCCCAGTAGCAGTAGTGTTTAAATTTAAACCCTTGTTTCTGTTCTCGACACCCTTGCTACTCAAAGTGTGACCCAGGGACCAGCAGCAGCGGCATCACTTGGGAGTTTGTTGGAAAGGCAGAATCTCAGGCTCCACCCAGACCTGCTGAATGGGGATCCGCAGGTGATCTGTATGTCCATTAAAGCTCGAGAAGTTCTGCTTTTCATAATTCTTTGTTGCTGCCATATGACCAGGAGTTAGCAACTCAGCTTTGTATTGGTAATGCTCAGTGTCATCTTGGTTAAGTCTGAGCTTCAGATTACTCACCTGTAAAATTAGAGGGGCTGGGGCTTCCCTGGTGGCGCAGTGGTTGAGAGTCCGCCTGCCGATGCAGGGGACACGGGTTCGTGCCCTGGTCCAGTAGGATCCCACGTGCCGCGGAGCGGCTGGGCCCGTGAGCCATGGCTGCTGAGCCTGCGCATCCGGAGCCTGTGCTCCGCAACGGGAGAGGCCACAACAGTGAGAGGCCCGCGTACCGCAAAAAAAAAAAAAAAAAAAAAAAAAATTAGAGGGGCTGGGTTCTTTTTGAATCCATGTAGTTCCACTTTTGACTCCCCAAAATGTTTTGGGCATCATAGCCAGCACAATATCTTCTTTTCTTTCAAAATGTTTGTGAGCTATTGCAAATGTACTGCCAGAATCTCTGCTGAGGAAATTCCTCTGAGAAGGTAGTAGATTCAGAAATATCAATTCTGACCTGATGACACAGGTGGGGAACATTAGGAAAAGCATTGGGTTTTTTAGTTCCTAAGCGTAGATAATATGCCCCGTTAAAAAGGAACACATCTCTGAAATAGACATCCCAGAGTATCAATTTCATTCCCATGAGGACAGGGATTTTGCAATAAGGGTCATGTCCATGTCACAGTATTTTTAATGGAACTACCTCAAGAGAAACAAGGAGCACATGATTAGAGCTTCTATTTAGAAAGTTATTTGAACAGTTTACTCTTTAAAAAAAGGAGAGAGAGAGAGAGAGAGAAAGATTAAAACAAAACCTTGAATTGAATGTAGCTTTGTCAAAGGACAGATAAAGGCTTAGCCATAATTAGAACAGATTTAAAATTCCCAGTTGCTTCTAATATCAAACTCAAGTCACAATCTGGTTAGATGAGGGTCCAGCAATACGTTTGGAGTTTTAACCCTGGTGGATTGTAGGTGCACAGTCTCCTCTAAAAAACTGAGCTACTTGGAACATGAATGCATGGGGGCTGGATCTAACAGGACTAACTGGATTCCATCATTTAGAACCAAACTGGAAATAATGCAGTAATTTCTAAAGCCCAGTTCTCTGGCATCTAGTAGCCCAAAGAGTCAGCTCACAGATAGCCCTTTTCAGCTCTCTCCCTGATATATGTACCTTGGGGACATGTTAAATTCCATCCAGTGTAAAGGGACACTAACTCTGAGTGCCTCAGGTCTCAGTAGACAAGATCTCACCCCCTCACCCTCTCAGTGGAGACCGCTATGGTTGTCATTGTTTTCTGTCTTTCAACCTAAGCTTCTATTTTGCAGTGCTAACTTCCCTCTGTAAAGAATGAGGAGCTGATTTATCTCCTCCTCTTCGTCCTCCCCCTTCCTCCTGTCCCACAACACACACTCTTCACTGTCTTGCATCGGGTGCCTCTCATTGACCTCAAAGAGAGATGTTTCCTAGGCTGAACTTAAAGAGATTTAATCCAGGGGCTTTGCCTCCTTATATATGCCATGCCTTGATATGATTCAATCCTTCTTCCAAAATCCATCTACTATGTTGCCTATTCCTCTCCCAGAAGTAGAAAAGGCAGCCCTCCAAGTTTACAATTTACCGTATCAGAAAAGAAATAATGAAAAATAGAGAAAAGTTATAAAGCGCTAAACATACAATCCACAGACAGATATCGAAGAAGTTCAAGGGAATGAAAAGCAAGGGGACAGGCAATCAAAGTGGGCTGAGGGGACCAGCCCAGAAGGCTTCTTGGAGGTATGTTGCTGATGAAGGGCCTTGGGCACCTGATGCCAGGTCACGGGCCCTAGGACAAACTGAGTGGGCTTTCAGAGGAGCACAAGCAAGCTGGAGAAAGGAAACTAGGGAAGAGAACTACTGAAAACATGGCCTTCCTCTGTAGTACCTATCTAACATGACCCTTTGCCACCCACACTTTAGGTTATAATGACAGTCTTCAAGAGGAAATGAATGTAGATTGCCCCCCAGGCCAATACTTCATCCAAGATGGTGATGAGGATGAGGACAAGAAGGCCTGCCAATTTAAGCGCTCCTTCCTGAAGAACTGCTCTGGCCTGGAGGACCCTACTTTTGGCTACTCTACTGGACAGCCCTGCATCCTTCTCAAGATGAACCGGGTATATTGGCCCTTGTCACTCTGGCTATGATAAGTGGATGAGTTGGGTAGGAAGGCTCTGGCCGCTCCACTTCTCTTGGGCTCTGTCTTCATACACTGTAAGTTTGGCTATTTTTACCAAGAGCATCACTAATACAAACAACCAGACAAACCTACCAAGCAATAATTCCTTTTCTCCCTGAACACGTTCTATTTTGATTCTTCTCCAGCACCCCTAAACCTCTGATGCTCTGTCAGGAATGAGATCTTGAGCTGTTTGGAACAGGGGACTGACATGGGGGTGGCATGGGGGACAATTCTTATATCACAAGAAATGCATTTTCCTTCTCTCCTGCCATGCCTCAGGTGTGGCAGAGCCTTACCAGGCACACTCCTCTTGACCCAGTACGTTCTTTACATTTTCAAGGTAATCCTGCTGCAGTTACCATTGTATGAATATCAGGCACAAATAAAATAAGAAGCTGAGCTGAGCAGCTCTGAAGATACTTTGCATTTTCTGCTTTCTGTAACATTTCTGAGAGGGCAAAATAGATCAAGTTTATGCCTAAAGAAAGGACAACTCAAGGGGGATTTAGAAAAGCCGTATTTTTCCTGTCAAATCTGGTTTGGTTTTTGGTTTTTTAAAAAACGCTGGTTTTCTTTTGCTAGATTGTTGGCTTTCGCCCTGAGCCTGGAGACCCTGTGAAGGTTTCCTGCAAAGTTCAGGTAAAGTGCCCTTTTGAGTAAGTACTGTTAGCACATCTGTTTCATGCAAAAGGGTGGGTCTTCCCTTCCAAGGGCTTTACCATGGATGGTTGCCTAAGGGTTAGGGAAAGGTTTAATCTTTTCATAACTACACCTCCATTTATACCTTCGGGCCTCCCTGTTTCCAGAAAGCATTCCATTCATGTGTATTTGTGTGTGTAGTGTTTGTGTGTGTGTGTGCTGATTTATACCTGTGAAAGCCAAAGACTGAAACTCAGCTAAGGGCCACAGCAGGAAACAACAATGTGCCAAGTCATTAACGGGAATTCTGTTTACACTTTTGCTCTAATTACTTGTTTCTCTGAACTAAACAAGCAGCTTTCATTAGAGTCATTAGTCCCTGCTTTTAAAACTGATTTCACAAAAGAAAAGCAAGGGAATGATATCACAAAAGTTAGGTAGTGTTTGTGGAAAGACAGGCTCTGATCTGTTTCTTAACTTGGGTGGAGGTCTTCCGTGGTCAATTTTCTTCTTCTTCTTTAAATCGTGTGTGTGTGTGTGTGTGTGTGTGTGTGTGTGTGTGTGTGTGTGTGTAGCCTCCATACTCTTTGACATATTTTACAATATAACATATATAGCAATACAAAAATAAATAAATAAAACTGATTTCACTTTTTGTAGCAATGACCAGTGGCACTGGGTGTTGCAATAACAAATGACTACAAGGGAAGTATAAACAGAACTCCATTAATATGCTAATTAACTGTCCTTCAAGGGACCATTAACTCCTATCTCATCTATGCCAATTAGCTCCTTTGTAGGAAAAAGCCTACAAAGATCTTGGGTTTGCTGGGGTTTGCTTCTTAAAGCTGGCAGTAGCTCCCACCTGTTTGGTAACACCTACTACACCCCCAGTCCTGGACGGTTGTCTTGCAAATGTGTGAAGCAGGGTAACCCCATTCTCAGTACCAGAAATGCCACTCAAAACTCCAGTCTTGATTGTGGCAGATCAGAAAGCAGCAAAAGGCAGCATTTATTCAGTCAATAGTTCACATTCAGCAAGAATTTATGGATCACTTATTAAGTACCAGGTACTTTGCTAGGTGTTGGGGGTGCCAAGATAAATATGATTCCGTCTCTGAAATCAGGGCCAAGTAATACAGGTGCTATGAAAGGTGCAGTGGAGGGCTTCCCTGTTGGCGCAGTGGTTGAGAGTCCGCCTGCCGATGCAGGGGACACGGGTTCGTGCCCCGGTCTGGGAGGACCCCACGTGCCGCGGAGTGGCTGGGCCCGTGAGCCATGGCCGCTGAGCCTGCGCGTCCGGAGCCTGTGCTCCGCAACGGGAGAGGCCACAACAGTGAGAGGCCTGCGTACCGCAAAAAAAAAAAAAAAAAAAAAAGGTGCAGTGGGGACATTAAAGAGGGAAAGGTTAGTTCCACGTGAGAGGTGGTGACACTGAAGTTGAGCTTTGAAAGGTCAGGCAGTGCTTGCTAGGTGAACAAGGTAGGAAGGACATTCATTCTGGTCACATATATGTGAGCATGTATAAACATACACACGTGAGGTGTGACTGCAAACCGTTGGAATTGATTCCACACACCATTCACAAAAAAATGAATTTCATTACTTTTTACAAGAATATATAAATAAACCATAAAGACGAACTCAGTCTTAAACCAGCATATTAATTGGATTGAGTCCTGCTTATAGTTCCCTAGTGGAAGCCATTCATTTTTCAGCTTACATCGAACCTTGCTGAGAACTGTCCTTTAAAAAAAAAAAAGAAATGCTGAGTCATTATACATTGTATAATAATCAACACTGGTCAAATCCACGCCCACTTGTGGAAATCAAGCATGATGAGGTAATTATTAGAATAAATTAAGGAGAGCTCGGTTTATACTAAGAGCTATTATACTATATCGATAGAAGTAATCACATGACCCAAGTGAGTGATTTGCTAGTAGTGATGCACTATTTGTCCCCTAGTAACCTCTAGACCTCGGCTATTTAGGGAAAGCCTAACGCATGGGCAGAATGGGCAGTCCCCTACCTGACATGATATGATGAGGGTAGACTTGTTTATTTAATCATTTCCCCCCTTACGTATCCTCCTGACCCCACCTCCTGTAATTAAGCACCTCAGAGAATGTGGTCAGAGACATGCATTTAGGTGAGCCAACTGCAGGCTGTGTCCCTATGCATCAGGTCCCTGTGCGCCGGGTCTGACCTCAACCAGAAATGAGCACACCGTGTGCACGTTGTTGTGGAGTGGGATTTACTAGGCATGTTCCAACTTACGCCTGCCTCAGCTCCAAAGTCCAAGACTGGGTACCAGGACCAGTGTGATTCTTTGGAAAGGGGCTGGCATGGTAGGCCCTCTTGCCAGAGCAACACTGGGTACTGCAAGCCCTTTGGAGCCCTTCTGCCTGGGTCCCCTAGGAGCCAACATACAGCCATACTGAGAACCTTCAGCCTCCGTGGTCTGGGCCTTCTATTCAGTGTTCTTTGCACTGAAAAGCCAAAGCACAGTCTCTCCCTGGAAACACTCCTCTGGGGATAAGTCTGGGCTGAGCTATGCCCCATTCTGCTTTTGTGGTCTTCCTGAGACAGTTGTGGGTCACACAGTGATTTCACCTGGGACACAGGCCCCTTTGGCTCAGGCTCCAACTCACTGAGTGACCCAGCACCTGATATGTACTTGCTTTTACTTACAGAAAGGTGATGAAAACGACATCCGATCCATCAATTACTACCCAGAGTCGGCTTCTTTTGACCTCCGTTACTACCCTTACTATGGCAAACTGACTCACGTAAGTCTGTATTCCCTTCAGTCTTTGCTGTCAGAAAGGGCTCACAGACAAAGGAAGGGCTGGCTGGGATCTATGAGAATTAGGGAGCAGCAGGTAGTAGCAAAGGTGTGAATAGCTGCTGGCCCAGACTAGGAGTTCCCTCTACCAATTCCTATCCCAACCGCTCCTTTCCAAATCTGAAGGAATCTCAGACATGGTCTGGCCCAACTCCTTCAGTTTACAGATGGAGAGATTAGGGTTCAGAGAGAAGAAGTGACTTGCCCAATGTCACATAGCTAATTAGTGGCAGAGCCAGGAGCAGACAAATCACTTGCCATTGTACTAAATTATGCCCAAATAATCACTTTCCTGTTTCTCCCACTTAGAGCCTTGGGGCAGTGAAAACTTCATCTCCAGCATGGAGACTTGATAAATACTAGTTCTGGTTTGATTCATGGTCTGATATCTAGAAAATCACATCACGCTGAGCTAGAATTGGTTTTCCCCAGAGGACAGACAACTGACACTGACTTATGAGAGAAATGTGTCATTTCTCCACTGTCCCAGGGCAGAGACAGCATGTCAGTTGCTTTAGCCACTTGTGACTTGGCATCATGGGATTTACTCAGTTCCTTTTGTGGAGGTTGTACCATCCTCCTGCACTGGTTATCTGATCACTTCCATCCTATTGCCCTCCCCTACATACCCTCCCCTCCTCACACTTAGAATTCATTGTTCTTCCACCTACAGGTTAACTACACCTCCCCGCTGGTGGCAATGCACTTTACAGATGTAGTGAAGAACCAAGCGGTGCCTGTGCAGTGCCAACTGAAGGGCAAAGGCATCATAAATGATGTCATCAATGATCGTTTTGTGGGTAGGGTAATCTTTACTCTGAACATAGAAACCTAAGAACTTCAGGGGGCCACTCCCACCAGTTCTGTTTCTGTTTTATTTCATGTTACCCTGGTAGCACCTGAATTCTTTTTCTTCAATTGGGACACAGCCAAGTGGACACCTGAGACAGCAGATCATCTTTCCTTGCCTTTGGCATATGTTCAAAATGGCATTGTGGGAGCTATTTGATTTTTAAAGGTAGTGTCTCCTGATGACAAATAGCTTATATTAATTTCCTTTTCTCCCACTTAAAACTAAAACCCATTCTTGCTGCTAGAAGTCTCATTGTAGTGTAACATAGTATCTGATAAAATTCACAATAGCCATGAAGGAGAATTTCCATAATGATTATAAATTCATCATGTTTTCTAAAAATTTGTTGTTTTTAGAGGTAAGATTCCTCCCAACCAGGCTGATAACTAACAATTTTTGTTAACCTGCCTGGCAAGGTCCTTCCCTGAGAATCACCATCCAGACCAATCCAGAAAACACCTAGGGCCACCATACCTAGGGAACTCTACATCCAGGGGTGCTTGTGAAACTGGCTGCCTCACATGGGCATCTAAATACTGATTCACAGACTAGGTTATCTTCAACTGGGACAGAAGTCAGTGATAATTGGATATTGTCCTGGGATAGACCAGAACATAGACCTTCCTATAACTTTTTTTGGGAGGTGAGGCCCACTGCAACTGGGGAGAACACCTACCATGTGGATGTGACTGGTATTAGATTCCTTGCTTTATGGTGTAATCATCCAAAGGCAAATGTTCCTGCAGAAAGGTTTGTCTCAGCGTCAGACACAGGAAGAAAACAAGGAAGATCTCCACCAACTAATTCTTCTTGAGCTCTTTGTTTGACAGTAGTGTGATGTTCTTTGAGACCATCAGGGATAGGTGTGTTGACCGTCCCCGCCCACACCTCGCTACAGCGCTGGGGATTGAAATCAGGGTCTCCCAACTGATACGTGGTAAAACAGAAAGCTCCTGCCAGGCCACCTAAATTCAAGGCCCATTAGCCAGCTTTTCATTTGCTTAAAAAACGATAAGAGGCAGATGTTTATCCAGGTTGTGGATCAGCCAGGCTGCTTTGTCGTATCTTTGGCCATGTGACCATTCCACTGTTCCTTAACACCTCCACCAGGGGGAGGGCTGGGACAAGGAGAAAAAGAAAGCATCAGAGAAGAGCATAGCGTCTCAGGGTCCAAAGCAGGGTTAAATGCCACCTAGAAGTATCCAGAGTCTGAATCTCCTCTACAATGTTTACCTTCTCCCAAAACAGGGAACTGACAGTCTGGTAGTGAAGACAAACAAGTAAAGAAGTAACTACAATATAGTGTGATAAGAGCTATAATACTAGTATGTGGAAATGCTATGGGAACATGAGGAAAAGTAAGCTGAGAAAGTAGCAGAGGAAATTTCACATGCAATGTCACAATCACGAAAGACCATGGTGTGTTTGGGTAACTGAGCAGTTCATGTAGCTGGAGTGTAAAGGGCTCAGAGCAATGGCAGGGAGCGGCAGTGGACTGGGCTAGAAATGTATACAGGTACCAAAAGAAGACTTTGAGTTTTATCGAGTAGGTGAAAAGGAGTCATTAAAGCATTTTATGCAGGGAAGCTCTGTGATCATATTTACTTTTTAGAAAGAGCACTTTGGCAGCCACAACGTGAAGGGTGGATTGGAGAGGGGCAAGACTGGGGAATGGGCAACGAGGGAGAAGAAGGAGTCAAGAATGATGCCAAGGTTTTGAGCTTGGCTACAACCAGTGGGATAGTGATATTTTTAACACTGAAAATACACTAGTGAAGCAGGATTGGAGAGGAAGATGTTGAGATCACTTTTGGACATTTTAGGCTTTTGATTTCTATTGGTCAGACATTGATGTGGAGATGTAAATATAAGTGGGGTTGGGAAGAAGGAAATCTGAGAACAAAAGCAGCATTCGCTTAAGTGAATTCTCTTAATAAAGTCTAAGCTATTTAATCATGGGAATTTGAGCCACTTATGTAAAGACACCACAGCAATCTAGTCTCTCAGGTAGTGCTTCTCTCTTGGCTTATGGCAGAAAGGACTGCTGCTGCTCGTTGGAATCTCCTTCCCAGACACCCTTCCAACTTTTAGTGACAGAGTAAAGGGGGGTTGACTGCTATTAACAAGTGATTAAAAGACATGCAACAGCAGATTTGCGGAAAATACAAAAAACAATGAAACTGTCTCCTCCCAATGCCTTTCCTTACCAAATTCCATTTTCAAAGCTAACCTTTAAAAAGAAACAAACTTGAAGATAACAACTTTAAAGCCACCTAAAAATTACCTCAAATAACCAAACTCTCGAGATTTAGTAGTAAAAGGTAATAGAACATTAGATCTGGAAAGGATATTAGAGCGTTTAGTGAAAACAACCTGCATTGCATCTGACTCCAGGTCCAGTGCTCTTTCTACTCTGAGCTGCGGCTTACCAGGAAGTACCATCTTTTTAAAAATCAATGAATGATATCCCAAACATTTTAAAACATATGTCAAATTTGAGTTAGAATAGTTAACATTTCACAGGAATTCAACTGGTGCTATATATTATACCTAATACGTTATCCTGTTAAATACGTTGACTATTAAACAGACAAGGAATTATGAATCTTTTGTCATACAGTATTTCTCATTCAGTGGAATCCATCGTGTCCACAGTTTCAAAGCAGTAATGAATAGTACTAGGGCAGTTGGGGATGTCAGCTGGGACATTTAAAAATAGCTTTATTATACAGAACTGGATATTATAATATATTCACTAAAATTGGATTCTAACAATTCAATAAACTTCTAATGGATTAATTTAAATAGTCCCCCAAACTGTGCTGTACCAGGATTTGATTTGTATACCATCTGTTGCAGTGCACTTGGTTTTACTTGATTGTCAATGAGAAATACTACTTCCAAATGCCTTCATGATTTTGTCCATGCTAGACTTAGGATTTTTTACTTCTTATCCCTCTGAAATTATTATCCTGAAGTTACCTTCCTTAGGCATCTGTTTGCTGGAAATCTTCATATAGAAGACATTAATATTGTCTTGGGGAGTTGTTGACAGCAATAAATTAAAATAAAAAAGGAGTGTATGATTTCCTCTTTCTAAACTGTACCACTGATTTTCCCATAGGAATACTGGGCAGACATGTGGGTGGAAAACTCGACAACTGACAGCTTATTAGTTTAAGACTTTTTTATTCTTCTCCCTCCCACCTTTTTTTTTCCAACTCCTGGGATTTGGCCACAGGAGAATGAAACTAAAAGTTGTTCCATTTCTGAGCATTTTTCCTTTTGCAGTCTTCACGCTCCAGTTTCTTGGAAGACTACTTTGTGAGAGTAAACTTCCTTTCTTCATCAAGGTTGAGTTCCAGTATAAATTATTCCCTTTGTGTAGGAGAACACTATGAGAAACTTTGAGGTGGGGAGAAGGAAGCAAAATTCAAAGAGAAGCTGCAATTGCTTGATGAAAGTCTAGCTAAGGGACTTCAGGGCACATTTGACCCCAAACTGTCTCCCAGAGCAAATCTCTAGTTGTAACTGCAACTAAAGACAGAAATATTTCCACTCCCTTGTTTGACTCAGAGGCTAGGCTGCAGTAGGAATCCCTTTCTTTGGAAGCTGCCCTGGGCTAAGTTCTACTAGGTTGATATAGTTTGACTTGGGGCGAGGTCTGTGATCCCAATGTATTTCCCCCATCTACGTTCTTTGTTAGAGTCATTTTTCCTTACTGACTTCAAACATGATAAAGCAATTTAACCAAATCATACAGAAGTGTGACTTACACTGTGATTTTATCCAGGCAGAAAATAGAGTTTTGGGGGTTCGTGTGTGTGTTGAGGTGTGTGTGGGGGCCTAGGATGCATGGAGGCAGAGGGCAAGGAAAATGGAGTTGAGAGGCTGAATAGCCTTGCCTACTTCACAAAGTTCTGCAGTTGCAGGCTAGGCGGGAAGAAAAGCTGATAGAGGGATCCAAAAGGTTTAAGAAGGATGTGATAGGCTCTCAATCTGACAGCACAGTATCCAGGATATACTTCTTTGCAGGCTCCTGTATGGCCATAGCTTCAGTTAGGGTTCCAACAAGAAATAGATAGCACACTTGACAAAATGGAATAATTGGAAGAGAATTTATTTACGAAGAGATTACTTATAAATGTGTAGATGTAGGGAACTGCAAAGAATAGCACAATAACCCAGGCTAGTATAAGCTAAACTCTAGGCTTCCCCAGACCCTAAGGGACAACGGTAGGGAGTGGTTCCCAGAACCCAGAAGGACTGAGTTGTGCCCAGTTGACTGCTTTGAGAGGAGTGGCGACCTTGTTGGAGGACTAAGTTAGCTCTAGGTGACCTTGTAGGTGGGGAAATAGGAGAATAAATACTTTGACTTAATTTTCCTCCCTCTCTATGATCTCCTGCTGGTAATTCCCATTGCCCAAAATCAACCAAAAGTCAGAGGGCAAGGAAGCCCACTGATGTGGTCCATACAGGTCAGCCTCCCAAGGAAGAAAGCAGGGTGGAAAAGGGTAGAAAGTGCATTTGGAGGGACAAACGAAATACCTAGCACATCCACCAAGATTTTGAGATTCTGAGGACAGACTCCTCAGAGCCTGATACAGTGCTAGAACTATCTACTGAACCGACTCCAGTGATTGGGGCAATTTTATCTTCATGCATACTCTGCTCCATGGCTATGGGGTCAGAGGCAGTAGGCTTTCCCATTACAGAAACTCTTTTCTCTATTCTTTAATATTCATTCCCTTTTCAAATTTCCTCCTTCATACTTTCCTAATCTGGTATATCATTGAGAACTCTTTTGCTTGTAAGTGACAAAATAAACAAATGAATTTTTTTAAATCTCAAATTGACTTAAGGATAAAAAGGAATTTACTGAATCACATAACTGAAAAGTCCAGGAACTCTAAGATGTCATTAGGAAACAGTCTCTCTCCATCTCTCTATTCTGCTTTCCATCACATTGGCTTCATTCTCAGGCTCCACAAATCAAGATATGCATGATGGCTGCTAGCATTGCCAGGCCGACATCCTTAAAGGCTAATTCCCCTTTGAAAAGATAGCTTCTCTTCCCTGATAGTTCAAATAAAAATTCTGAGTCTCTCATTGGCTTGAATTGGACTCTGTGTCCATCCCTGAACCAACCTCTGTGGCCAGAGGGGGAAAGTTCTCTAGTTGGCCAGCCTTGAGTCACATGCCCAGCCCTGGATCTTGGGGTGATATCAATACCACTCAACCTGCCTGGAATGAAAGTCAGGGAGAGGTGATCCTCCTGAGGAAAACTGAAGTGTTGTTACCAAAGAAGGGTGTACGGATGTGAAGTGGAAGATAGAATAGATGTCCACTACATTTTGTCAGTGTCCTGTCAAATCCTATACCTACTTATGGTTGTATCTGAACTTTTAGACTAAAATCTTTTCAAATTTTTAACATTAAGATCTCCAAAGAACAGTCCTTTCACTCTACTCTGGCATTTTGTCAACATCTTTTGCTTGGAAGAAAAGGAAGGTGGAAAGAGAGAGATAGAAACCATCTTGATTTATTCTACTTTGTGTTTACCAAAGAGAATTCCAAAATTTAAATCTGCATTCAGAGTCTGGCTTCCATAAAACATTTTCTTCCCAGAATAGAATGATATAACCTTCATAAAACAGTTAACTTGAATCATAAAAGTATCTGACTTGAATCAGAACAAACATGTTCACAAATGAGATGCAGGAGGAGGGTCACATCCTTTCTCTCCTCTCTAATCCTCTGGCTGATGATATCATCTCGTATATAGAAAATCCTAACCTCCTGCCTAGAGAAATAGAAATAAAAACAAAATTAAACAAATGGGACCTAATGAAACTTAAAAGCTTTTGCACAGCAAAGGAAACCATAAACAAGACAAAAAGACAACCCTCAGAATGGGAGAAAATATTTGCAAATGAAGCAAGTGACAAAGGATTAACCTCCAAAATTTACAAGCAGCTCATGCAGCTCAATATCAAAAGAACAAACAACCCAATCCAAAAATGGGCAGGAGATCTAAGTAGACATTTCTCCAAAGAAGATATACAGATTGCCAACAAACACATGAAAGAATTCTCAACATCATTTATCATTAGAAAAATGCAAGTCAAAAGTACAATGAGATATCATCTCACACCGGTCAGAATGGCCATCATCAAAAAATCTACAAACAGTAATTGCTGGAGAGGGTGTGGAGAAAAGGGAACCCTCTTGCACTGTTGGTGAGAATGTAAATTGACACAGCCACTATGGAGAACAGTATGGAGGCCTTAAAAAACTACAAATAGAACTACCATACGACCCAGCAATTCCTCTACTGGGCATATACCCTGAGAAAACCATAATTCAAAAAGAGTCATGTACCACAATGTTCATTGCAGCTCTATTTACAATAGTCAGGACATGGAAGCAACCTAAATGTCCATCAACAGATGAATGGATAAAGAAGATGTGGCATATATATACAACGGAATATTACTCAGCCATAAAAAGAAACAAAATTGAGTTATCTGTAGTGAGGTGGATGGACCTAGAGTCTGTCATACAGAGTGAAGGAAGTCAGAAAGAGAAAAACAAATACCATATGCTAACACATATATATGGAATCTTAAAAAAAAAAAAAGGTTCTGACAAACCTAGGGGCAGGACAGGAATAAAGACACAGACATAGAGAATGGACTTGAGGACACGGGGAGGGGGAAGGGTAAGCTGGGACAAAGAGAGTACCACTGACATATATACACTACCAAATGTAAAATAGATAGCTAGTGGGAAGCAGCTGCATAGCACAGGGAGATCAGCTCAGTGCTGTGTGATCACCTAGAGGGGTGGGATAGGGAGGGTGGGAGGGAGACACAAGAGGGAGGGGATGTGGGGATATAGGTATACGTATAGCTGATTCACTTTGTTATACAGCAGAAACTAACACAACATTGTAAAGCAATTATACTCCAATAAAGATGTTTAAAAAAAAAGACTATTACAGCTAAAGAGCAAGTTCACTAAGGTCTCAAGATAAAACATCAGTATAAAAAAATCAGTTGTGGGAATTCCCTGGTGGCGCAGTGGTTAAGAATCTGCCTGCCAATGCAGGGGACACGGGTTCGATCCCTGGTCCAAGAAAATCCCACATGCCGCGAAGCAACTAAGCCCGTGTGCCACAACTACTGAGCCTGCACTTTAGAGCCCGTGAGCCACAACTACTGAGCCCTCGTGCCACAACTACTGAAGGCCGCATGCCTAGAGCCCATTCTCTTCAACAAGACAAGCCACTGCAATGAGAAGCCCGTGCACCACAACGAAGAGTAGCCCCCACTAGCCGCAACTAGAGAATGCCTGCGCACAGCAACAAAAACACAATGCAGCCAAAAATAAATAAATAAATTTATTTTAAAAAAATAATAATAAAATTTTAAATTTTTAAAAATAAAACATCAGTTGTCTTTCTCTACACTAGCAGTGAACAATTCAAAATGAAATTAACAAAATGATTCCATTTACGATAGAATAAAAGAAGAACAAAATACTTAGGAAAAGATTAACAAAAGAAGTGTAAGACTTGTACACTGAAAACTACATAATATTGTTGAAATAAATTAAAGAACTAAATAAATGGAAAAACACTGGTGTTCATGGATTAGAAGATTAATAGTGCTAAAATGGTCATACACCCCAAATTGATCTACATATTCAATACAAACCTTTCAAAATTCCAACTTCCTTTTTTCTTCAGAAATTAACAAGGTGATCCTAAAATTCATACGGAAATGTAAGGAACCCAGAAAAAACAAAGTAATCTTGAAAAAGAAAAATCTGGAAGACTCATACATCCCAATTTCAAAACTTACTACAAAGCTAGAGTAATTAAAATAGTGTGGTATTGTCATAAGGATAGGCATATAGATCACTGTGATAGAATTGAGAGTCCAGAAATAAACCCACACATCTATGGCCAATCGATTTCTCAAAATGGTGCTACATCCATTCAATAGTCAAAGAATAGTCTCTTCAACAAATGGTGCTGGGACAATATACATGCAAAAGAATGAATTTGGATCTTTACCTCACACCATATACAGAAATTGGCCCTAAATGGATCAAAGATATAAATGTAAGAGCTAAAACTATAAAACTCTTAGAAGAAAACCTAGACTTAAATCTTTGTGACCTTGGATTAAACAATGGTTTCTTAAATATAATGCCAAAAGCACAAGTGACAAAAGAAAAATAGATAAATTTGACTTCATCAAAATTAAAAACTTTTGTGCTTCAAAGGACACTATCAAGAAAATGAAAATACAACCCACAGAATAGAAGAAAATATTTGTAAATTATATATCTGATAAGGTAGGGGTCCGCAACCTCCAGGCTGTGGACCAGTACCAATCCTTGGCCTGTTAGGAACCGGGCTGCACAGCAGGAGGTGAGCAGTGGGCGAGCAAGCAAAGCTTCATCTGCTGCTCCCCATCACTTGCATTACTACCTGAACGATCCCCCCCACCCCTTCCACCCCTGGTCCGTGGAAAAACTGTCTTCCAAGAAACCAGTCCCTGGTGCCAAAAAGATTGGGGACCGCTGTGATAAGGGACTAGTATCCAGAATATATAAAAAACTCTTACAACACAACAGTAAAAAGACAACCCAATTTAAAATGTGCAAAGAATCTAAATAGATATTTCTCCAAAGGAGATATACAAGTGGCTAATAAGCATAGGAAAAGATGTTAAATATCATTAGTCATTAGGGAAATGCAAATTAAAACCACTATGAGATACCATTTCACATCCACTACAATGGTTATAATAATTTTTCTTTAAAAAAGAACAGTAAGAAGTGTTGAGGATATGGAGAAGTTAGAACCTTCATACACTGTTGGAGAGACTATAAAATAGTGAAGCCACTTTGGAAAAACAGTTTGGCAGTTCTTCAAAAGGTTAAACATAGAGTTTACCAAATGACCCAGCAATTCCACTCCTAAATATACATGAGAGATAATTAAAAACATATGTCCACTCAAAAACATGTACACAAATGTTCATAGCAGCATTATTCATAATAACAAAAAAATGGGAAGAACCCAAATGTCCACCAACTGATGAATGGATAAACAAAGTGTGACATATCCGTACAATGGAATATTATTCAGCCATAAAAGGAATGAAATACCGATCCATGCTACAGCATGGATGAATCTCAAAACATTATGTTAAGTGAAAGGAGCCAAACACAAAAGGCCACATCTATGATTCCATTTACAAATGACATGTCCAGAATAGGCAAATCTGTAAAGACATAAAATAGATCCATGGTTGCCAGGGGCTGGAAGGAGGGGGAATGGAGAGTGACTGTTAATGGGGATGAGAATATCTATCTATCTATCTGTCCGTCTATCCATCTATATATAGAGAGAGGGAGAGAAATTTCTGGGTCATATAGTAATTTTATGTTTAACTCTGAGGAACTGCCAGACTGTTTTCCAAAGCAGCTGCACCATTTTACAGTCCCACCAGCAATGTATGAGTGTTCCAATTTCTTTACACCCTTGGCAACACTTTTACCGTCTATTTTTTTTTATTAGAGCCATCCCACTGGGAGTGCAGTGGCATCTCATTGTGGTTTTGATTTGCATTTCCCTGATGACTAATGACGTAGAGCATTTTTTTTTCTTTTGCTCATTGGCCATTTGTATATTTTCTTTGGAGAGATGTCTATTTAGATCCTGTGCTCATTTTTAGTTTGGTTGTCTTTTTACTCTTGATTTGTTAGAGTTATTTATATATTCTGGATACTAGACCTTTATCAAATATAAGATTTGCAAAAATTTTCTCCCATTTTATGGGCTGTTTTTTCAATTTCTTGATGGAATCCTTCGAAGTACAAAAGTTTTAAATTTTGATAAAGTGCAATTTATCTATTTTTTCTTTTGTTGCCTGTGTTTTTGGTGTCATATCTAAGAAACTCTTTCCTAACTGAAGGTCATGAAAATTTACTCTTATATTTTCTAAGCGTTTTATAGCTCTAGCTTAAACACTGCACCACCAGGAAAGTCCCTGGCTTGTTTCTTCAAGAAATCTGATGTCAACCTTTGTACATAACGTATTTTTTCTCCTGCTGTTTGTGAGATTTTCTCTGTATCACTATTTTTAAGCAACTTGATATTATGTGCCTGGCATAGTTTCCATGTTCCTTGTGCTGGGAGTTCATTGATCTTCTTGGATCTGTAAGCTTATAGTTAGTTTTCATTAAATTTTGAAGTAACTCAGCCATTATTCCTTCAAATATTTTTTCAGCTACCACTCCCACCCCATTCTCTCCTTCAGGGACTCCAAATACACACATATATTGGGTCACTTAAAATTTTCCCACAACTCGGCGCAGTGGTTAAGAATCCACCTGTCAATGCAGGGGACACGGGTTCGATCCCTGGTCCAGGAAGATCCCACATGCCGTGGAGCAACTAAGCCCACGAGCCACAACTACTGAGTCTGCATTCTAGAGCTCACGAGCCACAACTACTGAGCCCACGTGCCATAACTACTGAAGCCCGCACACCTAGAGCCTGTGCTCCGCAACAAGAGAAGCCAACGCAGTGAGAAGCATGCTCACCGAAACGAAGAGCAGCTCCCACTCGCTGCAACTAGAGCAAGCCCTCATGCAGCAACGAAGACCCAACGCAGCCAAAAATAAATAAAATAAATAAATTTATTTTTAAAAAGATGGACTGAAAAAAAATTTCCCACAACTCACTGATACTCTGATCTTTTTTCAGTCTTTTTCTATCCATGTTTAATTCTGAATATTTTCTATTTTCATATCTTCACTAATATTTTCCTTTACAACTGGTAACCTATAGTTAAGCTAATACAGTGCTTATTTCATCTCAGATATTGTAGTTTTCATTTCTACAAGTCTGATTTGGGTTCTTTTTGTATCTTCCATGTCTCTCTTTTTATGTTCAATATTATGTTCACAATATTTCTTTATAATCCTTTTAATGTCTGCATGAATCCATAGTGATGCCTTTTCTCTCATTCCTGATATTAGTAACTTGTGTCTTATTGGTTTTTTTCCCTAGAATCTGGCTGGAAGTTTATAAATTTCATTGATTTCCTTAAATACCAGCTTTTAATTTCATTGATTTTCTTCTTTTGTTTTACTGTTTTCTACTTCATTGATCTCTGTTCTGATTTGCATTGAGGGTTTTTTTCTTATTATTTTGGGTTTAATTTGCTCTTATGTTTTTGGTTTCTTAAAGTGGAAGCTTAGATCACTGAATTAGGAACTTTATTCTTTTCTCGTGTAAGTGCTTAGTTCTATGAACGTCCAAGGATATTTAGATTTAAACATGTCATGTTTACATTTCCCTCTAAGTAAGTTATGCTTTAGCCACAACTCAGAAATTCTAATATATTGTGCTTTTACTTTCATTCCCTTCAAAACACTTTCTAATTTCCCTTTTGATATCTTCCTTGACTCATGAATTATTTAGAAGTGTATTATTTAGTTTCCAGATACTCGGGGATTTCCAGATATCTTACTGTGATTTCTAATTTAATTCCATTGTGGTGAGACAACATACTTTATATTATTTAAATAATTTGCATTATAGGTATTAATAAAAGTTTGTTGAATAAATTAATTTCAATTAAATATACCTGACCAAAAAACCTGCAAATAAATAAATAAATAATTTTAAATATATTAAGACTTGTTTTATAACTCAGAATATTGTCTATCTTGGCAAATGATCACTTGAAATATGTATTCGGATGTTTGTGGGTGTAGTGTTCTATGAATATCAATTAAGTCAAATTGATTAATCATATTTTTCACGTCTATATATTTACTGATTTTCTAATTGTTTAATAATTGTTCAATTATTATGAGAGTGGTGTTGAAATCTCTGACAATAATTTGTTTGGATTTGTCTATTTTTCCTTTCAGTTCTAAGTTTTTGCTTCATGGATCTTGAACCTCTGATATTAGTTACATAAAGATCTAGGATTGCTGTCTTTTTTTTCCTTTTATTTTACTTTATTTTTTATTGAAGTGTAGTTGCTTTATAATATCGTGTTAGTTTCAGGTGTAGAGAGGATTGTTATGTCTTTCTGATGAATTGATCCATTTATCATGATGAAATGACTTTGTTTTTCCCTGGTAATATTCTTTACTCTGCTATCTACTCTGCTTGAAATTAATGCAGCCATTTCAGCTTTATTTGATTAGTGTTAGCATGGTGTAATTTTTTCCTATTCTTATACTTTAGCCTATTTGTGTCTTTATATTTCAGGGGGTTTATTGTAGACCACACATAGTTGGGTCTTTCATATTTTTCATCCTGACAATCTCTACCATTTAATTGAGTTGTTTAGACCATTGATATACAATGTGATTATTGATGTGGTTGTATTTAAATCTACCATCTTGTTATTTGTTTTCTGTTGGCCCCATCTGTTCATTGTTCCCCCTTTCTTCTTTTTCTGTCTTCTGTTGGAATTAATTGAGTTTTTAAAATGATTCTATTTTATTGACTTATTAGCTATATTGCTTCATTTATTTCTTGTGTGTGTGTGTGTTTTTAGACATTGCTTTAGGGTTTCATAGTAGATATCTTTAACTTATCACTGTCTACCTTCAAGTCATATTACACTACTTCATGTATAGTACAGGAACTTTACAACAATTAACTTCCATTTCACCTTTGTGTTATCATACATTTTTCTTCTATGTATGTTATAAACACCACAATTCATTGTTATTATGTTTGCTTTAACCCTTATCATTTTTCTGTTCTTAACATGACTTTTAATAGCTAAATTGTATTATGTACTATCCAGAGTATGGATGCATCAAAATTTATTTAATCAATTCCAAATTGTGCATTAAGGTTGTTATCTGTTTTTTCCTTGATATTAAAAATTATATAGCAATGAACATTCGTGTGCTGAAATTTCTTTGTACACTTCTGATTATTTCTTTAGGACAGTTTTTTGTGGCAAAAAAATACACACAACATAAAATTTACCATCTTAACCATTTTTAAGTGTATAGTTCAGTATTTATTTATTTCAGTAAGTTCACATTCTTGTGAAACAGAGCTCCAAAACTTTTTCATCTTACAAATCTGAAACTTCATGCCCATGAAACAACAACTCTTCTTTTCCCATTTCCCCCAGCGTCTGGTAACAACCATTCTACTTTCTGTTTCTATGAACTTAGGTATCTCATATAAGTGAAATCATACAGTATTTGTCTTCATGTGGCTGGCTTATTTCACTTAGCATAATGCCCTCAAGGTTCATCCTCATTGTAGCATGTGACAGAATTTCCTTCCTTTTTAAGGCTGAATAATAGTCCATTGTTTGTATATTCCACATTTTGTTTACCCATTCATATGTTGATGAACATTTGGGTTGTTTCCACCTTTTGGCCATTATGAATGCTATGAACATGGATGAACAAATATCTTTTTGAGACCCTGCTTTCAATTCTTCAGGGTACATACCCAGAAGTGAGATTGTTGGATAATATGGTACTTCTATTTTTAATTTTTTAAGGAACCTCCATATTGCTTTTCATAGCAGTTGCACCGTTTTACAATCCCACCAACAGTGCACAAGGGTTCCAATTTCTCCACATCCTTGTCATCACTTGTTATTTTCTGTTTTGTGATAGTAGCCATGCTAATGAGTGTGAGGAAGCTCATAGACCTGTGCTTCATTAGGGTTGATGTCTACAGCTTTATTTTGTTCCTTTGATTGGGCCATGTTTCCCTGTTTCTCTGTATACCTTGCAATTTTTTGCTGGGCTTTGGGCATTTGAAAAACAACCACTTCTCCCTATCTTTAAGTGCTAGCTTCTTGCAAGGAAAGACCTTCATCAAGCATCCCTGCAGGAGGTTCTAGGACCTCTCAAACCTTTTCTGATCTCTTGCTCCCCACCGTGTCTACCTGCAGAACTACAGCCCTAATATGCTGTTCTCTATTCTCAGAAGCTTCCAAACTCTGGTGCTGGTCCCATCAGTGTTCTGAGTCAGGCAAGAGAGAAACTAGTCCCTCTGGCAGTCCCAGACAAGTCAGAATGTTGGACATATGGTCCATTTTTATTCCTTCTGGAGGGAGGAGCTCCAGTATGGAGGATTTCCTCCTGGTTACTCTGTACTATGCAGAACAGGGGGGGTGACATGAATGAGTAAACAAAAATTCCACGCATTTTCCTACCCTTTCACTGGAATCCCTCTTGGTTTTATAAGGGCCTAGTTGCTGTAGCTTCTCAACTGGTATCTGGAGTTCTCACAGAGGTATTCTGGTCTGTGTGTTATTGTTAACGCAGTGTCTCTGTGGGGAAAGGAGGGTCTGTAGCTTCCTAGTCCACCATCCTGTACCCTTTGCCAATTTTTTTTAAGTGTGAGTCCCCCTTCTGCCTCAGACCTTCAGTTCCCTTTTGCAGAGACAATCACTGTGGTGGGTTTCTTAAAATATTTATTTATTTATTTATTTGGCTGCACCGGGTCTTAGTTGCGGCACATAGGATCTTTAGTTGTGGCATGTGGGATCTTTAGTTGTGGCATGCGAACCCTTAGTTGCAGCATGTGGGATCTAGTTCCCTGACCAGGGATCAAACCTGGGCCCCCTGCACTGGGAGCGTGGAGTCTTAGCCACTTGACCACCAGGGAAGTCCCCTTGTTCCCTTTGCCCTTTTTTTTTTAAAAAAATCATCTTTATTGGAGTATAATTGCTTTACAATGGTGTGTTAGCTTCTGCTGTATAAAAAAGTGAATCAGTTATACATACACATATGTCCCCATATCTCTTCCCTCTTGCATTCCCCTCCCTCCCACCCTCCCTATCCCACCCCTCTAGGTGGTCACAAAGCACCGAGCTGATCTCCCTGTGCTATGCGGCTGCTTCCCACTAGCTCTCTAGTTTATGTTTGGTAGTGTATATATGGCCATGCCACTCTCTCACTTTGTCCCAACTTACCCTTCCCACTCCCCATATCCTCAAGTCCATTCTCTAGTAGCTATGCATCTTTATTCCTGTCTTGCCCCTAGGTTCTTCAGAACCATTTTTTCCCTTAGATTCCATATATATGTGTTAGCATATGGTATTTGTTTTTCTCTTTCTGACTTACTTCACTCTGTATGACAGACTCTAGGTCCATCCACCTCACTACAGATAACTCAATTTCGTTTCTTTTTATGGTTGAGTAATATTCCATTGTATATATGTGCCACATCTTCTTTATCCATTCATCTGTTGATGGACATTTAGGTTGCTTCCATGTCCTGGCTATTGTAAATAGAGCTGCAATGAACATTGTGGTGCATGATTCTTTTTGAATTATGGTTTTCTCAGGGTATATGCCCAGTAGTGGGATTGCTGGGTCGTATGGTAGTTCTATTTTTAGTTTTTTAAGGAATCTCCATACTGTTCTCCATAGTGGCTGTACCAATTCACATTCCCACCAACAGAGCAAGAGGGTTCCCTTTTCTCCACACCCTCTCCAGCATTTATCGTTTCTAGATTTTTTTATGACGGCCATTCTGACTGGTGTGAGATGATAGCTCATTGTAGTTTTGATTTGCATTTCTCTAATGATTAATGATGTTGAGCATTCTTTCGTGTGTCTGTTGGAGCACCCCAACAGTCTTGCCATCACACACAATCTTTGCAAACATGATCTTAACTGCATCCAGCTTTCTCCAGGGGGCACAGGTATGGCTTTATATTCATGACATCCTCCTCTGAGGATATTCACCAGCCACATTTATTCAGGACATACAAATATTCACAAGGGAGCTCAGAAAAGGGGATGGGCCATTGCCTCACACATAGTACAAGACCCCACCACCTCTGTAAATTCCTGAAAATTATTTGGTAAACGGAGGGCCCCTCTGTACCTAACACTGTCAAGAAACAGTTATTAACCCTCTCAACTTCCACAATGTTAAAACAAGCCCAATACCTTTTAGGCCTTTTGGGTTCTGGAGGTTATATATTCCTCATTTACAAATTTGACTTTAGCCCATTAACGTAATTATTTGCAAATCAGCCCACCTTGAATGGAGCCCCTTCCAACAAAGGCTCTAGATTCTGTCAAAATTGCAATACAACAGCCAGTCTCATTAGTGCCCCTCAACTAGACTTCTTGCACAGTTGAAGCTTTAGCAGCCTTCTTCCATGCCTCCTGGAGTCTCTGGACCACCCATACTGGCCACAAGTCACTTATGGATTTCTGATGCAAAAACTGCCCTCCTCAGCCCTGTCCTGTATGCCATTAGAACTGCAATTGCTGACTACATCCTGGGCTTTCCTGGAAACAGAGGTCCCACAGGCCCTGAGCCCATGACCCTCCATACCCAGCTGCCCACTATGCATTGGGTCATGGGAACAGCACCGACAAGATTTCCAAGGCCACCAAGGCCTCCTTTGCTGCAGGACAGAACCAGACTGAGGCCCTCTTCCATATCCCATCTGCAGGAGGACTGGCTGCCCTGTCCTCATTTCTTTGCCAGATGTCATGGCACTGGAGGAGGCAACCCCTCTACTAGACCCCTTAGCTACCTGGGGAGCCCCTGGAATCAACTGAGTAGACAGCAGTGGGAGCTTGTACACTTTTCACATGCTTTTGCCACCACCACATGTAACTGAAGTTCACTGGAGAGCTACTGCTTTTTATCCCTTAACCAGGACACCCCTGATAAAGGATAAGACCCAGGGGTCAACACAATTGGCCAAACTTCAGGCATGTATCTAGGCACTGTTTTCCCTGGCTAAAAATCAGCCCCATCTGCACCATTTTACAGACTCTTAAGACTGCTGCCAATGGTCTGGCTCTCTGATCCAGCCTATGGCAGCAACAATAATTTCTTGTCCAAGGTTTCCCCTTTTAGGGTAAAGAATTCTTGCCTCATAGATACTCTAAATATAAATCAAGGTCACACATTCTTGTACATATACTGAAACCACAATAGAAGACCTTACCAAGACACTCTTTTATCCCTTTGGAATCCAGGCATTACTGACAGCGACTAAGACACTCATTTCGCTTCTCAGAATACACAATACAGTGCCCTCGAACAAGATATTCAATGGAACTTTCACCCTCCTTACAGGCTACAGGCTTCAGGCTTCAGAGTGCCATAATCGCTTTTTTTTTTTTTTTTTTTTTTTTTTTTTTGCGGTATGCGGGCCTCTCACTGTTGTGGCCTCTCCCATTGCAGAGCACAGGCTCCGGACGCACAGGCCCAGCAGCCATGGCTCACGGGCCCAGCCGCTCCGTGGCATGTGGGATCTTCCCGGACTGGGGCACGAACCCGTGTCCCCTGCATCGGCAGGCGGACTCTCAACCACTGCGCCACCAGGGAAGCCCCATAATCGCTTATTTAAACAAGTTCAAATTCACTTAAATGAAGCATGGTACACTTTTGTCATCACTCAAACATCAGGGGTGAATTATCATGAAGAGTCTGACTCCACTTTTTGATGTTTGACTACTGCTGACAGCCCTTAGGCCTCAACCCTCACTCTCACCTTGTGCCCCTCATCTGGGAAAGCTAGTAAGAAAGCCTCAGTGCTTCCTCCTTCGGTGCTGGCAAGAGTTCCAAGCCACAAGCCCCCACCCACACACTGGAACTGTCACCCCAGCCCCAACCCTAACTACAGTTAAAATCCCCAGCCAGTCTCCTTTCCTTGTTCTCTCAAGCCATTTTTGGACCAACTTAAGAGGCCTGGCTGTTCTCCTCAGAAAACTCCCTTATATAAGTAATAAAAATTTTCATACCCTCTTACTGTGTATGTGATGTCATCAGTCTTGACATCTGAACCAAGTTTGGTTCACCCTACATGATGGTCACAACATATGTCTGTCATTCATGGTCTCAAGGTAACTGCTGCAGCTCTAAACAACACATCCTTATACGGGCATCCCAAGGATGAAGGCTCATGGTGAAAGGTTTTCACTTCATTGGTCCTCTCTAATCACAAAGGAAAATCTTTCCCTGAAATCCCCAGCAAATTTCATGATACATCTCACTGACAAGCACAGGGTTCCATGCCCACCCCTAAACCAATCATGAGACTCTTCACAGGGCTTCACATACCACTGACTAAGCAATGTAGAGCTTCTGTTAGCAAGGAACAAAGTAGGATTTGCTGTTATTAACAGCAACATCTGTCATATGAATGGTGATACTGTCTCTTTTCAGATATTTTATGTAGAATTTTTGCAGATGGATCAGTGTATTTATGCAATATTAATTAGTACACTATTTTTCTGATTGGCTATTAAATTTATCAGCTTCACAAAATGAACTGGGGAGCGGTCCATCTTTTTTATGGTGTGGAATATACCTCTTTAACTTACAACATGCATCTTTAACTTTATACCTTTAAGAGTTATTATAGGACTTCCCTGGTGGCACAGTGGTTAAGAATCCGCCTGCCAATGAAGGGGAAATGGGTTTGAGCCCTGGTCCAGGAAGATCCCACATGCCGTGGAGCAACAAAGCCCATGCACCACAACTACTGAGCCTGCGCTCTAGTGCCCGCAAGCCACAACTACTGAAGCCCGCACGCCTAGAGCCCATGCTCCGCAACAAGAGAAGCCACCACAATGAGAAGCCCGTGCACCACAACGAAGAGTAGCCCCCGCTCGCTGCAACTAGAGAAAGCCCGCGCGCAGCAACGAAGACCCAACCAACGCAGCCAAAAATAAATTAATTAATTAATTTTAAAAGAAGAGTTATTATACTCCTTCATATGTAATACAAGAATCTCACAACAAGGAATTGCTATCACATATTAACCAAAAGTAACATATAAATGTTGGTACAATCTCTTTGCAGCTATATTTATAAATGAGATGGGTCAATAGCATTCTTTTTGGTAATGTATATTTTTCTCATTGGATATTATAAAGGCTATACAAAATGACCTGGGGAGCTTTTCATATTTTTCTATGGCTGAAATGGCATACATCATAATTATCTGGTTTTAAAGGTTAAATAGGAATTAGCACAGAATCATTTTTGTGCTTTTAATAACTGACTATACTATAACTATGTGTCTATAAATTAGAGTGCACTGAGGCTCAGTCCTCTGTTTTCTACTCTCCCCTCTCCCTAGGGGATTTCATTCAAGTCCATGGTTGTTAAACACCATCGACTTCTCCCCTGTGCTCCAGACCTGTATATCCCAGAAGGCCTGCTTGATATCTCTACTCTGGTCACTAAAAGATATCACAAACCACATCTCTGAAACAGTACTCTTGCTTTTCCTTTCTTCCCCCAGTCTTCTTTGTCTCAGAAATGATACCACCATCTGCCCAATTGCTCAAGCCTAAAACCTAGGGGTCATCCTTGTCTCCTTTCTTTCTCTCAATCTTTACAAACTCCATCCAAACAATCTATAATACCTGTCAATTTTACTTTCAAAATGTATTTTCAATCTATCTCCCTGTGTCCATGTCCACTAACACCACTTTAGACTAAGCCAAATCATGATTCATTCATTCTTTCTTTCTTTCTTTCTGGCCGCGTTGGGTCTTCGTTGCTGCCCGCGGGCTTTCTCTAGTTGTGGCGAGCGGGGGCTACGGAGATAAAGAACATCTTTATCAAATACCAAATACACAGAGAGTGTGTGTGTGTGTTGTCCATTAAATTGTTGGTCTATTATTATATCCATCTAACATTTGATCCTAGCTTTATAGCACATCTTAATAAATGCAGTACAAGTTATCACTCATTTCTTTCTTTCTAGACTTTCTTGGTGGTTATCACCTGTTTATTCTCAGTTGAAGCTTTATAATTTAACTCTACTCCTTTGAGTCCCAGATGTACTCCTTTCAGTTGGATTCTCTGAGGCTTATCCAATCACTTCATAATTCATTCCTTTTTTTAAAATAAATTTCTTTTATTTATCTATTTTTGGCTGCATTGGGTCTTCGTTGCTGCACGCAGGCTTTCTCTAATTGTGGCGAGCGGGGGCTACTCTTCATTGCAGTGCACAGGCTTCTCATTAGAGTGGTTTCTCTTGTGATCACGGGCTCTAGGCGCACGGCTTCAGTAGTTGTGGCACATGGGCTCAGTAGTTGTGGCTCTTGGGCTCTAGAGCACAGGCTCAGTAGTTGTGGCGCACGGGCTTAGTTGCTCTGTGGCATGTGGGATCTTCCCAGACCAGGGCTTGAACCCGTGTCCCCTGCATTAGCAGGCAGATTCTTAACCACTGCACCGCCAGGGAAGTCCCCATGGTCATTTCTTGCTTGGTCAACTGCAACAGCTTCCAAATTGTTACCCCTGTTTATACACTTGATGCCTTATAGTCTATTCTATGCAACATATGGAGTAAAACTCTTCAGAACTGAGGACACCACCCCTAGAAACACTACAGTGTTGCCCCCTCATACCTAGAATAAAATTCAGTCTTCTTAATAATTGCTTCTGAGGTCATGCAAGATGATGCTTTTGTCTATGTTTCCAACATCATGTCGTTCACTCCCTTCCTAACTTATCATGCTCTCGCCACACTGGAATCTTTTCTATTCCTTGAAGGTTTGAAGCTTTTCTACACCAAGCCTTTTGCCTCTGGAGTTCTGAGTCTCAGTTCAAATGTCACTTTCTCATAGAGACCTTCCCTAAATTCCTTATTTATAGGGGACAACCTTAAACCCCTGTGTAGTCCCTACCTCCCACATCAACTTATATATTAACTTGATAGCACATATCAATTTATAATTACCTTGCTTATTTATTTACTTTTTTTCATTTAATATTTCACCAACAGGATACTTTTCAAAATTATTTTTCACTGCTTTCTGTCAAGTGACTCTACTCTGTGTTCAGTAGCTACATATGAAAGGAATAAAAACATATGTATCTGATGTTTACGAGAGATGTCTAAGTTGGAAATACTTAGACTTGTGATAGAGGTAGTATTTAAAATTACAGGAGTGGGGGACTTCCCTGGTGGCACAATGGTTAAGAATCCACCTGCCAATGCAGGGGACATGGGTTCGATCCCTGGTTTGGGAAGATCCCACATGCCACGGAGCAATTAAGCCCGTGATCCACAACTACTGAGCCCACGTGCCACAACCATGGAAGTCTGTGTGCCTAGAGCCTGTGGTCCACAACAAAAGAAGCCACCACAATGAGAAGCCCGCACACTGCAACGAGGAGTAGCCCCCGCTTGCTGCAACTAGAGAAAGCCCGTGCACAGCAATGAAGACCCAATGCAGCCAAAAAATAATAAAATAAAATAAAATTACGGGAGTGGGATCAGGCCAACTCACCCCCTCTCACGGGCACATCAAAATTACAATGATTTACAGAACACCTATCAATGAAAAAGACCAGAACCCACAAGAAAACATCTTCTACAACTAAAGATATAAATAAGAAACCACAACAAGATGGGTAGGAGGGGCAGAGTCATGATATAATCAAGTCCCATACCCCTGGGTGGGCGACACACAAAAGGGAGAATAATTACAACTGCAGAAGTTCTCCCCAAGGAGTGAGAGGTCTGAGCCCCAAATTGGGCTCCCCAGCCCAGGGGTCCTGCACCAGGAAGATGAGCCCCCAGAACATTTGGCTTTGAAGCCCAGTGAGGCTTACTTTCAGTAGAGCCAGAGGGCTGTGGGAAATAGAGATTCCACTCTTAAAGGGTGCACACAAAATCTCACATGATCCAGGACCCAGGGCAGAAGCAGTAATTTGAAAGGAGCCTGGGTCAGACCTACCTGCTGATCTGAAAAATCTCCTGGAGAGGCAAGAGGCAACTACAGCTCACCCTGGGGACATAGACACTGGTGGCAGCCATTTCTGAGAGCTCTTTCTACCATGTGGACACTGGTGCTGGCAAGCACCATTTTGGAATCCTCCCTCTAGCTTATTAGCCTCAGGACCCAGTCCCGCCTATGCCCACCAGCCTGTAGGTCCAGTACTGGGACACCTCAGGCCAAGCAACTAACTGGGAGGGTACACAGCCCTACCAACTAGCAGACAGGTTGCCTTAAGACCCCCTAAGCCCACAACCACCCCTAGACAAGGCCCTGCCCACTAGAGGGCCCAGAAGCAGGCCCCACACACCAGTGCATGCAGCAGATCTGGGACCACCAGGTTCCTATGGTCAGAGACCCTGGGACCCAGCTCCACCCAACAGTGGGCAGACACCAGCCTCAGAATCCCAGGCCCCACCCACCAGCAAGCCTGCTCTAGCCCAGGGAACAGCCTCACCCACCAGCAAAAGGACACCAGCCCCACTAAAACCAAAGCCCCGCAACCTGTATTCCCAAGTCACTCACCAGCAGGCCAGCTCCAGCCCTAGCACTAGCTGGGCCCTGGCCCTGCCCACCAGCAAACTTCCTCTAGCCTCAAGACAAGCCTCACCCTCCAGCAGGTGGATACTAGCCCCAGGAAAACCACAGCCCTGCAGCCTGCAGACCCAGACCAACCACCAGCAGGACAACACCAGCCCTGGGACCAGCTGAGCCCTGGTCCCACCCACAAGCAGGTCAATACAAGCTTCAGGGCACCCTGGGCCCTGCTGCCAGCTCTGTCAGGAACCAGCTCTGGGACCTGAGGCCCTGCAGCCAGATCCCAGGACCTGGCTTTACCCACCAATGGGCTGACACTAGCTCCAGGACCTTGCTTCATGCACTGGTGGGTGGGCACCAGCCCCAGGATCTCCTGGACCCCAACTCCACCCACCAGTGAGCCAGCACTAGCCCCAGGGACCCCCAGGGTTCTGCAGCCAGCCACCTTGTGACCTAGCCCCACCAAGCAATGGCCAGCAGCCTCTACAAAAGGCAGGGTCTGGCGACCAACTGGATCAGGGGCCAGCCAAGCCTAGTGGACCACCCACAGTAGCCACAACAGAAGGACCCAAGCAGCCCCGCATAGGGGGCGCCCCTAGAACATATAGCTCTAGTGACCAGAGGGAAGTGTGCTGCTGGGATGCATAAGACATCTCCTATAAAAGGCCACTTCTCCAAGGTAAGGAAACATAACCAACGTAACAGGCACATAGAAATAAAAATGCAAGTTAGGCAAAATAAAGCAACAGAGGAACATGTCCCAAATGAAGGAACAAGATAAAACCCCAGAAGATCTAAGTGAAGTGGAGATAGCCAATCTACCTGAGAAAGAGTTCAAGGTAATGATCATAAAGATGATCAAAGAACTCAGAAGAATGGATGCACAGAGTGAGAAGTTAGAAGTTTTTAACGCAGAGTTAGAAAATATAAAGAACAACCAAACAGAGATGAAGAATACAATAACTGAAATGAAAAAAACACTAGAAGGAATCAACAGTAGACTAAATGATACAGAGGAACAGATCAGCGAGCTGGAAGACAGAGTAGTGGAAATCACTGAAGATGAACAGAAAAAAGAAAAAAAAAAGAATAAAAGGAAATGAGGATTCAAAAAGAGTCATGTTCCAAAATGTTCATTGCAGCTCTATGTACAATAGCCTGGAGATGGAAACAACCTAAGTGTCCATCATCGGATGAATGGATAAAGAAGATGTGGCACATATATGCAATGGAATATTACTCAGCCATAAAAAGAAATGAAATTGAGCTATTTGTAATGAGGTGGATGGACCTAGAGTCTGTCATACAGAGTGAAGTAAGTCAGAAAGAGAAAGACAAATACCGTATGCTAACACATATATATGGAATTTAAGAAAACAAAATGTCATGAAGAACCTAGGGGTAAGACAGGAATAAAGACACAGACCTACTAGAGAATGGACTTGAGGATATGGGGAGGGGGAAGGGTAAGCTGTGACAAAGCGAGAGAGTGGCGTGGACATATATACACTACCAAACATAAAATAGATAGCTAGTGGGAAGCAGCCGCATAGCACAGGGAGATCAGCTCGGTGCTTTGTGACCACCTAGAGGGGTGGGATAGGGAGGGTCGGAGGCAGGGAGATGCAAAAGGGAAGAAATATGGGAACATATGTATATGTATAACTGATTCACTTTGTTATAAAGCAGAAACTAACACACCATTGTAAAGCAATTATACTCCAATAAAGATGTAAAAAAAAAAAATAAAATAAAATAAAAGACTATTCCTAAACTGAAAAAAAAAGGAAATCAGGAGAGTTTAAGAGACCTCTGAGACAACATCACTGTTTGCAGATGACATGATACTACACGTATAAAATCCTAAAGATGCCACCAAAAAATTACTAGAGCTAATCAATGAATTCAGTAAAGTTGCAGGATACAAAACTAATATACAGAAATCTGTTTCATCTCTATACACTAACAATAAACTATCAGAAAGAGAAATTAAGGAAACAATCCTGTTTACAATTGCATCAAAAAGAATAAAATACCTAGGAATAAACCTACCCAAGGAGGTAAAAGACCTCAGAAAACTATAAGACACTGATGAAAAAAACTGAAGATGACACAAACAGATGGAAAGATACTATGTTCTTGGATTGGGAGAATTAATATTGTTAAAATAACCATACTACCAAAGACAATCTACAGATTCAATGTAATCCCTATCAAAATACCAAGGGCATTTTTCACAGAAAAAGAACAAAGAATTTCAAAATTTGTATGGAAACACAAAAGACCTCAAATAGCCAAAACAACCTTGAGAAAGAAGAACAGAACTGGAGGTGTCATGCTCCCTGACTTCAGACTATACTACAAAGCTATAGTAATCAAAACAGCGTGGTACTGGCACAAAAACAGATACCTAGATCAATGGAACACAATAGAGAGCTCAGAAATAAACCCACACACTTATGGTCAATTAATCTACAACAAAGGAGGCAAGAATATACAATGGAGAGAAGACAGTCTCTTCAGTAAGTGGTGCTGGGAAAACTAGACAGCTAAATCTAAAACAATGAGATTAGAACATTTTCTCACACTATATATAAAAATAAACTCAAAATGGATTAAAGACCTAAATGCAAGACCTAAAACCATAAAACTCCTAGAAGAAAACATAGGTGGAACACTCTTTGACATAAATTGTAGCATTATTTTGGATCTGTCTCCTAATGCAAAAGAACAAAAAGCAAAATAAATAAATGGGACCTAATTAAACTTAAAAGCTTTTGCACAGCAAAGGAAACCATTAACAAAATGAAAAGACAACTTACTGAATGGGAGAAAATATTTGCAAATGATATGACTGATAAGGGGTTAATATCCAAAATATATAAATAGCTCATACAACTCAATATCAAAAAAACAAACAACTTGATTTAAAAATGGGCAGAAGACCTGAATAGACATTTTTCCAGAGGAGATATACAGATGGCAAACAGGCACATGAAAAGATGTTCAACAGCACTCATCATCAGATAAATGCAAATCAAAACAACAATGAGATATCACCTCACACCTGTCAGAATGGCTATCATCAAAAAGGCCACAAATAACAAATGTTGGTGAGGATGTGGAGAAAAAGGAACCGTTGTACACTGTTGGTGGGAATGTAAATTGGTGCAGCCACTGTGGAAAACAGTATAGAGGTTTCTCAACTAAATATGGAACTGCCATATGATCCAGCAATTCCACTCCTTGGTATATATCTGAAGAAAATGAAAACACTAATTTGAAAAGATACATGCACCTCAATGTTCACAGCAGCATTATTTAAAATTATTTACAATAGCCAAGATATGGAAGCAACGTAAGCATCCATCAACAGACAAATGGATAAAGAAGATCTGAGGTGGACTTCCCTGGTGGTCCAGTGGTTAAGACTTCACCTTCCAATGCAGGGGGTGCAGGTTCAATCCCTGGTCAGGGAGCTAAGATCCCACATGCCTCGGGGCCAAAAAACCAAAACATAAAACAGAAGCAATATCGTAACTAATTCAGTAAAGACTTTAAAAATGGTCCACATCAAACAAACAAACAAAATCTTAAAAAATAAAGAAGATCTGAGATACACACACACACACACACACACACACAGAGGAATATGACTCACTCATAAAAAAGAATGAAATTTTGTCATCTGCAACAACATAGGTGGACCTGGAGGGTATCACGCTTAGTGAAATAAGTCAGACAGAGAAAGGCAAATACTGTATATTATCACTTATATGTGGAATCTAAAAAATAAGACAAACTAGTGAATATAACAATAAAGAAACAGACTCACAGATATAGACCACAAACTAGTGTTTACCAGTGGGGAGAGGGAAGGGGGAAAGGCAAGATATGAGTAGGGGATCAAGAGGTACAAACTACTATGTATAAAATAAGCTACAAGGATATATTGTACAGCACAGGGAACATAGCCAATATTTTATAACTATAAATGGAGTATAATCTATAGAAAATTTGAATCACTATGTTGTACACCTGAAATGAATATAGTTTTGTAAATTAACTCTCTCTCTACATATGTGTGTGTGTGTGTGTGTGTGTGTGTGTGTGTGTATAATATAACCAGACAGGATCTGGGGCTGTGATTGGGCACAGACTGTTAGAACTATGACCCCACACCACCACTATTATGACTTCTATTAGCAGCAACTATCTAATCATTGCAATAAGAATTAACATATTCTAAACATTTTATATAGATTACTATATTTAATCTTCATAACCCTATAAGGTAGGTCCTATATTCCCATTTTACAGCTGATGGATTGAAGCCCAGAGGAAAAAAATAAAAGTAAAATAAAATTATAGGAGCGAATAAGCTCATCCAAGGAGAACATATAGAATGAAAAGAGGAGGGGTCTGAAGACAAAACTGGGAAAATACTAACTTTGGAGCTGTGGGCAGAAGAAGAATAAATAGTTCAAAGAAACAGAAAGATAAGCCAGAGGAATAGGAGGAACATCAGAAGAATTTGATGTCACAGAAACCAAGACAGTATTGAGTGTCAAGGATGGAATGGGCAAGAGAATCAAACCCTACTGAAAATTCACGTGAAAACTAACTTTCAAAGTATCCACTCGCTTTTGTACTGAGGTAGGGACTGCTGGTGACCTTATCAGAGAATTTTCACTAACGTTTTGGGGGGTGAAAACCAAAGTGCAGCAGGTTTAAGGGTGAAGGGAGCAGAGTGAAGTGGACATAGTGTAGACTATTCTCTAATGATAAGAGAGAAAGGCCAGGACTTGGGTTAGAGGGAGGAAATTATTCCAAGTACAGAGGGAACTTGAACAGGTTTACCCTCTGGGAGAAAAATATCCAGTAGCACAGGAGGGGGGAGGGGCGGTGGAGATGCAGGAAATACAGGGGAAATAAGATGTAGTGAAGTCCCTGAGGAAATGGAATAGGAGGGACTGGGATCTAGAGCATGAAGGTAGGGTTTAGCAAGGAAAACCGAGGGGCTTCATGGCTCAGCCACTTGATTTTCTTGATGAGACGAACTCCAAGGCTGTCTGCTTTAGGATGAGGGAAGAGAGCCGACAGCTTGAGGCCGTATAGAAAGTTTGAGATAGCAGCTGACAGTTAAGCGAGAGGGAGCTGAACCAAAAGAACCCCCCCCCTCACGCCCACTCACCCGACTCCCGGGTTTGAAATTTGTTGCGCCATATCCAGGTGCCTTCCTTCAGAAGCTCTTGGAAACGAGAATCACTGTGAGGCGCACTGCGGTCCCCGGGAGCACAGTCACCAGCCAGCCTGCCCTGTAGGAGGCGCTGTGCCAAGGAGAGCGCGTCCCAGGTGGACCCTGGAGCAGTCACCCAACTTGCCCGCCCAACAGGGGGCGCTGGGTAGAGTACGGTGCTTCCCAACATGCTTTGCGGCATGAGTCGGTGCCCACATCTCAGAAGTGCTAGCTCGTCGCTCTGAGGGGGTTTGGTATGGCGAGTGGGTCGCTTCACTCTTTGTTAGGCGAACACACGGGTGAGAGGGGAAGGAGGCTGAGGAGGAGGCCAGGACTGAGCTAGGGCTGAAGGAGGACTGTGTGAGGAGTGGAGAGGCGGATCGGTTGGCGGCCACCGCTCACCACAGAGGCAGTGGGTGTGCCGACGAGGCCGCGGCGGCCATGGCTGTGGACTTCAGAGACCCCAGCAGCGGTTTCCGCCACAACGAGGTAGTTATGTTCATCAACGAAGAGGTGCTTAGTAACGGAAGAGGCCCAGACTTCTACTTGACCTTCCGCTCATGGCCCTGGAACGAGATCGAGGACGAGCTGCAGTCCATCCTGGCCAACCTGCAGGTGCCATTGGCCATCAGGAGGGCCTGCACCTGGAGCGCGCTGGCCTTGAGCGTGCGTGTGGCCACGAGGCATCAGGATCAGCAGGCCTGCCAGGTCCAGTGGCTGCAGGAGCAGGTGGGGCAGCGGGAGACGGCCACCTGGGCTCTGACCTCGCAGCTGCAGTGCCTGCGCGAGGAGCGCGAGGAGATTGTCAGGCAGTTGCGTTGCACCCGCAGCTACCTGCAGCAGGTGCTGAAATAGCACGAGGCCCTGCGTAAGCAGCTGCTCCAGGCCGAGATGCAGTACCAGGACTTCGTATCCCGGTCTGAAGCCCAGCAGCTCTGGACTGACGTGTGGCCCCTGACCCCAGAGAAGCGAAATACGTTGCTGGTCTCGACGTCGCAGCGCAGGCAGATGGAGCAACGTCGCAGCGCAGGCAGATGGAGGAGGCCCAGAATGCCTCGGCAGGCGGTGTGCTTTATGTGCCGCTACCCCCGAGTGCCTGGCCCCAGGTTGTTCAACCCCCTCCTCCCATGCCGTTCCACATGCCATTCCCATACCCACCGCCTGCCGCACCTAGGGTAGTCTCAAAAGCAGAAGCAGCAGCCGCAGCAGCAGCATTCCCACCCCAGATGCCTGCTGGGGGGATCTACCAACCTGGCATGCAGCCTGCAGTCGTGTCCCAGGAGGAGGTAGCCCTGCAGTGGGACCCGAGGATCCAAGGCCAAGAGGAAGGTCCTGTGAGGCCCCCACTTTGTAAATCCCTTGGGGCACAGCTGGAGCCAAGACGACCCAATGAAGCAACAACCTCAGGAACAGACGCCCAGGCCACCAGAGGTAAGAAAGCCTTTAAACCCCAGCAAGAGGAGAAACCTGCCCCAGACCTCAGGAGGAGGGATTGGGACTGCCTAAGGTATAGAGTGGGATTAATTTTTCCTGATACTTGCCTTGCAGTAAATGCCAGAAAATCTAGATACTAAGTGAGGTGGAAAGTCTTGCCCAAAACAAGCTCCTCATTAAATTCAGGGATGGGATGTAGAAAAAGAATGGACACATAGTCTAAAGAGAAATCAGTTTCTGGAGGCCCTCTTCTGATCAAAAACTAAGTCTTTTATTTACATCATAAAAAATTTGAAAATCTGTCAAACAAAAATTTTCATTATCCTACCATCAAGCAATAACCATTTTTAACACATAATATATCTGTTTCTACATATGGATCTGTTTCTCCCACTTTCATATTATACATGTATAGGTATATGTGTGTATATAATGTGTATTGTTTTAAAGGAAGATGAGATTCTATTGAATATGTTAATTAATCCTTTAAAGGAAAATTTCTCCAATTGCATTTAAGTTCAGAGGTTGGTGGACTTTGGATGGCTGCTCCCGATTGGTTGACACCCTCGAGAGGCTGATGTGATTAAACATTCTCTTTTTCTCCTTTCTGTATTCTTCTAACCTCCTCTCTCCCATAATACCAGGTCTTTGGCTGAGAATAACCATGCTCTTAGAACGTAAGATACACTTTATTCTAGGAACACTGCTTTTTCTTGAGAATGCTATTGTTATGCTGTATTCTGCAGCAGTGTTCATATTTGTTTCTTGATTTGTTTTTATAACATTCATTGGTTTGGGCCTGTTCTTTGTGTCTCTGAGCTCCAGGAACTTCGTGTGAAGCTGAAGGAGGTCCAGCTCCCAGTGTGTGAATCCTTAGGAAATACCCTTCTGGCTCTCAGCAACCTTCACTTCAGTGAGATCTCAACTGGCTGGAGGTAAAGAGTATCAGAGAAAAGGAAACATTCTGGCACACATCTTGCAACAAGGGAGGGCAGACAAATTTTGTTAAACTTAATGCTTCTGTTGGGGACAAGAGATAGACATAGCAGAATCTCAAAGAGGCGGGTGGGAGGGTAGTATTAAACTGCAGGGGTTACAGAAAGTTTGTCAAATTGCATTCATTAATTCATTGAACAAATAGTGATTGATTGTCTATTATGTGCTAGGAACTACTATTGTATGTTATTATCTGGTGCACACATTTTAACTCAATTGGATAAGTTTGGTTAGATGACAGGAGAGAGCCTAATTTGGCATACAGATTATATCAAGAGTGACTTCTTTGCCTTACACATAGTATGGCTTTTGGGTAAACCCAATTGAAATAAAGTCAAGATCCATTTCTACGATCCTGGGGGCAATGTCGAAGAGGCTTTCATGGAAGGACTTGAATGACTGAACTGCTCATCACATTAATCCCAGTGGAAATGAATGAGCAGGGGCATATATTGGGAATGTAGCCTCACAAAAGTACAGGCAGGACTTTCCTCATACTCCTGCTGATTTCCCCCCTTGAGAGGGACAGCTATTTTCCCAGTTGTCTGAAAGACCACTGCGTTGTCTTTAAGAAAGACAATGCTTTGGGAGAGTGTTGGCTACACACTCGAACCCTCAGCTTCAGGCTGCCCCCATCCCGAGCCCCTTTCCAGTCAGGAGCAGATGAAGAATAAAATGGATTCCAAGGACAGGCATTATGCTTTGGATGGTGCTTCCCTTGGGAGTACCTACTGGATTAAAAGTAGAACTGGACTGGGACAAGCACCCTAAGTCTTGACAATGCCCCTGGGCCTTTCTCTTCCACTTGGTGTGTTCTCTGCAGGCTCTCTGCTCCCCTGAGGCAGCTGCTGCAAGCCAGGGGGAGCCAGGGTCAAGCCCAGGGGCTGGGAAGTCAGGTCAGCCTCCAGGCTGAACAAAAAGTGTCCTCGAGTTCCCCCAGGAGATCCGCATTCACCAAGCTCAACCTTTGTCAGAGGTTTTCTGATTCTAACTAGTAATACAGAGTGTGCACTTACTTGCTGTGTCTTCTGTGTAGTGTGTACCTCACGGCAGGTTTGCTCAGAAGCGGCAGTTTGAATCTGCATGTTCCCTGCATCCCACTGAGGTGACAGAGAATCCAATCTCATTCACTATTGAAGGCCCCTCCTCTTCCTGTGAGTTACTCAAGAATGGGAGGGCAGAGGGTATTCTACAGGGTCTTCAATCCATTGTGATTGTCCCTGCTCCCCTCACTGTCCAAGTCCCCACGGTTCCTTGAAGGTGGGCATCTCTGCTACTCCTGGGCCCATGGGGCACGAGAGGTGAGGTGAGGAGGGGGCTTCTGCCTAGGCTGGGAGCCTTAATGCCTGGTGTCCAGGCTCCCTACATGCACCGAGAAGCCATCTCCCTGAGGCCCTGTCTCCCAGAGGTCCCCTGAGCAGAAATTTCCCCCCTGCATTTCTGCCCTGCAAGGCACTGCCCCCTCCCCCCTATGCATAATCCCATCAAGGTGCTCAGGATTCTGGAGAACAGCCAGGCTTAGACAGTCAGCTAGCAAGACAAATGTTCCCTGAGGCAAAGGGGGGTAGAGTCTGGCTACCTGCTTGGTGTAGAGACAGGAAAGGGGCAGAGAACAGAACCTGACCCACCAGCATTCTCTTTTCCCTCAGAGTCCTGATTGCCAGGAGGCCTGGGTAACTCGGGAGGGCGCTGGGGAGGAGGGGGACCATCAGGGACATCAACCCAAAGCTAGGTTTTCTGGGTTGGAGGATGGCTTTGTGATACACTTGTGTATGCTGATAGCTCCCTGGAATTTTGGGAGGATGGGACACAGATGAGACTTGGGAATATTATAGTACATTTTAATCCGGCAGTTCTCAATGCATGGTTTCTGAGCCAGGAGCATCAGGATCACCTGGAAACTTACTACAAATGCAAATTCTCAAGCTCCACCTCAGACCTCCTGACTTGGGAAGTTGTGGGAGGTGAGGCCTAACAGGTGTTTCTGGTGCTTACTAAAGTTTGAGAACCTTTGTAACCCCTAGTGTAGTGTAAACAAATCACCCTGGATCTCGTTATGGTTGGTTCATTTAGGGCTTCACAACACACTCTGATGTCCATTGGAACGTCTGTAGATCTGTATGAAAGCAGACAGCCCAGGCACAACTCTTGCATAGCTCAGTGTGATCACCTAATATTTCAGGGCTGACTCTTTTCATAGCAACCTGCATGAACCTTTGGCCAGAATCATTGAGGTTGGCTGTCAGTCATCCCTTTGTTCTAGGCTGGGCACATGCAGGTAAAGGCAGCAAGTTGTTTAAGAGCCTGGGCTTTGGAGCCAGAGAGACTGGCTTCATACATCTGCTCTACCATTCACTAGCTGTGTGACCGAAAACAAACTAGTGAATTTCTCTGATCCCCCAAAAGTATTGGCTCCCTTCCCCCACCATTAGGGTTCTTCTCTGTGATGATGGGGTAATGGGTATAAAGGATACCCACTGTGTGCCTTCTCATACCACTGAGTACGTACTATGTGACACTGTATGGCCATTATCCCATTGGTGACCATCACAGCTCCGGAAAGTATAAGTATAATAGATACGTCTATCAATAGTTCTTCAAGGAGGATATTTTACTCCCATTTTTACAAATGTGGCAACTCAATAAGTTACCCAAAGTCATTCAGTTGGGAGTCGGTGAAGCCTGGGTTCTAACCCCAGTCTGCCTGGCACCAAACTCCATGCCCTTTCTACTATATCACAGAGCCTCAACCTTGTACCCTTACCAATTAATAGCAGTTAACAGGGTCTGTCAATACCTTGATGGATATAATTGACGATAATGGAAGGACTGTGAATCATAGCGGCCGTCTGGTGGAGAGGGAAGTGAGTGGAGATGGCAAAAGAGTCAGGCTTGGTCGCTGTGGAGTGTTGGTGCTAGAAAAGAAGGTGCTGGAAGGAGTGTGGACATGGCTCCTAGGGGTGTCAGCCTGGTGAAAGCTGCAGAGACAGAGATGCAGAAGGCTGAGGCAGCATGCGGTGGCTGCCACGTTCCCTGCCCCACCTCCACCGAGCCCCTTGCCATCAACATTTCCACTCCCATTCGTCTCACTCAGCTGCAGAAGTAGTGGGCTCCAAGCCGACCCTTCCTGCGGGGGCCTCTGCAGGCAGCAAGTGTAAAGTTTAGGGGTAGGGAGAAGCAGCTCAGGTGTCACAGGAGGCAACAAAAGACCGATGGATAATAGGTATGCCTCTGCATCCCTCTGTGGGTGAGAGAACTCTGCCTGATGCATGGCAAAGGGCCGCTAACCAGACTAATGAGCAGTGTCAAATAAAAAGTTTTCTTTGATAAAAACAAGTTTCAAATGAGGGCAGAGCCCTGATATCTGGTACGAGTGGAGGCTTTGTCTTCTCACAGAGCCAACTCTTATTTATAAGCAGGATGCAAGAGAGAACCAAGGAGATTAAAACTCTTGGGAAATCATTTTCCTGAGGGCCTTTCTGACTGTCAAAGTAAACTAGATTCACCAAAACAAGAAGGAGGAAAAGCAATTGAAACCACGCACAATCCCCAAACCTGGAGGCGACTGCTGTTTATATTTTAATGTATTTACTTTCTACACACACACATATGCACATATATACCCACATATATACCAAGACACAATATGGTACATACTTTTTTGTAGCCTCCTCAACTGTGAAAGTAGTGGCTCAAATCTGGATCCTTTCTGTGGTGGGCTCTGCATCCCTCATGGGGGAAAGTATAGGGATTGGGAGAAGCACTTCTTGGATGGCAGAGGAGCAGTTATATAGATACAGATACATAGATATAGATATATTTACCAAAACAGAAAAATGGTACATACTTCTTTCCTACATTGGTTTCTCACTTAACAGTAAGACACGAACATTGTCTCGTATTTGAATTATTTGAGAATGTGACTTTAAATGGCCGTGTAACGTGCTGTCATGTCAGTGTTTCAATTTACTTAAGCTGTTCTATCTCATTGGGCATTTAGATTGTCTCCAAATCTTCATTTCACTCTCAACACTGGGTTAGTGTGCAGAGTTTTCTGTACTGTGCCCAAGAGTAAATATAATCATTTCAAATATCTTTAACCAATTTGAAAGATACCTTGTTTTGATTTATATTTCTTTGCTTATTAGAAAGATGGAGTACTTTTTCAAATTGCTTATCCATTTGTATTTCTTCTGTCATGACTTAGCTATTCATGTCCTTATTCCAGTGTACTCATGGAATATTCATCTTGTTTTGTATTTGTTTGATAGTAAGGATATTAACCTAACCCTCTGTCATACTTAAGATGCAAGTATTTTCCCTTGTTTGTAGTTTAAATTTGTGTGTGGTGGCATTTTGATAGTCAGAAGTAGTAACTTCTTATATATTGAAATCTTTTCCCTGTCATTTCTTCTTTTTCATTTTTTAGGAAGGCCTTTATTCTGAGATAAGATACAACCATCTATATTTGATTCTGTCTTTTACAGTTTTAAAAAATTTAACGCCTTAATCATCCTTGAATTGACTTTGGTACTTATGAGGTAGGTCTCAATGTATTTTTTCCCCTAAATAATCAACCTAGTATCTCAGCATCATTTTTCAATGTTCCATTCTTTCCCCATTGATCTGAAAAGAACATCTTTATCAAATACCAAATACACAGAGTGTGTGTGTGTGTGTTGTCCATTAAATTTTGGTCTATTATTATATCCATCTAACATTTGATCCTAGCTTTATAGCACATCTTAATAAATGCAGTACAAGTTATCACTCATTTCTTTCTTTCTAGACTTTCTTGGTGGTTATCACCTGTTTATTCTCAGTTGAAGTTTTATAATTTAACTCTACTCCTTTGAGTCCCAGATGTACTTCCTTTAGTTGGATTCTGTGAGGCTTATCCAATCACTTCATAATTCATTCCTTTTTTTAAAATAAATTTCTTTTATTTATTTATTTTTGGCTGCATTGGGTCTTCATTGCTGCGCGCGGGCTTTCTCTAACTGTGGTGAGCGGGGGCTACTCTTCATTGCGGTGCACAGGCTTCTCATTGCAGTGGCTTCTCTTGTGAGCACCGGCTCCAGGCACGCGGCTTCAGTAGTTGTGGCACATGGGCTCAGTAGTTGTGGCTCTCGGGCTCTAGAGCGCAGGCTCAGTAGTTGTGGCGCACGGGCTTAGTTGCTCTGTGGCATGTGGGATCTTCCCGGACCTGGGATCAAACCCATGTCCCCTGCATTGGCAGGTGGATTCTTAACCACTGTGCCACCAGGGAAGTCCCATTCCTCTTTTTTTAACCTAGTTTGAGTAGATTTCTGTTCCTTAAGGCTTTAATCTCAGCCCTATTCTTTCTCTTCACTTCCTCCTTCCATGATCTTATCTAAACATTTGACACCTATCATCTTTAGGAAGAAGATTCCAATCTATATAATAAAAAAAGATCATGCTTATTGCTTATTATGTATATTTGGTGGCATTATCTTATTTAATTCCCTTTAAAACCCTACAAGATAGGTAGTAGTACCACCTTCATCTTACAGATGTAGAAACCTAGGCTTAGAGAAGTTAACTAACTTGTGCTGTGTGTTAAGAGCCAGGATTCAAATTCTTTTCTGATATACCTGCCATCCTAAGCTATGTAGCATTTAAAAGAAGGAAACGTGAATATTAAAAATTCTGTCTGCTTTAAAACTGAAAATCATAGCCACCACAGATACAGACTTGTGTTTTTGGAATTGAAAATGACACAAGAAGCAGTATGTCATACTAAAGGGAGGTTGTAATGGTAGCGTGCTTAAAGGCATTGGCTCTGACCACTTGGGTCTGAATCCCAGATGCATTCAATGGATTAATGGTGTTATAATCCACATACAGCACTCTCCACAGTGCCTGGTACATATCAACTGTAAGACGTACATTTTTGGGAGTTTCCTGGTGGCCTAGTGGTTAGGATTTCGGGCTTTCACTGCCATGGCCCGGGTTCAATCCCTGGCTGGGGAACTGAGATGCTGCACAGTGTGGCCAAAAAAGAGAAAAAAATGTACTTTTCCCACATTTTGGAAACCAGTAGGTCTCTCACAATTTAATTGGCAGTATTTGTCTTACAACTGATGGCATCTTAGATTTGATGAAATAAGGTAGAAAGTGCTTAATAAGTGTTTAGCTATCACACAAGATGACCACTCATCCATCAGCAAATATTTCTTTAGTGTGAACTATGTGCCAGGCACTGTTCTAGGGACTGGGACGGACTAGTAAACACAGCAAAGATTCTTGCTCTCATGAAGTTTACCTTCTAGTGGGAGACAAACATGAAATACAGATTAACAAGTAAAGTATATAGTATGTCAGATGGCAATAGGTGGTAAGTAACAGAAGTGAAACAGAAGAAGGGGGATGGGAAGTGGTGGGGGCAGGGAGTGCTCTATTAGAGTGCACAGGGAATGCTGCCCTGACTAGGTGACATTTGAAGAGACCTGCATGGGATTAGAGGGTGAGCCATGAGGATAGCTGGGGGAATATCTTTCCAGGTAGAAGGCAGAGCAAGTGCAAGTGGCTTGAAGTGAGGGCACCCTTAGGGTCTTTGAGGGGTAGCAAGAGGGCCATTATGGCTGGAGAGAAGCGAGTACAGGAGAGTAAATGAGGTGGGAGGGGGAAGTGCTGTAGATTATAGTTGGAAACTTTAAGTATGTGGATAAGGATTTCTTGAAATCCTCTCAAAAAGGCTCTAGATCTAAGAGTAGGAACTGCGTATTGGGGCTCACAACCACCTAGCAAGGATTGCTGAGTGTCATGGCTACACTGCACTTAAGGCTGGGGGACGGCTGCGGGGTAGAGATGGCATTAATTTAGGTAAAGTGAGGAGAGAGACAGTTCCATTTAGTCTCTTAAACACACTAATGCACAGTCAAAATGATTCATGGTGCAGAACAGTTTGAGGGCAGAATGATAATGATACGTGATCAGAATAACTAGATGAAGCTACTCTGGAAAAAAAAGTGACATTCAGGGCTTAACATTACTAATGAGGTACAGCGCAAACTGGCCTTGGTTTGATCTTTCAAAAGGCATGCTGCCACAGCATCCGTCCTTGCTTCAAGTGGGCTGGACAAAACTAAAGTTATTTTAAGAATACGGAAGAACATTTACAGGGTAACTACATGTAGGACAGAAGAGTACAGAAGTCAGACTTCTGTAACCATTTAATGTAAGGTACACGGTTTTTAAAAAATCTTTTGTTTCTTAGCAGCCAGGATGCATAGTGGTTAAGAGTATGGTCTTTGAAGGCAGACGGAGCTGGGCTCAAATGTCAGTTTTGTCACTTACTCTTTGTGGGACTTTTGTTAAGTAACCAACTCAAGCCTCGGTTACCTCCTCTGTAAACTGGGAATGATACTGCCTAACCTCAGAGAGTTGCTATGAGGATTAAATGAAATGTGTGTAAAGTGCACAGCACTGTAACTGCTCAATAAAACGATAGGGCTTCCCTGGTGGTGCAGTGGTTAAAAATCCGCCTGCCGATGCAGGGAACAAGGGTTCAAGCCCTGGTCCGGGAAGATCCCTCATGCCGCGGAGCAACTAAGCCCGTGCGCCACAACTACTGAGACTGCACTCTAGAGCCCGCGAGCCACAACTACTGAAGCCCGCGCACCTAGAGCCCGTGCTCCGCAACAAGAGAAGCCACCACAATGAGAAGCCCGCGCACCGCAACAAAGAGTAGGCCCCGCTCGCCGCAACTAGAGAAAGTCCGCGCGCAGCAACGAAGACCCAATGCAGCCAAAGATAATAATAAATTAAAAAATTATAAAATAAACAAATAAAACTATAGCTGCATTTTCCTACTAAAAATGTATTGTACACCAAGATTTCTCCTGTTCATTATCTCTTGAAAGAGAGGGACTCAAATTTACGACTGCCATCAAAATACATACAGACAATAAAAGCAAAGAGAAAGCACAACGTTTCCTTAGAATTAGGCAGTTCTAGCATTACAGTGTACACACTGAATTTAAAAAGATGGACCTCCAAGTTGACTTTTTAGATACATGGCAACATACATAGAACCACTCTACTTGCTATCAATAATCTTAAAGTGCTTATTTCAGAGGCTCTATGAGGTGCAGAGTTGTGCAATATATTCAGCAAAGCTGAGACAAGACAGGTTCTATCGAGAACCCCCTCCCCAGTCCCACAAACGCAAGGTAAGGCCATTTTTTGACTGAATTAGAAGCCATTAAACATTTATCAGAAAATGAAACCCTGTTACTCAGGAACTATGGAGAGATCCAAAGTTCAATTCCTTCTCCCGCCAAAAATGTCTCTTATGTAAAAAGGAATGTATGTCATTTAATCCAATCATATAACATTTGAGCATTAGGCTGAGTTATAAGGAATTTTCAGAAAATGGATAGCTCCTTCTCAGCCCCTGTCATATCCCTGAGGTGTATCTTGCTCAGAATGGAATGAACTTCAACAGTGAGTACATTTTATCAATGAAGACATACATATGCTGAAAGTACATTTATTATGAAGCTCTTAAATTTGATTTCCATATTTTATTTTCAATACTTTCTTGTAATTTTCATGACCACATAGACCCCCATATTTGAAATGTCTGCATTAAAGATTATAATGCCTTCTTAACGATGGCACTTGGTTAATTTGCAGACCTATGAGATCATATGAGTCCTATTGACAACTCAAAAGACAATAATTTGAGGAACTTAGATTTTATAAATCAATCCAAGCTCTTAAGACTGAGAACATGGAATAAAAATGAAGTTATCCAGTGATATAGATTGTATGATCTTTATTATATTTTAATCCATCAATCTAAAATTCACACACATCAGGTCAAACAGGAGTACCACAGTATTTATTTTGTAGGTATTAGTTTACTATATTGATATATACAAAACTTTAGGCAGCAGCAGGCAGCAGTTCTTCCAAAGAAGCTTAGGTAAAAACAATTCTTTATGAGTTCAAAGTCCTACTATTTGACCTCCCCTGTTGTACTGACAATAAAAATGAACTCAGTGAGTAAAGCTTATTGAACACTCAGTTCATAGATTTGGGGCTTCCTGTATTTTATTGGAGTTGAAGCAGTTAATGTTTGAACCCTCTGTTAATATTTTATATTTCAATTAATCTTAATTCTCAAAGAAGAATTAAAACATGTTTGCTAATTATCTAAGATAAAACCATGATACCCAATGAAGAATTAGTGATGCTAGTCTGCTACCCCGAAAGTCGAAAACTTTTAAATGAACCCATAATTTTGAATGTATCTGAATTTTCCAATCCATATACCTAGCAAGGTCACAAGCTGATTTAAATAATCTGGCTTTTAGACAATCATCTCAAAAATATTTTTTGAAACGAAGCCACTGTTCTTTATGATGCCATCATTTTGACCAAATAACAAATAAGCAGTTGTTTTCAAAGGAGAACATTTTAAAAGGAAACATTCTTTACATACTTAGCAAAGAGAGGAGAGCTTGAGTCTACAAGTCAGAACCAGAAAGTTCTAAGGGAAATGTAGTTGAGCAATCTATTTCTACTCCAGTTTGGAATATATGCTTTTGAGATGCACTATATATAAAGATAGTAAAGAAAGACGTTGATGAATTTTCTTTTTTTTTAAAAAAAACAAAATTTTCCAATTTCATTTATTGGCAAAGAGTTCTGGCATCAGTTAATGGCAGCAATACAGTGGTGAGCATCTGCATTGTGCTAAGAGGTAGATGGGGACCTAATCCTTGGATGTAATAACTAACTTTAGTTAAGGTTTAGGCTTAATTTTTTAATCCAAGGAACATTTTAAAATTTATTTATTTTTGGCTGTGTTGGGTCTTCGTTGCTGCGCACAGGCTTTCTCTAGTTGCGGCGAGCGGGAGCTACTCTTCTTGTGGTGCGGTGGCTTCTCTTGTTGTGGAGCACAGGCTCTAAGCACATGGGCTTCAGTAGTTGTGGCTTGCGGGCTCTAGAGCGCAGGCTCAGTAGTTGTGGCCCACGGGCTTAGCTGCTCCGCGGCATGTGGGATCTTCCCAGACCAGGGCTCGAACCCATGTTCCCTGCATTGGCAGGCGGATTCTTAACCACTGTGCCACCAGGGAAGTCCCAATCCAAGGAACATTTTTAAAGTGAAGGCAGATCTTTAGAAAACTTTTCTTTTTTAGTTATATAGAGATAAAATAGCTTGATAAAATAAACATCTGCCTTATGCTAATAACAGGAGTGCAAAGCAGCCATTTGGACACTAGAGAAATACAACAGCGTGCTTCCAAATCAAAGGACAATTCAATAGCCTAGCCAATCAAGCAGACACTGGGAGGAGTGGCCTCTAGTACCTTACTCCAGTAGCCAGAGCCATTAGAGGTCCCTACAGGGATATAAGTCTGTATCAAGATCAACAAATTTACAGAACAATCCTGGTCCAGCTCTGGCCAGGCAGGCATCTGACTGATACTTCAGGGCCCACTAGCCTCTAGAGTTAGCACATGCTGCTGTGAGAAAAAAGAAACCAATACATTAAAATTATCAATTAGAACTTATTCATACAGGGGATGAGAGAGTACATGAGGCACACAAAATAGAGAAGCTTTGTTTTGTTTTTTTAGTGGAAGATGAATTAACTTTGTGAACAAGTTAAGGCTGTAAGGGAAAAAAATTCTAAATCATAACTCTAAAGAAAAAATAACCCTTTCTATATCAACACCTTAAAAAAAAAGCGCCATAGATCTTACTTCATCCTTCAGCATAAATGGCAAGTCTGAGGTAATCAATATATTCCAAACTCCAGTAGGAAAAAAAAAAGACATCCCTGTTTTGTTTGGGGTTTTTAAAAAATATTTATTTATTTATTTTGGCTGCACCGAGTCTTAGTTGCGACATCCTTGTTAAAATACAGTAGCCACTAACAGTAATAAAGAAAACAGCCAGACTTTTGCTATTAAATACAATATTATGAAGACATTCCTTTCTTTCTTTCCTTTTAACTAGCAGGAAAATTAAATCAGAATTTAAATAATCTTGTTTAGGCGGCGGGGAATCTAAGTCTTATTACAAACCAAATTTTATGTTTGCCACCAATGAAAACGAATTCACTATGTTCTTGAATTTATTTCCTGAAGCAAGTTAAATTCTCTAACAGCTTTGATTTTGCAAATAATGTCAAAGAGGCAAAATACAAGTAACTGCAACATATAAAATTATACTTCAGTAGAAATGCTTTCATAATTGGATCCAGAGGCTTAGAATCATTATTCACTAAAAAAAAATATTCTAAGCCACAATTTTTCTTTCAATTACACTTTTACAAAGGAAGAAAAAGATAGGAAAAAAAGAAGAAATTGGTCCTAATAGTGCTACTCATGCCCAAGTTAGCTAGCAACTCACTGAAGTTAATCTGCATCTCTCAAACAATCAATTGCACAGCATTTCCTGGCTCTTTAGCCAATGGAAAACATAACTTCTGATGGCAAAAAAACTCCAAAAAGCACTAGATTTAATTGATTACACAGACTGATAACCAGTACGACTTTTCCTTCTTCCAATCATATAAGAGATAAAGACAACAATTATAAGGAAGCCCAAGGCCACACCCACTGCAACAGGAATAAGAAAGTTGAGGTCAGAGTCAGCAGAACATTCTTCAGCTGTTTGAAAAGAACAGACAGAAAGCAAGGAAAGGAAATTAGTAAGGAATGCAATTAAGCAGAAACAAGAAAACAAGGAACAAGCATTTTGAAAGAGTACATAGGTTAGTCTTTTACAGCATTACCCTTATTTTCTTATTTTCACTATGTCCACCCAAGTATTTCCAAGCAACTGATCCTCCTGTATCTCTCACTGTCACTTCATCTCAAATCACACCTAATTCCTCAGTACAAAAAGCAGAAGTTAAGGGAAGAACGGGAAAGGGTCCAAAACAAAGAATTGTGCTTGCCTAATATGGGAAGATTTTATGTTGAATTGTCTAATGGCACTGCGGGGAAAGAGTGGCACTGCGGGAATCTTCACTTAAAACCACTACCTGCGTATTTCCCCACTCCCTTTCTCCCCTGCCACAGCTATCGTGAAAATATAAATAAGAATTCTGTATGAGTAATAACATCTAAGTTAAAAAGGACTCATGATCAAGAAAATGCAGTATAATTTTTTTCATACAAGCATTAGGTAGCTATCAGGTTATATGTAATTATTTTTAGCTGAGCAGTGGCCTGGAAGAATAATAGCAGAGTCCAATGGACATTGCAGTCCACTCCACTGGACCACCAGGAAGGCGGTGTGCACATGCAATGTAGATTCTGAGCTCTGGACTGAAACAGAACTGAGTTTGAATCTTGATTCCTTCAATTACTAGCTAAAGGACCTTGGTCAAGTAATTTAAACTGGGCCTCACTTTCCTCATCTGTAAAAGGGGGAATAAGAATACCTCTATTATAAGGTATCTGAGGATTAAATGATATTTCTAAAGTATATGATACACATCAGGAGGTCAACAAGTGTTCATTCCCTTCTCTTTTCCTCCCATGTTTGTGATCCCATCCAAGGAGGTTTAGGCTTTGAAGTAGCAAACAGAGGTCAAAATAGGAGCCATTGAAAAAGCCAATATTCAGTACTTTTAAAAATACTTAAGCAAACGAAGTTGGTATCATGTGTCATTTATTGAAATTAGTTAGTACAGAAACTCAAAGTGCCAGTTCTGATCTCACAGTTTCAAGTTTAAACTACTGAGTGACTAGACTTCATTGGGACAATTTTTAATCAAAATGCTAATAATGGTTTTGTTGCCCGCTAGATATGTAACCTCAGTGAAGTCACTCCTCTTTCTGAAAAAATTATGGGGTTATAGTAAGGAATCTTTAAGGTCCTTTCCAGTATAACTCTAATGCAATTAACAAAATGTGATACTTGGTGTGATTTATGATTGAATAATAACTTGCATTTTTCCTCTAATTTTATCTTTTCCTCCTCTTGCACTTTTGTCATTCATAAAAAAATGCTGCTGAGGTTCTGAGTATATAGAACAGATTTTAGTAATGACATTAGCTTTTATTAAAAAGATCTACTATATTTTACTGAAAGCCTTCAGAGACTGATAGCTGGGTATCAAAATGCTGTAATCAGTGAATTACAAAAATTCTGAACAAGCCAATATATATACAGAATGAGTTAATAAAATAATCACTTCCATGTGAAATTCTCGAGTCTACTGATTAAGCTCCCTTCTTATTTATTTGTCTATACATTCAATATCTGTGCTGCACTTCTAACATTGAGCGTGCTTCAACAGGGGCTGATTATCTAGCTCATTTTCATGCCAACAGCTTCTGTCTACACCCCATCTATGCTCTGCCCCACAGGGGCCGTCCTGGAAAAGGCAGGAGCCGAGTTGCTGCTTTGCTTCGCTGCCTCCCTTCTGAGATTGCTGCTGCTTACAGCTCATAAGTACCAGTCTGATGACAACACTAAATAGATTTTAATGCTCTAGAGACCAACAAGATGAGGTAGAGAAACACAACACAATCTCTCATAATTAGTTCATAGAATATTTCTATCTTGCAATGCTAATCAGGCATTCAAGGAAGAGAAAAACATTTTTAAAAAGGCAAGTGGTTAAATATGCTTGAATCCTTTCGGTCTATTATTGCTGAAAAAGAAACAGTTTTTTGAAAACTCTAATTCTGAAGCCAGTTGAAGCTCTGTTGCAGCCTCTTGGGTCTGTTTTTTACCTAGGGAAAAATCACAAGCCAAAGATACTGACTTCATCTTCAAAGAAAGTCACATAACCTAAAAAATGCTGATGGTCCTGAGGACATTCAACTGAAAACCAAGTTTAAGCATCTGATGGGCATTTATGCCACATCAACATTTATTTAATGAACTATATGCAAAGGCACTGTGATGAGCGTAAATCAGGATAATTCTTATACACTGAAACAGAACACCGGTAGTGAAACAATATTTATTAATTCCATTAGGAGACAACTACATATTTTATATTCATAATGGCCATGTTAATAAGTTTAAGGCATCTTGGGTTAGAATCAAAATTTGGCCAAGGCTTCTTAAGATAGACCTTAAAACACCGCACACCGATGTTCTTTTCAACAAGTTTGTCTTCAGGACCAGCAAATACAACATTAAAAAAATTTTTATGCTGTTCTATTAACAGTTTTTATTAATAAAGAATTATCTCAAAATGCTGGGACTGATTTAAGAATTAAAGTTTCAATATATCAATCTTAAAGAACAAAGTATTTCAAAACTGAAAGGGAAGAAAATCTTGTTATGTGCATGTATTTTTATATAATCAATCAGACTGCAGGTTCTAAAATTGCTCATATCCAGCATGATGGCGCTTGAGACCAATAAAGTAAGCCAGCAACACTAGAATAAGCACTCCTGCCAAGGCTGCTCCCACCGCTATGGGCACAAGGAAGTTGTCGTCATCTGCACTGCAGTCTTGAGCTAGATGTGGAGAAAGCACAATTGAGAACAGAAACAGTGACAAAATTTCAGATCTGTACATTTTAAGTTAAAATGACAGTACTTCCCAACACACATATTTGTTTTTTACACCAAGGCAACAAGTCATTGGAATTCATTACCAGCAAATGAGATGTTCCACAAAAGTGATTTTCCAAATAACCAAATCATATACTTTTAAGTACCCAAAAAAATGCAGTCATTTCGGGTGAAAGATATATAAAATGATCACATACTTCACAGATTTTTCAAATGGAAGATAATGGATAAATATAATTAGCCTTTCCTTGATGATCAGGCTGTGAGCTTTCAGAGGCAAATTGTTATGATGTTGAAGAAGCACAGTGCCTGGAACACTGCAGATTGGGAAGTATTAATGAAATGAACCAAATGAACAACTATATAAAGCAGATGTAAGAACTCAATGCATAGGAATATGGGGCCATTTAGTAGTAAGAAAAGGTATAAACTGGCCCTGATTGCATAACTGTTTGCCTCAAGATTTCAGTCTGGTGTAGGAGTCAGATAAGAAAATCAGTGGTTATAATTTCAAAATGTGCTGTAATAGGGGCAGGGAACACACAGTGTCATCAAAATACTTCAGAGGCACACTCAACCCAGCCTTGTTACACAAGACACAGTTTGAAAGAGGTGACACCAGAGCTGAATTTTTAAGAATGAGTAGGAATTAACCATGCAGGTAATGGGTGAAGGGCGTTCCAGGTATAGAAAGCAGCACAGACAAAACTACGGAGGGTAAGAAAACATAGCACTTCGGGTGAAATGCAAGCAGGTTGGCATAGCTAGAACAATGGATTAAGAGGTACTCTTGGAAAAGAGGTGGAAAAGGGTACTAGGATCAGCTCACAAAGGCACCGTATGCTCTAGGTAGTTTGGCCTTATACTGATGCCCCCTCCAAAAAAAAAATTTCTGCAGAATTTTAAGCAGGATATTTGTTTCAGAAGTTATGGCAGATGGAAGACTGGAGGTATTAAGTTAGGAAGCCTCTACTGCTAGAAGCCAGATGACCAATAATATGGTCCTGAACTTGGTTAATAAAGTGCAGATGCAGAAGGGATGGACTAGAGATCCAATTAGAAGACAGAACTGACCAAACAGATGTAGGAGACAATATTGTAGAATGGCTTCCAATCCCATGATTATGTAGACACCGGTGCCATTCATTGTTATAGGGAATACAGGAGGAATATACACATTTCAGTTTTATTTGTAGTTATTTTTGTGTGGGTTTTTTTAAAATTTAATTTTTAAAATCTGCATGTCAGGGGAGGGTGGAGAGAGATATGTGGAAGAGGGAGACATTCCGTTTTAGATCTGCTGAGTTTAAGATACCTATGTGCTAACCAAGTGGTTGACGCGATAGCTCAAACCAGGGAGAAAGATATTTCTCAGCAAGGGCAAATAAGAGTAATAAGAGGATCAGAGACAAAACCCTTGGGAACACCAATATTTGAAGAATAAAGGAGCAGGAAAAAGTAGGAAAGGCAGGTAGAAAATGGTGCCACAGAAGCCAAGGAAGCAAACAGTTTCAATTATCATGGGAGAACAGTGTAAAATATTAAGAGACGCCTGCAAAATGTCCACTGGATGTAGCAATACAGAGGGTGGGGGCTAGGAGTCAAATTGTTGCAGGTTTAGGAGTGAATGGGAAGTGATTGACTGGTTAGGAGATCAAGAACTTGGGATGGGGAACACACAGTACTCGTTATGAGACGTTTAGAAGAAAGGTAGGTAGTTAGAAGGGGGACACAGGGTCAAGAAAGGATACCTTCAGGGTGGAAGAGACTTGTGGTTACAGGATGAGGGAAAGAGCCATGAGCATTTTACAGGTTGAAGACGCTGGTACAAAGTCTCCTGGGAGGCAGGGGAAATGGGATTCCAGAAGCACTGACCAGAAGAAAACCTACTGAGACTGGAGAAGAAAGGGATAGTGCAGATGGAGATATGTTTGCAGAGAGAGGAGGTGGCTAGCATGTTGAACCACCGCTTCTGTTTTCCATTTCCTTGCCTCTTATTGCCCTAGTTCTCCTCCTAGCTTGCAATTTACCAGGGATTGATAAATCAGATAATTAAACTTATTAGAACTGTGCCGAAAATAAAAATGAATAGCTGCAAGGCACATCTGATTGTGTTTGCATGTAAGAAATGTGCCAGCCTTTTGCTAGTCTCTGGGGCAATAACTGGGAACAAGATGCAATCCTAGAGTTTATGGACTTTATGACATCAATTTTGGCTGCCAGCTCAATGATCTTTTTTACTTGCTTCTTGGTTTTGTTAAAAATCCAGATAGCTGAGGTTGCCAGATGTGACTTGTGAATATATGGTGTTAAGAGCACCCAGTTAGCTCCTCCCCTTCAATTTCCCAAATTACCACCCAGCATATAAACTATTAGGTGACATGACCATAAAGTATTATGTCTTGGATTTAATATAACTTGGTTTTTAAAAAATTCATTAGATTAATTTCTTATTCTGGCAACGAATTCATAGTCCTCTTTCCCAAATTGGGTATTTGACCTAGTACTAAAACGACTTTCATAAATACTGCCAATAAGGCTTTCTTAAGGCTTTCATGCAAGACAAATATTCCCAGAGTAGATCAAAAAGGCAATTCTGCTAATACAAAGATCTTTCTAGATGCTGTCATTTACTTAAAATGCTCTCAGTTAGTATGTGAAGTATTAATTTATAATAATTATTGATTTTTATGAATTCGGCCTTTAAAAATTCTTTAGGTAATGGAAAGAAATTTTGGTAAAACAGTAATTTTAGTAAAATCACATCCAAGAAAAGAAAACCTCATTCTGTAAGTCATTTTGACCTGATCTATTTGCCTAATGTACACTTGAGACCTTTCTGGGGAAAGGAAAAGTGTATTTGTGGAAGAGTTTAATAGTCACGGAAGCAATGAAGATTTTTAAAGACAAAGTTTCATTGACCATTGAAATCTCAATGGAAAGGTTCATATAGATTTTTAAAATGCTGTTTATCTTCAATTTTCTGTTAGTTCAGAAATTTTTCAAATACAGTTTTCAGTGTGAGGGCTGAAAAGCCGAGATGTACATTTATAATAAAGTATAAAACAAACACCTCTTCAAAACCAATGTGTCAAAAAATCTCTTTGGAAGAATCAGCATTTAGAAGCACATCCTTATGTGACATTTTATTTATTATATACCTTTTAGATCTATAGTCAAACTGTTTGAAATATATTACATGAATCTGAAAAGATACTTGAAGCTACTCTATACCAGTTTCAAAAATAAGATATGGTAATTATTGATGCAGAAAGTTATGTACCAGGGTAAAAGATCAGGAGACAGGTAGGAGAGAGCTGAGCCCAAGACAATGTAACATTATCTATTTAAATAAACAGAGATAAAAGCCTATAATCCTAAAAATATCTGAGTCTCGTAATAATTCCTCCTAAAAAAACACAAGAAACTTCAGATGGTGTGTTTTACACTGTATGCAAATATGTTCTTGATGCCTAACAAGTAGCTTCTTATCAGGTTCCTTCTAAAAATACTCAAATGTATATTTTTCTTCATTGAAATGAAAAACTATCACTCAAAGAAATAAGAGTAACAGGACTTAACAGCCCTCAGTCCCCAGATGAAAAAACGAGAGAGACCCCAGTTGAGTAGCTTGACCAAGTCACATGGTAGCTAGTAGAGCTGGGAGCTCTGATGACTAACTGGCAGTCACGTGGCTTAACTGGGTAATCCAGAGGAAAGCAACTAGCCAGGCTGCTAAATTTTTGTGTGTGATACACTAAGGTGGACTGGGAAGCTATCTGGAAATTGGAAGGTTCAAGCATTTTAAGGTGATCTGAGAGAAAGATTAGGGCTTCCCTGGTGGTGCAGTGGTTGAGAGTCCGCCTGCCGATGCAGGGGACACGGGTTTGTGCCCCAGTCCAGGAAGATCCCACGTGCCGCGGAGCGGCTGGGCCCGTGAGCCATGGCCGCTGAGCCTGCGCGTCTGGAGCCTGTGCTCCACAACGGGAGAGGCCACAACAGTGAGAGGCCCACGTACCACAAAAAAAAAAAAAGATTACACACAATCCTATTTTGGCTCGGATCAATAGGTCAGTTTGTGTGGCTGAAATGTACAGATACTAAATATCAGCCTCAGTTTAGGACCTGAGAAAAGTGTACAGAGATATTCTGTCACTTTTACTATGAAATAAATATTCTAGATCACTGGTTTCCTAATTGCCTAAACATTAGATTCAGCTGGGGAGCTTACACACACACACACACACACACACACACACACACGCGTGCGCGTGCGCCACACACGTCTCATCCCAGACCTGATTCTTACTCTATAGCCACCCCAACATCAGTAGGGACCTATGTATGGGACCACTCTTCCAGACAGTAATACACAGAACATTCTGGAAATAATTAATTCTACTTCTAAGCATTTCTTAAGTTTTTCCTTTTGGAAGAAATTGCCATTATGTAGTATACAAAATCTAGACTTTAGCCAATGGGAAAGAAATGTGAGCAAATTTCCTTAAGAAATAAAAGAATCTTTATTGTTTGTTTTAGAAGCAATATGTTGAGCAAATGGACAGGCAAATATCTGAAGAGAAATACCATACATCAACTAGTGGTTTAAACATCTGAGGAAAAAACATGGAAAGTATTTACATGGACCAGTTTCTTTATACAAATGCTAACCCATGAAAAACACCCAGAAACCAAATAGAGTGTTAGATCATCAAGGTGTAAATCCGTTAAAGCAAAACTACAAAAGGTACAAAGAACACATGGCTATAGGAAATGATAGTGTAAATGATAGCATATAAACTGGCCCATGTAAAATACAAAAATATTCAATTAAGTCAGATTTTCTATAAAACAGTACTAATTAGAGGTATTTTAATATAAATCAGATATATAATCTAAAGGTAGAAACTTTTAGAAACATTAACAGCATTAAGCCAGTGTGCCACCCACTTGTGCTTCCAATTTTTATTTTTTAAAAAAGCTGCTTTGTTTTGACTCATGAGAAATATCTAAGGCTCACATTCTTGCAAGCATTATCCATTCTTACAACGTTAACAATCTTACACTAAAACACTATTTAAATAAAAAATATTTTTTAAAAATCAGATTTATATTTAGCCTTTAAAAAGTGCCTTAAGCTGGCAATGCAGCTCAATGTAGCTTTTAGAGAGGGGCTTAGTCAGGAATCTTATTCTGAGCCAGTAAGATTTGCAGGCTACTCTAAACAGAGAGAAAATTTAGGTGGGAGAAAATATTTATCATGCCAATATAACTCGAAAGGTAGTTATAGACATACACATGCTAACATGCAATTGCCTCTGTGTGTGTGTCACTAGACTACCAAATTTATCCAATGCAAACATTTTGGAACCCAGATATCTCATTTTCTAGTGAATGGGAGGCACACATAATCTCCCATCCCCCAAAACATGGAACCTGCCATATATTGCTGCATGTTAACAATTTTTTAATATTTGCTCAGCCATCTCAATACCAAAAAAAAAAAGAAAGAAAGACACAGAAGCAGCAAGAAATACTTGATGTGCTAACTATCAAGCAGAAATGTCTTGCTTTCTCATATAAACATTAGGTGGTGCAGGTTAAATGGACAATTGGTGCAACTCCCCAGAGCACAGAACTGAACACAAAGTACATGAATTAATGATGATGCTACCATAATGAACAATAATAATGTAAGTTTTGATTAGCACAGAACTATTTAAATGTGAAAGCCAAATTAGTAAATGTTGTAGCAATCAACACAAGCTGGAAACAAAGAACAGCTTTTTCATGAACAAAGAGAAGGCCAAAACTTTTGGGTTAGGTGCGAGTTCTTTATCTAGGTTCTAGGACATACTGGCATTTCTTCTTTAAGGAAAAGAAAAGAGAATAAAACAAACCATCACCAACAAGGATACTAGAAAGCTAAAGAGAAATCTACATTAATTTTAGCACTGCATGTAGAAGCCAATTTACGGGTACAAAGGACTAACACCCCAAATTGGCACTGCCTAGCAATTATCTCTAAAACATCTAGAAAATGGATTGAAATGCCCAGTTGGAATAGTCTTGTGTCTTACAATTTAAAAGACGGAAATATCCAGTTTTTTTCTTAAGAAGATTAAACAATAAGATTAACACCTATTCCAAAATTTTAAAGCTTTTGTATCTTTTGTCACTATAGCCACATTAAATACAAATGTATTCAAAAGGCATTAGAAAAGCATGCATTGCTAAGAACATAATAATACTAGACCCTGTTCAAATCTATTGGCATATCTCTCATAGTCAAATACACAGCAATGCCAAAGCAGCTAAGTTAACCTGCAAACAAAATCACCAAAAAATGCAAAGGAGCAAGTACAAATCCACCGTAGAATGTGTTGTCTCAAATCGACTACATGTGGAGGTGCGGTTAACCCTTTCCTAAGCTGTATATTTCTAGTAAGAATGTTTAAAGTGAGAACAATGCAATACTAATTCAAGACAATAAAAAGGAATCTATAATCCACGTGATTTTGCACATGTTTTTTGCTGTAGAAATAACTTTTAAATTCCTTAGTTGGGAAAACCAAAATCATGTGACTAATTTATAGTTTATAATTTTAGGGGTATTTTTATCTATTTAAGTTCGAAATCCTCTGTACCACCTGCTGTTAAGATCAGAACTGCAACTATATATACCTTAAATCGAATAGTATTGCATGTTGGATCTTGGATCTTGTACTTGCTTTACTGTTTTATAACAGAGTCACATGTGGATTAGTGTTACAGAGTCTGATATCCAGCATAACTTTTTCTTCTGCCAATTAGGTAAGCAATCACTATAACGATAATCAAGCCTGAAAGACCAGCACCAACTATAATTGGTATTAGAATGGTGTCATCATCCAGCGAACACTCTTGGGCTGTAGGTGAGAAAAAGTGTGTAACAAATAATGAGTATAATAAAAAAAATGATGTCCAAAAGTAAAAGATGTTGATTCAAAATTCAGAAATGCTCTTATAAGATCAACTTTAAGTAATTAAGACAGGTATATTTTAGTGATAAAGCTACATAAAATTATGGAGTGTCCTAGAATTAAAATCCTAAACGTTGTTTGTCCTTTCATTCATGTATGTGTGTATATAGAGATAGATATATATGAATATATACTCATTTATATCTATGAGTAAAACACATACATGTGCCTGTATTTCTTTGTATATATTCCAAGTGCTTTCCAAAATAGGAGTATTACTTTATCAGAAATGAAGAGAGGTAATCTAGCCAGATAGCTACATAGCAGGATTACGCTCTTAGTGGTAGAGTGAATGTCTTTTGGGAAACTCGGAGCAGATCAGGAAGGTTTAACTGTGGGATTAGAACAGCCATGCTGGCTCTGGAATCCTTTAGAACAAAGATCGGGCAAACTATAGCCCGTGAGCCAAATCTGGCCCAAGGGCTAAAAATGCCTTTTGAACATTTCTAAATGATTGGAAAAAAAAAAAAAAGAAGATGATTTTGTGACTCATGAGAATTATATGAAATTCAAGTTTCAGTATCCACAAGTAAAGCTTTATTGGAACATAGCCTCACTCATTTGTTTATTGCCTGTGGCTGTGTTCATGCTACAACAGCAGAGCTGAATAGTTGTGACAGAGACCACATGGCCTCCAAACCTAACACTTACTGTCTGGGCCTTTACAAAAAAAGTTTGCAGATTCCCGACTTCAAGTATATGCTTTTAGTGGCTGCAAAAGTCAAGAAACTGGGACCTCTTACTAATTTGAGTGTGTTCACTACATTTATCAATCTGGTCAGGGCTGGCAGCCCACAGGGGCTATTTTCCCCATTTCTAGAGAGTAGTCTGATCCAGTAAAATCCAATCAACACTCTTACCTTACTGAAAGTCTATTTCCTCCTCCTAAACAGTGAAATATTACCAGTGTGTTGCATTTATAGGTACCCACAGTCAAGAACCTAGCTCCACAAATAGATTACGCATTCATTATCAGTACTAAATGTTGTATACTCCTTTGGGTGACATTTATAATTCTATGTACATAAAACCCAAAGTTTCAAATTAGAGAAAAAACACAGCTCATGTCTATTACAGCTGACTAGATAAACAGGCTTGAGCAGATTTTACACTGCAAATGATTTTAAGTTCTAAACACAAATTTGGACCTAAAATTAAGGTAATAATGTAGGGGAGCTTGATAAAGACTCAAAAGTAAAACTATTAAAGGATCAAAATAATTGAAATTGAAGTTCGTAAGCAAAACTGACAAAGGGGGAAATGAATTCTTGAAAGTACTTTTAAATTGTGATTAACCCTTCTAATCACAAGAACAGTAGGGTGAAGAGCCCAATTTATTCTGGCCTAACCAAGTCAGGCTAGGTGTTCAGCACTACGGCAAAACTGCTGAGCAGCTCACAGCACGTGCACTTTAAACACAGCCTCCACATTTCCTTCTAAACCATAGAATTAATTGTTAAAAAGGATGTGGATGACTGGGATGGCTCTGCTGGGCAGAACTGTGATCCACAAACCGTCAATTTTAAGTAATTGGTTTTAAAGGACGAGTCAATTAAGGAATTTTATGTACTTTTTCCTCTTCAAGCAAATTTTAATCTTGTAATGCCAAATGCATCTTTCATATTCATATAAACACACTGTAATAAGCCTTTCACAAAGCTTTCACTAAAAATCTGATAAATACCACCATTAGCCCTGAGTAGACCTTCAAAAAGTCTCATTCACACTGGCACATGCTTTTAAAACTCTCCAGATCTTTCTGTAAAACTCTCCAGATCTTTCTGGCTGGCCAAAACATAGGTCATGATATCTGAGGCTTTCCTACTGCAGTCTTTTGTCTTAACAAAATGAGACCAAACTGCTTTAATTCTGGTATGAAAATGTTTCCAGCGAGAAGATGGCCCCAAGAAGGCAGAGGCAAGATGCTCAAAAACTGCTGCTCCCAAGTGCCACCCTTCCCACAAACTACAACCCATGGAGAAATGTCTACACCTTAAGTAAAGCTCACTTAGAGCTCCTATCAGTTTTAGCTTTAAGAACTTTGTTGCAAATGGTTTTGAGATGACAAAACAAATCTAATTTGAGCAAAATGATGAGCTAAATATAGTTACACAACTTGCTCAAGGCTATGAGAACTCTACAACAGAGTCGAGAGGTGAATTCATATTCCTGTATTTCAGTGCTTAAATTCCCATGACTCAAAGGAAAAGCCACCCAGCAGTCAACCTAAGACCATAAATTATTAATAAAACTTGCTTGATTCTTACCTGTAGAATACTTTCCTTCCATCACATTGAAAGGCTGAACCCTTAGATCAAAGGTATTTATCTGAAATGCTCTAGACACTGAAACAGTCTGCTCTTTGTTGCACATATAAGAACTTCCCAGGGGGGCATCCCAGTAGCTGAGATTGTTATTTGCAATGCTAAAAACTTTAAGGGAAAAAAAAAACATGTTAGTAACTTCTTATCCCATCAACAACAACAACAAAAAAAAATGGGACAGTCCCCAGGATTTTTCTGTCAAATATGGGGGCTTAGGGTACAGGGTCTGCCCACAAAAAGTCATTCTTAAGGTTACTAGGTTCCGTATCTTTCTATAGATGTTTCTACAGTCTAAAACTCACTCACATTCTTAACTATTATCTACCATGCTTTGAAAATATGGGATACTGCAAAAGATAGAACACTCTAGTTCTAAGTTACTGATTTTAAGTTATGGTCAAATTACAATTTTGACATAGAATCTTCTGGTTCATTAAATAAGGCACTATTTGGTAACAAGATAATTACAGTTTCTATTCTTTCAGTGTAACCCATACTCTTCTCCCCAAGGCCAATGTTTTGCTTACCAGAGCCATTAACCAAATACATGCTGACATTCACCTCCTTTAGATAGAATCGGTTTTCATTTTTCTGTGTGAAAAAGAGCTTCCAGTTAATCAATGCATCACAACTGTCTACAGGTACAGTTAATGTCTACAGAAAGAAAGCAATCTAATACTATTACCCAGAAGATAAAACCATGGATTAGACCTGGACCAGTAGAATAAACTGCAACTAAGTAAAGGGACTCAAAATGTGACAGAAACCCTTTCCCTCTTCATGTTGTTTCCAACTTTTGGACCAGAGGTGTGCTCATATGGTTCTTAGACACTCAGCAATTCACTCCCTTCATTCCATTCCTTCTATCGCTTTCTGAGCCCTCACCACGTCTAGCCTGGATCACAACAGCCTCTTAACGGGGCTCCGTGCCTTTCAGCCTCTCCAGCTCTAACCCTTCCTTCGCTGCTATTTTCTTTCTGAAGCACTCATCTGATTAGCCAGTCATTCTAATTATTTCAGTGCTTTTAGTATGTACAAGGTAACATATCTAAGTGTTCCAGGGAGCCAGCAAAATGGACCAGATATGGTTCCTGCCCCCACCACGTTTGCAATCTGCCAGGTGAGAGAAGATAGATATAAATAAATAACCATATTACAAAAAAAGTGATAGGTTATGAAAATTAAAAGGCGAGAAGTTACTTCAAACTAAGGGAGGAGCAAAGGTAACACAAGCTTAGGGATGGGCCATTTGAATTGGGTAGGATTCAATTAGGAAACAAGCAGAAACGAGTATTCGAGAAAGCAACCGCATGAGTAAAGGTAGTCAGAAAATGAGCATAATCACAAGCACACGAGCATTTGAGAACTTATGAAGTGACAAGCGCTGTTCTTAAAACTTTACATATGAGGCTTCACGGAATGGAAGAATTACAACACCCCATTTTGTAACTGAATTATGGAGGGTGTTGAGTAACTTCCGCAAGGCTACACAGTAGTCAGTGAGCTGGGATTTGGCACCAGGAAGTCTGGCTGCAGAGCCTGGGTACTGGCTCTCATACGCTCTCCTACCACACGGGATGTGCACAGGGAACAGGGTAAGGGAAGCATGAGATTCATATAAGGGGAAAGAAGGAATCATAAAGCTGGATATGCAGGTTACATTGCATGGCAGGGAGGGGAGGCTTGAACTACCCTGGCATGGAATTTAGATGTTTTCTTGTCGGCAAAACAGAACCACTGCAGGTTTCTGAGGAAGAGCTGAGCTTCAGGAAGATCAAGCTGATGCCGAAGTACATTGGGGGAGGGGAGGAAGAGATGGGACTAGTTAGGAGGCTGTGTGAAACATCCAGGTAAGAGGTAATGCAGGCCTGGATCAGTAGGGAATGAAAACCAGGGGGCAGACTAAGAGAATTTCAGGAGGAAGCATAAAGAGGACCTGACAACCTTATCGCATCTCTCCTTGGCTTGGCCTTCAAGGCTCTCCACAATTAGTCCCAAGTACTCTTCCAAACTTATCTTTCACTAAACATGCTACATGTCTCATTCTCCACCTGGTCTTGATTGTGTTCCTTTATCCAGGGGTAGCTTGTACTTTTTCACTTACTCCCCACCTTCTCCCCCATGTGTACAGATCTGACCCATCCTTGAAGGTCCAGCTTAAATGCCATCTCTTCTGTTAAACCCTCCTGACTCTACTCTAGCTAGAATTAATGGCTCATTCTTCTACACTCTTATAGCACTTTGTATCTTCCTCTGGTCTAGCACTCATCCCACAGCACTCTACTTGTCCAAAGAATCAATTCCAAAAGCCAGCATGACATTCAAGGCCTTCCATAAAAATGGTAATTATTAGTACATTGCTATCTTTACCACTAATCCATGGGCATCGGAAGAATACAGGCCTTCCTCTTTGTATCCCACCATAACATCCTGCACATACACCGAATTCAATAAATTATCCTTAGAAGCAAGTGTCATGATAGGATTGAAGGTGAGATGGGCCCCACTGAACTCTGGTGACACTGCAGATGTTTCTTGATTTTTCAAAGTGCCTATATCATGGTTAAAATGTCACTATTTTGAATTACATTTTAGAATAGTCTGCTGGGCAGTTCAATATTGTAATCATTAAATATTACAAGTTTCCCCATGAGAGTCAGAAGAAACCATGTTCCTTTTAGGATCTAACCTCAGCGAGAAAGATCAAGCTCAATCACTCAAAAGGGAGTGAATCTAAAATATTACTTTCTTCATTTTTATTGACTATAATATAATCTCTATGAGGTAACTTGGGAAGCCTGCTCTTATCACACTGAAGACGACAAGCTTAACTAGACATTCTTAATAGTAATTCACTGGTCATGTATGTACTACAATGGAGTAATTATTTGAATGCTGGAAAAGGGAAGGTTTTTATAAACCTTTCTAAAATACAATCCTCAATTACTCGGCATATATTCCATAGAGAAAAGATACCAAGTTTTCTTGGTATTTCTCAAAATACCAAGTTCAGACATGAAACAAAGACATACCTAACTTTTCATATATCAGATGTTGAGACTATTTCCCCATCCCTAGATAAGAGTAATCTGATTTAAAAGCAGAACTGATTTTTAGGCCCTTATACAATAACTTTGGTGGTCCAACATTTTCCCTCATTGATAGCCCCTCTTCCCCATTCCAATTTGCTGTAACATGTGTACATACTCACACACACACACCCTTTGAAAAATTATGGGGATAACAACTGCTTCTGAGAAGGTGGAAATAAAGGTCCCCAATGATCAATTTATGCTACCTAGAAGCAGAACATGCATGGAAACTTCTGCTTAGGGTTCAGCCCTTGATGTGATCATGAACAACAAAAACCTGAATGCTGCCATTACAAACTATCCTGACGTAATGCACGTAAAGTACTTGCACAGAGCCTTGTACATAGTGAGTACTCAATAAGTGTTAGCTATCATTATTACTGATACTATTACAAATAGTATAGCCTTGAAAAAGCCTAAAATATTTTAACAGACAAACATGAGAATTTTCTAACCAATAATAGAGAAAAATATTATGGAACTTACTTTGTCTTTTATAAATAGACTTTATTATAACATACATCTATATGGATAGACTAGACCTTTTTTTAATATGGGTTAATTCTTACTCCTACCCTAAGGTCTACCTAAAAACAGAATAGCAGAATTCGAGTCCAGCCCACAGAACATCTAAGTGACCCTGAGGGATTAATGGGGATCAATGGACTACACTTTATAATTAAGTAGTGTTGAAATGGAAAATAGAGGTAATTATCCCTCTCAACAAATACACACACACACACACACACACACACCCCTTTTTAGACTTTCAGATGTGCTCCCCTAATTTTTGATAAACCTGTTACTCACCACAGCAAAGACAAAGTCCAGATACTTGATGCTGCTGCTGCTCAGCCTAAGTAGAGCAGTTTGAGGATGGCAGCTGCCAGTGAAGTTGGTTGTGTTGGGATTGATGTTAATAACCGAAGCAACCTTCAGGGGAAGAAGAGGGGAGAGAGGTACAGATGAACCATAAAAATCTACAGCAAAACCTTATACTCTAATAAGACCAGGTTCGTGGAGAACAAAAAAATTCTTTGTCTCCTAGATATGGATACTTAAGTGTATGATACCTTACTTTCAAAGCTGGCCCAGGTCCTCAAGCTATGACTCAGAAGACTTAAAAAAAAAAAAAGGAAGACCAGAGGAAAGCTTCCTCAAATAATGAGCCAACTGAAAACACATTTTTTAATGGAGCACAAGAGCCATCTGTCTAGCTGGTTTAAAGTCCCAGAAGTGCCATCGTACACCCCTATCTATATCTATCTACCTATACCATTCAAGTCATCAAATAGCTGGAGAAACAGCTGCACTGTTCCACACCTAGTGTGGTTCAGGTAAAAGTGTGAAGGAGTTATATTTTAAACTGACTGAAATAAAGATCAACTGCTCGTATTCTGATCTACTGATGGCAAAAAGAATCTACACCCCAAAGAGTCCTTTAAACTACTAGGTTTCCTGCTGGCCAATACAACACCTTGACAGTGACATTAACTCTTCACGGTTATAATAACTCAAATTAATCAAAACTCTACAAGTCGGGCTTCCCTGGTGGCGCAGTGGTTGAGAGTCCGCCTGCCGATGCAGGGGACGCGGGTTCGTGCCCCGGTCTGGGAAGATCCCACATGCCACGGAGCGGCTGGGCCCGTGAGCCATGGCCACTGAGCCTGCGTGTCCGGAGCCTGTGCTCCGCAACGGGAGAGGCCACAACAGTGAGAGGCCCGCGTACCACACACACACACACACAAAACTGTACAAGTCAACAAATCTCTATTTAAAACTGCATCATTCTAATAACACTACTCTTGGGGTGAAGGCTGGACCCACTATATCTGAAAGGAGATACAGAAAGAATGTATCAATAAAAACAGACAACTATACCTTATCATCAGTAATGTTCAGCTGCAGCCCCATGGTAGCCAGAAGACATGTCCCATTGCTATTTACAACTGAATAGGATCCAACCTCTGGCTTTTCCTTTGGAGAGGGTGTTGTAGTAGGAGATGGCACAGTGGTGGGAACGATGGGCACCACTGTGGTTAAAGTTTTATCTTTATCACACAAAAACTCTGAAACAAACAAAGGACAAAATAAAATTTTTAATTCATAAGGCCAGGGAAGAGCAAAATATTTCTCACAATAAAAGTCCAAAAGGGTTATATTTAGGGTAGAGAATATCTTGATAGTATTATTTTAAACTAAATGAGGCAGAGGTCCTCAAACTGCTGCTTCATATGCAGACAGTCTTAAGAGTTATGACATGGCAGACAGGCTCCAGACACATACAAGTGCATTATCTACTCACGTGTGGCCATACACTCATTTTTCATACCCTTAAGTCCCTTTGTTCCCCCAAAACTTCATCTGTCTCTGAGGTGAAAATCAGAGGTTTAAGTTTGAAAGCAGCTTGCCCCTACCTAGGCCTGCCCTCTTCTTTTCCACATATGACCACTATAAGGAAAAATACTGTTTTTAACTGACAAAAGTTTAAAAATCATTGAAGGATTTAAATACAAATGAACTTTTTATTTCAACCTCTTCTTAGGAAGTGTTGGTAGTTTTCCAGAACTGGTGCACGAGAAATTATTGTATTTCCAATAAAGTCATATAAAAGTTACAAAATCAATTTATAAAAGTCAAGATTAGAACACAGAAATCCCATTTCTCAGCCTTTGTCTTGGATCTTCAAAAGCTGAAGAGCTGAGGATCAAATGCTATCTGAGGATTTGTTCAAACAAAGATTAGGTTTTATCCACTGAAAACACTACAGGTTGCATATTTTAAAAGACCATTCCACAACATGTACATCAGAAACGTAAAAGTGCAAGTTCCACAAGAATAAGAATTGCTGTTATTTATAAAATCTTTACAGTGCAGTGTAAGGTGTAAGTCTTAACATATAAATGCTTTAAGATAATGACTTCAACTAAAGCTACCTGGTATACTCTAATCTTAAGTTAGGACCCAAGTATAGAAATATATATTTTTTAAGTGCTCACCTTTTGTGCTCACTGTGCCATTGTGGACAAAAGCTTGTACATGAACATCCCAATAGTGCTGGACAACATCATTCTTTCCTAAGGTTGATAAACTATTGCATCTAAAGATGTCATTCAATGGAACACTGAATGCCACACGGTCAGAAACAGTAAAATTTTCTGTAAAAGAAGATTAACAATAGCTATTTCCAAGAAGGTAGGAGGAAAGTGATCATATAAATATACATTAGACTTTCATCTCTTCTGTCTGCCTGCCCCGCCCCATTCCTGAAGTGACAAAAGACAAGGCCTGTTCAGGAACTGACAAATTCACTGTGGCAGAAACACAAGGAGTAAGAGGAAAGACGTGATGGGGATTAGGAAGGAAAGACAAGTTGCAGGTGGTCACACTTTGAAGCATCTTCTATGGCCTAAGGACAGGTTGGGCTTTGTTTTGTTAGCAATAGAAGGTCAGCTTCAGTTTATAAAGCTGGGAATAACAAATGTACCATTTATTTTAAGGAACATAGCAAAACTGTAGAGGTTAGGCAGAGCAGAAAACTTTTAAGGAAAGTCATTTAAGAGGGAAACTAGGGCCTCCCTGGTGGCGCAGTGGTTAAGAGTCCGCCTGCTGATGCAGGGGATACAGGTTCGTGCCCCGGTCTGGGAGGATCCCATATGCCGCGGAGCGGCTGGGCCCGTGAGCCATGGCCGCTGGGCCTGCGCATCCGGAGCCTGTGCTCCGCAACGGGAGAGGCCACAACAGTGAGAGGCCCGCATACAGCAAAAAGAAGAAAAAAAAAAAAAAAAAAAAAAGAGGGAAACTAGTTAGAAGGCCAATGAGCTGGTTAAGGGGAAAGGCGAGGAGTTGCCTAAACCAAAATAGTGAGGGGCAGTAAGAAGAGAGTAAAGAGGCCAAATTGAAGACACATAGCTAAGGTAGAATCAACAGAACTTAGTGACGAAACAAAGAAGAGAGATGGAATAATCAACGATTATTTTTGTGCTACTATCCCAAAGTAAGTTACAGTAACTAAAATAAGTTTTCAAAACCTTTTCCTGCATAGGATTTAAAGACTATTCCATTTCAGGAAAATTTCAGAATATGAAAGCAATAAGTTACCACCTTTCTGTGCAGAGTTATTATAACGCCTATATGGTGAAACTTCAAAAGACTATGATCACACTTATCCACCCAAATGGCTTAGCTTCTTTTGGAGAAGCAAGGAAGGAAGGTATTCAAGGCCCTTAATATAGGCTGCCTTCTGTGCCTCTCCATCACATAGCAAGGCAGGACTTATGCTGCCTTGGCACCCCCTAACGGCCAAAGGAAAAAAATTTTTTAAACCAATGAACCAGAACATTTTTCTCCAAAACTGTTTCCCACTGTTAACATCAGTGAATAGATGTATGAACTAGCTGTATGTAGATAGACCTCAAAAACAAACGAGTGCAAAAACAAGCTATAAACATACTGGAGTTACACTATAAAACTATGTCATTTTTAGGGCTTCCTTGGTGGCACAGCGGTTGAGAATCTGCCTGCCAATGCAGGGGACACGGGTTCGATCCCTGGTCCGGGAAGATCTCACATGCCACGGAGCAACTAAGCCCGTGCGCCACAACTACTGAGCCTGCGCTCTAGAGCCCGCGAGCCACAACTACTGAAGCCTGCACGCCTAGAGCCCAAGCTCCGCCACCGCAATGAGAAGCCTGTGCACTGCAATGAAGAGTAGCCCCCGCTCGCCGCAACTAGAGAAAGCTGCATGCAGCAACAAAGACCCAATGCAGCCAAAAATAAATAATAAATAAATAAATAAATTTATTAAAAAAAGAAAAAAACATCAACAGTCTATTTAAGGAAGCCATTTAAAATCTCAAATAGTTGCAAATATTACACAGAAGCTAGCAATAAAAATTGCATCTTCCCTTGTTTAAAATAAAAGGGATGAGGGAATTCCCTGGTGGTCCAGTGGTTACAACTCCATGCTTTCACTGCCGAGGGCACGGGTTCAATCCCTGGTCAGGGAACTAAGATCCCACAAGCTGCACGGCGCAGCCAAAAAAAAAAAATTAAAATAAATAAAGGGGGGAGAGACTGGCATTAACCTTTCAGAGTCCACAATTTTTCCATCAAATCTGTCAGATTAAACCCCATCTGCTTTTACTGCCACACCCCTTGGTCTGGCTACTCATTACATCATCACTTGATTCCTATAACAGCCTCTTGAACTGGCATCTCTGCCTGTAGTCTCCTCAATTCCAATTAATCCTGCAGAACATTCTTTATAAACTACTGTCTCTGCTTTTGTTACATCATTCTCCTGCTTAAAAAAATAAAATGGTTCCCCAGTGCCTACCCCATCAAGCTATAAATGCCTTTCCTTGGCTTCCAAGGTCCCCTATAATTTAGACTCACTGCACCTAGCCAACTTGATTTTCCTTCTACTACACACACAGCCTCTATTTTAATCAGGCAGCTCTCCAATTACTGCTGTGCATACTATGCTTCCCCCTGCTGGAAATATTCTGCTCAAAATTCTCCACTTATTCAAAATCTACCATTAGGCCGAGTTTCAGCTCAGGTCCTCCTTCTCTACACCAAGCTTTCTCACTCCTTCAATGCACACTGACCTCTGCTCCTCATCAGGACCTCTTGTCCACAGGCATCCACTGATGGGCTCAGGGACTATGTACCATATGCAAAGTTTACTCTGTACTTTGAGAGGGTCTAGAGCTTTCCTCACATTGTCAGAAAAGATTTATGAACCCTCCGTGCCCAAAACACAAACAATAATAAATTCACAAGGATCTCAATGCTTTCCAATTTATCCATGTAACTTGGGTAAACAACTTCACTTTGTCTCTCCAATTAGTTTTTAAGCTTGGTGAAAGTTAGGGGCAAATCCTAATACTAGTTCTGAAAGACAATATATGGCAGAAAGCTAAATACCAAGATATCCAATAATAAACTTGCTTTAGTTATCCTCTCAAACGAAGACATCAGTAAAAAGAAAACTAGGATTTAATTTCCAAGTCTCAGTTAGTGATACCTCTCAAGTTTTACATGAGCTCATTCACTTCTGGATCTTTAAAATATGATCTTTTGATATCCCATAAACCCAAATGAATCACTCATCCCCAAGTCCAGGAAACTAAAGCCCATCTACCTGTGCTTCTGGGGTCAGGATGAAATACTATCTGTGAGAAATGCTAAGCTACTACAAACACCGTGTTAATGTCCCAGTCTCAGTGGAGGGGGGAGAAAGGAGAGAATTATATGCCTAACAAGATTGAAATCTCCATTATCCATGCCTTCAAAATATTTTAACACACATTTCAGTTCTAGTAGTCACAACAATGGCCTAATTCCCAATGCCCTCCCAAGTTCATTTTGACCTAAAATTCTCTCAAAATAGCAGCAAATGTTGATTTCAGTCATCTTACGGGTTTTTTTTTAACGTTTTTTCCTTACCTTTTTTACTTTTCAGTCAAAATCCTACCTAAATGGTAAAAAGATTTGAAGATGAAGTATTTCTGCTGGTCTCAGGTTACTAAACTTGTTCACATTTAAAATAGTTATTAGTAAAGGATTTTCTCATTCATTCAACACTTGTTGAGTGCCCACTATTGAATGAAATAAATAATAGTAGGTTGAGTGCATGGACTCTGTAAGCTCAACACACTTTGGTTCAAACACCAGCTCACGCACTTACTAGCTTGTGTGCCCTTTGGGAAAGACATCTAATCTCATCAAGCCTCATTCCCTTTACCTCTAAAACTGAGATAACATCTACTTCCCAGGGTTGCTGTTAAAGATTAAGTGAGATGCTGCTGGCAACACACTTAGGATACTATTGATACATGGTACATAGTAAAGCACCAAGCAATGACAGCAAATATCCTTACTGTGTCAAACACTATGCCATGCAAGGGAATACAAAGACATGATGTTTCAATCCATACAGGAAGACAGACTTGCATAAGGATGGCTTTTAAATTATTTACATTTCTTTTTATTAGTAATAAAGAGCAAGAGAACACAACACAATCCAATTCTTAAGGTTACCTTTTTCTTTCGCATCAGGAAATGTTGTGTTATCATTAGTGTTGTAGGAAAATGAGATGCTGTCGATTGAATAAGAAGACGTCTCCTCTGTAAAATTCACAATCCAGGAAAAACCAGATCCAAACTGCACTGCGATTTTGGGACCATTCTGGTCATCCCCACAAGAGCTTCCATTGTATGTTGCAGCACCAAGGTCTGAAATGGTTACAGTTTTCTAAAAGAAAAAAAAAATCTGGGAGTTAGGCCCAAACAGGCAGCAATGAGCACAAGCATTTCCGAGCGGGGTGCCACTGCAGGTGACTTCACACCCCTCGTGGCCAGCCTGGCCCGTCTGTGCTGACCAGTCTCATATTCTTCAGCTACACACCAGTCCCTCTGGACAAATCCATGCAAGTCTAAAAGGAAAAGGAAAACCGGCCTGAACCTCTGTTATTAAGTTGATTTTTTAAAAAAAAATCAGATTGTAAACAGGCAGGACCTTAACCAAAAGAAATAAGAAGGCAAAAAGGATTGAGAGGATACCCCCCCAAAGGAGACTTTAATAGCAAGCTATTAAAAAAAGGACAAGCTTTGACGTTAGTACATGTTACAAACACTACAGAAGTAGTTAGACCTGAAACACCATACAGTCTTCAGATTATTTGCCCTTAACCAACTCCAAAAAACCTCTGAAGGACTGATGAATTAAAATATTCATTCCTAAATAAATAAATAAAATAAAAAATATTCATTCCAACACTAAATAGAATACCTTCAAGTGTACATGCTAAAATAGCTCCACAGAATTTACACGTTAAGTCAGTTAACATATGAAATCTTGTTTGTATAAATGAATACAACGGCTAAAAAAAAGAGTAGAAGTAAATTCCTACTATAAAACTCAAAGAAAAATAAAAATACTTACATTATGTTTGTCTGTGGTCTCATAGCGTATTGTGAAATTCATCTGCCATTTTGCATAAAGGCAAGTGGCGTTTTCTGAATCTGTCAAATTAAGTTCCAATGCATAAGACGAGACAGCTCCTAGATTTATTAAGAAGAGTAAGATTTTTAAATTGGACTACAAAAACATACATAAAATAAAAACAAGCTCTATCCAGCACTGAAGTTCAACCAGCTCTAAAATGAAACAAAGTACTTTTAATATATATGGTAACTTGGCGATTATCTTTTTATCGAAATCCTGTTGATAAAGTTAGCAATACCCCTTCCCCAAAAAGTTTACTCAACATAGGATGCTTAGGTAATGGCACAGACTGGTGACATTTGCCTTTTACCTCCTAATAATCGTTTCCACACTCTGTACCTTGCTAGTTTTGTTTTGGGCAATTATAGTTTACCTGTTAGGACTTTTGTTTTTTAAGGTAAATGAGGTGAAGGGGAAGCATGGGAGGGGTGTTAAACTCCTGCTTTTCTCAAACCAGCTGGTGGAACTTTCTCTACATAAATAATGATAGATCTGATTTCTGTGGTCTTGCTGCTTTAAATCCTGTCACAAGCTATGTGACCTATGACACTTAGAAGTCCTGGCAAACTATTTTATTCCAATGTGAAAAAATGATGATGTGGGCCAGGGCTAAGCGTGTGTACCACATGACCAAAGGAACAGTACTGCAAAGGTTGTTAGATCCATAAGCAAAAGGTTAATTTTTGTAAATGCAGCGTTTATCATTTTTGTTTCATAATAAAATCCAATTGATTAGAAAGCCTAATTAATCTTTTGACGTGGGACTTCCCTGGTGGCGCAGTGGTTCAGAAATGCACCTGCCAATGCAGGGGACACGGGTTTGAGCTCTAGTCCAGGAAGATCCCACATGCCACGGAGCAACTATGCCTGTGCACCACAACTACTGAGCCTGCGCTCTAGAGCCCGCGAACCACAACTACTGAGCCCGTGTTCCACAACAAGAGAAGCCACCGCAATAAGAAGCCCGTGCACCACAACGAAGGGTAGCCCCCTCTCGCCGCAACTGGAGAAAGCCCGCGTGCAGCAATGAAGACTCAACACAGCCAAAACTAATAAATAAATAAATAAATAAATAAATTTATTTATTTAAAAAAATCTTTTGGGCTTCCCTAGTGGCGCAGCGGCTGAGAGTCCGCCTGCCGATGCAGGGGACACGGGTTCGTGCCCCGGTCTGGGAAGATCCCACATGCTGCGGGGCGGCTGGGCCCGTGAGCCATGGCTGCTAAGCCTGCGCGTCCAGAGCCTGTGCTCCGCAACGGGAGAGGCCACAACAGTGAGAGGCCCGCGTACCGCAAAAAAAAAAAAACTTTTGACATGGACTTAAAGTCCCTTCCTACATTCTCAACCTGCTACCTCTCCTTTAGCAGAGAAACCTTTCAGGGACAGAAAAGCCTTGGGACTTTTCAGCTAACTTGACTCTGATCTTCTACACTAGGTTAAACATGGGGACATTACCTATTACATTGAAGAGCCCAAGGACTCAAAATACGATACACCAGCAAACTTACCGGCAGCAGAAATCATAGGCCATCATCTAAGGATTTTCTTCACTGTCTCACACATATACCCAAGGGGTGAGCTGTTTCCTGTTAAGATAGCTGCATAGCCTTGAATGATACCTGAGCACACCAGCGTCACCTACAAGTGGGGACACGCTATAGACCTCAGAGAATAAAGTCCTAAGAGGAATACCAAGAAGGCGTGCCTCAGCAACAGCTTTCAAGCTGTACACAAAGCTCTCGTCATGCTCTGCATGCTCTGGAGACCGGGCTGCCTCGCCAAGCCTGAATCTGATATGCTAAAGCTTGTGGTTGCTGACAATGCCTAAATTTATTGACTAAGGCTCCAATAAGACCTTGTGAGGCCCAAGTAGGTTTTACAGGCTTTCTTTTCTCAGAACAATTCGGAGTGGAGCTGGCATCATTGATCCAAGGCTACCCTGCAGTGATGTTGAGAACTGCAGCTTAGAATTCTTCTTATCACCTGGAGGCCTGCTTTCCATACACAGTCTCTCTTGGTTTTGTTTAAAGTCCCTCGTTTTAACATATTCTCCTTGTGAATATTCAAAGCATTCAAAACTATCAGAAACAACCAAGAAAAGCCTGGCATGTATTAATCATTTTCTTTCCAAAGATACTAGAGTAACAAACAAAACAGTGTAAAACAGTGATTAGTATCAACGTGTGCTGGGGTGGAGAACTCCACCCTATGGAGCAGAAGGCACAGGTTGTGGTTCACATTTGCCACTACATTAATAGCAAAACAGCCTACCTGCCAACCCATAAATGAGAACTGAGAAATGCCCCGAGGGTCCAAAACATTCTGTTCTCATGCCTTCATAGCATGTGAGAGCTATGCCTTCACAGGGCTTCCTTGGCATCCCGGTGTACATCTCCAACTGCACAGGAGCCACTTTTACTCAATGCGTATCACCTCAAACTCAACAATTCCACAATGAAAATCTACTCTTCGACTTCCTCCAAATGGAGCCCACCTTCTCAGCCTCACTGGCTCGAAAGGAAAGGCAGGACCTTGTACCGACCCTCAGGCTCAAAAGGTTTTGGGAATTAGCTTCTACTTCATTCCCTTTGTTAAGTCCTATTGATTTTTTTCCCTTCAAATTACCTCTGAAATTCAATCCTTTGCCTTTTATTTCTATTCCAACTCCACCACCACACCCCTAACTTACTACAGATACCTCCTAGCTACCCCTAGAACTGCTGTCAGATTAATGGTCCTTAAATACCTCTTCCTGGGGCTTCCCTGGTGGCGCAGTGGTTAAGAATCCACCTGCCAATGCAGGGGACAGGGGTTTGAGCCCTGGTCCGGGAAGATCTCACATGCTGCAAAGCAACTAAGCCCATGTGCCACAACTACTGAGCCTGTGCTCTAGAGCCCAGGAGCCACAGCTACTGAGATCTGCGTGCCTGGAGCCTGTGCTCCACAACAAGAGAGGCCACTGCAATGAGAAGCCTGGGCACCACAACAAACCGCAACTAGAGAAAGCCCGCGCATAGCAACGAAGACCCAACAAAGCAAAAAATAAATAAAATAAAAACTTTTTTAAAATTAAAAATTAAAATTAAATACCTCTTCTCTCAGGATACTTTCTTGAACAAAACCTTTTACTGGCTCCAAAATTCCCACATTAAATTTAAATTCCTCTGCCTGACTTTCAAAGTAATCTTTAATCTTGTCCCATCCTATTCGTTCAACTTCTCTCGAGCCATGTTCCCAGAACACACCCTTTAATTTGCCTGAACTTGTTCCACTGGACCCAGTCGCCATGCTCTAGTCAACCTCCCAGGCTTCTACTGCTCCTAACATTTGAAATCTACTTGTTCACCTCAGCAGGGATTTCACTCTTTCTCGCTGTCCCAAAATCTGAAACACCCGCCCCCCTGCCTTTTTGTTACAATTTCTGGCAAATATCCCCACCTACTACAACAGCTGAAAATGTTAGATACTTTCTTTCCCAGCCTCCCTTGTGGTAAGGATGGCACTTACTTATACTAGGCTCCATCCAGCAAAGGCATCCACCCCAGATTCTGAATAAGAGGGCGGTGAAATGCAGCCAAGAAGGGAACTATCACACTCAGATGGAAGTAGCTACAGCAGGATCAGGGTCCCAGGTAACAAGGCCAGAACAGCTAGTGGCAGTGGCCAGCAGTGCAAGCTGCAGGTTAATGCTTGGCGATGGCAGTGCAGTTCAGTGGCATGAGTTGGGGTACTGAACTATGCTTTGGGGTATATAGTCAAGAGCTCCAGTAATTCTGAGTTACCTAATGAACATTTTTTTATAAAGTAAAAATTTACTGATGTGTTACATACAGAAAAGTACACAGTACACATTCGGAAGGGATTTAAAGTGCACAAAGTATACAGCTCAAAGAATTTTCACAAACTGAACCGGCTTGTGTCACGAAACATTGTGTCAGGAACATTCCAAGTACTCCTCAAAGTCCCCCTGTTCCCCCTTCCAGTTATGATTTCCCTCCCAAGGGCAGCTGCCATCCTGTCTTCTAACAGTATAGTTTACTTTTGCCTGTTTTTCAACTTGATGTAAATGAAATCATTCACTATGCTCTCTTTTGTATCTGGCTTCTTTCACTCAATATTATGTCTGTGAGATTCACCCGTGCTGTTGTGTGTAACTGCAGTTTGTCATTTCTCTCTGTGTATAGCCTTCTTTCACTACTTGTCTATGCTACTGCTGATGGGCATTTGGATGGTTTCCAGTTTGGTTCTATTACAAATGGACACATCGGTGAACACAGGTGTATGTGTGTCTATTGGGTACGTGTCTAGGAATAAATTGCAGGGTCAAAGGGTTTGCACATGTCCCAATATCTTTTTAATAAATTCCTTTTCTGCTTAAAAAAAAACAACAATGAGATTTTATTTCTGTTGCTTACAATTAAGAACCCAGACTGATACGCTGTCCACTTTTCAGCAGCCATTTTCTCCATAAAGATTTCCTTGACTACAAAAGCCCTCAAGGAGCAGTCATACTGCATAGCCCCACACTTGAGTGTATTTTACACTATCATGAATTGTTCATTTATTTTATGCCTGTAAATCCTGTCTCCCCTACTGTCATAAGCTCCAAAACAACAGTTTTCAACTGTTACTTCGCAACAAACTGATGTGCCATGGTAAATTATAGTATACAGCAAGTAATTTGTTAACTAATAAAAAAGTAACAAGGTCCATGAATGAATGATATACATGGGTAGATTCAAGATTCCCTTTTGATAAGGTCTCTACCACTCATTTGAATTTCAATATGCTCCCTTAAACAGATGATCTTATCTATGCCACAGCCCCTAGGAGTGTGTCTTTTATATGAATGTCATCCGTCACAAGTGTCACGGTGGGGGAGACCATGTTTGTTTATTACCTCCCTCTATCTCCTATCATTCCTAGCAGTGCTGAATATGTATTAGATTCTCAATAAACACTGATTGATTAGATCAAGGTGAAAATACCATGCAATAACGACCCAGAACACAGCTTAATCTAATTACAGGAAGAGCCTTTAGCTCTTCCAAATCATGAACCCAACCTATCAGGCTTCTGGATATTCCCTCAACCCCCATGTCCATTTTTCGCAATAAATTTTGACATGGATTTCAAGCTAGGAATAATCCTTTTCCCAGAAGTTTATAGTTGAAACATTTACACTTTGGTAAAAAAATCTTCAGCAAGCCATTTCCATCCTTACTGAAGTGTTTGATTTTCGAATAGCCAAACCATTTTTGTCTAAAAGGCTTTGACATTAAAAAACCACAGCTGAATATATCCTAGAGTGTGTAATTATAGAGCTGACAGTTTATTCTCCAAAGAGAAGAAAAAGGCAAAATCAACTTTCTCAAATTCAAATATCCTCTTAATCTTGTTTCCAAAGAGATCATTTATAGGTTCTTTTAGAACTCAGAACAAACTCTGTTCTCCAAGCATGGCACACTGCAAAAAGTGGCTAGGTTTTTATAAGTCTATTTGACCCAAAGTGTAGTTGAAAAATATACATTTGTACACAATATGGGGGTGGGGTGGGAACATAATACTAGTGGTAAAACAAAACCAATAAAAAACAAACAATGATCTAAGAGGCAATATAATGCGACGATTAAGAGTCCCATCACTGGCATTGAAAAGCTAGAATTCAAATCAGGCAGTCCAGTTTACTAGCTGTGAGACTCTGGGCAAGTTAACCTTGCTAAGAATTGTAGTGTGTACTTCTCCAATACATTCTTTGAAAGCATGAAAGCCCTTCAGAGCTAAGAGAACTTTGCCAAGCAAGCTAGAGATTCCAGCTTAAAAGTTTCCCTTCTAGTAAACACGGCACCTAAAGGGATCCTTCCCAAATTTTAGGTATGTCTAGTTTGATCATACTTAGTTATGGACTCTTGTCCTCAAACTCATCAATTCAGAATGAGGTTGAGCAAAGGGTCTTAAAAACAAAACAAGCCAAAAAAAATCAGGACATAGGCAACAATATCTATTTACTCTTTCTTTTCAACTCATAGGTCTGTTAAGTCAAATTGACTGTTCCTCAATTCCTAATGTAAGTACGATTACCGTTTCAGTTTCTGATACTCTGGATTTCTGGTAAACCTCTTAAAAAATAAAAGTAATAATAGATTTTAAGCTATGAAATAATTTTTTTAATGTCAGAGAGTGGGTAAGGAAATAGGACTCAACACCATTCAACTAATGGAAAGGGCTTATTGCTGAGTGCTGTTTGGCAGACCTCCAGAATTCTTTTGCAATGCACAGCAGGATACCAACAAGTACTTATAAAGTACACTTTTGGATCTGATGGGATCTCTGATCATTTTAATCTGAAATTATGATTGGAATGCTTTTGTCACTACAGGAGGAAGAGCAGTCTTCCTGCACCATGGAGCACTGAAGTCAGCTATAATGCTGTGAAATAATCCTTGATCACAAATTCCACTCAGTGATATAAGGGAAGAAAGCTGCATTCATGGGGAATATGTGAATATCTATAAATCCTATCAGGTGTGATAACCAATGACTAATGGATGAATAATAAGCCTGTCCTTTCAAGCATCTTTTTTTTTTTTTTTTTGCGTTACGCAGGCCTCTCACTGCTGTGGCCTCTCCCGTTGCGGAGCACAGGCTCCGGACGCGCAGGCTCAGCGGCCATGGCTCATGGGCCCAGCCGCTCCGCGGCATGTGGGATCTTCCCGGACCGGGACACGAACCCGTGTCCCCTGCATCGGCAGGCGGACTCTCAACCACTGTGCCACCAGGGAAGCCCCTCAAGTATCTTTATTAAAGCTAGAACAATTTCAGCAGAATCTTGAAATCAAAGTTATCAGTGGTAAGGCTACAGAAAAATCTCAGTGCTTACTTTCTTGCTTTTTGATCACCTCCAAAAGAGAGAGATTGGTTCTTTGTGGAAAGCTTATTCTCCTGTTCACCTAGGACTTCCTAGCTCCCCAGGTTAACCTCCACTACTATGTAGGTGTATGTGAAGGGCTACAGGTAAGATACTAGCATTATTGTATGGGATTATAGTTTAATAAGTTGCTATCTGTACTGCTTAGCACTAATCTTGAAGTTCTCCAATGGAAAACACACAAAAAATATCTTGCAAGACCTAATTTAAGGTTCACAGAAGAAAAAGGAGACTGAGTTGGTCTAGCTCACCATCATATCCCCAGTGCCCACCAACAAAAATTTACTGAGAGGTAACCATGTGCCACATGGCCCTGTGCTAGGGAGACAATGGGAAGTAACAGTACAGAAGACAGTCTCCACTCTCAGAGACTAAGACCACAGGGGAGACTTGACTATTACTGGGGGGAAAAAAGAGTGGGAAATAGGCTAGCCTAATAACCTAAGAGGTTGGGAAAGACAAGATTTACTCCTATTCCTCCAAATAAGTCACCTGGCTGGCCTCCTTCCAACACTCAGGTCTCTGCTCAAATGTCACCCAACAGTGAAGGCCTTCTGACCACAAAATGTCAAGGAGGGTCCACCCCACCACCCACTACCTATCGTCTGCTCTTCTTCCTCATTACCTGCCTCATTTTCTTCACAGTGCTTATCACTGAAATTCTATTATTTACCTGTTGGGCTGTCTTCCCCCACTAAAATGTAAGCTCCGTGAGAGCAGGAACCTGATCTGTCTTCTCCATTGCTCTGTCTATCCCTTTCACCTAGTGGCTGGTACACACAACTGTGGAAAGGAGGTACTCCTACCAGTGAAGTACACACTCAGGACACTTACATCAGGTTTTTTCCCACCCAGAAAAGCCTCAACCCTATAAAAACCAGATGTCAGACTAGTTACAGGAATCAATAACCACAGAAATCTGAAATCTATGATGTCAGAAAGGGAACATAAGCAGTGATGCTACGAAAAGTTTTTCATCCACTACTCTCTTTGTAATGCCTCTATACAGCTTTTCTTCATAAAGTTCTCTAGTCAGTTATAATTCATTCAAATAAATACCAGCATAACTTAATCTCTGTGAAAAAGACCAATACATAGGCTCTGAGAATTCTTTTCTATATTTACTCTAGAGCAACTATTTTTAAAAGCTACCTGCTGCAGCTGGGATAGTGTTATAAAGTTACAAAGTGAAAACGGCCCAGCTGGAAGCTAATGAGACCATAAATTCAGGAACAGATCCTCCTTCGTTGGTACCCTCTGCAGTAGTCAGGAACAGCATGAAATTCATAGCAGGTACTTTACAAATATTTCTTGACTTTTCAAAAAACTATTCTTGGTATCCATTTTGATATATAAAAGTAACATGCAAAACCCACCAAGCAACTGAAGAATTGCTAAATTCTTAAGGAAAAAACAAACACATGGAAGGAGTTTGAGCTCCACATTGAACCAATAGCTGGGAGCACAAGCAGCTGTAGGGAAAAGGGAGTTTCCATTTCATCCTGGTACCTCTGAAAAATCTGACCTACCTACATTATTAACTTTTACTTCTCCAAACCCTGTTCTGAACTTGAAAGTGGAGAGAATCAATCTTGGAAATCTTCCAAGAGAATGAATCTAGTTAGTCCCAATCAATAAATGGCAAACTAGCAGATGATCTGATGGGTTCTTTCATGTGCTTCTTTTTGCCTGTTTATTTTCTGCAATGAGCAAGCACTGCTTTTGTAAAAACAAAACAAAAAAAAGCTTTCATTAGAAAAAAAACTTAATGACATGAAAGCCAACAAGACAATGATTTTTTTTTTCACTTTCTCTAAACAATAACAGTGTTGTTTGTGCAGATCCAATTGGCAGTGAACTACTGATTACCAGATGCCTTGGTCAGATGTGTTCTAGTCACTGATAAGGTGCTTTTCGTTGTAAACAATCCTCTCTTAGGGTCGCTTGGCCCTCAGTGAGTACTTCACAAGGGAGTTAGGGCTTCGAACTGTGTTTGAGCAAAGCCTCTGTGGCCCACTTTCAAGAAGGGCTACAGAAGAGTTTCCTGCACTGTGTGCACAGCTGGACTCTCTTTTGGCATCAGGACCCCTTTACTCTATCCACTGAAGACCTCAAAGAGCTTTGGTTTATGTGAGTTACATCTATTGGTATTTGCTGTACTAGAAATTAAAACTAAGAAGTGAATAGAACACATCAGACCCATGAGAGTGGTGATGTCATCACACATTCATTCTATAGCCTCTGGAAAACACTGTACTGATGAGAGGATGAAAGTGAAAAAAACAAATGTCTTAATATTCTTCTAGAAATAGTTTTGATCTGACAGAACCCCCTCCCCCAGAAAGATCCTTGAGAATCACTAGATTAGATCATCAAGACCCCTTCCAACGCCATGGCTCTGGAGCGAGATTTCTCATCTTTTGGCACTACTGGCGTTTTGGGGTGGATAATACTTTTTCGGGGGTGGGGGAGTGCTGTCCTGTGCATTGTGGGATGTTTAGAAGCACCCCTGGCCTCTTGCCACTAGATGCCAAAAGCAATCCCCAATTGTGACAACCAAACATGTCTCCAGATATTGTCAAATGTCCCCTGGTTGAGAATCCACCATTCCAGGGTGTTGATTTTATTCTCCTGAAATGTGAGTTACAAAATGTGCACCTCTCACTGCCTTCTCAGGCCCCTAATATATCTACTTCCTCTCTACTCCCATCTGGATCTATTCCTTCTGTTCTTTTATTACATCACAAACAGCAAGAGTCAGTGGTAGCAACAAGCACAGGATTTATCAGTTCAGGAAGAGATATTCTGGTCAAAGTTCACCTTTCAAGCATTAAAAGCCCTCAGGGACCCAATGCTTGGGGGTGGGGTGCACATAGCACCATCAGCCAACATTCAGCCAGTCATTCTTAGGACCTGGTAACAACCCAATCCTTAGGAAATTACCTACCCTCCTCCTCCGAAAACGAGGTAATAGGCCAGTTGTGTGAGAGGGAAGAAGAAATGGAGCTTCTGAAGGCAAAGAGGCAGTATACAAGACTCAGATATACCACCCCTCTAAAACCTCAACATCTGGGGACATTTTTGTCAGGGTCTAGCTGGGAGGAAGTAACAAAAAAAAAAAAGAAGAAGAAAAAAGAAAAAAAAAACCCACGATGTCTTCAGCACCTCCAAGTCAGATATTCACTCGCCACCAAAGTTCCTACTCATCCCTTTTAGTCTCCAGAGGTTGGGTCCAAGTTTTCTCCCCTGGAAACTGCCCCAGCCACCTTAGATCCCTTCCCCATCAAAACCCCAAGTACCAAACTCCAATCCATCATCATTCTTCACTTCTTTAATCACCCTTCCTCCACAGCGTCAAATTCCTAACCCCCGCCACCCAAGCCTCTCACTGCCCCTCAGAATCTACTCGTATCTGTTCCCCCCACTTACCCCAAGCTTTTCTCCAAGCAGGCAGTCTCTTCCCTCAGTTTTCTCTCCCGCCCCACAGTTTCCCACCATCTTCAAAACTCTTGCCTGATACTAGGACCAAGATTCTAAATGTCTATGCCACCCCAGAACCTGCACGTACCGCCCTCCTATGCTCATCACTCCTTAGTATCTCCCCCAAGTTACTCTTTCTAACCCGATGTGCTCCACTCCTCTCTCTTCCCTACCTACTCTCTCGGCGTCCACCCCCCCCCCCTTACTTGCCCCGTTATGGGCCCTTCTCCCCTGCCATCCCTCGGTCGGGCCTTCTCTAGGTCATCGCTCGTCACCTCGGGCCAAGCGCCGAGGCCCAGTGTCAGTCGTTCAGCTTCTCAACCCCCTCTCCCCGGACCAGTCTTTCAGGTTGTGGCCTCAGAACTGGGCGCCCCGGGCCCAGGCTCAGGGACTAAGCAGGAGGGCCCGACAACTCACCCAGGACGAGGCAGAGCAGAAGGAGCCCGGATCCCGGAACCGGGGCGAGGCGGAAGCACACCATGATCCCGCAGAGCAGGCTGCTGCGGCGACAAGTGCAGCGACAGCAGAGAAAAGCCTCGCGGAACCGGGGTAAGAGCGCTGCTGACCACCGACCAAAACGCTGCAAAACCCAGGACTCGGCGCTTCAGCGCCGGTCATAAGACCAGGGGCGGCACTCTTTCTTGCCTTCAGCCAATCACCGCATTTGAAGGCGGCCAGAGGGGTGGTGAAGCATGGCCCGGTGGGAGGGGTGACCACGCCCTGGCTTTTTGGTTCACACTCACTTTTACGCTCCTAGGAGATGGGCGCGGACGGCCCTTTCTAAGGCTAAAGAGAAACGAACTTTTTTTGGGGGGGGGCGGGCTAGATAGTAGAGATTATTTCAGTTCCGACTCCTTGAGGAAGGAGAGAATACTTTTGCTGGAGTAAAAATGATTGCTAGGCATCGCAACGTAATACCTACAAAAATAATACATGATTATTCTCCAAACACTGTTGCCCATGCAGTTCATGTCATTAAAAGGACAAGGGAGCTAGAGGGTGATACAGAGTCACTGAACGCCAGAGCAGGGCTTGGCCTTGAAGTTCACCTAGTTACAACACCCTGTTTTTCAGATGGGGAAACTGAACTCAGAAAGAGGAAGAGTCTTATTTAAATATAGAAAGAAAGAAAATGAGGAAGAGAGAAATAAAATAGAAGGACAAAGGGAAAAAAAACAAAGATCATCCATATTCCTACTACACAGCGAGACACTGTTACCTATCTATCTGTCCATCCTTCAGGTTGTTTTTCCTCTGCCTATACACATGTAAATATTCTTTAATTAGAATTAATACTAAACATACTATTTGGTATAGTTGACCATTGGACGGATGAAACCTAAAATATTCAACAAACGAAAGCATTCAAAAACTATAAAAATCTCAAGTTGGGATAAAGCACTGGTTCTCAAATATTTGTTTCCAAAAGAATTATCTGGGGATTTTTAATAACATATTGACTCCTCAATCTCATTCCCCAGAGATTCTGAAACAGTAGATCTTTGGCAGTCCTAGGAATCTGTTTTTATTTTTTTAACAGGAACCTCAAGTAATTCTGATTCCTATGGTCCCCAGACTACATTTTGAGCAACACTAAAATAGAGCTTCAAAATCATCTAGTCCAGGAGATCTTAATCTGGTTCCAATGGATGAACTTGGGGTCGGGGGGTGTCTGTGAATCCCCAAAAATTACATGCAAGGTTTCTGTATGTGTATTTTTCTGGGGAAGTTTATAGCTTTTACTGGTTCTTAAGTGGGACCTGTGACTCCTCACCCTAACACCCGCCCCTGCTCAAATATTAAGATCTAGCCCCCACTGTCCTTTGCTTTAATGTGATTAATTCCTGAAAGTGAGAACACTTCGCAATGAGTGTGTTCTGTCATGGGTGAAACTGAGTCATGAGCAAGTGACTTCCTCTAAGAGGGACTGACATACACTACAGTATTAGGCACTGCCTTTAGCAAAACAAGGTCATTTGACTGCCCCACCATCAATAAGGCTAGGCAGCAGCTATGTCCTGAAGAACCCACAATTGAGTTGAGCACTCAGAAGTTGCCCCCCCAATTCTTAATGAAGCGACTCTCTCCCTTCTCCCTCAGCTGTAAACTGCCTAACTTTAATGTTCAGTGAAACTCTAAGTTCCAGAAGAAGAGACAAAAGAGCATGGTGGAAAGAACATTGGATGGGCAGTCAGAAGAGTTGGGTATGAGATACCACTTACTGGCAGCATGACCTTGGGTGAGTCACTTCATCTCTTTGAGCTTCTATATCTTTATCCAAAAATAACATAGTGTGACTAGAGCTGTTTCTCAATCCTGGCTGCACATTGGGATCACTCGTAGGGCTTAAAAACTAGAGATGCCCCTTGGTCCCGCCCCTTGAGATTCTGATTCAGTTGATATGGAGTGGGGCCTGGGCATTGTGTTTTTCTCAAAACTCCCCAAGGCAATATTAATGGGCCAGACATGATCTCTCTAAGGTAGCCCCAGCTTTACAATTCTAGGATTCTATGAGAGTAAATGCTCACTTGTTTAAAATATTAGAAAACAAAGTGTCCCAATGAGTCAAACATCCCATTTAACAAATTGTTGTCCTGAACTTCTTGCAGATGTCATCAAATGAAAACATGGAACACAGAGAGATATCAGCGGCCTTACAAGCGAAATCCACCACCATCACCACCTTTTCCCCTGACAAAAACAAGTGCTTGTTCCTTGACTGGGACAGCCTCCTTCAGGAGACAGAACAATGTTTTGGGGGTGGTGAGTAAAGGTTGGGTTATTTTGTCAGAAGAAACAAGCCAAAAATTCTCAAACCTTTGTTTGGTCTGAGTGTCCATACTTGCAGTTGTTTAATGTCCCCTCCTCTAACACTGTGAGAACTACTCCCTTTTTTGTGCACTGTCTCCCATCACCCCCATCCAGTTGAAGGAACTTTACCGGAGCTCTTCTGCAGGAGAGGCAGATCCGTATGTAGGACTAGGGTCCATGGTTTGAGGAACTTTGTGAGATCCCCTGGGATCTGAGCTTCACATCTGTGGACTTGATTATTGATACTGCTGTAAACAGAGCGCTTTTACGTGCACTTCCTCTCCTACCGGACCTCGTACCTCCCCCTAGGGCAAAAGTCCTCAGTCCCCCACCACCATAGGTAGATTCTGACTCTTTGGGGCAGCTCTGAGAGCTCATGGCTTTTTAGCCAGGGAGCAGGGAATCACCGGCAAACACTGCCCTAAATGTGAACACACTGAATGGTGGCAGAAATAATGACCCTCTCAGAGTTGGTAAGTGACAAAACAATGAGATGTGTGGGTCCAAGGGAGGAAATGAACAAAAAGATACAGATTTAGAATGGAAAAAATGACAAATGTTTATTAAATAAATGAGCGACCCTGAGGTACTGGTGCCATCTACCTGCCATCTGTTGAATGAAGAAAAACCCACTGTCTAAAAGTTGGGAGTTCTGTTTTATTCGGGGAGTTTACTGAGCACTATAGCCCGCACCCGAGACCTGTTCCAAAGAGGCAAGGGAGGAGCCACGATATAGAGGAGTTTTTTGCTGGAAAAAAAAAAAATGTGGTCGAACATCAAAAATTACTGCTAGGGCTTCCCTGGTGACGCAGTGGTTGAGAATCTGCCTGCTAATGCAGGGGACATGGGTTCGAGCCCTGGTCTTGGAGGATCCCACATGCCACAGAGCAACTAGGCCCGTGAGCCACAACTACTGAGCCTGCGCGTCTGGAGCCTGTGCTCCGCAACGGGAGGCCGTGATAGTGAGAGGCCCGTGCACTGTGATGAAGAGTGGCCCCCGCTTGCCACAACTAGAGAAATCCCTCCCACAGAAACAAGACCCAACACAGCAAAAATAAATAAAATAAATTAATAAACTCCTACCCCCAACATCTAAAAAAAAAAGCATACAAGAGAACAAAGTATAAAAAAAAATTACTGCTAATCACAAAAAAAACAGACATCTCAAGTTAATGATTTTAGTGCTTTTCTCTGTATGGGAAGATGCAAGAATCTGGGCTCATTGCAATTATTCCTTAGATATACATCTTCCCTATCTAGGGCCACTATCCTGTTTTCCTCCATCCTGAATGCCCCTGGGGCGCACTGGCGGGGGTGGCTGCCGCGGCTGCTGGCTTGGTGGCTTGGTGGCGGGCGGCATTCTTTGTTTACTGAAATGGCAGGCGACATTTTTTTCTCCCCACATCATGCAATTATTTTATTTGCATTCTTTCTCTGCCATTTTTCTTTTCCCTACTCATTTTTTTTTTTTAGTTTCTCCTACACTCCTTTTTCCTTTCCCCTCTGGCATGGCCCCCTTTTCTGGGTAAGCCTCCAAACTGTGACTGTACGGTCATCACTCAGCCCCAACAGAAAGATCACAGTGGGCTCAAAGGGCTGCCAGCCTCGAGCTAGAGTGCGCTGGGTGAGTGGAAACAGGCCATTGGAGTTATTTGTTTCCCCCAGCAGGATTCTTCTTGACCTGTCCCCCAAAGATCTGGTCTAACCTGCTAACGATTCTCAACTTGCAGCATGCATCACAATCACCAAAAAGGCTTCTGAAAACACAGATTACTGGGCCCTACTGTGGAGTTTGAGCCAGTCTGGGGTGGGGCACGAGAATCTGCATTTCATTTCTGACAACTTCCCAGGTGATCCTGATGTTGCCATTCTGGAAACCACACTTTGAGTAAAGAGGCCCCAAACCGAGGTCACCTGTCCTCTGGGGAATGGGGTTGAGGTGGGGGAGAAGAGACTTTCATTAACTTCTACGGTATTTCAATTTTTACAGCAATCAAATTTTTTTTGTAATAATGGTTTTTAAATTAATGAGTGAAAATCATTTTAAAAAATCAATTTTTAAAGTATGAAATCTAAAGGAAACACACTTTCTAAAAACATTTTTTAACATCTTTATTGGAGCATAATTGCTTTACAATGGTGTGTTAGTTTCTGCTTTATAACAAAGTGAATGAGCTATGCATGTACATATACATATATCCCCATATCTCCTCCCTCTTGCGTCTCCCTCCCACCCTCCCTATCCCACCCCTCTAGGTGGTCACAAAGCACCGGGCTGATCTCCCTGTGCTATGCGGCTGCTTCCCACTAGCTCCTGGACTCCAGTCCCACTCCTCAAAGTAAAAACTGGTAACAATCTCTTTTTCTCAACTCTCGGGAAAAAATTATGTACCTGCATATATATTTACATTTTTTAAAATTAGATAAATATGAGCATGCTCTACATATTGTTTAGTGACTTGCTTTTCTCACTTAGTGGTATATCTTGAAGATGACCTTTAAAAGTCATATAGCTGGGCTTCCCTGGTGGCGCAGTGGTTGAGAGTCCGCCTGCCGATGCAGGGAACACGGGTTCATGCCCCGATCTGGGAGGATCCCGCGTGCCATGGAGTGGCTGGACCCGGGAGCCATGGCCGCTGAGCTTGCGCGTCTGGAGCCTGTGCTCTGCAACGGGAGAGGCCACAACAGTGAGAGGCCCGCGTACCGCAAAAAAAAAAAACACAGTCGTATAGCTTTGCCTCATTCTTCTAAATAGCTTTCATTGTGTAGCTGTACCATAATTTATATTTATTTATTTAATTTTATCTGTGTTGGTTTTTTTTTTTTTTTTTTGCGGTATGTGGGCCTCTTACTGTTGTGGCCTCTCCCGCTGCGGAGCACAGGCTCCGGATGCACAGGCTCAACGGCCATGGCTCACGGGCCCAGCCGCTCCGCGGCACGCGGGATCCTCCCGCGGACCGCGGCACAAACCCGCGCCCCCTGCATCGGCAGGCGGACTCTCAACCACCGTGCCACCAGGGAAGCCCCTGCCTTGGGTTTCTGTTGCTGCACGCGGGCTTTCTCTAGTCGTGGCGAGCAGGGGCTACACTTCATTGCGGTGCGTGGGCTTCTCATTGTGGTGGCTTCTCTTTGTTGTGGTGCACGGGCTCTACGTGTGCAGGCTTCAGTAGTTGTGGCACACAGGCTCAGTAGTTGTGGCTTGTGGGCTCTAGAGCACAGGCTCAGTAGCTGTGGCGCATGGGCTTAGATACTCCACGGCATGTGGGATCTTCCCGGACCAGGGCTCGAACTCATGTGCCCTGCATTGGCGTATTCTTAACCATTGCGCCACCAGGGAAGTCCCTGTACCGTAATTTATAAAACGCAAATTTTCTTAAACCCCTCTTCCCCAAACAAATCCCTAGATCTGTCTGCAGTATCACCCTGTGGTTAACATAGGAATTGCATCGCATAACAACACCATTAATAATAAGGGAGTTTTAATAAATTACTTAGGCTTATGTCACTGTTTTGAAAAGTGGAAACTTGCCACAGGGTAAGCACCGCTGGTGTGGCCGGAGCAGAGTGAGGTCCAGCCGTTGTGATGCTGAAGTGGATTTTTGGAACCCCTTCAGCCATCCGATTATCATGCAACATTAGGAAGGTCATTCCATGCTCTGTGTGCATCTGATATTTCTCGCCACACACCCAGCTCCCGACTTGGAGGAGAAGGGACATACTCAGCTGATGGAAGGAAGTTACTTCTTAGAAGAGGGACAACTTTAAACACTAGTTGCTCTCCTGTGTGTGTGTGTGTGTGTGTGTGTGTGTGTGTATGTGTGTGTTTCACTTTAATCATTTAAAGAGGGGTGGTATAGTGCAGTAGTTGAGAGCGGGGCTCTGGCATTGTACTGCCTCGATTTGACTCCTGCCTCTACTACTTACTAATTGTGTGACGTCTGGGCCTCAGTTTCCTCATCCATAAAATGGAGATAATAATAGTAGTACCTATGATGTAAGATTATGGCAAGGATTGAATGAGGTACATGAAAAACGCTGACAAGTAATAAGCACTTGACAAACATTCCTGTTACTCTTATTAGTTGTAGTAATTGTAGTGTTCCCTTCTCTCTGCCAGTGTGTCATAGACCTAATGACTTCTCACTGGTGCTCACTGATTAAGGAAGGGCCATTGCTATCCTTCATATTTTAAAATTTTTTCTATATAAATGCATACATGTCCAATGAAGAACGCTTGTAAAACACTGCTAAACACCAAGAGGAAGATTAAAATAACCTGTGGTCCTACTTCTGCCTAGAATATTCTTTCTCCTCCCACCTCCTCCAACACCAGGCTAACTTCTGCTTCTCCTTCAGGTGACATGACTCTCTCCCAAGAAATCTTCTTTAACCAGTCAAGGCTGAGTTAAGGGGGTTTCACCAACGTGCTCCCCTAAAGCTCTGGACTTCCCTCATCATGGCGTTCAGCACACTGTAATTGTCTGTTCACTGGCCCAGACCCCACCGGAGCCTGTGAGCTTCTTTAGGGCAGAGGACATGGCCATTTTTGGCTTAATTTATTTTTTTATTGAAATATAGTTGATTTACAATGTTGCAATAATTTCTGCTGCACAGCAAGTGGGACATGGCCATTGTTTTCACCGATCTATGCTCATAGTAAACGCTCAGTAAATGCTTATCAAATTCACGAATGAATGGCAGGTCCAAGAATAGGTTCTAGCTTTTGGAGATCATATGGCCCAAGCGCTGAGCTGGCGGAATGGTCTCCCCAGCGGAATATTTCCCAAGTTTTTTCCATCTGTGTCACATCAGGGAAAGTGGCAAGATACATGCCTTCTTTCCACTAGACCAGCCAGCTGACTGAGGACAAACTGCTAACTTCCGCTTCTACCACTTTCTCTTCGTCTATATGTCTCTTTTTGTTGCACTCTCTCTTTCTTTCTTTCTTTCTTTCTTTCTTTCTGTCTCTCTGTCTCTCCCTCTCACACACACACACACTCCTCCCTTAGCTCTTCACTGGAATCTCCACGTTCTCTTTCAACTGAATAGATTATGAAGGAGAGGGATCCCAGGACATTAGGACCCACAAAACTGTGAGACTGTGTGTTGCTCAGGCAATAATGTCATATCATTCCCTTCCTTTGCAGTTGGGGTTTGGAGGAGAGGGTTCAGAGTCAGAGATTCTTACCTCCTCCCTTTATGACACTGTTGATGGTGACAATAACCTGAGGCTTCAAGTGTAACTGAGAAGGCTGCTGCCAGCGCTTTGGAGTAAGAGGGCAGCCACTCACTGCAGGCTCCTGATAGAGAACGATAGACATTGAAAACCAGGAGAGCTCTTGTCTGCTTCAACCCCTTCATTTTGCCCAGGGAGGTCAAGTTACTTGGCCAAGTAGGCAGCAGAGCTGGGAATAGAGCTCTTACCTCTGTATTTCTCGCCTAGTGCTCTATTCTCAGTTAGCTCAGACCCTGTGCTCTAAAAGGCCCCCTTCATTAAAGTTTCATGTCATTGAGAAAGGCCAGGAAAACACTGAGGGCCCTGTTCAGTTCCGGAATTTATTACATGGAGACCTTAACACTCTTATGAATTGAAATGTGTAAGTTTCCTAGCAACTTCCCTCTTCCAGATGTTATTTATTCCCTTTTCCGGCTGACTGTTCATGGAAGTCCTTGTTGGCTTTACAATGGGCTTTGAGGAAGACAGTCCATCTGGCCAACTCCTTCATTAGGGATGTAAGAGGAGGCACAAACAATAAGTACACTTCACTTGATTCCATCCCTTTCCTTCCATCCATATTTCCCCACCCTTTCTCCCCAGACACAGTGATTTCTGAGAGCCAGGGTGGCTTCCAGGGTAGACACAGCCACCTGAAGACCTGTGAAACCAGGATTCAGACACCAACCTTCCTGCCGAATCCAGCACAGGGCTCACACCTAACACTCGCTCACGCTCCTCAGCATAAAACCCAGGAAAGCTGGTTTCTGAGCCCAGTTTGGCCACTGCTCACTCCGTGGCCTGTTCAGGTCACTTAATCTCTTTAGCCACTTAATCACAATTTCCTCTACTGTCTAAGGGTTTGGACAACAGCAGTGTTTCTCAAAGTGTGTTCCAGGGAGTCCATGGGCTCAGAGGAGGTATCTCAGAGCAGGTGGGCAGGACGTCCTGACTTTCATTCCACATCAACAAGAATGGCTCCAGTTTTCTCTGTTTTATGTATTTTTTAATTACTGCTAGATCTTTACTTATTTATTTTATTTATTTACCTTTGGCTGTGTTGGGTCTTCGTTGCTGCACGCAGGCTTTCTCTAGTTGTGGCGAGCGGGTGCTGCTCTTCGTTGTGGTGCACGGGCTTCTCATTGCGGTGGCTTCTCTTGTTGCAGAGCACGGGCTCTAGGCGTGCAGGCTTAAGTACTTGTGGCACGTGGGCTCAGTAGTTGTGGCGCATGGGCTTAGTTGCTCCGGCATGTGGGATCTTCCTGGACAAGGGCTCGAACCCATGTCCCCTGCATTGGCAGGTGGATTCTTAACCACCACGCCACCAGGGAAGTCCTCAGTTTTCTCTGTTTTAGATCGTGGGTTTTTGTGGGAAATTTTGCTTGAACAAAGGGCTCTGTGGCTAAAAAAACTGCAAGAAACTCTGGACTAGAAAATCACCATGGTCACTTTCAGCTGTAACGATCTAAAATCCTAGCTTCTTTCTGGGTTTCCAAGATAGGCCTGTCTGATCATGAAGGATTCTGGTATCTTTTGTTCTAAAAAGAGCAGCTAAAATGAGAAGACTTGAAGAGCACATCCATGGCAGGCCTCTAGGGTCACCTCTAAGCTGGTGACACTAAAAAAATAGTAAAAACTACACGTGTCCTATATGCCAGGGATTGTTGTAAGCCTTTCACATGTAATTCTCACAACAACTCTATAAAGTAGGTTTTATTGTCTCTGTTTTACAGATGAGGAAACAGAAGCACAGAAAGGTTAAATAACCTACCTGTCTTTGTCAGCTCGAGCTGCTATAACAAATTACTGTAGACTGGGTGGCGTAAGCAACAAATATTTATTTCTCATAATTCTGGAGTCTGGGAAGTCCAAGATCAAGGTGCTGGCAGATTCAGTGTCTGGTGAGAGCCAGAGCTGGTTGACAGACAGCTACCTTCTTTCTGTGTCCCCACATGGTGGAGACATCATCTCTCTCATGTTTCTTCTCATAAGGGCACTAATCCACCCTCATGACCTAATTACCTCCCACAGGCCCCACCTCCAAACATCATTACGTTGGGCATTAGGGCTTCAACATATGAATTTAGGGGGGACACAAACACTTAATCATAGCACTGCCCATGGTCACATGACTATTAAGTGAAAACCCTGGCAGTCTAGCTCCAGTGTCCATGTTCCTAACCATTACCCTGGTTGTACAAAGTCTCTAGCACCAGGTGCTGTTTCTAATCTCTGAAAATCCATCTGCCCATTGGACATACCCACTCAAACAGCTCATTGTCACCTCAAACATAATTTCTCCTAAACAAAACTCATCATTTCTTTTGTTCCCCAAGCCAGGTGACCCTTCCCATTTCCTTTGTCCTCATAAAGATTTCTAGACTTTGTTTTTAATGTCTTAACATTATCTTTAATCCAGCTCCTCCATACCCAAACTAGCCACTTACCAAATGCTGTTGATGTTTCTTTTACTATTTCTCTTGAATCTATCCTTAGCACTCTATTCCCACCCTAGACCAGGCCGTCATTGTCTAGCTGCTCTCCTTGACTCTAATCTTTCTTCACACCAATGTCACATTGATCTCTCTCAGATATTGCTCTTACCACATCCTCTTACTACTCAAAACCCTTCACTAGCTCTCTCTTTCTGACTATATTAACTCTAGATTTTTCTGCTTGGCTTTTAAGGCCTCGACAATCTAGTTCCTCTCTACCAAGCCAATCTTATCTTCACATTATATATTCTCTGCTCTAGCTTTGTTGGTCTCCTTATTGCTGCATAAGTTTTCATTGACATTACATCTGTGGCAGACACGACTTGTTGCTTACCAAAGAGTCATTCCCCCTACTTCCTTAGAGACAGAACCTTGATTATGTTACAGTTGAAAATGTGCACAGCTCCAAGAGATGAGTCACAATTGCTCTAAACCACTCATGCAAGCCTTTGCTAGTGTTGGATATAGGAATGACCAAGTGACCTAGTTCTGGCTAATGAGACATGAGGAGGACTCTGAGGGAGATTCTGGGAGAGATTTTTCCTCTCACAAAATGAGATGAATTGGAAAAACACTCCATCAACCTCTTGCTTGAGGTACTAGAATTAGGATGTGATGTTTGGTGCTGTGGCAGCTATCTTGGAACCATGAGGGGAGACATCATTGTTGCACTTAGGATGTCAGAGCAAAAAGACAAAAATGTCGATGATATGGTTGAGTTGCTACACAAACCCTGGGACTGCCCACCTTGCAACTTCTTGTTAAGTGGGATAATAAAAGTCTGTATAACCTTAAGTCACTGTTAGTTGGGAAACTTTGTTGTTTGCACTTGAAGTCATCAGAACTAATATCCTTCATCCATGAAGCTGTCCATTTGTTCCACCAACAATTCAAATCCTGAAATGCTTTCAAGATGCAGTTCAAACCCTCCTTCTCTGCTGAGCTTCTAAACTAGCATTTAACATGTGCCCTACAGTTCGGTACTTCATTACGATGAGGTTTTGTATAGCTTTTCACTCTAGCTTCTCCAAGGTTCATTTTGACTTTCCAACTAGACTAAGTTCCTTGAGGAGCATGCCTTCTACTAGCATATTTTTCCCCAGCGCTGCCAGCAGTGCTTAACATGGTGCTGCAGTCATCAACCTTCCTTGTCTGAATAATAATGGTGTCTGTAAACTATTGGAATGTTTAGTGCTGAATAAGAGGCACCTTATGTCTCTCCTCGCAATAAGTTCTTTTTTTACTCCAGCACAAATAATTCAAAGTCCAAAGTAAGCAGTGACATTTTATGAGCTCAAAGGGTTTTTTTGAGATTTGACAAGTTGTTAAATATTATTTAACCCCGAAATCTATACTGTGGAACGAAACGGACTCATAGACATAGAGAACAGACTCCTGGTTGCCAAGGGAGAGGGGTGTGGGGGAGGGATGGATGGGGAGTTTGGGATTAGCTGATGCAAACTAGTATATATAGGATGGATAAACAACAAGGTCCTATTGTATAGCACAAAACTATATTCAATATCCTGTGATAAATCATAATGGAAAAGAATATGAAAAAGAAGTTATATATATGTATAACTGAATCATTTTGCTGTACAGTGAAAATTAACACACATTGTAAATCAACTATACTTCAATAAAATTAAAAAAAAAGAAAACAGAACTTTAGGCATACAATTTTGTATATAAAATATAGATTTTACCTAAAGATGTGAAAAAAATCTATACTGTGGAACATATAAATTCGTGTTTCTCAGTCAACTATACTTCAAAAAAATCTGTTTCTCAATAATGACTGCACAGTAGAATCACCTGAGGAACTTTTTAAAACATACAGATGTCAGGATCCCACCTCCAGAGATTCTGACTTAATGCCAGGTGTGGTCTGTTTGTCAGAGGTTTTAAAAGGTCTCTGCGTGATTCTCGTGTACAGTCAGGGTTCAGACCCACTGCTATAGATCACTGTGTGGAAGTCCTAAAGCAGGGTTCTTAAACTCTAGTGTCCATAAGAATAACCTGTGCTTTATGTCAAATGATAATTTCTGAGCCTCACTACCAGAGAATCTAAGAGTCTAGTTGGGGCCCAGGGATCTGCATTTTTAGAAAATAACCAGGTGATTCAGATGTATTTGGTCTGTGGGATACATTTTGAGAAACTCTATCCTAAATGAAAACATATCTAGAAAAGTCTGTGGTCCATTTACTTGCTTAAAAATATAGCTTTAGCAGAAAATTAATCTGTCGCTGTTGTAAGTCAGATATGGGAAAAGCAATTATGGTTCTCTGCTCTAAAGAAAAAAAAAAACAACCCAAGATTTGTTCAGTGTTTAATGAATCACACCGAAGGACAATGCTAATTTCCAATGCGTTAGAAGTGAGTATAAGTATGGAAAAGAAAAAAGAAAATTGTGTTTTAAATGATAGGAACATTTTCCTTAAAATTAATTGGTCATAAACTTTGCAAATGATCCAAATCTAGGAGATCGAGCTATTCTGATGATTCAGATTCAAATGCATCAAGATTTCTAACAATGTGCAACAGACTGGTACTGTGAGTCCAAACCAGTGAGATAAAATTAGACAGAGATCAACATAAAGTCTGCTTTGACTTTTTTGTTTGTTTGTTTTTAGTGTTTCACAGGTACAGGATGGAAGAGACCATACCCGGTGAAAAAGATCTGCAGGTGCTTATTACTGACAAACTCAATGTGAGTCAACAGTGTGACTCTTAAAAAAAAAAAAGGTGTAAAGTGCAAGCTTGGACCACTTAGGTAGAAAACTCGAGTCAAAAGAGGTGATATCCCCATGGACTCTGCCCCGGAGTCATAGATCCAGTTCTGGGTGGGTACCACAGTTTGGGGACATTAAACCAGAAAGCCTCCAGGAAAGGGAGACCAGAATGGAGAGGAACTGCGAGATCTCCCCTCGGGGACTCGCTCATGCGGGAGAACAGAAGTCCTAACGGGGTAGCTGTCTTCAAAGTCCTACAGGCTGAACTGGAGAGGAAATAGGAAGATTAGTTTGAAGTCAGAAGGAACCAGGATTCAGTTCAGTAGGAAGGAAGAGTTTCTAACCATAAGATCTTAAAAAGTAAGAACTCGCACTGACTTATTCTGAGTCACTGAACGTGTATTACAAAGAAGCTGAAGGAGCATTTATCCAGAAAATGTAAAATGCATTTCAGCACTAAAAGAAAAGTTAGATAAGATGACTTCTAAGCACTCTATCAACTTAGATCCCACAGCTTTCTGAAATTCCTTGGGCCTCAGTAGTTGTTAAAGGAGGGAATTTACAGTGAATGAAAATACAAAGGACGGCGATGTTATAAAAGGAAAGGGACCACGTGATAAAGAATGCAAGCAGCCTACAGAAGTTGGAAAAAGCAAGGAAACTCATCTCCCCCCAGAGCCTCCGGAAGGAATGCAGCCCTGCTGACACCTCGATTTTCGGACTTCTGACCTCCATAACTGTAAGATAATAAGTTTGTGTTGTTTTGAGTCACCAAGTTTGTGGTGATCTGTTAAAGCAGCAACAGAAAACTAATATAACAACCCCTGTATGAAAGACTAGCAAGTTTTAGGGACTAAGAGCCCTGAGCATTTTGCCCCCAAAGTTGGCATTGATAAGATTTTGATGGAAAATGTTGTTTTTGTTTTTTTGGTTGGTTTGCTTGCTTCCTTTGCCACTTAAAAGTCCCAGAATAAGAGCACATGCCAGTTTTCAATGGTCTCAATACAGAGTTTGGTTTCTCATCTAGCCCTCTAGAAACCTGCACATCTGGACAACAACTGTGGGGCAGTTTGAGGCCCTGCCTCCATTTTCCGCGCCCTCACCACCCTTCCCTCCCCTCTGCCACTCAAGTTCCAGGAAATCTACCTAGAACCATCTCCACCTGATGGCTTCTTTCCAACTCAGGGGCTGCTCAAGCACTCATACATTCAACTTGCAGTATGGGTAGGGTTTTATGCATCCTTGCTAACATCTTGCTTTGTAATCTAGTCTCTAGCCATTTACTCACTTAAGCAAGATTCTCTGCTCCTCTCCGTCTGCATTAGCGGCCTTTCTGTTCTTCATGTACAGTCACACCCCAGGGCCTTAACACTGCCTGTTTTCTCTGCCTGGAACATTCTTTTTTTTAAATTTATTTTTTATCAAAGTACAGTTGATTGACAATGTTTCAGGTGTACAGCAAAGTGATTCATATATATATATATTTTTTTCTTTTTCAGATTCTTTTCCATTATAGGTTATTACAAGACACTGAATATTGTTCCCTGTGCTATGCAGTAGGTCCCTGTTGTTTATTTATTTTATATAGAGTAGTGTGTATCTGCTAATCCCAAACTCCTAATTTATCCCTCCCCCACCCTGCCCCGAATAGTCTTCCCTCAGATATCCAGATGGCTCTCTCACTTCTTCCAAGTCTTTGCTTACCTGTCACTTTCTTAATGGAGCCTATCTTGACTACTCTATTTAATACTGAAACACCCCCCTACACACACACACACACACACACACACATACCCACACACAAACACTTTCAAACTCCCTTTTCCTGCCCATTTTTTTCACAGCCCCTATCTCCTCCTAACATAAAATATAATTTATTAATTATTATGTTTATTGTTTAGGGTCTGTCTTCCCCCACTAAAATGCTAATGACACAAAGTGCAGGATTTGTGCCTTTGCTGTTCACTGATAGATCGTAAGCATCAGGTACAGTGCCAGGTACATAAAAGATACTCAGTAACCACTGTTGAAGGAATGGATTTATTCTCCTCCCTGTGCTGACACTAGGCCAGATCAGAGGGTACAGCTATGAAAGAATAAGACGTTGTGTGACCTAGAATCGGCCTGCCCAATACTGCACACAGGTTTGATTTTTTTAAAAAATAAATTAATTAATTTATTTATTTTTGGCTGCGTTGGGTCTTCATTGCTGTGCGCGGGCTTTCTCTAGTTGCGGAGAGCGGGGGCTACTCTTTGCTGCAGAGCACGGGCTCTAGGCGCACGGGCTTAAGTAGTTGTGGCACGCATGGGCTTAGTTGCTCCGAGGCATGTGGGATCTTCCCGGACCAGGGCTCAAACCCGTGTCCCCTGCGTTGGCCACTGCAACACCAGGGAAGTCCCAGGTTTGATTTAGTTTGACCCGCCAGGCTATAAACACCTGGGGACAAGTACACTCTTACTTCCCTCTAGTCCCCAGGCGCTCAGTCGCTATCTCACCCTCCTCCCCACGCCTAATCACTGTGCTGGGGCTTGCCTATTCTCTCCAAGTTTCTCTCCTCTACTCAGTGGAAAAGAGTGGGAAGGGAGTCACATCACTCCTGTCCCTGATCTAGATACTTATGGATATACATGGTGTTGAAGCGCTGTGGATAAAACACAAAAGATGTTTGGAACAATAGTTTTGGGGTTTCTTCAAACATATATTTGTAGGAAAACCTCAAACAACTCCCAAACTAAAAAAAAAAAAAAAAAGTTCAGGTGTGTATTACCTTAAGCAAACCCAATAAATGAGAACTCAAACGCTGCTGAGGGTGAGCAGAACACATCAGCCCAAGATGTAACACTTTGGCATGTGTATTGTTTTGAGATGAAGGCAATTAAGCCCCAGAAGACTCAGGAAAAGCTTTTTACCTTCCCCTTAACTGCCTAGAAGAATTGAGGTAGGGGGCCAATACTAGGAAGAGAGCTATTACCAGAGAGAACTTTTATATCACAAAGACTCCCTTGCAAGGCATGGCAAACATTTGTTTACTAAACATTTCCTCTTCCCATCTTCCTGTGAATTGTCTTCCTCCCCTTTGAAGCCCCAGAACCCTACCCCCTTCTCCTTAGCTCAGGAAGGTACAGAAGCCTCAAGTACCTAACTGCCAGGGACTCTTCATTTTCTTTGTGGGGCTTCTGTACATATGTAATTAAATATAATTAAAATTGTTTTTCTCCTGTTAATCTGCCTTATGTCAATTTAATTATTAGATCAGCCAAAGAATCTAGAAGGGTAAGAAAAGTTTTCTGCCCTTACACTTATAAAGGTAGATTTGATCTGGGAGTGGTTATTTGCATTTCAAAGGATGCCTCACTTCACAGAAAGAATTTACCACAGGGCTATTTCAAATAGTTTACTCAATTGAAAATATTGAGACTGAATGTCTCAAAATGGAGGATTAAGTGAAGCATGTTACATTCATACAATGGACTATCAAAGGGTCATTAAAAGTCATACAATGGGAAAATGCAAACATTGTAATGAGGGAGAAAAAACTGGAAACAAACAAAATTGTATAATTACAATGATTTTTTAAAATCCATAATAAAAAGCCTGGAAGGAAAGACTCCAAATTATTAACAGGGATTGTTTCTGAGTGTTGAGATTGTAAATAACTTCCTTTTTGTCTTTTTTTTAATATATTGGTTTATTTAATTTATTTTTTTGTTGCGTCAGGTCTTAGTTTGCGGCATGCAGGATCTTTTGTTGTGGCGCGTGGGATTTTCATTGGGGCATGCGGGCTTCTCTCTAGTTGTGGCCTGCAGGCTTCTTTCTAGTTGCAGCACGTGGGCTTCTCTCTAGTTGTGGCACGCTGGTTCTCTCTCTAGTTGTGGTGCACGGGCTCCAGGGTGCGTGGGCTCTGTAGTTTGCAGCACGCGGGCTCTCTACTTGAGGCGCATGAGCTCAGTAGTTGTGGCGCTCGGGCTTAGTTGCCCCACGGCATGTGGGATCTTAGTTCCCCCACCAGGGGTCGAGCCCGCATACCCCTGCATCGGAAGGTGGATTCTTTACCACCGGACCACCAGGTAAGTCCCCTTTTGTCTTTTGAATTGTCTGATTGTCCACATTTTCTATAATAACTGTAGTATTTTTATCATAAAGATTAAAATAAACTTTTAAAAATAAAAATCAAGGTTTGAGTTTTAAAAATTCAATTCACACAAAACTTTTCAGAATTGCCACTGCTGGGGTGTGTCTGGTAAGGGGGGTGGATTCCAGGACATCTGTTTATGAAGTCTTTATATAATTCTCCCATTTGTTTAAAAATAGGTCTATAATAATCCAATAACTAAGGGAGAGGAGTGGGAAGAAAAAATAACCTTTTAAGATCTTTTCGAGAAAATGTGTGGCAGTTGCTTCCGTGGAGGGTGAGGGAGGAAACTGTCAAGTGATCATTTAAAACCCATATCTTATCATTTTACAGGTTTGAAGTGAATTGGTTAAATGAATTTAACACGTGATTTGTTCTTTGTATCCAATGGGAGAATTCCCTATAAAAGTTCAAAACTGGTAGATAGGACTATACAAAAAAAGGTGAAGGCGGTGATGACAAACCAATACATTAAAGGAGGCTGTTTGGAGAAATCGCTGAGTCAAGAGTCGGGCAGTCACGTGAAGATTTTAATAAAAACGAAACTTAACCAGAAGTGGTTGGCTCCCTCCCCTCTCCACCCCCTCTTGGTATTGTTACAGGAGCTGGGAGCATGGGTTTCTGTGCTCTGGATCCTCGGCGGGGCGGACCCGGACGGGCCAGGGCGAGAGACGTGGCGGAAGGAGAGGGATCTTGGCCCGCCTGGCGCGCCTTTGGACATGTGGGTCAGCGTTTCGGGAACAGGAACAGATCGATCTGGGCGAAACATTGGCTTTTTGTGTCTCCTGCGTTTGGTACCTTCGGAGGGCCGGTTGCAGCTGTGGGAGGCCGCGCTTGCTGCCAGCGGTCAAGGCGACCTTGCTCAGCAAAGCGACTATTGTACTTTGAGCTAGTGACTCCGGAGGCTTTGCCGCTTTCCAGGCATTTCTCCAGGAGCTTTCTCCCCCTGGAGGCCTAGCCTTTAAACGCAGTTTGTTTTTGCAGTGCGATGCTGCTTTATTCTTGGCCTTGGCGCTAAGAGTAGCCTGCAATTCTGACCAGTTAATCACGGCCTCTCGGAGAAAAGAACAAAAAAGTGCGGCGGTCCTTTATGTCTAACGTTGGTGATTCTGAGTTCACTGACAGTAGTTGCTTTGAAGTCTTTCTCCAGCTCACGTAGTCACCTGGTATCCTTTATGGCGCAAGAATCTGCACCAAAGCTGGCGCCTCTCCTGGGTTGGCTATAGATGACTTGGATAGAGACACCACAACTGTTTCGTGCATATGCATATGTCAGAGCTCATCAAATTGTACCTTTTAAATATGTGTAGTTTATTGAATATAATTTATGCTTCAATAAAGCTGTTTAAAAGGAACACAGAGGATTAACTAATAAATGGTAATCAAGACTATGTAAGTATGGGAATACCTCAGAGATATTGCAGGTTCGGTTCCAGACCATGGCAGCACAGTGAGTGACACGAATTTTTTGTTTTCCCAGTTCATATAAAAGTTACATTATATTGTAGTCTATTAAGTGTGCAATAGCATCATGTCTGAAAAAAACGTACATACCTTATTTTAAAATACTTTATTGCTAAAAAAATGCTAACCATCATCAGAGCCTTTAGCAAGTCATAATCTCTTTGCTGGTGGAGGGAGGGTCTTGCTACGACGTTGATGGCCGCTGACTGATCAAGGTGGTGGTTTCTGAAGCCTGGAGTGGCTGTGGCAGTTTCTTAAAATAAGCAAAAATGAAGTTTGCCAAATTCATTGACTCTTCCTTTCACCAACGATTTCTCTATAGCACGCAGTGCAGTTTAGTAGCATTTTTTAAATAAATTTATTTTATTTTATTTATTTTGGCTGTGTTGGGTCTTTGTTGCTGCAAGTGGACTTTCTCTAGTTGCAGCGAGCTGGGGCTGCTCTTCGTTGCGGTGCACAGGCTTCTCATTGTAGTGGTTTCTCTTGTTGCGGAGCACGGGCTCTAGGCACGCAGGCTTCAGTAGTTGTGGCACGTGGGCTCAGGAGTTGTGGCTCGCGGGCTCAGGAGTTGTGGCTCGCGGGCTCTAGAACACAGGCTCAGGAGTTGTGGTGCACAGGCTTAGTTGCACCGCAGCATGTGGGATCTTCCTGGACCAGAGCTCGAACCCATGTCCCCTGCATTAGCAGGCGGATTCTTAACCACTGCGCCACCAGGGAAGCCCTGTTTGATAGCATTTCACCCACATAGAACTTCTTTCAAAATTGGAGTTGTCAACTGAAAAAAAAAAAGCATAGTGTAAAAGTTGAGAATTATGTTTTATTTGGTGGACTTACTGAGGACTATAGCCCAGGATACAGCCTCTCAGATAGCTCTGAGGGACTGTTCCAAAGAGATAAGGGAGGAGATTGTGTGTGTGTGTGTGTGTGTGTGTGTTTGAGTTTTTGCCGTAAAAAAAAAATGTAGTCGAACAGTACTACCAGTCACAAAAAAACAGCCATCTCATTAATGATTTTAGTGCTTTTCTATGTGTGGGAAGATGCAAGAGTCATTGAAATTATCCCTTTGATGTGCACCTCAACTATCTAGGGCCAGTATGCAGTTTTTCTCCATCCTGAATCCCCTCACTGTGCACCGTTGGGGGTGGCTGCAGTGACTGATGCCTTGATGGCCACAGTCTCCTTTGTTTACTGAAATGGCAGATGACATTCTTTGTCCACTGAGTGAATCATCTCAAACCCTGCTGCTTTATCAACTAAGTTTATGTAATATTCTAAATCCTTTGTCATCATTTCAACAATCCATTAAGTTCTCTGTCTAATATGGACACTGTTTGTGCTGCCCCAAAACAGTTACAATAGTAATGTCAAAGCTCACTGATTACACATCACCATAACAAATATAATAATAATGAAAAAATTGAAATATTGTGACAGTTACCAAAATGTGACAAAAACACCAAGTGAGTAATTACTGTTGGAAAAATGGCACCGATAAATTTCTTGATGTAGGGTTGTCACAAACCTTCAATTTGTAAAAAACACAGTATCTGAGAAGTACAATAAAATGAGGTATGCCTGTAACTGATAAAATGCAAAAATATATTTCTTTTATCTATGTCACTGAGTGGTAAAAAAATTAATATCAATTGCCCTCTTTTGGTGACTTAGTTATTACTTATTTTAAAGCCTTCAATTTCTGTAAATATAGGCACATGGTTTTATTTGCACAGTTTTTCCTAGATGAGGATATTTCATTAGTGTTTTATTTATAAGGGCTGTGACACTTAAGAAAACACAAAGCCACCATGCCTCAAAACCAAATAAAAACAGAAAGAAAAGAAAACATCACAGACCAGTAGGAAGTAACAGGACCAGAGTCAGGAATCCGGCTAGGGAGTCAGGCTGACCTAGGTCTGAACTCAAACTCTGCTACTTGCTAGCTGTGTGAGTAGAAGTGAGTCCCTTATTTTCTCTAAGCCTCAGCTCCCTCACAGAGTCCTGAGTGAACAGGGTCAGCAGAGGAGGAGCAGAAAGCGGGATCATTTGGCTGGAGCCCCTACTCTAGATGGGAGAATGACTATCACACAGGTGTTGACCCTAAGTGAAATCCATGGAACTCTGGTGCTAGAGGCTGGGACTCTGATGAATGTCTTCAAAATCTGGAAGCTTGGGGCTTCCCTGGTGGCTCAGTGGTTGAGAATCTGCCTGCCAATGCAGGGGACATGGGTTCGAGCCCTGGTTCGCGAAGATCCCACATGACGCGGAGCAACTGAGCCCGCGTGCCACAACTTGCTGAGCCTGCGCTCTAGAGCCCGCAAGCCACACTACTGAGCCTGCGTGCCACAACTACTGAAGCCCACGTGCCTAGAGCCCATGCTCTGCAACAGGAGAAGCCACCGCAGTGAGAAGCCTGAGCACCACAACGAAGAGTAGCCCCTGCTCGCCACAACTAGAGAAAGCCCGCATGCAGCAACGAAGATCCAATGCAGCCAAAATAAAATAAAATAAGTAAATAAATTTATATTTAAAAAAATCTGAAAGCTTCCCAGGCCTTGAAGACCTTTAAGGCATAAATGAGATAATAATGAATGTGAAGGCTCAAAACAGTACCTGATACATAGTAAGGACTGCACTCAATCAATGGTACCTATTTTTATTTTGTTATTATTGGTGGAGGAACCACCTACCCCATAGTATCGTGAGCAGAGCATTAATGAAATAAAGCAAGTAAAATTCCTAGCAGAGAGCCCGAGTCGTAAGGGATACTCAGTGGGTATTAGTTCTCTTCCCCCTTTTCTCTCCTTACTTTGAAATGTTCACCTCAAATTCAGTTCACTCCATGAAGCTTTCCCTGCTTCATGTCCTGCAACACAATGCCTGTGGCCTTTCCTGTGGCTGTGGGCCAGGACACGGAAGCATCACGAGGGGGACCTGGATTGTGTCACCTGGTGCTGAGCTGCCCTGGACTTTACGTACTTTAGCATAGCTGCTGTGAGGGCAAGAAGTGGAGTGTCATGGCTTGGGGTTTCCAGAAGCATATGCTGAAGTGGAATTGGGGTTGCAAGAGGTTTAGAGATCAATATCTGTGAAAGGAAGGCGTGGGAGGCGGGACTCGGCAGAGGGAAAAGTCGAACAGTGATGCTAGCGTCACAAAGCCGTGGCCACCCCATGGGGAGGTCTGGAGCAAGTGTTGCCTGGCAGAGTGTCCCACAAGGGGCTGACAAGTCCAGGCTTTTATCCTCCTCTCTCTCTCAATCACCAGAAGCAGGCTGCCCTGGCAAGAGCATGACCTCGTGACCTGACGTGGAAGCCAACCCTGAAGGGTCTGACCGCTGGGGTCTGAGCACAGTCTCCGCAGCTGGGCAGCAGGTCCTTCCTTGAACGGGGATCAGGAGGGTCTGTTCTTTGTGTCCACCACATTGGGGGGTAAACCAACAACGCAGTAACACATACCAAACTGCTGATTGTTCAGAACACTGAATTCCAAGCGTATCTCAACATGTTAAGGAAGAGGATTGGCAGTCATCCCTTGATATAGGAAAAGTGAGTTGAAATGTCTGTGCACCAGACACTTCTACATGTGCCGTAAGAGCAAAGTTTGCTTTCCCCAAGAAGAAAGGAGACCAGACTATTGCCAAACGGGTCCTGTGCTATTGGTAGGGTTTTATAAAGCACGGGAGCAGGGTAAGTTAGGATGAGGAACAGCAAGGGCTAGAGGCAGAGTAACTCTTAGCCGAGGGCTGCCCCAGAAATCGATCAGGCCTCACGACAATGTTTAGCATTTGTTGTAGAGCTGGTTTGGTGGTGCTGAGTTCTCTTATCTTTTGCTTGTCTGTTAAGCTTTTGATTTCTCCATTGAATCTGAATGAGACCCTTGCTGGGTAGAGTAATCTTGGTTGTAGGTTCTTCCCTCTCATCACTTTAAGTATATCATGCCACTCCCTTCTGGCTTGTAGAGTTTCTGCTGAGAAATCAGCTGTTAACCTTATGGGAGTTCCCTTGTATGTTATTTGTCATTTTTCCCTTGCTGCTTTCAATAATTTTTCTTTGTCTTTAATTTTTGCCAAGTTGATTACTATGTGTTTTGGCGTGTTTCTCCTTGGGTTTATCCTGTATGGGACTCTCTGAGCTTCCTGGACTTGGGTGGCTATTTCCACTCCCATGTTAGGGAAGTTTTCGAGTATAATCTCTTCAAATATTTTCTTGGGTCCTTTCTCTCTCTCTCTTCTCCTTCTGGGACCCCTATAATGCGAATGTTTTTGTGTTTAATGTTGTCCCAGAGGTCTCTTAGGCTGTCTTCATTTCGTTTCATTCTTTTTTTCTTTATTCTGTTGTGCAGCAGTGAATTCCACCATTCTGTCTTCCAGGTCACTTATCTGTTCTTCTGCCTCAGTTATTCTGCTATTGATTCCTTGTAGTGTATTTTTCATTTCAGTCACTGTATTGTTCATCTGTTTGTTTTTTCTTTAATTCTTTTAGGTCTTTGTTAAACATTTCTTGCATCTTCTCGATCTTTGCCTCCATTCTTTTTTCGAGGTTCTGGATCATCTTCACTACCATTATTCTGAATTCTTTTTCTGGAAGGTTGCCTATCTCCACTTCATTTAGTTTTTTTTTTTCTGGGGTTTATCTTGTTCCTTCATGTGGTACATAGCCCTCTGCCTTTTCATCTTGTCTATCTTTCTGTGAATGTGGTTTTTGTTCCACAGGCTGCAGGATTGTCGTTCTTCTTGCTTCTGCTGTCTGCCCTCTGGTGGATGAGGCTATCTAAGAGGCTTGTGTAAGTTTCCTCGGACCTAGAGATTATTATGCTTAGTGAAATAACTCAAACACAAATACTGTATGATATCACTTATATGTGGAAATGAATAAATAAAAGAATGTATATAGCAAAACAGAAACAGACTCACAGATTTAGAGAACTAGTGGTTACCAGTGGGAAGAGGGAAGGGGGGAGGGGCAAGAGAGAGGTATGGGATTAAGAGGTATAAACTATTATGTATAAAATAGATAAACAACAAGGATATATTGTACAACACAGGGAATTATAGCCATTATTTTGTAATAGATTTTAATTGAGTATAACCTATAAAAATACCGAATCACTATGTATGCTGTACACCTGAAACTAACATAATATTGTAAATCAACTATATTTCAATAAAAAAATAAAAAATAAAAGATAGGGCTTCCCTGGTGGCGCAGTGGTTGAGAGTCCGCCTGCCAGTGCAGGAGACACGGGTTCATGCCCCGGTCCAGGAAGATCCCACATGTCGCGGAGCAGCTGGGCCCGTGAGCCATGGCCGCCGAGCCTGCGCGTCCGGAGCCTGTGCTCCACAGTGGGAGAGGCCACAACAGTGAGAGGCCCGCGTAACGCAAAAAAAAAAATAAAATAAAAAAAATAAAAGATAGTATGTTAAAAAAGGAAAAATAGGATGGTTTACAGAAATGAGCCAGTTGAAAGCATGAACAATTTGAAATTTCTTAACCATCAAATGCAAGTTTGAAAATTATTGCAGACACTTAAAAATTTTTTTAAATAATAATACCATATTGAAAAAATAACTTCTTCACGAAGATACCAATGATGCATTATAAAAGGCAGGACTAAGAAACTGCTCAGACTATTTGAATATGAACCAATATTAATTACTGTACTTACGCTATTTTTATTCTGATTTATTTATTTTTTATTTTATTTTTTGGCTGCGTTGGGTCTTCATTGCTGCGTGCTGGCTTTCTCTAGTTGCAGCGAGCAGGGACTAGTCTTCATTGCAGTGTGTGGGCTTCTCATTGCGGTGGCTTCTTTTGTTGTGGACCACAGGCTCTAGGTGCGCAGGCTTCAGTAGTTGTGGCACGTGGGCTCAGTAGTTGTGGCTCACGGGCTCTGGAGCACAGGCTTGGTAGTTGTGGCGCACGGGCTTAGGTGCTCTGCGGCATGTGGGATCTTCCCAGACCAGGGATTGAACCCGTGTCCCCTTCATTGGTAGGTGGATTCTTGACCACTGTGCCACCAGGGGAGTCCCCCTATGCTGTTAAAAAAAAATTTTTTGGCCATGCTGTGTGGCATGCGGGATCTTAGTCCCCCCACCAGGGATCAAACTTGCACCCCCTGCCATGGAAACACAGAGTCTTAACCACTGGACCGCCAGGGAGGTCTTCTTATGCTATTTTTAAATGTTCAGATAATCAATATAAATAACTTATATCTTGCTTTAATATATACAAGTAGATTTAATTTTCATTTTTTAAAGAAGGATTTTCTTTTTGACCCTGGGTTTTGAACTCCAATATAATTAAATCAGTTTGGTGAAAAACTTAATATTTCAAAAATTATAAGGTTATTTTTAGAGTTCCCTTCACTCTCAAAAGTGTCTCGGTTTGGACAAGAAGTTATATTATCACCGTAGCTATAGCACACTTAGCACATTTGCTTTGGCAGCAGCTGGCCAGGGCTTCAATCCAAGCTCTGCAATTTAGTAGCTTTCTGACCTTAAGTAACTTATTTGATCTCTCTCAAACTCAGTTTCCTCATCTTTAAGGTGGGAAAATAACAGAAACCCTTTCACTGAGTTGTTGTGAGGATAAAATGAGATAACATGTATAAGGCACTTGGCACAGTGCCTTGGCTTATCTAGCACTCAATAACCATTATTGAATTATTGATAAATATCATTATCGTTTTTGTTATTATTATTAGGAGGCTATGTTCATGATTGTTGTCAGACTTTATCACTGACTTGGCATCCTAACATTAGCACATTGCTTGCCTGACCTTGTCTTTGGTGATCAGGAAGATTCACCAAACTAAATTACTGCACAGACCAGCATTTTCAAGAATATTTTTTGTAGAATATTGTCATTGCAAGATGCTCTGCCAGCAAAGGGTTCTGCAGTCAACTGACACTGGGAATCTATAGTCATGTCTTGCAAATTCAGAACACGTACTGTATTAGCACTGCAAAATGTGAGAATTCCTACAGTCAAGAAACACTTTTATTTTGTTTAACACCCCATTTTCCAAATTTATTTGATAACATAGCCTCTCCTCTCTCGATTGTGTGTATGTGATACCTCAAAATTAATAGAGTATTCTACAAAGCATATTCCGCAAAACATGGATCTTGTCTAACTTTTTCATTTGAAAAATGGGAGGCCTAATTGGGAGAAGGACTTTCCCAAGGCCACACAGTAATAGTTGACACATAGGTCTTGATTCCAGGTCTCCAAATCTTTGTACCTTTTCTTCTAGGAAAGTCTCTTTATATGTAATAATCTTTGTGTATGGATACAATAATGTGAAATGTAGGTTAATAAGTAGCTATGTGATACCTTTGAAAATTCAAGGCCAAGGACAATTTTATAATAGCCAGAGGTTTTTTATTGTGAAACCTGCAGCTTTAACAGCCTTCACGTTCTCTGGGACTGAGGGTTTCTGCACATAAGCAGAAACCGCAGATCACAGGGACTGCAGATCTGTTATTGGGACATTGTCTCTTGAACTGACACAAGATGAAAGCCAGAGGGCGCGCGTTCCCAAGGCTATCAATTTAGATGCAAAGAGTAGGAAGACACAGAAGCAGCAAGTTTCAAAAAGACTGAGGAAGACAGAAGATACTATCACTGAAGGCATGATAATGTTTAAGATATAAAGCCATGGAAGACAAATTAGAAAAGAAAGGGAGGCCGAATAGGAGTATATCAATGTATAAACTTGTTTCATAATCAACAAAATGAAGAAAAAAATGTAATGTGAAAATAGATATGTGTGTATGTATACATATACATACATACATATATCCTATACAAATCTATGAGACCAGCAATTTTCCAACCAGCCAAAATATGTCAAGTTCATATTAGATGAAATAAGATAGAAATAATAATTGCTAATATTTATTAAGCACATTCTATGTGTTAGGTATGTGTGCTATCTCATGAACACTTAAACAAGCCTATGAAGTATTATTAGAGCACTGTCCTCATTTTACACATATGAAAACTGAGGCTTAAAATTTTAAATAACTTGTCCAAGTTCACACTACTAGTTATCAATAGAATAAACAGCTGAGACTCCAAGTGTCTCCTTCCAGAGCACCCAACTATTCCTCACTCCCTCCCCATGGGTTATAAGGCCCTGTGTGGCCTCACTCTGGCTTCCCTCTGCAGCCCTTCTCATCACAATTTGCATCCAGCAGGACTGAAATACAGTTCCCTGAACAGGTCATGTTCCTTGTATAGGACCCTCTTCCCTCCATCTTTACCTGACTCAATCCTACTTGCCTTTCTGGTCTCAGCTTAGACTTCACTTCCTCCAGAAGTCTTCTCTGCTCTGCAAGTCTGGCTTAGGTGACCTTCCTCTGTGCTTCCATAGCTCCCCATCATTTCATCACACTGCATGGCAGTTGCCCTTTCCTGATCTGTGCCCTCTGTTAGACTGAGAATATGGGGAGAGCAGACACTAGGTATCTCTTGCTCCCGACTGCATTTCAGCTCCTGGCACAATGCCTGGCATATAGTAAAGTTCCCTATACACACAGAAACTCCTCTATTTGAGACACTTCTTAGAGCCACAAAGCTGTATGGAGGGAAAATGTCATTAACTCTGTCAGTCACCAGCAGCTTATTGACTGTCATTTTGGTCTCTGGCATTGGCATTCATTGGATGTGTTTGCTGTGATTTTGCCTAGGTTTGAGCAGTTTAATGAACATTATTAACATATATCTGATACATACAAAAGCAGTGAGAGTGTTGAAAGTCCTAGTAATAAGTGACGTAGGGTTACAATAGAAAGGAAATTAGAATATGAAAATTACAAGTGCTGCACAAAAATATACATGAATAGTTGAAGAATAGTAAACATTCTGATGGGCAAACACTAGATCATGCAACATGTGAACAATGATGAGCCTATGGAGGCCAAAAAAGTCAAGAACTATGTATTTTGTCTGAGGAAATCAGTGTCCTAAGCTAGTTCCTAGAGCACCTTATTTTGGGGAGAGCTAGAGGTCTTTGCCCACTTTCCGGAAGTCATTTTTCAATCCTCTTATGACACTACTATCTGAGCTTCTCTGAAAATTATTATTGTGAAATCTTGAATTTAAAGATGTTATGGGAAAAAAAGACATCATGGCAAAGAACCAGGATAATCAATCTTTATGAAGAAGGGCTACATCCTTTAAAAAAAAAAGCAAGTTCCTCCCATTGCGTATCTCCTTGTTCCATTTGTATAGAATTTTACAAAATATTATCTAGATTTTGTAATTTATTATAATTTCTTGAGTGCCTTTTAGAGGTCAGGCACTTTTGAACTCACTTAATCCTCACAATGTCCCTGTGAGACAGATATTATCCCATTCTACAGATTCGGAAACTATGGCTCTGAAACGTTAAGTAACTTCCCTAAAGTCACACAACTATAAAGTGTTTATATTGGAATTGGAAGCATAATTTTGTTGAATCCAACATGCTCTTTACACTACACCACCAAGTTCTCCCTATTATCTAATTTCATCCTCACAACAGTCATGCAAATGAAGGTAAGAAAATTATTTTCCCCATCTTCAGATGAAGACAGGGAAGCCCAGAAATGCTCAAGGTCCCACCATTAGGTAGTGATAGAGAAGTAAACTCAAATCTTTTTTTTTTTTTTTTTTTTTGCTGCACCTCACAGCTTGTGGGATCTCAGTTCCCTGACCAGGGATTGAACCCAGGCCATGGCAGTGAAAGCCTGGAATCCTAACCACTAGACCACCCCTACGGAACTCCCTAAACTCAAATCTTTTATTTCTAAGTGCAGTGCTCTTTCCAGCTCACCATAATTTTACTTCTTCATAGATTGGTTAAACGCTAATGGTTGGAGCCTTTGCAAGGGTTGGACATTCTTAATGGCTGAGGAGCGTGTGCCTGAGGGGAGGTGGGGGAGGGGCTGGTGTGCTCTTTTGGTGGGATGAGGAAGGGAAGCAGCAGCAGCAGAGGCCCTGGCCATTGGATTTTGTCCCCCAGCTACTAGGCACTTCCCACTGCACTGGCCTTTTGGTGACATTCCTAATCTGTCCAGTGAAAACTGTCCATCGCTGACCTGTACTCTTCAAATGCAATCCTGGCCAGGCTATGTGGGGGCATGACAGATTTCGTGTGTCCTTTCAAAACACTGTGTTCTGGATTATGAGGCCTTTGGACAATTGATTTGATGACAAATTGGTCTTATATGATTAATTGCCAGCTTGTATCTTTAGGGAAATAGAACAGAACGACCCATTTGTGGATTAACTCTTTATATGCTATCCTGGAACCCAAGGCTAGCTGGGAGGGTCCCAGGGCACTGAAGCAGATATTAAAGCCTGAGGACAGATTCTGGTCAAATTTCTTGAAATGATTTCCCTGAGAGTTATATGTTTTGCATTTTAATGAGATTGTACCCATTTCTGATGTGTTTATCCCTAAGAATTCCAAATATTACTATTAGTTTAGCTTGCCATTAATCTGATATTGAACTCTTTCTTATGCAGTTGCATAATACTTATGCACAATACTAATGCATAATACTCAAGATAAATGTATGGAAATGTAGAACACTTCTGCCTCCAGCCAAGATGGAGTAACAAGGACTGAATTCACCCTCTGCCTGAAACAAGCAAAAAAGAGAGAGAAAAAAAACATACAAAATTCATGAAACAATGATTTTTTAAGATACATCAGGCAATGAAGAAAAAGTGATCCCTGAAAGATGGTTAAAAAATAAGGTGAATCCTCTGATCGAGACCGGCTACATAAGCTGCAGAGCCCAGTACAAAATGAAAAAGTAAAAGCCCTTATTCAAAAGGCAGGAAAAGGGCTTCCCTGGTGGCGCAGTGGTTAAGAATCCACCTGCCAATGCAGGGAACACAGATTCAAGCCCTGGTCTGGGAAGATCCCACATACTGCGGAGCAACTAAGCCCATGAGCCTCAACTACTGAGCCTGCGCTCTAGAACCCACCAGCCGCAACTACTGAAGCCCATGTGCCTAGAGCCCGCACATCAAGAGAAGCCACCACAATGAGAAGCCCGTGCACCGCAACGAAGAGTAGCCCCCACTCGCCGCAGCTAGAGGAAGCCCACGCACAGCAACAAAGACCCAACTCAGCCAAAAATAAATAAATAAATTAATTTTTTTTAAAAAGGAAAAATGTTTTCCTTTCTTCCACATTCTCTCTCTTAACCCATCATGGTGGTTTTTATGTGCTATTTAATGTTACATTCCCTCAGACATGGGATACTTGAAGGGCAAGTGTAGACCCTCAGAGGTACCCAGAAGCTGTGCCCTCTGACAAGGCATGCACACACACGCTTGCAGCAAACCAACTGTTGGCTTCTCCCTCATGCCACCAGCTGAATCAGTGCCCCCAGGAAGACGAGCCAGAAATCCCCACTTCCCATGGGTCTGGCACCCCAAACCACTGTGGATAGGCAGCCCCAAAGAGTATTACAACTTCTGTGCCAGGATGGGTAGGTAACAGGAAGAAAGTAGGCAAGAGGCTCATCCCAGCTGAATCTCCTGTTGAATGTACTGTGGAACTGCCAGCTTGGGGCAGGGATGGTTGCCACCATGCCCCAGCCTGAGATTCCACAGAAACAGGCATCTGATTCTCACTCTCCCTGTGCCCATGCGAAAGCCCCCACTGGAGAGAGAGGGTATCATTAGTTGCTGGGCGGGGGATGAGGGAGGAAGCTGAGGTGCCAGGGATAGGAGAGTGGTTAGCAAGAACCTATCCGAAGAGGCAGTGAGACAGAGAGAGGAAGGGCCACATGTGAACCCTGGCTCCAAGCCCCCAGTGTATGCTCTGTTGTCCCACAGGATTTCACTTACAAAACACAAAATAAGATTATTATGAATTTCAAGATGGTGGCCACAGAGCATTAAATCCAAACATGGGCCCTTCTGGAGCTTGGGGCCCTGCACTACCGTCACATGTCCATGAAGCCAGCCTGTCTACCAAAAAGGGGAAACCAAGGCAGCCTGGCAGACTTCCCAGATTGAGTAGGCACAGCTGAGCATCTGGAGACTCCAAGGCAACTGGAGCACATACAAAAGAATACCAGAGAGGAGAGAACTTCACAGAGGCAGACCTCCAAAGATCTGCAGATGGTGCCCCTCAAGTGTTAAGCAGAAAACTAAGCAGTGCATTCACATGAGGAAAATAACTCACACAGAAAAGAACTATCTGAAAGAATCTGAAGAAAGAATGCCCGGTGCTCATATAAGGACAGGAATACTGCCTGTTCCCACCAGCCAGAATAGAAAACCTCATGATTCACAGGGCACTGAGTAGAGTGGACAGATAGGTCTTGCTGGAGTAGCAGAAAATAATCAACACTAGGAAGCTCAAGAAGATTCACAGAAGTACAAAAATATCCAAGACCCAAATGGTAAAACTGACAGTGCCTGGCATCCAATTAAAATAACTAGATGTGCAAATAGGCAAAGAAACACAACCCATAATAAGGAGAATAATCAATTGATCAAAAACAAAGCAGAAATGTTAAAATTAGCAGATAATATTAAACCAGTTATAAATATATTCAACATGTTCAAAAAATTAAGCAGACATATGGAAGATATAGAAAAGACACAAAATGAACTCATAGAGATAAAAACTACAATGTGTAATATGAAATATATACTGGATGGAATTAATAGCAAATTAGACATTACCAAAGAACATATTAGTGATTTGGAAGGCATAGCAACTGAAATTACCTGACAAAAAAAAACCAATGAAACTGGACCCCTATCTTATACCATGCACAAAAATCAACTCAAAATGGATTAAATACTTTAACATAAGACCTAGAACCATAAAATATATAAAGAACACATACAACTCAATAGAAACAAAACAAAACAAAAAACAAACAAAAAATCCAATCAAGGGACTTCCCTGGTGGTCCAGCAGTTGGAGTCTGCCTTCCAATGCAGGGGACGTGGGTTCGATACCTGGTCGGGGAACTAGGATCCCACATGCCGCAGGGCAACTAAGCCCGTACACCACTCAACGACTGCGCCCACACGCCACAACTAGAGAGAAGCCTGTGCGCCACAATGAAAGATCCTGCATGCCGCAACAAAGAAACCACGTGCTGCAACTAAGACCCGATGCAGCCAAATAAATAAATGTTTTTAAAAAATCCAACCAGGACTTCCCTGGTGGCGCAGTGGTTAAGAATCCGCCTGCCAATGCAGGGGACACGGGTTCAAGCCCTGGTCTGGGAAGATCCCACATGCCGCGGAGCAATGAAGCCCATGCACCACAACTACTGAGCCTGCACTCTGGAACCTACAAGCCACAACTACTGAAGCCCGCATGCCTAGAGCCGGTGCTCTGCAACAAGAGAAGCCACCACAATGAGAAGCCCGTGTGCCTCAATGAAGAGTAGCCCCCGCTCGCCACAACTAGGGAAAGCCCACATGCAGCAACAAAGACCCAATGCAGCCATAAATAAATAAATAAATCCAATCAAAAAATGGGCAGAGGAACTGAACAGATATTTTTCTACAAAAGACATGCAAATGGCCAATAGGTACATTAAAATATGCTCAGCATCATTAATCAAGGAAATGCAAATCAAAACAATGAGATATCACCTCACACCTGTCAAAATGACTATCATCAAAAAGTCTACAAATAACAAATCCTGGTGAGGATGTGGAGAAGTGGGAACACTTATGTGCTGTTGGTGGGAATGTAAATTGGTGCAGCCACTGTGAAAAACAGTATAAAGGTTCCTCAAAAACTTAAAAATAGCCCTTCCATATGATTCAGCAATTCCACTTCTGGGTTTACATCCAATGGAAATGAAAACAGAATCTCAAGGAGATATCTGCCCTCCCATATTCATTGCAGCATTGCTCACAACAGCCAAGGTATGGAAACAACCTAGGTGTCCATCAACGGATGAATAAAGAAGATGGTGTGTGTGTGTGTGTGTGTGTGTGTGTGTGTGTGTGTATAAACAAACATGACAGTTATGATTAAGAAGTAAATCTTTCCATTTGTGACAACATGGATGGAGCTGAAGGCATTATGCTATGAGAAATAAGCCAAACAGAGAAAGATAAATACTGTATGGTATCAGTAACATGTAGAATTTAAAAAAAAAGTCAAACTCATAGAAACAGAGAGCAGAAAAATTGGGACAGGTTGGAAAAGGGATACAAACTTTTAGCTGTGAGATGAATATGGTCTGAGAATCCAATATAAAACATGGTCCCTATAGTACTTCCCTGGTGGTCCAGTGGTTAAAAATCCACATGCCAATGCAAGGGACACAGGTTTGATCCCTGGTCTGGGAAGACCCCACATGCCGCAGAGCAATTAAGCCCGTGCACCACAACTACTGAGCTGTGCGCCATAACTACTAAAGTCCGTGCACCACAACTATGAGCCCATGTGCCGCAACTACTGAAGCCCGCACGCTCTGGGGCCTGCGTGCCACAACTACTGAGCTCGCATGCTGCAACTACTGAAACCTGCGTGCCTAGAGCCCATGCTCCGCAACAAGAGAAGCCACCGCAAAGAAAAGCCTGTGCACTGCAATGAAGAGTAGCCCCCAATTGCCACAACTAGAGAAAGCCCATGTGCAGCAGCAAAGATGCAGCACAGCCAAAAATAAATAAATAAATAAATAAATAAATAAATAAATAAATAAATAAACAAAACCATGATCATTACAGTTAAAACGGTATTGTATAATTAAAATTTGCTAAGAAGGTAGAACTTAAATGTTCTCACAGAAAAAATAAATGATGTGATGGATGTGTTAATTAGATGGTGGAAATTCTTTCACAGTATATATATATATATATATATATATATATATATATATATATATACCCATATCAAATCACCACAATGCACTTTAAATATCTTACAATTTTTCCAATTATACCTAATTTTTAAAAATTAGTTATTTTAAGAGGATATCATTTGGGAATATGTCTTTCATTTTGACTGAGGACCAATCTGAATATGAAGATCAACACATGCATAGTGAACAAACATTTCAAGGCTGACTGTACAACTTTTAAAATTTCTCTTCCTATTTGTAGTATAAAATATACAGATAGGGCTTCCCTGGTGGCGCAGTGGTTGAGAGTCTGCCTGCCGATGCAGGGGACACGGGTTCATGTCCCGGTCTGGGAAGATCCCACATGCCACAGAGCGGCTAGGCCCATGAGCCATGGCCGCTGAGCCTGCACGTCCGGAGCCTGTGCTCTGCAACGGGAGAGGCCACAACAGTGACAGGCCCACATACTGAAAAAAAAAAAAAAAAAAAAAATATATATATATATATATATACACACACAAATAAAAAAGGGTTAGAATTTTTCTGAAGACTTCTTTGTAAAGTATGTGGCCATGCTATGTATCATGAAGGGAGGGGGTTGGGGTAGGGAGGGGAGAGGTGGATGAGTTGGTAACTCCTTCACCTCAAGCTTCCTTGGGATAGTTACTTCCATTGAGATGACTTGAAAGTTTGAAGTGTGTTTAGGGCAATTCAGCACCCTTAGACCTGGTGTCTGCCATATGTCTGAAAACTAAAGAGAGCTATGGCAACAGGATGGAGGGATTTGTGTGGGAAGCAAATATACTTTCTCTGATTGTAGAAGTCAAAGAAAGATGGCTACATTCTTACTGACCTGAAGTTTATTGTCATAATACTAAATATGTTAAAGATAATATCATTCATCTAACATTTCTAAGTATCATGTTTGCTATAACGCTGGAAATTGAAGATTTATGTTACTATATAGATACGTAGCTTACTAATATCTTGCTTGAAACACATCAAAGTGGTTCATATTTAATATGGTTTGCCTTTTCTTTTACCAAACAATATTTAATGTAGTGTACCCTCCCTCTTATTGTTGGTGTATTTATCCTAGAAAACAGGCAGGAGATTTAGAAAAGCAGAAAAAATTAAAACAATAAACACTGCATGTTCCAAAGCTGGAGAAATCTTACACAATGATTTATTCATGGTTCCTAATTTATAACTTCTGATTTCTTGATAATATACTACTTAGAGAACTGAAACTATTAACTGAAAGACTTAAAACAGTATAAAATTGTATCCAGAAAATTAATTTTATTGGCTTTAAAAAATTTTTCTCTGCATTGGGTCATTGTTGCTGCACACGGGCTTTCTCTAGCTTCTGCGAGCGAGGGCTACTCTTCACTGTGGTACGGGGGCTACTCATTGCAGTGGCTTCTCTTCTTGCTGAGCATGGGCAGGCTTCATTAGCTGTGGCACGTGGGCTCAGTAGTTGTGGCTCACGGGCTTAGTTGCTCCACGGCATGTGGGATCTTCCTGGATCAGGGCTCGAACCCATGGTCCCCTGCATTGGCAGGCAGATTCTTAACCACTGCGCCACCAGGGAAGCCCTTATTGGCTTATTTTATAATTGTTCATATATCAGAAACATTCTTCTCAGTAACAAGGGACAAGGGATCTATACATAAAGAATACAGCCATTAAGTAAGAACTCTTAAACTTGAGTTGTGGAGATTATTTTCTTGTCATCACCTGTTTAGTTTGTGACCTAGATAAATGCTACTTGCATTAATGATTTAAAGGAAGAAATAAATAATCTATTCTATTAAATATTTGCCCTGTCCTTGAATACTTGTACAGAACAAGGTAGTTTATAATAACAGTTAAATATCAGACGTATATGATCACTAAATCATTTAGTCTTGATTAATATTAAGATATATCAATTTGCACATGACAGCAGAGACGTTTAACCCAACTCTTTAAGAGCTCATTTATTTTTGACCCATTTTGAGGTATAAATTAAAAATTCTTATAATAATAAAAACTGATTTTGAAAACAATCAAACAAGCAAACAAAACTATCCAAAAGGAAACACAGAGAGAAAAATACCAAAAAATGTAAAGACCATTAATGAACTGTGTGACAATTTCAAATGGCCTAATTGGAGTCCATAAAGGAGGGAGAGGGAAGAAAAAAATATGTGAAAAAAAATAGCAAAAAACTTTCGAAACTTTATGAAAATTATAAACCCACAGATACCAAAAGCTCAATGAACCCCAATTAGAAGAAACACGAAGAAACAACACCATAAGGAACACCATAATGAAACAGCTCAAAATATGTGGCAAAGAGAAAAACTTAAAAGCAACCAGAGGAAAAAAAGGCATTTTGGAGGATTGGCAGACTGCAGGAGAGGAGTGAGCGCCTGTGGCTCTACTAAGTTTGGTAATCTGGAAGAAAAGAAGTGAACAGGCAATACTCCCACAGATAGCCTCATCCACCAGAGGGCAGACAGCAGAAGCAAGAAGAACTACAATCCTGCAGCCTGTAGAACAAAAACCACATTTACAGAAAGACAGACAAGATGAAAAGACAGAGGGCTATGTACCAGATGAAGGAACAAGATAAAACCCGAGAAAAACAACTAAATAAAGTGGAGATAGGCAACCTCCAGAAAAAGAATTCAGAATAATGATAGTGAACATGATCCAGGACCTCGGAAAAAGAATGGAGGCAAAGATCGAGAAAATGCAAGAAATGTTTAACAAAGACCTAGAAGAATTAAAGAACAGAGATGAACAATACAATGACTGAAATGAAAACTACACTAGAAGGAATCAATAGCAGAATAACTGAGGCAGAAGAACGGATAAGTGACCTGGAAGACAGAATGGTGGAATTCACTGCTGCACAACAGAATAAAGAAAAAAGAATGAAAAGAAATGAAGACAGCGTAGGAGACCTCTGGGACAACATTAAATGCAACAACATTCGCATTATAGGGGTCCCAGAAGAAGAGAGAGAGAAAGGACCCAAGAAAATATTTGAAGAGATTATACACGAAAACCTCCCTAACATGGGAAAGGAAATAGCCACCCAAGTCCAGGAAGCACAGAGAGTCCCATACAGGATAAACCCAAGGAGAAACACGCTGAAACACATAGTAATAAACTTGGCAAAAATTAAAGACAAAGAAAAGTTATTTAAAGCAGCAAGGGAAAAACGACAAATAACATACAAGGGAACTCCCATAAGGTTAACAGCTGATTTCTCAGCAGAAACTCTACAAGCCAGAAGGGAGTGGCATAACATATTTAAAGTGATGAAGGGGGGCTTCCCTGGTGGCACAGTGGTTGAGAGTCCGCCTGCCGATGCAGGGGACACGGGTTCGTGCCCCGGTCCGGGAAGATCCCACATGCCGCGGAGCGGCTGGGCCCGTGAGCCATGGCTGCTGAGCCTGCGTGTCTGGAGCCTGTGCTCCGCAATGGGAGAGGCCACAACAGTGAGAGGCCCGCGTACCGCATAAATAAATAAATAAATAAATAAAGTGATGAAGGGGAAGAACCTACAACCAAGATTACTCTACCCGGCAAGGATCTCATTCAGATTCAATGGAGAAATCAAAAGCTTTACAGACAAGTAAAAGCTAACAGAATTCAGCACCACCAAACCAGCTCTATAACAAAACTTCTCTAAGTGGGAAACACAAGAGAAGAAAAGGACCTACAAAAACAAACCCAAAACAATTATGAAAATGGTAATTCAAACATACATACTGATAATTACATTAAATGTGAATGGACAAAAAGCTCCAACCAAAAGACACAGGCTCACTGAATGGATACAAAAACAAGACCCATAGTATATGCTGCCTACAAGAGACCGACTTCAGACCTAGGGGCACATACAGACTGAAAGTGAGGGGATGGAAAAAGATATTCCATGCAAATGGAAATCAAAAGAAAGCTGGAGTAGCAATACTCATATCAGATAAAATAGACTTTAAAATAAAGAATGTTACAAGAGACAAGGAAGGATACTACATAATGATCAAGGGATCAACCCAAGAAGAAGATATAACAATTATAAACATATATTCACCCAACATAGGAGCACCTCAATACATAAGGGAACTGCTAACAGCTATAAAAGAGGAAATCGACAGTAACAGAATAATAGTGGGAGACTTTAACATCTCACTTACACCAATGGACAGATCACCAAAACAGAAAATTAATAAGGAAACACAAGCTTTAAATGACACAATAGACCTCATAGATTTAATTGATATTTATAGGACACTGCTTCCAAAAACAGCAGATTACACTTTCTTCTCAAGTGCGCACGGAACATTCTCCAGGATAGATCACATCTTGGGTCACATATCAAGCCTCAGTAAATTTAAGAAAACTGAAATCATATCAAGCATCTTTTCTGACCACAACACTATGAGACTAGAAAACAATTAGAGGGAAAAAAACGTAAAAAACACAAACACATGGAGGCTAAACAATACATTACTAAATAACCAAGAGATCACTGAAGAGACCAAAGAGGAAATCAAAAAATACCGAGAGACAAATGACAAAGAAAACACGATGATCCAAAACCTGTGGGATGCAGCAAAAGCAGTTCTAAGAAGAAAGTTTATAGCAATACAATCCTACCCTCAAGAAACAACAAACATCTCAAATAAACAACCTAACCTTATACGTAAAGGAACTAGAGAAAGAAGAACAAACAAAACCCAAAGTTAGTAGAAGGAAAGAAATCATACAGATCAGAGCAGAAATAAATGAAATAGAAACAAAGAAGACAAGAGCAAAGATCAATAAAACTAAAAGCTGGTTCTTTGAGAAGATAAACAAAATTGATAAATCATTAGCCACACTCATCAAGAAAAAGAGGGAGAGGACTCATATTAATAAAGTTAGAGATGAAAAAGGAGAAGTTACAAGAGACACCACAGAAATACAAAGCAGCCTAAGAGACTACTACAAGCAACTCTATGCCAATAAAATGGACAACCTCGAAGAAATGGACAAGTTCTTAGAAAGTTATAACATTCTAAGACTGAACCAGGAAGAAACAGAAAATATGAACAGACCAGTCACCAGTATTGAAATTGAAACTGTGATTAAAAATCACCCAACAAACAAAAGCCCAGGACCAGATGGCTTCACAGGTGAATTCTATCAAACATTTAGAGAAGAGCTAACACCCATCCTTCTCAAACTCATCCAAAAAATCGCAGAGGAAGGAACACTCCCAAAATCATTCTATGAGGCCACCATCATCCTGATACCAAAACCAGACAAAGATACTACAAAAAAAGAAAACTACAGAACAATATCACTGATGAATATAGATGCAAAAATCCTCAGCAAAATACTAGCAAACAGAGTCCAACAACACATTTAAAGGATCAGACACCATGACCAAGTGGGAATGCAAGGATTCTTCAATATATGCAAATCAATCAGTGATACACCATATTAACAAACTGAAGAAGAAAAACCATATGATCATCTCAATAGATGCAGAAAAAGCTTTTGATAATATTCAACACCCATTTATGATAAAAACCCTCCAGAAAGTGTGCACAGAGGGAACCTACCTCAATGTAATAAAGGCCATATACAACAAACCAACAGCAAACATCATTATCAGTGGTGAAAAACTGAAAGCATTACCTCTAAGATCAGGAACAAGACAAGGATGTCCACTCTCACCATATTATTCAACATAGTTTTGGAAGTCCTAGCCACGGCAATTAGAGAAGAAAAAGAAATAAAAGGAATACAAATTGGAAAAGAAGACGTAAAACTGTCACTGTTTGCAGATGACACGATACTATACTTAGAGAATCCTAAAGACGCCACCAGAAAACTACTAGAACTAATCAATGAACTTGGTAAAGTTGCAGGATACAAAATTAATGCACAGAAATCTCTGGCATTCCTATACAATAATGATGAAAAATCTGAAAGAGAAATTAAGGAAACACTCCCATTTACCATTGCAACAAAAAGAATAAAAAACCTAGGAATAAAACTACCTAGGGAGACAAAAGACCTGTATGCAGAAAATTATAAGACACTGATGAAAGAAATTAAAGATGATACCAACAGATGGAGAGATATACCATGTTCTTGGATTGGAAGAATCAATATTGTGAAAATGACTATACTACTCAAAGCAATCTACAGATTCAATGCAATCGCTATCAAATTACCAATGGCATTTTTTACAGAACTAGAAGAAAAAAATCTTAAAATTTGTATGGAGACACAAAAGACCCCAAATAGCCAAAGCAGTCTTGAGGGAAAAAAACGAAGCTGGAGGAAGCAGACTCCCTGACTTCAGACTATACTACAAAGCTATAGTAATCAAGACAATATAGTACTGGCACAAAAACAGAAATATAGATCAATGGAACAGGATAGAAAGCCCAGAGATAAACGCACGCACCTATGGTCAATTAATCTATGACAAAAGAGGCAAGAATATACAGTGGAGAAAAGACAGTCTCTTCAGTAAGCGGTGCTGGGAAAACTGGACAGATATATGTAAAAGAATGAAATTAGAACACTCCCTAACACCATACACAAAAATAAACTCAAAGTGGATTAGAGACCTAAATATAAGACCAGACACTATAAAACTCTTAGAGGAAAACAGAGGAAGAAGACACTTTGACATAAATCACAGCAAGATCTTTTTTGATCCACCTCCTAGAGTAATGGAAATAAAAAATATATAAACAAATGGGACCTAATGAAACTTAAAAGCTTTGCAAAGCAAAGCAAACTACAAACAAGATGAAAAGACAACCCTCAGAATGGGAGAAAATATTTGTAAACGAATCAATGGACAAAGGATTAATCTCCAAAATATATAAACAGCTCATGCAGCTCAATATTAAAAAAAAACAACCTAATCCAAAAATGGGCAGAAGACCTAAATAGACATTTCTCCAAAGAAGATATACAGATGGCCAAGAAGCACATGAAAAACTGTTCAACATCACCAATTATTGGAGAAATGCAAATCAAAACTACAATGAGGTATCACCTCACACCAGTTAGAATGGGCATCATCAGAAAATCTACCATTAACAAATGCTGGAGAGGATGTGGAGAAAAGGGAACCCTCTTGCACTGTTGGTGGGAATGTAAATTGATATAGCCACTATGGAGAACAGTATGGAGGTTCCTTAAAAAACTAAAAATAGAATTACCATATGATCCCACAATCCCACTACTTGGCATATACCCAGAGAAAACCATAATTCAAAAAGACACATGCACCCCAATGTTCATTGCAGCACTATCTACAATAGCCAGGTCATGGAAGTAACCTAAATGCCCATCAACAGACAAATGGATAGAGAAGATGTGGTACATATATACAATGGAATATTACTCAGCAATTAAAAGGAATTAAACTGGGTCATTTGTAGAGATGTGGATGGACCTAGAGACTGGCATACAAAGTGAAGTAAGTCAGAAAGAGAAAAACAAATATCATATAGTAATGCATATGTGTGGAATCTAGAAAAATGGTACAGATGAATCGGTTTGCAAGGCAGAAATAGAGACAAAGATGTAGAGAACAAATGTATGGACACCAATGGAGGAAAGCGGGAGGGTGGGTGATGGTGGTGGGATGAATTGGGAGATTAGGATCGACGTATATCCACTACTATGTATAAAACACATAACTAATAAGAACCTGCTGTATAAAAATAAATAAATAAAATTCAAATCACACACACACACACACAAAAACCAAAGGTGAAATAAGTTCAGATGTAAGAAAGCAGAAAGGACTCATCAGTAGATCCCCCACTAAAAGAAATGTTAAATGATGTCCTTCAGAAGAAAAGTGATACCAGATGGAAATCTGGATCTATACAAAGGAATGAAGAGCTTTGGAAGTGATAACTCCATGCGTAAATATGTAAGATTTTTAAAAATCATTTAAATCTCTTTATAAGATATGTGACTTAAAAACAAGAACAGTGTTTTGTGTAGTTTCCAACATATATAAAAACAAAACAAATAAAGATCCAGAGGGGAGAAATGGAAGAACACTATTGTGTGATTCTTATACCATAAGTGAAATGGTATAATATCACCCAAAGGTAAAATATGACAGGTTAAAGATGTATAACTATAAAATCTAAAGCAATCTCTAAAATAACAAAACACAGTTATAGTTAATAAACCAACAAAAGTGAGAAAATAAAATGATAACAATGCTCAATTAATATTAACTTGAAGTCTAATTTATCACTTTTTCCATTTATGAATCATATTTTTGATTTGATATTTAAGAACCTTTTATCATAAATCCCCATAGATTTTTCCCTGTTTTTTCCTAAAAGTTTTATATATTACATTTAAGATCATGATAAAATTTGAAACATGAAGCCAATTTAAGAGATAACATTAAGTGTACCAACATTTGCATTGTAAGGGGCCCAGGATAAGAGAGAGAGAAGGGGATTCAAAATGTATTTAATGAAATTATGGCTGAAAATTTCCCAAACCTGAAGAAGGAATCAGATATCTATACAGGAAGCACAGAGGGTCCCAAACAAGATGAACCCGAACAGACCCACACCAAGACATATCATAATTAAAATAGCAAAAGTTAAAGATAACTAAAGAGGTTTTGGGACTTCCCTGGTGGTCCAGTGGTTAAGACTCCGGGCTTCCACTGCAGGGGGCATGGGGTGTATCCCTGGTCGGGGAAAATCCTGCATGCTGCATGGTGTTAGTTCTATAGGCAGCAAGAGAAAAACAAAATCATATACAAGGGAATCCCCATAAGGCTATCAGCTGATTTCTCTGCAGACACTTTGCAGGCCAGTAGGGAGTGGCATGATATGTTCAAAGTGTTGAAAGGGAAAACCCTACAACCTAGGATACTGTACCCAGCAAGATTACCATTTATAAAAGAAAAAGAGATAAAGAACAAGACAAGCAAAAACTAAAAGACTTCATCAATACTAAACCTACCCTGAAAGAAATATTAAAGGGTCTTCTCTAAGTGGATAAGAAGAATGTATAGGAAAGGGAAAATCCCACGAGGAAAGGCAAATATATAGTAAGGACTGAGAATCAACCACTTAAGCCAATATGAACATAAAAAGACAAAAAAAATGGTAAAAGTACCTATAGCTAAAATAAACAGTTAATGGATAAGCATGAAGATATAAAATAGGACATCAAAAACACAAAATGCGGGGAGTAAAAAAATGTAGACCTTTTTAGAATGTTTTTGAACTTAAATGACTACCAGTTTAAAATTAGTAGATATAGGACTTCCCTGGTGGCGCAGTGTTTAAGAATCCACCTGCCAATGAAGGGGACACAGGTTCGAGCCCTAGTCTGGGAAGATCCCACATGCCGCAGAGCAACTGAGCCTGTGCACCACAACTACTGAGGTGTGTGCTATAGAGCCCGCGAGCCACAACTACTGATGCCCGTGCACCTAGAGCCTGTGCTCCACAACAAGGGAAGCCACCACAACGAGAAGCCCGCGCACTGCAATGAAGAGTAGCTCCCACTCGCCGCAACTAGAGAGAGCCCACACACAGCAACGAAGACCCAACGCAGCCAAAAAATGAAATAAAATAAAATAAATTAAATTAAAAAATGAAAAAAAATAAAATTAGTAGATATAATTATAGGCCAACACATGAACCCCATGGTAACCACAAATAAAAAACAATAGATACACAAAAACTAAAAAGATAGGTACACAAGCAAACTACTAAGGAAAATCATCAAACCACAAGGGAAGAAACAAAAAGAAGAAATGAACAGAGAAGAACTAACAAAAACAACTGGAAAACAAGTGATAAAACTGGCAGTAAGTACACACCTATCAATAATTACTTTAAATGGCAACGGGCTAAATGCTCCAATCAAAAGACAAAGGGTGGTTGATTTGATAAAAAAAAACAATACACTTGAATATGTTGCCTACAAGAGACTCACACCATATACAAAAATAAACACAAAATGTATTAAAGCCTAAATGTAAGACCTGAAACCATAAAACTCCTAGTAGAGAACATAGGCAGAACAGTCTTTGACATAAATCATAGCAATATTTTTTTGGATCTGTCTCCAAAGGCAAAAGAAATAAAAGCAAATATAAACAAATGGGACTTAATTAAACTTAAAATCTTTTGCAGAGCAAAGGAAACCATCAACTAAAGGAAAAGACGACCTATGGACTGGGAGAAAGTATTTGCAAATGATATGACCGACAAGTGATTAATATCCAAAATATACATAAACAACTCATACAATATTAAAAAAAACAATAAAAAATGGGCAGAAGGGCTTCCTTGGTGGTGCAGTGGTTGAGAGTCCGCCTGCCAATGCAGGGGACACCGGTTCATGTCCCGGTCCGGGAAGATCCCACATGCCGCAGAGTGGCTAGGCCCGTGAGCCATGGCTGCTGAGCCTGCGCGCCTGGAGCCTGTGCTCCGCCAACGGGAGAGGCCACAACAGTGAGAGGCCCACGCACCGCAAAAAAAAAAAAAATGGGCAGAAGACCTGAATAGACATTTTTCCAAAGAAGACATACAGATGGATAACAGGAACATGAAAAGATGCTCAATATCACCATTAGAGAAATGCAAATCAAAACAACGAGATATCACCTCACACCTGTCAAAATGACTATCATCAATCAGTCTACAAATAACAGTTGCTGGTGATAATGTGAAGAAAAGGGAATCCTTCTACACTGTTGGTGGGAATGTAAATTGGTGCAGCCACAATCGAAAACAGTATGGAGGTTCCTCAGAAAACTAAAAATAGAACTACCATATGATTCAGCAATTCCACTCCTGGGTATATATCCAGAAAAAATGAAAACACTAATTCAAAAAGATACATGCACCCCAGTGTTCACAGCAGCATTATTTACAATAGTCAAAATATTTAAGCAACCCAGGTGTCTATCAACAGACAATTGGATTAAGAAGATGTGGTATATATATACAATGAAATATTACTCAGCCATAAGAAAAGAATGAAATTCTGACATTTGCAGCAACATGGATGGACCTAGAGATTAGTATGCTTAGTGCATTAAGTCAGAGAAAGACAAATACTTAAATGCAGAGTTAAAAAAATAGTACAATGAATGCACATAGCAAAACAGAAACAGACTAAGATATAGAGAACAAACTAGTGGTTACCAGTAGGGAGAGGGAATGGAGGACTGGCAAGTTGGACTATGGGATTAAGAGATACAAACTATTATGTATAAACTACATAAGCGACAAGGATATATTGTATAGCACAGAGAATTATAGCCATTGTCTTATAATTTTAATGGAGTATAATCTGTAAAAATACTGAATCACTATGCTGTACACCAAAACTAATATAATATTGTAAATCAACTATACTTCAATAAAAACATAAGAAAATAAAGTTTCCAAGAAAAAAATATACTTAAGACCTTGTGGTAGGGAAATACTTTTTCAACGAGATACAAAAAAGTTCTAAACATCAAGGAAAAGATTGATAAATGTGACTAAATTAAGAAATTCTGTACATCAAAAGTCACCTACGAGAGTGTAAAAAGTGGGTCATCCCTGGTGGCACAGTGGTTAAGAATCCGCCTGCCAATGCAGGGGATATGGGTTCGAACCCTGGTCCGGGAAGATCCCACATGCCACACAGCAACTAAGGCCGTGCGCCACGACTACTGAGCCTACACTCTAGAGCCCGAGAGCTACAACTACTGAGCCCATGTGCCACAACTTCTGCAGCCTGCATGCCTAGAGCCTGTGCTCCACAACAAAGAGAAGCCACCGCAATGAGAAGCCTGCACACAGCAACAAAGAGTAGCCCCTGCTCGCCACAACTAGAGAAAGCCTGCGCACAGCAACGAAGACCCAACGCAGCCAAAAAATATTTTTTAAGAAGCGTAAGAAGTCAAGCTACAGTGTATCATACAACTGTCTCTAGTCATATGCAGTTACTGAGTACATGAAATGTGACTAATCCAAATTCAGATGGGCTGGAGGTGTAATATACAGTCTGGGTTTTGAAGACATCGTATAAAATATAAAATCTAATAATTTTTATACTGATTTCATGTTGAAACAAAAATACTTTGGCTATGATGGCTGTGATGATTAACTTCATGTGTCAACTTGACCAGGTCACAGTGTACGCAGATATTTGGTCAAACACTATTTCAGGTATTGTCTCTGAGGGTGTTTTTGGATGAGATTAATATTTGAATTTGTAGACTGAGTAAAGCAGATTGCCCTTCCTAATGTGGGTGGGCCTCATCCAATCATAGGCTTGAATAGAACAAAAAGGCTGACCCTCCCATGAGTGGGAATTTCCTCCTGCCTGACTGCTGTGGTGAGACATCAGTCTTTTTCTGCCTTTGAACTCCAACTGAAACAGCTCTTCTTGTTTCTCCAGTCTGCTGGTTTTTTGGACTGGAACTACACCATTGGCTCTACTGACTGCAGATCATGGGACTTCTCAATCTTCATTACTGTGTGAGCCAGTTCCTTATGATAAACCTCTCCCTCTCTCCACAAACACACACACACACACACACACTCACTACTTGTTCTATGTCTCTGGAGAACCTTAATAGATTGGGTTAAATAAAATATATTAAAATTATTTTCACTTGTTTATTTTTGGCTTTTTTAAAATGGCTATTAGAAAATGTAAAATTACACGTGGCTCACATTATATTTCTATTGGCCACTGATGATCTAACATATATAAGGAACTTCTGTAAAAAAAAGAAACAAGTTTATATCCCCCAAGTGCTTTAGATTTTGGAATTACCTGATACAGGATACAAAGTTACTAGTTTAAGAAAAATATTTAATTAAAAGAAAGAACCACAAAAATGAGCAAGCAACAGCAGATTATCAAAATGACTAGGCAGACTTATATAAGAATCAAATAGGACTTTTAGAAATAAAAAAATATAAACTGTTGAAGTTAAAAGTTTGGTGGATGAATTAAAGAGAAGAATGGGCAATGAAGACACAGTTAGTGTACTGGAAAACAGTTCTAAAGAATTACCAAGAATGCAGCCTTAGGGATGGAAAATATGATAGAGATAGAGGATAAAATAAGAAACTCTACATGTCTGACTTAGTTCCAAGGGGAGAAAAGAGAAAGAATGGAGGAGAGGCAATATTTGAAAAACAAAATAATGGTTGAGGGCTTCCCTGGTGGCGCAGTGGTTAAGAATCTGCCTGCCAATGCAGGGGACACGGGTTCGATCCTGGTCTGGGAAGATCCCACATGCCGTGGAGCAACTATGCCCACGTGCCACAACTACTGAGCCTGTGCTCTAGAGCCCGCGAGCCACAACTACTGAGCCCACGTGCCACAACTACTGAAGCCCAAACACCTAGAGCCCATGCTGCACAAGAGAAACCACCGCAATGAGAAGCCCACACACTGCAACAAAGAGTAGCCCTGGCTCCCCACAACTAGATGAAGCCCATGCACAGCAACGAAGACCCAACACAGCCAAAAATAAAATAAATATTAAAAATAAATACATTAAAAAAAAGATGTTATGGAACCAGCTTTTAACTTGGAGGAAGGGACAAAAAAAAACAAAAATAAAATAAAGTGGAGGGAGGGGACATGAGCCAAGGAAATGTAGCTCTAGAGGGAGTGTGGCCCTGTGAACACCTTGATTTCAGCCCAGTAAAGCTGATTTCTGACTTCTGGCCTCTAGAAATGTGAGAGAATTAATTTCTGTTGTTTTAAGCCACTACATTTGTGGTAATTTGTTACAGCAGCCACAGGAACCTAATGCACCTACTATGGCTAGAAACTTCCCTAAGTGTTTGAGATACATCAATGAACAAAACAAAGGTCTCTGCCCTAATGGAGCTTAAACTCTACACTAGTGGAGTAAAGAGACAATATGCCGTAAGTATCGTTAACAAGTAAATTGCATAGTATGTAAAAGGTAACAAATGATATGTAAAAAAAGTAAAAGAGCAGGGTGAGTGTGGAATCAGTAGTGTGTGTGTGGTGGTGTTGGTGGGCAAGTTGAAATTTTAAATAGAATGGCTATGGTAAGCTTCACTGAGAAGGTGGTGTTTGAGCAAAGACTAATGTTTTAATTTGTGGTGTTCATTTTTAAAAAGAGGACAAAACTAAAACACTGGACAACAACACTGTGTTAAGTTGGGGGAGAGGTGATCAGTATTAAAGTGTTTTAACATCTTTATATTAATTGGGAGGAAAATTTAGATATTTTTGACTTTGTTAAGCACACATGCTGACATATCAAGGGTAATCAGTAAAAGAACAGAAATAGAATATATAACTTCCAAATAAGTAGTGGGGAAAATGGAATAAAAAACAAAATAAACAAAACTCAATATAAATTTTTTAAAGCTGAGAAAGGAGAAAAAGCAAAGAAAATTAGAAGAGATAAAGAGCAACCAGTGAGATGTTAGAAACAAATGCAAATGGATATAATCTTTCAGTTAAAGGACAGAAATTGTCTTCAACTATACCTCAATCAAAAATAAATGTATATTATGAAAAAAATGACAGAAATTGTCAGATTAGGGGAAAGATGGGAAAATCCATCTAATATGGAAGAGACACACCTAAAATTTAATATAAGAAAAGGCTGTTAAGCAATGAAGAGATATACCAAGCAAATACTAGACAAAAGTCAGGGTAGTAAGACAAAATACTAAAACTGACTCAAGAAGAAATAGAAAATCTGAAAAAAACTATTAAGAGATTGAATCAATAATCAAAAAACTCCCCGTAGGGCTTCCCTGGTGGCACAGTGGTTGAGAGTCCGCCTGCCAATGCAGGGGACACGGGTTCGTGTCCCGGTCTGGGAAGATCCCACATGCCGCGGAGCAGCTGGGCCCGTGAGCCATGGCCGCTGAGCCTGCGTGTCCAGAGCCTGTGCTCCGCGGCGGGAGAGGCCACAGCAGTGAGAGGCCCATGTACTGCAAAACAAACAAACAAACAAAAAAAAAAACTCCCCATAAAAGAAAGCCCAGGACCAGATAGCTTCATGAATTCTAGTAAGTATTTAAAGAATTAACACCAATCCTTCTCAACTTAAATCTAGACTAGTTTCATACTGACTTTATGAAACTACTTGACTTTGAGGATCTGGATGAAAAATGTTTCTACTTGTGCTTGATTTTTCTAAAATAGAACATTTAAGAATAAATACTCACCTTGAGGATTCCTGGGAATCATCCGTTACCATACCTTCCCCTCCACATTCCTACAGCATTACCATCAAACCACGACAAAAATTAAAGAGAAACTTAAAAAATAACAAAATTGACAACTGTGAATTCACTAAAGAAATCATTAGGAAGAAGACGTTAAGTTCTGTGGTTTTTATAATATTCTTACAATATTTGAATTTTAAAGATCTTCTCCAGAAACTTTTTTTAAATAAAAGTTTTATTGGAGAAAAATAGAACCACCACGTACACAGGGAAAAGAGCACAAAAATTCAACTGATACAGAACTGAAAGTCACAATTATCCAATGTTGTTTGCGATTACTTTTCAATTTCTTAAACAGCTCCCCTCAATTTGTTTAATAGTCTCACCAGTTTTTTTCAGCTGAAATAGCATCAAGTTTTCAAAAAATTAAGAGCCTCAGGGAAGGGACCAGCTTTCAAGACAACAAAGGTAACACCAAGAGTCTCCTAATGGTACCAATTCTACCTAAAAATTCCGTAAGAGTAATTATCGAGTCTGGTGGAACAGTCTACATATCTCACAGACCATCAGGGATGAGTTAGAACACTGACTTAGATGGTCCAGTATGGAGAGAGGGCAAACAAAATAGCTGCATTTCCTTGTCAGATAAGCTCAGTTAAGGAAACCAGGGAGGCTCTAAGAAAATACAGGCAATGGCTGCTCAAAAATAGTTAGGAAGGCATTCTACATATCACATACTGTTGGACAACAGTGTGTAAGTTTGATGTAATTATAAAGAAAACAGGCAACTTTAAAAAAAATAGCTGGTCACAGGTCTTTGAGAACTCAAGAAAACAATCAATAGCAAACACAAGAGCCAAAAGCCTCAGTTGAGGGTTAGGACCTAGGTATTCTTCTTCATGGTTCCAAATAGTCAAGGAAATACACTGTTGCAAAAAAGCATTAAAGCGGGCTTCCCTAGTGGCGCAGTGGTTGAGAGTCCGCCTGCCGATGCAGGGGACGTGGGTTCGTGCCCCGGTCCGGGAGGGTCCCGCATGCTGTGGAGCAGCTGGGCCCGTGGGCCATGGCCGCTGAGCCTGCACGTCCAGAGCCTGTGCTCCGTGACGGGAGAGGCCACAGCGGTGAAAGAGCATTAAAGCAGTTCTGATTTTTAAAAAAATCTAAACAAAATTTCTGCTTTTCCTCCAAGATCAATTCCCTTCAAAGCTTCAAGGAAAAACAAGGAAGCAAAACAGAACCCCAAACCCAAAAAGAAAAAAGCATGATGGTAAAACAGAAGAATTTTACTCACATTATCAATTTGAAAAACAATACTTTTGCTATTTTCTATGTATGAACAATCCTAGGACATTCCCCTGAAAAGTAGGTGTCCAGTGGCTATGAGAACTCTTTATCTTCAAGCAATTTTGAAAGGAATAAGATCAGCATAATACAGAATTTGAAATTCCCAACTAGGGGGTGTACGGGGGAAATGAGGAAGGATCTAGTTCTATCTAGGGCTTTAGGAAGTTAAAATAAGGATGAAAGGAAATGCTTATATGCCAACAAAAAGGAGAGTTGAGGTGCTTCAAAAAAAAAAACTTTGGTAGAGAAAATAGGAATGCTAAATCCCAGGAAGCCTGTAACAATCTACAATTGGTCCAAGTTAAAGACAAAACTGTCCAAACAACATTAAAGTCTAAAGGAAGCTGAAAACTAGTTTATGAATTTTTGCTCTTGTAAAAAGTTACACAACACGTGGGTTTTGGTCTCTTTTGCGATGTTCATATTATATTCATTTTTAATATGAAGAAAGAGTTGGATTTTTCTCTCCTACCATGTTCTTCTAGTACAACTGACCAGCAATTTTCTATTTCAGCTATTTTTATAAGTACCTGTTAATCAGCACAGTAAACTCAGGGCTGAACCATATACACACATCCCATGGGAACATTTTAGGATGTGCGTATATAAGACTATGTAAGCAACTTTCCCTCTGCTTGAAAACTTGTTTCCAAATAAAATTTTTTAAAACATCCCTTTCAGTGTAACAGAACATTACTTAGTAAAATATCAATAGCTATGACAACTTATTTTTCTCTTCAAGGGAAATCACAAAACAGGTGAACAACCAAGTCCAGGGTGGTTTTTCTATTTGATAAATACATCCAGAACTCTGTACAGTAAATAAAGTTTGCATGCAGTTTAAGTATCTTTAAATGACATTTTAAGCAAATAAACCTTTTGCTTCATAATTAATGGTGTATAAGAACCCCCCTCCTCTTTTTTTTAATAGCCATAGGGACCTCTTCCCCAGTTCCAAACAGGAATCATGAAGACCAGGTACTTTCTTAAGAGTTTTCTGCACATCATACTAAATAACATGCAAAGAGTTCAACAGCATTCTTCTTAAAGGTAAGTATTACTCTTTAAATGGGCATGTTAACCACTGAAAAGTCACTCAACTATTTCCATTACACTGCTTCATTTGGTCATTGGTAGTATAAAAGAAGTCAAATAATAACAGGTTAGTTTATTCACTGGCTACTGCTTATGACACCAAATGCTCCAAGGCCAACATTTTAAGCAATATAATTGTACTGGTTTGGATTTTCTTTATCTCTTTCCATGTAGTCCCGGTCAATTAAGGATTCTATTCTCTTCTTAAGATCAGCAGGCTGTAAGAGAAGGCAAATTTTCAGTGCAAAGCTCATAATCAGTGGCTCAAGCCCATTCACCAATACCCCATGAAAAAAAAAGAACAGTTTTGGCTCACTGATTTAATGTATTTAATCTCAATATTTTTTAATTTTTATTTTTAAAATCTTAATATTTTTTAATTTTTATTTTTTAAATCTCGTTTTTTAAAGAGGAAAGTATAATGAAAATAAGCCAGGTTAAAAATGTTTTTACACTATACATACACTGTCACATCTTATATTACTTATTTATCTGTTTATCTATTTATCTACCTATCTATCTATCTGGCTGTGTTGGGTCTTAGTTGCGGCAGCACGAGGGGTCTTTGTTGCTGCATGCAGGATCTTTAGTTGTGGCATGTGGGATCTAGTTCTGTCACCAGGGATTGAACCCGGGTCCCCTGCACTGGGAGTGGGGAGTCTTAGCCACTGGACCACCAGGGAAGTCCCCTGTCATACTGTTATACAATACTTTACTTTTCTATTTTAAAGAGGTCTTCTAAGAACCAGCTATTCTCTGCACAAATACAAAAGACTACCATAACTTCACAAAAGGAACACATTATAGTTTAAGGAAACAGAATGCTATTTAGTTTTGCCAAGATAGTTTGAGAAAATAAGTAGACCCTAAATTTGGACAAAAGCTGGTTCTCAAAGTCAGGTTGCATATTTATAAATTAAATAAAAAATGTACTATGGAAATCACTATTTACAAGAATACTACAACAAATGGTTTGATAAGTGAAGTATCATCTCATAATTCAGATCTTTGTATTTCAGGTTTAAGGTTTAACTATTACCTGCTATAAATGATTGGAGTTTTTGAATCCAAGTTGTTGAAAAATCATTGAGAAAGCTTATAGCTTGTTCTCATGATTGCATTCTTAGCTCTTGGGTAACAAAATTCCACTGTCTTTTGTATCTAGCCTATAAAGAGAATATAATCTTGCTTGCTAACAGTTTTTCAGATTGTGTAAAATGGCTACTTGATCAAGAAATGTAAAGAGGTAAAGTAGTTTGATGGGGCAGCCAAAATTTCACCAAAGTTTGAATTCCAAGATTTGAAAATCAAAATGACTTTCTCTTAATTATGGTGAAAGACCTAGAATATCAGCACAATATTTATTACAGTGATCCTCTACCTTCCCTAGCTAGCTAGCAGCAGTGATCTCTCTGGCTAGAGGTGAAATGATTGTTAAGGCAGAACGTGAGGGTGAGAGTGTGGTAATGAGGAGGCAGTATTAGGTTTGGAGGAGAGAGAAAGCCTACCTTATTAGCAGTGACAGCTAATGAGCACTTATGTGCCAGGCCCAGTGCTAAGTTTTACATATATTATCTCATTTAAGCTTCACAATAATCCTACGAGGTAAGTACTATTATCATCTCCATTTTACAAGAGGAAACAAGCTCAAAAGGTGAAATGACTTACCTAGGCCCAAAGCTCATGAGAACCCTAACAGCCAAGGGTCTATCCAAACTTTACGAAGTGTTTATCATCACAAGAGTTTGGGAATCTTCTAAAACATGAGATACAGTCCAGTACAACACCACATTGTGTAAGGCGCTTTATTACTGGGCATTTATAATGGAACATGTCCATGTGACGACTAATTTGTCTGCCAGAACTACCGCTAAGCTTTAAAAAAGATGCCTAATGATTACTAGTTATCTGTACAGTTTTTAATGGACACTTACAAAAGCTAACTAAACAGATTTAACTTAATTAAAATAACCAAATCTGTCAAATAGCTAGGTATTTCAAGGAGAAAAAGGAAACAAAAATACCAAAGAAGCTCAAAAAAATAAAGTGAATAAACTTGAAAATTTCAAAGACTCACTTAGCAGCTAAACTTTCAGGTATAGGAGCTTTTATAAATTGTTTTCCCCTTTTGTCACAGCTCCCCACATATGTCAACAAAGGTTTTTTTTGGAATCATATATATGAGCATAAGAAATGAAAACTTTTGTCCCTCCAAATGGTCTTGAGGTTTTATTCTCTGTTTGTAAGATTTGTGTCTGAAAAGTCTAATTTTTATATATAATAAGCTCAATATTTTTTATATATAAGCAGCTCAATAATAAAATACAGAAGTACCTACCTTTACTGGAAATTTCAACTGGTTGTACACTTCTGAAACAAGGAGATTGTGGCTAAGCGTCTTTCTCATCTTCATAATTCGAACAATTGCAGCATCAATTTGATACTGTCTGTCTTGAAATACTCTTTCTGTGGTGCTTGCTTGTTCCTCAACCTAACAAAAAAGTTTTAAACTTAGGAACTGTACCTGAAGTGAAACTTGATTACTTATACAAATTGTACATTTTAGGGACATGACACAGTTAATGCTTTAAATATGCTGAACTACCAAAAGAAACCTTATAAATACAGACAAGGACAGATAAAACCCTACAAACATAACTCCTATCTGTCCTAATGTCCTACATCAATGAAGTAATGCCAATATTAGTTAATATAAAAATACCATCTTTGAGCTGCTTTTCTAGAAAGAGACAGCTGATGAAGAATTTATCATTTTCTTTTACTCTCTTCTCAAAATCTTAATGTGTCACAAGAGGTTATTGACCAGATTTCTGTGTGACATTAGCTTATCTGTAAAAGTGACTGATTCTGACATCTGACTCGAAGTATGATACTAACCAGCTAAGCTAACCAGTGTCAAACTTTTTTTAACATTTTATTTTATTGTATTTTATTTTTTGGCTGCCTTGGGTTTTCGTTGCTGCGCAGGCTTTCTGTAGTTGTGGTGAGCGGGGGCTGCTCTTCGTTATGGTGTGTGGGCTTCTCATTGCGGTGGCTTCTCTTGTTGCAGAGCATGGGCTCTAGGAGCGCAGGCTTCAGTAGTTGCGGCTCGCGGGCTCTAGAGCACAGGCTCAGCAGTTGTGGTGCACGGGCTTAGTGCTCCGAGGCATGTGGGATCTTCCCAGACCAGGGATCAAACCCGTGTCCCCTGCATTGGCAGGCGGATTCTCAACCACTGTGCCACCAGGGAAGTCCCAAATTTTTTTTTCATTGATTTTTATTTTGTAAAATATAAATCAGAAACACGCAGTTAAAAAAAAGTCAGTTAACCAATTCTAATGCTAAAGCAAGAATGTTCCTCTTTAGCATCTAAATTAAGAGTAGTTTGGGCTTTTCTTTTTCTTTTTTTTTTTTTTTGCAGTACGAGGGCCTCTCACTGTTGTGGCCTCTCCCGCTGCGGAGCACAGGCGCCGGATATGCAGGCTCAGCGGCCATGGCTCACGGGCCCAGCCGCTCTGCGGCATGTGGGATCTTCCCGGACCGGGGCACGAACCCGTGTCCCCTGCATCGGCAGGCGGACTCTCAACCACTGCGCCACCAGGGAAGCCCCGGCTTTTTTTTTTTGCCTCATCACTTGGCACGCGGGATCTTCATTCCCCCGATCGAACCTGTGCCCTCTGTAGTGGAAGCACGGAGTCTTAACCACTGGATTGCCAGGGAAGTCCCTAGTTTGGGCTTTTTGCAGTTAGTTTCTTTCTGATACAGCACATGTTTTAAAATAACACAGTAATCTAAGGGAGTATCACACCTTTGATGTGAATGTTAACGAGACAGGAACTTGTTTGCAACCTTGACTTCTATCCCTATTATAAAACTTTTTGTCAAGTACTGCATTAAACCTTGCTGGAATTGAAACCAACTGGTTTCAGGAAATGCTGCAGTTGTTGGTTTCCTTAATAAAAGTCTCTTACAAATTCAAATGGTAAAAACAAACAAAATATTCACTGTTGATCAAAGAAACACTAACTGAACCTTCCAATTTTTCACCAAGCAAGCTGGCAAAGATTAAGAAAAGAAAATATAGTCTTTAGTGCTGGCAAGGGCACAGTAAGACAGGCACTCACATTAGACAGTGTAAATTGGTCCAATCTTTCTAGAACACGAAATGGCATAATGTATTAAGACTCTTAAAATGTTCACACTCTTTAACACAGAAAATCTACTTCCATGATAAATTCGTAAGGAAAGGATCAGAGAGATTAAGATTTAGGTACAGAGATGTATCTTGCTGTTTTATTTACAATACTAAGAAGTTATGAATTTAAGTACCCAACAATGGACGCTGAATAAATTATTATAACTGTGTAAAAGAATATTGTGTGGCCATCTGCCATTTTATAAAGATGCTTAATGGCATGGAAAAATTCTAAAGACTTGGGGCTTCCCTGGTAGCACAGTGGTTAAGAATCTGCCTGCCAATGCAGGGGACACAGGTTCGAGCCCTGGTCCGGGAAGATCCCACATGCCACGGAGCAACTAAGCCCATGCGCCACAACTACTGAGCCTGTGCTCTAGAGCCCGCAAGCCACAACTACTGAGCCTACGTGCTACAACTACTGAAGCTCATGCGCCTAGAGCCCGTGCTCCGCAACAAGAGAAGCCACCGCAATGAGAAGCCTGCGCACCACAACAAAGAGTAGCCCCCACTCGCCGCAACTAGAGAATGCCTGCGTGCAGCAACGAAGACCCAATGCAGCCTAAAATAAATAAAATAAATAAATTTTAAAAAATTTCTAAAGTCTTAATTTAAACACACAAAAAGCAGGATATAAAACTATCAGGCCCAATTGTGTACACCCCCGCCCCCTCAAAACCTGCAAAATCAAATACTGAAATACACTGAGCTAGATATAGGCATAGATAATGTTAATGTTAGTGGTAGTATTCTAGGCTAAAATCTTCTTTATAAATCTTTATTATGAACATATATAATTCCAGTACATTAGAATGAGGAGAATGCAAAAGAAATACCGTTTCTTTCATCTGAATTTGATTGATCTTTATCCTGAAAAGTTTGTGCTTGAAATCATCATTACAAATGAACTTGTCACCATCTTCAATATCTTTACCCTTTGGATTTTTCGCCAGAACTCTAGCTTTGCCACAAGCCAATGACTGCAGTGTTCTTCTTAACTCTCCATCCTCTGAAGAAGAAAGAAGAGTGGCTTAGTTATTTGTTATTAACTCATCAACACACACAGCTACATTCAACCTCAATCTAGCTTCTACCCCACCCATCTATTAAAACTGTTTCCTTTTTCCCCCAAGATCATGAACAACTTCCTCTTTGTCCTATCCAATGGCTTTTTTCCTGGTCGTCCTCTAAAGGCTTCAATTATCATTCCGAGTGGATAACCACCACATCTTCAGAAATGACATCTCATTTTCCCCAGTCCTGCATTTAAAGGATACCTCCAGCTGGCTCTTTTACTATCATCAATTTTAGTATGTCCAACATTTTATTCATCATCTTCCCTATAAAACTGTCTTCTTTCCAACTGTTAGTTATGAAGCTACCAACCTCCTCTGGTGAGAATCCCTGGAATCATCTTTTAACTCTTCCCTCTCCTGCATCCTCCACATATCTAGTAGTTGCTTCCTTAGAGATGCTTCGTCTCTCTTCTCATTGGCCTCATTCTAGTCTAAGCTTGTTATCACTTTATGCCTGAATTACCCCATTAGCTTCTGGACTGGAATCTCTTCATCCTTCAAGCTGCCCTACTATCTACTGATTATAGGCAAGCTGCCCAAATAAGTCACTTCCAATATGTCACACACTTGAGATCCTACAATGTATGTTTCACTTGCTAGATTTGTAAGGCTCTCCATATCTTACCTATCTAACTTTGTATCTCACTACTCTATGCTGCAGTTAAACTTTTTATGACTCCTGCCCACACTGTGCTCATTCCTTCCTCCAAGCCTTTTCTCATGGTATTTCCTCTTGCAACATATGCCTTCTCCCTAACTTAAATCTGAAGGCCCAGACCAAGTCCTACCTCCTTCATGAAGGCTTTCCCAATTGTGCCAGTCCACAGTTATCTCTTGCTTCACTGAACTCCTAACATACTCTGTCAGCACCACAGATTGGTACTTATTGGTTGTGAAATTAAGTGTCACTTCTCCCTTTCCCCATGGTTATAAGTGCCGAGGAGGGGGATTATCCCTTTATAGTCCCCCAGAACTCTTAACCAAGTGGAGTGCACATAGTGGACACCAAATAATGCATGCTAATCAAACGATTCAACACAAACCTATTCCGGTAGCCTGCTTGATCTCTTCTAAACTGAACTCTTCTCCCTCATTAAACATTAGCAGCACCAGTGTTTGAAAAAGAGAGACCTGGAGTTCCTTTTTACCCTGTTGGAGAAACAACAGTGTTTAGCCATCATTTTTTTTTAAATGCATGAAAATTAATCAAATAACTAATCTCTTACTGGAAAAGCATTTTTCAATTAGTGGATTTAGAAACTCGGATTAACATTATCCAGAAAAGCCAGTATGTTCAGTGTAGGGTTTAGGTGTGATCCTACCTAAAACAGGAGAAAGGATTGGGTGACCTTTCTCTTTTTTTAAGCCTTATAATTAAAACAACAAAGTAATGAAAATTAATAACTCAGTTTTATGTGTCATTACAGATATTTATCATGAGCAACAAGAAATCACTATTTCAATGCATTTTCAACTCTTCTGATTCAGATTAGTCATGAAAAGCTGTAGGATTTTTTGAAATTGATATAAGAACTGTTCCCCTTGGGCTTCCCTGGTGGCGCAGTGGTTGAGAGTCCGCCTGCCGATGCAGGGGACACAGGTTCGTGCCCCGGTCCGGGAAGATCCCACATGCCGCGGAGTGTCTGGGTCCGTGTGCCATGGCCGCTAAGCCTGCGCATCCGGAGCCTGTGCTCCGCAACGGGAGAGGCCACAAAAGTGAGAGGCCCGCATACCGCAAAAAAAAAAAAAAAAAAAAGAACTGTTCCCCTTAACGCCCACTCTATTCTCTAGCTCCCAGCAACAAGAAAAGAAGTTTCCTGTCAAGAAGTGGCAGCGTGAATTTTGCATCCACAGGTGGGGAAAGGGTGTGGGGGAAAAGGGTTATTGGTTTTGGTTTTGCAGCAGGGCCCAATCAACTGTGGAAAAGACCACATTCTTATAATATACACAGGGCTGTGACAAGCTATCACTATCTCATGCAGATATTCAGGACAAATTTATAAAACACCTTAAACCTTCAAATTAAGAGGGATGACCTCAATATCAAAGATGAAGGTGAAAACTAAGTTTGGGGAACATCCACTTACCTCTTTAAATTCTGCCTTTAGCACACAGTGTCCTAGGGTTGACTGCCACTGAAGTTTCCTGCCACTATGTTTGCCTAGGTAAAAGGTCTTGAAAATCTCCTGAAGTTTTACCATCTACAATAAATAAAAAAAAGCTTTATTTAAGCTCTGTATCCAATATCACGTTCACCACTTTTTATATTTACCTCATGTGTAAAAATTTCTGGAAGTTTTAAAGACTATACAGAGCAGGTCCACTGATCACTTTGATGTAAGGTAATAACCACCAAATCTAATGGCATTAATCAGTCTTTACACTCTCTGATCTGTCTGCAACATTTTATCATCCCCTCTTTTGAAACATTCATCTCCAATGTCTTCTGTGTCTCTGCAACATGCTGGTTCCTTTATCTCACTATTGCTTCTTCATTGGATTCCTTCACAGGTACCTCTTTCTACCACCTACCAAATGTGAGCCTTTTTCAAAGTTCTGCCTTAGGCCTGCCTGTTCTTCCTGTTTCCACATTCTCCCTCTTAATGAGGGAGATCTGCTCCCTGGGCTTCCATGATTATCTCCATGGAGGACTCTCAGTATCTATCTCTCTAGCCTTAACCCTTTTCTAAGCTTCAGTCCTGGGTTAAGATATTTCCCCAGGAGTTAGGATGGATTTACTCAAGCATCCATCACTCAGCAGTCCAACCCCCAGGTGATATATGGCCAAGAATTTTTGAGAGCCGGGCAGAGTGATGGGTACAATCTGGGGAACTGAAAAAAGAGTCAAGGAAATTGGCCCTGAACTCAGAAACTTGGCATCTTTAGCTATGCTCTAATGATATAAGTACAAGAGTAATATAAATAAAAGAGTAAAGTATTAAAAACAGTTGACATTTGGTGGTGGCGTGCTTACTGACAACAAACTTTTAAAAAAGTACATATTTTTCAATGATAAGCAAAATAGAAATGCCATGTATTTCTATGCTTATAACTCAAGTCCTAAACAGCAACTCTTACCTCTGGTGGTAAATGAACTTCCATAGGCACATATGTTGGCCAATAACCCATCGTCAGGATATTCACAGTTAGTTCAATATTCCCAGGTACATTCTGGTTCTGCATATACTACAGTAAGATCAACACACACACTGAGATCTTAAAAAATAAAAGGGCATACATTTCATGCCATAATAATGACCCATTTAAGAAGTTCCCCATTACAAAACTACATGTGAATACTGACGATCTTTAAAATAAAAGGCAACTATTAAAAGGACTATAAATGAAGCCTATATTAAGTGCACTAGAAAAGTACACTGGGTAACATTTTGCTACAATGGCACACAAAGATCATGTGACTCTGTTAGAGGCATTAACGACTTAAATAAATAATTTCTCACATACAACTGGGCTGTTATAGGATTTCTTCTCCATTCTTTTCCCCATACCACCTGCAGTCCCCATCTCTGGAGACCCCTATGTGGCTTGGAAAACCTGGCAGCAACCCCCATTCCTCACCCTACCAGCCAGCCCAAGTCTCCGGTTTTTCACTTGCTCCACTGCCTGTTTGCAGGGGGTGACCTGAAATGGGGAAGGAAGAAGGGGAAAGGGCAAAGCAAATAAACCCTATTCTGTAGCTACTACAGGACCCATGATCCTACTGACCCTGATCTTTCTCTTGAGTCTTCCACTCTCATTTCCCAGCGTAGCAATATAGTGGTAAAGAAGTCATTATTAAAACCCTAGGAGAGGGCTTCCCTGGTGGCACAGTGGTTGAGCGTCCGCCTGCCGATGCAGGGGACACGGGTTCGTGCCCCGGTCCGGGAAGATCCCACATGCCGCAGAGCAGCTGGGCCCATGAGCCATGGCCGCTGAGCCTGCGTGTCCGGAGCCTGTGCTCCGCAACGGGAGAGGCCACAACAGTGAGAGGCCTGCGTACCGCAAAAAAAAAAAACCCTAGGAGAGGAAAATCTACTTTGCTATCACTATTACCTATAATCTCAAATATTTCAAAACCAGCTTCTACCAACACCTGCAAAACTATGGATCTAGCTTTTCATTTCCAATGTCCCTAAAGGCCTTATACAACCACTCTATCACTTCTCCTCCCTCCCCATCACCACCTTTGAACATGCAACTCACCAACAGCGATTAGATGCTAGAAGCCCTGTTCTCACTAGCTACAGCTTTTCTTGTCCTTACTTCTGTTCAATACATTTTATTTCTATTTTTGTGTGTATACTGAGAATAAATTTTGAAGTAGGTCAAATATACTTACATTTCATTCGTGATTTTTTTCCTCTACTGTGACTATCATCTAAGTTGCTATGAAGTATTTACAACAAATACATGTTTCTATTTATCCTCTTCAGTACAAACCAAAGTAAGGAGATAACTAAATACATTTAAGTTGGAGGAATTAAGTAAGAGTTTAACTCACTTTTACCTGTTTGAACTGAATCATGATGTCTTTAGAAAGTTCCATGTCTTTAAACATTCCTTCAAGTTTGCTGGTGAAAGCAGCTCCACATTCTATTAAAGATGTTTGTACATTTACAGTATTTTAAAGTGGTAAAAACACAGAATTTAGAATTGAAAACATGAAATATAACACTTCCTTTAGCATGAAATATGATCTGTAACTATTCATAAGAACAAAAAAATCCTTACCCCAAAGGGTATGCCCCACTAATTCATTGTCAAGTCTTTAATCCTGTAGTAACCTTATCTACTACTTAGGCATAAGATAAATGGGAAACTTTTATACAAATAATAAAATAACAATGCTTTATTTTTTAAAAAATCACAACAGCTCTGGATATGTAAATAGGTTGGAAACCTAATGAGCTTAATCAATTTACGTTTTTATCATACGAACATACAATGATTGACAAAAGAGGCAACTGACTGAAAGAGTAAAAACTAAGCTAACATTTTCTCTCAGAAATCAAAGAAGAAAAGGAACAGAAAGAATGACAAACATACCATGTTTAAGTTTGGACAGCATTGATTTTTCAGCATCCACAGATGCACTCTTCCCAACTAACAGGCGCTTGGCTAAATCTTTCTTATAGAAGGCCTCAAAAACATCCTTGCCTATGTTAAATAATAAAACACAACTCTCATAATACTCCAATATAAGGTTTTGACAAAATTAACTCAAAGTGCTTAATAAATCGCACCATTACTCCAAGTTATTTAAATTTATAGATTTTATCCAAGTTTGCTAAATGCAAGAAACATTAGAGGTAGATTTTTGTGCCAAATCTTTCAAAAGTTCTTTGCTGTAAAGAATTAAGACTGAATTAACTTTTCTTTAGAAAAGCTTTAGTCAACTAGTAGCTTTAGCATCAATACTCTAGAGATTAAAATAAGTAGCAAAATTCAAGGTTCTTAATAGTGGAAAAGTCAAAGCACAAGGCAATTAAGTAACGTTCCTCAAGTACCCCAATAAATTAAATGCAAGGAATGTAACAGAATTTTAAATAGCTTACCCCCAAATAAATATACCTTCTAGGTTGGTTATACTCGCTAGTTTCTCTGTTGAGTGCTTTGTTTTAAAAGAAAAATATTAAAACAAAAATACGTACCATAGATAAATCTAAATATAATCATAATCTTATCCAACATTTTCTCAAGTTCTTCATCTGTAGCTTCTTTGTTGCCTGCGCGAAGCTTTGAATCTACATACTTAGCTAAAATGGGGGGAAAGTTTGTTGTTTAGTGATCATGGGTATCCATGAGGTACTGGTCACTATAAATACCAAATAGGAGTATGATATACTGACTTTTTCAATGTTTCACATGTATACATGCATTTTTAAAACAGTCTCCAAAGTCAGGGAGACCAAGTGACTTGTTCAATGTCACAGAGCTAAAAAATACAAGAGTCTCAATTCAAACCCAAGTCTTCTGGCTCCACATCTAACGTACTTTCTACCATACTGATGCTTACTAAAATGGGATATGCGGGATATGGGTACCCCGGGGGCGGGGGGTGTATACAGCCCTGTGCTGGGGTCATCAAAGCCATTGAAAGACACGGCACATCTTCTGGAGTATTCACTTTACACTGATGGTAGGCAATCTTAAACCCTTTTCTATTAAAACAAACCAGATACATTACAGAGTAAGAGGCAAATTTTGCAAAAATTTTAAGGGTAAGTAGTAAACCAACAAAATTTCATCCTTTTGGGACTTCCCTGGTGGCGCAGTGGTTAAGAATCCACCTGCAAATGCAGGGGGCATGGGTTTGATCCCTGGTCCGGGAAGATCCCACACGCCACAGAGCCACTAAGCCATGTGCCACAACTACTGAGCCTGCGCTCTAGAGCCCATGAACCACAACTACTGAGCCGACGTGCCACAACTACTGAAGCCCACGCGCCTAGAGCCCATGCTCCACAACGAGAAGCCACCGCAATGAGAAGCCCGTGCACTGCAACGAAGAGTAACCCCCGCTCACCACAACTGGAGAAAGCCTGCGCACAGCAACGAAGACCCAACGTAACCAAAAATTTAAAAAAAAAAAATTTCATCCTTTTGGCGAAGGACCTTCTCAGCTACCTCCTCCTCGACATTAAGGGGTACCCAGGTGGGAAAAACTGAGAACTGAAGTATACCACACCTTTTACTCTAAATGGGCCCAGATTATTAGGTTTATTTTCATCCTGGACATTCTACCTTTCTCACTGGCAATTGTAATTTTGTGCTATCCTTTCCTGTAGCCCTATGTGTGGGCCTCGAGAAATGGCACCCTGCCTCACCTCTAAATTGCAGGAGGCTTGTAAAACAGCTATCAAGCTTTTTATAAATAAAAGTAAATAGGGTCTTACAAAGAAAGACCATGTTTGTGACATGTGGGTTTTGAGATATTCTTTAGTGTGAAGGACTTATTCCTTGCATCCAGCTTCTTAGAAACCACCAAGTATGCAACTCCAAATAAATTAGGTGTTAATATATAAAACCTTGTCAAAATTTCAGGTTAACTGGAATTTTATGAGTAAAAGAAGAACATTAAAGAACTGGGAAAAGGGACTGGAGAAATACCTATAAGTTCAGCAGGTTTGTTTGGTCTTTTGTTAATGAATGTTTCAAATGCTTCTTTCATGGCGTTGATAAATTTTTCATTCTTCAGGAAACAGATATCAATTATATGGTCAACCTTATCTTTAAAATCCAGCAATTCCTGAACCATGGTTTTATCCTTTTCAGGATTAATTACAATAGTGCTACCAAATGCCTAAAGAAACAAAAATGACTTTTTATTAGAATTTAATTATCTGCAATGAAAACAATCCCCCAAATCATATTTTAAGTAGATACACATACTTTAAAATCCCAAAAAATTAAGATAAAGCTGGCTTTGAAGTCAAGAAAATAAAAAAATAAAGTTATAAAACATTCAGACTGATACCATTCATCTATAGTCATAAAATAAGTAATGGCCACTGGCTATATAATATCATAATGGGGCATTATTGTAGAAGTCTCTAGGGTCTTTTTCCTACTTTTAAAGAAGTCAGGTTGAATTTTTGAAAACCAGCAATCTGCCTTCAGTGTAAGATCAAAGAAAGGAAAGAAATTTGGATCCAAAAAAAGCCCTCTTCCTTTTTCCACATTCACTGCTATAATTATTGGAGCTAGAAATCACATCAGACATCAAGAAGAGAACTGTTTTATTGCTAATTTGCCACACAGCTATCATTCTCAGGTTGACTGTTCTCAAAATGCCCATTACTTTAAAAAAAAAAGGATCTAACAAATAAGAAATTCTTGCTGATATGTACTCTAGATGTATAGATTATAAGCCATGAGAGAGAAAAAAAACAGGTTAATGTTAATACCTTAATGTATTCAATCCATTGCTGCAAGAGAACCTGAACGCCACCTCGAACTCTACTGAAGAGCTGATACAGGAGAGATAAATCTTGAATTCGGTTTTCATCAAGGAGGCTATTTAAACCTGAATTTTGAAACATTTGGTATTAAAAAAGTGAACAAAAGTGTCAGATATTTTAATGAAAAATAAGTTATTGTGATACTGGTCTGAACTATGACTAGTCTGAGATTTTAATACAGAGATGTGCTTTGAATTAAACTCAAAGAAACAATCACCTTTCCAAGTGAAAACTAACTATAGGGAACTTTATATATAAAAACAAAAATTGTGTAATGGTTTGTACCATTTAGCATAGTAGATGAGATGTATAAACCAACTTATAAAAATTGGTTTACATAAATACACATTATAAATACCTCATATGTGCAATAGCCACATTATATTTGCATCAGTATACACATGTATATATATTTCAGAGTATTGGATATGGCCTATGGTATATCAAAAACCATGCATCAATAGGCCAAGTTTAAATGAAGTTCTAAAGTATTCGATTTTCAGAATGAAATAAAAGTGTAACTGCACTAATGTACTAAAATACCTTAAACAAAAGAAAAGATGGCTGGAGAGAAAGGTAAGACTTTTTTGCCTATTTGTAGCATTGTCAAAGTAAAATTCAGGGTATACTCATAGATCACTTAGGATTAATAGAATGCTTGGTTTTATATGCTAGAAACAAAAACATTTCAGTGCAAAAAGGAACGCATTTCCTTATTACTGCAGTCTTAAAAATTAAATCAAGAATTCCCCAATTCCCACTGTTTCTTTACTGGAGTTGGTAGTTTGCTCTCATCTCACTCCCTGTATCTTTAAGTTAAGGAAACAGGCACCTCCTGAAAGTATACTGTGATGAATAGGGAAAAGGGGTTGTGTCCCTCCTCAGAAATGCAGCCACACGCTACCAAACTTTTAAAAGGGCAATCTTTAAAAATTTTTCTACTTGTTTGCTGCTACCATTTTAAAAGTAATCTCTTATTTGTAAACTACCAATTACCTTTCTGAAGAATCGCTGTTAAGTGTTCACCTAGAAGTTGTTTTTCCACAGTAGCAATTAATGACTTTCTACAAGGAAAAAAAAAGTTTAGAACTATTGACTTTGACTTTGCTGAAAATTTATAGTCTCTCCTGGGGGCAAAAATCAAATAGCTCATTATAGGTTAATTTCAATATTCCTATTCCTATGTATAAATTTATTGTGCTCAGAGTTACTCTACTTTATGACTAGAAGGAAAACATTGCATATTTCAGAATTTGTTACATCACAAAATAAATATTTTAAGGGTCTTGCTATGGCTGGCTTTTCCCAAATTTCTCTGCTTTCATTAGGAAAGTAAAGAATTTATCTGTGCTGCTTATAGGAACTCCTTGGTTGGTAAAATTCAGGAAAGCACGGAAATACTTTCTCCTATGAACACCCACTGAATTTTAATCGGCCTGAAGATTTCAAAGATCACATCAGCTTGTAATACTATTTTTTAATTACATCCTAAACACATATAGACAACGAATTATCAAATCCTTGATTAAATCTAATTAAGTAGGGAAAATAACAACTCGAAGGTTGCATTATGAAAACAATTGTTAAAGACTCAAGACACCTGAAAATAGTTACTAACATGTTTGGGGATGCCCAAAGTGCCTTAAGTGATTCAACAACACAGGTTAAGGCTATTAGGCTGAGCATGTAATACTTACTGGGTGGTCTGATCTAAGTAAGTAATAAGTCTGTCTGCTTCTTCTTCTAGACGTTTGTTAACATGATGAAGATATTCAGGAACCTACAAAGATAGTTTTTTATATTATTGTTTTCCTCCCCATAAATCATTCAGAAAATGTCAACTCCAAAAGATCCCGGGAGCAGCCCTGTCAAATGTGACAGGGTTGAATCATATGTAAAATTATAGGTAGAGTTTATGATCCAGAATTCTGGCCTTTAAGAAGAGAGAAAAGAAAGGAGCACCTAAGTGAGAGAAAAGCAGCATAATGATGGGAAGATAAATGCAAAGGGTAGCTTATGTTCAATAAAGTAGGGTCTATTGTGAGACACAGTGGATTTATTAATCACGATTTTTAAATACCTCTCTTTCCTGCATTAATTTTTGGCCTTCGGCTGCGTAGAGTCGGTTAGTTTCTTCCAAAAATCGTTGTTCAAAAGAATCCTGATAAATCTGGGAAGGGGTAACAAAATAAAGGAGTTCAATTATCCAATAAATGTTTATTGAATGCCCTTAATGGGAACAGCACTATGAGTTTGGTTTTTATTTTTTTGGCCATGCCTCGCGGCTTGTGGGATCTTAGCTCCCCAACCAGGGATCGAACCTGGGCCCTCAGCAGTGAGAGCATGGAGTCCTAACCACTGGACCGCCAGGGAATTCCCTGAGCTTGCTTTTTAAACATCAAATTAGGGATAGCAATCAGCTCTGTAGTAAGTGAAGTAGTTGACTTACTTGCAAATCAGAGAGCATGCTTAAAAGGCTTCGGAGTAAACTTCTATCAATTGCTTCACCATTCCTTTCCCTCTCAATCAAAAGAAGAATGCCATCAATTGTCTTATTCTGGACTTTCTGATCACTTATAATATGAGCCCTAAATAACTCCAGTCCCATATCCCTAAAATAAAAAAATATATATAATCTAAATTAATTGACGACAATACCACTTCTGGAGAGGCTTGCTTAACTTCTCACCACATGTTAATTAGGGTTCCAGGCTTTGAAGCAGCAATTGTAAAAGTATAAAATCCACACATTTAATTTTAAATAACATTATTAGATTAAAGCATACAGGAAACTCATTTTATCTTTAATGAAAACTGAAGTTAAATTCCCAATTTCCTCCATAACTAAGTTTTATTGTATGATTTTCTTTGGTGGATTTCTTCTTCGGTCAAATCAAGAGGCAAAATTAGTTCAAAGCTATAAAATGGTCTTCACTGTACTGGTAATGAAGGCTTAATTGCTCATTTGTCATCTGGCTTCAGTACTCAAAAATCAGTAAACTCTGATAACTGCTGTAGGTAGATGCTAGGCACATGGTGGGGGGAAGAGCTCATTGTACTCTTCCGTTTTTGTGTATCCATGGAATTTTCCACAATAATGTTAAAAGATAATGAGTGAAATCTTGATCAGCAACAAAATGATGCACACTCAGACAATCCAGAGCAAACTGTAATCCCCTTGGCTAACACAGAAACTTCTTCATAAGTTATTATATGCCCAGGGAATGTTAGCTATCTCCAATATTAGCATAGGCAAAACATAATTAACAAGGTAAAACTGCTATAAACAGAAGTCTAGAAGCCAAATATGAGTTTTCAGGAGAATATTCACAGTATCACTCTCTTCTATTAGTGTAATTAAGATTTGACTATGATTTGTTACAAATCTTTTCATATTTTTTTTCTGGTATCCTTACCAAATGGAGGGTAGCATTGAATTTTGAAGAACGTAAGTCCTATCCAGAAACAAAAAAATGCTCCTGATCATGATCTGCCAATGAAAAGAAGAAATCAAACATTTTTTTATATTTTGTGAAGCTGAAATATTTTATAAAACAAGATTGCAGGGTTTACTTGTATATATACTAGACTACTAGGATCAAACATACAGATAAACACATCTACCTGAGAATATGCCCACACCATTTTTATTAAACTATTAATAAACCTTAATTCTTGCTGTAGTTTCCAGAAAAAAAAAGACACTTAAAATGGTCTATGACTTCTTTGCAATCTGAGAAGCAACTAAAAATAAAAACAGAATAAAGGGGCATACAATTTTTCCTCAGCAACAGTCCTCAGGGTGAAACTGCCTTAAATTGTATACATGGAATTTTGGGTGGGTGGGATGGATTTAAGATTTTTAATTTGCAGAATATAAGGTTTAAAATAATACCAGATTAGGGAAAAAGGAAAAGGTTGTGATCTGAATAAGCTAAAATGTAGAACCATCAGACACCTTCACAAGTAACCAAATAGCGAGTGGGATAGCCATCAAGACTGACAGGCAAAATGTAACTTTTTTAATGAGATAAATACTTTTTGCTTAAGTGTTACAAAAATAAAAATGATCACAAGGTGCAAGTCATTCTAAAATACTGGTTTACCTGTAACTTGCAGTTTTAAAATAGAAAACTCAACCAAAATTAGTTTCAGTCCCCCCACTGCAAAGCTTTTAAAACTAGCATTCCTGCATTTGCAGAAATTTTAACTACAATATTTAGCTGAAATGTAATGCTTTTTCCATCTTACCATTTGTCTGCAATGGTTTTGCCAACATCTATCGATCTTCTTTAGAAAAAGAACACTATCCAATGAATCCGTGAGATATACGTTAAGGATATTTTAAAAGTGCTTAGTACAAGTAATATATGCAAAGTAAAAGCACATTTGTCTTCAATATGGAATGCCCTAGGTACTAAATGAAACTAAACAGCACTTAATTATGAAACAAAATGCTACTTCTTAAACTGTAAAAACATGTTAGATTCCACTAAAAAAAAATACCTCTAAAAACAAGTCTTAGTGGGACTTCCCTGGTGGCACAGTGGTTAAGAATCCACCTGCCAATGCAGGGGACATGGGTTCGATCCCTGCTCCGGGAAGATCCTACATGCCGTGGAGCAACTAAGCCCATGCACCACAACTACTGAGCCTGCGCTCTAGAGCCTGCGTGCCACAACTACTGAAGCATGCACGCCTAGAGCCCATGCTCCGCAACAAGAGAAGCCACTGCAATGAGAAGCCCGAGCACCACAATGAAGAGTAGCCCCCGCTCACCACAACTAGAGAAAGCCCGCACGCAAGCAACGAAGACCCAAAGCAGCAAAAAAAAAAAAAAAAAAAAAAAACCAAACCAAACAAAAAAACTGTCTTTGAAAAAACAAAACAAACAAACAACAAAAAAAACAACAAGCCTTAGGGACTTCCCTGGAGGTCCAGTGGTTAAGACTCTGCACTTCCACTGCAGGGGGCATGGGTTCAATCCCTCGTCGGGGAACTAAGATCCTGCAAGCCGCTAGGCCAAAACAACAAAAAACAAGTCTTAGACATAACTGAGCATTGTGTTTTCAGTTTATTATTTCCCAATTATCTTTCCTCAAAAAGAGTAAAGACATAAAGACATTTTATTTATTTACATTAATAGTACAATGTAGATTTGGACCCTAATTAGAGATAAAAAGTCAAATTTTGCATCTTCTTACTCTAGAGGCAAGATGAACAAAAAATAAATCTACAAAACACAGGCATTCCATTTCAAGCTGGGTTTAAAAGTGAGGGACAGAGAGGGAGCGATAGATGAAAATACAAGGGTTTTTGTTTTTAAAAGGATATTCTCTGAACTGATGAATTTGTGCTTTGATGTGATCTTCACAAATCTGTCTCAGCTGTTTGTACAAGTTTGCAGAAATCTTGTAAGAACAGAGATTTTCCACAGCCTGCAAAATTAAACACATACTTTCTTACGGAGTGAATGGGGTGGGGAGGGGGGATTTCTTGATTACTTACATCAAACTCCTATTATTTGTTATTTCTACCATGTCGACTTATTAAAAAGGATTATTCGTCCATTTAAAACACAAGGTAAGGGCTTCCCTGGTGGCGCGGTGGTTGAGAGTCCTCCTGCCGATGCAGGGGACACGGGTTCGTGCCCCGGTCCGGGAAGATCCCACATGTCGCAGAGCGGCTGGGCCGGTGAGCCATGGCCACTGAGCCTGTGCGTCCGGAGCCTATGCCCCGCAACGGGAGAGGCCACAACAGTGAGAAGCCCGCGTACCGCAAAAATAAATAAATTAAAAAAATAAAATAAAATAAAACACAAGGTAAAATAGCAAAATATCAACATGGGTAGTGAACTTTTTTCATAACCAGTGTACTATACCAACCCCCCCACACACAAATTAATACATTTATTGTGGCAGTACAAGTTAAGGATGGAGGGAATCAAGCCAAATTCTCACCTTGTGAAGACCAATTTGTAACAACTGCTACAAATAAATTCTGTCTTGTTCTTAAAAATGTTAATTGTTTTCATAAGCAGAATTCCATTTTGAGTTTGAAAATAATTTCACCAATTGTTTATTAGATGGGTTGGGTGGTCCAACCACCACTGAAATAAAATTTACTTATACTTTCTTTGGTTTTCTTGAACAGAGCAATGCAGAATTTATTGCTAGCAGTATTATAATGAGTATGATATAATTATACACAGGGATTTTTCTCCAACATTGCAGCTTAAGAATATTTAAATAAATAGAGGTTTTAAAATTTGCACAATGGGATAAACATTAATTACTAAAGAAATACTGAAGTTTTACTTCATTCTAATAGTTGAATTGGTCTTTTATACTCAGATCCCAAAAGGACAAACTTGAGATTTCAGTGAGTTTCTTCTTATGTGCATCAAAAGACTTTCAAATTTAATACAACAGGCATGGTAAAACTCTTTGGATGAACTCTGATATAATCTACAATTCCAACTAGTAATGACTTAAGTATAACACCAGGATTTTTTTCTCACCACAACAGAAGGCAAAAATTCCATTAAAATTGACTCTAAGGGACCATCCAAGTCCTGTTGGTTGGAGTGGAATTTTATAAATATGTAGTTGGAAGTCATATTCCCAGCATGCAGGTCCAGCAAATAAACTAGCAAATGAAAAGAAAGCTTAAAGGAAACCACTTATACCAAAGGAGGAAAGGCACTACACCTTACCAGGAAACAGCAGACCACTTAGATATAGCAGCTAAGGAGGTATAAGAAGGCTAAGTCTCTGCTGGCCACCACTTTCCATGGGGCCTTGGGTCAGGCCACAAATGCCTAAGGGTGTGTTTATGATTATTTCATGTGCCTGACTGGTTCACATTAGTCCTCTATGGACTCTCTCCCTTCCTCCTTTAGTAGTCTTCTCATTGTATCTTGGTGTTCCTTTTGAGTGACTAATTTTCTCAGCATTTCTCATTTTCCTGCTTAGATTCTGTCTTTGTATTTCACCTTCTCCACATTTCCCACCTGCAGTACTTTTCCGAGTCCTCCTTCACCATTCCCTTCTGCTGTGCTACTCTTTCTTCCATATATTAGTTCTCATTGCATCTATTTATCTTCTTACACAGATACCATATTCCCTTACTACTCAGCTAGGTTCCACTTCTTCCAATAAGCTTTCCTTAATTGCCTTGGCTACCAGTGACTCATTTGGCCCTATCACCAATCATACCACACTGACTTGTCCCTGAGTCAATACTGTATCTCTTAATGTGTATATCCTGTCCCCCAACTCTCCTTAATGACAAAAAGAGACCATGTACCTATATGTTCTTTAATACTTTTTGGGCTTTGAACCAGGTGAATATAGTAAATATTCAGAAAACTAATGTACCTATAACTAGCAATGTGTCCTGCACACAGAAGGGGCTTACAGCATAAGGAGAAAACTGGTCAGAAAACATATAATTACAATACACTGTGTTGGGTGCTATGATGGGGATAAGACAGAGGTGAGGTCCCTAACCCAATCTTTAGGGCAGAGGCAAATCAGGAAAGGCTTCCTGAGCACAAGTAAAGAGGTGGAGCCCCAAAGACCCAGGGGGAAATAGATAAAGAGCTTATGGGAATAGTGAGAAATAAGAGAATTAAGCTGGTCTTCATATGCATACAGCTTCAGCTATGTTTAGTTGGAGAGTGGTTTAAGATATGAGAAGCAACAACAGAAGGAAAGGGAAAGGCAGGAGGATCTAAGGTGAGTTTTGAAGGTCAAGATGGAAGAGAACATCCTGATTCCCTAATTTAGCCTTGACTGCTTAACATATAGACCAGATCTAGTAATTTCCGTTCCTTAAGAACTTTTCCATCAAGCTCTTCAGGTACCATTTATGAAGAAATCCCATAAGTGGTATAAAAAAATACAAAGGACTGAATGGTGTGGTGCATGGTCTACTATCATTTATGTAAAAAAAAAGAAAAGAAAAAATTAATTTAAAAAATCTCCACACAGTTGTTTTAACACACATGAACCATTTCTGGAATGATACACCCAATTATGTTTGTCGAGAGGGGAATTAGCTGGGGGAGCAGGGTTGGAGGATGGAGTGGAAGTGAAACTTTTTACTACATGCTCTGTAATACTTTTGGGGCTTTGAACCAGATGAATATACCAACTGTTCAAAAAACTTAAGTACTTGCCTCCCCCAATAAAACCCTATCTTCCCCACCACCATACTTTTTAGCATGGCATTCAAGGCTCAATATTACCATTATTTTACTCTCATGTCTGTCTATAATCTTCCATACACCCCGTGATCTAAATACTCTGCTTTGCTCACTTTCAAGCAAGGTTTGTTTGGAGCAATCATGTGTGCCTAAACCAGTGGCTTCCAAAAGTTTTTGACAAGCCACAGTAAGAAATACATTTTATGTCACAATCCATTATACATAAATTTTATGTAACTGAAACAAAATCTTCATGAAACTGTATTTACCATTACTATGTGTGATGTACTCCGATATTTTCTATTTTACCTTTTTAAAAAAATGCTGGTCACAAACTACTAATTTCATGAGCCTACTAGAATAAAAGCGCCTTAGGGGCAAGGACTAAGTGATCTCTATATGCCCATGGCATTTGTCCAGCTTTGCACACAGTAAGCAGTCACTGATTCAACAAGAATGGGGTGCTTACTAAGTACTCTGTCCTGTTAGGTGCTGGGATAGAAACATGAATAAGTGTTAAATCACTGCTGAGGAGCTTGAGGTAAACTCTATTTTATTCCAGATCTTTGCAAAGCACTTTTAGAAATGTATCATTTTACATTTCACTGAACACTCTGGAAATCCCTGGAAGTTTGACCTGGTATAATTATAACTAATATAACCTTGTTTCACAGGTAACTATTTGTATTAAACATTCTGGATAATTCTATAAGTCTCTTAAATAAAACTATCTTTTACTTAAGCTCCCAATCACTACTGGTTAAATATGCTGCCTTAAATCCTTTTTGCAGGTAGTCGGATATAAGATAAAAACATTCTAATAAGGTTTTAACTTTTATTCCTCCAAATCCCAGCCCCTTTCCTCCAAAATTCATACACTGCATCAAACACATGTTTGTCTGAAGAAAAAAAAAAACTCCTAAGAAAATATAAACGTGTAGCAAATTAAATGCAAAACTATAGTTCCTGAAATTTGCAGAATATAAGATTTAGAAACAGCAAAGGCACATAAGCTTGCATTTGGGACGAGGAAAAGAGTGGAAATGAGGGTAAGAAGACTAGAATAAAAAAATGAAGAGGATTAAAATAAGGATAAAAAATACAAAGAATGCAAAAATAAATGGTAATGGAGGAAATCTGGAAAATTTTCTGATTTAGCAACAACAGACACTTAAGAAATTAAATTCCCACCAGGGTGCTGAACTTTGGTCACTGGTCTAACAGGTTGGGGCTTATTTTTCAAACCATAATGTTTAAAGAGAGAAAGAAAAGCACACCACAAAACTTTTCAACAACTGATACAACAATAAAACTCAAAATTATGTCTTTTTACATCTAGTAAAAATGCCTAAAATAAGATAATCAAAATATATCAAAAACTAAGAATTTGCAGAAAGGAAGCCGAACAATGAAACGTAAATTATTTCTCTTTTTACATCTAGTAAAAAGAGCTTAAATAAGACAAATTATCAAGGACTAAGAATTTGTAGTTGGGATAAATAGCAGGGATAGTATTAACAATTCAGTAAAAATAGGAGTAATAGTAACGTGACAGACTAAGCTTAAACACATCAAAGGTTAAACTTACAGAACACAAAACCTAGTCATCAACATAGAATATAATAGCTTGTCACCTCTGCTAAGAATCTACTACCTGCTCTCCACTGACTGCTTAAGAAACCCGATTTTACAATGGAAAATAACCTATACTCAGATGGATGCACTATTTGCTTCCAGTCTTGCAGTCATGTACTTGATGAATGAATCATTAATTGAAAGGCTCCGTTATTTAAGATTTATTTCACAAAAAGCTAACCAAACAAGAGTTCTCATTATTAATGATGAAATTATTTTCATCGGAATTGAAGTATGGACTAAGCTTACCTTCAAAGATAATAGCTAAAACTTTATACTAAGAATAAATGTAACACTCATACAGAAACCAGCCAGCTCCAAAAAAGGTAGCTGATTTAAAAACACTACACAGCTATTCACACAAGGCTGAGAACATGAGGAAAATAATCCCATTACTTAAAATATTACTTAGTAAAAAAGTCACACACCAAAACCAAGATTCCAACTATTAAGATACTACATATAAAAACAAGACACATTCTTGGGGCTTCCCTGGTGGCGCAGTGGTTGAGAGTCCACCTGCCGATGCAGGGGACACGGGTTCGTGCCCCAGTCCGGGAAGATCCCACATGCCATGGAGTGGCTGGGCCCGTGAGCCATGGCCGCTGAGCCTGCGTGTCCGGAGCCTGTGCTCCACAACGGGAGAGGCCACAACAGTGAGAGGCCCGCGTACCGCAAAAAAAAAAATAAAAATAAATAAATAAATAAACAAGACACATTCTTGAGCAGTGCAGAGGGACACTGTTCCTAGAGAGTTCTCTTTTTCTATTATTTTTTCAATTTGGCTAATGATGTTTTCTGATGCATATTTGGGATGTAATCTATTTATCAGCCAGCTGTTCTGGCCCAGTGTGGATTTAGAATTTAAAAACCTGTGTGTGGGGGCTTCCCTGGTGGCGCAGTGGTTCAGAGTCCACCTGCCGATGCAGGGGACACGGGTTCATGCCCCGGTCTGGGAAGATCCCACATGCCGCAGAGCGGCTGGGCCCGTGAGCCATGGCCGCTGAGCCTGCGCGTCCGGAGCCTGTGCTCCGCAACGGGAGAGGCCACAACAGTGAGAGGCCCGCGTACCGCAAAAAAAAAAAAAAAATTTAAAAACGTGTGGCTTTAGAGCTGTATAATAAAACATAATCTTAAACATACCTTTTTTAAAGACCCAAGTACTACTTATCATCATCATCATTGATGACACGGTCATACAGCAGGCAGTGTAGTAAGTACGTTTTTGCAGTATTTTATTTACAAATGAACAACCCTGCCATATAGGTAGTCTCCCCATTTTGCAATGAGGAAACCAAGGCTTAGAGAAGTAACTCACCCAAAGTTATCATGAGTGGCAGATCTCAAATCTAAGGCAGGCTGAACAACTCAAAAGTCAGTGCATTTAACCATACTCCTATCTGTAGTCAATCAAAAACAAACAAGCAAACAAACAAAAAACCCCAAACCAAAACAACATGAACCACTGCATCACTCTTAACAGGATTTCAAGGTTGTGGAGGAAAGATAATTTTTAAACTCAGGTACAAGTCACACTTTAAATCACTTTTAAAAGACAACATTTACTTATTGCAAATATACTCAGAACAGCACGTTCTTTTCTAGAAATTAAAAACTTATGAGGTAGTATATGCAATCCACATTAGGGAAGACTTCCATGCTTAAACCTTAAAGCAAAATGGTTTTTCATTCATAGAAAAAGTTCTGCATAGACATATGCCAAGTAAGTGTTTACTTCAGGGACGGGGTGGGGGTGATGAGGAGTTTGGAGAACTTTTGTTTGGTACACTACATACTTCTATATTGTTTCAATTTTAGAAGAGTACTTTTAAATTACATTTCAACCTGTTAAAAATCAAACAAGCACCTGAAATCCAGATGGTATGAAATAATTTTACTCCCTTTATCCTTTTATCCTCTTTTTTGAACTTGAACACCTCAAAATAATCTTTCTGAGAGCAATCCCAAGGAGCATTTATAAAATTAAGATCAAAAACAGCAAAAGAGCTAGAAACAAATGCTTTTGAATTTATTATCACAGAAGTAGTACAGTATTATGAAAAATGAAGAGTGAAAAGTCGTAACACTAACTTTAGGCTAAAGAAAGGCAACTGAACAACAGCAGGTAAAAATTCTGAAGTACAAGAAAGGAAAAACACAAAAAAATGTGAGCTATGAGCTCTTGAAACACAAAGGGATTTAACAGAATCAATTTATCAGGAAAAATATTTTTTTAACCCAAAAGCTCTAGAAAAGTATTCAAGGTAAAGTAAATAGGGTTCATTAGCAACTACAATCAATATGTTATAAATATGGGGACTTCCCTGTTGGCGCAGCAGTTAAGATTCCGAGCTCCCAAAGCAGGGGGCCCAGGTTTGATCCCTGGTCAGGGAACTAGATCCCACACGCATGCTGAAACTAAGAGTTAGCATGCCACAACTAAAGAGCCCGTGAGCCGCAACTAAGGAGCTCGCCTGCCGCAACTAAGACCTGGAGCAACCAAATATATAAGTAAATAAATAAATAAAAATGTTTTAAATGTCAGAAATATGAAATATGTAAAGTAACACATTACTGAAATTAAAGATGCTGTACACCAGCATATCCAAAGAAACACCATATACATGCACAAATGAAAAAAATTACCTTTTTAAAATTTATTTATTTATTTATTTTTGGCTGCATTGGGTCTTCATTGATGCGTGCGGGCTTCTTCCTACTTGCAGCGATTGGGGGCTACTCTTCGCTGCAGTGCGCGGGCCTCTCATTGCTGTGGCCTCTCCCATTGCGGAACATGGGATCCAGATACGCAGGCTTCAGTAGTTGTGGCACGGGGTCTCAGTAGTTGTGGCTCGTGGGATCTAGAGCGCAGGCTCAGTAGTTGTGGTGCACGGGCTTAGCCGTTCTGCGGCATGTGGGATCTTCCTGGACCAGGGCTCAAACCCATGTCCCCCAGGCTTCCCTGGTGGCACAGTGGTTGAGAATCTGCCGGGGACACGGGTTCGAGCCCTGGTCTGGGAAGATCCCACATGCAGCAGAGCAACTAGGCCCGTGAGCCACAACTACTGAGCCTGCACGTCTGGAGCCTGTGCTCCGCAACAAGAGAGGCCACGATAGTGAGAGGCCCATGCACCACGATGAAGAGTGGCCCCCGCTTGCCACAACTAGAGAAAGCCCTCCCATAGAAACAAAGACCCAACACAGCCAAAAATACATAAATAAATTATTTTTTTAAAAAAAGTAAGAAGACCCAACTGTCTTTAAAAAAAAAAAAACATGTCCCCTGCACTGGCAGGCAGATTCTTAACCACTGCGCTACCAGGGAAGCCCCCCAAAATTACCTTCTTTGATGACAGAGTTTCTTTTCCTAAAGTAAGACTATTTGCTTCAAACACTTCACTACAGAGGTATGTGAAGTGCTGTGGTGTATTAGTGAAAGTGCCCTGGACTAAAAACTTGGGCATCTCGGTTTAAGTGCCCTGCTCTGCCAATACAGGACTCTAGACTTTGGAGTCCCTGAGACTCCATTTCCTCATCAATAGAGTAGGGATGATAACTACTACCTTATCTAATTCACAAAGAGTTTTCTATAATGCTTAAATGAGATAATCCTACTTTGTAGGCTGTCACATACACTATACGAAGAAAAGATACTGGACCACATAATCACTTAAGGCCTTTCCAACTGTAATTCTGCTTTTATTACTGTACAACTCAGGAGCCACATGTGTAATATACCAACATAGCCAAATAAGGTGGGCTTATCCTTAATACCTTAGTACTACTACTGACTACTACCTGACACTTACATAGCATTATAAAGCTTATAATAGTACACAGCATCATTACTATGTATTCGGCACCGTTCTGAGTGTTTGGCATGCATTGACGCGTTAAATTTAAACAGCAGCAGAAACTGGTGATTTTAATTGACCTATTACAAGTGAAAAAGTCATACTGTGCCTTACGAAAAAGTTTAACTAGTGATAACATCAACTTATATTTCTATCATAGTGCTTCAAGGTGTTTTTCACAAACATCTTATTTGAGTCTTATAAGCAACGCTGTGAGGTAGATAGAGCAGGAGTTCTTCCCCCATTTACAAAGGAGGAAACAGAAGCTAAGAGAGGTTTAGTACCTTGCCCAAGACCACAAGGGTAAGAGCCAAAACTAGATCCCTTTGTCTTTTGACTCCTAATCCACTGTTTGTCCATCACCATACTATCTCTACAACTAAAATGAATAGATGAAAACTATGAATTCTGATAAACAGAACCAACATAATTTCTTACAAAGTACTCATCAATAGAAAAACTCAAGCCATTGGATTTTTTTTTTAATATGAAACTGCTGACGCTATAATGGAAAGTAACTTCTTGAATTGGTTTTGGCAAAAATACAGTAGGTCAAAGTATCCTGGTAGCAAGAAGTCTAAATCAGGAATTGCCCTTAATTGTATATTTAAGTTCAACACTTCAAATACAGATCCATTTGTTAAGCAAAAGAAACAAACCTGAACCTCAGACCAAGTTGCTGAACTACAAACCTGCTGATCATTTCTGGGCTAAGGTATGTCTTGTAGACCAGGAGAAAAGACAAACATAAAGAACAAGAGAAAGAAATGGCAAAAGTATGCTAACAGCAAAGACGTAGAATAAAGTATATGGAGAATATCTGCATTTCTTGAGGGCTTTCCTATATAGGTAACACCACTTAGCAAGAAGTATCACAACAGAATGACATGTCACCAGAAATCATCTTTGGGATCCAGGCTATAGGATTCTATTATAGGTCAAACTTATTACAGCAAGGTACTCCTAACTGTAAATCCTAATTAGAAGGGTCCAAGATAAGCCCAATTTATACCAATAAGACTGTACCCATAGTTTATGTCAGAATATATGGTCTGATTATAAAACAGAGTGCATATATTAATCAAGAAATTGTAATTAGAAGGGAACCAAAAATCTACATAAGTGCCCATTTCAGAAAGTAAAATCCATATACATTTCACCTCAATTTACACTAACCAAATCTGGTAATCCAAGTTAATACATACCTGATAGAGTTCTTCTAAATTGTACTTAATCGAAGTACTATTCTGGATAGCTTCCACTGCTTCTTTCAGTTTCTGCCATGTTTCATCTGTGTAGTTTTCTGGTAATTTAGGCTTATCTAGATGATATGTAAAAGGTTGATAATCAGAATAATATGTAGGATATAGTAATGAAAAGATCCATAAAATACTAGTATTACTGCTCTTTAAGGGTAAATTGTTATAAGTATTATATATAACTATTAAAGTAACCATTATATTCAGGCTTAGTATAAAGAAAAAAACTTGAAATGCCAGAATACTGTGTAAGTCATTTTGACTCACCTATTAAAACTGAAGGTGAGGGTTTTTTCCTGCTATTGACTGAATTGCTTCAAAAAATAAAAATTCAAGAATGACAAGTAAAAAAATAACAATCCTGATCCTATTCCATCATGTGTAAACCAAAGTCAACATGAATTTTGTACCTGAAATGTAAAATACTGAGTGCCTACTATGTACAAGGTACTTTATAAACATCTTAATTTTCCTAATAATGTCCTAAGGAAAGTATTATTATTCCTATTTTGCAACTGAGGCTGGAAGACTCATTTAGTAAGGCTTGCCCAAGGTCACCATAGCTAGTCAATGGTAAAACTGGGATTCTAACTCAGGTCTGTTTGACCCCCTTATTTATGTAGCATCTACAGGAATGAAGAGAATCATCTTAACTCATGTTATAATTTAAACTGCGTTTATGAGCAGAGTAAAATATAAAAAAAATTAAAACATCCAAACAACTCCAGAACCTATGTAGCACTTTCAGAATGGAAAGGAACATCTTAATCCAGGCTTTAATTTAAACTTCATTGACCAGCAATGAGTATTTTTTAATTAATACATCCAGATATGTTAATAATGTGTTTTTATTTTGGGAGGGGGAGAAAAAAACCCAAACAAAATCTCTGAAACCAGTATACAAATGCTTAAGACAAAATAGAGCATATTACTGATTTCCACACTAATGTTGAAAATACAAGCATGGAGAATCTAATTTTCTCAATACTAATATTTAGCCGCAAGGCACTGATCTGGTAAATATTACTTTAGTTCATTCATTTTACTTGCACATTTAATAAACATTTTAGCATCCACTACTTGCCAGTTAAGAGTGTCGAAAAAGTCAGAGAAACAGAAACACACTCAGATTAAAAAGTAATTCAGCTCAGTTACACTTTAAAAAATTGTTGATTTTACATTTGCATCAATGCATTCACAATACTCTCAAGCACATATCTCAAAAACTTGAAATGAGCAAATTTTCCTAAAAGCTGCAGGTCAGTACTTTAAGACCCATTTCAGTGATTAAAAAAAAAAAGATGTAGTAATTGTTCCTATCTTTAGACTAGTGGTACACAGAGTTACTACTGTGTATACACAGTATTTTCACTTCCAAACCCTACCTTTGGAAAGAAATGAAGAGATCATAAATACTTCTCTCCAACTATTGCTTCCACAGTGAGTTTCAAGAGTGTAGTATTCAACATTATAAATCTAACTATAAGTCTTCTTTGAACATGAAAAAAATCACTAGTCCTACCTGCATTTCTAGGGACTAGATAACGTGGCCTACTGAATGATAAAAATAAAAATCCCAGCAGTGCCAAGGTTCACTATGCACCTGAAATAAATAAACCTTTTTAGAATACAAATTTCTCACCTGTAAAATCCAGATCAATCATATCGATTGTCAATGTTATAAGGAATAACAGATTAGATACAGTAGGCTGAGACAGACCTCAAAATACTGCACAGAAACACCTGGTGTCTGCTTCAGCACAAGGATACTAACCACCCCCGGAAAATGAACCCTCCACCCAAAAAGGACCTCCCTCCACCTCACTGATAATGCATAAAACATTAGGCCACCTCTATACTGTTTAATATATTAACATAAATAGAGCACGTGACCACTCAAGTGTCAAATCCTTAGGTGATTATGGATTTTGGCCTTGGTTACCTTTAAAGTTCTTGATCACTAACTTCTTAGCAGAGCCAGGCTTGCTGTTAGCAAAGCTAGAGACGGTGGTAGAAGATTTGGCTAGGCCGTTTGCGTGATGCACCGAAGCCACAGAAGAGATTAATATACTCTTATTTTTAAGTTGCTGCTGCTGAGATGTTGCAGCAGTTGGTGAAGATGAGGAGGAGGAGGAGGAGGATTCCTCAGCCATCTTCGCATCAAACCCTACAAACTCCAGGGTGTCTTCAAAACGCAGCTTCTTCTGTATCGGTACGTGGCTGGGAGCAGCCACTGAAATCCCCAGGCAGGAGAAGGACGAGGTTGAAGGGGATGCCGAATCCCTGGGTTGTAAAGGAGTGGAAGAGGAGGGAGAGGTGGAATCAAAGTCTTCTCTCTCGTTACTACTGTTACTGCCGCTACTGCTGCTGCTGCTGTTTAACTTTCTCTTCTTGGCAGAGGTGGGCGGAGTGGTGCTGGTATTACCATCAGTGGCAGATCTGACCTCCTGAGCAGCAGCAGCAGCAGCTGAGGGATTGGGGGAAGAAAAACCTGTTGGAAACATGAAAATAGCGGGGTCAACAGGCAGACGAGCATCAAAAACCTACGTTTATATGCCTGAGTGCGTGTAGGAGAGAAGGTGGCAATGCTAGAGGGGGAAGGGAAGAAAGAGAGGAGAAACACAGAGGACGAGAAGGAAAGTGAAGGGGGGGCTCCACCGGGGGAATGGGAGGGTTTGGGAAGGAAGATAGGCTGACACCAGGAGTGAGCAGAACAAGGGGGGAGAGCGAATGAGGAGGCAGACAGGTAAACGGCCGTGCCGTCCCCCTCCCCTGCTTTTCGGGCTCTCTCCCCCCTTTCTGCAGGAGCGACTCAGTAAGTCTGTGAGGCTGCAGCTCCTCCTCCTTTTCTCCCTCTCTCTGGGAGGGGAGATGCCGTGGTTGGGGGGAGGGGGGAGGGGGAGAGAACCGGAGCTTGTTATTGTCAATAGCACAAGCAGCTAAAGATGGCGCCACTTCCGGTCACGCGGCGGCGAGGGAGGGGCGGTGTTAGTCCGCGAGAGTGGGGGGTGGAGAGCAGCACTGCAGGCGGCCGGGGGGCGGGGGAGCTGGTTTGTGGGGAGGCGGCGGGAAAGGGGCCGCTGAGGCGCCCGAGACGCTCGCGCTTGCTCTCCCTCCCCCTCCCTCTCCCGCTCCCCTTCCCAGGCAGCACTCTCCTCCCCCGGCCCACCGGTTACTTCCACCCCCTCCTAAACGGTCCCGCGGGAAGCTTCGCGCCGCAACGCCCTTACCGGAAGTGACTGAGCAGACACTTTTCATAGCGCCCAGATCCCGAAGCCCCCAGGTCCACAGGACTTGAGTGGGGGTGGGGTGGGGGAGGGAGAAGGGGGGGCAGAGAAGTGGAAAGGGAGGAGGGGGCGGGCCTTCGAGACACCTTCGGAGCTCCTGATTGGAGCTTCCCGAACGCGAGGCGGGCAGGGAGGGGTGGTGGCGGGAGAAGGAGCGGGAAGGAACCTGAAGGGGAGGGAAGGTGGTGACGGTGAGGGGCGGGGTGAGCTAGCTGGGAAAAAAGAGGGAGGGAGTAAAAGTAAGGGAACGGAGAATGGAAACTTTGAAAGCGATAAAGGAATAAGGAGGGGTTGCAAGGCGAGAGGAGTAACCCGAAATGGAGGAAAATAGAATCATGCCATTATGCTTAGTGCTAGAGAGGAATGTCATGACGTTAAGATACGAAAGGAAAAGAAAAAGAGCTTATATAGAAAGAAGAATGAGTTTTTCATTCGGTTGAGCTATAAATTGTTTCTCTTATGTCAAGGACACAGCTGACCCAATACTGAGTGTTTTGATAGTTTTCTCAGTAATGTAGTTGCAAATCCTTTTACATTCCTACCAGGAGCATTTTCTAAGATGGCTGGCTAGAGTTAAGGGTGCATTCTTTTTTAAAATAATTAATTAATTTATTTTTTGGCTGCATTGGGTCTTAATTGACGGTGGCTTCTCTTGTTGCGGAGCACGGGCTCTAGGCACGCGGGCTTCAGTAATTGTGGCTCACGGGCTCTAGAGCACAGGCTCAGTAGTTGTGGTGCACAGGCTTAGTTGCTCCATGGCATGTGGGATCTCCCCAGACCAGGGCTCGAACCAGTGTCCCCTGCATTGGCAGGCAGATTCTTAACCACTGTCCCACCAGGGAAGCCCGAGTTAAGGGTACGTTCTAAGGCCAAGAAACAGGAAGGTAACTAACACTTCTCCCTAACGCAATTCCCAGGACCAACCCCAACCCCCATCAGTCATTAACCCAGTAATTTATAGACTAAACAAAGCCACTTCTTTTACCAAATCCTGGTTTATACGTTTTGTCTCAAGACATTTTAGGAGAACAATATTGGCAAAAGTCAATCTTTTCTACCAATATAGTACATGAGTGCAAATTTTAAAATGAAGTAATCCTAAGAACAAACCTCTAAATTTGGTTAAATTAGCAACAATAAACCTTGTAAATCCCCTGTTGGGAGTTTTTATTTAACCTGTGGGTATTGGGGGGGAGGGGAGGTAGGAGAACACAATGTCAAATAAAACTAAATATGCCAACCTGTTGATCTTTCTAACTGCGGAAACATTCAAGGAGCATGTACTGAAAGACTCAGTATGCCAGACACTATACCAGGTCCTGCCATCAAGAAGCCAGAGGGAGAAGAGTCTCAAAACTAATTTCTATAACAGTACTATAACAATGTACAAAGTGCTGCGACAACAGTTGAAACAAGACATTTGAGAGAATTCTGGAATATTCAGAGCTTCACAGAGGAACTGAGGTTTATGCTGGGTCTCAAAGAGGAAGTTTCCAAAATGACACGAAGAGAGAGGGTGAAAGGCATCCTGGGCAGTGGAAACGGGCAAAGCAGGGAGTTGTGAAAGGGCCTGGCCTGTTTATGGAAAAATGGAAAGTGCAGTGAGGCTGGAAAGTAGTATGTCTGGTTGAAAGTAAGAAAAAGGAGGCTCAAGGATGCCTGGAACATGAAGCCAAAAATTTTGGAGTCTACCCTGTAGGCTAGGGTAGACGGTATGGAGACCAAACTGGGCTTTTAAAAGCAGGGTAGTGACAGGATTATGGATGGAGTAAAAGCAGTTTGTATTGTATAGTTTGAGATAGACAAATCAGAACCCTAAGAATAAATCAGTTTTCTTAATTTTGTTTACACAGGTCCACTTTTTATTTTTTATTGTCTTGAAAAGTCCTTGGTTAAAAAGCAAATCCTCCTAGAAAAGGCACCAACTTGGGCCACTATCAGCTTTGTGCTGTTTGATGACAACAGGCTGAAAGCAAGGCTCTAATGGAACTAAGGCCCCAGGGCCACAGAGAAGAGAGATAAGAAGCCTCAAAGGTGGAAGATGGACTCCTACCTGTTTTGAATGTACCGTGTTGTTGTTCCTGTCCAAAATGAGACTGTAAACTCTTAAGGCCAGGGAAGGTATCCGAAAATATTAAACCCTCTTTTATTGTGTCTCACATTTCACACGGTGCTGAACAACTGTGTAAATTCAGAGTAAATACTTACTGAGTTGAGTATTTCATTGAATGAGAATAAAATAATGCCATGTCTTCATAAGGGAGGATTAACTGGCTAATTTTCAGGACAATGATAAAGGTCATTCTAATTCATGTACTTATATTCCTTAGAAGGGTGTATGGATGGGCCAACTGATAATGGCCCAAAGTGGTACCCTTTCTAGGAGGATTTGTATTTTAACCAGGGACTTTTCAAGACCAAAAAAAGTAGGCCTTGTTCTAATTCATGTAATTATATTCCTTAGAAGGGTGTATGGAAGTGCTAGCTATTTTAAAAATTACAAAAATTAGTGCCATACAAAGATTAACTTTTATACTAACATACAGGATAGCTGAATCCTGTTAATATTCAACTACGTGGTAGTAATAATAGCTCCCAATCTGACACGGTTACCTAAGCCCTTCAGTCTTCCACATTACATGTTAGCTCTAAAAGCACAGATACTTGACTCTTGAGCTCTAGCTCACTTTGAATGACCCAGTAGTCTAACCTACTAGTTAAGTTTTCCATGAAATATCCTTAAGTGAGTTTTGTAGGAAAATATTTTTTTCTTTTTTTTCTTAGTGATTAATAAAAATCTTCCTTTTGAGGACTTCCCTGGTGGTGCAGTGGTTAAGAATCCACCTGCCGATGCAGGGGACATGGGTTCGAGCCCTGGTCCGGGAAGATGCCATATGCCACAGAGTAACTAAGCCCATGTGCCACAACTACTAAGCCCACACGCCCTAGATCCCGTGCCCCACAACAAGAGAAGCCACCACATTGAGAAGGCTGCACCGCAACGAAGAGTAACCCCTGCTCGCCACAACTAGAGAAAGCCCGTGTGCAGCAATAAAGACCCAACTCAGCCAAAAATAAAATAAATAAATAAATTTATATAAATAAATAAATTAATTAATTTTAAAAAATCTTCCTTTTGACATTCTACAGTCTTAATTTATTTTGTGCCAGGTCAATTCTCACATATTTAGCACATCTTAATACGGATATGTAATTTATGTAATTTTTTAAATTTAATATTTACATTTTGTGGCACAAACCAACTTAGATATTACTATGTGATGTATGAAGACCAGGACTTTGTGTCTTTTTGGAACTTTGGACCAATTTAAAAGGAAGAAAAACCCACATGGCTTTGTAAAACATCTTTTACATCAAGAATCGACTAATTGGGGCTAACTAAATACCCAAATGTTTGCCAACCAACATTAAAGATATTCTCAGCATTAAAATACATTTTTCAAGGTTAATTCAATGAAACCACAATAATCAAGTCGTGCAATGTAGGACACCATACAATTATGGCCATTATCAGACTAAACCCGATTGGGCACTTAACATATTCCATACACAGAATCTTTCATCTGGTGAGTTCAACTCATATCTTAGAAACAATAAAACTTCACAATGCCGCCAGATGAGGTACAGTTATTATTGGCCTTCTTTTAATCAAGTAAATAAATAAATCTGTAGCTATTTATAAAGGTAAGTATATGCATAAAGGAAGAGATACAAATAAAGACAGAGGACTATCTAATGTCCATTCCCCTATTTTTGTAGGCATCTCTCTAAAAAGGCAGAGTGTAACCAGTTTCCCTTTTTTGATCATGGAGATCCCCCAGGGTGCATGGTTTGGTGTCTTCTCCAGACATCTCTGAGGAGGGGTTTGTCAGTGAATAGTCACTCCTTGAAGCCTTGTTATCCATGGGTGGGATTTTCCTTAAAAATAGGAGATACTGCTTGCTCAGAAAGATGTTCCTGCAGCAAGCATTGTTTAAGAATGTGTCCAGAAAAGACAACTGCTGGGTAAAAGCTGATCCATGTTCTCTACCCACTTTTTGGAAGGACCATCTCTGAAGGAGGGAAATACAGAGGAGTCAAACCCAGCAGTGGTGACATAGTAAACATTATACCATAATAAGGGTTTTGTTATGCTATCAGTAGCAAGGGACTGCTAGGGGATGACCGAGGAGGCCAAAGCTTAAGCAATGATGATCCAGCTACACAATGTGAATTCACCTTTTGTCCATCCTGGAGTTGCTTTATAAAGCGAGGAACTTAATAACAAATGCTGAACCTATGGTGTTCAGTAAAATGTAAATAAATGGCACAGATCTCATGTTTTTAACAAAATATTTCTCTTCTATGTAAAGTTATCTCATCAACTGAATATTTACTGACTTGGGTACATTAACCATTAGAGTACTTATCTCCTTATCTCAGAGATTTTATCTACTGTCATAACCTGTGAACCATCTGGAAAGTAGATTTTTAAGGACCAACAGTTAGGGGCAGGCAGTTTCTCCTGGGGATTTGGGAGTGGGGGACAGATCAGTCACAGATTACTTCTTCCTTTGGTGCTGCCAAGCACTTGCTTATTATGGAGTTGCTGGGCCTATTTTTAACCTTCTGTTCACTTTATCAATGACTCTCACAGCCCTTCCACTCCCACCCTGCTTTAAGGTTTGATCTTCCAATGGCTTCAGCTTTTCTTAAGAGCAGGGCCAATTTAGGTTTAAATCAGAGGTTCCCAACTCTAACTGCACAACAGAATTGCCTGGGGAGTTTTTAAAAAAACACCTTTGCCCAGGTCTGCACCTAGTCCAACGGAATTAGAACCTCGGTGAGTAGGGCCTCAATTATCAGTTTTTTTAAGAAGCTCTCTGGGTGATTCTACATAACTCCAGGGTTGAGGCCACAGCTGTAGGTGAAATAAGTACCACTGTGATCTGAATGAGGCTGATAAGCCTTTGTATTCCTTTAATGCCTGAAATTTCACATTTATTCATTCCTTTTGATAAAAATAGCCGTCTTCTCTAGGAATCCTTTTTTCAAATGCAAATTAGCCAGGGAGACTTAGTTCCTGACCCTTTTAGGTGAATGCTTCTTGGGAACAAAGGATAATACAAAAGTCCTAAGTGCCTGGAGGTAAAACAGAACTATGTGTAGGCACTGCAACGTGGGTAGAGGAGGAAAGTTACCATCAAGGGAGGAAAGATTTCTGAGAGTACATTTTGCTGACCTCACAGTATTGCCTGGGGCCAACCCTGCTTTGAGAGGACTGCATATTTAGCATCAAGTCAAATTTGACAGCTTATCTCAGCGCCAAAATCATGTTAAAAGAAAATTTTAATTTTTTAAATAAGCAAAACAAAGAGCAGACATTGGGAATGTAGGTTTGGAGCTATCCATAAATGCCCAACTTTTGAATTATCACTCACCATATGGATGTTTCTATTGCCAAATGATCTGTTTTTCCTGATTCTATTAAATGTTCTTTATTCCCACAGATAGCATTATCTCTCTTGCCAATTCATTTGGTCATTCAACAAAAATGTATTGAGCAAACTACTCTGGGCAAGGCATGGTGCTAGATGTCATAAGGGAATACAGAACTAATACGAAATTCCATTTGCAGTTGATTTTACAGTTTTTCAAAGCACTTTCACACACAGTCTTATTTTATCCTCATAACCACACTGTGAAATAGGTCAAGTGCCATCCCCATTTTACAGATGAGAAACATGCTCAGGGCAGGAGGTTAAAATGACTTGCCAAAGTCACAAAGCACAGACTTAAACCAAACCCAGCTTTTCTCTAACTCCAAATACAGTACTTCCCATAGTTTATAATTTAGTAAGGAGACATGCCATAAAAATGTTTCAAGTAATAGACAAGTTAGGAAAAAAATGTTCAGAGCCCCACTCACCAGGAGGAAAAAATGAGGAATAATAAAACAACTCCTTTATGGAGATGAGCCAAATCACAGTGCCCAAAAGGAGCCCAAGCTTCGATTTAGTTCAGGCCATCATCAAGCACACAGCACACAGCACCAAGCAATGCACCTTCAAAGAGAGAGTGGCAGTTTGATTATAGAAAATCAGTCCATTCCCTGGCTGGACCCTCAGCCAGTGGCTGATCTTCACCAAAGGTTGAATCCAGCTCCTCCTAGCCAAATACAGGCAAACACTGAACAAACCTTGCCCGAGGACCCATCATGATCCAGTCACCGAGTATACAAAGACAATCCTTGCCCTCAAGCAGTTCTCAACTGGCCTAGTGGGCAAGGCATACAACTACAGGACAGAGCAGATAAAGGCTGGTAATAGGAACACAGAGAGACACCTGCACAGCCTAGGAAGGCAGGGTGTGGTGGGGTGGGGAAAGGGTAGGGGTGGGGAGTTAAGAACAGCTTCCAGAGAAAGTAAATTTAAATCCCAGAGGGTAAGTGTGAATTAGCCAGGAAAGCGGAGTGGGAAGGAGCAGGGGGTGGGGCACAAAAAAGGGAAATGGGGAGCACAGTTAAATCCTGAAGATGAGAGAGAATAAGGCATATTCAGGGAATTGCAAGGAGACTAGTTCTCAGGAGTAGTTTCAGTCTTAACCAGAAACCCTGGAGTGCTCAGGACAGAAATCAAGGCAGCATCCCAGTCTCAAATCTGGTACAGCAATTCCTAGGCCTCTTAGCACTGAGCCTTACTTCTATACCCTACTTGCTGTTGGACCTGTGGCTACTGATAATAATTCTTGCTTTGAGCCACACTGGTTCAGGAATTGGACAAGTTGGGCTCAACATTAGATACAGGAGCTCAGAATCACAAAGGGCAGGAGGAGGGGGTGATGAGGCTTGGGAAATAAGATAATGAGAAAGAAATGAGATGATACAGATGCACGTATGACCACAATATTGGACAATGCTACAGGAATTCAGACGAACTAGAGCAGGGTTTGGGAAATGATGGCCAGTGGACCAAACTCAGCCAGCTGCCTATCTTTATAAAGAACGTTTTATTGGAACACTGCCATACTCATTCAATTACATATTTTCTGTGGCTGCTTTTGTGCTAAAACAACAGAGTTCAGTAGCTGCAACAGACCATATGGCCCGCAGAGCATAAAATATTTCCTACCTAGTCATTTACAGAAAAAAAAAATTGCTGACCCTTGCTCTTAAATAAGCTAAGTGCTAAAAAAAGTTACATGGAGAATGTTTAGTGGTGGCACAAAGGATGAAGTGATTCAAAACACGCTAAAGATTTTCTGTTCCTAGTCTGCATCACCTTTGACACAGACCTCAAAGAATGGCAAGAGAATATTCTTCGACAGAATGACTAAATGTGGTATATTCACACAAGAAAATACTACACAGCATTGAAAAATAAACTGCAGTTACATGCATAAATCACAGAAATAATGTTACATGAGAAAAGCAAATCACAGAATACATACATACAATTTGGTAATTTTTTTGTAAAGCTCAAAAATAAGAAAACTCATGGATATATAATGTGATAAAACTTAAAATATAGAAGGGAAATAATAAACACAAAATCCATGATAGGGGACTGCTTTAGGGGAAGCAAATGGGGAGAATTTAGGTAGATTCAAAAGCATTGGTAGTGTTCTAGTTCTTAAGCTGATGATAGGTTCTTGGATTTTTGTTTTATTATTATGCTCCATAAATTACATGTCACACTTATTCTTATGTATATATTAAAATTATATAATAATTTTTTTTTTAAGTATAAAGACAGCAAGTGGTGATCAGTTGAACGCTAGAGCATAGCAGTTTGGAGAATGAATACCTGGAAGAGATGGCAAATGACAACTAGGACTGATTTTTGGAACATTTAAGCATTTCTCCTGGATTCCCTGAAATTACTCAGGAGCTGGAGGAATCGCCCTCCAACCTGGTAGAAGAATAGACTTCCCATGGTCCACAAGATGGGGGCTTGGAATTGTTATTTGTATACTAATTATACAAATCTGAACTTAATTTGTAGTATCAGGATGGTGAGATCTGGAAGTCTACGGGTTACCTGAAAAAGGGAACAAAGACATGGAAGTATGAGGAAAATCATGGCCCATTTAAGCAAATGCAAGCATGACCATGCTGTGTGACTGATGTGCAATAGGCCTACAGGGAGGATGGTGGGAGACGAAGACAGGCAGGGTTCAGATCATGACGAACTTTGTACGGCATGCTCCAGAGTTTGGATTCGCTCCATTAGGTCATGGGTAACCCACTGAAGGGCTTCAAGCAGTGAAGGGGGTAATACGATCAGCTGTACATTTAGAGATGTCCAGGGCTCAACAACCTTTGACTACAAAGTGAGGTGACAGCTCCCCCCAATCCCCAAAGGTAACCTCAGTTAACAGTTTGCTAATTAAAGATATTTTTCTATATATTTAGCTGTATACAGAGTTTTTGCTTTTTTAAAAAAATAGTTCACACTGTGTGAATTGTTATGTGACTTTTATTTCACTTAATATTATATCATGGACATCTTTCCGTGTCAGTATTCATAGATTTACCTCACCATTTTTACAGGCAGCATAGTACATTTAGCCTTCTGTATCCACCAGATCTGCATCAGTGGATCTGGAGGGTGGAATGTACTATACCATTTCAGGTAAGGGACTTGAACATCAGGGATTTTGTTATTCCTGCAGGGGGTTGGGGGGAGGTGAGGGCAAGGGGGAGGGGGAAGGGGGGAGGTGGAAGGAGGGGGGAGGGGGAGGGAGGGATAGGGGTAGGGGTGGGGCAAGGGGGTCCTGGAACCAATCCACTGTGGATACCAAGGGACAACTGTATATGGATGTACATATTCCTGTCATTTTTTAAAAATTCTAATTATTACACTTTCTTGTTGTTTCTTTTTCCCCTTTCTTTACTTTTGCTGGACTGACTGAATTTCCTTTTATCCTTTTTTTTTAAACTATTAGTGGCTGGGAAGTTCTATGAACTATTTATATTCAATTAATGGTTACCTTTTGGTTTTGTTTACTTATACAAATGACACACAAACACATTTTTGTAAAAAAAATACAAAAACAATATAGGATAAAAAGTGGAAGTGTCCCTTCACTGTTAAGTTTGGTGCACAGCCTTCCTCAGCATTTATGTACATATATATTTATATTTATACAAATAAGCTTTACTGTCTTTTTAAAAAATGGTATCATTACTGTACATGAAGTTCTACAATTTGCTCTTTAAACCTAATATACATTAGAGATCTTTTCATGATAGTACATGGAGATCTATCTAATTCTTTTTAAAGACTGTGTACTATTTGGTAATAAAAACATACCACATTTTATGTAACCATTCCCTTATTTTGGGATGTTTGGTTACTTCCAATTTTTTGCTACTACAAACATGCAGCAATGAACATCCTGTAACATATATCTTTGTGCATGTGTAAAAGTATTTCTGAGAAACCATATGATCATCTCAATAGATGCAGAGAAAGCTTTCAACCAAATTCAACACCCATTTATGATAAAAACCCTCCAGAAAGTAGGCATAGAGGGAACTTTCCTCAACATAATAAAGGCCATATATGACAAACCTACAGCCAACATCGTCCTCAATGGTGAAAAACTGAAACCATTTCCACTAAGATCAGGAACAAGACAAGGTTGTCCACTCTCAGCACTCTTATTCAACATAGTTTTGGAAGTTTTAGCCACAGCAATCAGAAGAAAAAGAGGGGCTTCCCTGGTGGTGCAGTGGTTGAGAATCTGCCTGCCAATGCAGGGGACAGGGGTTCGAGCCCTGGTCTGGGAAGATCCCACATGCCACGGAGCAACTAGCCCCGTGAGCCACAAATACTGAGCCTGCACGTCTGGAGCCTGTGCTCCGCAACGAGAGGCCGCGATAGTGAGAGGCCCGTGCACCGCGATGAGGAGTGGCCCCCACTTGCCGCAACTAGAGAAAGCCCTCGCACAGAAACGAAGAGCCAACACAGCCATAAATAAATGAATACATAAATAAATAAATGAAAATTTAAAAAAAAGAAGAAAAAGAAATAAAAGGAATCCAAATCGGAAAAGAAGAAGTAAAGCTATCACTGTTTGCAGATGACATGATACTATACATAGAGAATCCTAAAGATGCTACCAGAAAACTATTAGAGCTAATCAATGAATTTGGTAAAGTAGCAGGAAACAAAATTAATGCACAGAAATCTCTTGCATTCCTATACACTAATGATGAAAAATCTGAAAGTGAAATTAAGAAAACACTCCCAATTACCATTGCAACAAAAAGAAAAAAATATCTAGGAATAAACCTACCTAAGGAGACAAAAGACCCGTATGCAGAAAATTATAAGACACTGATGAAAGAAATTAAAGATGATACAAATAGATGGAGAGATGTACCATGTTCTTGGATTGGAAGAATCAACATTGTGAAAATGACTCTACTACCCAAAGCAATCTACAGATTCAATGCAATCCCTATCAAACTACCACTGGCATTTTTCACAGAACTAGAACAAAAAATTTCACAATTTGTATGGAAACACAAAAGACCCCGAATAGCCAAAGCAATCTTGAAAAAGAAAAACGGAGCTGGAGGAATCAGGCTCCCTGACTTCAGACTATAATACAAAGCTACAGTAATCAAGACAGTATGGTACTGGCACAAAAATAGAAATATAGATCAATGGAACAGAATAGAAAGCCCAGAGATAAACCCATGCACATATGGTCACCTTATCTTTGATAAAGGAGGCAAAAATGTGCAATGGAGAAAAGACAGCCTCTTCAATAAGTGGTACTGGGAAAACTGGACAGCTACATGTATAAGAGTGAAATTAGAACACTCCCTAAGACCATACACAAAAATAAACTCAAAATGGATTAAAGACCTAAATGTAAAGCCAGACACTATCAAACTCTTAGAGGAAAACACAGGCAGGACACTCTATGACATAAATCACAGCAAGATCCTTTATGACCCACCTCCTAGAGAAATGGAAATAAAAACAAAAATAAACAAATGGGACCTAGTGAAACTTCAAAGCTTTTGCACAGCAAACGAAAACATAAACAAGACGAAAAGACAACCCTCAGAATGGGAGAAAATATTTGGAAATGAAGCAACTGACAAAGGATTAATCTCCAAAATTTATAAGCACCTCATGCAGCTCAATATTAAAAAAACAAACAACCCAATCCAAAAATGGGCAGAAGACCTAAATAGACATTTCTCCAAAGAAGATAAACAGATTGCCAACAGACACATGAAAGAATGCTCAACATCATTAATCATTAGAGAAATGCAAATCAAAACTACAATGAGATATCATCTCACACCAGTCAGAATGGCTATCATCAAAAAATCTACGAACAATAAATGCTGGAGAGGGTGTGGAGAAAAGGGAACCCTCTTGCACTGTTGGTGGGAATGTGAATTGGTACAGCCACTATGGAGAACAGTATGGAGGTTCCGTTAAAGACTAAAAATAAAACTACCATACAACCCAGCAATCCCACTACTGGGCATATACCCTGAGAAAACCATAATTCAAAAAGAGTCATGTACCAAAATGTTCATTGCAGCTCTATTTACAATAGCCAGGACATGGAAGCAACCTAAGTGTCCATCAACAGATGAATGGATAAAGAAGATATGGCACATATATACAATGGAATATTACTCAGCCATAAAATGAAACGAAATTGAGTTATTTGTAGTGAGGTGGATGGACCTAGAGTCTGTCATACAGAGTGAAGTAAGTCAGAAAGAGAAAAACAAATACCGTATGCTAACACATATCTATGGAATCTAAAAAAAAATGGTCATGAAGAACCTAGGGGCAAGATGGGAATAAAGATGCAGACCTACTAGAGAATGGACTTGAGGATACGGGGAGGGGGAAGGATAAGCTGGGACAAAGTGAGAGAGTAGCACTGACATATATACACTACCAAATGTAAAATAGATAGCTAGTGGGAAGCAGCCGCATAGCACAGGGAGATCAGCTCGGTGCTTTGTGACCACCTAGAGGGGTGGGATAGGGAGGGTGGGAGGGAGTGAGATGCAAGAGGGAAGAGATATGGGGATATGTGTATATGTATAACTGATTCACTTTGTTATAAAGCAGAAACTAACACACCATTGTAAAGCAATTATACTCCAATAAAGATGTTAAAAAAAAAAGAAAGGGGCTTCCCTGGTGGCGCAGTGGTTGAGAGTCTGCCTGCTGATACAGGGGACATGGGTTCGTGTCCCGGTCCGGGAAGATACCCCATGCCATGGAGTGGCTGGGCCCGTGAGCCATGGCCGCTGAGCCTGCATTGGTGTCCCCTGCATTGGTAGGCGGATTCTTAACCACTGTGCCACCAGGGAACCCCGACATATTCTTAACAATTATTTGAACTTTAAGTTTTATTAGTTTATTTACCACCAGAACCTTTTGATGTGGCTCTATTGGCAATCCCATCCCGAGCAGATGACCGTGACATCATCTATCATTGGGGTCTATGTGAGAAAACGGAGAATTCACTTTTACAGCTGCCCTCTCCCATATCTGGATGCTATTATGGATTCATTGACTGGTTTCCCAACTAATTTTATCCTATTTGTTTCGTATCTTCAAGAAAATCCTCACAGGGCTTCCCTGGTAGTGCAGTAGTTAAGAATTTACCTGCCAATGATGGGGACACACGGGTTCGAGCCCTGGTCCGGGAAGATCCCACATGCCACGGAGCAACTAAGACCATGCGCCACAACAGAGCCTGCTCTCTAGAGCCTGCGAGCCACAGCTACTGAGCCCGCGCACCACAACTACTGAAACCCACATGCCTAGAGCCCGAGCTCCACCACTGCAGTGAGAAGCCTGCGCACCGCAATGAAAAGTAGCCCCCGCTCGCCGCAACTTGAGAAAGCTGCACGCAGCAACAAAGACCCAATGCAACCAAAAATAAATAAATTTATTAAAAGAAAACAAGAAAAAAGAAAATCCTCACAATTTCGGCCTACTAATCATACCGTTCCCTGTTATCCCTTATGGCTATGGCTCTATTCTTATATTTATTTTTCGTCTTTCATTTAAAGCTAACTTGGGGGGAGAAAAATCACATTTGTTCAGACTAACATCTTAAACTGGAAGTCTGACGTAGCCCTTCAAATCCTATTTTGAATTTCAATGGCTTGAGCCCCCGCTGGCTGAAATGCCAAGAACTAGACTCCCCTCCAACTGTCTTGCAGCTATCTTGAGGGTTCTTCAAAGTATGAGCTCACTTGTGATCTGAACCAGGTCTCTAATTATCTTCTATTGTGGCCTCTTCAGCAAGACCTGTGGTTGTTGAGGGTCCTCCCGTGGTCACCGCTTTGCCGGAGGCAGTTTTCTCGACAGATAAATTCGGCTCTCACATACTTACCCCTAAATTCTCCACACCGCAGGTGAATAAAGGCTGTAACTTCTAATATACCTCTTCTAAATGTTTGGGAATAACGAAAGGAAGTACAACATAAAGAATAACTTAAAAACTGTCTAGGGCTTCCCTGGTGGTGCAGTGGTTGAGAGTCTGCCTGCCGATGTAGGGGACATGGGTTCATGCCCCGGTCCGGGAAGATCCCACATGCTGCGGAGCGGCTGGGCCCGTGAGCTATGGCCGCTGAGCCTGCGTGTCCAGAGCCTGTGCTCCGCAACGGGAGACGTCTCAGAGGCTCAGGGCTCGGAAGACAATCTTTCGTTAAACACGCTAACGACGACAGCCAGACCGCTGAGCTAAGTCCTGCCCACTGAGGTTGGATTTCCTGTGGATTTAATGGTTTTCAACGATGATTGACAGCAGATCTGACCAATCCCTTCAGGGGAAACCCCACTCGCCTAGCAGAGGCCTAGTTGGTGCCAAAAGCGAAAAAACGAACACTCAAAGACATCTGCTATCGATGGATACATTACCCAAAGTCTGGGTTATTCTCTCTTGAATAATACCACCTATGGGACATCAGCAGGTCAGCCAAAGTTGTTCTGTTTCAAGACTGGTGCAATTCCTGCACTAACACCACTGAGTGGTAGTGAAAGTTCTGACTCTCCTCGGGGTCTCCTCAGACACAATCCCAGCGCGCAGTGGGAGAGGCACCAGGCTCCCCACGTGGTCTCCACTCAGTGGGCCAGGGTAGGAGAAGTGAGGTGGCCGCCTCGAGGTAGCTTGCCCAGGGTGGCATGGGTGAGGGGCGGGGCACAGTTCTTCCATGGCGTTTGGCTAGAGTACATCAGTTGTGTAAAATTTTCTGTCTTGCTAGGTTGGTCCTTTCCTCATCCTTTGTCTAGAGAGAGCAGAATTTGGGGGGCCCTTATTTGTGCCAGTTGACGTTTCACACATACCTTTTTCCACTACTGTGAATGGGATACTTCTTTTTCCTGTTTCTATTTCTAGTATTGCTAGAATAAAAGAAAGCTATTGGAATATAATAATAGAATGTTAATCGTAAAATCTACGTGGTGGGTATATTGGTGTTCATTGTGAAATTCTTTAAACTTTTCTGTATGTTAAAAAAATTTTATATTAAATGTTGGAAAATAAAACCAAATGGAACCACTTTATAATGCTTCAAAAAATGGAAAAATGAAACCTATGGGATTCTGTACATTTATCTTACATCCAGCTTGTATTATTATTTTTTTTTCTTTTTGCGGTATGCGGGCCTCTCACTGTTGTGGCCTCTCCCGTTGCGGAGCACAGGCTCCGGATGCGCAGGCCCAGCGGCCATGGCTCACGGGCCCAGCCGCTCCGCGGCATATGGGATCCTCCCAGACCGGGGCACGAACCCGTATCCCCTGCATCGGCAGGCGGACTCTTAACCACTGCGCCACCAGGGAGGCCCCCAGCTTGTATTATTAGTTAGGACTTTTGTTTCCAAGGGACAGAAACCCAGCTTGAATAAGCTGAAGAGGAAAATGGAGTTTATTGGTTTATATAACTGGGAAGGACAGGGCAGATCCCAGACACACCTGGATCCAGAGACTCAAGTCTAGCCAGTACCTAGGCACTCATTTCTTCATCTGTCTTCTCAGCCTCTCTCTTCTCTGTATTGCCTCATTCTCTAAGACTCTTCCACATGGTAGAGACACAGCTATCAACTACTCTGGGGTCTACTTATGGTTTAAGATCTGAAGAAAAGAGAATGCTACTTCTTTACCTCTGATTTGGAATATTCCAAGGAAGGTATTAGATCTCTGGTCTGGGTCATATGCCTATCTCTTGGAGCTGCCACAGTGTTCAGCAGGGTTTGATATTATGATTAGTCCATGCTGGGTTAGGTGCCCAGCTGTGTGTGCAAAGGGGGAATGGGGCAAAGTACTAACATTGCTCGTCCCACCAGGACTATATTGAAAGGACAGTGAAGGAGTAACAGATCTCCAAAGGAAGAGAAGTGCTATTACCAGAAGCAGGGAGGAAGGAATGCTAGGCAAACCAAAACAACAGATGTCCACTACATAGACTCCTCAGTTTTAATAGTTTTAAAATTGCATTTCTTGGATTCCCAATGCCTATAATCATATCATCTGCAAATAATTATACTTTTTTCCCTTCCCCCCTTTTTAGTTTTATACAGCTTATTTTATTTTCTTGGTTTATTACATTTTCAGAACCTTCAAAATGCTGTAGTGGGGCTTCCCTGGTGGTGCAGTGGTTAAGAATCCGCCTGCCAATGCAGGGGACACGGGTTCGAGCCGTGGCCTGGGAAGATCCCACATGCCGCGTAGCAACGAAGCCCCTGTGCCACAACTACTGAGCCTGTGCTCTAGAGCCCGCGAGCCACAACTACTGAGCCCACGTGCCACAACTACTGAAACCCGCGTGCCTAGAGCCCGTGCTCCGCAACAAGAGAAGCCACGACAATGAGAAGCCCGTGCACTGCAATGAAGAGTAGACCCCACTCACCGTAACTAGAGAAAGCCTGCGCGCAGCAGTGAAGACCCAACACAGCCAAAAATAAAAACAAAATAAATAAATAAATTAAAAACAAAAACAAAAACAAAATACGCTGTAGTGGACATCCATGCCTTATTCCTGCACAGTTGCCACGATAATTACTTCTGGTAGATAAGTGGATGGCCCAGGTCGGGTGAGTGGGGTAGGTTGTGGGAGGAGGCATTGTAGCCTGGTCAGTACAGGCCTTGTCCCTAGTTCCTGAGGACAGCTCTTGGAGCGGCCTAGCGGTGGTTGATGGTCTCTGAGAGTTGTTGCTGGCATTTGCGTTAAAGACCTTGCTCTTGGTGCTGAGGGTGGCTCTGTCTTCAGTGAGGAGGGCCTAGTCTCTAAAACCAGAGCTCCCCGATTGTTGGAGGCAGGATCTCTGAGCTGCAATTCAATGTTGGCTCTGCAAGAGCTCAGGGAGGTCAGAAGACTGTCTCTTGGGACAGTGGGTTGTGGGGAGCAAAGGTTGTTGCCATAGGAGGCCCACTTGAGCAAAGTCTCTGAGCTTGAACCTGACCTCTCAGCCCTGTGCATGGAATTGGGAGAAGCCCCAGATGGCAGAGGCCTTGTCTCTGGGCATTGTACATAGCACTGGCAGAGACTACTATTTGCTTATATATGGTTCTGCAGGATATGCCCTGCACAAAGGTGTACCACTGAGGGGGTATGTGTGTTGGGGGTGGGAGAGGATGAAATCTAGCCCATACTCTGCTAGTCCAAAAGCCTTGAGCCCTAATGCAGGGATGCCACTGTCAGCAGAGAAAGGCAAGCATTTTTCTAATTGGCCTACCCAAAGGAGTGCCTTTTTCTAATCAACTCACCCAAAGGGGGCACTTTTTTTTTTTTTTTTTTTTTGCGGTACACAGGCCTCTCACTGTTGTGGCCTCTCCCGTTGCGGAGCACAGGCTCCAGACGCGCAGGCTCAGCGGCCATGGCTCACGGGCCCAGCTGCTCCGCAGCATATGGGATCTTCCCGGACTGGGGCATGAACCCGTGTCCCCTGCATCGCTAGGCAGACTCTCAACCACTGCGCCACCAGGGAAGCCCCGAGGGCACTTTTTTGTGTACAATTTTTCTGCTCTGAGGATCATGCCTGCTAGTTGTCACCTTGGCTCTCTCAGAAGCACTGATATGCAGACACTAGATTTCTCAATCCTAATGGACCTTTATTAGAAGTCCTGACTAATCAGAAGCCAGCACTGGAAGATGCCCTTTCCCCTGGCCTTTCAGAGTGAACGCTGGCCACTCTCCTTGCCTCAGTCAAATTGACATAAGAAAATGACTTTGGTCAGATTAGATCAAGATGGCAGCCTAAGTGCTTGTAACTTTGTCCCCATCCTCCCCTCCCCAAATGTCTTAAAACATCAGAATAGCAAAATGACCAAGAGTGGTATAATTAAAGGAAAGTGTACCATCAGCAGTTCAGAAATTGTGAAGAATCCGTTGAGGATAGAAATCTGATATGATCATATTGATAAGAAAGGAGGAGGAGCACAGTCCAAAACGTGCAAGAGAAAATTACTGGATTAAAACCAGAGTAAATAAAATCTCTGAATAAATGCAAAGAGCGGGGGAGGCTCTCTGGTCAATTAAAGAATTGTATTCAGAAAAGAAGGATCAGTTGGGCCCCTTTGTGATCAGCCCTACCCCTCCTTCCCCCAACCCATTCCAAGGTTAAAGCCTAAAATATCACCGTAAAGAAAGTGAGCTATTTGCTTCCAAAAGTTTGCTAGTGTGAGTGTAGGATCCTAGAAAAAAACAGAGCAGACCGTGGTGTAATCTGGACTTCCACAAAATATATGGAAAAACAAAAAAAGAGAAGCCACTTTGAACAGGAGAGAAATACACTAAAGTTCTCCACTGCCAGAGTAAAATTGTTCTGGCAATTTGTGGGGAGTAGGGAGAATGGCCTTTCTGTCTCATTAGTAGTTACTTACCTTAAAGGGAAGTCTGACAGGTCAGCACACACAACCCACTTACATAAAGTTCTTCTGCTCAGAAGACGGGGCAGTCAGACACACATAACTGCAGAGGGAACCCAGGCAAGCTATCTTTGCTAATCAGTGTGTCCCTTATTCACTAATATGCATAGACAACAAAGGATTACCAGAAATAGTTGGAGAAAATCTACAACATAAAAGAGAAGAACCAAGGGTTTCAATTCAACCAACCACAGATCGAAAATATTCTAAAAAGTTCCAAAAAGCAAAAGTGAATTTGCAGAGCTGGCAACTATATACATAGCATTTACATTGTATTTACAACTATTTACAAAGCATTGACATGTATTAGGTATCATCAGTAATCTAGAGATGATTTAAAATATATGGGAGGGGGCTTCTCTGCTGGCGCAGTGGTTGAGAGTCCGCCTGCCGATGCAGGGGACACGGGTTCGTGCCCCGGTCTGGGAAGATCCCACATGCCGCGGAGCGGCTGGGCCCGTGAGCCATGGCCACTGAGCCTGTGCGTCCAGAGCCTGTGCTCCGCAACGGGAGAGGCCACAGCAGTGAGAGGCCCATGCACCACAAAAAAATAAAAATAAATAAATTAAAAAATAATAAATAAAATATATAGGAGGGCTTCCCTGGTGGCGCAGTGGTTGAAAGTCCGCCTGCCAATGCAGGGGACGTGGGTTCGTGCCCCGGTCTGGGAGGATCCCACATGCTGCGGAGTGGCTGGGCCCGTGGGCCATGGCCGCTGACCCTGCGCGTCTGGAGCCTGTGCTCCGCAACGGGAGAGGCCACAGCAGTGAGAGGCCCGCATACCGCAAAAAAAAATAATAATAAAATAAAATAAAATAAAATAAAGTATATGGGAGTTTTTATAATAACTATAAATGGAGTATAACCTTTAAAAAATATGAATCACTATATTGTACAACTGTAACATATAATATTGTACAACCACCATACTTCAATTTGAGAAAAAGTATACAGGAGTTCATTTATTTTGTTTTGCTTTTTATTTGTTTTTTATATTCCACATATGATTAAAATCATACAGTATTTGTATTTCTCGGTCTGACTTATTTCACTTAGTATAATACCCTCAGGGTCCATCCATGTTATTGCAAATGACAAGCTTTCATCTTTTTATGGCTGAATAGTACTCCATTGTAACAAAATAAATGAACATACCAAACCAAACAAAAACAAAGACACAGATACAGAGAATAGAGTAGTGGTTACCAGAGGAATGTGGGGAGAATGAAATGGGTGAAGGGGATCAACTGTAAGGTTATGGATGGAAACTGAATTTTTGGTGGTGAGCACGTTGTAGGGTATACAGAAGGAGAAATATAATGTTACACGCATGAAACTTATATAATATAAATCAATATTACCTCAATAAAAATAAATACACCTGAAAATAAAAAAATATAATAATAAAGTATATGGGAGGATGTACATAGGTTATTTGCAAGTACTACGCCATTTTATATGAGACTTGAGCATCTGAGGATTTTGGCATCCATGGGGGATCCTGAAACCAATCCTCAGTGGAGACCAAGGGACTACTGTACATAGAACAATTGTCCCTGAGTGGGGAAAGGGAAGGAGTGAAGTAATACAAGGAACAAAACTCCAGTTTTCAGATTCTAATTTTCTGACATATTCAGAACACATTGTAGGCATATTCAGAACCTTTGTGAATTACTCAGGTAGGTATTACAGCAAAATGAAAGAAACAAATCCAAAAAAGAGGACGATGTGGAATATAAGAAATCGTGGTAAGCAAAGAAACAGTAAAACTTTGAGTTGTCCAAATGCTAGCAAAAACCAAACAAACAAAAAAACCCCACTATTTGAATCAGACAAAAAGAGAATTCAGAGTCCAAAATATTAAAAGAGGCAAAAGGGTATTTAATATTGTTAAAAGGTACACTCCACTAAGAACGTGTGACAATCATGTATCTTTATGAACCTAACAACATGAATTAGTGACAAAGACTGTTAGGATACTAACAGAATACAAATTTACAAATAACCAATCATAGGTGGAGGATCCCCTTTCTTGCTCTCCCTTTCCTCCTTTCCCTCTTCCCTTCTTATCCCTTTCCTGCTTTCTCCCCTACTTTTCCCCCAAAATATATATTTAGCACCTAATATGTGCCAGGCATTGTATTAGGTACTGTGGGCATAGTAGCAAGCAAAACAGCCTTGATGCCTGCCACATGAAGCTTTCAGTCTAGTCAGGGAGATAGACATTATTCAAATATTCATTCAAATACATGTAAAATTACAACCGTGATGAGTGCTCTGTAGGAGAGGTACACAGAGGTGTGAGAGGTCAGGGAAGGTTCCCGAGCAAGTGAAACCTCCCCAGAGATTTGAAGTTAACTGAGTGAAGAGGGAGAAAAAGTATTTCAAGCAGAGGGAAAAGTCTGTGCAAAGGCCCTGTGGCAGGAGGAAGCCCAGTGCATATAAGGGACAAAAGAGCTGGTTTGGCTGTAGACAATCAGCAAGTGGGGAATTTTATAAGATGAGACTAAAGGAGTAAATATTCAGGGTCTCAGAGGCTATGTTAATTGTGTCCTTATTCTAAGCACAATAAGAATCATTGAAAAGATTAAAAGTGAAAAAGACAATTCTGACTGGATAAAAGTCAAAGCAGGGAGCTCAATTAGAAGGCTCTAACTGGGAATTCTCTGGCAGTCCAGTGGTTAGAACTCCAGGCTCTCAATGCCAAGGGCCGAGGTTCAATCCCTCGTCGGAGAAATAAGATCCCACAAGCCACATGGCGTGGCAAGAAGGCTCTAACTATATGCTGGAAGATATCTTAGAGGTGGTGCAAGTGGTCAACATTGAGAGAGAAGAAGAGAGTTTTAAGAGATTTAACAGGCAAAATTGATAGGGCTTCAGGGTGGGTTGCACATGAAGATGAGAGAGAGGACATAGCAAAGGTGACTCCTGGTTTCTGGCTTTGCAAAAGGCAAGTGATGGACGATGGTGCCATTCTTGGAGATAGGGAACACTGCAAGAAGACCAGGTTATTGGTTTTGGTTTATAGGGGGAGGTGGAAGAAAAGACTTTGGTTTTGAATATGTTGAATTGGAGGTGTTTTGAGGCATGTAAGAGGAGATGTGTAGTGGGCGTAAAAATCTTTGGAGTTCAGAGAAAAACTGGGAACATCAATTTGTGACATATATGAACAGGGGATAATTGAAGCCCCAGGTATGGATGTGATTACTTAAAGAGAGGTTGTAAAGTGAGAAGAGGGGCTGTAACTGAGTTAAATGTTAAGATTCAGTGGTTGAGTAAAGGAAGGTAAGGAGGGTAGAGAGGTATGAGGAAAGCCAGGAGAGTGATGTGTCAGGTAAACCAAGGGAAGAGAGTATTTCAAAAAGAGGCAATGGTTCCCTGAAAGAAGAGCTACAGACAGGTCAAATAAATGAGGATGAAAACATGTCTATTACATTTAGCAATACAAAGGTCATTTTTGACCGTTCTAATTATTCTTTTTTAAAAAATTATTTTTGGCTGCATTGGGTCTTCGGGCTTCCTCTAGTTGCAGCGAGCGGGGGCTACTCTTTGTTGCGGTGTGCAGGCCTCTTGTTGTGGTGGCTCCTCTTGTTGAGGAGCACAGGCTCTAGGCGTGCAGGCTCAGTAGTTGTGGCATGCAGGCTCGCGGGCTCTAGAGTGCAGGTTCAGTAGTTGTGGCGCACGGGGTTAGTTGCTCTGCGGCATGTGGGATCTTCCTGAACCAGGGCTCAAACCCACGTCCCCTGCATTGGTAGGTGGATTCTTAACCACTGCGCCACCAGGGAAGTCCCTGTTCTAGTTATTCTTTTCTAGTTATTCTTAACACACAATCCCAAAATTTAGTGGCTTAAAACAAAAATGTAATAATAATTATTATTATATCTGATGATTATTTGGGTCAAGAATTTAGACAAGGCACATCCAGCTCATTTTGGCTTCATGATGTCTGGGGCCTCAGCTGGGATGACTTGAATGGCTGAGAACTAGAATATTTGGGGGCGGGCTGGACATCTTTTTCTCCAGACAGCCTCTCCACGTGGCTAGCTTGGGTCTTCTCACAGAAGGACGGACTCAGGGTAGGCAGACACATTACCTGGTGCTTCAAGAGTCCAAGAGTAAGTGTTCCAAGAGGCCTAGGTGGAAGCTGAAAGGCTTCTTGTGTCCTAGCCTTATACATTCCAGAATATCACTTCTGCTGCATTCTTTTGGTTAAAGAAGTCACTAAGACAAGCCCAGATTCAAGGAGAGAAGAATTAGACTCCAGAGAGAGAGAGGTGCTGAAGAATCAAGAGAGAAACAGGATAATTGATAAGGCAAGGTTTCTGAGAAAATGGAAAAGAATGGAATTCCAAGGGCAGGTGGAGAAATGGGTCTCAGAAGGAGGGGTAGTTCTTCTATGGTTAGAAGAATGGGAAAAGTTAAATGGGATGGGATGAAGGTAGACAGTTGTAAGTTGTATGTTTGGTACCAGGCAGATGAAGGCAATCCCATCTTCCTTTCCATTTTATGCATAAAGTAGGATGTGATGGTTAGGGGAGGGGTGGCAAAAATTTGAGAAAAGTGGAGAAGGTTTGAAATAGTTCAGAATAACTTAATAAGAGATAAGATTGGGGTTGCTGGCCAGACTTTCAGGCATATTTGAAGTAAAATATTTCTCTAAGAAATCATCAGATCATGTGAATAAGTAAGGATATACAGAAGTTCATAACACTACTCAACAAGATTGAATATATATATATACATATATATATATATATATAATATATATGAGATTACCCTGTCCAAACATAGAATGTGTTTTCTTTGCAAATACCTATAGAACATTTTCCAAAATGACTCATTTATTAGTCTGCAAAAATGCAGAAATCATAGGAGTAACAGTCTCTGATCACAGTGCAATAACATTACAAATTAGCAACAGAAAGAGCCCCCCAAATCAACACACTTAGAATTTCTTTCTGGTTAAAGTCCCTTAGGTAACAGCTTTCTTGAGATAGAATTTATATGCCATAAAATTCACCCCTTTAAAGCATACAGTTCAATGATTTTAGTATATTCACAGAGTTGTGCAACCATTGCCACATTCTAATTTTAGAACATTGTCATCACCCCATAAAGAAATCCTATCCCTTTCCTCAGCTGCCACTTAGGTGGCTAAGGCCGCGTTGGGGTGAGGCCCTCACATCATCGGGCGACTAGAACCACACCGGGCAGCCCCTGCCTTGCACTCCCCCGCACCCTGGCCTCCATCTTAGAGCTCACCTGCATCTACTCCGTCCTCATCCTGAACGACAATGAGGTGACGGTCACGGAGGATAAGATCAATGCCCTCATTAAAGCAGCTGGTGTAAATGTTGAACCTTTCTGGTCAGGCTTGTTTGCAAAGGCTTTGGCCAATGTCAACATTGGGAGCCTCATCTGCAATGTGGGGGCTGGTGGACCTGCACCAGCGGGAAGTCCTGCCCCCTCCACCACTGCTGCCCCAGCTGAGGAAAGTAGAAGCAAAGAAAGAAGAATGTGAAGAGTCTGATGATGACATGGGCTTTGGTCTTTTTGACTAAACCTCTTTAGTAACACGTTCAATAAAGAGCAGAGCTCTTTGCTGACAAAAAAAAAAAAAAAAGAAATCTTGTGTTCATTAGCTGACACATCCTATTCCCACCTTTCCCCATACCCTGGCAACCACTAATCTACTTTCTGTCTCTATGTATTTGCCTATTCTGGACGTTTCATATAAATGGAACTATACAATATGTGGTCTTTTGTGACTGGCTTCTTTTACTTAGCCTAATATTCTCAAGACTCATGCATGCAGTAGCATGCATCAGAACTTCATTCCTTTTTATGGCTGAATCATATTCCATTGTATGGGTAAGCCATATTTGTTTATTTCACCAGTTGAAGGATATTTGTGTTGTTTCTGCTTTTTGGCTACTATGAATAATGCTGCTATGAACATTCATGTACAAGTTTTTGTGTGGGCATATGTTTTCATTTCTTGGGTAGATACCTAGGAGTGGAATTGCTGGACCATTTGGTAACTCCATATTTAACATTATATGGAACTGTCAAACTGTTTTCCAAAGAGGTTGTACTGTTTTATCTTCCCACAGCAATGTGTGAGGGTTCCAGTGTCTCCACATCCTTGCCAACACACAATATTATTTGTCTTTTTAATTATAGCCATCCTTATAGGGTATTTTTAAAACATTTAACAAACTCTTTTAGGATAGTTTTACATTTACCAAAAATATATAAGAATATTACAGAGAGTTCCTATATACCCTGTACCCAGTTTTTCCTATTGTTAGTATTACTATGGTACATTTATCACAACTAATGAACCAATATTGATACACTATTAATAACTAATGTCCATATTTTCTTCAGATTTCCTTAGTTTTTACCTAAATGCCTTTTTTTCTCCTCCAAGATCCCATCCAGGAGACCACATCATCTTTAGTCATATCTCTTTAGGCTCCTCTTGGCTGTGACTATTTCTTAGACCTTCCTTGTTTTTGACTACCTTGACAGTTCTAAGGAGTCCAGTCAGATATTTTGTAGAATATCCTTTTTTTATCCAAATTTGAGTTTGTCTGATGCATTTTCCATAGTTATACATCATACCAAGGGTACATGCTATCAACATGATTTATCATTGATGAGGTGAACCTTGATTGCCTGGCTGAGGCAGTGTTTGGCTTGTTTCTCTACTGCAACACTATTCTTTTTCTCTCTTTCCAAACTCCACTGTTTATAAGGAAGTCATTATGCACATCCTACACTTAAGGAGTGGGCAGTTATGCTCCACTGGCTTGAGAGAGTATCTACATAAATTATTTGGAATTCTCCTGTACAAGAGATTTGTGTACTCTCCTTTAATTTATTTATTCAATCATTTATTAATATCAGTATGGATTTGTTAATATTTATTTTATACTTTGAATTATAATCCAATGATAATTTTGTTGCTCAAATTGTTTCAAATTTGGCCATTGGAAGCTCTTTCAGTTGGCTCCTATATCCCTTTGACATACCTCTATAATTGCAGGGGTTTTTGTTTTTATGTTTGTTCAGTTTTTTATAATTAAAAAAAATTTATGGTGGTCCCGACTCATCTTATATTTTCCATGCTCCAGTCCTAGAGTCAGCCATTTCTCCATGGAGCCCTGATTCCTTCTATCGGAGAATGGAGAAAAATTTGGTGCTATCTACTAAATTAAATATCCACTTAACCCTCAACTCTGCAATTCTGTTAGGTATGTAGCTTAAAGAAATAATGGCATTTGTTTTGAAAGAGGTATGTGCAAGCAATTTTTTGTGTGTAAGCATTTAAAATGCAGTATTATATGTATTGATAATTCACTTAAATATTTATTGCAGGCTTATTATGAGTTCAGCCTATTCTAGGCCTTGGGGATATAGCAGGGAGTCAGACAAAGTCCTTACCTTCTTCTTTTATTTTATTTTTTTAAAATAAAATTATTTATTTATTTATTATTTATTTTTGGCTGCATTGGGTCTTCATTGCTGCGCGTGGGCTTTCTCTAGGTGTGCCGAGTGGGGGCTACTCTTTGTTGTGGTGTGTGAGCTTCTCATTGTGGTGGCTTCTCTTGTTGTGGAGCACGGGCTCTAGGCACACGGGCTTCAGTACTTGTGGCTCGCAGGCTCTAGAGCACAGGCTCAGTAGTTATGGCGCACAGGCTTAATTGCTCCGCAGCATGTGGGATCTTCCCAGACCATGGCTCGAACCCATGTCCCCTGCACTGGCAAGGAGATTCTTAACCACTGTGCCACCAAGGAAGTCCCAAAGTCCCTACCTTCTTTTTTTAAAATTTATTTTATTTTAATTTATTTTATTTTTTGGCTGCATTGGGTCTTTGTTGCCATGCATGGGCTTTTCTCTAGTTGCAGCTAGTGGGAGCTACTCTTCATTGTGGTGTTCAGGCTTCTCATTGCGGTGGCTTCTCATGTTGCAGTGCGGGCTCTAGGCGTGCAGGCTTCAGTAGTTGTGGCACGCGGGCTCCAGTAGTTGTGGCATGCAGGCTCAATAGTTGTGTCCCACAGGCTGCTCCGTGGTGTTGCAGTTGTTCAGTCAGAGACGAAAATGAGTCCAACACACAAGATGTATGCGTTAAAGCACAGTGGTAGAGGGCTGCTGCTCGCTCAGGCAAAACAGCAAAGCCCTCAGTCCACTATGGCGTATTTATTTAAGCTTTATCTAATAGAAAAAGGTTCTTTTTAGCACAGGCTGTGTCGTTCTTGAACATCTAAACAATGCACCTCCTTATTTTCTTATGTTCCCGATTATACCAAGGACATGCATAGATCAGTGCCCAGAACAATCAGTACTGCTTGCAGTCCTGAAACATTCTCACGCACCCAGCTTGTTAGGTGAGCCGATTCTTGGGTCACGTCTTTAGCCATGTCCTCAGTTACCCTGCTACACCGTGGCATGTGGGATCTTCCCAGACCAGGGATCGAACCCGTGTCCCCTGCATTGGCAGGCGGATTCTTAACCACTGTGCCACCAGGGAAGCCCCTACCTTCTTGAAGCTTACTATCTACTAGGGGAAACAGACAATCAACAGCAAAAAAATAAATAATTTTAACGTCAGGCAGTCCTGTCACTCAGGGTACTGGCAGAAATGAGAGGTGCATTCAAACAGAAGGATTGATAAGCATTTAATGAAGGATTTACAAAGTTGTAAACAATGGTAAGTGAAAGGACAAGAAATGATTCAGCAGCCACAGGTGGGAGGGGGATGAGAAGACATTACCATAGCTTGGCCCTGAGTCAACCTGGAGAGAAGTATGACAATAGGAGAGAGTCACCGGACAGGAGTGTCACAGCTGCTGGAAAATCACAACAGGGAGGGAGCTGGGGAATAAATGCTACAACTCCAGTCTCTCCCACCCTCCTGTCTCTTGAGGGTATCTCTCACAGGCAAAACCTAAGGGGAAACCAGAAGGCAAGGAAGCCTATTATTGCAGATCATAAAGATCTGCTGCAGGGCACAGAGCAAGGTGGAAAGGGGGAGAGAGGATCCGGAGAGGCAAAGTGAGAATATTCAGCGCAGTAGTGATAAGTGCTATGGGGAAAAGTAAAGAAGAGTAAAAGAGAGAGTGTAAAATGGGGCACTATTTTAGATAGTGTTAGGATGAGGTGGCATTTGAATAATGGCGTGAGTGAAGTGAAGGAGGGAGTCATGTGGATATCTAAGAGAAGCACATTCTAGGCAGAGGGCAAAAGTGCCAAGGCCTTGAAGTGTTATTCATACAATGAAATATTATACAACAATCAAGATGAATGAACCACAGCAACATGCAAATTTACATGGGTGAATCTTAGAAAAGTAAATATGGAAGGGGAAAAATTAGGTTCCCAAAGAGTACATACAGCATACAGCAGTATAAAGTTAAAATGCATTATAATAAAAATTATACTTTTAAGAAAGATATATATATATCCATATATGTATGTAGGCACACATATCTATATATGTGTGTGTGTGCATATATATGTATGACATAAAATTGTATTAAATGGAGCACCACAAAATGATGAACACAGGATTCAGGATAATGATTCTTTGCCAGGGGGTGGGGGGAGGCAGAGGAATGAGATTAGGGCCATATGGTTAGATTTAGTTATTAGGTTCATGGATACTTATTACATTATTTAAAAAACTAACTAAAAATGAACCATACTTGTATTAATAAAGAGAATGTGCCATGAATCAAAGATTATTATTAATTTAATTCTATTCATCCAAGAACCAATGAAAAAAAATAAGACTCTGAGAAGCAAGGGACCATGCTTGGCATGCTTGTGGAATAGCAGGAAAGCCAATGTGGCTGGAGCAGAGAAAGGGAGAGGAGTAGTAGATGAGGTGGAGGGGTGGATGGGGGCCAGATTGTGTAGAGCCTTCAGAGCAGGATGAGGACCTTGGATCTTATTATAACTGAGATGGGAAGCCACTGGGGGTTTTGTGCAAGGGAGTTACATGATCTGACTTATGTTTTAAAAGGTTCATCCTACCTGCTGTGTAAAAAATAGACTGTAAGGCAGCAGGCATAAGAGTGAAAGCAAGAAGCAAAATAAGTAAGAGACGAGTTTGGTAGTCAAGGTGACAGATGATAGTAAATTTGACTAGAGTCATAGTGTTAGAGGTATGTGAGAAGCGATCAGATTTTGGATATATTTTGAAAGTAAAGGTGATAGTATTTGATGATGGACTAAATGAAGGATGTAAGAGAAAGAGAGGGCTTCAGGGATTTTTGATCCAAGAAAATAGGTGGATGGGACTCCCATTTATTGACATGAAGAAGATTGCATGTTGGGGAAGAACTTGAAATCAAGGATTCTATTTTGGACACGTTTCATTTGCAGTGTCTATTATTCAAGTGGAGATGTCAACTTTGGATAGTTTGAAGTGTAGTGGAGATATTCAGGCTGTAGATTTCAAATTGGAAGTCCATGGTATATAGATGGTATGGAAAGCTATGAAACTGGCTAAGGAGAATCAGGAGAGGGTGGTGTTAAGGAAGTCAAGGTACCAAAGTGTTTCAAGAAGGAGATCATGGTCAACTCAAATACTACTGAGAGCTTGAGTAAAATGAGAACTAAGTATGATTTTTGGTTTTGGCAAGGCGGAGGTCATTATTAACCGAACTGAGTAAAGGGATGGGGGGGTGGTAGATGGCATTTTAAAATACGTATTTATTTATTTATTTTGGCTGCACCGTGACTTAGTTGCAGCACGCTGGCTTTTCGTTGTGGCATGCGGGATCTTATAATTTTATTTATTTATTTATTTTTGGCTGTGTTGGGTCTTCGTTTCTCTGCGAGGGCTTTCTCTAGTCGTGGCAAGCGGGGGCCACTCTTCATCGCGGCGCACGGGCCTCTCACTATCGCGGCCTCTCTTGTTGCAGAGCACAGGCTCCAGACGCGCAGGCTCAGTAGTTGTGGCTCATGAGCCCAGTTGCTCCGTGGCATGTGGCATCTTCCCAGACCAGGGCTCGAACCCATATCCCCTGCATTGGCAGGCAGATTCTCAACCACTGTGCCACCAGGGAAGCCCGTCATACAGGATCTTTACATGCATGCAGGGATCTAGTTCCCAGACCAAGGATCAAACCCAGGCCCCCTGCATTGGGAGCGTGGAGTCTTACCCACTGGACCCCAGGGAAGTCCCTAGATGGAATTGTTAAAAGGAGAGATTACGGCAATACCTTATTGAGAAGGTAACATTTGAGCAAAGGTCTGAAGGAGGTGAGGGAATTGGTCATGTGGAGATCTGGGGTAGAGCTTTCCAGGTAGAAGGACCAACCAGTGCAAAGACCCTAAGATGTGGGGTGTTGGAAAATAGCAAGGCAGTCAGTGTGACTGGAGAAGAGTAAGAAAAGGGAAGGAAGAGTAGAAGAAAATGAAATTGAAGCGGTAACAGGAACCTAGACAATTAAAGACCTTGTAAGCTATTGTACAAATATCGGTTTTACTCTAGTTGAGATGGAGAGCTGTTGGAGAGGTTTGAGCAGAGAAAAGACTTTACTTTGAATTTCACTTTTAATAGGAAAATCTGGCTTGTGTTGAAAATAGATTGTGGTGCGAGGCAGAGGTAAAAGACCAGTTTGGGGGCTATTGAAACAATCCAGGCAGTAGATAATGATGGCTTGAACTAGGATGGTAGCTGTGAAGGTCATGAGAAGTGGTTGACTTTTTTATGTATTTTGAAGAATCAATAGGACTTACCAATGACTTGGGGGTGGAGTGTGAGAGGAAGAGAGGAGTGAAGGAAATTCCTAAGATTTCAGGTCTGAGCACATGAAAGGATGGAGTTGTCAATAACTGACGACTGTGGGTAAAATAGGTTTGGGGACAGATGAGTGTATGAGGGGACAGAATGGAGAGAGTCTAGAAGTACAGTTTTAGACATGTGTTTGAGATGCTGGTAGAAGTGGGTAGATGGGGTGGTGGGAGTCTGTGAAAGGTGTTGGGGGTTGAAGGAGAGAAATAGTCATCTAGGGGAGACTGCATAGCTTATGCTGAGCTGTCCAATACTTAGCCACTAGCCACATGTGACTACTGAGTACTTGAAATGTGGTTAATATGGCTAAGGAACTGGTTTTTCAAGGTCCATCTAATTTAATTATTTAAATGTAAACATAAGTAGCCACATGTGCTAATGGCTACCGTTTTGGTGAGCACAGATTATAGAATATTTCCATCATTGCAGAGAGTTCTATTGGACAGCACTAGTCAAAGAATATATACTATAATCACCAGGCAGCATTAAGGGCCCACTTGAGATTAGTGATCATGAATTTAAAATGAAGCTGGTTAGCATGGCTCTGTGTGTGTGTGTGTGTGTGTGTGTGTGTGTGTTTAATTTATTTATTTTTGGTTGCATTGGGTCTTTGTTGCTGCACGGTGTGCGGGCTTCTCACTGCGGTGGCTTCTAGTCATGGCACGCGGGCTCAGTAGTTGTGGCGCACAGGCTTAGTTGCTCCGGGGCATGTGGGATCTTCCCGGACCAGGGCTTGAACCTGTGTCCCCTGCATTGGTAGGCAGATTCTTAACCACTGCGCCACCAGGGAAGCCCTGTGTGTGTTTTTTAAAAAATGTTTTAATTGAAGTATAGTTGATTTAGAATGTTGTGTTAGTTTCTGGTGTATAGCAAAGTGACTATATATATATATATATATATATATATATATATATATATATATATATATATATTCCAGATTCTGGTACTTCATAGCTTGGTAATCTTGGGCAAGCTACTTTACCTCTTTTTTCCTCAGTTTTCTCATCTATAAAATGGAAATAATAATAGTATCTACTTCATAAAGTCACTCTGAGAATTAAATAAGTTAATACATGAAAGCACTCACAACAGTGCCTGACATAGCATAAGTAGTCAGTAGATGCTAGCTATGATTATGGTCATTATACTTCCGTGTTGTTTGAATGTTAAACGATGTGGGTGTATTCACGTATTTCCGTTGAAAGAGCTGAGAGGAAGGAGCCAGTAGAGAGGGAGAGGTTGAAGGTATAGGACAGAGGTAATGACAGCTTGAGTAAGGTTACTGAGGACCTGTACATGAAAGGGATCTGGAAGACAGATGGAGGAATTAGACCTAGCTTGGAAGAGGGCTCTCTCTCATTTTAACAGTAGAAGGATGGCTCTGAATATATTCCTAGTTTGGTAGTAGTAGGTAGTAGGAAGTTGGTTTCCCATATGGAGACTTCTATATTATCTTTAAGAGGTGAGTTATTTGGTAGATTGAAGGGGCTGTTGAGGTGTTGGAGTTTTGAGGAAAATGGGCAAGCTTTGAAAGAATCACTGGGGAGAATGAGAGAGTGACCCGAAAACATGAAAGGATTTCCCCAGGAATATTGAAGGTCCATTTGAGGCTGGACTACGAATTCAGGGTGGTACCTGTTATTTAACTGTGATTTTTCTTTTGCAGTGTTTAACGACTCTAGGGTGGAGAGGAAAGGCTGTGAACCAGGATCTTCAATGAATGAGTAGAGGACAGCAAAGAGGAAGTCAAGGTGTAACCAGATAGTATGAAACTTGGAGGAAGAAGAATCAGGTTTTTTTTTTTTTTTTACCTGAGGGTGAGGAGGAATTGTCTAGAAGTTGTAGTGTGGCTGGAAGAGGTCATCTCATCACCTCCTGACTCCCTAGTACATGCAGCGTCTTGGTGTAAATCACTTTCACTTGAAAGTGCTGTAAGAGAAGCTCCAATCTCATGGGAAAGCCAGGAATATCACTGGACATTCAGGGATAAGTTGGAGAATGGGTAGGAGTTTGTTAATCATGGAATTGTGTTCCAGGGAGGCATAGCAGAAGCACCTGGAAATTAAGGTAGAAATGAGAGGTCAGGTGGCAGGAGAAGAAGCACAGAGGAATATGGGAATGAGGTTAGAAGAGAGGAATAACGACTGCAATAGTAATTTAATAATAACAATACTAATAATTTAACAATGCTTTGCCTGTATTCTCTCATTTAATCCTCATAACAACCTCATAAAGTAGAGCCTTTACTTTTCAGATGAGAAGACATGCACACGGGTTTAAGTGACTTGCCCAAGGTCACATAATAATAGATTGAACTTGGTGCTTACATATTGGGCGATGACAAAAGAAAATAGGGATATGAGTGAGGCACAGTGAGTTTGGCTTATCATAAATTTGTCAAGATGGTTACTTCTGACAGTCTTTTGATAAATAGGGGTCTCTCAGCTTTCTCCAAATTTAGCTGTATTTGGGACTAGAGGTGGATGATGCTGTTTGGTTGGTGTTCCTTATATTGCTCTGTATGGAAGGATCCAGGCCATGGCCGATGCATTTTCTCACCTGTGCTCTGCACAGTGATTGGTGGTGGGGGTAGTGGTGTGATTCTTAGGTATGTCTTGACCTTGTTGGGGATATAAAGTCAGGCTGCAGGTGGCTCTGAAGTATAAGGCTGCGGGGCGGTTTGTGGGAAAAGTGACCTTAATGGAAGACTTCACAGGCTGTAGATTCTGAGAGATGAGAGACCCAGTAGGGGTCTGGCAGTGGCCCAATTCTTTCTTGCAGTGAAAGCACCTCCTCCAGTGTTCAAAGCTATGGCCCACCTCCTAAAGAAACCATTTTTTACTGGACACTCTGGAGGGTTTTGGTGCCATGCTTATTGCTCAAGGAAGCTTATGAAGAAGAAAAGGAGGCCTTACTGTAAACTTCCTTGGGCAGCATTTTATAGTCTTATGTCAAGATGATCCTATAAAATTGTTTCAAAATTCTAAGACAGCAAATACAATCATTAAACGTTTAATGCTTATTATAGCTAGGTTACTTATTTTAGTAAACTGTATGCTAGACTTGGGTTTTCTGTGTCCTGTGCTGCATGTACATTGATGTCCCTTGTAAAATAAATTGCACAGAACATCTATGCATGAATTCTAGTATAGACAGCATATATGTCTAAAACATAAAGGTCCTTTATAACTATTGCATGAATAAATGAAGTTCATCATTTCAATTTTGGAAGAGGTTTATTTTGAGGTATTTCTTCTTTTATGACATATTGTTTGTTGTAGCAGTGATTTATTTGATGATGAGTTCTGTCAGGAGTAAACCCCCAATTATGACCTTGGAAAAATGATCCCGTTTACAACACAAAACCAGAAACACATTACAGTGAAAAGTGGGCCCTGCTTATGTATCTGTGTAGATGGGTTATGAATAAAGGTATTCATGTACACATACAGAACTAAATATCTCCCTCATTAATACTAATGACCTAACTTGGCATTTGTCATAATTCAGATTCAGTTTCTGTGATTATCAGAGTGTATGAAAGTGGATTAAAATGTGTATGCACATGTAGCTATATATCTATTCCATGCATGTGGGATTTGTCATAATTTAGAGTATGTATAATTTTTTTTTTTTTTTTTTTTTGCGGTACGCGGGCCTCTCACTGTTGTGGCCTCTCCTATTGCGGAGCACAGGCTCCGGACGCGCAGGCTCAGCGGCCATGGCTCACGGGCCCAGCTGCTCTGTGACATGTGGGATCTTCCCGGACCGGGGCACGGACCCGTGTCCCCTGCATCGGCAGGCGGACTCTCAACCACTGCGCCACCAGGGAAGCCCTATTTTTATTTTTTAAAACCTTATTATTATTATTTTTGGCCGCCCCACGCGGCATGCGTGGTCTTATTTCCCCTACCGGGGATCGAGCTGGCACTCCCTGCAGTGGAAGCGTGGAGTCTTAACCACTGGACCAACAGGGAAGTCCTTATGTATAATTTTTATAGAATTAAAAGTTAGCTATTATTTCTAGCACTGCAAATACTCAGCATAATACTTTTTAATAAGTCTAAAATTAGTAGGTTCAAGAAATTAGGAAGTCCATCCAGGTATTATTAATTTTGGAGTTCATCAAGTTAAATTTTATTTACTAGTGGAATGCATTGTTATTACTAAGGTGTTATGTTTAGATTGAATACAAAATATTTATTTTCTCCTACCTCCAACCGCTTAATTATAACTGTTTATAGTTGTTATAATATATTTACTGTTACATAGCAGGCTTCCAGGGCGATGTGAGTTGCCAGTAGAGGAAAGTTCTCCTGTTTTGTAAGAAGCCTAACAGTGTAGCACTAACCACAGCTTGGGGTCTGGGCTTCAGTTTTGTATGTTCATAAACGATATTTAAATGTCACAGAGTTGATTGATGCTGGGAATGCGGATTCACGCTAAGGACGTTCTCAAGAGATTGATGTATAAACCATAATGCCAATTTATTAATTTACAAAGACAATTGTTCACGCGGATATGATTTGAAAATAGCAAGTCCTTTCCGGGCAGATCTTCATGGGAAGCTAAATTATAATCAGAAGATTGTTGCTACCATAGAGTCAAGGCAAGGTGAGTTAGCAGTACAGTTCAAACACATAATACCATTTGCTGTCATTGCCAAGGCCCATCTCCCCAATATAGAGTATTTGCTCCGTGGAGAGACTGGTGTATTTGTTTTACAGATCAGTGCACACCCATCCCACCGCCTGGGTAGTGCCTGTTTAGGTTTTGCATTTTTCTATGCTTTCTTTGCTGATCAAAACCCTTGATTTGCTCTTTTTAAAAATCACATAAGTAAAACGTGTTTCTTTAGCTGTTATCTCTTCAATCGGATTAGTCTAGTATCGATCGGCTACAGGCCATTCTATCATTCAGGGAAGGTACCTCTTTATATTTATAGCTCAACTTATAGCCATGGGGGTGAGGCAGGGGACAGCAACCTAGTGAATAATTCTTTGGGGGCACCTCACTGTGGCCAGTGAATATGGTTGCCAGATTAAAATACAGGACGCCCAATTCAATTCAGATAGCACGTACTTTTTTTTTTTTAGTATAAGTATGTCCCAAATATTGGATGAGGTATAGTTATACTAAAAAAAGTATTCATTGTTTTTCTGAAATCCAAATGTCCTGTACAGGGCGTCCTATATTTTTATTTGCTAAATTTGGCAAGCCCACGAGTACATCAACATGATGTCAAGAGGCTTGCTTGGCTTCAAGCTGGTCTGTAAGCACCAATCCATTCGGTTTTCTCAGGGAACAAAAACCATTCCCACTAAAAAATAACTGTAGGTAGCAATGAAACACGGAAGAATTTTGACCCTTTGAGGAACCCGTAGTGACGCAACAGCCTTAAATAATGCCTTGCTTGATTGCCCCGCCCCCTCCATCTTCTTTCTCTGCTCTTAGAATGATTGCTCTATCACTTCTTCCTTCTGAAGTCCCGCCTTTTCAGCTACCCGCTCTGGATAGGGATCGGTAAACCAAAAAGGGCCGGCAAAAGAGCCGACGGGGCTTCCCTGGTGGCGCAGTGGTTGAGAGTCCGCCTGCCGATGCAGGGCACACGGGTTCGTGAGCTGGTCCGGAAAGATCCCACATGCCGCGGAGCGGCTAGGCCCGTGAGCCCTGGCCGCTGCTCCGCAATGGGAGAGGCCACAACGGTGAGAGGCCCGCGTACTGCAAAAAAAAAAAAAAAAAAAGCCGACGGTTTTGAGAACCGGAAGTAGTCATATTTTCTGACAACCGTAAAGTGCGGCTGGCTGTTTCCCTTTCCGGGTAACGACAACAGCTCCGACTGTTAGTGCCGGCCTTCCTCGTGTAAGGGGATCTGCCGGACTCTTGCTAATTCATTTTTTTTCCCCATTCCGGGCCCTTCCCTATCGTCGCCCCCTTCACCTTGGATCATGTTCAAGAAGTAAGGACATTCTGTGGCTTCCGTCGGCTGCTCACAAAGGTGGTGGGGGGTGGGGGGGGGAAGAAGGCGAGAGCAAAGATTCTCTTTCTCTCTCCCCCGCCCCTGCCATCCTTACTCCCTAAGGTTTTCTATAGTACTATTCTCTCAACTCGCAACCAGCAACACTTCTTTAAGCTTTCGTCCCCAATCCTCAGTTGGGTTTGGGTCCTCCCACCCTCATTTTCTTTCTCCTTACCTCTCTTTCTCTTTTGCCCCCTTTCCTAGTTCTATCTCCGTTCCTAGGGTTCTACCAATCACATCCATGCACTGTGATTTAGGGACATATCCTCTTTAGCAGAGAGGAGAGCCCTGCACTCACTGCCTTGTGGTTACTAGTTATGAACTGAATAAGGGAAGGCTTGACTTCCTGGGTCATGGGAGTGAAGGAGTCTGGGTGACAGGAAGCTAGCGGACTGTGATACCTATTGCCTAGCTGCCAGATGAACCTTGTCTTGAAAATAGCGTGACTGCCCCATAGGCTATTCAGTGTGAGGAAGACAAAAATTCTTTGGAACCTACCTAGTGGGTTTGCCTTCCAGATTTGGTAGCCGCAAAAAGCAAAGGGGGATCATGGGCAAAGGAAGGTGGGTTTTGTGCATGACATTTTGAGCAGAAATAAATAGGGATGTTAAATACTGTCGTCATCATCACTTAAAAAAGAATCTCAGCAGATTACATAGCCTAGGAGGGGCCGATTTTCACTGTTATATTTGGGTTGGTCTTTTGTATCTCAACGCTTGAGGGTATTTTCATTTTGTTTTGTTTTGCTTTTGTTTTTTTACACAGGTTTTGTTATAGGTGGGAATCTGTTTCTTCCTGGGTAGAGTTGAGTAAGATTTTCCAGGAGAGGCATTTGTGTAGCTAATTACAGATTATAATGTGAAATATGCCTCATATCCTTACCCCCTCGCCCCCCCGCCCAGCTAATTGTGACTTTATGACAGTTTATTTTAATATTGTATTAAGACTTTGGTTTTGTGCTGGACACAATAAAAGGGAAATGGTATTTTAAAAAACAATTGATTTCATAATTAATTTAGACGTCTAAATATTTGCTTGGAAATAGATGACTAATTAAAACAATACCTTTAGCTATTCTGATATGTCTTCTTGGAAATGCCTTTTTTTTTCCTTGCAAAAATTATTTGGCAGATTTGATGAAAAAGAAAATGTGTCCAACTGCATCCAGTTGAAAACCTCAGTTATAAAGGGTATTAAGAACCAATTGTTAGAACAATTTCCAGGTATTGAACCATGGCTTAATCAAATCATGCCTAAGAAAGATCCTGTCAAAATAGTGCGATGGTAAGTCTTTATTTTTTTCTATGTAAAGTTCAGAGAAGCTGAATATTGTATGATTAGATTGCACTCATAATAAATGTAATTATCTTCACATTAACTATCTACTCTAAATGAGTAACTCTAAAACTTATCAATATTTGTATTTTCAAGTGTTTTTCTATGTTTGTGAAAATGTGGCTTTGTGTACTGATTGTTTTATTAAAGAGTTAATTAAATGTTTTTATTCAGAGTTGGATTTATTTCAGTTTGTGCTTTAGAGATTTGTTTTATTAATTATCTAAAAAGGAAATTAAAATAATAAAATGTGAAATAAAATTGTAGCAGATCATATTTTTCCTTTTTCTCTACTGGACTGGTATGAATTTTAAAAAAATGTTTTGTGTTTTTTTTGCCCTGGATCTTTATTGAAATTTTTTTAAAAAAGCTTACTGTATCTCTGTATATGCATGCTTCATATTATACATTATTTAAAGGATGTTTGGCATATTCATTTTTGAAAGAAAATATCTAACTTGGTACTTTGTGACATTTGTCTTACAGCCATGAACATATAGAGATCCTTACAGTAAATGGAGAGTTACTATTTTTTAGACAAAGAGAAGGGCCTTTTTATCCAACCCTAAGATTACTTCACAAATGTAAGTCTTGTTAGAAAATATGTATTGGGGCATATGGAAAGACACAAAAGGAGTTGAAAGTGACTTCTGGTAGTTAACTTATTAGTACTAGGTTATATGGAATATAAAACTAAAAAGATTTCCCCCCTCCCCATCTTGTGGTAAATCTGAAAAATGCAAATTCTCTCATTATGCATTCCAGAAAGCCCAAGAAAGAGCATTCATTCATTCATTACTTAATTCAAAAAGTATTTTTTAAACTTACTCTGTGCCAGGCACTGAGCTAGGTACTGAGAATGTGATAGGAAGCAAAGATAGATATGGTCTCTGTCCCTAGGAAGCTAACAGTTTAGTTGGGAGAATAGACAACAATTAGATAATTACACAAATATATATTCACAAACTGTAATAAGTGCTGTGAGCATTTTCTTTTACATTTGTATCCAGATTTGCCTCATAGAGGTAATTCTGTATAAGGGAAAGCATGGAGTCCCAGTTACTATTAGTTGAGTGCCAAGGTCAGGTGTTAAGAAACAAAATAATGTTTATTATGTACCCACATTTGCATGTTGTTAGATTGATTACATTACAAAAGAAAACCCAAAGGAAGATGCTATCCCAGTGTACAAGAGTTTTTCAACTGCAAAGTAAAATTTCTGCTTTTCAAGCCAGTATGTGTCTGGCATGAGTGCTTATTTATGATGAAGCATTGTGTCTGAAATGTCAAATGGTAGAGGAAAAAAATGTGTGTATAAATAGAAAGAGATAAAGCAAATATAGCAAAGTGCTAATGAACGATTGTTGAAACTAAATGGATGGTGTCCAGGTGCTCATTGAACTATTCTTCCAGTTTTTCTATATGTTAAATTAAGCATTTTCACAATAAGTTGGAAGAAAAAGATGTTCCTATTTAATAATATTTTGCTGGGAACCAACCTTTTAGAACATCTTAAAGTTATTCTTGTGCAAGAAGCAGGATGATATGGTGGTTAAAAGTGTGAACTTGGAGTTAGGCAGGTCTGGGCTCAATTCCCAGTGCATGTCACTTTTGTCAAGTCACTTAAGCTTTGTTTCCTTATCTTTAAAAGTGGACGCAATTGTATGTTACATCTCCCAAGGTTGTGAGGATTAAATAAGATAGTAACACACGTGTAATGCACCTAACACAATGCCTGGAACATAGTAAGTGCTCAATATATAATAGCCATTATTATGATGTAGTAATTGTTCAGTAAATGTCCATACACTACTACTACTTGTCATCGTCCCCATGATCAGGATCATCATTATCATTATTATTAAAGGGCAGATATTAATGAGTATGGAGATCTAGAAAACAAATAATAGCTTCTGAGTAGTAAACACATTCATTCATTCAGCTTCCTTTTTTTCAGTAAGATGTTTAATTTGGAGCTGTGTTTAAATTAATTTCTAGGCTTGGTAGGAAAAAGACTTATTTGTTCTCTGACTAGTGGGAGGGCTAGTGGTAAGACATTAAAGTGAATACATTTTACCAATTATTGTTATTACTCCTAGAGAGCCCTGAGAGGCCTAAAAAGTTTTTCCCATAGATATTGTTTTAAATCCTTCAGGGATCCTTTAGTTGTTAGGTTATGAATTATTAATAGACACACATACACACACCCAAATAAATTTTTTAAGATTCCAAAAGGAGTATGTGTTCATTCTAGAGATTTGTAAAATACGGAAGTAAAATCACTTGTATTCCCATGACCTAGAGGTAACCATGGTTAGTATATCAGTGTACTTCCATCCCATTATTTCCTGTATTGTGTGTGTCTGTGTGTTATGTGTAAATGCATATTTTTTTCCTTTTTAAATTGGGCTCTCTGTTATGTAGTTTTTGTTTTTTAATTAATAGACTTTTTCTTAGAGCAGTTTTAGATTTACAGAAAAAATGAACAAAGTACAGAGAATTCCCATATAATTCCTTCCCACCCTTCTTTTCTTATTAATATCCTGCATTGCCGTGCTTCATTTGTTACAATCGATGAACCAATATTGATATATTATTATAATTAATGAAAGTCCATAGTCTACATTAGGGTTCATTCTTTGTGTTGTACATTCTGTGGTTTTTGTCAATTGCATATGTCATGTATCCACTGTTAACAGTATCTTACAGAATAGTTTCACTGCCCTAAAAATTCCCTGTGCTCTACCTATTCATCCTTCCCACCTCCCCCTCTCTTCCAACCCCTAGTAACCACTGGTCTTCCTGGCAGTTTTTTTTTTTTTTTTTTTTTGCGGTACATGGGCCTCTCACTGTTGTGGCCTCTCCCATTGTGCAGCACAGGCTCCAGATGCACGGGCTCAGCGGCCATGGCTCACGGGCCTAGCTGCTCCGCGGCACGTGGGATCCTCCCGGACCGGGGCACGAACCTGTGTCCTCTGCATCGGCAGGCGGACTCTTCAACCACTACGCCACCAGGGAAGCCCCATTTCTGGCAGCTTTTATTCTGCTTTTTTCACTTATCATATATTTTGAATATTTCCCGGGGTATTCTCCAAAAACATGGTCCTATTATATAGGTATTATAGACATACTTTAATTCATTTATCTCTTACTTTATTGCTGGAGATTTAGGTTGATTCCAGTTTATTTCTAATATAAATATTAGTGCTATAATGAATATCTTTCTATCTAAATATATTGTACATCTCTCATTTTTTTCTTAGGATAAAGTCCTAGAAGTAGAATTACTGAGTCAGAGTTTGAACCTTTTTGAGGCTGTTGATACATGTTGCCAAGTAGTCCTAAAGAAAGCTTGTACCCATTTATAAGTCTTCTAGCAGTATATGGGAATGCCAGTTTTCCTACAGTCTTGCTAGCACTGGGAAATACTTTTCTTAAAAATATATACCAATTTGATAAGTGAAGGAGGGTGTTTCAGTTTTATTTTGCATGTGTCACAGAGTACTGTAATTTGGGGAAATATTTGTTCATGTCCTTTGCCTTTTTCTGTTGAGTCATTAGTCTTACTAATTTATGTAATTCATTTCTTTTCTTCTAGATCCTTTTATCCTGCCACACCAGCAGGTTGATAAAGGAGCCATCAAATTTGTACTCAGTGGAGCAAATATCATGTGTCCAGGCTTAACTTCTCCTGGAGCTAAACTTTACCCTGCTGCAGTAGATACGATTGTTGTATCCTTCCCAGGCTCTAACTGTTGAAAAATGTGTTCATTGTATTCTTGTTATTGCTGAAAGATCTGTCATCCCAGAGAACATTAGATGTACTTTTTTGGAGGTTACTCTTACTGTTATCTCATGCCTTTCTGGCTACATTTGAAGTTGTGGGAAGCAACATTATTTCTTGAGACTAAATTATGTCCCATCTTAGAGATTAAATGAGAACAAGTAACAAAAGAGTCCCAGCTGCATTTCAGCTCAGTTAGGGACCAGTGTTATCAGACTCAGGACACAGTATAAAACTCTTAATTATTAATAGAGAGGTTGTATATGATATGATTGGATCACTTATTTGGACATCATCTTGCTACTTTTATGTTTGAATTACCCCAGATACCCTGGAATAAAAGCACTCAAAAGGGAAAAGAACTTAAGCACCAGGTGGAATGTTAGAAGTGAGTAGTGGGAACCATTGGCAATCCCAGTGGTTTTATTTTAAAGTTCCAATGAACTTTGATTCTAAAGTTCATTTTTTTTTTTTTTTTTTTTTGCGGTACACGGGCCTCTCACTGCTGTGGCCTCTCCCGTTGCAGAGCACAGGCTCCGGATGCACAGGCTCAGCGGCCATGGCTCACGGGCCCAGCCGCTCTGCGGCATGTGGGATCTTCCCGGACCGGGGCACGAACCCGTGTCCCCTGCATCGGCAGGCGGACTCTCAACCACTGCGCCACCAGGGAAATCCCCTAAAGTACATTTTTAAGTTGGTTGTTTGGGCCCAGAACATGTTTTCTCAAAGAGAAATGGTAAAGTCCCAGATGGTCCTTAAGAATCTATTCAACTCATGATGGAGCTGAATAATTCTGCATTATTTCCATTTCTACAGTGCTGTTTCAGCTATATTCCAGATTAGTTTTTTGTCACCTAGTCTGGACAGGAGGACATCTTCTCCTTTGTCATAGATAAAGTGGCCATTTGCCTCAGGTTGAGAAAAGGAACTATACTTGGTGGGAATGGGGAAATCACTGGAGCGGAAAGGCCATTGGAGTGGGTTTAAGAGTGTGTCCTGTGGTCAAAAGGAGGGTGTTCTCTCTTGTGGCAGTTATATCTAAGGGGTAGTATAAGTTGTATCAATATATTTATATCTTAGGAACAGCTTGTGTTGATATAGATACTGGTCACATAATAGGTGATCAAATATTTGAATTGAATGAATGACTTGAAAACCAAGGGAGAAAAGTATTCTGTGAGGACAGGTTACCCTTTTATGTTTATGATTTTTCTGTTTTTAAAGTTGATAGTTCTGGGGTTTCCCCTAAATGGAAAATTTTCCTAGTACTTAGCCTTTACTTTTAAAATAATTTTTATTTTGAAATAATTATAGACTTTTGGAAAGTTGCAAAACCTAGTACAGAGAGAGGCTGTGTACCCTTGAACCTTTACTTTTTAAAATATGTACTGCAGTGTTTAACATTCTAGACACTTCAAATGATAACCAAGAACATTCTGGTTGTTCTGGATAGATTGCAACTTACATTGGGCTCTTAAAGATTGATTGGGGATACAATTATTGTTTTAATGTGTCCTTTATATAAAACCACTATTTAGTGATTAAAGCACTAGAACAATTGATATTTATTTCATTTTTAATATTTATATGCAAGAAATTTTGTCTCCTTTTTTGCATGACTTCTTTTTCTTCTCCTCCTTCTTTTGTTGGCATCGGGTTATGGTATTAACATTTGACTTAAAAACAGAGAATGATTATCAGATTCATTCATTTAGCATGTATTGAGTATTTGCAGTCTGCCCATAAATTTTGCTGGGTCCCTGCCCTCAAGGAGTTAATGGACTAGGCAAAGATGCAAGTTGGGTTCACAGTGGCTTAAGTAGTAATGTGACACCCCCTCTCCAAGGCATTTTGATAGATAAATAGTTTTCTTAGCTGTGTGTTTTCAGGCAATCATGGCAGAAGGAAAACAGCATGCTCTGTGTGTTGGAGTCATGAAGATGTCTGCAGAAGATATGTAAGTCTCCTGTTAGGTCTCCTTAGCTTTTAAGATATAGGTAACCTATGCAGGAAGAATCAGAATTACAGGTGAAATTTGCTCTCATTCATACCACATCTTATAAATATTTAAGCACAGAAGCCTAATTTCTGATTTTTCCTAACACTTAGGAAGCCATTGAAACCTATTTTGTCACTGGGATTGCATTCTTCCTTTAGCATTCTGAAAATAACCTGTGTGCCAACACAGCTGTATTATATGTATGTGTGTGGTATTTTAGGAATTTTTTTTATTTAGTATGATTTAGATTAGGTGTGGGGAAAGATATTTTGCTGCTAGTTTTTAAAAACAGTGACATAATTTAGTACCACACAGTATTTATCTTATATTTTAACATGGTGGTATAAAATATTAAGGAAATATTAAAGATATATTACCAAAATATAGTCAATATACTTAAAAACGTTGGAACTCATGACCAAAATATTCCTATTAATTTTGTTTCAGGGTTAATTATAACACTTTGATGTTCTCCTGGTTTGGTGACATCATTACTCTGTTTCTGTGGACCCACTAGTTAGATCACTAGAATCGCTTTAAGACATGAACTGCAGCAGAGTAATGTAGTTTAATGTAGATGATAATGTTAGTGTAATATAAATAAATTCCCTACATGTGGCTCAATAATTTCAAAATAGCAATGCACCCTGAATTATATTTACCATGAGTAAGCCTATAAAAATACTTAACAATATGTTTATGTGCTTTATGCCTTCTGCAGTGAGAAAGTCAACAAAGGAATTGGCATTGAAAATATCCATTATTTAAATGATGGGCTGTGGCATATGAAGACATATAAATGAGCCTCAGAAGGAATGCACTTGGGCTAAAAATGGATATTGTGTTGTATCTGTGTTTGTGTCTATGTGTGACAACATGAAGATAGTATCTCTGTGGTTATGCTGAATAAATTCAACAGATGCTAAAATTCTGTTAGCTTAAAAATTATTTTAATTTTTCTTAAACTCAAGTTGAATTTGGGTTACGAACTTGGACATTAAAAGGTATCTGGTAAGTAACCAAACTCAGACAACTTAATGTCCTTTCTCAGGCTAATGATGTAAGATGAAGGGCAAGACTTGGTAAGTGAACTTGCTAGTATATGGCTGACCCCCCCAGAGAATCTGACTACTTAATGGGGCTGGAAGCTAGACTGGGATTTTTATCCCATTACCCCAGGGCACCTAGAAGTGCCCCTTCTCTTTTGTGTGTGTTTTTTGTTTGTTTGCTGTTGCTGTTTTTAAACTTTTCATTATGGAAAATTCTGAGCGTATAGAAAAGTATGGGTAGAATAGTATAATGGACCTTTTCTGTATCCATCACCCAGCTTCACTTCGTGGCCAATATTATTTCATCTCTATCTCACTCCTTCCCACCCCACTCTCTGATTATTTTGAAGCAAATCTCAGGTATATCATTTCATCCACAGTTTCTTTAATATGTCTTTGAAATATGTATTTTTTTTAAAAACCCATAATATCATTATCACACCTAAAAATTTAGCTATATTTTAAAATATATATATTCATTTTTTATTTTTGGCTGCGTTGGGTCTTAGTTGTGGCACATGGGATCTTCGTTGTGGCACGTGGGCTTCTCTCTAGTTGTGGCTTGCATGCTCAGTAGTTGCGGCATGTGGGCTTAGTTGCTCCGCGGCATGTGGGATCTTAGTTCCCGACCAGGTATCAAACCCATGTTCTGCGTTGGAAGGCAGATTCTTAACCACTGGACCACCAGGGAAGTCCCAGCTATTTCTTAGTAAGGTCAGATATCTGAACTGTGTTCATTTATGTGACAGATGGACCCAATTGTTTCTCTCTTTATTTTTTTAACCATTGGTTTGCTTGAAATTGGTATCCGACTAGGTCCATATATTGCATTTGGTTGTTATTTGTCTGTTTTAATCTCTAAGTTCCCCCTCCGTTTTCCCTTTAAATTAATTATGTAAGAAATCTAGTTGTTTTGTCATATAGTGTTTCTTCCCACATTCTGGATTTTGTTGATTGTATCACTGTAAAGTAATTTAACTTGTTTTTATACTCCCTGTATAGCCTGTAAACAGATCGGCTTGATCAGATTCCAGTTCAATTTATTTAATGCCTTCTCTTGAATCATACTACACAGATGCCCAGAACTTGCAGATTTGAGTCCCCACTGTATTCCCCAAAGAATGTGTATCTCCTATCATAAGTGGCATATGAAGACCATGGACCTACTTCAGTAAGAACAGTAAGCTGTTTTGAGAATTAAACAGCAGTTATGAATTTATACAGTGATAACAGGTCTTTTTTCCTAATAACATTGCTGTTATATTGGGTTGGCCAAAAAGTTTGTTTGGAAAAAAGTTTGTTGTTACAGAAAAACCCGAACAAACTTTTTGGCCAACCCAATACTGTGTTTCAGCCATCTTCATTTGGTTGTTTACAAATATATGACATGTGATTTTATTTTTCAGATGAATACAGACATTTACAAGGTTGTTGTGACCTGTGTTATGGTTAGAAGTTGGTGAGAAAGGTGAGGGTGGATAGTAAAAAGAGAGACACCATTTGGCTGGCTGTTGCAGCTGGGCCTCCCAAGATATAACATGGGTGAAGGGTATAGATCCAGGGTCTGACTCAGATTGAGAAACTATTTTCCAGTAACAAAACCTATAAGACTTGGAGATTCCCACGTTAGAATGTAAATGTATTAATTTATAGTGATAAGTCTGCTTAGGGTAAACAATTAGTAAACAGGAAGTTTCTTGGTGAAGATGGATAAGAGTAAAGGAAGGTTGATAATTGGGGGAGTATTTCTTCTGGGCCGGGGTAAGGCTTGGAGAATTTTTCCTGCTTCATCATTAATTAGAATGCTTATGTCTGCCAAAATCTTTCTTTCCTAGCCTGTAGAGGTGCCCTGATACTTTTCTTCCTATATCCTTTTTAAGTTCTATGTAGAATATTTTTCTTTGTTATGACAGTTATATTTCTACAACTTACTATATTTTTATATTTTATTATTTATTCCTGGTGGATAAAAGTGTAAATAATCTCATCAGTAGCACAATTATAAATGATCTTTCAGGGTAGGTTTCTTCAACAGATAGTCTCATTTTATGCTGATTTACTAGTTTCAAATCAGATGTTTCCCCATTTGAGGGAGAGGCAGCCTATTCGAGGTCTATAGCTCCTTATATGCTTAAAAAGAAAATAAGTCATTTATGTCAGAACCAAACGTTGAACCTTTATTTTTGGTACTAAGATAATTTTAATTGACCAAGATTGCCTATGGAGTGTTAGCAATGAAAAACAAAGCACACACATATATTAGAGAAGTTTTAATTGTGTGGTTTCAGAAATAATTTATCCATGTTTCTAACCACTGTTATGGTGGGTGTGGGGAACACTTTTAAAATATTCAACATCATCTGTGCTTGTTTTCCTACTATGTTCAGGTACATTGACTTTGTTGCCTTGGTAATATGGACTAAATATGTATATTTCCTGCTCCCCCGGGTCTGAGGCCTCAGGTTATAGAGTTAATCCGGGGTGTCACTCCATAGGTTGGAGCCCAGTCTGTTTCTAAACATTAGGTCATGCAAGGAAGCCAATTCAAAGAGGTTGAACTATCAGCCTCTTTATGCACTATGCTAAAGGCAACTTAGTTTTCCCATATTCCTGAGAGTAGGAATACAGGGAGAGCCTGTTTTTCTCACAGGCAATGTGTCTTCAGTTCATTTTTAGTTAGGGTGTCAAGGTTGACACATTTTGTGTCAAGCCAACCTACAGTCTAGTCATTTTTGTGCATCTGACACACTTTTCCTCAGCCAAGGTCAGTTCAGCTCAATGGACATTTATTGAATATCCACTAGGTTCTAGGCATGTGGCACAAAGATGAATAATAGAAAGTTGCCCTTGCTCCTAAGGAGCTTCCAGTCTAGTGAGTAAATTTACGTTTAAAAAAATCTGGGTAGGGCTTCACTGGTGGCGCAGTGGTTGAGAGTCTGCCTGCCGATGCAGGGGACGCAGGTTTGTGCCCCGGTCCGGGAGGATCCCGTGTGCTGCAGAGCGGCTGGGTCCATGAGCCATGACTGCTGAGCCTGCGCATCCGGAGCCTGTGCTCTGCAATGCGAGAGGCCACAACAGTGAGAGGCCCGTGTACCGCAAAAAAAAAAAAAAATCTGGGTAATGGTGACAGCCCAATAGCAACTTATAAAGCCAGTAGGAAGTTACTAATACATTTCCAATTTCAGTCATCAAAATTTGCAAATTATACGTGAACCAGATATAAAAATATTCCTTAGATTATATCCAATGTGAGGTTAAAAAAATCCAGATGTCTTGGAGTTGCAACAATTCAGCATTCCAACTCAGATTGTGGTCCCATTGTGTGGTAATATAAAGGCCTGTTAAACCCTTTTCTAGCAGACTATTATAGTGGTTTGGTGGTGTTCTGTTGGCAGCTACATTTTTCCTTTTTTTAATGTTCTGGACCCAAAACAAGCAGCTGGATTTATCCAAAGGACAGCTATGAACATTTCTAATTTGAGGGATTTGATAGTCCCCAAACATAAAGTCATATGGCATTTGTCAAGTGATTATATCCAGCCAAGTTCCCCCTGCACGTACAAATCCACTACCGAGGATACAATATTTCTAAGCATAGTACTTCAGAAGATACAAGAATGGCAAATGACTAAATTTATAGACGTATTTCATTATAGTAAATATTTCACTCTTTTGTTCATGAGAATATTAATAATGTAGCAATTATATATTAATGGGAATATGAAATGAATGTATGCCCAAACAAAATGTGGTAAATATTTAACTTTATCTAGGTTCCCTAATTTTTTTAAAAAAATTATTTATTTATTTTGGCTGCGTTGGGTCTTCATTGCTGTGCGTGGGCTTTCTCTAGTTGCAGCGAGCGGGGGCTACTCTTCATTGCAGTTCGTGGGCTTCCCATTGCTGTGGCTTCTCTTGTTGCGGAGCACGGGCTCTAGAGCACAGGCTCAGTAGTTGTGGGCCACGGGCTTAGTTGCTCTGCGGCATGTGGGATCTTCCCGGACCAAGGATCAAACCCGTGTCCCCTACATTGGCAGGTGGATTCTTAACCACAGTGCCACCAGGGAAGTCCCATAGGTTCCCTAATTTTGAGAATATGTCTCTCAAGGCTCTTCAGGAAACTCAAAATGTTCAGATTTCTAAAGGAGTATCTACTAAAACTGATTTATAATGAGAGAAAAAACAGAAAATGTATGTATGCATCCTGTGTCAATATAACCATTACTTCTGAGGTCTCAAGCAATCAGAAACTTACTCAAATTATTCAATAACCTGTAAGAATTAGGCCATTAAAATATTTTGAAAGCCCTTCAGAACACATGTTTAGTGTGTCATTAATTGTATTAAGGCAATAAAAATTACACTAAATATAATTATATTTTTTTAAAGGTATTTTTGATATGGACCATTTTTAAACTCTTTATTGAATTTGTTACAATATTGCTTCTGTTTTATGTTTTGGTTTTTTGGCTGCGAGGCATGTAGGATCTTAGCTCCCTGACCAGGGATAGAATCTGCACCCACTGCATTGGAAGGCAAAGTCTTAACCACTGGACCACCAGGGAAGTCCATGTATTCTATGTTTTTACACATTGTATTTATGCTTTATTATACTTTTTAAAATAGAAGGTAAAAGAATGATTAGATATAATGAATTGTAACACTAATTTATTTAATATTGTATTAAAACTAGTTAAGTACTTGTAAAGGACTACAACTCCATCAGAACAGGAGTGAATGAGTGGGATTGAGAACCAGTTTTAAAATCTATGTTGAGACTATTAGGCTAGTTGATTGGTTGGTTGGTTGGTTGGTTTAGGAGGCTGGCCTCTTGGAGAATATAATTTATATATGGAAAGAGATATGGGAGATGATTCACTGGAATTTCTCCTAATAATATCATGTTCATTAGAACAGGTCATGAGGAGGAAAAATAGATAAAAACATCCAAACTAATTAGTACTATTAATATTTGCCTCTTGGAGTGAAAAATTAAAGAACACCAAATTTTATCCCTGAACATTTTGAGGAATAAAAGATCAATTAGCGAAATAATTTCTGCTTAAAACCCTAGTTGTTACAGAGAATGACATGCTTTACTATTAGAATTGGACAATTAAATGGATTATCTTATAGTTTTGTGGGGTTTTTTTGGCTGTGTCGGGTCTTAGCTGCAGCATGCAGGATCTTCTTTGAGGCACGCGGGATCTTTTGTTGTGGCGCATGGGCTTCTCTCTAGTTGTGGCATGCGGGTTTTTTCTCTCTCTAGTTGTGGCATGCAGCCTCCAGGGCACATGGGCTCTGTAGTTTGTAGTGCGTGAGCTCAGTAGTTGTGGTGTGCAGGATTAGTTGCCCCACGGCATGTGGAATCTTAGTTCCGCGACCAGGGATTGAACCCGTGTCCTCTGCATTAGAAGGTGAATTCTTTAACACTGGACCACCAGGGAAGTCCCTATCTTATACATTTTTTAAATCCCATTTTAAAAGCAAAACAAATCATGATTTTCATATCAATCACTCTTGTTCCACTCCCCAATTTTAAAATACTTCAATTTTAGCCAATATGTGAATATAGAGGACTTCTAAGGCATAATGATTTACTTCACTACCTTCAAGTTCATTGTAAATGTTCTCAAAAGTCTATCATAGGGGGGGAAGCCCTAAATTTAAAATATACAAACTTTTACTTTTAAATTTTTATTACAATACTTGGTTGTCAAAGAAACTATTAACTTTCTTTTAACTTTCTTTTAATCTCCTATGATGAAATATGTAATTTCTTCTGATTTTCACAAGCATGTGAGCAAAAGACTGTTTTAAGAAACAAATCATTTAAGCACTTAGAGAAGGTGCCATTTCTCCAAACATATGCCTTGAAAACAAATCAAATTCAGTTACTTTTTTGTCTCAGGGAAGGCCATACTGGGGAGACTTTTGAGGTTGGGCAATCCATTTTCATTCTTACCAACTTCTAGTAAAAAAAGGAACACTTTCTTTGTCCCCAAATGCTGGGATTGTCCTCCTCTGCTCATGTATGATGACACCCTGAGGCTTGGAAACTTGCAAACCAATAAGATGATTTTGTGATGAAATTGCATGTTAGATTGATACTATTAATAGTCCTTGAATGAGCTTAAATTTGAAACAACTTTTAAAAGCAGCATGCACTTAACTTCTCGTTTTGTTTCCCTACCTGTAAGGTGTGAAATACCTGTTTCTTCATACCGATGTTTTTAAATGTATTTTTGGCCGCGTTGGGTCTTCGTTGCTGTGTGCTGGCTTTCTCTAGTTGCGGCGAGCAGGGGCTACTTTTTGCTGTGGTGTGTGGGCTTCTCATTGCAGTGGCTTTTCTTCTTGTGGAGCACGGGCTCTAGGTGTGCAGGCTTCAGTAGTTGCAGACGCGGGCTCAGTAGTTGCAGCATGTGGGCCCTAGAGTGCGGGGGCTTCAGTAGTTGTGGCGTGTGGGCTCAGTAGTTGTGGCACGTGGGCTCTAGGGTGCGCGGGCTCAGTAGTTGTGGCTTGCGGGCTCTAGAGTGCAGGCTCAGTAGTTGTGGCGCACGGGCTTAGCTGCTCCGTGGCATGTGGGATCTTCCCAGACCAGGAATTGAACCTGTGTCCCCTGCATTGGCAGGCGGATTCTTAACCACTGCGCCACCAGGGAAGTCCCTTCATACCGATGTTTTAACGAATTTTTAGTTTTTCATGATCTGAAAGATTTGGTATGTACTTGTTAGTCTGGACACTGTTCTCATCAGTTCTAATGCTGCCCCATTCAGAATTCATTTTTTAAAGCCAAAATTCACTGTTCACTTAAACATCTGGATTAAATTGGGCAGGGTGAGGATGGGAGGAGAGTCCTTTTTGCCTTGTAGGCTCTGGACAGCTTTCTTAGAGAGCTGACTTATCCAGGATTAGGAAAAAGAATGCTTTTGTGTGACTGATATCTTTCTAAAGTTTGCTTGTGTAAGCATTTTGGATTTAAGAAAGTTCAACCTGGGAATTCCCTGGCAGTCCAGTGGTTAGGACTCCGTGCTTCCATTGCAGGGGGCACGGGTTCGATCCCTGGTTGGAGAACTAAGATCCCGCAAAAAGTTCGACCTGAATTGTATCTGAATATAGAGTAGAAACAACTTCATTTGGTGGGATAACAGCAGTCTCTAACCCATCAAATTAATCTCTATCTCCTAAATTGCTTTCAAAAACGCACATGACTGGAAGATATTTTTCACTGGCAATGCTTTATTCTGTTTAAAAAATAGTAGGGGCTAAAATATAGTAAAAACTTGGAAACTTACACTGCACTTAGTGCTTTACAAGATAAAAATTTTATATTTTGTAAAATGTTTTGAAAGGAGTCCACAAAATAATTCTGCTTTCTTGCTCCCAAATGCAGAGGTCTGAGAGAAGGCACATGGCCTCATGAGCTTCTGGGTGTTGTCAAATCCAATTCTCTCTCAAGTACCAAATGCCCAGATGCATTTACTGGGGATGCAGGAGTATCACTTAAGCAGTGGTTTTTGTCAATATAAAGAGAAGCATCTTGATTAAAGTGTGCGGAGATAGAAACCATACTGATTTGGGCAATTTCGGCTCCAATAATGTCTAATTTACTGTGAAGGGGGAATATGTTCTAAGTTAATGTTCTTAAAAGCAACTTCCAAATTTCTCCTTAAAAAATATTTACTTTATTAAAAAGCTGTTTGGGAAGAGCTGTTTTATTGCATGGCCCAGATTCACTGTACAGATGTTATCTTAGAACTATTAATTAAGGAGTTCCCTTGTGACTTTGAATATTCAATACCAGCTGTTATTCACATCAATATTTTAATATTTTACCAGAAAGATACTTAATAAAAGGATTGATACATATTTAACTGCGTAAAGTGCTAGTTAAACTTGTTCAAATGGGTCAGAGGGAAAGGGAAATAACATTCCTTGAGCACCTACTATATGCACAAGCTCTACTTATATATCTTGCTTAATCTTTATGACTATTCCATGAGGTAGATTTTAATTCTCATTTGATAAGTGAGGAAGCTAAGGCTCCAGAAGGGTTATATAACTTTCCTGAAGATACATTGCTAATAAATGGCAGAGTTGGGATTTGAACTAAGTGTCCCTTGATTGCAAAGCCTGTTTTTTTGTTTTTTTTTTTTACATTATCATATATTTTTTATTTTAAAAAATCTAATATTTTAGTATTAAAATAAAATTTAAACACAGCGTCCTTTTCTCACCATTAAAAGTAGGATAATTCTAGACAATTTTTCTGAAATCTATAAATGTGCTTATACAAATGCATTAAAAGCTAAGTATCTCAACATCTGTAAGGCCTTTAGCAAATAAGTATCAACCTTCAGGAAGATGAGAGGCCACCTGGAAATGCACCAAAATTTCAAAATTAAGCTTTTAATTTATTGATAATAAAGCTAAGTATCACTGATATGCAAGTAAACAGTTTTTAGAACAAGCTGGAGTTTTTCTAAAATTTAACCACGGTTGAATAAAATAGCAAGAACTTCAGGCAAGATGGTATGTAAATATGAAAAAATACATAAAACACTTGGAATTAATTCAGAACTTGTAAAAATACTTGAGTGGTAAAGTGTTAAAACAGTCAAGAGAAATATTCTTTGACAAAGAGATTACATGCTAGAAGAGACTTTTTCTACCTTCCATTCATACTTCACGTATAAAGAATATACACTCAGAATTTGCCTAAACCTCCCTACCTCCCTCCCGCAAAGCCTATTTTGCAGAAAATCTCCCATCACATTTCATAAAATGTTAATCTTGGCCCACAGTTGCATCAGCATCTTTGTTTATGGGCTATTGGAGAGAAGTGTAAGTTGGTCAAGCCTCTATTCCACAGTGGGAAAATATGGGTAGGATTAGAATGCAGTAAGACTGGGTTGCTTGCAGTGTGCTTCTAAGGAATGTTCCGTTTCCCTCTTCATCAGCAGGGTATTCTGGGAGAATCTTTTGAAATTGAACTTAGTCCTGAGGTCAGAACTTTTTCTGTCACCTTCAAGCTAGGTGATTTGTGACCATTTAAAGGTTATACCATTTAGAAGCCTTTCCTGGATTTTTAAAGAAAAGGATACAAGGGGGCGGGTTGGTTAAGTGGGGGAGATTAGGGTATAGAGTGTAAGTGCAAAGGCAGAACTAGCAGCTGCTTTGTGACTATCAATACATCCAAAAGATAGGTCAGGAAAAGGATTAGTGAATATTAAAATTGACAGGAGCAATTTGGTTCAATTATAATCTAAGGAAAAAGGCTGAGGGGTCTAATCGATATTTTACTCCAGATCTAATGAGTTAATTTTGAGAAGGAGGATCCAATGACTTAATTTTGAGAAGGAAGATCCAGTGATGGAACTCATGTAAAGAGATGGCCTGGGGCCTGCTAAAAGCAATTTCTGTAGCCTTCAAGACAACCTGAAAAATAAACAGGCCTTTTAGAAGAAACTTCAAGTTTTCTCCCATTCACATGACAGCCCCGGGGTGGGGTGTTGTCTCACACTTCTGGAATTGGTTAGATCTGTGCTGTAACTGTAAAATACACACTGGATTTTGAAGACTTAATAAAAAAAAAGAATGTAAACTATCTCATTTTTTCTGTTGATTACATGTTGAAATGACAATATTTTGGATATATTGGGTTAAGTAAAATATAATACTAAAAGTAATTTCACCTCTGTCTTTTTTAATGTGGCTACTAGAAAATTTTAAACTACACATGCAGCTCCCATTATATTTCTATTGGATGGCATTGGGATGGAGAACAGGCAGTATTCCCTGAAGCTTCCTTCTGGAGGTGAATACCTTAGAGTGGTAAATATGGAAAAGAAGATTCTCAGTACCAGTATTTAAAGTCTTCCATTGGGGGGAGGGATAAGTTGGGAGATTGGGATGGACATATACATGCTACTATATATAAAATAGATAACCAACAAGGACCTACTGTATAGCGCAGAGAACTCTGCTCAATACTCTGTAATGGCCTATATGGGAAAATAATCTAAAAAAGAGTGGATGTATGTATATGTATAAGTGATTCGCTTCACTGTACACCTGAAACTAACACAACATTGTAATCAACTATACTCCAGTAAAAATTAATTAAAAAATAAAGTCTTCATCAAGTTAGGACCACTTTTCCCCTTTTCCCCTCAGATGGTATGGGGTTGGTGTTTTGACTGTTAGAACATCCCCATTTATTCAGCACTTTGAGTACCTCTGTGGATGTCTCTTATCAGTCATTCATTAGAAGCATTTCTTACTTTTTTCCAAACACAAGCCTGTCACATAATTAATGGCATCCATCCTCACTCCCATCCATCGATCCATTCATAGAAAATCTGAGTCTTATTTTTAGGCCCTGCTCTTCCTGCCAGGGCTTTCACTAAATTGCCAAAGCAATGGAAAAACCAATGTGGCCATTCTTGCATGGAATCAGTGAAAACTACCAAAGAAATGGGAATTATGTGGGTTAAGAGAAATAGCACTTATCAAATTGAGGACTTTTAAGGCAAAGAGGACCACCATATTCTAATAGTAAACAATGGCTTGTTTTATTGCTCGTGCAAAGCTTACATGAAATGATTATTTGACTCTCTGTATGAATCATGTGTTTGGGCTCTTTTTGCTTTCCACAAAATACCAGGTCTAGTGTTAAGCTCATAGTGTTAAACTCAATATATACAAGGAGTAGTATAGTATATAGATTCCACACTAATAAAAGTGGACTTTTCTTTCTATTATGCTAGAGACCCCAGACATACACCATCATTTCATACTTTCTAAATAAGTCATTTCCCCCATTACCCTTTGAATACTTTATAGTATTTTATCTTTGATGATATTGGAATTGAGTGATTTTTTCATTAGACTTTGGGGGACTCCTTGGTGGGAAGGTTGGCAAAACCTTCCCTGAATTTCTTTGAATGCCAAAAGAAAGCTAAACTTTTACAAACAGGCTCTTCACATAAACACTCAGACATGCATTGAATGCATCAATCCAAGTCAGATAGCACTAAAAGGAACACAATATTTTAACCGAGTGGAAAATTAGTGGTACACCATTACTAAACTCTGTGCTTTCAGTAACTTTTCTAATATAGGTGTTCCCTGAATCTGGGCATTATAAATCAGATTTGATACACAAGCAGTTTTTTAGCTACATTAAAAAAAAGCCAAGGGGTCTAATCTATATTTTGCTCCAAATCCAATGTTTTGAGAAAGAAGGTCTAGCGATTGAACTTGTGCAAGGAGATGGCCTGGGGCCTGCTGAAAGTCAGGTTGCAGTTTCCACTGCATTCAAGAAAACCAGAAAGATAAATATAACTTTTAGAAGAAACTTGAAGTTTTCTCTCATTCACATCTCAGCCAGTGGGCCTCACACTTCCAGAACTGGTTACACCTGTGTTGTCCAATATAGTAGGCATTACCCAACCATATGTAAAATATATTCACAATCATGATCAATTCCCATTAGACCTCCATTCTTCCCGATTCTCTTCCCAATAACAGAGTGGAGTTAGGGTTATGGTTTTTGGCTGTTGAATGCATGATGATCAAATCTGTAACCATGACTTCTGTAGCACAATTTTCTGCGTTACTGATTCCAATTTTATCTACAAGACTAGGTACAAATAAGTTCAAGGAGACAGCATATTATTTAAGACAACTAACATTTTATAAAGGAATACTCACGTATAAAAATACAATCAAGGGTTTCCCTGGTGGCGCAGTGGTTGAGAGTGCCTGCCGATTCAGGGGACACGGGTTCATGCCCTGGTCCGGGAGGATCCCACATGCCGTGGAGCGTAAGCCATGACCACTGAGCCTGTGCATCCGGAGCCTGTGCTCCACAACGGGAGAGGCCACAACAGTGAGAGGCCCGCATATAGCAAAAAACAAAAAACAAAAAACAATCAAGAGCATCAATTTGGTTTAAAAAGCAATTGTTACTTTAGTACCCACTAGGAAATCAAACAATGGAATGCATTTTCTGATATATTTATTACAACTATACCTTGATACACTAATGTAATTGAAGGTGATAAATACAGTAGAAAAAGTTTTAAGATACTGGTGTTGGGGGCAATGTGACACTTGTAAACTGGGTGTCACACTCAGTGAGATACTGTTTATCATTGCACTCACACTGAATATGATTTGGTTTGTAGTAATTACATCTGAGACCACATATTTGGGTGCTTGATAAAAGGGTTTTATTATTTTTCAAAACTAATAACCTTTCATTTTAATCAAGAGCCCCAGTGAGGAAAATCTATAAATTAAAACAAAGGGTTTTACATACTACTCTGATGATCAATAATTTGAAGCCCAAGGCCCTCTTGAGGAAATTCTTCCTGGCTTGCAAAAGCTGTGGGAGACCATTAACATCATGAGGCCAGTTACAAGAAAAATTAACCTCTAAAATGTCATGGTTTCACACCCTATGGGGGCTTATGGATCTGACTTAATATGGCATGTGCAGGCCCGATTTTAGGACAAGTCAGCTCCAAGTGTTTCACACATTTATAAACACAGAAGCTGTTGTATCCACCATCCATAAAGCTTTTGGGTAGCCACTGAAATCAGGCAAATGGCAGAGTAATCCAAGGTGAATGGTGAGGTTAAGGCCTCCACACCAAAAACCGTTGGATATGGTGCAATCATGAACATGGGGAAAATCTCAAAATTTGAACAGGTAAACAAAAGCCAGGACAGAATCAATTCAAGTAAGTGAAACTGCCAGACTTCCGAAAGGAGTTCTTCAAAGAAGACTTCCACAGAACTTGTTTGCTCTGCAGGAGTAAATAAATCTCAACTGATATATTTTTATCCAAGCCACAGCTGAGAGCTTGATTAACTGGGAAACAATACAGTTAAATGACATTACATTCTTTATAGTCACGACTCCAATATCTGCATAGAGAAGTACAGAGGGTTACACTGAAATTGTGTATGCTGAGGGATGCCACTGAATTAGCTCCCAGGAAAATTATTAACCTTTATAATTAATTTTCACTTTTTCTCTCAGGGATAGATTTCAACTTTCACTTTAACAGTGGTTGGGAACATTCCCTTTATTGCTTGGTTGTGTATTTTGAGAAAGCAAATCCATTGGCACTTGCGAAGGCTTAGAACATAAACTAACATTAGAAGTAACAGAAACACATAGCTAAAAGTTTTACTTTAATCACAAATTCACAACTAGAGATTTCATTTGCGTATCTTAGAAAGCTAAAAAGACATGTTAACTTTTTTAACCAATCAGCAAAAACATGTGCCACACAGATTTTTAATGTTCATAATTTAGAATTTATCACATAAATATATTATTTATAAATATATCCTTTATTTGTAAAATTATTATTCTTAAAACATTTCTTTCCAACACAGTTGAAATTTTCATGTGTGTTTTAAGGGAAAAAAACCCACCCTATTTTAAAATGTATTACTAAACTTCAATGTGCGAATAAACCAGTGCCACCAAACTGAAAAAGAAAAAAAAAAAGAACAGAAACATACTGCTGTGTTGGATATGCAGTTGTTAACTACAAATAACACCACCACATGTCCTATATGGTGATCATATACATGCTCGTTTCTTCTCAGTCATTATCAGAACCATTTGGAGGTAGGAAAACCAACGCATCATTGAAAATATGCCCAAATGCCCTAAGACGGTATACCCCGTACATCATTACGTGCATCTGATTAGGCGTCAGTCCATTAAAAGTAACAGCCATATCTGAACAACATCCTTCTACTACCTGGTTGGGGTGATTAGTCATTGCCTCTTTAATAAAAAGCCCAACAGACTTGGTGTTAAATACATCTTTTCCTTCAGCATCTTCTGCATTTTCTGCAAATACTCCAGCGTATTTCAGGCAGACTGCTAGCTGCTTATCTTCAGATATCTTCCAAATCATCCCTCCCTGTTCAGGACACTTTTCAGGAATACTTAGAAGGCTGTTAAGTCTTTTCATTGATTCTACACTTAAGACAATTCCTCCTTCCATACTCACATACTCGAGGTCTCCAGATTTTATAGTGTGGCCTAGATAGAAAGGTTGTGATGGATCCTTTTTTAACAAAAAGTACTTTAAGTTTTCAATAATAGCAAACGTCGTGGGGCGTGCAAGGAAGAACCAGTTGTATTGGTCTCTATATTTATCAAAGGCGTATTTGTAAGCTTTTCTCATCATTAACCACACGTCATTTGTTTCCATGTTAATTGACTCAAACACTTTAACATTTTCGGAACTGAAGAATTCTGCTTTGTCACAGTGTTTGGTCCAAGTCTCCTTCACTGCAGCCCAGAGACTCACATCTTTGGGTTTGACAAGGATAATACAGTATACTCGAAAGCTCTTACTGAGCTCCATGCGTTCATCCTCTGAAATTTTCAAGATATCTTCTTTATTAGGAGCTTGTAGGTGATGATGCTCATGGTGGTGCATTCTATTTCCATGACCAATCCTAATGTGTCCTAGCATAGTGATCAAGGCACAGAAAATGCTTCCAAGCATTACACCCTTCAAAAATGAACTGCTTTCAGAAAGCATTTTTCCTATAAAGAAGAAAAAGATCCTTAGGATACTTAATAGAAAAGGAGTCTAGTGATTTGATTTGATATTCCCCCTATACTTACATTTTGCTCTTAATGTTAAAAAAAAAGGCTCCCAAGCTTGAAATCGAGTCAATGCAAGTAGCACAAGAGAGTCTTAAGAATTTTTGCTTCCAATGATAACTGATTACTGTTCGGTACAAAGTGGAACTTTGCAGCAACACCTTGCTGCCATAGAATTTTCTGGGAGGCTATTTTTGCACTTCATCTATAGGGATTTAATTAACCAAGTACTAAACCAAAGCACTAACCCCAGAAACTGATATTACAGAGGTTGTCTGTCCACCATTCTCTTTAAAGGAATTTCATTTCACAAGCTTGCATTTTATTACTTAAATACCTCTGCGGATATAAATGGACTTTTACAACAAAACCTTAAATTGAAGAGATAAAACCACCTACAATTGGTAAATCACCAATGGTGTCTGTGCTGGCCTCTGTTCTCAACCTAGTGCTTTATTTAACTGATGGCTGCTGTCCTTAAGTGTTTTGAGTACATCTTGGAATTGATACCATATATGTTAATATTTACCCTTTTGTTCCTAAGACTAAATGGTTTCCAATACAGTATGTCAACTAACTGATGTATAATAATAAAAGCCCATAATGAAAATAGCTAAATTATTTGGATGAGAACTGAGTCAATATAGGCATATCTGGGGACTATTAATGAACATTTTTATTTCCTCCAAAGGCATTTTCTTATTCTTTGGGGAAGTAAAAAGGGAGAAGTCTACACTTTTATTTCAGTTAGAAATTAAAAGAAACCCAACATTAAATACAACTGTTGAGATTTTCCCAATCTCCCTTCTATCTCCACAAGGAATGTTCCACTGAGCTACTTAGATTTTCCCTTTGTTTCTTAAAGTTGAAAGTGGCCTTAGAAGCTATCTAATGTCACTTTTCTCATTTTACAGATAGGGAAACAGAGGGTCCACAGAGGTTAGGTAACTGACCCAAAGTCACAGTCAGCAATAGAACTGAACTAGAAATCAGATATCCTGGCATCAGTTTAATGGTTTTTCTATTACAGAATAAAGATCTCAACAGTGCTTCCACCCATATTATTGAGAATTTAATAAAAAGTTACTGCATAACCTTGTTTTCCTACAAATGGAAAAACATGTAGGATCTGTTAACCATAATTGATATTTTGCATCCAGCATCACCGTACTGCTACAAGGAAACCATCCCTTGGTTTTCTTCTAGAGGAAATGGACTTTGACCTCCATTACCTTAGAAGGACAACGTGTGGAACAACCTGACAGATGTAATTCCTAAAGAGGGGTGGGGAGTCAGGTGGGAAAGAGGCAGGACAGCTTTCCTGTGTCACTCACAGAACTTGGTCAGCAAACACAGCTCTAATAAGGAAAAGAAAATTCACAGGAAACAAACTCTGCTTGTTTTAGAATTGTCAGATGCACTCCAAAATGAATTATTTTATATAGGATTTTGGCATTTCATATTACACAATTTTCAATATGTCTGGCCATTATATAATAATTTACTAGTGTCTCTTAGATTGATAATGGTATATGTATGTCAGAATTCTTCCTGATGGGGATACTACTTATGAGTCATCTGCACAAATTTTTCTAAGGAGTAGCATCTAGAGGTGCACATGATAGGATATTTGGTGCAGAGGCAAGGGAAACTTAAAACCGCACACGAGCACAAGCGAGGCAGAAACGACCAGAGTGGTTTTTGAAATGAATCCTTTTAGATGAAGGCGGTTGGGGTGGAGTATGGAAAAGGGAGGAGGATGAAATGGAGAACAAAAGTGAGGGAGAGAACATGGTCATCTCAACACCCCAAGGAGGGGCCGAGGGAGCGCCTCTAGGAAGCCGGCGCTCTATCTACCCCCCTCACTGTTCCTCACACTGCACCTGCCCGGACACACCGCGTGGAGTACGCTGGGAATGGGCCAGGGCCCAAGCCTTCCCCGGAGAGGGGCGGGGTCAGGCCGCTCCCGGGGCTGCTCCGCGGGCAGCTCCAGGTGCGGGCCGATGCCCCAGCACTCACCCGCGTCTAGAGCGGCTCAGGGGCGGGAAAGCGCAGCCGCGCACGGCTTTCCTCTCACGTTCGCGCGCCACTCGGTTACGTTCCTGGTCGGGCTGCTCTAGATGCAGGCGGTTTCTTCTCGTTGGTTTCGCTAAAGGTGGTGAGGGCCCGGAAGTAGACGCCACAATGGCGCGGGCAGCGGGGCGGGGCAAAGGAGCCCTAGGCCAGGCGGAGCCGCCCGCCCGCGCCGACGTCGGAAGGGCCCGCACGCACGCAGCGCGCCCTTTCTCCCCGCCCCGTGCCGAGTTCAGAGAAGCGCGTCCTGCTGGCGTGACCCGCACGCTCACCCGTACCCAATGGGACGCCCAGAGAGGCGTGCGTGCGTACGACCGGCTGACACGTCCCACCGCTTCATTTTCCGGTTGTGGAAACTGCGAGAGCGAGGTAGAGTGTTTCACCTGACTGAGATCGTGTCAGGTCTCTCGGTGGTTTCTGACAAGCACCTGAGGCACTGCACCCTCCCATTGACAAGAGGGCGCTCCACCCAGTACTGGGCTGGGATTAAATGCAGGCCAATAGTCGTTGAATTATGAGGACAAAGATCACTAAGGTTATTGGAACGGCATCTGAAGCCCCACTGTCCGGTTTCCAATCCTGTCTTCACCGCTCGCTATGCCTCAGTTCCCTCCTTTGTAAAGTATAGAAAGTATCACGGTAGTGCTATCATGGAAGATTAAATGAGATAGTGCCTTTGACTCCATTAGCAAAAGACCAAGCATGCAGTAAGCATTCGTTAACTGTTAGCTGTTATATTACTCACCCCTGTATCACTAGCACTTAACCTAGTGCCGCACGCAGGGGACAGTACATATTTGTGGAATTAATGAATGTTAGAGCAACAGATCAGGAACCAGGACCAGAAAGGATAAGGAACTTTCTAAAGGCCACACAGTAATTAATGGCAGAGGTGGGACTAGAATTCAGCTCTAATTATAAGTGTAGAGCTCTCTTTCCGCTAAACATGTGATCTGTCCTTTAAAATTCATGTTTGTGGCAGAAAGGGTTTTTTGCTAAAAAGCACGAAGTCTTACAAATTTTTAAAATGTACTGTCACCAGTTTCCATCTAAATAACTTTGAGTGGTGATTTACTCAGGCCTGAGTTCCTAAAGACACGTACATTGGAGTATTGGCAATGACCCAGTTTAAGTAGACTGAAGGTTTCAAGAAGCACTGAAACAATGAACAAATAGATGTTAGGCAATTACTGTTCTGGTAGCATTACCCTAAATTCTGGAGATATAGTGGTGAACAAAATTAGCCCCCTGCCTTCAAGGAGCTCTCAGTCTAGCAGGGAAGAAAGACATTAAACAATTCATTACAAATACATGGTGGTATGTTCTCCAAAGGAATACAAAAATGAATTCTAGAACTGGAAAAGAACTTATGACTGCAAATTATCTCCACTATATTTTCTTAAATAACATATATTGTCTATTGTCACCTATTATATATAAATATGTGTGTATATATATATATATATATATAGTTAAGTGAAACAAGTTGCAGAATAATGTGTATAGTATGACTATACTTTGGTGAAAACAAACAGAATTTTACATATGTGCACATATGTTTGATCTGTTTGTATGAGCAAGGGGAGTTGTGGAAGGCTGCTCAGCAGGCTATTAATATTGATCACATCAGGAGGTCGAGGTGTGATGATTAGCTTTGTGTTTATACATCCTCCTATTGCATTGTTTCACTGGTTATAACAGGCATTTGTTATTTTTGAATTTGAAGAACAGCAAATAAAAAGATCTTTAAAATTAGAGGGACAAAAAGAATAAGAGGAAAAGATACCAATAAAAATACCTTGTAAAGAGTGCGGACAGCCAGTCTCTTCTTGCAAAAAGGGACCAAGGAAAGACAGAAATGGCACTCAGAATTCAGAGACAGTGGCAAGGAGTCAGTTTAAGATGCTGCTTCCTTCTAGTACAGGAAGGAATACCAAACTGGAAGTACTGATACAAGATGCTCTGAAACAGAATAAACCATGGAATTTTCAACACCAAAAGTGCTGTCAATGAGAGATTGTCTAAGAACCCAGTTCTCTACTTAAAGCAGAGCTTAAACATACTTTGCATTTGAAGTGAGGTTAGTGAGATGGTTGATTTGTAGTTAGGTGATTCGTTTTTAAAACGCCATTCCACATCGTAGCCCTAATTTTAAAAATACATGCAATTAGTTTCTGCTAAAATTAAAAATATTTATATTCTTTGGCCCAGCTAACCCATTTCTTGTAATCTCTCCCCCAGAAATTAAAGCACCAGAATGTAAGGCTAAATGTATAAGGTCAAATGCATTGTTGTTGATAATAGTGGGAAATATCCATCAAAAGAGAATGGTTGAATTAATTACGGTGCATCCATATAGTGTAATATTAAGCATAAAATAAACAGCTTATCTCACCTGCACTAAACACTTCAGTAAACACACTAACCTGCTCCTTGTGTGTGGGGGGGTGAGGGTTGCTTTTGAATTTGGTTGCCTTCATGTACCCAGCAGGTAAGGCAAGATTGCATTAAAAACTGACAACACTGCATTTTTGGTAAAGTCCTCCTGCCAAGTGCATGCATTATTCAGCATGAGAAGTCATTAATTTTTAGTAATTGGCGATCACTTGCATTTGAACATTCAAATTTTCGAAATCTGTCCAAAGGCCTTTGGGAAATTAACATGACTTTCTACAACAGTTCAGTGGAATAATAAATATTGAAGAAAATCTAAGATGGATTGTTTTCTGCATAACATCTTTTTGAAGGGTTAAAAATGTCTCCTGTGTTTACCAAAATTAATAGCTATAATATATGAACCTTTTCTGCCCAGAATTTCACAACTGTTCATCTTTAATAAACAAATTCCCTTGTCGGAGCAAATTCATTATTGTTTCCATTTGAGTATAGATTGGTCCCTAAATGAATCTCATTTGTGTTTTCAGGCATATTCATGCTTGCAATCTCATTTTAGAATGTTTTTCCACTTGATGACCATCTGGAAGCTTTCCTTTTTTAAAATTAACAAACCCACTTGCCTGCCAACAAATATGTATTAAGTGTTTACAGTAGGTCAGGCTCTGTGTTAGGTATTGTTTTTTTTAAAAACCTTTTTTTATTATGGGGAACTTCAAACATATACCGAAATAGAAAAGTATAATGAAATCACGTGTACTTTTTAAGGAAGCTTCAACATCCTCAATTCAAAGCCAATCTTATTACATCTATACTCTTTCCACTTCCCTCCTTTCCATATTATTGTGAAGCACTTCTGGGACATGTCATTTCATCCATAAACATTTCAAAATGTATACGAGATAAGGGCTTCTTAAAAAACCCCACAATACCACTAGAAAACTAAAAAATGAATAATTCCTTAACATACTTATGGAATTACTTGACAGTGTTCAAATTACCAATAATATCACAAGTGTCGTGGTATTTTAATAATCTGAAGCAGAATCTAAATAGTCTACACATAGTGATCGAGTTTTGTGTCTTTTTTTAAATTAGTCTCTGCTTTACAACAAAGTGAATCAGTCATACATATACATCTGTTCCCACATCCCCTCCCTCCTGTGTCTGCCTCCCTCCCACCCTCCCCATCCCACCCCTCCAGGCGGCCACAAAGCACCGAGCCGATCCCCCCGCGCCACGCGGCCACCCCCCACCATCCATCCACCCCACGCCCGGCAGTGTATACACGTCCATGCCTCTCCCCCGCCCCGTCACAGCCCCCCCATATCCCCAAGCCCACCCCCAGTAGGTCTGTGTCTCTATTCCTGTTTTACCCCTAAGTTCTTCATGACATTTTTTTTCTTAAATTCCATATATATGTGTTAGCATACGGTATTTGTCTTTCTCTTTCTGACTTACTTCACTCTGTATGACAGACTCTAGGTCTATCCACCTCATTACAAATAGCTCAGTTTCGTTTCTTTTTATGGCTGAGTAATATTCTATTGTATATATGTGCCACATCTTTATCCGTTCATCCGATGATGGACACTTGGGTTGTTTCCATCTCCGGGCTATTGTGAATAGAGCTGCAATGAACATTTTGGTACATGTCTCTTTTTGAATTATGGTTTTCTCAGGGTATATGACTAGTAGTGGGATTGCTGGGTCATATGGTAGTTCTATTTTTAGATTTTTAAGGAACCTCCATACTGTTCTCCATAGCGGCTGTACCAATTCACATTCCCACCAGCAGTGCAAGAGTGTTCCCTTTTCTCCACACCCTCTCCAGCATTTATTGTTTCTAGATTTCTTGATGATGGCCATTCTGACTGGTGTGAGGTGATATCCCATTGTAGTTTTGATTTGCATTTCTCTAAGAGTTTTGTGTCTTTTAAGTCTCTTTAGTTTATAGGTTTCTCTTTTTCTCTTTCTCTCTCCCCCTTGACATTTCTTTGTTAAAGAAGTCTGGTTGTTTGTCTTGTACATTTACCCACAGTCTGGTGCAGATAGCCTCATTCTGGTTCCTTTAATGTGTTTCTCTGCTGTTTGTGTTCCTTATAAATGGGTAGTTGGATCTAAAGTAGGGTTGCCAGATTTAGCAAATAGAAATACAGAGTTCCCAGTTAAAATTGAATTTCATATAAACAATGAATACATTTTTAGTATAACTGTGTCCCAAATTTAGTGTATGGGACATACTAAATATTGCATGGGACATGCTTACACTAAAAATATTATTTGTTGTTTATCTGAAATTCAGTTTTAACTGGGCATCCTGAAATTCATCTGGCAACCATAACCCTAATCTAAAAGCTTTGTTTGATTCAGGTTCAATTTTTTTGGGGGGAGGGAGGGGGTGCAAAATTACTTCATAGGTGGTGGCGTGTGCTTCCTTCAGGAACATTATGTCTGGTTGTCTTTTTTTAATGTTTTATTTATTTTGTTTTGTTTATTTTTGGCTGCATTGGGTCTTCGTTGCTGTGCACGGGCTTCTAGTTGCGGCGAGTAGGGGCTGCTCTTCATTGTGGTGCATGGGCTCTAGGTGTGCAGGCTTCAGTAGTTGTGGCACGTGGGCTCAGTAGTTGTGGCTCATGGGCTCTAGAGCATAGGCTCAGTAGTTGTGGCACATGGGCTTAGTTGCTCCGCGGCATGTGGGATCTTCTGGACCAGGGCTCGAACCTGTGTCCCCTGCATTGGCAGGTGGAGTCTTAACCACTGTGCCACCAGGGAAGCCCTGTCTGGTTGTCTTTGTGATGATAGCTGCCATTGATGCCTAGATCCATAATTCATTAGGGTTGCAATATGGTGGTCTTCTAATTTTCCAAGGCATATTTTTAAGAGGAAGGTTGGTGTAGTGATTAAGAAGTCAGGCTCTGGCATAGGAAAGACTTGGCTTAAGCTCTGGCTTAGCTACTTTCCTAGTTGTGTGACCTAGGGCAAGTTAGGTCACTTCTCTCAGCCTTAGCTTCCTCATCTGTAAAACAAGGTTAATAATAGTACCTTTCTCATAAGATTTTTTTTGAGGATCAAATGAGTTAAGGTATGTGGAGGATTTAGAACGGTGTCTAGCACACAATAGATGCTCCTAAGAGCCTGCTATTATATCTAATGAGACTCTTGAAGAATTATGGCCTTTAAATTCAGGATTTCCCAATATTAAAAACTTTAAATCCTCCACTCAGCAGTTATATTTTCACATAATTAATAAAAATAACAATAAGGATGTATTGAACAAACAGCCTCTCCTATTTGTCCAGTGCTTTGCAGTTAACAAAGGCCTTCTTCACATGATTTCATTCTCATTTGATCCTCATAGCAGCCTGTTAATCAGGACTGGTCTTATCTATTTTTAAATCTGAAGAATCTTGGGCTTAGGGAGGTGACTTGCTCAACTTGTAACACAGCTAGAAAGTCGCACAGTAGAGTAGGAACTGAGTCCTAGTACAAGGCTCTTTTGAGGGAAAACATTGAGTGAGGAAAATTGTGTGGTTCTCCCTCTGTGCAACACTTTCATTTCTTGGTTCCAGGGACAACACTATCTTGTTTTCGTTTTCAACTTTTCAGCTTCTTGTTTCTTTCCCAGATGAATCCCTCCTCGTCCCCATCCTCAGTCTCTTTCTTCTCTTCAAAGTGTAGTTGTTCCCCAGGATTCTATCCTTGGGCCATTTTTATTGTTATATTCTTCCCCTTTAATACCTACTCAATAGCTTCATCTATTCAAATAGCTTCAACGATTCCCTCTGGGAAGATGATTTCCACATCTATATTTCTGGGCTCTACCTCTTGAATTTTGGACCCCAAATTTCAGTTGCCTGCTTGATATCTCCATATGGCTGTTTCAGACAGAATCTTACATTCAGTGGGACTGCTTATCTGGATCCTGGTTTTAACCTATCAACTATATAAATCAAACAAACAAGGGGCCGATTGAGGAAGTTTGAATAATTACTGATGACATTAAGTATTTGATGACATTAAAGGCTTAATGTTACCTTTTTAGGTGAGATAATTATATGTGGCTATGTTAGGAATATCTTTCTGAAATACATACTGAAGTGTTTATGGATAATATCGTATGATGTCCAGGATTTACTTCAAAATAATCCCGTTGGGGAGAGAAGGAATAGGTAAGGGTATTGATTGGCTGTGAGTTGATAATTGTTGAGCTAGGTAGTGGGTATATGGGACTTCAATATCCTATTCTCTCTTTTCCTCTATGTTTTGAAATTTGCATAACAAAAAATTTTTAAAGCTTAAATAGGCCCCAAACTGAATTGATTAACCTTGTCTAAATCCATCTCCTGACAATCATTTCCTCTTATCTTCCCAGTCACTTATGAAAACCAAAGCTCTTGGTTTCTTCCTTCTCCCTGACCTCTACACCCAATCAATTGCTAAGTCAGGCCGAGCCTCACTTCACAGTGAATCCTGCTTCTGTCCTCTTTCCCATTCAAACTGCCACCACTCTCTTAAGTCCCTAATTACTTCTTGCCTGCACTAGTTTAATAGCATTCATAAATTTCTCTCCATTTCCAGTCCCTCCTCACTTGGTATATGTGAAGCATCTAGCATAGTGCTTGGTACTTAGTCCCTTCTCCATTTCTCTTCAATAGTGAATTCCTCTTCCTTCCTGCTGCCTGCTTAACCCTCTGATGACATCTCCCTTCCCTGAGACTGCTTCTCACTCCCTTTCAGAATTGCTTTCTTCCCCATCCCTCCTGGATCCTGCACCCTCACTGCTGCCTCCAATCCACCCAGCTGCTATGCTTTGTGGAGGAAGCACGTGTCTGAATAAAGAATGATTTCTCAGTTCCAAAGTTAGAGCGGGGTTTTTCATAGCTGTAGGTGAGTGGAGTCTTTACGTACAGATGAAACAGGCATACTAAGTGTGAGTAAAAGAGAAGCAAGTTTTAAAGCTGCCTCTTGTCCCCTCAACTCATTGGAGAAGAAGAGGCAAGATCTCTAGTCCAGAGGGATCAGCTTCTAGATCCAGGCAGGCTAGGGTAAATGCCAATGGCAAAGAAGGAGCTGGGTAGATATTATTCCAGCAAGCTAGGGACTTCTTGAGGAAATACCTCTTGCCTGTGGTCTGGCTAAGGGAGGAAGAGCAAGAACTGCCTCCGGTGGGTCTCATAGAGGCAGCATCAGCAGTATGGATTGGGTGAAGGTCCTGTTGCTCAGGGCTGTCCCAGAGAAATAGAACCCTTACTTTTGGTGGCCTGCCTAGGTATAGTTCTGTCTGTTTTGGAGAGCAGCCAGGCATTCAGGAGCTGGGCTGACCAAGCAAAAAAAAAACCCTATCCTTTAAAAAAAATTCTGTAAATCAATCACATTCTTGCATTTTAATCATAACACTTGCAACTAAAACCAAACTGCTGTATTATAATCAAGATGCATCTGCCTATTTTATATTTAAGGCCCACAGGCTCCAACTAATTTAGGGAACCATCTGGTAAGAAAGAGAGAAAGTCTTATTACAAAGTGGTATTTGTTTGCAGGCTCAGGCCTCAGAAGGGATTGTTCTGGGGATCCCAACCAATTTCCAGTGCTCCTGACTTAGAAAGGCATGGCTCTGGAGTCAAATAGATCAGATTCAGTTCCTCCTGCAACATTAACAAACTGGTGTCTTGAGCCATAGGACTTCTGAGGTTTGAATTTCCTCAGTTTCCTCATATGTAAAATGGGAATTAGATTATACCTGAAGTTGCTGGGAAGATAAAGGAGATAAAGTCTCCCAGAGGGAGCCTAGAAACATTGCTTCCTTTCCCTTGATCCATAACTTAATCTTCCATCTTATTCCCTCTGAGCCTTGCTCTTCTTACCTACTTTTTATAATATCCACTTTCACATGGATAGATGTGGGCATGCTTTTACACTGAGCTTTGAACAAAAGTTCTGAGAAATAAGCTTTATTCCAATGCTGTTATTTGTTCACTTCTACAGAAGTTAAAGAATTGAAATGGAATTGCCCTGGGATGCAGTGGTCAGAGGGCAATTTTGCCTCTTCTGCAGTATGCTAAGCAAATCTATTCTCAAAGTCCTCCTGTCCTACATTTAAGTAGTTGAAAGGATTAGACCAGTTAGCTGGGACAAGTGCCAGTTGCAGCTCAGGAGCGGGAGGAGAGGGAGTTAGAAAGCAGGTTGGTTAGAAATGGAAAATCTGGAAATGGGGATGCTCTTTGATTTTAACCAGATAACTGCTACTTAGGTGACAGCTTTATTTCAAGTGAGAATATGAATTTGGCTGTATTCCTAGTTAGAATCTAATGCTCAAAATTTCCTCTAAATCGAGAAACAAAATTAAAAAGTGATGATTGAGATAGGCAAATGTAATTGCTGAAGCTGAGTAGTAGCTACCTGGAACTTCATTGCACTATTTTCTATACTTTTGTGTGTGTTTGAAAATATCCATAATTAAAAGTTTTTTGTTTATGTGACAGTTATGGGACAATGGAGGTCACTCAAAAACTGGGGAGTTTGATGTCATGTCAGTAAAGCAAGTAGAGGATATTTGAACCAAAAGAACTCCTTAGAGGAAATGTGGTGATTTCTATAATTCTTATCTAGCTAAGTGGATTTATTTGAAGGATTAAACAGCATGCAGATAAGACATTTGATGGATATAATATAAATTGACCTCCAAAAGTTTTTGACAAGATCTTACGACCACTGTTTTGGGTTTGTTTGTTTTTTAGGTTTTTGTTTGTTTGTTTTGGGGCCATGCCACACTTGCAGGATCTTAGGTCCCCAACCAGGGATTGAACCCAGGCCCACAGTAGTGAAAGCGCAGAGTCCTAACCACTGGACCACCAGGGAATTCCCACGACCACTGTTTTTAAGGGAATTGAGTCACTATAGGACCTTGACTCTCTTTCCTCTCAGTAGATACCACCTTAGGAATAAGAAACAGACATAGAGTACAAGGAGGTTAAGGACATTATTTTGACATTTTGAAAATATGATTTCTTAGGGATTGGTGGGGGGGCAAGTTTAAAAAAAAATCTTTATAAAAGATCCAAAGGAAGGAATGCACAGTGAAATCTCCAGGTGGAGAATTACATGAAACTTCCTGACAATGAAAAGCTTAGTTGATGGGAATAAACTATAAGGAAATCTCATGAATATGGGTGGGGGTATATTCACTGGTAGCTATGAAGATTGGCTTTAGTTGTTGCTCTGAGTTGTTGCTAAACTACTTAGGGATATTATGAAAACCTTGCTTGGCAAGGCTCTAGGCATGAAGGCTCATTATAGAATGACTTAACAATAATTCACATATGTATATGTACACATATGCATTTGATGCTAGAGTAGTGGCTGGGATTGATTGTGGACCACAGGAGAACAGATTTTTCTCCTCCTAGAATTGGCATGTTGGAAGGTAGGTACTCTATTATGGACACCTGCAATCCATCCTGTCAGGGGCTGGGAGAGAGTGTAAAACTAAAATCTAGTAGGGAAGAAAAAATAATCTGCCCTCAGAGGCTTTCCCTTCCCTTCAGGGAGAGGATTGATAGTCTTGCTGACAGTGGAAAAAATAGGTCAAAAGCCTCCTTGTTGAGAGGTATTACCCTTCTACTTGAAGGAACAGAAATGAGAGTAGCAAGTTCTCACGTGGTGGTTGTAGAACAGCACATTTCCGGATGAGAGCTGAAGAGGCAAGCTATACTCCTGACAGGACCAGCAATGTAATTTGTAGGGCTCAGTGCAAAATGAAAATGTGGGGCCCCTTGTTCATGAATTACTCAGAATTTCAAAATAGTGACAGCAGAATATTAAACCAAACATGGGCTCTTCTAAGCATGGGACCCTGTGTGATAGCACAGGTTGTATGCCCATCAAGCTGACCTTACTCCTGGGCAGCAGGAATAGTGATAACAAAAATTCAGAAGACATAATAGAAAGGTATAAATCAGAAAATCAAGATCATCTAAAACTCCCACCACGTAGAAACAACCCTTGTTATTTTGGTGTATATATCTAAGAGATGTTTCTGTACACATATACATATATAGACACATATTCATACAGTTTTTCATACTATGGAAATTGTATGTTAAAAAGGAGATAAGGGGGCTTCCCTGGTGGCACAGTGGTTAAGAATCTGCCTGCCAATGCAGGAGACATGGGTTCGAGCCCTGGTCCAGGAAGATCCCATATGCTGCGGAGCAACTAAGCCCGTGCGCCACAACTACTGAGCCTGTGCTCTAGAGCCCGTGAGCCACAACTACTGAGCCCACATGCCACAACTACTGAAGCCCACGCTCCTAGAGCCTGTGCTCCGTAACAAGAGAAGCCACCGCAATGAGAAACCTGCGCACCGCAACGAAGAGTAGCCTCTGCTCGCTGCAACCAGAGAAAGCCCGTGTGCAGCAACGAAGACCCAACACAGCCAAAAATAAACAAATAAATTAATAAATGTATTTTTTTAAAAAGGAGATAAGGCCCAAAGTGGAGTCACTTGTGCTAAGCCCATGTCACCAAATGGAGACTTAATATGTACGAAACCTAATTACAGTTTCAGCCTCTCCTAGGAATGTAATCTTAACCAGTCAGTCTGGACTTTCCTGGTTAGCACTAAAGAGGTAATCTCCTTGATGGACCCCTGCTGTCCCCCAGAGGAAGGTAACCTTGCTTGAAACAACCAGCTCTTTGCTAGAATAACTTCCTTGTTCTGCTTCCTTCTACCTGTAAAAGTCTTCCATTTTGTACAGCTCCTCAGAGCTTTTTCCTATTTGGTAGATGGTATGCTGCCCAATTCATGAATTGTTTAATAAAGCCAATAAGATGTTTAAAATTTACTCAGTTGAACTTTGTTATTTAACAGATTCGGTGGCAGCAGTGGGACTGAAGGAGACTTCTGATGGCTTCAGGGACAATGAGAAACACAGGAGTGGTACCTTGTGAACCCCTTGAGTTCTCTTTCTCGCCATTTCCAAGGGCCGTGGGTAAGTTCTTCTTGGTTCTGAGCTCCACTCTCTTTGCCTTGAGCTTCCAATCTAATTGGCTTTCTGCAGTTCCACGTTGGGACCTTCTGGTAATTAGACCACAATCCCCTATTTGACTGGAAAACCCCAGCCCTTAGTTTAGTCCCCAGATTCCACATTGGGAACTGCTGGCGATTCTGTCAGTAGTTCCCCATTTGTTTAGAATCCCAGTCTGTAGTCCCCACTTGTTGGGTCTGCTGGTTCAGTCCTTTCCCGAGTCCCAGGTTCCACATTGGGAATTTCTGGTGGTGTGTACAGGGCCTTCTCTTGTCCAGGCCACAGTAACATCTCTTGGTTACTGCTGGTGTGTTAAGGTGCACATGTTTGTTTGTCTTGTTTTGTGTAGATAAGGGCTATTGCTAACGGGATTCTTGGAAGCCAAAAGTCGCAAAATTGGTGGGCATGGGTCAAGTACTTAAAAACTGATGGAGCACTCACCACCTAACTCTAAGATTCCTGTGTTAGGATAGGTTGATCACCAACCTCAAGAAAATTTCCATGCAGTGAGGTATGCTGTAAAACACCACACAATCCTCAATGCAGCAGCACAACCCTCTTAGGTATTACAGTAGTCCTCCCATATCTGCAGTTTCACCTTCCATAGTTTCTGTTACCCCTAGTCAACCGTGGTCTGAAAGTATTAAGTGGAAAATTCTAGAATTAAACAATTCATAAATTTTAAATTGCACACCATTCTGAATAGCTTGATGAAACCTTGAGCCCTCTAGCTCCATCCTGCCCAGGATCCCCAACCAGTGACATTGTCCGCTCCTGACATCCAGCCATCAACATCATCATGGCTCGATGATCTAGGATCACCCAAAGCAGATGATCCTTCTGACATATCATAAGAAAGTCAATAGTAGCCTAATGCTACATCACAATGCCTACGTCATTCACCTCACTTCATGTCATCACATAGGCAGTTATCATTTCATATCATCACAAGAAGGGTGAGTATAGTACAATAAAATATTTTGTGACAGAGACCACATTCACATAATTTTTATTACAGTATATTGTTATAATTGTTCTATTTTGTTATTAGTTATTATTGTAACTCTCTTAGTGTGCCTAATTTATAAATTAAACTTTACAATATGTATGTATGTTCATATAGGAAAATATATATATAGGGTTTGGTACTATCCTTAGTTTCAGGCATCCACTAGGGGTCTTTCTTGGAATGTATCCCCTGTGATTAAGGAGGGACTACTGTAGTTTGGCTCCGAGAGACCAAAAAGGCTTAGCTAAGAGAAATGGGATCCTTAAATTCCAAAGAGTTGAACGCACCACCTTTTGGCACACCTGCTTATTTTATGTGTAAGAACTATGGTCCTGGAAGCTATAAATATCTACAAAAATGGCAGAATCTTACTAAAAAAATCCTAGAATTACAATGGCCATTATGGGGAATGTTCCAACTAGACAAGATCGTTTCAGTTAAGAGGTTCACTAAAAAGCAAAGGTTCCCAAATCAAACAAACAGAATGGGATACCTATTTTAATTGGTATGTAGAAGCTTCCAAAAGGCTTCTAGATTCCAAAATAGCTTCAGTGAAAATTTTGTTGTAAAAGGCTAATGGAAAATCAAAGACACAAAAGGTATCTAAAACAACACCAAGGCCTCCTGAATTACACCCTCCTAGGGGTCCATCATCAAAATGCTGTCCTAGAGATTGATATCTATTGTAATCAACTGGGATACTGGAAAAGAGATCGTCCTCAAAGGTCCTATGCAAATTCTTCAACATCAGCTTGAATGCCCCCATATCTACCTTCTAAGGAGGGGCCCTATATGGCCCCCTCCAGAGTTGATGAGACTCTGAGGGATTTTTCTAGTAAACTGCTACTTTATTCCCTTAAGCAGCCAAGGGGAAACTAAAGTTAAAATCAATCAGAAACTTTACCAAATTCTGGTAGATACCAGAGCTTACACTCTCTACTTTAAACCCCACTCAGAGCTTGCAGATGGGATCCTGGGAAAACTGGCAGAAGCTGGCTAAGGGTAATAATTCTTGCTACAGTTGGCTCTCCCAGATCTCTTCTGTTGTATCCTGTAGAGAAAGGAAAATAAAATACCGTTTGCACCCTCTTTGGGGGCGCCTCTGTAGTCCAAGGAATTGTTCAATACTGCCAGAAATATTTACTGTTTTTCCCGGATGAAACCTGACAAGATATTTGAAAGGATTTTTCTTTTTTTAAAGTAGCTCTGCGGTCAGAAGTTGGCCAAATTGAAGCTGATATTCAAAGCCTATTAGGAACTTTTTTTTTTTTTTTTGCGGTACGGGGGCCTCTCACTGTTGTGACCTCTTCTACTGCGGAGCACAGGCTCCGGACGCGCAGGCTCAGCGGCCATGGCTCACGGGTCCAGCCGCTCCACGGCATGTGGGATCTTCCCGGACCGGGGCACGAACCCGTGTCCCCTGCATCAGCAGGCGGACTCTCAACCACTGCGCCACCAGGGAAGCCCTGGGAACTTTTTTAAAGGCCTTCTCCCCCAAGCTAAAATGAAAACTATACACCCAGAGGGAAAGAAAAACCTTCTGAAGCCTTTGTGGGAGGACTTACTGAAACATTCCAAAGACAAATATTTCTAAATCCAGAACATAGAAATATTTTGGTTTTCATCTTAGTTGGGAATCTTCTCCCTGACACAGAAAAGCAAATTGAAGATAATGTGGTTGGATGAGTGGAACAACCTATGATGCCGTTTAAGTTGCAACCCAATTTCTTGAGAAATTAAAAGCTACTGTCCTTATCTTACAGATCTTTGCAAAACGAGAAATGTGGCTCCAGAAAAAATGCAAAGTCCACCTATCCTTTTTACCTATCCCAAAACTTCCCCTACTTATCTCAGAAAGCTTGTAAGTATTGTAAAAATTCTGGTCTTTAAAGAACAAAAGTCTTTCTTGGAGGAACTTGCATTCTTTCCCTGAGCCTTTGAGAAGTAAATGTTTTACCTAGTCTTTCTCTGGGAACTCTTATCTAGACCATCGCCAATTCCTGAGAATGAAAGAAAAAAGTGGGGGGAAGGCTCTTAAAAAATACAAACTGCTGGGGCCTCCCTGGTGGCGCAAGTGGTTAAGAGTCCGCCTGCCGATGCAGGGGATACGGGTTCGTGCCCCGGTCTGGGAGGATCCCATATGCCGCGGAGCGGCTGGGCCCGTGAGCCATGGCTGCTGGGCCTGCGCATCCGGAGCCTGTGCTCCGCAACGGGAGAGGCCACAACAGTGAGAGGCCCACATACCGCAAAAAGAAAAAAAAAAAAAATACAAACTGCTATAAATGCTCTCTTGCCCCAAATCTGGTCCACAGCTTCTATAAGGTTACTTGTTAAGGACAAATACAAATCTTCAGTGTCTTCTCCACAAATATTATTAGAAGAAGCTTTAACCATAGCCATTGGAGCAGGTATACTTATTTCGACTGTTCTTTTATAAGCTAGTGAGTTTTATATTATCATATCTGTCTCATGGTTAAAATTTTAGGACAAGAACTATAAAGTCTCAACTATAAAGTTTGCATCTGTATGTTTATGTGTGTCTCTCTATATATGTTGTAGATGTGTGGTATTTTTTTTTACCTCCAGATGGTATTGCCAAAATTAATTTGTAAAAGAGTTCTGTTTAATTGGCGTAAAGAAAATGAATGTCTATATGAATTAAGTATTTATAAAATTCTCAAAAAATATAATAGAAACTAACCCAAATGCTTTTCAGGTTCGTGTGATCTAGGAAAATATTTGGTATTAAAGCTAATTTAAATCTGCTGGTTTAATTAAAATAGACATGTCTTTAGAGTTATCAACATTGAATATAATGCAGACATACAACTTTTATTCTACCTAGGTTTATTAGTCAAATAAGTTCATGTTATCTCTGTTATAAAACTTGTCAATAAGAAACATAACTTGGTATGATGAAGTAATCTAAGCATAATTGTTGAAAACAAGTGAATTAAATAGATGTAAGTGAGATAAGAGTTTTTAGGTGAACTTTTTAGCAATAATTATATTTTACAGTATATCTACTTAAGCAGTTTCCCCAAATCTTTTTGGTAACCTGAAACCTTAAAGTTTTGCTAAGTTAAATTAAATGATAGTCATTAAATATCTAGATAATTTCCAAATAAGATGAAATACTGAAACACTAATTACTGAATGTAGGTTTATCCACTTTTGGTTTTGTTTTACAGAGCAGCTAAAGATATTTGGGTTTATTAGTGAACATGTTTTGTGCCACACTGAAGAAAAATCACTATGAAAAAGCATATGTTTCTAGAAAATATAAAATGTTTATAAATTTGCCACAAAATGCTAATATATAAAATATTTCACAATTGCTTACTTATTTATTTTCAGTAGAAATTAAAGTTTTTAAGGGTTGAAAGTTATATGTAATTAAAACTACTAGAAATAATAAGGGAAAGTTTCCATATGCAAGGCAAGTAGGATGTATGTTTTCAGTAAAAGAAGGTATGAGGAATGGAAATGCATTTTTGTTGAGGGAAAGGAAAGTAGTTTTGTCCTAAGGCTGGTTATTTCAGAATGGAAAAGAAGGAAAACATAGGACAAAATCTGAATGTAAAAAAAGTAAGTTGTAAAAGGTTTATGGGAAAGGAATCTTGGGAAATAATTTTATGCATGGTTAAGCTGGCTAAGATTAAAATGAATTTATTTGAGTGAAAAATGAGTTTTAATATCAAAAGTAGCTGGTACAATATTAGAATTTCGTTTTCTCTCTGTTAAAAGGACAAAGATTTTGTGCACTATTGATCTGCTCTTGTAAGAGATTGTAAATGGTTTTTCTTTATCTTTTAAGTAATTTGCCTAGAAGACAAAGATTTTGTGTCTTATCAAAATAATTTCCTGTTTCGGGCTTCCCTGGTGGCACAGTGGTTGAGGGTCCGCCTGCCGATGCAGGGGACACGGGTTCGTGCCCTGGTTCGGGAGGATCCCACATGCCGCAGAGTGGCTGGGCCCCTGGGCCATGGCCGTTGAGCCTGCGCATCCGGAGCCTGTGCTCCGCAACTGGAGAGGCCACAACAGTGAGAGGCCCGCGTACCGCAAAAAAAAAAAAAAAAATTTCCTGTTTCACATTGTCTTTATCAAGTCTTTGATTACTTAAGAAAATTGAGTCTTCTCTATTAAAAGAGCTAAGGTATTTTGTTTGTTTGTTTACAGGTATTTAATTTTCTGTATTCGCCTGTGAAGTCTAATTGTCACTATGGCTAAATAGATAATTAAGTATTGTTTCAGTGACCTATGATCCTATTTGACCAAATGTTTTTAAAGCCTTTTGATATTTTGAAAACTGCCCCCCAACACCAAAAAAAAATCAAATTCTCAATGAAGTCTTTTTGACCTGGAAGTAACTTTGAGATTTTTCCAGAAGCCCCTGGAAAATCACAAAAGAATTACTCTCCTTAGAAAAAGAGAGATGTTAAACTTATTAGGCATATTTGATATGCTAATTACATGGGAAGCATTGTCAAATAAGTAGTACTAAGCTTTCTTTATGTTGTATTTGTATAGATATATGTGTTCCAGAAATTGTATGAAATTTCTGGGAATTTGAAGTGTCCTGGTATGCTATCAGTAATAATTCTAGTTATTATCTTAAAATGTAATATGTCACAGAAATAACCAAATTTCCTCATCAATTCCATTGTAATTAATTCTCATCAGACCTTTAACAATGAGCAATTTTAAAGTCTTTTTACAGACAGTTACTGTCTTACTCTGATACTTTTGTAAAAATGTTCCTGAAAAGTACTTCTATCTTCAAGGAGGTTCACAGAAAGAACTTTGACAAGTACAGGTTTCTGATAACTTTAAGATCATAAAGCTGAACTCAGTGAGAATTTCCAGAGCTAATGGAAAAATTGGATTCAGGCAGAACAAGTATTAATTACATGGGTCTGAATGAACTGAGGAGGATGATTATAATTTTTAATGACTTTTTGGTTGAAACATTGCTGGTTCCTTAATGTTTTGTTTTTCCAGATTTAAGAAAACTTTTTCTCTTAAGCTAGCTATGACATGCAGCAACTTGGTAAAGTATACCTTTGTAAGCAAAGATGAAACATGTACTTTCTCTCCCTACCCAATCCCTCCATAATTTAGAAACTCTTGAGTATTCTTTTCATGGCAATATAGTTAGTTATTTGAATAAGTTCAATAAGGATCTGTTTGTTCTCCTTGTAACAGAACACAGTTAGAAACACTGGCTATATTACAATACCAAGGCTTTAACAGGAAAGTCATATTTGAGAGAGACATGCATAGACTTAGATATGACCAGACAGCTTTAAGGTACTAAGGTTGACTTCATGGAGCCAATAAAGCCTCTCAGAAACATCGACCTGGTACTTTGCCTACTGGATTCCCAGCAGCCTTACCATGTAAGTAAGGAAGGTCACTTCCTGGCAGGCTCAGAAAGCTCAGGATATTTTGGGGATCTGAAGAAGAGAGGAATTCACACAACTATAGGCAAAATCTTGGCTAGGCTTCCTGTCCTCAGAGGCTTTTAAGAGTTCAAGCAGAGATTTCTTATGAAAAGTTCCAGCAAAGCTGTCTTAAAAAGAACTTATATGGTCAATCACTATTCTTGCTGCACTTATGTAAATAACAAGGCCAGTTTTAATGCAAACAAATTAGTTTTACTGTGATTATATTGGTAAAAAAATGGGGGTGATTGTAGAGAGAAAAATTATGTTTGCACCTTTGTAGATACTCGATTTTAGTCCTGTTAACTGTCTTTGAAGTTTTGTTATATACCTGCAAACTGGACTGGATCCTCAATTCTTTTAGTTTCCTCAAATATCTGGCTATAACTCTCCAAACTAATGTTCCCAATTTTCTCCCACCCTTCTGATTTGGAATCACTAAGAATAAAGGCTGCTGTTAAATTTTCTTGGAAGGGACTATACCAGGTCTTCCTCATTTATCCAGATGGCAGCCAAACTTCAGGGACTTGAACCTTGGGTACACATCTCACAGCTAAAGAAGGCTGCACCCGACAACTGGTCCTATGTAGACACTGGAGACTCCAAATCAGAGGAAGAGAAGTAGCTAACATTGATGTAGACTGCCAAGATGCCAGATCAAGACTTCATACTTTAGCTAAACATGAAACTCTCTCTCCTTTTCTTTCTTTCCTTTACTCTTCCAGACCATTGCTAATAGAGTTAACCTTTCAGACTGCTGGATTTGTCATCAAAAATGCCTGTCTGTGATGCCAGAAGACCCCCTGGTCCTCCCTGTGACCAATTTCTCTTCTATTCCCAATTGACGCCCCCCCCCCCACCAGGAGTCACTTAGAGCCTGACTTTCATGGCCAGAACATCCTGTGCCTTCTTTGACTTTTCTTCAATTATAACTGTACTTGCCCAATTAGACACAAATACCTGTGTAAATCATAGTACATATGCACCCCCACGCTCTTATGATTATCTAAATCAGATCTTCCCCCAATCATGAAAAGCTCTCACCAGCAGCACTCATCTTTGCAAGGAATTAGAACAACTTTTCATTTCAGGCTCGGAGGTTTACTTTCCAATTGTGCTGAAAACCTAACTGACCCCTGGCTTGAATGGACAAATGCAACAATCCATTAACAATACCACCTTGGTGGGAATGGTTTGTGCCCTGACAGGATTTATCTTTGTCTGTGGTGTTTGTCATTCTCCTTGAGCCTATGAATGCCTAGATGGCTGGTGCATAACTGAGCAATCAATGCCTCTTAGGTTATCTAACTGTGCCCATAGCTGTCCACAATCAAACTGAGACACCTCATTGGTCAACTCCCCTGAATTTACATCATCCAGTTAGAAAAGACCTCCCAGGAGGTGTTCATGATTCAGGATTCACTTCCTTTGGCAGGTCCCTACTTCCCTGGTTAGGAGTGAATACAAGTAAGGCTATGATCAGGAACCTCTCCTTAACTCTCGAAAATACTACAGAATCTACTGCAAAAGCCATAGCTGCCCAACAAAAATCCTTACACTCTCTGATTAAGATTGCTCTTGATAAAAAGATAACCCTTGATTATCTTTTAGCTGAGCAAGGAGTTGTTTGTGCTGTGGCCAGCACCATTTGCTGCACCTGGATTAGCACTTCTGAAGTTGAAACTCAGCTGTATAAGATCACTGAATAAGCCACTGGCTTAAGAAAGTAACTCCTTCAACGGGTTCTTTCTTTGATGTAGTTGATTTTGATTGGTTTGGGTCTTGGGGACCATGACTCCAAAGTGCACTCCAGACTTTGGGAATTATCCTGCTTACCACAGTCATAGTAGTCTCCCTGGTGTGCTGTGTTCTCTCAAAAGCTTTAAATGCATGGTTGCAGCTGCTCACCAAGCAAATGTTCTAAGACTGGAATGTCAGGAAAAAACGAAGAGAACGACCAGCTAAAAAATCATTTCAATCCTATTGTATAGAGATTCCATGTTCTATTTAACCAAACCCTATTGTTGGGTGTCTGAGGAATCTTGAATTTTTCATTATTACACATGATGCACATTGAATGTCCATACAAGTTGAGTGGGGATTGACTAGCTCAATCAATATAAAGCACTTCACAGAGTACTTGGCAAATAGTAAGCTCTTTATAAATGTTAGTGTTATTTTCATATTGTCAAATTGCCCCATATAAAGGTGAACTAATTTACATTCCTGATAGCAGGGTGAGAGGGCTTAGTTTCCCTAAATCCTTGCCAGATCTTTCAACTTTTGCCTTTTGTATTTCTTCATCTGTGAATGGCCTGTTCATGTTCTTTGATGGTTCTCCTGTTAGATTCCTCATGCTTTAAAATTTTTAATGGGTTTCTGTACTGGGGCTATTAAGCCTTTGTAATATGAATAACAGGTACTTTTTCTTCTAGTTTTTTGGTTTGATGTTTGATTTTGTTTGCTTTAACCACACAGATGTTTTAAAGTTTAATACAGTTAAATCTGTCCATCTTTTCCTTTAGGATTTTGGTCTTTGCTGTCTTCTTTTCTTCTTTTTTTTGGGGGGGGCATGCTGTGAAGCTCGTGGGATCTTAGTTCCCCGACCAGGGATTGAACCTGTGCCCCCTGCAGTGGAAGCACAGAGTCCAAACCATTGGACTTCCAGGGAATTCCCTTGCTGTCTTCCTTTAGAAAGTCTTTACAGCATAGGTTTGAAGTTCAATGGGGGTGAAACCTCTCCTACCTTAAGTTAGGTCCACCAGCTTTCCTCTGAAGCTTCATTCTTCTGGGGTGTGGTGTCCCAAATTCTACAACGGAATTCACAACACTAGAATACTTTCAAACGTACATGGGAAGGGAATACTTTCATTAACTTTGAATGATACAAGGTATATTAAGAATGAGTGTTTTCTACCTTCTTCCTACCCAGAAAACACTTCTGCCTTTTCATATTTTCTGCCTTGCTTTGCTTACTTCTCTTTTTTGGCTGCACTGCGTGGCTTGTGGGATCTTAGTTCCCTGACCAGGGATTGAACCTGGGCCCTCGGCAGTGAAAGCATGGAGTCCTAACCACTGGACCACCAGGGAATTCCCTACCTTGCTCTGTTTTCTAGGGAGAGTTCTGTCTTTATCAGAACTATTGGGTATCAAACCAAAGAGAAATTGAATTGCATATACATTTATTTGGAGTTAGTGGGATATACTTATGTGGTTTGCTATCACTTCTGCATATAGTTAAGTTATTGCTGGCTGTACGAGTGTAGGAATGACTTGTGGAAACATTTCTGAAGTGGTAAATCTAAAGCTTATTTAAGATTAGTTATTACTTAAAAAACTTGACACATCGTAAAATCTTACAGCTTACATATTAAAGAAATGATAGAGGATTTCCCAAATTTATAACAACCCAGAAAATTTACATGGCATTGACCAGTGGTGATGAGTTGTGAAGCTGAAAAATACTTTTCAAACTCTCAGAAAAAAACCAAGTTGTTTTTCTGTTCTCTCTATAGAAATTGTACTACAAAAGGTGTATTGGATGAAGAGGTGATCAAAAGACATGCAACCAAAAAATACAGGAAAAAAGTATATATTTAAAGTGATGAAAGGGAAGAGCCTACAACCAAGATTACTCTACCCGGCAAGGATCTCATTCAGATTCAATGGAGAAATCAAAAGCTTTACAGACAAGCAAAAGATAAGAGAATTCAGCACCACCAAACCAGTTCTACAACAAATGCTAAAGGAACTTCTCTAAGTGGGAAACACAAGAGAAGAAAAGGACCTACAAAAACAAACCCAAAACAATTAAGAAAATGGTCATAGGAACATACCTATCAATAATTACCTTAAACGTGAATGGACTAAATGCTCCAACCAAAAGATACAGGCTTGCTGAATGGATACAAAAACAAGACCCATATATATGCTGTCTACAAGAGACCCACTTCAGACCTAGGGACACATACAGACTGAAAGTGAGGGGATGAAAAAGATATTCCATGCAAATGGAAATCAAAGCTGGAGTAGCAATACTGATATCAGATAAAATAGACTTTAAAATAAAGAATGTTACAAGAGGCAAGGAAGGACACTACATAACGTTCAAGGGATCAATCCAAGAAGAAGATATAACAATTATAAATATATATGCACCCAACATAGGAGCACCTCAATACATAAGGCAACTGCTAACAGCTCTAACAGAGGAAATTGACACAACACAAAAATAGTGGGGGACTTTAATACCTCACTTACACCAATGGACAGATCATCCAAACAGAAAATTAATATGGAAATGCAAGCTTTAAATGACACAATAGACCAGATAGATTTAATTGATATTTATAGGACATTGCATCCAAAAACAGCAGATTACACTTTCTTCTCAAGTGCGCACGGAACATTCTCCAGGATAGATCACATCTTGTGTCACAAATCAAGCCTCAGTAAATTTAAGAAAATTGAAATCCTATCAAGCATCTTTTCTGGCCACAATGCTATGAGATTAGAAATCAATTAAACCGTAAAAAACACAAACATATGGAGGCTAAACAATACGTTACTAAATAACCAAGAGATCACTGAAGAAATCAAAGAGGAAATCAAAAATACCTAGAGACAAATGACAATGAACACACGATGATCCAAAACCTATGGGATGCAGCAAAAGCAGTTCTAAGAGGGAAGTTTATAGCTACACAAGCCTACCTCAAGAAACAAGAAAAATCTCAAATAAACAATCTAACCTTACACCTAAAGGAACTAGAGAAAGAAGAACAAACAAAACCCAAAGTTAGCAGAAGGAAAGAAATCATAAAGATCAGAGCAGAAATAAACGAAATAGAAACAAAGAAAACAATAGCAAAAATCAATAAAACTAAAAGCTGGTTCTTTGAGAAGATAAACAAAATTGATAAACCATTAGCCAGACTCATCAAGAAAAAGAGGGAGAGGACTTAAATCAATAAAATTAGAAATGAAAAAGGAGAAGTTACAACAGACACTGCAGAAATACAAAGCATCCTAAGAGACTACTAAAAGGAACTCTATGCCAATAAAATGGACAACCTGGAAGAAAGGCACAAATTCATAGAAAGGTATAACCTTCCAGTACTGAACCAGGAAGAAATAGAAAATATGAACAGACCAATCACAAGTAATGAAATTGAAACTGTGATTAAAAATCTTCCAACAAACAAAAGTCCAGGACCAGATGGCTTCACAGGTGAATTCTATCAAAATTTAGAGAGGAGCTAACACCCATCCTTCTCAAACTCTTCCAAAAAATTGCAGAGGAAAGAACACTCCCAAACTCATTCTATGAGGCCACCATCATCCTGATACCCAAACCAGACAAAGATACTACAAAAAAGAAAATTACAGACCAATATCACTGATGAATATAGATGCAAAAATCCTCAACAAAATACTAGCAAACAGAATGCAACAACACATTAAAAGGATCAGACACCATGACCAAGTGGGATTTATCCCAGGGATGCAAGGATTCTTCAATATATGCAAATCAATCAATGTGATATACCATATTAACAAATTGAAGAAGAAAAACCATATGATCATCTCAATAGATGCAGAAAAAGCTTTTGACAAAATTCAACACCCATTTATGATAAAAAACTCTCCAGAAAGTGGGCATTGAGGGAACTTACCTCAACATAATAAAGGTCATATACAACAAACCCACAGCAAACATCATTCTCAACGGTGAATAACTGAAAGCATTTCCTCTAAGATCAGGAACAAGACAAGGATGTCCACTTTCACCACTATTATTCACCATAGTTTTGGAAGTCCTAGCCACAGTCATCAGAGAAGAAAAAGAAATAAAAGGAATACACATTGGAAAAGAATAACTAAAACTGTCACTGTTTGCAGATGACATGATACTATACATAGAGAATCCTAAAGATGCCACCAGAAAACTACTAGAACAAATCAATGAATTTGCTGAAGTTGCAGGATACAAAATTAATGCACAGAAATCTCTTGCATTCCTATACGATAATGATGAAAAATCTGAAAGAGAAGTTAAGGAAACATTCCCATTTACCATTGCAACAAAAAGAATAAAATACCTAGGAATAAACCTACCTAGGGAGACAAAAGACCTGTATGCAGAAAACTGTAAGACACTGATGAAAGAAATTAAAGATGATACCAACAGATGGAGAGATATACCATGTTCTTGGATTGTTAGAATCAATATTGTGAAAATGACTATACTACTCAAAGCAATCTACAGATTCAATGCAATCCCTATCAAATTACCAATAGCATTTTTTACAGAACTAGAACAAAAAATCTTAAAATTTGTATGGAGACACAAAAGACCCCAAATAGCCAAAGCAGTCTTGAGGGAAAAAAACGGAGCTGGAGGAATCAGACTCCCTGTCTTCAGACTACACTACAAAGCTACAGTAATCAAGACAATATGGTACTGGCACAAAAACAGAAATATAGATCAATAGAACAGGATAGAAAGCCCAGAGATAAACACACGCACCTATGGTCGACTAATGTATGACAAAGGAGGCAAGGATATACCATGGAGAAAAGACAGTCTCTTCAGTAAGCGGTGCTGGGAAAACTGGACAGCTACATGTAAAAGAATGAAATCAGAACACTCCCTAACACCATACACAAAAATAAACTCAAAATGGATTAGAGACCTAAATGTAAGACCAGACACTATAAAACTCTTAGAGAAAAACATAGGAAGAACACTCTTTGACATAAATCACAGCAAGATCTTTTTTGATCCACGTCCTAGAGTAATGGAAATAAAAACAAAAGTAAACAAATGGGACTTAATGAAGCCTAAAAGCTTTTGCGAAGCAAAGGAAAGTACAAACAAGATGAAAAGACAACCCTCAGAATGGGAGAAAATATTTGCAAATGTATCAACAGACAAAGGATTAATCTCCAAAATATATAAACAGCTCATGCAGCTCAATATTAAAAAAACAAACAACCCAATCCAAAAATGGGCAAAAGACCTAAATAGACATTTCTCCAAAAAAGACATACAGATGGCCAAGAAGCACATGAAAAGCTGCTCAATATCGCTAATTATTAGAGAAATGCAAATCAAAACTACAATGAGGTATCACCTCACACCAGTTAGAATGGGCATCATCAGAAAATCTACAAACAACAAATGCTGGAGAGGGTGTGGAGAAAAGGGACCCCTCTTGCACTGTTGGTGGGAATGTAAATTGATACAGCCAGTATGGAGAACAGTATGGAGGTTCCTTAAAAAACGAGAAATAGAATTACCATGTGACCCAGCAATCCCACTACTGGGCATATACCCACAGAAAACCAGACACACGCACCCCAATGTTTGTTGCAGCACTATTTACAATAGCCAGGTCATGGAAGCAACCTAAATGCCATTGACAGAGGAATGGATAAAGAAGATGTGGTGTATATACACAATGGAATATTACTCAACCATAAAAAGGAACGAAATTGGGTCATTTATGGAGACGTGGATGGATCTAGAGACTGTCATATAGAGTGAAGTAAGTGAGAAAGAGAAAAACAAATATCGTGTATTAATGCATTTATGGGAACCTAGAAAAATGGTACAGTGCAGTGGCAGGCTGCACAGGCTCCTGGGAGGGGAGGTGTGGATAGTGACCTGTGCTTGCACACAGGATTCTTGGTGGCTGCAGCAGGAGCGTTAGCCTTTCATTCCTGTCTCTGGGGTCCAAGCTGGTAGCCACGGCTTGTGCCCATCTCTAGCTCGTTTAGGTGGTGCTCTGCCTTCTGTGGGCAGACAGGGAAGGAATCCCCTCTCCTCGCGCACCCCAAAACAATGGTCTCTTGCCTATTAGGCAGGTCCAGGCTTTTTCCCGGACTCCCTCCCGGATAGCTGTGGCGCACTTACCCCCTTCAGGCTGTGTTCACACAGCCAACCCCAGTCCTCTCCCTGGGATCTGACCTCCGATGTCCAAGCCTCAGCTCCCACCCCGACCCACCCCTGCGGGTGAGCAGACAAGTCTCTCGGGCTGGTGAGTGGTTGTTGCCCTGATCCTCTGTGCGGGAATCTCTCTGCTTTGCCCTCCGCACCCCTGTGGCTGTGCTCTCCTCCACGGCTCTGAAGCTCCCCCCATGCCCACCCTCTGTCTCTGCCAGTAAAGGGGCTTCCTAGTGTGTGGAAACTTTTCCTCCTTCACAGCTCCCTCCCAGAGGTGCAGGTCTCGTCCCTATTGTTTTGTCTCTGTATTTTCTTTTTTCTTTTGCTTTACCCAGGTATGTGTAGATTTATTTGCCTTTTGGGAAGTCTGAGGTCTTCTGCCAGCGTTCAGTAGGTGTTCTGTAGGAGTTGTTCCACATGAAGATGTATTTTTGATGTATTTGTGGGGAGGAAGGTGATCTCCACGTCTTACTCCTCCGCCATATTGAAGGCCTCCCCCAGCAGCTTTACTCTGATATGCAACATAGTTGAGCCCCAAGCACAAGTCTTCCTGACTGACAGGCCCTAGTATTTTGTACAAGCCTTCCCCTCCTTCAGCTCTGTGCTCTGCTTCTGATCTCAGGAGCCAACTCACTGAGGTGTTTTGCAGTCTTTGAACAGTCCTTCAATCAGGTCCTGTAGTGTCTACAGAATCCCCCCAGTGTTTTTAAATGTTGGGCCCTGGACATTCAGTCATCTTTCCCCAGTCTGTGCCCAGCCCCTGTTGTGATTTTATATGTCCAACGTATTTTATTGAGGTCTGGCAGGACTGGCATTTGTCAAGGGACAATTTTAGGCTGTGTTTTCCAGGCGATCCAGTAATATAAGGAGCCATTGTTCCTCTCCTCCAAAGCTCTGCCAAATGTAATTATGCCATCTAAACAAATAAGCCCCTCCAGGTAATTCATATCACCAATTGCTTTTTCCATCAAACTCCTCAAGGTGTCTGGGCCTCCAGAGATGTGAGGGGCAGCCTTTCAAATAGGGAAAACCCCACAGGGAAGACAAAAGCTGGCTTTTCTTTGCCTTAGTCAGAGGTAGGAATTCAACAATAGCACTTCTCAAACAGCACTGGAAATTAATGATCTCTACCATGCAGTCTAGAGGTTAATCTGGACACAGAACTCTCTCTTTAAGGTGGAGAAGGATAATAGAACATCATTATCCACACCCCTGTCCTGAGTCTGCCCTCTCCTATCATGAGCTTTCCTTCTTCTCCTTTACATATTAATTTATTCAGCTGAATAGTAGTTCTCAACCTTGACTGCCTATTATAATCTGTGGAGTTTCTCATAGAACATCTATCCCTGGGCCCCACCCACCCTAGAGATCCTAACATTTTCTAAACACCTACTCTACGCTAGGTCCTGTGCCCTGCCTTAGCAGTAGGGGCAATTCAGTCATGATCCCTGCCGCCATGTAGTTCATAATCGAGGGACAGAGACAGATAAATTAAAAAATATAATTCAGTGAGAAAATACAGTGTAACTCCATGTTCTTTTCTTAGTCTAACTTGTTTCTCATAAAACTGTGCCAGTATGGGTAAGGTAAACATGGATTTTTCAAGTCCTAGTATACAGGAGAAGGAGGCTTTCTTGGGTTCTTGGGTGACACAACTTGAGAATTAAAAAAATACTAAAATGGGGCTTCCCTGGTGGCTCAGTGGTTGAGAGTCCGCCTGCCGATGCAGGGGACACGGGTTCGTGCCCTGGTCTGGGAAGATCTCACATGCCGCGGAGCAGCTGGGCCCGTGAGCCATGGCCACTGAGCCTGCACATCCGGAGCCTGTGCTCCACAACGGGAGAGGCCACAGCAGTGAGAGGCCCGCGTACCGAAAAAAAAAAAAAAAAAACTAAAATGTACATGACTGCCCATAGAAATTTTATTTGTAATAGCCAAAAACTGGAAACAGCCCACTGTCCTTCAGTGGATGAATAGTTGCACAAACTGGCACATCCATACCTTGGAATACTACTTAGCAAGAAAAAGTAACAAACTATGAATACATATGACAACCTGGATGAATCACCAAATTATGCTTAGTGAGAAAGGCTACTCCCAAAAGGTTGCATCTTGTGTGATTCCATTTATACAACATTTTTGAAGCAACAAAATTATAGAGATGGAAGAATGTTTAGTGGTTGCTAGGGGTTAGGGAATTGGAGAGGGAGGTAGGTAAGTGTGGCAACATGAAAGATCCTTGTGGTAATGAAAATATTCTATATCTTCATTGTTGTGGTGGTTATGCAAGGCTATATATGTGATAAAATTATATAGAGCTAAACACCCACCCAAACATATACTCAGACACAAATGAATACATGTATAACTAGTGAAATCTGAATAAGCACTGTGAATTGTACCAATGTCAATTTTTGGTTTTGATGTTGCATTATAGTTGTATAAGATGCTAATATTGGGGATACCAAGGAAACATTGCATGGGACATCCCTATACATTTCTTGCAACTTTCTTTGAATGTATAGTGATTTAAAAAATAATAATATAAGAAGTTACTAACCAGAAATCAAAAGGATTAAAAGTGTTAGACACACTTACAAATGCAAAACTGTAAATGGCTACATTAGGAGAAGCTGGGATTTTAGCTATTCTTTGATGTTATAAGGAAGACAAACAGTCCTCAGGGAATATTAAATTTAAAAAATAGATAAGTTTTATTGTTTTTTCCAATTAAAAAAGAATGTTTCTTCAGGAAAATTTAGAACATGTAGTTCAAAAAAAGGTCTTTAGTAATCCTATCATTTTGAGATAATCATTTTTTTCAACATTTAGGGTATATAACTTTTCAATCTTTTTTCTATACATAAAATTAAAAGAAAAAATTTCACACTCAGCAATAAATACATTTTTTTCCTCTCTTTAAAGAGTCTTGTATTAATATGACCTTAATGTATATACAGTATTCTATCGTGATAATGCGGAATGAATTATTTACCCAGTCCTCTATTCTGGATAGATTGTTTTCAAGTTTTTGGTATTATAAATAATAATCCTGCAATACACATCATTGTGCTTGCATCTTTGTATATATCTCTGGTTATTTCCTTAGTAAAAATTCTTAGGAGCAAAATTACTGGGTCAAGGATTATATAAAAATTTAAAGCTTTTGCTTTCTTTGGCTAAATTGCCAGCCAGAAAGGTTTTATGAATGTTCCATCTCTGTTTTTTCCTGAGCATATTCTTTGTTGCTAATGTTAGCAGCTGGGTAGTAGCCTGGTTAGACCCACTGTGGCAAATCTTCTGTTCCTTGGTACAGTGTTACAGGATCTAACACAATGCTGGGTGCACACTAAGCCCTCAAAAATATTTGTTGATTTAACATCCTTCATAATGCATTCTTTGAAACTCTTATCTGCAGTTCGTGGAAACAAAATCATCAAAATATTAGTGTGCTTTAACCCCGAATTACATCACTGACATCTAGTAAAGAGTAAGGTCTTGAGGAAACAAATAGGTACTTTTTTTTTTTTTTTTTTTTGCGGTACGCGGGCCTCTCACTGTTGTGGCCTCTCTCGTTGCGGAGCACAGGCTCCGGACGCGCAGGCTCCGGACGCGCAGGCTCAGCGGCCATGGCTCACAGGCCCAGCCGCTCCGCGGCATGTGGGATCCTCCCGGACCGGGGCGCGAAGCCGTGTCCCCTGCATCGGCAGGCGGGCTCCCAACCACTGCGCCGCCAGGGAAGCCCCAAATAGGTACATTTTGATAGAGGGGAAGGACTTGGGAAAAGCCTGGAGGCTCTAAAGTGGGAAGCAGAAACCATCTGAGGTTTCTGGGAGCAGACTGAAGGGGTCTGAAAAACTGAGGTTTGAGGTTTGCTGGGAAGGGTAGTTGTTGGGAGGGTAGAAGAGAGAAAAGCTCTTGCCTGTTACCTGCTTTCCACAATTCCACTCCCTTAAGCACTCAGGGTGTTAATAGACCTGGTGGCCTTTATGTAAAACAGTGGGCAAACTTCTCCCAGCAGAAGTCTGGGCATAATTTATTCTGAATTGTGCTTTTATTTTTCACTTGTAGTGAGGAAGGTACGGGTTTCATCTGTCTTTCTAAGTTTCCCTCTTTGTGTCTTGCATGTGGCTATTACCCATGAAGTGGGACCGGTGGCCAGAGAGAGGTCTGGGCTTCCCATCATTGCTGCTCCTTCCACCCTCTGCCTGAAACACAAAGAGGGTGGACCACCTCACAGGCCCCAGGGCTCTCTGGGAGGAGCCCACCATGGTTTCAGAAAAGACTAGGACACGGTCAGTTCTATTTAATCACCAGATGTGATTAAATAATAACAATATGTAAGCATTCAAAAAATTATACCAGATTCTTCTTGGATAACTTTATGTCATCTTATTTAATCTTTCTAACCTGGTAAGATAGATCCTTATTATCCTCATTTTACAGTTCCGGAAATGGACTTAATTTATTTACCTGGATCACCCAGCTAGTATGTTGTAGATCTAGGACTTGAAATTGGATTTGAAATCCCATCTGTCTGATTCTAAACACCTGCTCCTAGCCACTGCCTGATTTGAAGCACACAGAGTGATGTGCTCTTCCTGAATCTATTTCCTCCATTGCATGTCTTATTTTCTTAGATTCCACCTTTGGAGATTCAGCCCCTTGCCTCATAAAGGCTTTTCCTACCCAGAGATCCCTTTTAAAATGGTATCTATTCAAAGGAGCAGCAGTGGCTTAAGCACATCAGATAACACTGGAGTGGAGGAAAATGGGCTGTTAGCTAATTCCCCCAAACAAAGGACATGGGAAATTAATTCAGTTTTCTCAAGGTAATCAGGGAGTTTTGGAGAATCAGGGACACAAAGATCCAAAGTAGGATAGATTAGATCAAGTATAAATTTTATATTGGTACCCTCAGAGGTTTGCTACCATTTAGAAAGCCAATCCTTTGGGGCCTACTCCATTGTTTCTGCATTCCAGATGATGTTATTAGCATATAAAGTAAATAATACATTTTAATTCTCAGAGGCCCCAGTTCAACCTTCTGTAGCTTTTCTTGCCTCCTTCAAAGTTCCCTTGATTTCTCAAGGTTACAGGAAGATTCAATCATGTTTGTATATCATGAGGGAGTTTTTTCCCCAGCAGGCTGAGACAGCATACTGTCACAGGCCCTTTGATATTCTGGTTTTGCTGTACATTTTAATAGGTACTTGCTCAGACTAATCAATCATCTGTAAGATGTAACAGTAATATTGTTGAGTGCATGTTATATTCCAGACACTGTACTAAGCACTTTCCATGTGTGATCTCATTAAAGTCTCATGAGTCTGAGAACAAACACTGTCCCAGAAAAGGCCAACTTGTTCAAAGTCACAAAGATAGTAGCAGAATGAGGACTTAGTTCTAGTCTGACTTCAGAGTCTCATAACTCTGCCTGTGGTAACTATAGTTACATAATAATAATAGATCTAAATACATAGGGGCTCCTAAAAAAGGTGGTAGGATATTTGGAAGGGCTCTTAGAGGTCATCTTGTCCAACCTGCACATTTCACAAACGACAGAACTGAAGCTAGACCAAATTGCCTGCCCAAAGGCTACAGTTATTGGCAGACTTAATAGACAACTTTAGCTTTTATGGTGAGCATCATTCTAGCAAAATCAATGGAGATCTAATTTATTTCAATCTTGTTTACCGAATATCCGTTTGTTATAACCAGGTTAGTCTCATCACTGACCTGGGCACATGTTTTGCTCATTTCTACCTCAGTAGCATGACCCACACTGGTCCCTTTGCCTAGGATTTATTCTTTCTTTCCAACCTATCTATTTTATTAATCCTTCAAGCCCCAGCTCAGTTTTCACCCCCTCCATGCAGACTTTCCTGCCCATTATAGCTCACTGTAAAGTCATACAGCAGCCTGTATCATTCATTTGGCCTGTAATCACACATTAATGTGTATTTTCATTTAAATGTTCTCAGGTGTGTTTTTTCTTCTCCACACACTGCCCTCCCCCAAGCTCATCAAGGACAGGAACCATATCACATAGTGTGCCTCTTTTGTAATCCTTTTGATTCCTAGAAAAGCACTAGACACATAGTGGACATTCGAAGAATAATTCTTGAATGAATGAATGAATGAATGATGTAAGCAGGAAAAAAATGAAATGGTAAACTCTGCCATCTTGTGGCTATTGGTCTTTAGTGTTGCCATTGTCACAGTGTTTTTCAGTCTTGAAATTAGAAAAGAGGCACATAGCGAGAAACTAAGGTGATGGTGGCGAAGTGGGGAAAGTGTCTTTTTCTTTTTTTCTCAATGTATCAGCAGCATGGTCACTGAAGTGTTTTATATGAGAAAACAGAGATGGAGGGAAACCAAAAAGTACATTAACTGTGTACCTAAGGACTGAACACAGACGCAGGGAATAGTGATTGGATTTCCTCCCTGCTTTGAAAGGGACAAGTAATAGAAACTGTCCCAACATGTTCAACAGTCCAGAGCACTGATCAGATGACCAACCTACTTATTTAGGGGATCTATGAATAGACCTTTCATAACAGTCATCTGGTGAAGAGAGTCTCTGCCTTGGAGTTAACCATTCTAGGATCCAGTTCTTAGTTCTGCTGAGCAACAACTTCTCTTGTCTCAGTTTTCTTATTAGTTAATTTACTGCCCAGTTTAATCCTAGGGCTGTTGTGAGGCTCTGTGAGACTACAGGCAGGAAAATTCTTAGAAAAGTTTCAAAAAAGTGATATATATGTTTAACATTTCCATAAAAGAAAAATAATGTTTATACTTTACATTTGTATAACACCTAAACATCTGTAAAGTGCCTTTAAGCCATTATTTATTTTCAGTCTAGGAGGTAGGCAGGCAGGTGGGCATTATTGCCTCCAATTTAAGATGAAATTCAGAGATTCATGTTCAGAGTAAATAAACACATATTGAGGACCTGTTACATGCCAGGCATGGTGATCGGTGCTTTCCAACTTCGGTTAGAGAAGTTAAGTGAGTTGCCCGAGATCACCTGGCTGGTTAGTGGCTGAGTCTGTGCTCCAACCCAGGTCATCTGACTTCAGAACCCAGCGCTCAAGCACTACTGTCTTTCGGTCCAGTCTAATTCATCTCTGGGGCCATTTGCATTTCATTGTTCTCTCTCTTTTGTGGAATGAAACATTTTGTTTCCTGTTAAAAATATTTAAGGTCTCAAAAGCAGGTGCACCCAAAAGCACTTGGTGTGGGTTACTGTCCTCTACCTCAGGCAGTGGTGCTCCGCCCTGGTTGTACATTAACACTACCTGGAGAGTTAAAGCAATTACCCATGTCCTGGCCCCACAGCAGAGTAATTATTATACATCAGAGTCTAAGGGTGAAGCCTGGGAAAAAGTTTCCTTTTTCTTCTCTTTTAAAGCTAATTCTAAAGTGCAGCCTGGGTTGAGAACCACACTGCTCTAGCAGAAAGTCAGTGACTCAACATTCTAAGAGTCAGTCCAACTTTCTCAGAGACTGGTCTCAGAGCATTCAATGGGGAAGAGGGAAGGGGAGTAAAAAAACATCTTAGAAATGTCATTTGTTGAGTCTGATTTTAGTAGTGCAAGCAGACTGAATAGCAGTGACAGAGGTAAATCATTAGAGCCAAAGAAGAACCAGGAAAGAGAAGGACATGGATCCCACTTTGAGGTAGAGAGAGGGATGGCAGACATCTCCTCACTTCAGAAGAGCAGACATTATGTCCCTATTAATTAATTCATTCATAAATCAAGTGTTTACTGGGCACCTCCTATATGTCAGGCACTATTCTGGGTACTGGGTGTATAGCAGTGAACAAGCCAGATGTAGAATTTAGAATCATGGAACTTTCAGCCTCGTTGTGGGTACAGGGGAATAGTTCCTCCACGGTGCCTTGGTGACCTTGAATGTCTCCACACAGGCCACATAGCCAAGGCTCAACAATGGTCTGACTCAAGTCTTAGAGGAATGCCCCATAATCCTCTCTGGAACATGGCAATATAAGCAACATTGTGAGGAGCTGCTACAAGACCATTTCTTATCCACCTCCCTATCCTGTGGGAGGCTACCATGAAACAGTTTCTCATCTGCCTCTCTGGTTCTGGTAAGGCATAGAGCTTTCCACCGTCACGGACACAATCCCTTTCAGTATAGCTGCAGTATAAGCTGCTTGGCTGTTGTTTAGATTTGGCTCCTCTGCAACAGTGACCCACTGCTCATGTTATCTGTCATGTGGCCCCTCCAATTCAGTGTCATCCTGTGGGACTAGGGACATGGGGTGCCACCACCATGATGATCTTGCTTTTGCTGCCTGTGTAAGTAATAAACTGTATCCATTTGGGCTCGTTGTCTTCCAATTGGCTGAATCCATGAAAGTGTAGTAAGTCAACCTAGCAGCTGCCAGTGCATTGCTGCTTAGGGACTGCTTGACTACTTGATAGTAGGGACAGACCCATACCAATTACAAAGAAAAACAAAATTACAAATTGTGATGAATACAATGACCCCTAAGTGAGCTTAGAGATCACCTAAATATTGGGGAGAAGGGACAAGCCTTACTTACAGATGAATTCCAAGTAAAAAATGTAGAAAAAACGAGAAAAATACAAAATCACCACTAGACAAATATAATAATAATTGTTGTGGATAAGATAGATGCTAACATCAGTGGGCAAAAGTTTGAGAAGAAATAGGATATTTGTGTAGTCTCAAAGTACCTCCCCCAAGATACTTACTGATTGCAAGGGGAAAAATAGTAACTTTACAGTGGAGAAACCCAGCGCCCTTAGTTCGAGAGGGAACATTTGGGGGTCAGATAACTAATGGAGTCCTGGCCCAGGAATGGTTCATCATGGGTCTGCTGGGTGTATGGACCTACCTGATGGTCATTTTCCTAGTTCCAGACTGTATAACTAGACTGGAGAAATTCAGCAGTTGGCAGAACTCTCACATTGGTTCCCTGACCAGTAGAGTAAGAACTATTGTGGTAGGAAAGACCAAATAGAAGCCTCAGAAATTCCTCACTCCCGCATATCAAGATAGTAAGTTAAGTAAGTAAATAAAATTTAAAAACCATACTGCATCCCAGGGAGAATTGCAGAATTTAGTGCTCTCAACAACTTATACAGTGCAGTCCCCATCAGGTTCCTATTTAACTCACTAGTGTGGCCCCTGAAAACAAACCAGATGAATCACAGCAGGTGACAAAATGAAGTACCAAAAATTTTACTAAGTAGTAGTACCAACTGCTGTGTCAAATGTGGTATCATCACTAGAGCAGATTAACATATGTGGCTATTGATCTAGTGAATGTGTTATTTTCTACACCCATTAGAAAGCAGATCAGAAAGTTTGCATTCACACGGTATGGCTATCAGCACATGTGCTGAATGCTCTAATGTGCTGCCTAGATCTCCTTTCAGCAATGAAGATGTTATTCCCTCAGCTGCTGGGAGCGCATCTAGAAGATGGCCCTCAGGTGTCAGCTTTCCTTAGGGATTACCTCAGCTAAAGAAAAGTGCCTCACCCAAGGGAGGCCTACATCCGATGACTAATCAATGCAGGGGTATAGAGGCCCAGGCCTCTTAACCCAGTTTGGGACAACCAGTTATTCTATTTCCAGAGCTTACCATGGGGTTGGCTGAGGCCTTTGTTAGGACTGCATTATAGCTTCACTGACCAATGCTGTTTCCTCCACTGCCTTTCCACAGGTGTTGATCCGAAGTGCACTCCCAAATTAACATCTCACGCACTAGTCCCTATCTCAGAGTCTGTTGCCTGGGGAACCCAGACTCTGTGATAGTTGGTGCCTGGAGTGGTCTGTGGAAGCACGTGTTACAGGATTTTGGACCTGGATTACCCACTGCCTGGCTGGTACTGAAGACGCCATACTGGTGGTAGATGGAGCATGGATATTCCCTGACACAAGGTCACAATGCAGTTAAAACTTTCGTTGGTGCAAGGGAATATATTAGCTATTGGCTTATATATATTTGAGAAATATGGGGAGACTAGTAATCTGTAAAAGAATAGAATTTGGTGGTTATTCTAAGTTTGATTGACACTCTGGGAAAAGATTACAAAAAGCTGAAAGCGATTAGTTGGCAATTTAAAGTTAAGTGTGAAAGCCATAGAACCTCTTTGGTAGCATATAAAGAGGCTGTCACTCCTGCAGCAGGATGAGAGAGAAAGGGAAGGACCAGGCCTAAGACTTAGTAATAAGCGTAGTCAATCTCCAAAGGTAGTTAAAATCCCAACTAAGGCAGGTCTGCAATGCCAAGGTCAGGGCTCTGGTGGGGAAAGAATGAGACTGACGTATGAGAAAGGGACTTCTGGGCCTTGAAAACCTTGAATTTCCAGATTCCCTTGACCCTCTGAGCCTGTAGAAGTGGCCCATTCCTCCTTATTAAGAGCTAGCATTCCTCATTTGCTTGAACACAATACAGAGGCCTATCCCTTACAAGACAATATGTGCCTGCCCCCCTCAGGGTTTGCCTCCCCACCTCCCCACCTTGCTCCTCCAATAACAAGGGTTAAATCACCATGTAATCCAACTGGGGATGTGCTATGCTGCTAAGATAGGAAAGGGACAATACCCTGATAAAACTGCAGCATCTGTCAAAATGTATCAGTGGGAGCTGGGGCAGTAGGTATGGGCAAAGATTTTGCTAAACCATGGAGGGGTAGAACACAAGTTTGGATAAAAGATAGTTTATAAATATAGGAATATTCTCCTGTGATTCAGGATTTAACACCCTGGCAAAGACCCTGTATAATGATACAAACATACCTAGAAGGTTGGATCCTAGAAGCATGGAAAACATGTTGGTTGATTAACGTTGGGTAGAAATGCCTGAACTGCCATGACAGACAGTGGCTTAGAAGGCTCAGCGTGGACCCTGGGAGTGGATATGTTATGTGAGGCCAGAAGATCCACTGGAGGATTATGTTGCACATGAGGGCTCAGGGAACAAACACACTGTTCACCAAGGCCATGAGGAATGTGCTGGTGAGAGGGCACCAACATCACTAAGAAGTTCATGTGCAGGCCACATGCAGGCCAGGGTGGATAGTAGGAGAGGCAATCACAGAGTTAGGTTCATAACTAGCAAAGGGGGTGATGGGGAAACTGAAGTAATAGAGGCCAGGTGGTTATGCTCAACTGCCAGAAGCTAGGTGGATGCAACAATCATAATAAGGAACTAGGTCAGAGTGGCAGCCAAGGGGGCCTGACCCAGTGGGAGTTGAGGAGGTGGTGCATATCATATGATATCCCTAGGGGCAAAATAGATGGGCAGGCAACAAGGACACTGCTCAATCTGCAAAATCAAAAGCAATCAAGCTTGAATAATCAGGATGCTGAGAGCAGTTGCTCCAATACAAAGTCATGCCCTCTTGCTGAGTTTCTGGATATGAGACAGTTTTCAGACCGGGAACCCATGGACTAAATGGGGGTCCAAGTCTCCAGGTAGAAAGGACCCTGCAATACCAGTGCAAGGTATATACATACATAAACTGCAAGTACATGTAGTAATGATTCCTTCCGTCCTTTCCCAAAGGGACCCATGGCCATTTATTTGGTACACTGGAGAAAGGGAACTGAAACATTTTGAGAACTGTTGGACTGATGGGCATGGGGGTACAAAAGGCCCTTTCCTCGAGTTGGGGTGGGGTACTCTGTAGTGCAGTGTATACTCCAGAGGATCTCTGTGGGTTCAGGTTGAAGCTAGTCTCCAGCTAAGACCAAATTCTTGCCTAGCTTTCCCCACTGGTTCTCTCTTGCCTGCCTTACTCCCTTCTCCTGAGAGCACCTCCCCAATGAGTCATGTGCACAAGAATCCTTGTCTCAGGCCCTGCTTCTAGCAAACCCAACTTAAGACAAACTGTCCATTCATACAGGAAAGATTCATAGTAATCCACAGGATGGTTGTGCCCTGATACATTTAACCATTTTCCAAGTGATGGATTTATCTAGTCTTTTTCTATTACAAACAATGCTTCACTGAACATTCTTGCACTTGACTCTATATGTCCCATATGTTCTCAAACCTTTTTATGTAACTTGTCTTCAGAAATGCTCATCTAGGATTTCAGGTAGTCCCAAGAGAGCTATGAACATTAGTTTTGTGGACTATGGCTATATTCCAGGAAACTAGTTACCTAAGGTAAATCATAAAAGAGTCCATGAATTATGGAGCTACACAAAGGTATTCACAAAGCATCACAGATTAAGGAAATGAAAAGGAAGAAGGATGGCTGGAGAAATAAGTTGAGTTAGTGAGAATAGTCCAGATAAGCTTTGAGGAAGTGGTTAGATTTAAGTAGCATTTAGGAGTACTCTTACTAAAGGAAAATTAGAATATTGAAGTTAGGTAATATTAAGTGGCAAACACATGGTTGAATGTTCTGGTTAATTAGGAGACTGAAGAGATGAGGCAAGGGACTAAAGTGAGGATCTTTAAGTGCAATATTGGAAATTACAACCAAAATGGCTAAACTGAACATGTGTACCTAGGAATGAACTATTAATGAATACAAATGCCTAAGAATCGTTTTTCTTGAACTTATTTCCTGTAGTGCTTTTCTGAAAGAACACCATGCTCTTTTCTAAGCTTATTTTTTCTTTTTTTTTTTTTTGCGGTATGCGGGCCTCTCACTGCTGTGGCCTCTCCCGTCGCAGAGCACAGGCTCCGGACGCGCAGGCCCAGCGGCCATGGCTCACGGGCCCAGCTGCTCCACAGCATATGGGATCCTCCCAGACCGGGGCACGAACCCGTATCCCCTGCATCGGCAGGCGGACTCTCAACCACTGCGCCACCAGGGAGGCCCCTTTTTCTTTGTTTTGATCATCATTCCTCCCTTACTTCCTGCCGTCATTGCCAAGATCCAGAAGGCAAAGATAGGCAAGAGAGCATGCCATGGATCATAGGACAAGCTGTGTGACTCCAAACAAAGGTTGGAGCACAGAAACCCTGCCTTGGCTATGCTCTTACACAAATGGGTCACCTGGTCTATTTTTTTAAAACTGGATCCATTAATATGACAACGTCCATTTTGTGATTGTTCCACGTCATGGTGTTCCTATGACATGCTGCTTTTACTCCCATAATATCACTGTTTTCATTCTGATTTGCATTATAGTTAAATTATTTACTATTCTGAGGTCACAAAGTGGTGGCATATGGGACACCTTTGGCCCATAGATGTGCTGTATTAAGCTAACGTGTTCACATTTAAAAAGATAGTTGCCAATATTTCAAAAATAGGAGGGTTCATACAAAAACATAGATACCTTACTTCTGCAAAAATGGAATCTGGCACATAGAGCCCCCATTTCCTCATGACAACAACTGACTGGAACTGAGCAGTGGCTGCCCTTATTATCAACTTGACATTGAATCTGAAAGTCTGTTACTGTTTTTTATAGAACAGAACTGGCATTGTTGTTCTTCTAGCGACATTAAGAAAGTGAAATCTTTTTCTGTATCCAGTTTCTATAAAAATTGGGAAAACAATAGCTAGACTGAGAGGGGAGAGGACTGTTGATTCAAGAAATAAAGGACAGAAGTGGGCTGAAGACTAGGTTAGGCTAGGAATAGAGAACTTGGACAAAACTGCTGAGATGGCAGAGGGAGAAAGTGGAGAAGGTAGTTGGGTCACTTCTCTTACCAGGCTTCTCATGGGGAAACCAGTCCTAGGGCATATTGTACTGTTTCTCTGCCTTCAACTGAAATTTTCATTGAGTGCCTGCATGCTACCAGGCACTGGGGATATGGTCATGAATAAAGGACACATAGCCCCTGCTCTCCTGGAGCTCACCGTTGACTTGGGGAGCCAGACGTTAATAAATATTATTAGGGAAAATAAGAGGGTGCTAAGAAAACAAACACTAAAGAAACTTTTCCTCAAGGTCCATCCATGTTGTTACAAATGTCCTTCTTTTTCATGGATGAATAATACTCCATTGTGTGTGTGTGTGTGTATGCACACACTGTTGTATGTATGTATATATATATATGTGTGTGTGTGTGTGTGTGTGTGAGAGTGTATATATATATACACTCCATTGTATGTATGTATGTATATGTATGTATATGTGTATATATATATATACACGTTTGCATGTGTGTTTTTGTGTATATATAGCACATCTCCTTTATCCTTGAGGACATTATGCTAAGTGAGAGAATTCAGACAGAGATAGACAAATACTGTAGACAAATACTGTATGATCTCACTTATATGTGGAATCTAAAAAAGTCAAACTCTTTTTTTTTTTGGCCACGCTGTGAGGCATGTGGGATCTTAGTTCCCTGACCAGGGATCAAACTCGGGCCCCCTGCGTTGGGAGCTCAGAGTCTTAACCACTAGACCACCAGGGAAGTCCCTCTCTCTTTTTTTTTTTTTTTGATTCAATTAATCAGTTGTATGGCCGACCACAAGGGTGTGGATGTTCTTTTTTAATTGAAGTATGGTGTTGTACAATATATCCTTGTAGCTTATTTTATACCTAATTGTTTGCACCTCTTACTCCCCCACCCCTATATTGCTCCTCTCCTCTTTCTTCTCCCCACTGGTAACCAGTAGTTTGTTCTCTATATTTGTGAGTCTGCTTCTTTTTTGTTATATTTACTAGTTTGTCGTATTTTTTAGATTCCACATATAAGTGATAACATATGGTATTTGTCTTTCTCTGTCTGACTTACTTCACTTAGTATGATAATCTCTAGGTGCATCCATGTTGTTGTAAATGGCAAAATTACATTCTTTTTAATGTCCAAGTAGTATTCCATTGTATGTATATACCACATCTTCTTTATTTGTTCCTCTGTTAATGGAAACTTAGGTTGTTTCCATACCTTGGCAATTGTAAATAATGCTGCTATGAACACTGGGGTGCATGTATCATTTCGAATTAGTGTTTGTGTTTTTAAAAAAGCCAAACTCTTAAAAACAGAGAGTAAAATGGTAGTTACTAGGGGCTGGAGTCGGGGTGGTAGGACAGGAAAGATGTTGTTTAAGGATACAAACTTGCAACTAGTAGTAAATAAGTCCTGGAGATCTAATGCATAGTACAGTGAATATAGACAACAAGACTGTATTATAATCATTACACTTGCTAAGAGACTCGAACTTAATTATTCCAACCACTAAAAAGAAAAGATAATTATGTGACATGATAGAGGTACTAAGTTTTGCTACAATGGCAATCATACTACAATATATAAATGTATTAAATTAACATGTTGTACACCTTAAATTTACACAATGTTGTATGTCAAATATATTTCAATTAAAAAAAAGGAAAATTTTCCTAATTTAGGGGAAAGTTTCCCTGTGTAAGTGACACTTAAATTGGGGCCTGAAGTAAATAGGAGTTAGGCAAATAGGAGGGGATAGAGCTTTATAGACAGAGGGAACAGCATGTGCAAATACCACAAAACAGGCAGGAGTTTGGCACCACTGAAGACCTGACAGAAGGTCTTGTTGTTTCAGAGAGGAGAGTGGCTGGCAATGAGGCTGGAAGCATCCATGAGGCCACTGCACAGCCTTGGACGCTGTGGGAAGGAGTCTGGATCTTGTCTTCAGAGCAGCAAGAGTCACCAACAGGTTTTAAGCAAAATGCGCCATGATACAAATTTTGTTTTAACACTGGCTTCAGCCACCCAGCAGTGAGTCCTTATCCACAGAAAGCTTATCATTCTCACTGTTTTCTATGGTTAAAGCAGCTAAAGGTTTTCCCCACAGAGGATTTAAAAATTTTTTTCATCAGAAATAATAATTTCATCACAAATCTCTGACAACTGTGGACAATATGTCTTTCAGGAGATCTAAAATAAGCCTAGGAAAAAACTCCTCTTCTCTGGCTCACTGGCCATATTGAAACCAATGGGAGTGAGGAGAGGTGTAGTTTTCAATCATGCCAATTAATTTTAAAATTTAGAGGAGTACAAACAAAATCATTTTATTAATTAAGTCCTGCTCATTTGCCCTTGGATGTGTTTTTCCTACATGTCTCTGCCATTCTAGTTTCACAGCTACTGGCCTTGTTCAGGCCCTTACTACCTACATGTGAATCATGGTCCCCTCACTATGTTCCCTACCCATCTTCCAACCATTACGTGCTTGAGCTGGGACCCATCAGTCATTTTTCCCCTGCTGGCAGGCCTGCCAATCCCATCACCATGTCACCCTGCAGCTCAGAAAACCCTAACAGCTCTCCCACTGTCTACAGCAGGGTTTCTAAAGTGTGGCTCATGACTCTGCTCAAATATATGTATTTACTTTCATTTGCATAAAACATCTCTGGAAGGAAATGTAAGGAACTGATAACATTGATTGCCTTCATGTAAGAGAATGAGTTGCTGGGGGCATGGTGGGAAGGAGACTTCTCTTTGTATAATCCTTTATAGTTTTTGAATTTTGAAACCTGTGATTTTTAGTATTTTTTTAAATTAAGAAGTATGGTTCAGGAGTGTATTAGTTTACTAGGGCTGCTATAACAAAATACCACAGATTGAATGGCTTAAACCATAGAAATTTGTTTTCTCATAGTTCTAGAGGCTAGAAGTCCAAGATCAAGGTATCAACAGGTTTGGTTTCTGCTGAGGCCTGGCTCCTTGGCTTGCAAATGGCCATCCTCATATGGCCTTTCCTCTGTGTGTGCATATTCCTGGTATTTTTTTTGTGTGTCAAGATTTTCTCTTCTTATATGACATTAGTCAGATTGGATTAGGGCCCACTCTAGCAGCCTCATTTTATCTTAATCACTTCTTTAAAGACCCTACCTCTAAATAACAGTTACATTCTGAGGTACTGGGGGTTAGGGTTTCAGCATATGGTTTTGGGGGGGCCATTATTCAGCCCCTAACAATGAGCCATGTGCACTAGAAACATCTGTAGTGCTTGTTGAGAATGTTGAGAATCCTGTGCTCCATCCCAGATCCACTGATTCAGAATCTACTTATCATGAGTCTGAGGTCATGTGGGTTGTTTGACTCTAGAAGCCCTCAGTTTGGCAGGACTTCACATTCTCTCCTCACTGAAGTACTTGTGTCTGAGGGGAAGTCATGCTTCCTCCTTTGTTCCTATCGATCCTTGGACGGAGGAATTCCACTCTCTCTTTCCACTTCTATTAACCACTTGGCCCAGGTCTTTGCTCCTGGTATGCACACTACCTCTGCTTTATAACCCTGGATGTATCATCTTGTCCAACTTCCACAAGATCAGAGGCATGTACTACTGTCCACTCTGTTTCAGTTGCTTTAAATGGAACTCACATTTTTACATGTGTGGGAACATCAATAATAATAGGAATAGTACTACTATCCAACATTTATTGAAAGCTACTATGTTTCAGGAATTATGTTAAAATTTTATATTATCTCATTTAATCTTTACAATAAAGCTATGGAATTAGTTACAGTCATCTCCATTTTATGGATGAGAAACAAGATCAGAGAGGTTAAGTTGGTGAAGATGGCATAGCTAGTAAATGGTAGACTCTGGACTCTAACCCAGGCCTGTGTACCTTTAAAGTCCATGTTTTTCTATTACCATGATGGAGATTTTTGCCTCTAGGTTCATGAGAAATATTGGTCTGTAATTTTATTTTTTTGTACTGTTTTAGTCTGGTTTTGGTACCAAGGTAATGCTGGCCTCATAAAATGCACTGGCAATTTTTTGTTCCTCTACTATTTTTCTGATAGAGATTGTGTAGAATTGATGTTATTTATTCTTTAAATGTTTAGCAGTGCAACCATCTGGGCCTAGAGATTTCTTTTTTGGAACGTTTTAAAAATATGACTTCAATGTCTTTAATAGTTATAGAAATATTCAGGTTATTTCATCTTGGACAAATTTCCATAGTTTGTGTTTTTTGTGGAATTTGCCTGTTATATCTAAGTTGTCAAATTTATGTGCATAGAGCTGTTTGTAGTACTCCCTTATTTTCCTTTTAATGTGTGAGGAATTTCTACTGATAGTCATTCTCTGATTTCTGGTATTGATAATTTGTCTTATCTTCCTTCCTTTATCAGTCTTTGTCAGGTTATTACTTCTATTAATATTTTAAATTAATTAGCTTTGATTTTCATTTATCTTCTCTATTATTTTCTGTTTTTAATTTCATTAGTTTTTCCTCTTTGTTATTTCTTTCCTTCTGCTTGCTTTGGATTTATTTCATTCTTCTTTTTCTAGTTTCTTCTTCCCTCTGTTTGCTTTGGATTTATTTCATTCTTTTTTTTCTAGTTTCTTTTTCTAGTTTCATTTTCTTTTTTCTAGTTTCTTGGGAGCTCATATTATTGATTTGCGACTTTTCCTCTTTTCTAATATAAGCATTCAATGCTATAAATTTCCCTCTAAGGATTGCTTTAGCAGAATTTTGATGTTTTACTTTCATTTTCATTGTTTCATTATTTAGTAGCCCTAGTTAAATTTTCCATCTGTTTTCTCTCAGTATACAGTTTTGAAAAAAATCTATTGCTATTTCTTCAAATTTACTCCTCTTCTGCAATGTCTTATTTGCTTTTAATCTGTCAAGTGTACTTTTCATTTCAGATGCTGTAATTTTTCATCTCTAGAAGCTCCTTTTGAGTCTTTTTTATATCTTCTATTCCTCTTCTTATTGTGCTCGTGTTTTTCTCTACCTTCTTAAACATATGCAGCATATTTATAACAGCTGTTTTAATGTCCTTGTCTGCTATTTCCATCATCTTGGTCATATCTTGACCTCTTTCTATTGACTTTTTTCCTCATTAGGGGTCATATTTTCTTGCTTCTTTGTATGCCTAGTAACTTTATATTGAACGCCAGACATTGTTAGACTTCAGCTGTTGGTTGCTGGATTTTGTTGCATTCCTTTAAATAGTGTTGGATTTATTTTTCTGATACACAGTTAAGCTACTCAGAATTAGTTTGATCCTTTCAAGTCTTGGTTTTAAACTTTGTCAGGAAAGGTTCAGAATATCCTTTAGACTAGGATTAATTTTGTCCCCCTACTAAGGTACCATCCTTCTGAGGATTCCACTGGATGATCTGTGTATTAGGAGATCTTTCTATTCTGGCTGGTTAGGACATGGAGTATTACCAGCCTTATGTGAGCTCCAGGAATTACTCTAATTACTCTTTTCTGTGGGTTTCTTTCCCTGGCCCTGGGTATTTTTCTCTCACATCTGTGCAGATCAATACTCAGCCAAAGACTTAAGGGGACCCTTCCGCATATCTCTAGAGCTCTTTCTCTGTGTAGCTCCTTCTTTTCTGATAGTCTACCCTACAAATTATAGCTGCCTTGCCCCCCCTGAACACCAGTCTCTCTGTCTACTCAACTCAGTGAGACTGCTGGGCTCTGTTTAGGTTCCTTCTCCTTGCACGGCATCCTGGAAACTGCCTCAGTGCAGTCACCTGGTGCAGTTGTAGGGCTCACTTTGTTTCTACATGCTTGGGACTTGCAGTCCTTCACTGCTTGTTGCCCAATGTCCGAAAAACATTCTTTCATGTATTTATACAATTTCGTAGTTTTTAAGGTGGAAGGGTATCCAGTTCCTGTTAATCCATCTTGGCTGGAAGCAGAATTTAATTAACTCAATTTTAACTTTTGTTTTTCTTACCTTCCTATGCTTAGCTTTTAGGAGTACGAAGCAAAGAATACAAAAACAGGCTGTATCCAAAATTTATTTTAAAAATTAATTTGTACAGCATGTCCTAGGCTCAGTCCACGCTCAGCTGATCTGAGAACTATATGCCCTAGATGTCCCTAATTTTTCATAATTGATAGCAATGACCCTTAGGCTCTTGGCCAGTAGAAAAATACTGTGTCTCACCCAGAGTCTACTTACTAAGAAAGGGTGAGCTCAATTTTATAAAAAGGCTTTCTAAGGGGGGTGTGCTGGGTTGTGGGGAATAATCCAAAGGGGTTTCTGCTTAACACTTAGTTGCTAGAATATTCTATTGCCCAAAAGAATTGCTCCAAACTTTCTAGTTAGTACAGGTTTTTCCTGTACTTAACATTTACTACCTAGTTTATCATCTCCACATACAGTTGCTTCTTACTCTCTACTGTTCTTGCTCACCATCAGTGCCCCTTCCCTACAGACAATATCTTTTTCCTGGCCCCAACATGTCAGAAGCTGAGCTATGTATCCCCAACTCCTGTTAGGCATTAATCTTAATATAACCCTAGCTGTACTTTATGCTGCCCTCTGCCATGGTCCCTCTACAGGCTGGTTTTCTCACTGAGTTTCTTTTTTTTTTTACTTAATTTTTATTGGAGTATAGTTGCTTTACAATGTTGTGTTAGCTTCTACTGCATAGCAAAATGAATCAGCCATACATATACACGTATTTCCTCCATTTAGGACACTACAGTGCATTAAGTAGAATTCCCTGTGCTATACAGTATGCTCCCATCAGTTGTCTATTTTATACATAGTATCAATAGTATTTATGTGTCAATCCCAATCTCCCAGTTCCTCCCACCCCACCCCTTTTCCCCTTGGTATCCATACATTTGTTTTCTATGTCTCTGTCTCAATTTCTGCTTGGCAGTTAAGGTCATCTATCCCATTTTTCTAGATTCCACATATATGCATTAATATAAGATATTTGCTTTTGTCTTTTTGACTTACTTCACTCTGTAGGACACTCTCTAGGTCCATCCACCTCTCTACAAATAACCCAATTTTGTTTCTTTTTATGGCTGAGTACTATTCCATTGTATGTATGTGCCACATATTCTTCATCCATTCATCTGTCGATGGACACTTAGGTTGCTCCCATGTCCTGGCTATTGTAAATAGTGCTGCAATGAACATTGGGGTGCATGTGTCTTTTTGAATTATGGTTTTCTCAGGGTATATGCCCAGTAGTGGGATTGCTGGGTCATATGGTAGTTTTATTTTTAGTTTTTTAAGGAACCTCCATACTGTTATCCATAGTGGCTGCATCAACTAACACTCCCACCAACAATGCAAGAGGGTTCCCTTTTCTCCACACCCTCTCCAGCATTTATTGTTTGTAGATTTTTTGATGATGGCCATTCTTACTGGTGTGAGGTGGTAACTCATTGTAGTTTTGATTTGCATTTCTCTAGTAATTAGTGATGTTGAACATCCTTTCATGTGTTTGTTGGCAATCTGTATATCTTCTTTGGAGAAATGTCTATTTAGATCTTCCACACATTTTTTTTTTTTTTTTTTTTTTTTTTTTTTTTTTTTTGCGGTATGCGGGCCTCTCACTGTTGTGGCCTCTCCCGTTGCGGAGCACAGGCTCCGGACGCGCAGGCTCAGCGGCCATGGCCCACGGGCCCAGCCGCTCCGCGGCACATGGGATCCTCCCAGACCGGGGCACGAACCCGCATCCCCTGCATCGGCAGGCGGACTCTCAACCACTGCGCCACCAGGGAGGCCCCCACACATTTTTTGATTGGGTTGTTTGTTTTTTGATGTTGAGCTGCATGCTCCGGCTGCTGGCAATGGCTGGGTATGGGCCCAATGCTCCAGCTCCATCCATTTTCAGGGCTAGTTGATTTGGCTTGTGAGTTGTTACACACTCCTTAGCAGATTCCGACTTCCATGGACACTGTCCTGCTTCTCACTGACTTTGGAATATGTTTTACTCATTTGGAATTTTAAGTCTATGCCCATGCTATTGCCACTTTCTGCAGTGTCCTTTGCCACCACAACTTTTGACCATCCTTCAAAGGTCAACACAGGTTGCTCGCAGCCATCTTTGCCTCAACTCCATCAAGTGTACCCTTTCAATCTGAATCATTCACTTAGGGACTTAATGCCTTGCCAGGGTTCCTGACAGTATTGGTCATGCATACAGCTTGTCTCCACAATTACAATGTAAACTCCTGGCGAGTAAAAACTTTTTAGAGGTGTTCTTATCTTTCTTTGTACTCCAACTCCAGTATCTAGTATTTTGTTATGCTCATGGTAAAGTAAGTATTTTGTTATGCTCATGGTAAAGTAAGCCCCCAAACAATAATTTTTTGAATGAGCAAATGAATGGAGAAATAAAAGAGCACTCTGAAATCTTTAAAATGAATAATAACAAAAGCCAACATTTATTGAACACTTACTCTGTGCCAGGTTTTTGCTAAGGACCATACATAGACCATCTTATTGAATCTCTCTCTGCTTTTTAGAGGGATCAGCATTTCTTTCTTTTTTATTGAAATATAATTGACATACAACATAATATTAGTTTCAGGTGTACAACATAATGATTTTATATTTGTATACATTTTGTTTTTATTTATTTTTATTTTTTTATTGAAGTATAGTTGATTTACAATGTTGTGGCAGTCTCTGCTGTACAACAAAGTGACTCAGTTATACACATACAGACATTCTTTTTTTATATTCTTTTCCATTATGGTTTATCACAGGATATTGAATATAGTTCCTGTGCTATACAGTAGGACCTTGTCATTTATCCATTCTAAATGTAATAGTTTGCATCTACCAACCCCAAACTCCCAGTCCATCCCTCTTGAATACATTTTGATATGATCACACAATAGATCTAGTTAACATCCATCACCATACAAAGTTACAAAATTTTTTTCTTGTAATGAGAACTTTTAATATTTATTCTCTTAGCAACTTTCGAATATACAATACGGTATTATTAGTTATAATCACCATACTGTACATTACATCCTCTGACTTATTTATCTCATAACTGGAAGTTTGTACCTTTTAACTCCCTTCACCCACTTTGCCTGCCCCCACCCCCCACCACCAATCTGTTCTCTGTATCTATGAGCTTGGTTATTTATCTACTTATTTATTTATTTATTTGATTCCTAAAGGGATCAGCATTTATTTCTTTTAAAAATGTTACAGTAAAGTCAAGTGAGATAGGATGGTTTTAGCATTTAAATATCTATTTCTATCTGTACATCTACATCTATATCTTTCTATCTATATCTGTACCATCTATTTCTGTATCTATCCAGGGTTTGCCATTATATGTTAATTACAACAAGGGGTGAAAGAGATAACAAGAAGTTGTTTAACATTAGATACTTTCTTGCCCCTTCCCCAAAGCCTAACCACGTCCCTATCATGTCTAAAAGGAACACAGAGTTGATTTTCACAGTCTGGAGGCATAAACTTAGTGATGGCCAGTGCTCTAACTGAGAGACCCTGGGAATAGCACAAGAGGTTAAAAACTCAACATGGTGTGGCGGGTGTGGATGCTCAGAGTCTAGGCACTCTACTGGCTCAGGGGCTTAGTGGGCAGGGTAGACAAAACTTACAGGAATAGAAGTAGGGAGGAGAATCAGAAATTGACCTCTGCAGGTGTAGAGCCAGAGAAGGAGGTGGGGACATGGACAGGAGAATTTTACATCCCTAAACTCACTTGGGAAACTGGGAGAGACCATTTTCAACTGTCCTTGAGGAAGGAAGGCCAGATGCATAATGGGAGACGCCTCAGGAAGGAGAAGGGGGTAAATGTGGCTGGGAGGGGTCAGCAGTCTGTTCCTTTTTTAGCATGAGGAGAAAGCCAGAGCACCAGGTTTGGCCAGTGACTCTACAACTATAGGACAAATTGTTGCAGCTTAGAAATCAACTGCATGCCCCCCCCACCAGCTCCCTGGCTTTTGGTGCGGGTGCTGGTCTCTGGCCTGGACAGCTCTTGGCCTAGATCACTGTCTCTTCTTTTGTGTCTCTGCCACTACTGGCAGAGGTAACCTCTGCCTGGGATTCCTGACTCTTGGGATGGGAGTGGTGGTGGTGGGCTTTTCTTCCTGGCGGACTGCTTAATACTACCAGCCTGACCTCCTCCTTCTCCTAATCCCCTTGGTGAGTGAGGCAGGGGACACAACATCTTCAACGCCTTTCTGGTTTCTCTTGAAGGATGGGCCTCTATTTGAAAGGCTCTTGTAAGGGAAATTATTTCTTCTTCTCTTCCTCCTCCTTTCCATCTCTCTTCCCTTCTCCTTCCCCTTGTCCTCTTCCTTTATTCTTCTGAGTCTCTTACGGGCTCTCTCCTGGACTCAGGACTGGGAGATACTGACTCAGTGGCACCTCTGGTGCTCTGGGCTGCCTCCTCTGTCCTATTCAGAGTGAGGAGACTCCCCTTTGCCTGCAGATGTTAATCTTTATTGCTTTTCAGGTGGCCATTCTCTTGTCCTTTGGCCTTGGTAGTGGGGTGGGGATAGAGTAAGTGTTCACATTGCCCTAGGGCACCTAAGAGCTCTGGGTGCTCATACTGAGGCTCATGCCCTGGAGGGAGTCCAGCGCTAGTGGAGTGGTGGCCCTGCATTCTGAGAGAGTGGCATGCCAGGGGAGGAGCTGCACCAGAATCTCTCATTTAATTCTTACAGCAACTCTAGGAGATACATAGCTATCGTTATCCCGATCATGAAACAGTCTCAGAGGAGTTAAGTAACTTGTCCAAGGTTCCACAGCTACTGAGTAAGAAGAGGTGTCTTAAATTAAAACTCACCTTTGTCTCCAGAGCCTGTGTTCTTGACCAGGATAGGTTAGGTTAATTTGATTTTAAATCAGTAAACTATTTGAGCGCTGCTACTGGCAAATAGGACTTTTTGTTTTGTTTTGCTGCTGACTGTGGGCGTAAGAAGGTTTATAAGAGGTATTATTGTCCCCTGTGAATCGTGTACCTTTGTGGACAGGGGTTGGACCATCTACTGTTCAGATGTCGTGGCATATGTAACTAGGGCATCTGAAGGGAACTGGAGTTGTTGTTGGGTAAGTTCAAGTCACTGTGTCATGGTCAACAGAGCCATTGGAAGTGCTAAAGGAGGCACAGTTAGTAGCGAGTGAAGGAGAAGCATACATGAAGCAGAGTTCCTCTCATTTGCCAAGCTTCTTACCAAAGGGTTTCCTGATGAAACTTGTCTGGACTTTGCTTCTTTTCTTGAATGAGTCAGAAGTTTAGAGTGCGGGCACCTGGCTGCCAGCAGAGTCCTTCAGGCCCCTATTGGAAGGTACCAGTCAGAGCTCTCCTGTGAGCGCAATAATTACTAAGCTGTTATTGGAACGGGCTTTGGAAGAAAACATTTAAAGGGTTATATCCTGGGAATTTTTACTCCTCCAATGTTATTAAAACCCAGTTGCTGTTTTCCCAGTTAGGCAAATGTTAGAGGAAATGAAATATACACAGAAATTAATTTCTTCTCTCTGACATTTGATTTGCATTAGTTCCAAGTTACACTGTGTTCCTTTTAAAGCTCTGTTTTACAAAATTAAATATATATGTTTTTCTTTTGAGATTGATAATGAACTTTAAAACTCATGTTTCTACAAAAAACCCAAAAAAACTCATGTTTCTAGGAGAGAGCTTTGATGTGGCCTGCCTTTTTGGATTTACCCAAGTGGTATATTCTTGAATTTGTTTTGGGGGGCAGAAAATAGCTACCATGTAGATCCCTCCATGCAGGGCTAGGCAGAGTTGTGAAGGGGGAGGCAAAAGCTGCTGTTGGTGGCTCCCCCCCCTTCTTCAGCCATTCCTGCCTCAGCCAGCTTGTGCCCAGATACTGCTCAGTCTGCCCCACCTCCATTGTAGTGTGCCTGCCCTCTTCTCCCTCTCTCTTTTAAGAACTTAAATCTCATCCAGATGTCCTCCCTCAAGACCTCTTACTCCATCCCTTGGCTTCATCCTACCATTCTCTGGCTTTTATTCTGGACTGGAACTGATGCCTCCTTACTGTTTCTCCTGGTCTGACCCCTACGTAAGTCTGGATTTAGCCTCTCTAGACTCTACACTGTGCCACAGGTAACAATAAGTATTTATTGAATGAATAGGTAAATGAGTGAATTTCAGGAATTGTGATACCCAAACAGCATGTGAGATCCTCTATTTTATTTATTACTTTGAAATCATTTTAGTATGAAAAATTTCAAATATACAGAAAAGTGGAGGGAGTAGTATAAAGAACTCTGATGTACTCATCACCCAGTTTCTGTAGTTTTCAACACATAGCCACTCTTCTTTCATTTTCACCCCACCTACCTTTTGCCAGGCCCTTTAACTGAATGCAGTTCAGCCAAACAAGTGCAAGATGGGAACACTTAAAAAGCCACTATAGGTATCTACTCTTCATCATCTGAATTCATTTAGAACTCCTCACCCCTTCTGTGACTCTTTGTTCTTAACTTTTCATCATTTCTTCTTTGGTCTCCTATTTTTCACTTCTCCTAGGGGTTCTTAATGTGGGTGCACAAGTTCCCAGGGAGTCCATGGATGAAAATCAAGGGGTCATTAAATTTGCATGGGGAAAAAGAATACAGTTTTGTTTTCACTAACCTCTAACTGATTTTTTTTTTAATCTTTTGGCCGCACCTCGCGGCATGTGGGAGGATCCTAGTTCCCCGACCAGAGATCAAACCTGCACCACCCCCTGTGTTGGAAGCATGGAGGCTTAACCAGTGGACCACCAGGGAAGTCCCTCTAACTGATATTTAACGTTTTCTTCTGTCATGAATATAAGCAGTGAACCACAGTAGTATTCACAGTACCTGCAACTTTGAAACCAGTAGGAATCCTTTTATATCATATTACAGAAGTTGTAGAGATTTCTAAATACCTTTTATGCCCATCACTGCTTTTGAAATTATGGTAGTGATTACACCCACCACTAGATCTTATTATTTAATGTGTTAATAAGAAAACGCACATATTACTATATCATGTATAAAATATTCTACAATTGTATAACAGCATATTTGGTTTCCTTTGTAATCCATTATGTTTTATTTCACGCATTTAAAAATATTATTCTGAAAAGAAATCCATAGGTTTCACCAAACTGTCACAGGAGTCTATGGGTCAAAAAAGGTTAAGAACCTCAGGTCTAAACACTTTGACTGACAGCATATTTGAACTCCCTATTCTAACTTTGACTTGCTGTCTTCCTCCCCACCCCATCCCTCTCCCCTTGCCACCATACTGTTTATTTATTGTTTTCTGCCTAATACAGGAAAGAAGAACCTCTCTTCCAAATCCTGCCCTCAGGGCTAACTGCCCAGGGCCTGCTCCTTTTACTCTCTGCCAGAAGAGGAGCCTGAGCAACCTTGGCTGGCAACCCCAGAAAATGGATTCAGCCAATTATCATTTACTAGCAATAGGAGGGCCTGATGGATGACTTTAATATATTTCAGTTTTCTACTGCTCAAGTAATTCTCATAAATCAGCTAGTTTCACATTATAATCTATTTTAGCCTCTGACTGATGGGTAAATATTTAATCCTTGACTCTTCTGGGATTCTGGCAAGCCACCCCCACCCCCAGCCCCCAGCCCCACCCCAGCCCTTGAAATTGTAACGGAAGAAGCAGGCTGGGTTCTATGCCCCGCCACACTTTATTTTATCAATGCTTCCCCTCACTTACCTTCTCTGCCTCCTCTCCCTTTACATTCAAAGATGTTTTCATTCCTTCTGGGCCCAGATCTCTGCTAGGTGGCAATAGAAGAATCTAGTGAGCCTCATGATTTGATCGTCCCTGCACTGAATTGATAAGCATGGGCTGTAGGAGCACTGCTGAGGTTGAAAGGGGCAGCCTTCCCAGTTGTGTAATAAGTCTCCTCTACCAGAGGTTTTGTCTCCTTCTTTGCCTCAGCTCCACTCAGCTGTCCTCATTTTCTCTACCTCTTACCACTCTTAGCCTTTAGCACACTGATCTGACTTGGACAACTAGCTTGTGGGTTTGGTCACTCTGGGGGTAGGGCTTCCATAGCAGGTACTAACATCCCAGGAACATCTGTTTCATGTAGTATCCATTTTCCAATATCCAATATCCAATATCCAATTGTCATGCAATAGACAATTGTTATCTCTTCCATTTTTAAAGTCCCTGTACCTACAGTGAAATGTCCTCTACGTTCTTTTATTGCATCTGAGGGATGCCGCTATTTCTATAGATCATTTGCAGAGGAAAAAAGATTTACATACCCTGATTCTTCTCTTCTCAGGCTAACAGCTCCTGTCAGTTTCCCAGGTGACTTCTCTTTTTAAAAGGGAATGTTCTTAAAAGAACCTAATAATTGTGGTTTATAATGTCAAAATACCTTCAACTTCCTGTTCTTTTCAGGCCTTTAAATGCAAAATCAGGCATGAGAATCCTATAAAAAATCTGAGGCAGACAGCTCAGGATTAATTTAGGCCCACCCTAACTCACTTCCTGGGTTAGCTTCCTGGCATCTCTCCCATTTTTGCTTTCATATCATGATTCTACATTTCTGCTAGGCCCTCAGACTGGGTGATCTATATTTTGGGCTCTATATCAGCTTGCACTGTGGCATCCTCAGGACTCTACATTTGGAATCTTCTCCTTGGGTCTGTGCCTTGTAACCCTGGGCAGCAAACATGTTGGCTTCACCCACAGTTGTTGGAGCACCCCACTCCATCCCCGCCTAACACAAGTGTTGAGATCATTCAATTTCCAGGGCCTCCAGAGATCTCTTGTATAGAGTCATGGATCATGCATCCTACCTGCAGCTCAGCAAAGCAGCATCTGATGAGAATGGGGATGGTTGAACCAGCACACTGAACTACCACCATCCTTGTGCAAAAGCAAGATTGGAATTGCTGGCATGGTCTTCTCAGGCCCCCTGTCAAAGTGCCCTTGAGCTGCTTCTGCTTCTGTTATGGCTTCTCATTTCAAGTATAAACAGTGACATGAATAAAGCAATTGCTTTTTTTAAATTGTCGTAAAATATATATGATATAAACATTGCCATTTAAACTGTTTTAAGTGTACAATTTAGTGGCATTAATTACATTCACAATGTTGTACAACCATCACCACTATTTCTAAAAAGTTTTGTCACCCCCCAAAAAATTCTGTACCCATTAAACAATAACTCCCCACTCGTTCATCCCTCCCATTCCTGGCCCCTGGTAACCTCTAATCTATTTTCTGTCCCTATGAATTTGCCTATTCAAGATATTTCATATAAGTGGAATTATGTAAAATTTATTCTTTGTGCCTGGTGTATTTTGCTCAGAATAATATTTTCTAGGTTCATCCACGTTGTAGCGTGTATCAGTATTTAATTCCTTTTTGTGGCTGAATAATATTCCATTGTATGGGTATGCCACATTTTATTTATCCATTCATCTGTTGATGGACACTTGGGTTGTTTCCACCTCTTGGCTATTGTGAATAAGGTTGCTATGAACATTGGTGTTCAGATATCTGTTTTTTGAGACCCTACTTTCAATTTAGAAGTGGAATTGCTGGATCATATAGTAATTCTATGTTTAACTTTTTGAAGAACTGCCACACTGTTTTCCACAGTGACCTCACCATTTTACATTCCCATAAGCAGTGCATGAGGGCTCCAGTTTCTCCAACTTCTCATCAACACTTGTTATTTTCTGATTTTTAAAAGATGATAGCTGTTCTAGTAGGAGTGAAGTAGTATCGTTTTTTGGTTTTGCTTTACTAATGACTAATGATGTGGAGCATCTTGTGCTTATTGGCCATTTGTATATCTTCTTTGGCAAATGTCTTTTCAAATCCTTTGCCCATTTTTAAATTGGGTTGTTTGTCTTTCTGTTGTTGAGTTGTAGGAGTTCTTTATATATTTTGGATATTAAACCCTTATCAGATATATGATTTGCGAGTAGTTTTCTCCCATTCTGTGGCTTGTCTTTTCACTCTCTTAGTGTCCTTTGATGCACAAAAGCTTTCAATTTTAATGAAGTGCATTTAATTAATTTTTTTCTTTTGTTACCTGTGCTTTTGGTGTGATGTTTAAGGAAACATGCTTCAAACCATGGTAATGAAGATTGCCCTTATGTTTTCTTCTATGAATTTAAGGCTTTGATCCATTTTGAGTTAATTTTTATATATGGTATATATTAAGGTCTACTGCTTTTGACAGTCTTGATTCATAAATTCTCTTGGCTCTTTCTCCAAATTTGGCTTCATACCATTGTTCCTACCATTTAAAAAAATCTGGGGCTTCCCTGGTGGCGCAGTGGTTGAGAATCTGCCTGCCAATGCAAGGGACACGGGTTTGAGCCCTGGTCTGGGAAGATCCCACATGCCGCGGAGCAACTAGGCCCGTGAGCCACAACTACTGAGCCTGCGCGTCTGAAGCCTGTGCTCCGCAACAAGAGAGGCCACAATAGTGAGAGGCCCACACACCGCGATGAAGAGTGGCCCCCGCTTGCCGCGACTAGAGAAAGCCCTCGCACAGAAACAAAGACCCAACACAGCCAAAAATAAATAAATTTTAAAAAAAATCTGCACTGTTGGATTGGTTACGCAGCTAGGACATTGGCCCCATCTCTGCAAGTAAGAGTCACTTAACCTATGTGCTCTATGCCGCTGTGTCAGAGAAAGATATCAGATATAAACATAGAGTACCAGAAGACTGGTCACCAACTCTAAAAGAAGGATGCTTTCTTACATTATTATGCAGGAGAACCATGTACCTACCACATGCCTAATCACATATAAAAGAATAAAAGTATAAAGAGTATAATATATATAATTGTGTAATAATATCATTTATTAAAAGTATAGAAGGATATTATAATACAGAATTCAGAAGGCTTGAAGAATCATAGGTTGCCCGCAAAAGAGCTATAAGAGCTGAGATCTGGCTCTCTCCATGTTAATCAGATGACCCAATCTCTGCTGCGTTTTTTAAAAAAGCATTATTTATTTATTTGGCTGTGTGGCATGTGAGATCTTAGTTCCCTGACCAGGGATAGACCCATGTCCCCTGCAGTGGAAGCTCAGAGTCTTTTTTTTTTTTTAAGAATTTTATTTTAGGGCCTCCCTGGTGGCGCAAGTGGTTGAGAGTCTGCCTGCCGATGCAGGGGATACGGGTTCGTGCCCCGGTCTGGGAGGATCCCATATGCCGCGGAGCGGCTGGGCCCGTGAGCCATGGCCGCTGAGCCTGCGCGTCCGGAGCCTGCGCGTCCGGAGCCTGTGCTCCGCAACGGGGGAGGCCACAGCAGTGAGAGGCCCGCATACCGCAAAAAAAAAAAAAAAAAAAGAATTTTATTTTATTATATTATTTATTTATTTATTGGCTGCATTGGGTCTTCGTTTCTGCGCATGGGCTTTCTCTAGTTGCGACGAGCGGGGGGCTGCTCTTTGTTGCAGTGCGTGGGCTTCCCATTGCTGTGGCTTCTCTTGTTGCGGAGCATGGCTCTAGGCACGTGGGCTTCAGTAGTTGTGGCTTGGGGGCTCTAGAGCGCAGGCTCAGTAGTTGGAGCCACATGTGCTCCGCTGCATGTGGGATCTTCCCAGACCAGGGATCGAACCCGTGTCCCCTTCATCGGCAGACGAATTCTTAACCACTGGACCTCCAGGGAAGTCCCTCTGCTGCATGTTAATCCTTGATAGTATAAAGTATATACCCTACAGTATAGGATAAAGGATAGTATAAAGTATACATCTTAACCCTTTAAAGAGTGAAGACTGTACTTAGAAGATAAGGCAGCATGACAGGCCAGTGTGCGGGGTCACTTTGGTTAGGAAGCACTTTCAGAGCTGCACTTTCTGTTCACAACACCATGCTGCTAGTGGTTGATGGTGACAACACAGGAGGCTGAGGCCATCTCGAAAGAGTAATGAATTTGCATCTAATGTAAGAGAAAGTGACTCTGGAATGAAAGCCTTGCCATGTCCCCACTCATGCTGTGGGTGACAGTATCTCCCTCTCAGTTCGTCTACTGCCTAATGCTGTGATACCTGCTAGGGAAGGTTGAGAACTGCTTCTTCCTTCTCTTCTCGTGCAATTCAATGCAATTTCACTGAGCATCTACTCCGGACCAGGCCCTGCACTGGACTGAGGATTGACAGATGAAAAACACTTGGTTCTTATTCTTGGGAGCATTCTCATCACAGTCTTGTTTCATTGCTACCTTGCCATATTACTTTATGGAAACTTGAGTGCTTTGGTCTATATTGGTAACTGAGGACATTTGAAGGGGCCTATATGGCAAAGAAACTCAAGATTTCACACTCAGGTTTCCACAGAGGAAATGGGCTTTGAGGATGCATGTGAGAAAGGTATAGATTTGAATGAAGGAAATAGGGCATGCTCCTATAAGAAAATCTTCCATCTGCCAACCACTGTATGGTTGGATCTAGATAGATTGTTGGGCTTTGATAATGTATTCCATTAACAACAAAAACAACAATAATAATGGTACAAATAGTTAACAGTGAGCACTTACTGTTGTCAGGCATTCTACTAAGCATTTTACATATATGAACTCATTAAATATTTGCCTCAATCACATGAAGTAGGTGCTGTTATTATACCAATTTTACAGATGAAGAAACAGACGCACAGACTGATATGCTGGTTTTGCTGTGTATAGGTTTTTAAAAAAATGAATGAATGAATTTTTAACATCTTTATTGGAGTATAATTGCTTTACAATGGTGTGTTAGTTTCTGCTTTATAACAGAGTGAATCAGCTATACATATACATATATCCCCATATCCCCTCCCTCTCGTGTCTCCCTCCCACCCTCCCTATCCCACCCCTCTAGGTGGTCATGAAGCACCGAGCTGATCTCCTTGTGCTATGTAGCTGCTTCCCACTAGCTATCTATTTTACATTTGGTAGTGTATATATGTCCATGCCACTCTCTCACTTTATCCCAGCTTACCCTTCCCCCTCCCCATATCCTCAAGTCCATTCTCTACATCTGTGTCTTTATTCTTGTCCTGCCCCTAGGTTCATCAGAACCTTTTTTATTTGTTAGATTCCATATATATGTGTTAGCATATGGTATTTGTTTTTCTCTTTCTGACTTACTTCACTCTGTATGACAGTCTCTAGGTCCATCCACCTCACTACAAATAACTCAATGTCGTTTCTTTTTATGGCTGAGTAATATTCCATTATATATATGTGCCACATCTTCTTCATCCATTCATCTGTCGATGGACACTTAGGTTGCTTCCATGTCCTGGCTATTGTAAATAGTGCTGCAGTGAACATTGTGGTACATGACTCTTTTTGAATTATGGTTTTCTCAGGGTATATGCCCAGTAGTGGGATTGCTGGGTCGTATGGTAGTTCTATTTGTAGTTTTTTAAGGAACATCCATACTGTTCTCCATAGTGGCTGTATCAATTAACACTCCCACCAACAGTGCAAGAGGGTTCCCTTTTCTCCACACCCTCTCCAGCATTTGTTATTTATAGACTTTTTGCATGACATGAGGATTTTAAAATCATGGGGACTGAATTCCCTGGCTGTCCAGTGGTTAGGTCTCCATGCTTTCACTGCTGAGGGCGCAGGTTCAATCCCTGGTCGGAGAACTAAGATCCCACAAGCTGTACGGCCAAAGGAAAAATAAATTATGGGGACTAACTCTGTAAACCCTGATTAACCAAGAAAAATTTCCCCTAATTGTGCTTTGGAATTTCTTACCTCAGTCAGATTTCTCTGGCTAGTGAACTTGTTATCTGTTAATGTTGAATCTTTTTCGTGTAACCATAACACTGTGAACTATATAGATACCATGAAAGCTTTTGGAAGGTGGCCTGAGTAACAAATCAAAACATCCCTGGGATAGAGTATTCTTTCTTTATCTTCTTCCTCCCTCTTCTCTTTCATACAAAAGCTCTCAGTCCAACACTCTCACCAAAATATACTATCTGTCTTGCAAGTGGATAAAAAGAAACTGTTTAGATAACTCCAATCCCCTCTTCAGTTGCAATGTGAAGAGTAAACTAGTTTTGAAAACTGTGCTAATTATATTTAAAAACACCAGGTAAACTACTTTTAAAGTGGAACAGAAAAAAGTAATTTTATTAAATCTCTGGTGTTTGGAATATAGTAATGGTCAGCAAATATGTATATTTCCCTCATATGCAAAGCTCTTTGCTAGATGCTAAAGTGTAGGTGATAAAAGAGGAATAAGACAGTTTCTGCCTTCCTCCAGAAGCTTAACCCCAATCCCCCCTGTTTTTCTTCACATAGTCTCTTGATTCGCCAGTTCCACTTAATTCTCACTGCCCAGGTGGTAGTGTGGGCTGCTATTCCACTAGACCTGCTTTGCTGCCCATAGTCTCCCAGCCCACTTTCATCTCACTTCCGCCTCACCTGTACACCGTTGCCAGATTAACAGGATTTCCTAAAGTCGTGTTTCCCAAATTGTGCTTTGAGGAACGTTAGCCCCCATTAAAACGAGGATTTTGTGCTATCGCAAGTTTAGAAACCAGGGAATGTTCAAATTTGAAAATTCACGATGTACATGATTAGCATGTTAAAGGGTCTGAGAAGTTCTGTGATAAACATTTTTAACTTTCTTTAACCCAGCATTTCCCATGCTTAGTTGACCACAAAACTTCTTTTTCATGAAACATCAGTTAATATTACATACAAAGCTTCTTCAGAAATGTTGCCCTGAAGCATCGCTTTGATCATGCCATTTTCCCAGTTTAGAAATCTCCAGTGGTTCCCCATTTTCTCCTTGGGGAGGGATGTCCACCTTGCCAGCCTTCTTTCAAGGACCTTTGCAACCTGGTCCTAAGTTAACTGAGCCTGATTTCATTTTCCACTGCTTCCCTACGTGGCCCATTTCCCCCTAACTATATTCCCCCTAACAATAGATTGCTCTGCTCATCATACTGTGCTCCTCAGCTATTAAGGACCAAGGGAAGAAGTAGGCCAAGAATGGGTGGGGACCAAGATCCGAGGCTTCAGGTAGTGGTCATTTGTGAGCAGGGAAGGCCCAACAGCAGGAACCTGGGAGTGGGGCAACTCAAGCAGGATGAAGTGGAGGTAGAGTTCAGCATGAGTATGTGTGGGAATACTAATGGCTGAAAATGGCTTACAACTTGAGATATAACCCTGAGCATGCAGTGCAAGGCCTGATAGCCAGAGAAATGAACATCAGGACAGGGCAGATTCTAAAAGTAAGTGCCAAAAAAAAAAAAGAAAGAAAAGAAAAGCAGTGGTTAGATCAGGTCTGCTATTTTTCATATGCAGAAATAGCTATGGGGTCTGCTGGCATGGGATCAAAAACTAAAACATCCCTAAAGACAGGATGTGTGTGTGAGTGTATGTGTGTGTGTGTGTGCATACGTGCACACGTGCACACCTTTAAGATAGTGACTGTTGATATTCTTTGAGAATCTGATGGAAGTTTTGAGACTTCTTAGAAAAATGCACACACACAAAGAATTTTGCATAGAATTTTAGGGGTTTCATAGACTCTGAAATCCATGGGCCTAAGTTTACTGAAACCATCTTATCTAATGTTTAAGAGGAGAGATAGAGATAGACAGAGAACTTTCCGAACAACAGAGATGCTACCCAGGCTGATCTCTTAGGTGTGTTTTTCTCCTTTATTTCTCCAAAGCAGCCCCAATTTAAAAGCTAGCCGCGTGACATCAACCAAATTATATTTTGCTTCTGCTTATTGACTTACTGATACCACTTCTGGAATTGATTCAGTGACCTGTTCTCTGTTACAGTTTTCTATGTCCCTGGGAAATCTATTCTCTGTGACCTTTTGACCTGTGATACACACATACACACATGCTCACACAGAGTTGCTTAGATACCTCCATGTCCATTTAGTATCCTGGAGAGAAGGAGACACATGAAAGAGGACAAGGGGATGTATAAATCAAGATCTCCAGAGGCTTTAAGACAGGGAGATTTCGGTGTGTGTGAGGACAGGGCAGGGTGTGAATGAAGCTGTTGTGCTGGGTGAGTGATTATAGTGGTGGTACTTGCTTCAAGGAACAAGTGGGCTTTGAGTGCTGTTCACACTAAAGCGTGAGCCTTGACTTTCTTATTACAATTCTCCCAAAGCAATGGTTGTCAACCCTGGTGATATACTAGGATCATCTGAGAAGCTTTAAAAATATGCCCATGTCCAGGCCCCAAACCCCAGGGATTCTGATTTAATTGTTCTGAGGTGTGGACAGAGCATACTTATATTTTATAAACTGCAAAACATTTAATTTAAAAATGCTACTCTACAATATATTAAAAATAGATCTTATGTAAACACCTATAATGTTTTCTTTAGCTACAAGATTTCCTTTGCTTAAAAATATTTTATCATCATCATCATCATCATCATCATCATCATCTATCTAAGGAAACTGTAAATTTCACCTAGGGAAAAGCCCATATTCTATCACAAATGTGTATGGCCAGATTTCTCAGATTCCATTTTTCGGGGTTGGTATATTATAGATTTTGATACAGAAGTAGACAGAACAGTATAAAGAACCCCTATGTTTCCATCAGACATTTAAAATAATTAATAACCTATGGTCAATTTTGTAACATCTATATCCCCATTACTCCCTCTATACTTGTGTCTTAGTCTGTTTGGGCTGCTATAACATAAATACCATAGACTGAGTGGCTTGAACAAGAAATATTTGTTCCTCACAGTTCTGGAGGCTGGGGAGTCCAAGATCAAGGTATTGCTAATAGATTCTGTGTCTGGTGAGAGCTGGCTGCTTCCTGGTTCATAGATAGCCATCTTCTCACTGTGGCCTCACGTGGCAGAAGGGCCGAGGGAACACTCTGAGGTCTTTTATAAGGGCACTAATCCCGTTCACGAAGGCGCCTTCCTCATGACCTAATCACCTCCCAAAGGCCCCACCTCCAAATACCATCACATTGGGGATTATTTCAATTATTCAATTATTTCATAATTCATGTATGAATTATGAATTTTGGGGGGACACAAGCATTCAATCTATAGAAACTTGGCAATTCTATTCCTTTAAAATATATATTTATTGAGGGACTTCCCTGGTGGTCCAGTGGTTAAGACTCCATGCTCCCAATTCAGGGGGCCCAGGTTTGATCCCTGGTCAGGGAACTAGATCCTGCATGCTGCAACTAAAGATCCCGCATGCTGCAACTAAAGACCCTGCATGCTTCAACTAAGACCCAGCGCAGCCAAATAAATAAATAAATAAATATTAAAACATACATTTATTGAGGGATAATTTACCTTCTTTGAGTGTACAGGTCTATGAGTTTTGAAAAACTCATACAGTTGTATAAGCATCACTGTGAGCAAGATATAGGACATTTGCATCACCCTAAAATGTTCCTTTATGACACTTTATAGTATATAGTATCACATGGTATGGATGTACCACAATTTGTCCATTCACCCATTGAAGGACTTTGGGGTTGTTGCCAAATTTGACTATTATGAAAAAAGCTGATATGAACATTTGTGTACAGGTTTCTGTGGAAACAAATTTCAATTTCCTCTTTGGTGAAATGTCTGTTCATACCTTTTGCCCATTTTTTTTCACTGGAATGTTTTTTTTCTTACTGTTGAGTTTTGAGATATAGACAGATAGGTAGAATACAAATCCTTTATCAGATATACAGTGTAGAAGGGTAACTGAGGACATGGGAAGAGACATGACCCAAGAATCGGCTCACCTAGCAAGCTGGGTTCGTGTGAATGTTTCAGGACTGCAAGCAGTACTGATTGTTCTGGGCACTGATCTATGCATGTCCTTGGTATAATCGGGAACATAAGAAAATAAGGAGGTGCATTGTTTAGATGTTCAAGGACGACACAGCCTGTGCTAAAAAGAACCTTTTTGTATTAGATAAAGCTTAAATAAATACGCCATAGTGGACTGAGGGCTTTGCTGTTTTGCCTGAGCGAGCAGCAGCCCTCTACCACTGTGCTTTAACGCATACATCTCGTGTGTTGGACTCATTTTCGTCTCTGACTGAACAACTGCAACATACAGTTTGCAAATATTTTCTCCAAGTCTGTCGATTGTGTTTTCATTTCAATACAGTGTCTTTTCAAGAGCAGAATTTAAAAATTTTGATGTTCTAATTAATCATTTTTTTCTTTTATGAATCATGTTTTTTATGTCATGTCTAAGAATTCTTTACTGAGCACCAGATCAAGAAGATTTTCTTCTATGTTTTCTAAGATTCATTTTGAGTTAATTTTGTATAGTGTGTGGGGTTTAGGTCAACATTTTGTTTTGTTTTTCTTTGCATATGGATGTTTATTTGATCCAATTTCATTTGTTGAGACAACTATACTTTCTCCTTTGGATTGCCTCTGCACCTTTGTCAAAAATCAATTGAGGGCTTCCCTGGTGACGCAGTGGTTGGGGGTCCTCCTGCCGATGCAGGGGGCGCGGGTTCGTGCCCCGGTCCGGGAGGATCCCGCATCCGCGGAGTGGCTGGGCCCATGAGCCATGGCCGCTGGGCCTGCGCATCCGGAGCCTGTGCTCTGCGGCGGGAGGGGCCACGGCGGTGAGAGGCCCGCGTACTGCAAAAAAAAAAAAACAAAATCAATTGAGCACGTATGTGTCGGTCTACTTCTAGGCTATATTCTGTCCCATTCATCTGTCTGTTTATCTTGACACTTCTCTTGATTACTGTTGCTTTATAGAAAGCCCTGAGGGCATGTATCGTGAGTCCTATGACTTTGTTCTTTTCAAAATTGTTTTGGCTCTTCTATTTCTTGTGCTTTTTCATATAAGTTTTTGAATTAGCTTGTTGAGCTCTACAAAACATCCTGCTGGGCTTTTGATTGGCATTATGTTTAAAGTATAGATCGATTTGGAGAGAATTGACATATTAACACATTATTTATTTATGGCTGCAGTGGGTCTTAGTTGCGGCACACAGGATCTTTCATTGCGGCATGAGGGCCCTTCGTTGTGGCACACGGGCTTCTCTCTAGTTGTGGCATGCGGATTTTTTCTCTTCTCTAGTTGTGGTGCACCGGATTTTTTCTCTTCTCTAGTTGTGGTGCATGCAGCCTCTCTAGTTGAGGCTCATGAGCTCAGTAGTTGTGGCACATGGGCTTAGTTGCCCCACGACATGTGGGATCCTAGTTCCCTGACCAGGGATCGAATCCATGTCCCCTGCATTGGAAGGTGGATGCTTTACCACTGAACCACCAGGGAAGTCCCACAAATTAAGTGTTTCAATGCATTAACATGGTATCTCTCTCCATTTATTTAGCTTCTCTTCAATTTAGCACCATCAACACAATGTTGAATAGGAGTGGTGAGAGCAGATCCATTCCTGTATTGTTTTGAGTCAAATAAAAGATATTGTATAATTTCATCTGTAACTATGACTGTGTATATTTGTAAAAGAAAAAGGATAAAAACTCACAAAATATTCATAATACATCTAAATTAATGTCTTTAATTATAATAAAATATTCATTCATGTATAAATTTTCAGTTGTCTCATAAATGTCTTTTTTTTCCCTGTTTATTTGAATCAGGATGCAAATAAGGTCCATACACCGTAATTGGTTGATATGTCTTTTACATTTCTTTTAATTTATAGTTTCCTCTCATACCTTTTTATTCTTTGCAATTTATTTATTGAAGAAACTGGGTTGTTTGTCCAGTAGAGTTTTCCACAGCCTGGATTTTGCTGAAAGCTATCCCACGGTGTTTAACATGTTCCTCTGTCTTCTGTATTTCCTATAAATTAGTAGTTGGATCTAGATGCTTACTCAGATTCAAGTTCAATTTTTAAAAAACAGTTTCAATTATTAACTACTTGGATCAAATCATAAGCAGTATTATTGCAAAAGAGCCCACTACATGTTCTAGTATTGTAATTGCTACCCAACAACTCATTAATATACAGAAACATGCATCATGAGGAGCAAGAACTACCATGCGTCCATTCTATAGATTAGCAGTTTGCCACCATTGAGCCACAGTGCTCCCTTCATTAATCTAGGTAGTCACTCTTCACACTCATCTTGAGTGAATGATGGGATGATGTAAGCTCAAATGCAACGTATAAATATTTCTTTGTAAAAAAAAGTCATAAGTTGAAAATAAAATATCTTGCATAATTTACTATTAAACACGCAAAAACTGCCTTAACTTAAGGTCTGTCTCACTCTATCCAGCAGGCTAACAGGGCATCTTAGGGCATGACAGAGACTCTTTTATCACAGATGACTCACAGGTTAAAATCTTCAAATAAAACCACCCTGTATGCTTCGCTGGCTTTCCGAAGTACCCTAAGGCTGTATTCTGGAAACTCAAACCTATTTCGAAGTCCTGGACAATTTCCCTTACCACCTTCTGGAAAGAAAGCTTTTGGTTCAGGATCTCTATTGATTTCCAGCTTGTAAGACAAGACTTTTAAGCCATTGGCAGCCTTAGTAGCCAGCTAATTTCGTGGGGGCCTTCCAGTCAGTGGGTTCGCAAGCAGAGTGCTTTGTGTCACCCATTTCCTTTAACCCAATATCAAAGTCTGTAGTTGCTTCTGTGTCTGTCTCTGCTGTTATGACACTAATGTGCTCTAGCCATCAAGCGAAGAAAAAAAAAAGCTGCTCTTTCAACCAATACTTAACCTTTCTACTCTTAGAGTCAGTCTTTTTAAAAAGTTACATATATATATGTATACACACACATGTGTGTGTATGTGTGTGTATGTGTACACACAGATACATATATAATTTACCCCGCTTTTTAAAAACTAAGGACTTATTTAATATATAATCACAATGATATTATCACTTCTAACAAAACTAACAGTAATTTATTAATACCCAGTTCATATTCGAATTTCCCTGTTTATCTTAAGAAATGGTTAATTTGAATCAGGATCCAAACAAGGGCCACACATTACATTTTGTGGCTGTGTTTCTTAAGTCTTTTTTATTCTGTAACAATTTCCCCTCCTCATTTTCTTCCCATGTGTTATGGGCTGAATGTTTGTGTCCCTACCCTCCCCAAATTCATATGTTGAAATCCTAACCTCCCCTTTGATGGTCTTTGCAGGTGGGGCCTTTGGGAGGTGATTAGGTCATGAGGGTGGAGCCCTCATGAATAGGAGTAGTGCTTTTATAGAAGCACTTTTATAGAAGCCCCACAGAGCTCTCTTACCCCTCCCACCATGTGAGGGCACAGCAAGAAGACAGCTGTCTGAAACCAGGGAGCAGGCCTTCACCAAGAACCCAATCATGCTTTCACCCTGATCTTGAATGTCCAGGCCCCAGAAATGTGAGAAACAAATATCTGTTGTTTATAAGCCATCCAGTCTGTTACATATTCTGTTACAGCAGCCTGAATCGGCTAAGACACTATACTATTGGAGAAATTGGGTCATTTGTTCCTTAAAATGCTCCACTTTCTGCATTTGGCTGATTACCTCCTGGTACCATTTAACTTGTCCATCTATCTCTTTTATTTCCTATATACTGGTATTTAGATCTAGACTAGAGGATTGATTTGTTTCAGGTTCATTTCCTTTGGCAAAATACTTTGTAGGTAGTTCTGTGTACATTTAATTGCATCAGTCAGAAGGCACATTGTGTCTGTCCCAGTTTTAGCCATGAGATTGATTTCATTATGAGGTGTGTTTGGCCTGTTCCTTGTTAAGCTTTCACCTAACAGGTTTAGAATTCATTGATGATCTTTGTCTAAATCCATTATTTCATTTGAAGTTGTGAAATGGTGATTTTATCATCCTATCATTCCTTTTGCATTGATTAGTGGCATTCTACATGATGAAGAACTTTCCTTCTCAACTATTTTAGTGACCCTGAAATACTGTTTGACCAGGAAATGCAGAATCAATGCTTAATTCTTTACCTTTATTAATTTTTAGCTTAATGAATTATTGCTCTAGAAACCTCCAATGATAATCAATGAGTTTTTTTCTTGAGTATAATAATGAAGTTGTAGAATTTTATATATTTGATGTGCTTGAATCAACCAGTCATTTTTTTAATGCTCAATTAATTTGACAATCTTTGGTCAGTAGAAGTCCTTTCAAGTTGGCTCCTCTGTCTTTTTGACGTGTCTTCAGTAGTCTTTGATAGCGTCCTTGCTTTCTGGTATGACAAGATGCCCCAGTCTCATCTTGAACATTTTCTACTTTAGATCTGGAAACAGCCATTTCTCCAGGGGGCCATGGATCCTTTTTTTTTTAATTAATTTATTTTTGGCTGCAGTGGGGCTTTGTTGCTGAGCGTGGGCTTTCTTTAGTTGTGGTGAGTGGGGCTACTCTTAGTTGTTTTTTTTTTTGCAGTACGCGGGCCTCTCACTGTTGTGGCATCTCCCGTTGCGGAGCACAGGCTCTGGAGGCGCAGGCTCAGTGGCCATGGCTCATGGGCCCAGCCGCTCCGCGGCACGTGGGATCTTCCCGGACCAGGGCACGAACCCGTGTCCCCTGCATCGGCAGGCAGACTCTCAACCACTGTGCCACCAGGGAAGCCCGGGGACTACTCTTCGTTGTGGTGCATGAGCTTCTCATTGCGGTGGCTTCTCTTGTTGCAGAGCATGGGCTCTAGGCACGTGGGCTTCAGTAGTTGTGGCTCGCGGGCTCTAGAGTGCAGGCTCAGTAGTTGTGGCACACGGGCTTAGTTGCTCCACGGCATGTGGGATCTTCCCGGACCAGGGCTCGAACCCGTGTCCCCTGCATTGGCAGGCAGATTCTTAACCACTGTGCCACCAGGGAAGCCCCCATGGACCCTTTTTAATGAGAAATGCAATCACCATAAGTAATTTTTTTTGTTTTTTAAACAGACTATTTTTTTAGAGAACTTTGGGGTTTACGGAAATACTGAGTCCAAAGTACAGAGAGTTCCCATATGTCTCCTCTCCCCGTCTTCCACAGTTTCCCCTTTTATTACCATCTTGCATGACTCCAGTACATTTATTACAATTAATTAACCAATATTGATACATATTATTAACTAAAGTTCATTAGTTAATGTTCATTGCCGAGTTCATTGCCAACTACTTAACAGGCTGCTGCCATCAACTAGAAAGTGGTAGCTTCCTCCCTCAGCTCCTGTGATAACTAGGATTAAGAATGATACAGTTGCTGTGAACTCTTCCAGGAGGTGTCTCTAGGACAAGTGGCTCATAGACTGATGTCTAGGTCTGGCCAGTGAAAGTTGGGTAGGCTGGGTAGGAGAACCCTTTTGGAAGGAAGCATCTGAGTAGAAGCACATTGAACTCCAGGTCAGGCTGGGATGAGAGGTGTTCAGAGTGTTAGTGAGATGGGGATCTAAAGTTAACCCTGGGATATCAGTCTGCAAACTTAGGTTAGGACTCCATTACAGGCCTCAGAGTGATGGTCTTCTAGTCTTAGGTCTTTATCGCTCTCTAGACTAGAGACTTTGTATTGCCTCAGACTAGAGAGGGGTCAGAGCTGAAGGTCAAGGGACCAGGCTACCAGGATTTAGAAATCTACAGGGAGGAAGCTAGGTAGGCTTGAACCTAATCTCTTTGGGCATGCTTCAAGAAGCATTTAAGTGGCCCAACTGGAATCCTGAAATCTAGACCCCCTTCTGTTACCATCTCTCCCCCCTTTTCTGGACTAGTTATTTTGCAATTAACAATGGGTTAATTGCTTGGAAATGTTTACTTGACTGAGCTAAGATTTAAACTTGCTTCAGGGAAACTATCTTGGAAGGGTCAGAAGCCTGCAATGGGTAGTTGGTTGCAAAATGGGAATTAGATGGAGAAAGGATCCATCTCTATTAATCTCCACTTAGGTAGTGATTAGACTTGTGAAGAGAGCTGAGAACTTAATTGTTCAGTGTCATCGGGAAGTCAATTATTTTAATCTTTCTTCAATAGTTAGCTATTAACTGGGAATAAAGAGGAGAATAATTGGAGATGGATTTGCTCAGACTAGCTTGTGCCCTGTAGAGTCAATATTCTTTGCTGTTAATGAGATCTTGGATAAAATGAAGTCGGCACAAAGGGAGGCAACCAGCTAGAGGTGATGCTTGGCTAAGAGCAATATGACGGACTAGATGGATTCAGAGTATCCTGCACCTTCTCCCAATTTTTTCAGCAATCTTTTCCCCAAGGCTGTACACAGCAGTCCCAACCCTGGGTCTATGCCACTATAGACAGAACCCCAAGGTTTCACATGTAATGATTAAGAGTTTGGGTTTGGAGTTGGATCTGATCTAGAATCCCATCATGGCCCCTTATCACCTATGTGACCTTGATTGAGTTACTTAATCTCCTTCTGTTTCCTCAGCTGCAAAATGGCAGTAATAATAATACTTACCACATGATTGTTCAGAGAATTATATGAAATTAATGCACATAAAGCACTTAGTGTAATGCCTGAAAAAAAGGTACTCAGCAACGAATATTTGTTTCCTTTCATGCTTTTCCAGACCACGAATCTTTTGTGGTGGAAAATCCCAAGTGCTCTGATATTTTACACATACTTCTTCCTATAAGGCTGCTACCAATGAAGGCTTGATAAACCCTTGGGCTCTGCTCAGGGCTATGGCCTGGCAGCCCCTCTGTCTTTGACAAGCCCACCTCTACCCTTTCCAATGTGGTATAATGGTTTTGAGTGTGGGCTCTGGAGTGTGGACAGATCTGTGCTGGAATCTACAGCTCAACTACTCCCTGACTGTACAACTTTGAACAAATCATTTAACCCTTCTGTGCCATGCACCCTTTCCTTATCTGTAAAATAGCAATAATAATATTGTTATCTCATGAGATTGCTGGGAGGATTCAATGAGCTGATATATGTATAGTGCTCAGAACAATGTCTGACACATGGTAAGTGCTCAAAAAGTGGTAGCTATATTATTATCTATATTCTCTCCATCCTGGCTACCATTCTCTCAGGAACCTGAGGGGTATCAAGAGTTCACCTGACAAAATCATGTAAGTGGACACTTAATGGGTTAAGTGTCCCCTACTCCACCACCATGAAACCAAAGACACCATTACCTAGTGGCAGCTTATGGGTTCTAAGCTGTGTCGTTTTAAAACATGGCCCCCAAATTTTTGACACTCCTCCCATTGAGAAGTGATGTCTAATCCCCTCCCCTTGAATCTGCATTCTGTGAATGCTTGACCAATAGAATATGGCAGAAGTGGCACTGTGCCAGTTTCTGGACCTATGCCTCAAGAAACTGGCAGCTTCCACTTCCTATCTCTGGGGGTGTTCACTCTTGGAACTCAGACACATTCTGTGACAAAAGCCAACCAGCCCATTTAAAGGCCCTTGTGGAGAGGAAATGAGGCTCCTGGCCCTCAGCCCTGGTTGAGCTCTCAGTTGACAGCCAGCATGAACTTGCCAATCAGTGTGAGTGAGCCATCTGGGATGTAGTTCCTCTAGCTCCCCATTGATCCACCCCAGCTGATGTCACATGAAGCAAAGATCAGCCCGCTTTGCCAAACTTTGTCCATTGTTGTGACCAGCATAAATGTCGTTGTTTTAAGCCATTAAGTTTGAGGTGATTTGTTACACAGCAATAGATAATCAGAACATATATTGCGGGCAGCTGGCTGATAGGTGGGGGAGATCTTCTGGGGCAGGTGGGTCCATGTATTCCCAACTACATCATGCAAGTGGTGACTGGTCCTATCCATGTGTAGAGCTGGCCTTTGAATTATGGAATGGAATTGTCCTGGGATGTGGTTGTTAAGTCTAATGCTTCAGTCTTAAAAAATAAACCACAAACACAAAATGTTTTTGACCAAAATGTTGCCAGTATTACACTAAATATCAATCCCCTCCCTGACAAATCTACTCCTTCTCCATATCCCATATCTCAGAAATGATATCTTGTACTATCCAGTTATTCAAGTAAAACATGTAAGGGTCATCCATGAATCCTTCCTTTCCCTGACCCCTCACATCCAGTTCATTAGAAAGTGCTGTTGACTCTATCTTCAAAATGTACCCTAAATCTGTCCTCTTTTCTCCATCCCCAATGTCACTACTCTAGTCCAGACTATCCTTTTGTCTTACTTGGGCTAACCTGTATTGGACACAAACTTATGTGCCTTCTTGGATTCTTATCTGAGATGCTGCCCACTTGCCAAATTGTGCTGCTGTCATTCTATTTTGGGAGCATCCCTCCTGAACTTTCAGAGCTACAAGGTAGTCTAAGTTGATGCCCTACACCTGCATGACCCTCATGTTCTGCCCATTTACCTGTGAGTGCCAAGTTATCACTCCACTTCCACACCTGGGGAAAATGCCGTACCATGGGAATGGGATCTGGCTTCATGAGAAGCTGCCAAGGGACCAGATGATGCAACTGGAAGTGAAGGGCAATGAGTACCCTGGGGTAGGGGACTGACTAGTGGAAATGAGGAGGCAGGAGGGAGCCAGGCAGATCAATTTCTCCTACTTTCTCCCATTGTGTACAACTCTGAAATGTGCATGCGTGTTTTCCTTTCAACCATTGTGAGCAAACACACCTGGCAAGTGACCTGCAGTTTTCTGACGTGATGACCAGTGAAGTAATGCATTGTGTCACATTGTTTTACATCTTTCCTTGCCTCACTTGCCTTTTTTCCTCATCCTTGTTGCCTTAGGCTTGCGCAACTCCCATATGGTTAGTACTTGATTTTCTGACTGAGGCTCTGTTTTTTCTTTTTTTAAAAAAAAAAAAATATTTATTTATTTTTGGCTGAGTTGGGTCTTTGTTGCTGCGCACAGGCTTTCTCTAGTTGTGGCGAGCAGGGGCTACTCTTCGTTGCGGTGCGCAGGCTTCTCACTGTGGTGGCTTCTCTTGTTGTGGAGCAGGGGCTCTAGGCGTGCACCCTTCGGTAGTTGTGGCACTTGGGCTCTAGGTGTGCGGTCTTCAGTAGTTGTGGCTCGTGGGCTTAGGTGCTCCATGGCATGTGGGATCTTCCCAGACCAGGGCTTGAACCTGTGTCCCCTGCATTGGCAGGCAGATTCTGTTTTTTTTTTAACATCTTTATTGGAGTATAATTGCTTTACAATGGTGTGTTAGTTTCTGCTTTATAACAAAGTGAATCAGCTATACATATACATATATCCCCATATCTCTTCCCTCTTGCATGTCCCTCCCTCCCACCCTCCCTATCCCACCCCTCTAGGTGGTCACAAAGCATCGAGCTGATCTCCCTGTGCTATGTGGCTGCTTCCCACTAGCTATCGGTTTTACATTTAGTAGTGTATATATGTCCATGCCACTCTCTCACTTTGTCACAGCTTATCCTTCCCCCTCCCCGTTTCCTCAAGTCCATTCTCTAGTAGGTCTGCATCTTTATTCCTGTCCTGCCCCTAGGTTCTTCATGATCTATTTTATTTTATTTTAGATTCCATATATATGTGTTAGCATACGGTATTTGTTTTTCTCTTGCTGACTTACTTCACTCTGTATGACAGACTCTAGATCCAGCCACCTCACTACAAATAACTCAATTTCGTTTCTTTTTATGGCTGAGTAGGCACGTGGATTCTTAACCACTGCGCCACCAGGGAAGCCCTCAGGTTCTGTTTTATAAGACCCTGGCTAAGACATTTGATATTAGAAATGGTTCTAGCAAACAGACTATCACGATGGGGTTTGGGAGCTGTGTTGTTCTCCTGTCTAAAAGCAGTAGGTATCATTTCTTTTCTTTTTACATTCTGCATGTAAGTGATATATGATATTTGTCTTTCTCTGTCTGACTTACTTCACTTAGTATGATAATCTCCATGTCCAATCCATGTTACTGCAAATGGCATTATTTAATTCTTTTTAATGGCTGAGTAATATTCCATTGTATATATGTACCACGTCTTCTTTATCCGTTCATCTGTTAATGGGCATTTAGGTTGCTTCCATGTCTTGGCTATTGTAAACAATGCTGCAAAGAACATTGCGGTGCATGTATCCTTCTGAACCATGTTTTCCTCCCCATATATGCCCAGGAGTGGGATCTCTGGATCATATGGTAGCTCTATTTTTAGTTTTTTTTTTTAACATCTTTATTGGAGTATAATTGCTTTACAATGGTGTGTTAGTTTCTGCTTTATAACAAAGTGAATCAGTTACACATATATATATATGTTCCCATATCTCTTCCCTCTTGTGTCTCCCTCCCTCCCACCCTCCCTATCCCACCCCATCTAGGTGGTCACAAAGCACCGAGCTGATCTCCCTGTGCTATGCAGCTGCTTCCCACTAGCTTTAGTTTTTTAAGGAAGCTCCATAATGTTCTCCATAGTGGTTGTACCAATTTACATTCCCACCAACAGTGTAGGAGGATTCCCTTTTCTCCACACCCTCTCCAGCATTTGTTATTTATAGACTTTTTAATGATGGCCATTCTGCCCAGTGTGAATTGGTACATCATTGTAATTTTGATTTACATTTCTCTAATAATTAGTGATGTTGACCATCTTTTCACGTGCCTCTTGGCCATCTGTATGTCTTCTTTGGAGAAATGTCTATTTAACTCTTCTGCCCATGTTTTTGATGGGGTTGTTTGTTTTGGGGATATTGAGTCACATGAGCTGTAAAAATGATACAAATGAACTTATTTACAAAACAGAAACAGACTTACAGATTTAGAGAAGGAACTTTTGGTTACCAGGGGGAAGGGTTGGGGGGAGGGGTAGACTGGGAGTTTGATATTGACATATACACACTTCTGTATTTAAAATAGATAACCAACAAGGACCTACTGTATAGCACAGGGAACGCTGCTCAGTATTCTGTAATAATCTAAATGACAAAAGAATTTGAAAAAGAATTGATGCATCTATATGTATAACTGAATCACTTTGCTGTACACCTGAAACTAACACAACATTGTTAATCAATTATGCTCTAATATAAAATAAAAATTAAAAAAATAAAATAAAAACAAAGGATAAATTATCAAAAAAAAAAACCCAAAGGATAAATTTTTAAAAAAAGCAGTAGGGACCCTATTGCTGGTGTTAAGTGTGTGAAGATAACCCCTGCCACGAAATGGCATTGCAATCACTAGGGCTGTCACCTGTGCTATGTGGATTTTATTGGTATGATATGGAGGTGCAAGCTAAGATATGGGGAGGTCAAGTGGCTGTGGCACTTAATCGATATATGGACAATGTTATTTATAAGGATCTTGGAGTAGAATGGTTGCTTTTGACTGCAGGAGGAACTCTGCCTCTATGGAAGATTTGAAGGAGATCCTTATCTCCTGCAGCTGCAGGACAGACTATACTAAAAATCTGGCTCAGGATCCGATAATAAGGTGCAAAAAAGACTAAAGGTACAACCTTGTCAGGGCATTTTTTCAAGATCAGATAGGGAAAAATTGGAACATCGAGATCTGGAGTGGTTATTTGGTTAGGTGAATCCAAGTATTATGAACCCTCCAGTTTCCCCGAGCTTTTCTTGCTGGCAGAAGCAGCCGCTTTTCCCTTGCCAGAGGAGAGTAAGTTTCCTTTTCATGGAGATTATGTAATGATTTCACCTGAAGCAGCTGCCTTGTGAGATGACCTTTTTTCTCAAGATGCATCTCACTATCCTCATTACCTCCAGTCAATAACCAGAATTACATCTTGGCACAGCTTTGAAAGAAAAGTACACACCCTGCTGTAGAAATTTTTTATGCTCATTCATAGGGAGAACTGAAAGCAGTTCACAATCTCAAAAACATTATTTGCGTGCAAGAAGCCAGATATACCCCAAAATACATACTGCATGATTCCATTTAAACGACTTCCAAGAACAGATAATACAAATCTATGGAGAAAGAAAATCAGAAAGTGGTTGCCTCTGGATGGGTGTTGGGATTAACTGGAAAGGGCAGGAGGGAACTTTCCAGGGTGATGGAAATGTTGCATATCTTATTTTGAGTGGTGGTTACATGAGTATATACAGCTGTCAAAACTAAGAACTATATTTTTTGTATGTGAATTATACATCAATAAAGAATTAACAATCAGTTCACCTTTATATGGCAAGGACATGCTCACTGTCTTACCTCAGGGCTATTTTAACTCTCATACTTTCTATAATAATATTGTATTCAGGGCTTATACATCTTGACAATGAAGAATATCACACTAGCCCACTATATTGATGAATATATTTACATCATGAACTTCTGCAGGTTTGGGGGTCTGGGGCAGAATATACTCTCAAAGGTAAAGGACAAAACCCTGTACTTTATACCTCCTACCACTAAGAAAGAGGCACAGCACTGATAGATCTTTTGAGATTTTGGATACAACACATGGAACACACCTCTGACTCATTTATTTGGTAATCTAGAAGGCTGCTGGGTTCACGTGAGGCCCAGAGCAAGAGAGGGCTCTGCAGGAGGACTAGACCACCTGACAAGCTGATCTGCCTTCTGGGCCTTATGATGTATTAGATCCAGTGGTGCTAGATTAAGCCTCTGGAAAACCCCTAGGAAAGTCACAGTGCAGATCTCTAAGGTTCTGGAGCAGGGTCATGCCCTTGGTGGTTGGCGTACAATATTATGTTAGTTTCAGGTGTACTACATGGTGATTTGACATTTGCATGCATTATGAAATAATCACCATGATAATAATAGTATCCATCTGTCCCCATATAAAATTATTACAATGTAATTGACCACATTCCTTATGCTGTACATTATAGCCCCATGGTTTATTTATTTTATAACTGGAGGTTTATACCTTTTAACCCCTTCACCTATTTTGCCCCACTCCCACCCCCTCACCTCTGGCAACCACTTGTTTGTTCTCTTTATCTATGAGTCTGTTTTCATTTTGTTTTTGTTTGCTTTGTTTTTCAAATTCCACATATAAGTGAGATCATACGATATTTTTCTTTGTGTCTTATTTTGCTTAGCATAATACCATCTAGACCCATCCATGTTGTCACAAATGGTAAGATTTCATTTTTTATGGCTGAGTAATATTCCTCTGTGTGTTTGTGTGTGTGTGTGTGTGTGTGTGCGTGCCACATCTCCTTTATCCATTTATCTACCAATGGACATTTAGGTTGTTTACATATCTTGGCTATTGTAAATAATGCTGCAATGAACATTGGGGTACATATATCTTTTTGAATTAGTGTTTTCATTTTCTTTGGATAAATACCCAGGAGTGGAACTGCTATATTTTGTGGTAATTCTAATTTTTAATTTTTTGAGTACCCTCCATACTGTTTTCCATAGTGGCTCTATCAATTTGCATTCCCACCAGAAAACTGTACTTTTAAAAACATCATCTAGTGTGCTAGTAAGACTGAGCAGCTCATCATGGGGCACTGTATTAGTTATCTCTTGCTGAGTTACACAATTGTCAAAAACTTAGCAACTTAAAACACCACACATTTATTATCTCGTAGTTTCCATGTGTTGGGAGTCTGGTCTTGGCTTAGCTGAATCCTCTGCTCAGGGTCTCACAAGGCTGCAATCAAGGTATTGGCCAGGCTGCATTCCTTTCTGGAGCTCAGGGTCTTCTTTCAAGCTCATGTGGTTGTTGACAGAATTAAGCTCCTTTCAGCTGTAGGACTGAGGTCTCTGTTTGCTTGCTGGTTGTTGACCAGGCACCTCTCTTAGTCTCAGGGACTGCCCGTGGTTTCTTGTCACATGGCCCTCGCACAGGTCCTCCTACAACATTGCCGTTTCGTCCTTCCTGTTCTTCCTCTTTCTCTTCTTCCTCTTCTTCTCCTCCTCCTCCCTCTCCCCCTCTTTCTCCTTCTTCTTCTTCATATACATTGTAGAATGATTGCCAAGATCAAGATAATTAACACATCCATTACTTTACATGGTTAACTTTTTTTCTTTGTTTTGGTGAGAATGTTTAAGATCTACTCTCAGCAACTTTCAGGTATACAATACCATATTATTAACTATAGTTGCCATGCAGATTAGTTCTTAGAGGCCAGGAGGAGAAGTCTGCCAAGGCGGAGTTTATATAATGTAACATAATCACTGCAGTGATTGTCCTGTCACCTTGGCCATCTTCTGTTGGCTAGAAGCAAGTCACAGGTTCTGCCTACACATAAGGGGAAGGCATTATATAAGCATGTGACTCATTGGGAGTCACCTTAGGTATGTCCACCACAGACACTGACTGTGAAAATGAGCTCCTCATAGTAAAATGGGTGTTATCTGACATACCGAGTTATAAGGTTGGGCATGAACAGCAACAGTCTATTGTGTGATGGAAGTGATACAGTTGGGACTGGGCTCAAGCAGGTCCAGCAGGCATGAACAAAGCATCAGAGCAGATGGCCCAGACAGGTGTCACCTGTTTCTGCGGCACCACCCCTCTTTCAAGCCACACCTGTGCTGCCTGATGTTGGTGGTGGTGGTGGCAGGCTGTCTGCTGCTATTAACTGACAGAGGAGGAATGGATTCTGGCCTGATTAGCAGACGGGTCAGGGCAATATGTTGGCACCGTGTGGAAATGGATTGCTGTCCCATTCTAGCTCCACTCAGCAGGGGTTCTGAAGGACAGTGGAGAAGGAAATACACCCAGTGGGTAGACTTCCTTTCACTAAAGCTGATCTAGCATCTGCCACAGCGAGGTGCCCAAACGTGTGGCAGCCCTCATACAGCACCGTTCTTCAGGGAGACCAGCCAGCTACCTGGTGTCAGATCAATTACTTGGATCTCGTCTGTCCTGAAGAGGGCAGTGATCCTTCCTCAGATGAATGGTTTTTACTCTAGACTCGCTTTCTCTGCCCACATTGCCCACACTGGCACCACTGTCTGAGGGCTTACAGAATGCCTGACAGAACAATAGAATGGGCTGTTGAAGGCTCCGCTAAGTTTCCAGAAAGAGGGTTGGCTGCTGTATATTATATGCTGGGATGTAGTATATGCCTTGATACTCTGATATGGAGTACTACATCCCTTATAGTTAGAATACACAGATCCAGGAATCTGAGTCAGGATGCTTGGAAAAAATCCTGTAAATACTGCAAGAGGTGGGAGTCTCCTTCTCACCTTGCTGTCATAACAGCGGTGATGGCAGCCATAGCTACTGCCAGAGACAACCAAGGGTTTTAAACAAAGAATGCCATGGTCAGAAGCAGCTGGAAAAGCTCAATGACAGATAAGGAAAGTGGAAGAATCAGGTAAATGAAAAGAATTTTGGGGTTTTGGCTGTGGTGAAACAAGTTAGAGTTCTGGGATCATAGAGACCTAACTTTAAATCCTGCCTCTACAACTTATCTACATGACCTTGGGCAAATAGTTTTATCTTCTGAACCTCACTTCCTATATCTGTAAAAGAGATAATAATAGTATCTGCCCACAGAGTTATGGTGAGAATTAATTCATGCTTGTAGTAGTATTTGTAAAATTCCTAGAACAGTGTCTGGCAAAGATCAAGTGTCAATAAATTTATGTGTGCAAAGAACATACTTCTCATTTTAAGACAGACATGGTATGACTCTAAAAACAATGAGGTGGAACTGTCCCAAAAGCTACTTGAAGGAGCTTCTTTCATGGTACCCTCAGAGAAGTGCCAATGCCTGTGCCAAAGATAGATTTGCCTTGACACCAATGAATCTTGAGCTACAGGGTCCTGTATTTCCACCAGCCCCTTCCGAAGCTCTGAGTGTGGCCCTAGGAATGTGTTCATATAATCATGTGAACTGTATTTAAACTATATATAGTTAACTACATTTAACTATATTCTAAAGTTCCTTTTAATACATTTTCTCCAGAAATTCCCTTAAAGTAACCACTGATTTTTTTCTTTTTCATTTCTGCATTTTGTTTCTGGCCTTCAATAGGAAAGGATCTTTCAGTGAGCTATCTGCAACACTTTTCTGAAAATGATATATTGGTTTTATTTCCACGTTTCGAGTAGCCCTGCTCTGGCCTCATGCACAGTTGCATTCTGGGATCTCTCTCTGCATCTCTTCTACGTTCCGTTCACTGTTTCCTGGATTTCATACGTTCCTCTCAAGATGTTACTTAAGAAAAGATGCATCGAAAGTAAATTGAGAATTTGAATATCTGAAAATGTCTTTATTCTTTTCTAGAATTTCTTGTTGTTTGGCTGGGTGTATATTTCTAAGTTGGAAAAAAAATCCCCAGTGTTTAATTTCCACTGTTGCTATTGAGGAATTGAATGTGATTCTGATTCCCAATCAGTATTCTTGATCTCTGTTTGTGTCCTGTTATGATTATTCCCACTCTGGAAGCTTAGAATAACTTACCTTTAGCACTGATTTTTCCAAAATGTAATGATGATATGCCTTACTGGGGCTATTTTTTTCATTCATCGTGCTGGCCACTCAATGGGCTTTTCTATCTGGAGACTCATCTGGAGTCTCATGTCCTTTAGTTCTGGGGAATAATCTTGTATTCTTTCTTTAATATTTTCCTTCTCTCCTTTTTACTGTTGTCTCTTTCTAGTATACCTAATAGTCAGATATTGGATATCATGGACTGGTGCATTGATTTTATTTTTTTATCTCTTTCTTCTCCATGTTTGATGAAACCACACTTCATCAGTAACTCCTAACCTCAGTATATGGGGAGGAAAAGCATATGGATGACTGGTAAATGACTGAACAGAATGGAGGAAGGTCTCATCCCAAGTGCTCACAAAAGAAGACCAATGAAAAGCAAGTTGATTCTCCCTTCAAAATTCCAGATAGGCTTGGGAATTGGAGGAACCATGTAACTTTGACAGTGAGTACAGGGTTGAGAACTTGGAGGTAATTTAAAAGTCTGTTTATGGCTACCAAACGTAAAATAGATAGCTAGTGGGAAGCTGCTGCATAGCACAGGGAGGTCAGCTTGGTGCTTTGTGACCACCTAGAGGGGTGGGATAGGGAGGGTGGGAGGGAGACGCAAGAGGGAGGGGATATGGGGATATATGTATACATACAGTTGATTCACTTTGTTATACAGCAGCAACTAACACAACATTGTAAAGCAATTATACTCCAATAAAGATGTTAAAAAAATAAAAAGTCTATTTATGGAACAGTTTTCATGTGCCTAATGCACAGTGAGGCCAAACAAACTGGAACGTCAGAGTTTGGAGCAGAGAAAGGTTTATTGCAGGGTGAAGCAAGGAGAATGGGTGGCTCATGCTCAAAATGCCCAAACTCCCCGGTGGGTTTCAGGGAAGCATTTTTAAAGGCCAGGTGAGGGAGGGGAGTCGCAGGGTGTATGACCAGCTTGTGTACAATTCTCTGATTGGTTGATGGTGAGGTAACAGGGTGGTGTCACAGGGGTTAACGTTATCAGTCCTTAGACTCCAGTAGGTCTGGGGGCTTGTGCTCATGGTCATCATGTAGTTAACTTCTTCCATTTGGTGAGGATTTTAGCATCTGTAAAACAACTTAGGAAATGTGCATCAGATACTGTTATCTAGGTATTTCAGGGAGGAACTAAAGATTCTGTGACTGCCATATGTCTGATTTACCGTTTAAATTCTTATCCATTCTCCTGGCCCAACTGCTACTTTTGTCACTACATGTTCACATCCTTTCAATCATTAATTCTCGATCCAGGCTTTTGTGACTCAGGAGAGGCCTGGGAGACTACAGCTTTTCTACAAACAAGAGGCAGGCAGAGGACATGGTGGTGGTGGTGATGGGGGGTCCTGTCCCCAGAAGGCCCCATACAGTCCTGCTCGGTTACAAGGTGACTTTGGAACGCATTCTAGAAGACAATTTTGGTTTTTGTCTTCCAGTTGTACATATCATGGTGGAAGGTAAGAGTGCACAGTTGTGATCCTGAGTAGCATACTAAAAATAGGGGAGGTGAGTGGCCAAAATGTATACTGAATGTGATATGAAAATACATTTCTATGTTTTCTCATGTCACAAACAATCCACGTTGTTTAATTTTCTTTACATTATATAAGAAAAGGTATACATTGGGGGACTTCTCTAGTGGTTCTGTGGTTAAGACTCTGCACTTACAATGCAGGGGGTGTGGGTTCGATCCCTGGTCAGGGAACAAAGATCCCACAGGCTGCGTGGCGTGGCCAAAAGATTAAAAAAAAAAAGTATACATTGTCAACCAGATATAGCACTTAGGGCCTTCTCAGCTCTCTTCTGAGTATGCGCCCAGTCCTGGGCATGCGTGTGGCCTTCTAGATTCCCAGGAATATGTGGAAGCTTTTCAAAGCCCTTATTCCCCAAAGCATCTCATTGCCCAGCCTTTCCTCCCAAGAGTTTTGCTTAGTCTATTGTTTCCCCAACTGTTATGCCTTACCCCAGGTGGCAGCTACTAATGTTTGCCTTCAAATGATTTTAACAATTGCCCCCCTGGGTAGTCACCTCAGCCCTAGGAGAGTTCTGAGTTAGTCTAAATAAAGGTAAGCACTTTGAGTTGGTCTTTCAGGAAGTCACCAGGCACGTTAAAATAAACAGACACAATTCTTTGAGAATAAAGTCTGTTCTGCTGTCCTGGGTACTGGGTACTTATACCAGGAATGTGGGCTGCTGTTGTCTTCAAGGTCACTGCCGAGCTGGGGAGCAAGGAATGGGTCCAATGTAAATTAAAATGCCACAAATCTCTCTTAGCAAGATCCAGCTGCTTTCTCTTGATTGAGCATACCCCTGTTTCTGCAAGCTTTTGATTAGTATCCAGAGTTCTGAAAAAGTTAATTCTGATGGTTTTTGGCAGTTTATTCATAGCTTTTGTGGAGGGATGAACTTTTGGAGTTCCCTACTCTGCCATTTTCGCAGATGTCACCTGGATTCTTCCTTATTTTTGATGGCCTTGACAGTTTTGAGGAATACTGGTCAGGTATTTTTTCAAACGCCCCTCCAATGATATCTGTCTGATGTTTTTGCTCATGATTTGCTGGGGCTATGGATTTTGGGAGAAACAACACAGAAGTAAAATGCAAGTCTCACCACATTATATCACAGGTATATACTATCAGAGTGACTTATTACTGGTAAGAAGAGTGTAAGTAGAGTGTAGTACTTTTGAGGTTTGGGCTCTCAAGTCAAACACAACTGAATTCAAATCCTGCCTCCTCCAGTTGCTTGAGTAAGTGATGAAATTTTTCTAGGCCTCAGTTTTCTCATGTGTAAAGCAGGAGTAATAATAGTAGCTACCTCATAAGGTTACTGTGGGGAATTGAATGAGAAAATTCATGTGAAGTAATTAACATGATGTCTGGCACAAAGTGAATGCTCAATACATGTGAACTAGTACAATGAGAGGATGTGTGTGTGTGGGAGGGTATACACAAGAGCAATTTTAAAGATAATATCGAGAATCCGAAGTGCTTTTCATTATATAAAGTGCCATAGTTTTTCTTAAAGATTTGATGGGAAACCCAGAGTTCAGTGGGGTTAGATATATTTGGATAAAATGGGAAATTTCATGCGTGAGGCATTAGTCCTGAAGGCAGGCCAGATAGCTATAGTACCTTGAGCTCCTAGGTAGCCAGGAGCTAGTATAAAGCCTGGCATTTGTGGTCAGGATTGGACTCTAGAAGAAAAGGAAGGGGTGAAAACTATATAGTCATTAAAAGCACTACTGTTGGAATCATACAACCCAGGGATCAAATCCCGGCTCTCTTTTCACAGGCTCTGTGACCTTGGGTAAAGTGATTAAACTTCCCTCGGCTAAAGTTTCCTTATCTGTAAAATGGGTATGATAAATTGAGGTTAAATGAAATAACCCAAGCAAATGGCCCAGAACATTCCCTGTCATGTAGTTAGCTGCTCTTTATTACCTATCAATGGTGACTTGTTCGGGAGACACACCATAGCAGTTATAAGTCTTTGAGTCAGGGAGGACGTTTTGTGCCAAGAGGAGGCTTTAGGAAGCTTTACCTTTCAATATGGAGCTTGTTTTGGGCTTCTCCCCTTCGTAGTGGGCTCAGTTCCTTGCTCAGGCCTGCTGCAAGCTGCCCTAGGAGCAGGGTGCCTTTGTGATATTTGTGGTTGTAAGCTGCCCTAGGAGCAGGGTGCCTTTGTGATATTTGTGGTGTCTAAAAAAATCTTTAAAAAAGAGATTTTCAGTGTACAATCAGAAAGAAAATGAAAACCACATGGAAAATTCAGCTCCTTCCAATGTGTTCTTAGTCTCCCATTCTACATCCTGCTAGGCCTTCTTCTGCAGATGATGACTGAGAATATCCTCTTTAGAGTAATAAATCACAGGAACATTAAATGCGTCCTTGCAGCTGCAGGAGGGCTAGTTAGAGGCCTATTCAAGAAAAGGGCTTATGTGGAGGAGTTTTCCCCCCACCTTTTAAAAAGCCACCTGTACCATTTTTGTCTTGGTTTTTAAGTGGAAATGATTTTAAGATGTAATTTTCTTCCTCTACTTGTGTTTATGATGTACAAATAGTTCTTTGTTAATAGGGAAAGAAAAAAAACCCCAAACCCAAATGCTAAACCTAATTAAGTCTCTTTAGAGAAAGTGTGCCTCTTTAACTTTCCAACTTCCTTTCTGAGTTAGTAATTTCAGGGCTGGACAAGATGCAGGTGGAAGGAATTTCTTCACTGACAGCTGGCCCTGAATCTCTCACATTCCTGGAAGTACACCAGTTCAGGGTACAGAGCTATCTGGGAGAACTAGGGCTAGTCTGCAAAAAGCACGTACTGTAATCTAAATCCTTTTCCTGTTCATTGGCAAAATCCCAAAAGTTCTTTGAGGCTAGGAGAGATAGCTTTGAGAAGAAAATTGGGACCAGATCATCTAATCCAGATGTGGAAAACCATGCCTTGAGGAGGGAAGAAACCTTTTATTATAAACTAGGCCTTGAGGGAAAAAAAAATCTCTTCTTTATAAACTAGACCTTGAGGAGGGGAAAATCTTTTCATTGTAATCATATCAATTCTAGTTAGTTTCACATAATGAGGTTAGCCATGCAGTTTGGCAAAGATGATGATCAGCCATGTAGAATGATTTAAAGAGTTCCAGAAGGGCTCCCTCTACCATAAAATCATCCCTAGTCAGGTTCATAATGCCTGATAGCCCTTCATCAGTGATTCTTAGCCCTTTTTTGGTCAAGGACTTGCTTTAAGATCTGATGAAAGACCTTTCCCTGCAGAAACGCACATGTGTGTGCACATGTCAGCCTACATTTTTATAGGGGTTCACAAACTCCTGTGAACTACTGTGGGGAGTCTTTGGATGGTCAGTGTTTCTCATAGTTGATTTTCAAGAGCCACGTAATGGGCAGCCTCCCTACACATAGACCACTGTTGAGGTAAATTGAAAGGAAACCCTATCGCATTTTATCACCATTATATTAAAATATTATTTAGAATAATATATTTAATAATAACTTAATATAAGGGAGAGGGATGAGATTTAGGGGCAATATTTCACCAAGGTGTATAGGTCTACCTTGGTGATGCACAGCTTGACCACAGATCAAATTCTATGTTGAACTGGTTTCTTTCCTTCCTATTTCTACTAAATTAAAAAAAATCCAAACTTTAAAATACTTTAAATGCTTTAAAATACCCCAGGATAGATGAAATAAAAATGGTAAAATTTGATAACTTATTTGTCTTAGTTAGGTTTCCCCAAAGCAGAGTCTGAGGCAAGGACTCAGGAGTAGTTGGGTATATTTGGGGTGTTGTCCCAGGAAGCAGGAGTGGGGTATTTGGGAGAATTAGGGAGGAAAAGTCAATGTGAGGGTGCATTGTGAGGTTGCTACATTGCACCACAAGGGCTTGATTCTGGTTGGGCTTCCTGAGAAGGATACCGGACATCTCCCAGAACTGTCCCCCCGATGGATGAGTGGTGGTAGTTCTCATTCACTCGTTCCTATCTCCGCCCCTCCCCTCATTCAAGGTTATCCCCAAAGGGATTAGCATTCCCACTCTTCCAGGCTGTGCTTTGATATGGACTGACTTTGGAGAAGGCACTGGGGCAGAAGCAGAAATAGAGAAGCTTCATCTTGAGATGGGATGCTCTTGGGGTGATATGAGTCTGAGCTTGCATAGAACTGTCCATCACAGCTCTGGCTGAAATCAGAGGTGGATGGAGGGACTGTGATGTAGGGCCCCAGAGGCATTTGCACTAATACTGAAGCTGAGTAGTGGGTACATGGAAGCTCATAGTCCTATCCACCCTACTTTTGTGTATGTTCGAGAATTTTCATAATAAAAAGTTAGAAATCCTAACTCAGAATCATAGGTCATTGGGAACTGCCTTAAGTATTTAGTGGCTTCCTTGTATAGTTTTGGGTGTTTAGAACAAACATGGGCCCAGAAATTACAATGAAAGCTCCCTGCTGACACTTTGAAGCACTCCATCAGATGCTAAAGTCCTTGAACAAATCATACTCAAAGGCTGGAAGGTTGAATAGTTAAACCAGGAAGTAGATGGGTGTGGATTCACTGATCACTTCTTTGATTGATTCTGTTCTACAAAGTGTGGTAGCAAGTTCTACTGAAAGACTTGGATGTGATGTTTAAATGTCCCCAACAATATGTAGTCTATTTCTTTCTGTGAGAAGTGAAGAAATCTCCACATGTTGGGGCAGAGTCAAATTCTTAGTGATAAAACTGCCCTATAAGTTTCGTCTTTTTAAAGAAATCCTGCTCATTTCATCTTTAACATTACACATAGTGATAATACATCACTGAAGTAATTACTTGCAGCCTCTTCGAGATTCTGAATATATGGCTATGAAATACCTCTTGAGCAAGGCATTTAAAATCTGAGAAATTATCCTTAGTGTCATTATCAATGTCAGAGTCTTCCCCCCTGTCACCATCCCTTGTTTCAATAACTTGCAGGAAAGCGATTTCTCTCAACAGCTGGCATGCTTAGAGTAGAAAAGTGGAGTTGGTATTTGCTGCATTTCTTTGTACAACATGCTGGGAAGACATACCCTTAGGGGCCACAATTTGATTATTTTCACAATTTTTATGTTTTTTTCAATACTGAATGCGATCAAGGGACATGTTACTGATTGCTAACTGTTATCAGTGTATCAAGCAGTGAGTGGCTTGGCATTTGGGTGCCACCTCTATTATTTGCTTAGCAACATATTTCTGGACTGTGCTTATGGCTAATGCTCTTCAGAATTGATCCCAGTGCCCTTTTTCCAGTCTACTTTGTGAGTCACAGAAAACACTTGATAACTGAATTAAAAATCTTTCTTCTTAAAAAAATGCTGTATAATTGACATTTAACATTATACTAGTTTCAGGTGTACAGCATAATGATTCAAAATTTGTATACACTGAGAAATGATCACCACTATGAGTTTAGTTAACATCTGTCACCGTACAAAGTTAAAACATGTTTTTTCTTGTGATGAGAATTTTTTAAGATTTATTCTCAACAACTTTCAAATATGCAATACAATATTATTGACTATAGTCACCATGCTGTACATTACATCCCCACGACTTATTTATTTGATAACTGGAAGTTTGTACCTCTTGACCCCCTTCACCCATTTCACCTACCCCCAAACTCCCTCCCTTCTGTTAACCACCCATCTGTTCTCTGTATCTACGAGTGTGGTTTTGTTTTGTTCTGAAAAACCTTTCCTCTTACGTGGAGAAACTGGATCACTCTTACATTGCTGGTGGAAATGTAAAATGGTAAAGATTCTGGAAAAGAGTTGGACAGTTTCTTATAAAACTAAATATGCAACTACTCTACAAGCCAGCAATTGTACTCATGGGTGTTTATCCCAAAGAAGTGAAAACTTATGTTCACACAAAAACCTCTACACAAATGTTCACAGCAGCATTATTTGTGATAGCCCCCAAATGGAAACAATCCAGATGTCCTTCAACAGGTGAATGGTTAAACAAACTGTGGTACATCCATGTCATGGAATACTATTCAGCAGTAAAAAGGAACAAATTATTGCTTCACACATACATCTTGGGTAGATCCATAAAGAATTACACTGAATGAAGAAAGACAATGCCTAAAGGCTACATACTGTATGATTCCAAATGTATAACATCCTTGAAATGACAGACTTACAGAAATGGAAAACAGATTAGTAGTTGCCAGGATTAAGGTGGGGGTAGTGGGTGTGGCTATTAAAGGACCACATGAGGGATCCTTGAAGCGATGGAAATGTTCTGTGTTGTGACTCTATCAATGTCAGTATCCTGGTTGTGATATTGTACTACAGTTTTACAAGATGATCTTATTGGGGAAACTGGGTAAAGGATACCTGGGTTTCTCTCTGTATTATTCTTTTTTTTTATAGAATTAAAAAAATTATTTATTCCATTTATTTATTTTTGGCTGCATTTGGTCTTTGTTGCTGCACGCGGGCTTTCTCTAGTTGCAGTGAGCGGGAGCTACTCTTCATTGCAGTGCGCAGGCTTCTCATTGCAGTGGCTTCTCTTGTTGCAAAGCATGGGCTCTAGGTGTGCAGGCTTCAGTAGTTGTGGCCCACGGGCTTTGTTGCTCCGTGGCATGTGAGATCTTCCCGGACCAGGGCTCGAACCTGTGTCCTCTGCATTGGCAGGTGGATTTTTAACCACTGCACCACCAGGGAAGCTCTTTCTCTCTGTATTATTCTTAAACTGCATGTAAATCTACAATTATCTCAAAATTACAAGCTTAATTTTAAAAACTCCTTTCCCCTTATGGCGTGGGATTTCAGGGTCAAAAATGCAAAAACGTCGTGGAGCACTTCTCCCTGTATATATACCACTGCTATGCCAAGAGTCTGCATATCAGTGGTTTTGTCGGACTCCATGGGAAAAAAAAAATCTGCTAGCACCCACATGTGTTAGTAATTGCCCTTCTCCATTGTGTGCTATAGCTATTATGGATGTCTGCTGATGTTGTTTGTTTCAGGAATTTTGCCAATAGTTCATTCTGCTTTCTCTAAGTCACTTGTCATTAAAGTTGTGCCTGGTTTTACAAGCTTCTTGACAGTAAAGTGACTTATACTTGTTTTGCCAAGAGGCCTGACAACTTTGAAGGATACTCCTATCACTTCAGTATCTTCTCTGCCTTAGTCACAATATTCATCAATTTCATACAACAAGGAATTACTTCATGCTTGTTCTCAAAAAATTCAATTGGTTTATCACAGGGTTCACTGTACTTTGTTTAATAATTATGTAAAAGCTTTGATGACTTCATGCTTCAATTTGATAGATTTTATTACAAACAGCATGCTGGAAACTAGGGGCAAAGGTAACAAAATCAGATATTCAGATATTTATCTTCTTACTTCACATTTGCATTTTTGGCTACTTGTGTGCTATTGTCACATGCACAGGTTTATTTGTCCCAGCACATACAGATTCATATTTTGTATTCATACCTGGAGTCCTGTTCACTATTTATGTTCATGATGTTTACTGAGTTGTAGCAGTTAATTTACCATTTTTATTGCTACTTTAATATTCAGTGAACCTCTTTGAGTGGTTGATTAGGTTGGGGATGTAATGGTACACAAGAGCTATAACACAAAATGCAAATTTAACAAGCATAAGCAATAACATGCAAAAGGCACAAATATATGTTAACAGAGATGAATTGTACCCTGACAAATGAGTGTTGACAAATACAGCTCTTACTCATGCCCAATCTTGAAGAGCATAAGGATTGTTAAGAATGTAATGTGATTGCTGTGAAAAATCATAATTGGCCTTACATCTCAAATAAGTGGAAGGTATGTGAAGAAATAATCTCATTGCTTTTTCCTCTGCCACTTGCTAGATTTCTGGGGAAATTAGTGACCTTGGAGCACCCAGAGTCTATGCACCATACTTTAAGAAACCATGCCTAAGGGAAAGGTGTATGCTACATATTAAACACATTTATTAATACATTAAGTTTTAATTCTGTTTAAGTTGGTTGAACTTGATTGAACTGAATTGTCAAGTTTCTACTCTGGGTAGGAAATTGTGACAAAACAGATGCTTTTTCCTGACAGGAAAGAAGGTATGGCATCTTCTATAATAATGGAATTGTAGCTAGGATGAGGCCGTCCAGCTGGGAACTACATTTCCCAGCCTCCCTTGTGGTCAGGTGTGTCTGTGTGAACAATGGAATGTGAGCAGAAGTGATGTGTGCTTATTCTCGGACCAGCCCTTTACACATGTGCTCCTCTATGCTTTCTTCCTGTTTCTGTGAGCAGAAACATGGTTGTTCCTGGAACACAGCTTCAATTGGGCAGATGACACTGTTGCCCTAGAGGAGGGTGGAGAAACATGATGGGATGGAATGAACCCAAGTCCACAAATGACTGAATGGAGCCAAGTAGCTCACTTATGTGCCTTGGACTGTCATGTGGAGAGAAACTTCATTGTTCTTTTTTCGCTGCATTGTTGGGTCTTTACGTTATAGCAGCTTAGCCCTTTAACCCTGATAAAGAGGGGGAAACCCTGGAGGTCTGAAAGCCCTAGTTGGTAGGTTGTGGAGAAGAGTGGCTCTTGGTGGTACAGGGCAGGTAGGAGAACATGCGAGCCAGGACTTGGCACAAGACTAGTCACTATGGTAGGTGGGTATTGGCAGGTGAGTGCCCCCCTGATTTCTAATGCCGATTCTGATGGTACTGCCAGGTTGGAGAGATGAGAAGGAAGGAATAAGCTTGGTCATGAGTCATGCAGAAATGTAGTAGTGTTCCTATAGTAAAGATTAACTGACTCGGGAACTGGTGGCACTCAGAGTCACCCCGTTTAGGATTAGAAGGAAATGAAACCAAGGGAGCCGTTTTAGGCCTAGGTCATCCCTGGGCCATGTGATGCTAGATCCAGGAGAGTGGCAGTTCTAAACTCCCCAAAGGGTGACTGGGAATCTTGATTTACTTCAGTCATCATTAGTATAAGAACTGCTGCAGATCTTAGTCTACAGGTGTGGCTTCATTTGTGGCTTCAGCTCTAAGGATTTGGAGCTAGGAGAAATCAGAGCAAAATCTCATTTACCTCACAATTTGACTTACAGCTGATATAGTGCCTTGGCCACGGCTAGGGCACTTTTGTGTAAACTAGAAAAAGTGCCCTCTTTTCTGGACACATGGCCTGGCAAACACACAATGTACCAAGTTAGGAAAGAAAGCATGGCTTGGTGAGTGCAGTGCATTTTGGATTTCAGCTCCCATTTGCCTCCATGACTGGGCATCTTTGTGCAGTGAACAACATGCACAACTGTACATGACAGCCTTGCAGACTACCAGAAGTACAATGAGAGTGAAGAGTGAAATTGGAGAATGAAGGACCAATTCAAATGTGACCCACTGACTTGGAAATGCAAAAGGAAACTATTTTGGAAAAGTGCTACCAAATGAATGCAAGTTTGTGTGCCCAATGCACAGTGAGGCCAAACAATACCAAAACATTGGAGTTTGGAGCAGAGAAAGATTTATTGCAGGGCCAAGCAAGGAGACAGGTGGCTCATGACCCCCCAAACCCCACACTGCCCGATGGATTTCAGGAAGGTGAGGGAGGGGAGTCACAGGATATGTGATCAGCTCATGCACAATTCTGTGATTGGTTGATGGTGAGGTAACAGGGCAGTGTCACAGGGGTCAACATTATCAATCCTCAGGCTCCAGTAGGCCTGGGGGCTATACTCAGATTCATCAAGTATTTAACATCTTCCACTCCGTGGGGGGCTTTCATATCTGTAAAACAACTCAGGAAATGTGCATCAGATACTGTTATCTAGGTACTTCAGAGAGGAACTAAAGCAGAGGACATGGGGGAGGGGCCTGCCCGGGGAAGGCCACACAGGGTCCTGCTCGGTTACAGAACCAAAAGGCGAAGGGTGATTTAACAAGTTTTAAACTTGATATGCAAAGGGCTATACTCAAATATATAATGTATTTTCTTGTATCAATACCTTTTGCTCATGCTGTTTCCCATCTGAAGCATCCTCTCTGGTTATATAATTCTTATACATGCTTGAAGGCTCAGCTCTAGCCTTAACTCTCCAAAAAGCCTTTCATGACCTCTGTAGAGATCCCTCCCTCCCTCTTGCTGCATAATCAAATGGGTAAGCCACAGCTCAAAAAGATGTCTATTTGTTTGAGTGACTGAGAGTCTGGAAAACTTCTTCTCCAGTCCAAAACAATGTTAAATTCCATGTAGGGAACCTCCAACAAGCTCCCCATGGTAGGGTATGGGGACCACGTGGGACCAATCAACTTAAAGTCTTTCCCCTGTTCAAACACTATTTTAACAAATTCTTGTAGAGAAAATAGCACTAGGCTCATTGCCTAGTTCTAGTTCTAGTCCAGTTTTGCTATTAATTAGCCACGTGACTTTGAGCAAGGTGAATCACCTCTCTGGCCAGCCTTAGTTCCCTACCCTATAAAATGAAGAAAGAGCTTTATTGGTTTACCATGTTGTAAAGCAACACGATGAACAATGTGGTAATTGAGCTGAACTGTGAAGATGTATTAATATCTATGTTAATACCTCACTTCTAGCTCAGCCTGAAGCGACTTTTCTTTGGTGGTGAAAGGTCACAAGGTGTTTTACGTGTCTGATGACCAACAAACAGCTATACAAAACTCAAGGAAAATATAACTCTCCCTCTTAGCGTGTGTAATTTTACTTTCCTTGTTGTTATTAATGGGCTGCCACCACATCTTTCTCCTGTAGGAAGTTCATTCATCCATTCTATTTAGGGTTGCTAGATTTATCAAATAAAAGTACAATAAGGGCTTCCCTGGTGGCGCAGTGGTTGAGAGTCCGCCTGCCGATGCAGGGGACACGGGTTCGTGCCCCGGTCCAGGAGGATCCCACATGCCGCGGAGCGGCTGGGCCCGTGAGCCATGGCTGCTGAGCCTGCACGTCCGGAGCCTGTGCTCCGCAACGGGAGAGGCCACAACAGTGAGAGGCCCGCGTACCACAGGAAAAAAAAAAAAAAGTACAATAAGATTCCGCCATATTTTTTTAGTACTTCACAGGTTATGAAGATGCAGGGCAATGGAATGGAATGGAATGCACTATAGCAGCAGGAATAGCCTTGCTATCTAAAGCGTGTCCCTCCACTGGCTGCTCCAGGATTACCTGGGAGCTGGTTAGAAATGCAAACTCTGCGCCCCACCACAAACCTATTGAATCCAAATTTGCATTTTAACAAGGTACCCAGGTGATAAGTTGTATGTTAAAACTTGAGAAGCCCTGGGCTAGCTGCTGATTTCCTCCCCCATCTACTCCACAGCTGTCCCTAAACTCTGGAATAGGGAAAGGGGAGGAGGGTTGCCTAAAATGGGAACTTTCCGTTGGCCCCTGCATCATAGGGACTGTAGCAGATTCAGTGGTTTTGTAGGGCAGTGCTGCATAAATAGCAGGTAACGTTGAGTTTTCTGTCTGGGCCATGTGCTAAAATGAAGTCAGAAACCATATCCACAGTATGATGAGAGCACCATGTCTAGTCAAGCCTTGACCTGGGTCAGGCTGTCATCTGTGCCTGGTTGTGACATCTATGCCTGTGAGTACTCTTGGCTCCCCTTTTGGCTCCATTTCCTCACCTATGAGGCCCTTTCCCTTTTCCTTTCAGGTGCTAGGTGTGCCTCCCCCCACCAACCAAAGTGAACACCTGGGAAAGAAGGCATGTACTCTGCTGTGCGGCCTGGTTCCTAACAGGCTGCGGACCGGTACCGGTCTGCGGACCAGGGGTTCGGGACCCCTGATCTAGTGTGAAATTAAGTACATGTTTCTCTTCCCCTGGGCTTGTTGCTTTCTCAGTTGGCTTCTTCTTTCTGAACCCCCTTTTTAAAGGGCTATCAGTCCTCAGCTAGCTATTGGACTAGGGTATAGGGGGAGGGTCTGGGTCATGCATGCCTTCATAGAATAAGGACAGCTCTCTTTGTAGGCTCTTGACCCCAGCCCTACCCATATTCCTTAGTCTCTCCACTTGGCCAGGCTCTCATACAGTTGCCTTTCCTGCCCCACCCCACCCCTCCCAGTCTGGGCTTTGTTGGGCTATGGGTGAGGCTAGACTGGGGATGGCTGTACCCCAGAGACCAGTCAGAGACACAGAGACACTAAAGCAACCTGGGGAGGCCTAGGAAACCAGAATAGGAAGGAGCGCAGAGAAGTAGGTATAGTATGGTGCCTGTGGGTCTGATAAGAGGGGACTGAGGACTGGGATTCAGAGTCAAGAAAGGCTCCAGTTTTCAGAAGAATTAGGGAGTTGGCCTCAGATCTGGGAACTGACATGCTGACCAAGGATCCAGGGAACAGAGAGAGTCATGACTGGGCACAAGTTATTGGCAAAAAACCAGGGACTGGACAGAGGTCCTGAGGTCACAAAGGGCCAGAAGCTGGGAGAGATTTGGACCTCTAAGTGGGGTTGGTGGCTTTAGGAGCAAAGGTTCAAGTCCTGTGCTGAAGTCCCACCATTTGCTTTATTCATCTGTGTTAGAGACTTGGGCATTATAGAGTGGGGGTTAAGAGTGTGGGTTCTGGATCCAGACGACTAGAGTTTAATTCCTGGCTTCACCACTCACCAGCGGTGTATCTTTGGATAAGGCACTTAATTTTCCTGTGCCTCCGTTCTCCATTGTCTCATGTGAGGGACGCTGTGAGCATCAACTGAGACAACGCACAGCAAACACTTAGCACAGCACCGGCACTCAGACAACCTAGATAAATGCTGTGTGTTATTATGATTAACTTTTTTTAAGCTATTTTTTAAAATTTATTTTTGGCTGCGTTGGTCTTTGTTGCTGCACGCTGGCTTTCTCTAGTTGTCGCGAGCGGGGGCTGCTCTTCGTTGCAGTGCGCAGGCTTCTTGTTGCAGAGCATGGGCTCTAGGCGTGCGGGCTTCAGTAGTTGTGGCACGCCAGCGCAGTAGTTGTGGCTCGCAGGCTCTAGAGCGCAGCAGGCTCAGTAGTTGTGGCGCACGGGCTTAGTTGCTCTGAGGCATGTGGGATCTTCCCGTACCAGGGATTGAACCCATGTTTCCTGCATTGGCAGGTAGATTCTTAACCACTGTGCCCCCAGGGAAGTCCCTATTATGATTAACTTTTGTCAACCTAAATAAGGAGGTAAACTGAGGCAAGCTCAACTTACCCAAAATTTGGGTTTGTTTATTCAGGAATAGCAGGGGAAAGTATAATAGCAAGCTACAGGTGAGTCCCTTGAGTGTTTGGGGTGGGCTGTATTTATAAGCAAGGAGCACAAAGAGGGGGAAGTCCAGCCAGAGTCCAAGCAGTAAGTTCACTGGCTTGAGGATGGGGAGAGATGTTCATTGATTAGGAGATAAGTCTCCATCCTCTGTAAATCAAGCATTTAATGGAAATCTGTCTCTCGGTTAAGTTCCATTCTTCTGAGGGTGCATGCATGAGATTCTCCACTTCCTATCTTCCGGTTCCATTTTAAACTGAAACCCTCTCACACCCTCAAACTCCATGCTTCCATCCTGCTGCTCCTCAAACTGACCTATGGTCATCAGTACATGTTCCGTCTGCTTGGAACACCCTTTTTTGGTTAATTCCTTTTCATCTTTCAGGCTTCAGTTCAGAAATCACTTTCTGTGTGAATTTCTATGAGAAAAATGCACTGTGTTTTCTTTTGTTCTCACACTAACAATACTTTTGACATCAGATATGTGGATTTTCCACACCTAACAATTCTCTGACATCATCTGGGTGTCCTACAAGTCAATTCTTTTCCAACACTAACCGGAGTTATCGCAGACCTCACAGGTTAAGGGCTCAGTCCCACAGGACTGCCACCCACTGAGATGCCAGTTGAAAGTCCAAGTTGTCACCTGTGCTTCTCACCGACTGTCTGTAAATTCGAGGTTCCCATGACCCACTCCTCAGGTTTGATCATTTACAGGAGCAGCTCACAGAACTCAGGGAAACACGTTTATTGGTTTATTATGTAATAAAGGATATGATGAAAGATAGAGATGAACAACCAGATGAAGAGGTACATAGGGCAAGATCTGGGATGGTCCTGAGCACAGAAGCCTTTGTCCCCATGGAGTTGGGGTGCACCGCCCTCCTGGCATGCAGATGTGTTCATCAACCTGGAAGCTCTCTAAAACCTATACTTTTGGGGTTTTTATAGAAGCTTCATCACATAGGCATGAGTGATCATGAGCTCAGCTTCGAGCCCCTCTCCCCTTTCCAGAGGATGGGGGGCAGGGCTGAAAGTTCTGAGCTTCTAATCATGGCTTGGTTTTTCTGGTGATCAGCCCCCATCTGGAAATTATCCAGGAGCCCACCCAGAGTCGCTTCAGTAGATCAAGAGACACTGCTATCACCCAGGAAATTCTAAGGGATTTAGGAGCTCTGCATCGGGAACCAGGGTCAAAGTTCAAATGTTAGAACCAAAGATGCTCCTACTGCTCTTATCACTTAGGAAATTACAAGGGTTTTAGGAGCTCTGTGCCAGGAACCTGGGGGAGGGGGAGTGGCACGCAGAGACCAATGTATATATTTCTATTATCTCACAGGGTCCCTTCCCAGGCACTCTTGGAATGCGTGAGATACCCTCCTTCATTCTCTCACAGCACTTGCTCTTTCACATCATGCATTGTAATTGCTCATTTCCTTGTCTGTATCTCCCATCAGACCCTGGGCTCCATGAGTTTTTAGATTACATCGTTTTTTGTTTTTTTTTTCCCATTGCTGTCTCAGCAGTGCTGGCACATGGTAGAAATTCATTAAATGTTTGTTGATTAAATGAATAAATGGTGAGAGACTCCAGGCATAGATCCTTTGGGGAGCCATAGCCAGACAGGATTTCTCTGTTAAAGCTTAATCTACCGGCAGCTGAACAATGTAGAGACAGAGCCCCAAGGCCTGAGGTCCCTTTCAGATGAAGTCCCACTCAGGAGGTGGCAGTGAAACCCACCTGGCCCCCTCCCCCATACCTGCTTCCTGTGTGTTGTATGGGCCACAGGGGCATTGAGAGGAACAGCTTTCAATTTGAGGGGGGTCCCTACACATCATCCAAGCTGCTTTGGCAGCCACCATCTTTCCCAATCTGGTTTGTGTAATGATGCCTCAAGGCTGGTAAACAAAAAATAGTCTAATACCATTCAAAGCATTCTGGGAAGTACAGTATGTGTGCTCCTGCTTGTGGCATATGAATCTGTCTTACATCATTAAGATGCTGCTTTTCCAAGTGTTCATAAACTCTTAAATTTATTTTCTTTTAATAGACCTCTCAGTCTGTCTTTGTGAGGAAAATGATAGCCTCCACCAGCAGAGCTGCTGGAGCCAGGACAGGGGTTTAAAGGCTGCGGGGGCCTGAAGAGATGGGCTTAGAAGTTTCAGGGGACAGGCTGGACAATGGGCCCCTCCTTCCTCCTCCTGAACTCTGCCACTTTCCTGGGGAGCAATCACAGAACATTCTCAGGGACCTCTATGTGACCATCAGAACTGCCTAGACACTTGTAGAGAAATTCTACACATTTCTCTAAAACTTGAAGGTGGTAGAGTTCACCTGGGGAGAGTTCATTTTGTGTGAGAAAAGTAGACAGGTAACACAGAGCAAGTGAGAATTGGAGCCAGGGAGGTAGCTGCCAGCTGCTCTCAACATGGGCAAACTAGCCATGTGTACTGATTGCAGGTTTGGGGCACTGGGATTAGGACTGGAGAGTTTGGCCCCCTTTAGATAATTTGGAAAAAAGCGCATTTAAGCTTCGGAGACCTTGATTTCTTGCCCCATTATCAAAGGGCAATTTAGAGTCACATTGCTGTCTGTGGGGTTCCAGGGTAGGGATTTGCTAAATCTGCTAAATTTTCTCCTTGGTGTATGCCTTGAAAAATTCTGCTATAGTTGGCCTTCTGAATTGGCAGTTTCCACATCCGTGGATTCAACCAACCATGGATCGAAACTATTTTGTTAAAAAAAAATTCTAGAAAGTAACAAAAAGCAAAATTTGTGGGCTTCCCTGGTGGTGCAGTGGTTGAGAGTCTGCCTGCCAATGCAGGGGACACGGGTTCATGCCCCGGTCCGGGAAGATCCCACATGCCACGGAGCGGCTGGACCTGTGAGCCATGGCCGCTGGGCCTGCGCGTCTGGAGCCTGTGCTCCGCAACAGGAGAGGCCGCAACAGTGAGAGGCCCGCATACCGCCAAAAAAAAAAAAAAAAAAAAGCAAAATTTGATTTTTTTGTGCCAGTAACTATTTACATAGCATTTACATTGTATTTACAACTATACATTGTATTAGGTATTATAAGGTAATCTAGAGCTTATTTAAAGTATGCGGGAGGATGTGTGTAGGTTATATGCAAATACTATACCATTTTATATAAGGGACTTGAACATCTCTGGATTTTGGTATCTGGAGGGTTCCAGGATTAATCCTCCATGGATACTGAGGGACGACTGTACTTCAGTCTACTCTAAACTGCTTTTCCCAACAGGGAACCCAAATCAGTTAAGGCTCTTGACACTTTTAGCCTAAAGCCAATTTATCCTCATAAACAGAAACTATAGGATTCCAAAGGAAGCCACTGCTTGTGGAATATTCAATAGGAGAAAAACCAAAAAGGAGACTTGCTTAGAAGCCCCATGCCTATTCACATGGGAAAAAGAATCCAAATCTGGGGATCTGAGAGGACCACCAGGGCCTTCCTGAGATATTTAAGTGAGAGAAATGATGCAGATTCAAGTGAAAGACAACTTGATCTGGAAGCAGCATTGGTGTTTGGCTGAGTGGCTTTTGACAGTGAGCTGTAATGAGTTTGCTTCCCTGCAGATGTCTTGCAGGCATCTGTAAGGAAAGATGTTCCCAGCTGTTTCGGGGAGTAGGACTGGGAGGGTTTATTGCTAAGTGACCCACCCCATAGCCTGTTCACAGCACAGAAGGGCAACTTGGCCCACTTGAGACTGTACTGTCTATACTAGTATTTCCTTAATATATATATATTTTATAAATTTATTTGTTTTTTGGCTGCATTGGGTCTTCGTTGCTGCTCATGGGCTTTCTCTAGTTGCGGCGAGTGGGGGCTACTCTTCGCTGTGGTACACAGGCTCCTCATTGTGGTGGCTTCTCTTGTTGCAGAGCACGGGCTCTAGGCACCCAGGCTTCAGTAGTTGCAGCACGCGGGCTCAGTAGTTGTGGCTCATGGGCTCTAGAGCACAGGCTCAGTAGTTGTGGAGCACGGGCTTAGTTGCTCCGCGGCATGTGGGATCTTCCCGGACCAGGGCTCGAACCTGTGTCCCCTGCATTGGCAGGTGGATTCTTAACCACTGCGCCGCCAGGGAAGCCCCTCCTTAATATTTTTAAAATATTTATTTGGCCACGTTGGGTCTTAGTTGCGGCTCGCCAGCTCTTTAGTTGTGGCTTTCTGGCTCCTTAGTTGCGGTACGCAGGCTCCTTAGTTGCGGCATGTGAACTCTTAGTTGTGGCATGCATGTGGGGTCTAGTTCCCTGACCAGGGATTGAACCCGGGCCCCCTGCATTGGGAGCGCGGTGTCTTAACCACTGCGCCACCAGGGAAGTCCCCTCGTTAATATTTTTGAGTCAACTTTTTTTATATTTAAACAAATTTTCATTCAAAGGAAACTTTATAGCACTATCGAACATTGAAATCCAGTATCAATACCCTAAATAAAAGTGTAATAACTAGCCTGTAACTGTTAATTAGAAATGTTCATCTGGGCATGACTAACAATCATCTCGCATCTCACTGGTGGTTTGCCTCACACACTTCGGGCAAAACTTTATTGTTCTAAGCAATTTCTCCATCCTCAGGACTACAATGGGCCTTGAAGGCCATCTAATGATCCTCTCTCCCCCATCTCATCCTGAGATAGTCTACACGGTCTTTCGTCTGATAGCCTCCTGCTTCAGCTTGAACTCTTTTTTTTTTGGCCACACTGCATGGCTTGCAGGATCTTAGTTCCCTGACCAGGATTGAACCCAGGCCCTGGCAGAGAAAGCGCGAAGTCCTAACCACTGCACCGCCAGGAAATTCTCTTGAACTTCTCTTATGAGGACATGGGAAACCTTTTGCTTCTGACCAGAAACTGCCATTGCACATTCTTCTTTGCCCTCTGATGTTGACATAAGCATATAGCCTTTGAAGGACTTTTACTGCTAGTAGAAACCTGACATAAGGCCACTTGGGTGTCCCCACCTTTGCACTCTCCCTCTTTCTCTCTTCTCTTTTAACTGAGCCCTTGTAGGGAGGAGGACCAAGGAGCACATAGGTGATGCTGGTGTGTTGGAGAGAATACAGAGGATTGATGTTTGATTTATGTGCATTACTCTGAGGGAAACAAAAACCAAACACAGTGAGCTGGTTCCAGTAAGAAATCCTTAGTCTTGGGAGGGAAGGGGAAAATTCTGAATGCAGATGTGTGCATCTCCTGGTCCAGCTGCCTTTCAAATCATCTTGGAATCTTTTCAGAAAAAGAAGGTGGAAGAGAAGCGGGGGGTGGGGGGTGTCTCTAAAAAAAAAAAAAGCCTTGGTAGGACATCAGCACTTAAGCCTGCTTGGTTGTTCCTCTAAGAAAGGGTATCACAAAGGGAAGAGGTGTTATCTCCATCCATAACAATACATGGCACGGTGACTTTGGCATCCCAAGGGCCTCCGTGCCTCAGTGGTAGCTGCAGATAGGAGTGCCCAGCAGACAGAGTTCCTTAGCACAGGTACCAAGGAATAAATGGGGGGGCAGTGGCAGCAGCACCTGGCAGGAAGCAGCTACTCCTTATGCATTCAATTATTATTCAGGGGTCTTTTGTTAGAGGCTAAGTTCCGTGTGAGAGATAAAGGCAAGAGCTGGTAAAATTTGGGAGAGGACTGGTAGTGTGGCCTGGCAAGGCCTGGGGGAGCTCAGGTAACAAACAGCTCAGAGGAAAACTCTGATGAAACCAGTTCCAGCCATCGCAGAACAAGGGGTACATGCCCTTCTAAAGAAGGTCTTTTTCAAAATTCTCAGAAAGGCCTTTCAAATATAATACTTGGAAGCAAAGTCTGCAACAAAAACAGGAGGTGTCTTGCCCCATCATTATTGTGAATTAGCCACTTGATCACTGACCATCACTTGAACATACAGGCACCGCAGCAGCAAATGGGTCTGGGTGATTGGAGGCCAGCTATTTGTCCTCTAGAGAGACAGAGCTATTAGGGCGATGTCTGGGTGAGTTATTGAAGGGGAGGGAGGCACTCATAGCGCAAAATGGGTCCTCGAAATAGTTTCTTGTGCGATGGCTCAGAAAGAAAAATGGGACTCCAGCCCCATTTGCTAATGTCTGCTGCATCTAGGCGGGGAGTGGGGTCTGTCCGTGAGCTTCATGTTGACACAGGTGCTGGGGAGACGTTGGAGAGGAGAAAACAGGCTGGAAACATTGCTGTGGGGATCAGCACTGGGGTGGGGAGCGGCGGCAGGGGAAACAGCTGCATTTGGGTGCTGGAGGTGGGAGGAGGAAGAGCAGAGGCTTGCTGGGTTTTGAGCGTCCAGCCCAGCTCTGTCTGCCCTTCGGGCCCTGGATCAGGTGGCCCTGGGCAGCAACTGGGGGGAGGGAGGAGGGAGGGAGCTCCTGGGGTCAGAGCCACTCATCTGAGACTGGCTTTGCAGTGGATATCTTCATGTGTGAGGGGTGCACCAAGGTCATAGACTGGTGTAATGTCAAGTTCTTTTTTGTTTGTAATATTTCAAATTCCTGGCTCCCAGGTACTGATCACCAAAACAATCAGGTGGCAAGGACCTGTTTACCTCATATCTGCTTAGGAAAGGAGGTTTTTGCTGGCCTCCACCCTCACAGGAGCTGCCAAGAGCCTCTTCTCTTCTCCTGCAGCTCTCTCTTCCCTCAGCTCTTACAAAGCACACCAGGAAGTCACTTTCTTGCCTCCTTTCCATGGGAGAAAGAAGGAGGAATAATAATGAAAGTCCATATTTGTTGAAGACTTTACATGAGCCAGGCATTCACAATGATCCTGAGGTATAGCTGTTAATACTGGCCCCATTTTACAGATGAGGACACTGAGGTTCATTCACCCCTGCTTATTTCCTTCACAACGTGGATCACCACCTCTATTCATCTGGTTTATTTGTACCTCTGTCTGCCTGCCCGCATAGAGCACACACTCTACAAGCGAGGACTTTTGCCTGTTTTGTTCATTGTGTAATGTCCAGGGCCTAAAAGTATGTGTGGCATATCACAGCTTCTCAATAGGTTGCATCTTTCATCACATCTGGGATTTGATTTTACCCTACTTGCAAGCTCATAATTTAGCCTGTTATTGTTTTGTGGGTGCTGGAAGGAAACACAAGACTCCCGGATCAGAAACAACAAACTGTATGACTCACAGCATGGCAAGTAGTATGAACATCAACATGTTTGCCTCAGTTCCCCGTATCCCCAAGTCCCACAGGGCAACACAGAGGGATGCAGATGCATGCTTTATACATACTGGGTTTACATCATGGCTAAGGGACACTGAGCTTGGGGAACCCAGCATTTTGTAGCAGGCAGTAAGTGTGCCTACTCTTTGTCCCAGAGGTGACATTAATTCATCCCTCAAGATTCCTCGCTGCAAACGTAACCCTGAGAAATGTCCCAGATAAAGAGCACTCATGGTCTTGCATTCTTAGCATGGCCAGCAACAAATACAGGTGCACAAGAGACCCATGGAGGAATGTCTCCCAATATCCTCCCCTCTCTGCACTTCTGAACTGCACCTGGGTACTTGGCAGGGCTACTTTGTATTAGTTTCTCTTTAATGCATAGGCCTTGCCTCCTTATCTGATCTAGACTATGAACTTAATGGAGATAATCCCCCCTGCATAATTTGTGGTCCTCATAACTGTCCAAGTTTGTTGCACACAGCAGCTGCTTAGTAAACAACAAAGACAATGACAGTGACAGCAGCAGCAGGCTTTGGAGTCACAGACCTGGGTGTGAATGTCAGCTCTGATTCTAACTCATGTTGTGACCTTGGGCAATTTGCTTCACCCCTCTAAACCTGTTTCCTCATCTGTAAAATGGGCACAAGACAAGCTATTTATTTCAGAGGGTTCTTGTAATTTAAGTAAATTAATCCAAATGTGGCAAATAGAAAAGTGCCTGGCATGTAATAAGTATTCAATAAACGTTAGCTATTTATTATTGCAATTATTATTACTGAGCCCCGATGTGCCAGGCACTTTAATAATCAGTTTAAAAAATATAATCCTCATCTTATTTGAGCATAATAGAGTTATTATCTCTTTTTTGTACAAAAGGAAACAGGTTCAGAAAGATTAAAGTAACTTTTACACAAAGTGGCAGAGTGGAGTTTTGAGTACTCTGTGTTATTTCTGAATGGTTTTATCCTTTCTGAAGGAGTGGAATTGGCGACACCACTTTTTTTTAAACATTTTTATTGGAGTATAATTGCTTTACAATGGTGTGTTAGTTTCTGCTTTATAACAAAGTGAATCAGTTATACATATACATATATCCCCATATCTCTTCCCTCTCGCGTCTCCCTCCCTCCCACCCTCCCTATCTCACCCTTCTAGGTGGTCACAAAGCACCGCACCGAGCTGATCTCCCTGTGCTATGCGGCTGCTTCCCACTAGCTATCTATTTTACGTTTGGTAGTGTATATATGTCCATGCCACTCTCTCACTTTGTCACAGCTTACCCTTCCCCCTCCCCATATCCTCAAGTCCATTCACTAGTAGGTCTGCGTCTTTATTCCCGTCTTGCCCCTAGGTTCTTCATGACCTTTTTTTTTTTTAGATTCCATATATATGTGTTAGCATACGGTATTTGTCTTTCTCTTTCTGACTTACTTCACTCTGTATGACAGACTCTAGGTCCATCCACCTCACTACAAATAACTCAATTTCTGGCGAAACCACTTTTAAATGAAATGCTTGGAGACCCTCACAGCCACCAAGCCACCGAGAATCTTACCTCAACTTTCCCCAGAAACCTGGCCTGAGGGAGAGGAGGGGGGAGAAGCTGAAGGGGAGAGCTGGGGTTGGGGCTGGCTTTTTGAGGAGCTGAGGGTGAGAACAGTGTGTTGAAGGAGGGCCAAAGCAGAATTAAATCCAAATGCAGGTGATTTCACTGTGGTTGGGAAAATAACAGCTTTCTGGCCAGAGAATGGAAACCCCTCCCACCAGAGGCAGTGGGGCCCAGGCTCCTAGCAGCTGGGAAGGCTCCTTCACTCACCACAGCAAGCAGGTCTCCGGGATCCAGTGTTTGCTTTCCTTTCTCCTGGGATTTATGCAGAGAGGGCTGCAGAGCAAGAAACCATCAGAGACCAAATAAAACCAATTCAAGGCCAAACAGATGCTCTCTTCTTAAAGGTGCTCAGGGTGACTTAATCTGCAACAGAGCTGCTTGTCACCCCTCCCTAATTTGGGGGGCCTCCTGTTGGAGAGTTCATCCCCTTCTCTTGGGATATGAGCCAGCTGGGATAGGTGCTTCACTCAAAGACACGTGTGCATTTTGTCCCAGATCTGAGCTCCCTGAGAAGGGTCTGTGAACTCATCAAGGAACTCCAGGAAGTGGAAGAGGATCAAAGAACACAAGAGAATCGTCATTTAAGGGTCTTTGAAAGTCTAGCTGGATGTGCTGTGAAGAGGGAAGAGGCAGCTTCCTTGCCCAAGGGCTTTGTACAGAGAGAAGAGCTGTGAGGCCTCAAAAAGGACCACTTGCACCATCGTTCCCCGGGCACAGGAGTGGGGCTTTTAACATGCAGATTAGTGCGCCCCCTCTCAGACCCTCCACATCAAAATCTCTGGGGCTGGGTCCCCACAGTTAGCATTTCGGACAGGCTCTCCAGGTGAGTCACACATAGCTTCTAGAGGGCTTTAGTCTTATCTGTACTACATACTGGCTGTGTGATCTTGGGTAAGCTATTTAACTCTCTGAGCCTTAGTTTCTTCCTTATAGAGTGGAATAAAAATAGTACCTCCTTCACAACACTTGGGAGGATTAAATGAGATTTTTTATGTCTCATTCAACATGGTAGTTTTTATTAAACTTCTTGTCCCCCTGCCATGCATTTTTTTTCTGCTTCTTTTTTTTTTTTTTTTTTTTTTTTTTTTTTTGCAGTACACGGGCCTCTCACTGCTGTGGCCTCTCCCGTTGCGGAGCACAGGCTCCGGACACGCAGGCTCAGCGGCCATGGCTCACAGGCCCAGCCGCTCCGTGGCATGTGGGATCTTCCCAGACCGGGGCACGAACCCGTGTCCCCTGCATCGGCAGGCGGACTCTCAACCACTGCGCCACCAGGGAAGCCCCTCTGCTTCTTTTCAGTGGGAAATGCAAACTTATTTTTCTTTATTTGATGCACCCCCTTTCTTCTCACTGACAGGTGTTTGGCCCCTCTGTAAACACTTGTTAAAAACAGTGTTAAAAACCTGGGCAAAGCAGAGGCTCCATGTATAGTGGCTACAGATGGCTACCACATGGCATGCTTCTCTTGAGAAGTGCCTACCTGGCAGTGACCCCTTTTGGATTGCCTTCTCATCCCTCCCCACAGTTAGAACTTAGGCATCCAGCGTTGCATCTCTGTGTGACCCTCCTCTCTGTCAGGGCTACGGACCCTGAGTTAGTCTTGTGGCTGCATAATGTTGCAGCCTGTGTTATCGATCTCTTGTGAGTTTGGTGAATGGTAGTTAATTCCTCAAGAATATTGCCCCCTGTGTGGGCTGACAAAATACAGTCTGGTAATTTCTGAAACAGAAAGCCGGCTCCCAGACCCAAGATGACCCCACGGAGGAGCAGGTCCTGTCTTTGATGGTCATTTGAACATGATTTCATCCAGATTCTTTCTTTCGAGGTAAGAGGGGTGCAAGTAGTTCCCTCTGCTGAGGTGTTGTCCCAGACATTGCTGTTACTCATAAGACATGAAGAGTTATTTGACTTTTGGAAGCAGTGGGTAATGGTGGCTGCACACTAGGATCACCTGGTTAGTTTTTTTTTTTTTTTTTTTTTTTTTTTTTTCCGTACGCGGGCCTCTCACTGTTGTGGCCTCTCCCGTTGCGGAGCACAGGCTCCGGATGCGCAGGCTCAGTGGCCATGGCTCACGGGCCCAGCCGCTCCGCGGCATATGGGATCCTCCCAGACCGGGGCACGAACCCGTATCCCCTGCATCGGCAGGCGGACTCTCAACCACTGCGCCACCAGGGAGGCCCCACCTGGTTAGTTTTAAAACAGATTCCTGGGCCCTGCTCACAGAGATTCTGATTTAACTGGTATCAGCAGGTTTTAAAAGCACCCTACCCAGGCGATTCTAAAGTAGAGTCAGAGCTGGGAACCACTGCTTTAAACTATGTGAATTTGCTCATTCCACAAATATAGGCATACCTCATTTTATTGTGCTTTGCAGATATTGTGGGGTTTTTTTAAACAAATTGAAGATTTATGGCAATCCTGCATCAAGCAGGTCCATTGGTACTATTTTTCCAACAGCATTTGCTCACTTCATGTCTCTGTGTCACATTTTGGTAGTTCTCACAATATTTCAAACTTTCCCATTATTATTATATTTGTTATGGTGATCTGTGATCAGTGATCTTTGTTACTGCTGCAAAAACATTACAACTTGCCGAAGGCTCAGATGATGGTTAGCATTTTTTAGCAATAAAGTGTTTTTAAATTAAGATATGTACATTGTTTTATAGACATAATACTATTGCATACTTAATAGACTACAGTATACTGTAAACATAGCTTCTATATGCAGTGGGAAACCAGAAAATTAATGTGAGTGACTTTATTGCTATATTTGCTTTATTGCAGTGGTCTGAAACTGAACCCACAGTATCTCCTAGGTATGCCTGTATTGAGTGCTTATCATGTACCAGGCACTGTTATAGGCCCTGGGAATACAGCCATGAACAAAAGTGACAAAAATCCTTACCCTCATGGACTTTATGTTTTAATGGGAAAGACAGATAATAAATAAGATAATTATATATATTATATATATAAAATGTTAAATGATGGTAAGTACAATGGAGAAAAAGGAAATTAGGAGGGAATGGCAGGAGTGATTTGTGAGGCACTTTGAATTAGGGTGGTTGTTTTAGTCTGCTTGGGCTATTATAACAGAAATACCATAGACTGGGTGGCTTAAGCAACAAACACTTATTTCTCACAGTTCTGGGGGCTGCAAAGTCCAGGATCAAGGTGCCAGCAGATTTGGTGTCTGGTGAGAGCCTGCTTCCTAGTTTGGAGATGGCTGTCTTCTCCCTGTGACCTCACACAGCAGAAGGGGTGAGAGAGCTCTCGGGGGTCTCTCTTATAAGGGCACTAATCCCATTCATGAGGGCTCCACTCTCAGGACCTAATCACCTCCCAAAGGCCCCACCTCACTATCATCACATTGGGAGTTAGAATTTCAACATATGAATTTTGGGGGGACCACAACAGTGGTCAGGGAAAACTTCATGGAGAAAGGGACAATTAAGGAAGACCTGAAAGAAGTTCCTGGGTTGAGCCATGCAGATTTCTGGAGGAAGAGTCTTCTTGGCAGAGGGAATAGCCAGTGCAAAGAGCTCAAGTCAGGAGTGTGCTTGGTGTTCTAGGAAAAACAGGGAGCCTGGTGTGGCCGGAGGGAAGTAAGGGGGAGAGTGGTAGATAGAGAGCTCATGGTGGCAGTGGTAGCAGCTGGACAAGTTGCTCAGGGCCATGTAGGCCCTTGTAAGATAGATTTTTACTTTGAGTGAGATGAAGAGACATTGGATGGTTTTGAGCAGAGGAGTGGCATGATCTGACTTATGAAGGTCACTCTGGCTCTTGTGGGGAGGCTAGACTATGAGGAGCAAGGATGGAAAGAGGGAGGCTGTGTGGGGGGTTAGGGGAGTGTTCGGATTTGTCTGGGTGTTCTTGTCCCCTCTTATTGTCTCCCCTTGTGGGAATGGCAGTCGTCAGGGGAGTTCGTAACCCTGGACTTTGTGCCACAAGGTTAAAGGGAGAAATAAATCAGATATGAAAGTGTGCCTAACATTTGCAGATGTGGCTTCTCTGGATTAAGAGCCAAACAAACACATCATGGCAATTTCTCTTCCTCTTTTGTCTCTTATTCCACCTCAGATTCCCCTCCCAACCTATTCCTTGAGGATTCCTAGACACATTTTTTTCCCTGCAGTGACCTAGGTCTCTTATCCTGCTTTACCTCCCGCTTTTGACAGAGAGATAAAGACTTCTGCATTAATGTGAGTGGAGATCTTATTATAGCGCCACCTGTGAAACAGCAACAGGCAGTAGAGATGCTTAACTTGTAAAATGTTCATTGCACTGGGAAAAATCAATACCATAAATGTTGACTTAATGGGACCCCTTGGGGAAGGGGACTCTGGGCAATGTAACATTCTAGTTGATTGAAACGTAACCCACTCCTCACCCCTGCTTTTTTTCCTCCCCCCTTTTATTTTTCACATTAGTTCTTGTTTCTGAGTCTAAAAATAATGGGTTTTACCGTGTGCTTATCAGGTGCTAGGCACTGTGCTAGGTGTTTTACAGACCATTGTCTTATTTAATCTCAGCAACAACTGATGATATAGATGTTATCATTATCCCCATTTTAAAGTTGAAGAAATTGAGGCTCAGAGAAATAAGTCACCCAAGGTGGTGCAGCTGGTAAATGGCTGAGCCCATCTGATACTGAAGATCAGCCTATCAGTGTTTGTCCCTCATGGACTCTTCCTGGGCTCCAGGCAGGGTCTCAGTGCTACCGTGCCGGCCACCTGGGAGATGCTCAGGGTCAGTGATGCAGGCAGGGAGGGAGCTCAGGGGCACGGGCTGTGCAGCGGAAGGCCTGGGAACAAGGTCCATTTATTATTATTATTTTTTTAAAATAAAAACCCCAACATCAGCTTGTTTTCTTGTTATTAGGCTCTTCTAGTGGACTGTGGAAAAGCAATGTTTAGTTAATTGATAACAGTGTTAAAATATTACTATAAGTGGTAAAGCTCCTTAATTTGGTATACCTAACTTTTATTTTTTGCAGGGGGTGGGTAGTGGTGGGGTGGTAGGCAGTGGTGCAAGGAAACCAACCTGAATTAGCTATAAATCTGAAATCCAGGCTCTTTTCAATACGCAGTTTCATTCCTTTCAGTCACAGTTGGTAACAGGAGCTAACGTTACCAAAGTGAGAACCCATTTTAATAAATAGATAAGAAAAGTCATTCATTGTTCTATGCAAATGGATTCTTCCCTAGTTTAAAAATGTCTGAAAATGTTTACTTTTTTCAAAAGAATAAAAGCTCTCCTTGCCATTTAGTTTATCCTACTCCTTTGCTTACCAAAGCCGGTTTTCACAGATCAAAGCACAAGACACTGATCTCAGCTCTGGTCTGAATTCCTGCAAAATTTGAATGAGAATTTCTGTTCTGGATAGCTTCCATGTGCCCCTTCAGACCCTCTCTCCATCCTTCTCCACCCTGCACTCTGCCTCGGGAGGGGAGGCTGACCTGTAGGGATGACATCAAAGGCCTGACCATCTTTAGTCAGGCCTAGAGATGGTAAAGGCATCCCCCACTCCTGTTACTAGCCCTGGGTACCCTGCCCCCACCGTTATAAATTGTCCATTTATTAACCTTTACTCTCCAAAATACCCATTTTGAGTGTGCCATCTACTCCCTGCTGGGACCCTGACTGATACGGGTTTTGAGTGATGTCTCTATCTTTATTCCACCAGCAGGTCTGAGACATCAATTTCAAGGTGTTACGACCACACTACTAATTTGAATATACAAAGCTCCATACAAGTCCAGTGATTGGGTAGTGTCAGGGAACACAGGGACAAAGGAACAATCATCACCTGGCCATCAGATTCCTGTGATGTGGGTTTCAGGAATCTGGGTATGGATAGATCATGACTGGGCAAAAGATAGTTCCAGATCAAGGGGTAATGGTAACCTGTCTGGCCTCTTTGCTTCCCTATCAAGATCTTTCCGGCTAGGCCTTGGGTCTCAGGCATGGGGTTAAGGCAGGAGAACCCTGTGGACTGGATTCAATGCCCACAGTTGGTCCAAGGAGCAGGATAGGAACACCTGGTTCAAGTAAGGGACTTAGGAAAGGAGTTTGAGTCAAGAATCAGACAGTGTGACCCAGGAAAACACTAGTTCGTGAACTTTTTGAGGGAAGACATGTGTGACTACCTTGCTCACTGCTGTACTCTCATGAGCACCCAGCCAATAGACTGGCAAATAGTAGGCATTCTATAAATATTTGAGTGAATGATTGAATACAAGATGATGAAAGAACATGCTGACCAATGCACAAAGAAGTTAGGGGGTTACCTTAGGGAGAATCCTATCCCAAGTAGGGAGGTCAGTGTTTGGAAATGAGAGCTGTTATTTACCTTCCTTGGCTATAAGAGCCCCAGCCATGCACTGCACACAGTCCTTTGGGCAAATTAGCCTACCAAAGCCAAGGACCAGAACCCATGGTCAGTATGCCCACTGCAAGTTTTTTTTTAACTTTTTATTTTATATTGGAGTATAGTTGATTGCCAATGTTTTGTTAGTTTCAGGTGTACAGCAAAGTGATTCAGTTATACATATACATGTATCTATTCTTTTTCAAATTCTTTTCCCATTTAGGTTGTTACATAATACTGAGCAGAGTTCCCTGTGTTATACAGTAGGTCCTTGTTGGTTATCCACTTTATTTTATTTTTAAATATTTATTTATTTGGCTGTGCCGGGTCTTAGTTGCGGCATGTGGGATCTTTTAGTTGCGGCATGTGGGATCTTTTAGTTGCAGCATGCGGGATCTAGTTCCCTGACCAGGGATTGAACCTGGGCCCCCTGCATTGGGAGTGCAGAGTTTTAGCCACTGGACCACCAAGGAAGTCCCTGGTTATCCATTTTAAATATAGCATGCCCACTGCTAGTTTTAAATAGAGAAGATTTTGTGAAAATGGGGATCTGATTTGACGAAGGTTTTCTTGGAGCTTAAGTAGCTATTTGAAAATGCAGGGAGATTTTTTTCTCCTGAAAACAAAATGTGCCCGTAAGGTCTCTTTTACTAGAAACATGGGGAATGCCTTTTTCAGGCATTCTTGTCGAAGAACACAAGGTCACATAAAAGATCTAGTGGCAAATCAGTGCATTATAGTTCTGTTGACACTTCTGCTGTCAGGGCTAATAGTTTTACTTAAGAGTACAATGTGCAAGTGGAATGTTTTAGGTTTTAAAAGTGAGTCTGTATGTATTTAGGGGATCTTTGCTTTATCATTTTTCCCTAGACAGGCCTCCCGAGGACTTCTACCTGGCAATGATTGATGGGGAGGAGGGCAATTAAAGTCAAACTCTGTGCTTTCAATTAAGAAGACAAGTTACAGCTCTGGAAGGCTGGGTGTTTGGGGTATATCAGATCATTCATCTGGGGAGCCTTTTCAAATTTACAGACACCTGTACCTCCCCATCCCATGTTGATAACAGTCAGTTGGGAATCACCAATTTAAACTTTGTATCATTTTGAACCAGCCTTTCCCCTTCCAAAGATCTGAAATGAGGGGTTAGCCTGAATTCCAAGAAAAGCACGAACAATGGTGTGGGAGAAGTTGGGTCAGTGAAGTTTTGGGCTCAACCAATGGTAATGGATTATGGCAATCCAGAGTGAATGTCCTCCTTTCCGCTCAACCCCTGAGCTTTTAACATTTCAGGTCAGCCTAGGCACCTGGAGCTGGTGGGAGAGAGCACCTTCACAGCCCTGCTGAGCACCAGCAGACAAAAAAAAAATGAGGTCATGCCTTTCTTTTACACAATTTTAATGTAATCCTCACCAGCATTAGTGAAAATTGCTTTTTGGTGGCTGGAGGGAAGCAAAGAGCACTTGACTGTCTTAACATCCCCATCCCTGACAGCCTCTGTTAAAATGGAAAATTGTTGAGATGGGAAGATCAGCTTCAGAGGCTCTGACGGGGCAGCAGATTCAAATCAACCTTGATTAATCCATCTTCTTTGAAAATTGGTTGTGTAAAATGGTCAAGGTCATAAGGAGACACTTCAGTCCCCAGATCCTATTCACAGAGTGATGGTTCTGTCTCGTTCATGTAGACACTAAATGTGCCATAGTTATGGTGGGGGGAAGGGATTCCGAAAAGGAAAAGGAAGGTACAGAAGGCAGGGAGGGAGGGAGAAGAGTTTAGAGAGCAGGGATGAAAGTAAAAGAGGGAGGGGGTGGAAAGAAGTGAGGAGAAAAGAAACGGGAGGTGGGGGAGGGGGTTATAATTCAGCCCCAGCAAGTGCTGATAGAGCCACAAGGGCACGCTGGGAGCAAGCGCTGGGGAGCTGAGGAATAAAACCTAGATTAGGAGGAAGGGAAAATGGCATAAAATCGAGGTGTGTGTTGGGGGTGGGGGGGACTGACAGTCCAAATACCAAGTCCCAACAAGAAGGGAGCAGCTTTCATTGCACGGAGGCTGTGGGGCTCTGTACTTATGGAAAGGATGACAGGAGTGCAGTTGTGGGGTGCATGGCAGAGATGGTGACAATGGCCACTTCTATACCTGCCTGCCTAGGAGTTCCTCAGAACAGGGCCCACTGTAGCCCCAAGATTAGCATCGTATAGGTTGGGGCCTAGTGGGGACAGAAGCTGCCAGCGCCCACAGGGCCTGGGTAGACGTGGAGAGGCCAGTGGCACAGCTGTCTGTGCTGTTTAGGAGGCCTTCCTGCTGAAGGGCTGCAAAGAGGCCTTGCTCTGGCCCCAGACAGGCTGAGTGATTCCCAACATCCTGGCAGCTGTGTGGGCCGCACCTAAACAGCCCTGGCCCTGCTTTCCCCTCGTTTGCCAGGAGAGGGAGGCACAGCCTGCTGACCTCGCCCAAATCTCAGGCTCTTGCCTGGGCCTGGGACAGCATGAGGACTGCAGTTGGAGGAGAGGGAGCCTAAGAAACAAGGGTGGGTGGGGCAGAGAGGAGAAAGGCTGGAAGAAGGAAAAGGTATAAGCAGAAGTTGTAGAGTCACAGATTTAGGAAGTTGGAGAAACGGAAGGATCCTTATGGCAAGAGAAGGAAAGAGCAGAGTCCCTCCTCCTGCATCTCTCCCACTTTGAACCTATTATCAATTTCTGAACAAGAGTCTTACTCTCGAGTGATGATTTATGAGCAGAATGGTTTTATGGATTCTCTGCTAATTTGACCCTGAGTAATTTCTTTTGCCTCAATGATGGTAGATGGCATACTCTAGTTGTAATTGTTCTAAAAATGCTAACTGTTTCTCAGATCCATCCCATGTGCGGCATCTAGGATTTTCTGGATCGTGGTTGTAGTGGTGATGGTACTGGAGTGCTGAAGACATCAAGTGAATGGTTTCCGAAGCCTCATCCTTTCACAGACATTAATCCGTTTCAATATGATCAAAGGCAGTGGGCTGCCCAGCCAGCCTGGCCCCGCCTATATATGTGGGTCCCCAGCTGCTCCACTAATCAGGATCCTTTTAAAAGATCTGGCTACTCAGTTACCCTGTTCTCCAAGGTGGGGAGGTGTGGTTGGCTTCTCTTGCCAGATGTGCTAGCTGCTTCTTGCAGTGCCCCAGGGAGCCGGGCGTCAGTGGCTCTATTTACTGTTTCAGAAAGGATTGGATACGTCTGTGCTCTGTGCTTTGCGTGTTGCTTCTGGCTGACTGCTTGCAGCAGGCTGAAAAAGCCAAACACCACAAATATTTGTCTGAGGTGGTTGTTATTTAGAATCTCTGATGTCAAGGGAAGCAAAATTAATGCTAAAAGCAGGAAGAGTCTCTCCTTGGCCTTGGGAATGCACGTGGCTGTACTTGATTAATCCCACATGTTTGGTAACCATCCTGAGTTTACTGGAACACTTAATAACATTTTAAGCTCTTTCTTAGTAGAAAGAAGAGGTTACTGCCCTTTCCATTGGTAGTCAACAAGCATGTCTCTGGAGCTACATGGTATATTAGAAGGAGCACTGGATTGAGGGTTGGAGCATTGGTTCTATCAGGTATCAACTTGGTGAACTTGGACACCTGGGTCTTAATGTTCTCATCTGTAAAATGGCATTGTTGGTCTAGTGCAGTGTTTCTCAAACTTTCACATGCATTGGAATCACCTGGAGGGCTTGTCAAATCGCAGATCTTTCTTTTCCATTATGGTTTATCACAGGATATTGAATATAGTTCCCTGTGCTATACAGTAGGACCTTGTTGTTTATTTTATATATAGTAGTTTGTATCTGTTAATCCCAAACTCCTAATTTATCCCTCCCCCACCCCCTTTCCCCTTTGGTAACCATAAGCTTCAGAGTTTCTGATTCAGAAGGTGGAGCCTAAGAATTTGCATTTCTATAAATTCCCAGGTGATGCTGATGTGGCTGGTCTGGGGACAACACTTTGAGAATCAGTGGATTAGATGATCTCACCAAGATGGTCTCTTTCTGAAACGTTGCGATTGTGTGACTGTGTGGAGTGTGGAGCATGGTGGGGAATAGTCAGAGGAAATAGAAGCCCAGCTCTGGGCCACTATTTTAGCCAGAGTTAGAGGTAGCATCCAGTGTGTGACCCAAGGGGCACAGTAAATGAGTTCCTTTCCTAGTGTACCACATGCCTGAAATCTTTACCACAAGTCTCTTGGTTGGCTTAAGGTCCTTGTTAGAATATAAATATGCTCCCTGGGAAGACAAGGCATATACTATCAACAGTCATTAGTTTCCTGAATCCACTCCCATCGTTCAGCAGATCCTGGAGGCCTGGGATATAGGACAGACAGGTTTTGCATAGGTAAGACAAGGGCTGTAGCAAGGCGTGCTTCTTGGAGAAGGTCTGCCTAGATAAGGTATCATAGTGGGGGCTCTGACTAGCATGAGGACAGTGGGTACCTAAGACCTTGAATAGTGATAAAAACCAACCTTTTTAAACCAGATAATCTTTGAAGCAGTGTATATTAGGAGAATATAAATGCTGATAGGCATTGGCAAAGGAAACTAACAATTGCCATACAGTATGAAAAGTTCTAGGAGACAAGAAAACACAGAGGCCACAGGGAGTGACCATAGGAGCTACAGAGGGCGGGGACTTTACTGCCCTGTATGGCAATGGGATACAGGGACTACCCATGACAGAACTGTTTCAAAGTTAAAGTTTGGGGCCTCCCTGGTGGCGCAAGTGGTTGAGAGTCCGCCTGCCGATGCAGGGGATACGGGTTCGTGCCCCGGTCTGGGAGGATCCCATATGCCGCGGAGCGGCTGGGCCCGTGAGCCATGGCCGCTGAGCCTGCGCGTCCGGAGCCTGTGCTCCGCAACGGGGGAGGCCACAGCAGTGAGAGGCCCGCATACCGCAAAAAAAAAAAAAAAAAAAAAAAAGTTAAAGTTTGTCATCATTGCTGTCTTTACCCTCTTTTATTTATTGAAAACTCAATACGTGGCAGATATCATACTATACTATATGCTTCATGTGAGTCATTACATCTAATATTCATGAAAAATATACAAAGTATTATTGACTTTTACTTATGAGGAAACAGATTCAGAGAGGTCAAGTGGCTTGCTCATGGTCACAGAGCCAATTAGTAGCAGAGTTGAGATTAAAACCTTTGCCTACCTAATACCAAAGATAGCACTTAGGAAATCAACTTTATTTAGTAACAATTTACATACAATAAACTGCACCCATTGAAAGAGTGCAATTCAATGAGTTTTGACATATGAATATACTTATGAAACCAGCACCATGACCACGAAATAGAACATATCCAGCACTTCCAAAAGCTTCCTCCTTCCCTTTTGCTGTCAGTCTTTGCCGCCTGCCCAGCCTCAGGCAAACACTGATCTACTTTCTGTTGCTCCAGATTAGTTTGCATTTCCTAGACTTTTATATAAATGGAATCTTGCATTACGTAGTAATGTATCGTCTGTCTTCCTTCACTCAGCAGTCTGAGATTCATCCATACTGTTGCATGGATCAGTAGTTCATTCCTTTTTATTGCTGAGTAATATTTCATTGTAGGGATATATCACATTTTTAATTCATTCACTTGTTGATGGACTTTTTTTTTAGTTTTTGGTTGTCATGAATAAAGCTCTGTGACTATTTGTGTACAAGTCTTTGTGCAGACACATATTTTCATTCTCTTACGGAAGTGACTTTTGATTTCAGCTCTGACATATAAAGAGATTGGAAATCATCACTCCCATCAGAAGGCAAACTGCCATCCGCAAATCTGCAGAGATAGGTACACATGTGTACAACATGAGACAGGTACACAACATGTGTACAACATTGACACAACATGTCCGGTGGTCAACAAAAAATTAAAAAGTATGCCAAAAGGCAAGAAAAACAATCTGCAGAGATACAGCATTTGAGATTTGCTGACATGGAGCAGAAGTCACTGGACTCCATTAGCAGTAGGATCACTTACTTGGCTAGTAATTTGGACAAATTACTAGAGGCTGTATGTGGGCTAGCATGAGAGTTAGAAACTCCTGGGGGCCACAGTCCAAGTGGGCCCCCCCACATCTACAGGTTTTTCCCCCAGGAACCCCACCAGGCTCTCAAAGTGAGGATCTGAGAAAGATGCTCTCCTGGCCCTGACTGGGGAAGGGGAGGAGGAGCCATTGCAACACACACCTGAAGCTTGATCCATGACAAAGGCCTCCTCTTTTGGGAAAAACATCTACCATTGGGTGATACTGAAACTTTATCCCACTTGGGAGAAGGGTGTTGCTTTCTACCCCCATTCCAGCCAGCTCCAGCATTGCTATCACACTTTAAAACAAAACCCGAAAAGAACAAAATAGCCAAGAAGGGACAGAGTTTTAAGGAAATAGATTTGGAATGTGGCAGCTAGGGAAGGGAGTTGGGGACAGGGTAGAAAGACTGCTATGCCTTTGGAGGAAGGACAGAAATACTTGTGAAGGCCACATCCTAGAGATGCAGGCCCACTAAAAGACTGAGACTTAATCAGGAGATTATAGAATGCTCCCTTCCCCCACAAACTACCACCACACCAACCAGTCTCCGGTATACTATCAGTGGGTTATAGATGAAAGAGCTGTGAGACACAGACATTCTCTAAGGAGGCATACTTGGGGAAGACCAAGGTCAAAAGGAGACAAAAACAAGGACACTAGAGGAATTTGAAGCCCCATAAATACACTAATAATCTATTTACTTTAGTTTCTATTGACACAACATGTCCGGTGGTCAACAAAAAGTTACAAAGTATGCCAAAAGGCAAGAAAAAAAAGTCTGAAGAGACAGATCAACCATCAGAACCAGACTCAGATATGACACAGGTATTAGAATCATCAGACAAAGAATTTAAAATAACTATGATTGATATGTGAAGGGCTCTAATGGAAAAAGTAGACAGCATGCAGGAACAGATGGGTAATACAAACAGAGAGATGAAGATTATAAGTCAAAAGGAAATGCTAGAAGTAAAAAACAGTAACAAATGAAGAATGCTTTTAGTGGGCTTGTTGGCAAAGTCGACACAGCTGAGGAAAGAATCAGTGACTGTGAAGACAGGTCAGTAGAAACTTACCAAACTGAAATGCAAAGAGAAAATAATTACTACTAGTAGTAGTGCTACTAGTACTACTACTAGTACTACTAGTACTACTACTAGAACAGAACATTCAGGAACTGTGGTACAATATCAAAAGGTGTAACATTTCTCTTAGGTAAGTACCTGTGGTAGGCAGAATTCTAAGATGGCCCTCAAGATTCCTACTCTATGGTCTACATGTCCTGTATAATTCCCTCCATTGAATGTGGGTGAGAACTGGGAATATGATGAGAGATCACTCCTATGATTAGATCACATTATATGGCAAAGGTGAAGGGATTTTTCAGATGTAATTAAGGTCTCTGGTTGACTTTCAGTTAATCAAATGGAGATTATCCTGGGTGGACCTGACCTAATCAGGTGAGCCCTTAAAAGAGAGTCTATAATCGAGAGGCAACTGCAAAGATATGAATTCTGTAGACAACCATATAATCTTGGAAGAGAACCCCAAACCTCAGATGAGACTGCAACCCTGGTTGACACTTTGATTGCAACCCTCTGAGACCCTGAAGAGAGGACCCAGTTAAGCCACATCCAGACTCCTGAACCATGAGAAATGTGAGATTATAAATTTGTGTTGTTTTCAGCCACTAAGTTTGTAGTAATTTATTATGCAGCATAGAAAGATTAATGCAGTACCTATGGATGAAATTCTGGGGTTAAAGGATAATTGTATATTAACTTTGTAAGAAACTGCCAAACGATTTTCTAAAAAGGTTATATCTTTTCACATTCCCACTAGCGATGTATGAGACTTTCACTTGTCAACATTTGGTATTGTCAGTCTTCTGAATTTTAGCCATTCTAGTGGGTATGGAGTGATATCTCATTATGGTTTTTTCCCCAAATTAATTAGTTAATTAATTAATTTTTGGCTGTGTCGGGTCTTCGTTGCTGCATGTGGGCTTTCTCTAGTTGCAGCGAGTGGGGGCTACTCTTCGTTGCTGTGCGTGCACTTCTCATTGCGGTGGCTTCTGTTGTTGCGGAGCACAGGCTCTAGGTGCGTGGGCTTCAGTAGTTGTGGCTCACAGGCTCTAGAGCACACGCTCAGTAGTTGTGACGCATGGGCTTAGTTGCTGCGTGGCATGTGGGATCTTCCTGGACCAGGGCTTGAACCCATGTCCCCTGCATTGGCAGGCGGATTCTTTTTATTTTTTTAACATCTTTATTGGAGTATAATTGCTTTACAATGAATGGTGTGTTAGTTTCTGCTTTATAACAAAGTGAATCAGTTACACATATACATATGTTCCCATATCTCTTCCCTCTTGCGTCTCCCTCCCTCCCACCCTCCCTATCCCACCCCTCTAGGTGGTCACAAAGCACCGAGCTGATCTCCCTGTGCTATGCAGCTGCTTCCCACTAGCTATCTGTTTTACATTTGGTAGTGTATATATGTCCATGCCACTCTCTCACTTTGTCAAAGCTTACCCTTCCCCTCCCCATATCCTTAAGTCCATTCTCTAGTAGGTTTGTGTCTTTATTCCCGTCTTGCCCCAGGTTATTCATGAACTTTTTTTTTCTTAGATTCCATACATATGTGTTAATATATGTGTTAGCATACGGTATTTGTTTTTCTCTTTCTGACTTACTTCACTCTGTATGACAGACTCTAGGTCCATCCACCTCACTACAAATAACTCAATTTTGTTTCTTTTTATGACTGAGTAATATTCCATTGTATATATGTGCCACATCTTCTTTATCCATTCATCTGTTGATGGACACTTAGGTTGTTTCCATGTCCTGGCTATTGTAAATAGAGCTGCAATGAATATTTTGGTACATGACTCTTTGAATTATGGTTTTCTCAGGGTATATGCCCAGTAGTGGGATTGTTGGGTTGTTTGGTAGTTCTATTTGTAGTTTTTTAAGGAACCTCCATACTGTTCTCCATAGTGGCTGTATCAATGTACATTCCCACCAACAGTGCAAGAAGGTTCCCTTTTCTCCACACCCTCTCCAGCATTTATTGTTTGTACATTTTTTGATGATGGCCATTCTGACCGATGTGAGATGATATCTCATTGTAGTTTTGATTTGCATTTCTCTAATGATTAGTGATGTTGAGCATCCTTTCATGTGTTTGTTGGCAATCTGTATATCTTCTTTGGAGAAATGTCTATTTAGGTCTTCTGCCCATTTTTGGATTGGGTTGTTTGTTTTTTTGATATTGAGCTGCATGAGCTGCTTGTAAATTTTGGAGATTAATCCTTTGTCAGGCAGGCGGATTCTTAACCACTGCACCACCAGGGAAGTCCCTCATTATGGTTTTAATCTGCATTTCTTTGTTGAGAATCTTTCCATGCGCTTGTTGGCCATTCATATATCTCCTTTTGTGAAGTGTCTGTTCAAATGTTATGCCCATGTCTTAACTGAATTTTTTCTTACTCTTTTTATACTTTGGGTCAATCTCCTCTGTCAGGTTTGGTTATTGCAAATATTTTCTCTCATTCTGTGCCTTGAGTTTTCATTTTCTTAATGGGGCCCTGACCCATATGAGAGTAAGTTATATATATCATCATGATCATGGCCTCTTAATACTTCAGTGGATACTTCCTAAGGATAAGAATATTCTCTTACATAACCACGGTATAATTATCAACTTCAGGAAATTTAATACAGGTACAACATTTTATCTAACCCACTGACTCTATGCCAGTTTTTTCAGTTGATTAAATAGTGTTTTCACAGCATTATTTGACCCTCCAGTACAGGATCCAACCTAGAGTCAGGTATTGCTTTTCGTTGTCAAGTCTCTTTAGCTTCTTTTAATCTGGAATATTTCCAAAGCCTTTGTCTTTTATGACACTGACATTTTTGGAGAATAAAGTCCTTTTTAAAAAATATAACATTCCTCAGTTTGGGTTTGTCTGATGTTTCCCCATGGTGAGATTCAGGTGATGCATCCTTAGCTGGAAAACTACCTGAGCGATGCTGGGTCCTTCTCAGGGTGTCACAGAAGCACATGATAGCTATCTGCCCTTCATTGATAATGCCAATCCTGATCACCTTGACCAGGTGTTATCCATTTTTCTACTGTATGCTTACTGTTATTTCCCTTGCAAATCATAAGGAATCCATGGGAATAGTGTTCCATGTGCAGGGCATAGAAAGTACAGAGCCCCGAATCAAGAATATACCTCGAGTGTTGGCAAAACAGCATGGAAGCAGTGTGGCAGCAGTGGAGTGGATGAGGGTGAGGCCAGTAGGAGAAAAGGTCAGAGAGGTAGGAGGTGGAAGACTGTGAGGGCTTCCAAGGCCATTGTAAAGAATTTGGCTTTATACTGACCCAAATGTGAAGTGACTGAAGGTTGAGAAGGAGCTGCCTGTCATTATTTGTTTTTTTGTAACTTTTATTATTTAAAGGCCCCAAGTTTGGAGGGCCTGGGTTTCAGTGAAGGAACCCATTCCCAGAACTGGGCAGCAAGTGGGCACTTAAATTAAGGGACAAGGCAGAAGCCTGAAGAAGTGCTGGGGCACAAGATCTGTAGTAGACCAACAGGATGTGGTGGTGAACCCCCGAGCACTGTTAGAGGCTCCTTTGGACTTCCTGCCACTGGTCTGCATGAGAGTTAGAACCTAAGTGGGGCTTAGCCTGGTGATGGGGGCAAATGAGCCATTTGTGAGGAGAGAGGAACTGCAAGGACCGAGAACCAGGCAGGTCCCAGTCCCTAGCAGCTGACTCTGTTTTCCATGGTGAGAACTCAATAAATTTGACAAATAAATCCATCCTCATGGTAGAAGTCCAACCACCTCTCTCATGTCAGGCATCCATTCCCACTTTCCACTCCCTCCCTCAATTGCCAAATGTGTAATAAGTACCACTTGTGTAGCAGGTGACACTTACCCATGGAAGCAGGTCCTTGGAGGCAATGACTTGCAGTTGTTAGTTAACCTTAAGAAGTGATTCAATTATACTAATTCCAGGATCAATGAATAACTAGTGACAGTCATATTTTGGGGTGGAGTAGGGGGTGAGAGGGGTGGGGGAGATGAGGAGTTTTCTGTAGATATATTGATAGTATAGGGTGAAGATTAAGATTGTAAGCTCTGGAGTTAGACTGTGTTCAAATCCCACCTCTGCCGCTTACTGGCTATGTGATCTTGGGTGAGACACTTAACCATTTTGTTCCTGTGTTTCTTCATCTGTAAAATGGGGCCAATAATAGTACCTGTCTTATAAGATTTTTGTGAGGATTAAATGGGTTAATATATGTAGTGCACATAGAACAGAGCCTGACATAGTTACTACTCATTAAGTATTAGCTATTAGCATTATCATTATTAGTGCCCATCTTTGAGGGAATGGTTCAGATGAAAGTGATCCCCAGCTATTCCTTGTCCCTCATTTTCTTCCATTATACTGAATTCAGATTCTTGAACCTTGAATGAGAGCAGTGAAAATCACTCTTCCTCTTCTTGCATTTGAGGTAAGTTTAGACTGTTTTAAGAGACAAACACAATAAAACAAAGAAATCAGACCTTGTATGGAGTACATATTTGCTAACATTATCATTCTAATAATTATTCTTTGTGTTTAGAGTAATTTATGGAATCCAAGTGCTCATGTTTATAATTTGATTAAATATTCACAAAATCCTGTGAGTTGGGCAAGGCAGAGATAATTAGCCCCATTTGACAGAAGGGAAAACCGAGGCCCAGTAAGGCTGTACCTTGCAGTATCCCAGCACTAAAAAGAACAAAAAGAATAAGAACTTGGACCTTCTAGTTCCAAGCCTGTGTTCTTTTTACTGTACTAGGCAATATCTAGCCAAAACAAATTTTGGCTCCTTTCTGTTGCCAGAATCCTATTCCAGAGTCCTGTTCGGGACACTTGACACCATCTCTTTCCTTTATATGTCCCTCTATTCCAGATGAAAGGCTAGGTTGAATATTCCTGAGACACTTTTTAAGGCTGGGGGAATAAGACAGTTAAAGAGCCATCCTGGGTTGAAGAAAGCATCAGCTCTGCATTCCAGGGCCAATGTGCATCTTGGGCACCCAGTGCCAACTTGGCTGAGTGAGCCCTTAGGAGTAATTGTATGGTAGGTTCAACTGTACCATAAGGGTGACCATCTACTGTGTCTATCCTTAGGAAGAGTCCTGGGGCCCAAGAGCTGGTGGACTAGACTGGCAGGTCCCTCAGTCTCAAGCTCTGTGGAGCAGCTGGGGCCATTGAGGGTGTGCAGTGCTCAGGAAACCTTGCCAAGGATGCAGACAAAAGAGATGTCAGTGAAAGCATTGTTTGTAAATTACATCAGCTGTAGATCCCTGGGTAAGTTCAAAGAGGAAAAAAAGACTCCATCCATTTGACCGCTCTCTCAGTCTACTCAGATGCAGTAATCTCACTTCTCAGCACAATCACAATGCATTTGTATCTCTTTATAGCTGAGTCCTAAGGAAGTGAACTTGGCATTCCCAAAGCCCCAGAGACCTTCATGCTTTTGTAGTCAAACCCAAGGCCAAACTGAGGAAGGCCTTCTTCCCTCTGGCTACCCTTCCTGGATGGGATAAAGATGGAAGAAGATATACTTTGTTTTTTGTTTAAGTTGTTATCATGGAAAATATCAAATGTATACTGTAGCAGATGATACTCCCATAGCATATCTTTGGTCCATTTCTGATCTTAGTCACAGCTCTAATGGACAGTTCCATGCAAGCTGAGACTCAGCTCACAGTGAAAGTATCCTACCTTTAATGTGTTCCTCTTGTCTTTCTACTTTTTGCCTCAGGAACTTTTCCCATCCTCTGGGTGGGAAAAGTTGAGGATGGATGAATGAATGTGTTTTTCTATGATATTTTAGGCAGTCAATTTTGGGAGGCATTCTGTATGCATCTCAGGTCATCCTGGCAGATTTGAGCTCCCAATACCCATAGTGGTGACCTGAATAATATTCTTATATTGGAGTTTCTACCTTCTCTATTTTATTCTTCCAGCTCCCTTAATCCTGCTCTCTGGAATTGATTCCCAAATAAACTACCAGCACACACGTCTTTGTCTCAGGCCTTGCTTTTAGGGGACCTAAACTAAGAAATATGCAGAAGTAGATGGAAATGTATCATGAATCCCCATGTACCCATCACTCAGCTCAACAATGATCAACTCAGGGCCAATCTTACTTCATCCATACCTCACCCAGCCCCAGATTATTTTGAAGCAGATCCAAGACACCACATAAAGATGCACTTTAAGCTGCCTCGAACCCCCTTTCCACTCTGGAAGGTGAATTTTAGAGGGTAAAATGATCAGATTAAGTTGTAGTCTTGTATTTGTCTTTTAGTTTGCAAATATTTTCACTATACCCAAATTTTATTCTTAGTATAGAATAATAATAGCCATCTCCTAGCTAAAGATTCTGAAAACCTTAACTTTATCTAGTTGCTCCCCTATTCACTGATTTCTGTGGTTCTCCCACTGTCCACACCACAGTTTAAAGCCCAAATGCCTCAGCCTGGAGATACTCTGGTGTAATAGAGCATTGAACCAGGGGCCAGAACATGTCAGTTTCTAATTAGCAGTGTGTCCTTAAGCTAGTTACTTGATGGATCAGAGAATCCACTTCCTCATCTGCCTGCCCTGCCAACATTATAGGGTTGTTGGAAGATAAAATGAGGTCAGTATTTGAAGGCCTATTAAACTGTAGGACACTCTAATAAATGTAAGGATCCTTGCTCAAGATCCTCCATAGTTTGGCCCTACTCAGCTTTTCAAGTCTTATTTCCCATTGTACTCCAATAGAAACTTTCTGCCCCATACCTGCTGGAGCATTCATTCATTCCTTTGTTCATTCAATAAACATTTACTGAGTGGCCAGACACTGAATGTATGGGTATGAATTAGAAACAATTCCTGAACTATAGGAGTATACTGACTGGGAAGGGAGGCAGACAAGCAAACAATGACAAGAGGGTGTGTTAGTACACAACGAGAAAGGTAAGCTGAAGGTGCTGCTGAGCGCAGCTAGCTCAGGGAAGCTGAGCTGAGGAATGGATCCGGGAAGGCTTCTTGGAGGAGGTGCTAGCTGAGCTAAGAATTAAAGAAAAGTAGGAGTTCACCAAGCAGATTGGGGAGGGAAGGCACTACAAGCAGAAGAAACAGTATGAGCAGAGGCACAGAAGTGTGAAACATCTCCATGTATTCAGGGGAACCACAGCTGGTTTGGTAGAGCTGGAGCATGGAGTGTGGGTGGTTGGAGTAGAGTGGAAAGTGTCCAGTGATGCAGCTAGAACAGTAAGCAAGGGTCAAATTAGAAGGGTCCTTCTTGTCAAGGACTTTACCCTGAAGGCAATTGGGAACCTTTGGAAGGTTTAACCCTAGGTGTATCATCAGAGTCTATTGGACCCAATTTTATTTTTTAAGTGTCTATTTTGAACAGTTCTAACTTGTAAGAATTATTTTTTTAAGAACACAATAGAACTTATTCTGTCTTGCAATTACTACGTGAGTCCACTGAACCCTTTTATAAAGTTAAGATACGTTATGGTATCCTACTGATCTTATTTTTCTTATACAGACGGACGGTCCTTGACTTACGATGGTTCGACTTTACGGTGGTGTGAAAGTAATATGCATTCAGTATAAACTGTACTTCAAATTTTGATCTTTTCCTGGGTTAAGGATATTCTCTAGATACTCTCTTGTGATGCCAGGCAGCGCAGCGAGCCACAGCTCCCAGTCAGCCACGCAATAACAAGAGTAAACCACCAACACACTTATAACCCTTCTATACCCACACAGCCGGTCTGTTTTTCACTTCCAGTACTGTATTCAATAAACTACATGAGCTATTCCACACTTTACTATAAAATAGGCTTTGTGTTAGATGATTTTGTCCAACTGTAGGCTAATGTAAGTGTTCTGAGCACCTTTAAGGTAGGCTAGGCTAAGCTATGGTGTTTTGTAGGTTAGGTATATAAAATGCATTTTTTACTTAATATTTTCAGCTTACAGTGGGTTTATTGGGACATAACCCCATCATAAGTTGAGGAAGATCTGTATCTTGAAACACTTTGCTATTTCAGTGTCCCAGGAATTATTTCATTATTACTCGTCAGTTATTCTCAACTATGGTGGAAAAAAACTATAAAATAATAAGAATCTAATAGAATCCTGGAATAGCCCAGAAGGCTAATGCAATTCTGGAATAAATCATCACCATTACACCACTTTCCGGTTTTTTTTTATTGTGTTGCCCAAAGTCGTGCATCGTCCTGCAAAAATGTATAAAGAAGTCTGAAAACACATCTTTGTAGGTTTTTATAGGCTTTTTTTAAACACAGAGGAAAATGCAGAAATTTTAATTTTCTACTAAGAGAAGAAAATTGACAAGGATGATGTTTCCCAATTATTAGATAAATCAGAAGATGAATCGAAAGAGACAGCAGCACTCTAGACTAATGGTGATGGCGAAATTGATTATGTAAGTGAAATCTCAGACTGAGAGTCTACAGATGTAGATATCCTGGATATCCTAGATACAATTTTTCAAACTCAAGCATCTATGAGGAAGCAGTGTATTTCCAAGGACAAAAAGGAAACATGATATTCTTACCCAGCTAGTCATTCAATAGGAAAGACTTCATCAGGCAATATTTTGTGACATGAATCTGGGCTACCCTGTTTTGCTAAAAGGACATGTGACACTATTCTTTTTATCTTTTATAATATTTCTGCATGAAAATTTACTTGATATAGTTCATAAGTGGAGACATGCTGAAAGAAGATGTAATGTATATCCAAAGGTGAATGGATGGAAAAAGATAATGTAGAAATGAAAAATAAAACATCATTGAATTAGTCATTCTAATCAGTGTCTAGAATTCTAAAAATGAAAATGTTAAGAGCCATCAAAGTTTTAAAAAGTATTACATTTTGACATTTTAAGTGTATGAAGAACCAGAAGCAACAACAAACCAGAACTTCTTAGAGATGTGTTTGAAATCTGGAGTCAGTATTTATAAGGTGATATGTTCCAGGTTTGTGCGTGACAGTTGTTGAGCAGTGAGTTACATTAAAAGAATATTGCCCATTTGGGGTAGATATACCTTCAAAACCAGGAAAATATGGAATAAAATTGGATTTACTTGCCTAAATTCTTACTAAGCTTGCTAATCAAGTTGTTTTTCATTACCCCTTTATCCTTACTTCTGTTACTTATTTGTAAAATGACTTAAAATATAAAACTATAAAAGGTCCATTAGATCCAGATGGTAAGTAGTTATCACTATTTTTCCTGGTACATTGAAGGTTAAGCAGGAGAATCATCTGTTTCAAAGTTAGTAAATGGCATGCATGGGGTTTAACTCAGATTCACCAATCTCCACTTTAAAAAAAAAATTATTTATTTATTTGGTTGCACCGGGTCTTAGTTGTGGCAGGCAGTCTCCTTAGTTGCAGCTCGCTGGCTCCTTAGTTGCAGTATGTGGGCTTCTTAGTTGCGGCAGGTGGTCTCCTTAGTTGTGGTACATGGGCTTCTTAGTTGAGGCAGGTGGGCTCCTTAGTTGTGGCATGCGAACTCTTAGTTGCGGCATGCATGTGGGATCTAGTTCCCTCTCCAGGGATCGAACCCAGGCCCCCTGCGTTGGGAGCGCAGAGTCCTATCCCCTGCACTACCAGGGAAGTTCCCCAATCTCCACTTTCTGTGTTATGATATTTTTGAATAATCCTGAATTGCTTACAGTCCCTGTGAGCTGGGCAGCCATAACGGCACTCTCTGAATGGATGAGTTGGTCCTAAGACTTGCATTTGGGAGCTGAGGATAACTGGTACTTCCCAGTATTTCTATGTAACTGTGTTGTGTGCCTGTGGTTCATCTTATCTCCCAATATGGATGTAAGCCCCTGGAGAGCATGGACAATAGTGTCAATTTGTTTTGAATTACCCTCTGTCTCTAGCATGTAGCAAATATATCTGAAATCTTTCCTGAGTGGACAACAATAAACCCAAGCAGAAAACAAAATCAAGTGCCTCTTTGTGATAGAATAGGTAGAGGTTGGTTCAGCCAACATTCATTGAGCCCTAGTTCTGTGCCAGGCCCTGTGCTAGAGATTGGGGATGTGCTACTTGTTCCTGTCCTCAAAGAGCTCTTGGTCTAGCAAATCAGAGAACACAGGGAGACCAACAGAAATACATGTTCTCTAGCTGTCCATGGCATGGACATACACATGGGCTGGAAATCTCACAGCACTAGGTTCTATTATGCTATGTGCTTTATACATAGCAGGCCTTTGGTTCAGGGTTCAAGGCTAACTACGTACTCAGTTTCCTAGCACTGCTAGTGTCAGAGTTCCTTCTTGATTCCCATTTCTTGTCTTTTGGCTCTACCTCCTGACTATAGATGATCTTTTATGTCATGTTTTTCACTCTCTGAGGTGTAAATATTGCCAAGGATCTCCTAATTAACAAGGGCCTGGAGCTCTGGCCTTGGACTCATCCACACGTCCTTGACCTAATATGTGACCAGAAAACAAAGCAGCCTGTCATCTGCATAGAGATTTGAGTGAATTCATGAATGAATGAACAGATAGAGGCAGTATTTCTAGGTATCTGGTCCATCTCTGGCTCAGAAATTTATTATGATTATTATGATTTTGGTTCAAAGGCTCCAAGCCATAGAATAATATTCATCCATTGAAATTTAGGCAAGCTATGGAGGATTCAGCTCTGCTTTGCTTCAGGGCTCAAGTGTGGATGGAGAAGCAATAGCTGCAAACCTTGAGCATTGGCACCCCAGTCAGATAGATCTGGATTCAAATCTGTCACTTATTGTATGACCTTGGGTAGGTGTCTTTAACTTTTCTGATCTGTCTCATTTTCCATATCTGTAAATGGGGTAATAATTGTACCCACCTCAGGGTAGTTATGAGGATTAAATGAGATAATGTATATAAAGCACTTAGTACAATACCTGGTATGGGGTAAGCTCTCAAATGAGAGCTGCTGCTATTAGTATTTTGGGTAGCCTAACCCCTGAGCCCTCCTCTGAGGGTCAGAGTGACATGGTGACCTAGAGCTTCATTGGGGCTTCTGGCCAATTCTGGCAGGAGTTTTCCTCTCCAGGTGTTCCCTCTAAGGTTGATGGAAGCTCCAGGCTCAGAATCAGGACAAGGGCAACGTCGTCATGTTGTGCAGTGGCTCTGGGCTAGAGGCTGCAGGGCTGAGGGAGCCTGGGAGGAAACCTGCGGCAAGGCAAGGACATTGCTAGGGCCAGAGGGGCTGAGGCTTTCGAATTCCTCTGGCTTTGACTCTTTCATATGCAACACCAGATGCCTGGCCAGAGGATGACTTGTGTCCTGCTCTGCCTGTGTATGTCATCTGCCATCTGCCTGGCATTTGAAATACACTTGGGATTTTACTTAAGAATCCAAAGAAGGTATTTATTTTCATCAGAAATTGTTTCCTGTTATACATCCGTTCTTACTGAATTAAAAAATAATAAAATTAGAAGTGTACAACGTAGGTAACATCCACCCTCCCCATTTCCACTTTCCAGAGATAACTCCAGTTAAGTTTGGTATATAGTCCTCCAAGTGTTCTACCTACCAGTATTCAGGGTATCTGTGTTTTATGCAAGGAATGTGTTCCCAAGGGCCCAACATAATTAGAAATTTGCATAATTCAAGACCAGTCTTGACAAAGGAAGACCAGAATTTCTGTTTATCAGCTAAAGTGGCGCCACCATGTGGCAACAGTGGAAATATGCCTTACAATTCACTTGGCCTTCAGGTTTTGAAATTATGTGATTCTTGATGACGTTTTAATTTGGGGAGATTTGCATTATTTCAAATGTGCATAAACTGGGACTGAAATATTTTTATATCAAAATACAGTAAGTCCCATACCTATGAACCTTCAAGTTGCAAACTTTCAAAGATGCGAACATGCATTCACATGTCCAATCACGTAAGTTAGTTCATGTGTCTGGCATACATTGTCACGTGCGTGCATCCTCTGCAAGTTGTTGTGCTTTTGTGTACTTTAGTGTACAGTACTGTATAGAGTACAGTAGTACAGTATCTTTATTTCAAGCCCAGGATGGCTGGAAGAAGTGTAAAAGCAGCAGTGATGTAGCTGGTACAGTACTACCTAGACATCATGGATTGTTTTTTCAAGAGGGTAGATAGAATTGAATCCAGCAAGGAACCAGAACCTGTGCCGTCAACGTCAGGTGTGAGTGAAATTGCAGCTTGAGCTGCGTCTCCTATTGCTGATGATCCTTCAGCTCTACCATCTCCTGCCTCCTCTCCCTCCTCCAGTCAGTAACTCTTCTTGCCTGTTCACTCGATGCCAGCCCCTGTATGCCAGCTGTTGTACTGTACTACTGTACTTTTCAAGGTACTGTACTGTAAGATTAAAAATGTTTTCTTTATTTTTAGTGTTTGTTTTTTATGTATTATTTGTGTGAAAAGTATTCTAAACCTATTACAGTGCAGTAGTATATAGCTGATTGTGTTAGTTGGGTACCTAGGCTAACTTTGTTGGACTTACGAACAAATTGGACTTACGAACATGCTCTCAGAATGGAACTCATTCGTATGTAGGGGACTTACTGTATTTCAGATTCTTATAATCTAAATTTATTTAAAATGGGACTACACTGTGTTAACTTTAAAATGGCATTGTATTACAAAAGCTGTTCTAAAACTTGCTTTTTAAAGTTCAGATAACAATGTATTTTGGACACTCATGTCAGCAAATATACTTTTTACCTCTTTTTTATCATCTTTATTGGAGTATAACTGCTTTACAATGGTGTGTTAGTTGCTGCTGTATAACAAAGTGAATCAGTTATATGTATACACATATCCCTATATTCCCTCCCTCTTGCGTCTTCTTCCCACCCTCCCTATCCTACCCCTCTAGGTGGTCACAAAGCACCAAGCTGATCTCCCTGTGCTATGCGGCTGCTTCCCACTAGCTATCTATTTTATTTTTGGTAGTGTATATATGTCCATGCCACTCCTCCACCATCTTGAAGTTTCCCCCCACCCTTTCTTTTTAAGGGCTGTGGATCATTCCAGGATAGCAGTGTATCCTAAAGCATTTAAACAGTCCTCTATATTGATGGCTAATTCTCCCCAGGGATAAGGCTTCCTCCCCCTGCCTTTCTGTCATCAGATTTATCCTCAGTAACAGGGACCTGGACAAATCTATGTACATAGTTCAGAGTGCCAGAGATTTACCTGAAGCCAGAGCAAAGCAAACTTCTGCATCTTGGGGACCACCAAGGTAGTGGCAGCCCTGACCAAGGGGCCCAGAAGTCCCTTGCTTTTTTCTCTTCCAAGTGCAGTTGGCCTTGTCACTGAACTGGCCTGGCCTGGTGTCACAGGGTGGATTCTCTGGAGGCAGATGCTGAAACAGTTTGAGGTGCAAGCTATTTGTTAGGGATTTAATACCCATGAAGTGAAAGGAGAGAAGCAGGATTGGGCAGAGGCAGAAGTTGAACTGGGAGATAGGCTGGTCAAAGCGTTGGCCAACTTGGTGGGGAAGTTCTGTAATAAGGATTGTCCATCAGAGCTGTCCTATGTAGACCTGCAGTGGCTTGGCCTTTTTCCACCACTGCCTTGCTCATTGGATGCAGGTTGTCCCTGGACAGATGTGATCTCAGGTGAGGCCATTCTGCAGCTGAGGCACAACCGAAAGGTGCTGACAGCTGGAGGTTGTCTGCTGACCTCCTTCCTGGGAACTGGGCAGTAGGTGCTTCTGAGGCAGGAGCTGGGGAGTCCATCTCTGTGACCAGCACATCTGATCTCCTGTGTCCTACAATACACATAGCAGGCTCCTCTGGAGGCCTGGCAGCCTCAGAGATTTTATATGCGAGGTCCAGGTAGGATTTTGGAGGTTTGCAAGCAGAAAGGGCTTGCTGCCATATAATGTAAGGGTAGCCAGGCAGAGTGGCAAGCAGTTCTCTACTGGGACACAGACACTAGACTAGGGACTCGGCTTGGCAGCAGGGTACCTACCTGTGTGACGTGTGAGGATGACTCTCCATTTGTGCATGTGTGGGAGTGAACGTGGGTATTAACTTCTACTGCCTGTGTGAGGCATGTGGTGGCACTCAAGGAATTCTACTTGATCAGTTCTTCATAGGATTGCAGATAGATTATTAGGGTTAGTTTCTGTCACTCACTAGTCCTTCCAGGTTTGTTTCCTCTGCAAATTGGGTGAATATGCCCTCTTTATTGGCTTGTGATCTGCCATGTTTGCCATTTGGCCTTGCTTTGAAAACGAGGTGTTCGGAAACCATAATCTCAGGTTCTGTCCACAGCATTAATAAGCCCTAGAAGTTGAGAGTTATGTTTTTTTTAACATCTTTATTGGAGTATAATTGCTTTATGATGGTATGTTAGTTTCTGCTTTATAACAAAGTGAATCAGTTATTCATATACATATGTTCCCATATCTCTTCCCTCTTGCGTCTCCCTCCCTCCCACCCTCCCTATCCCACCCATCCAGTTATGTTTTATTTGGCGGGAATTTTTAGGACTTAAAGCCCGGGAGGCAGCATCTCAAGTAACCCTGAGAGAACTGCTCCGAGGAGGCGAGGGGGGAGCTAGGATATATAGGAGTTTTGCAACAAAGGGCACGTAGTTGGGAGCATCAAAAGATTTTTGTTAGTTAAAGAAAACCAGATATGTCCAGTTAAGGAATTTAGTGCTTTTCTATGTGTGGGAAGATGCAAGAGTCTGGGCTCACTGAAATCATTCCTTTGGTAGGCACTTCAGCTATCTGGGGCCAGTGTCGTGTATTTTCACATCCTGAGTTTCCATAGGGAGTGGCTGCTAGATAGCAGGTATTCTTTCCTTCCTGAGTAGGGCTCACCAGCTCACTGTCTGGTGGTGGCTGAAATTGCTGATGACTGTGACATCTTTTGTTTACTGATTTGGCAGGAAATATTCCATTTCTCACTAGTCAGACTCCCTGGAGCAGCCAGATCTCCGGAGATGTGGTTGGGGTACCTGCATTTGAACAAGTTCCCAAGATGATTCTGATGAACAGCCAAAAGAATTGACTGTTGGGTAGCACTTGTTGCTTTAAGTGTTCCCTCAGCTCTTCTTGTGTGAGTTTTATTTCTCCAGTCAGATTGTTTGCTCCAGGAAGAATATTATGTGTCCTAATGTCATGAGCTTGTGGGCACATAGTAGGGGCTTAGTTTGCTATGGGTTTACTGTTTGTGTGTCTGTCTGTGTGTGTGTGCGCTATCCTGTAAGCCCTGGTGGGAATCTCTAAGACCAGAGATGAGGGAATGTGTGTGTGTGTGTGTGTGTGTGTGTATGCATTGGAGAGGAGAATCAACTATAGCAATGATAACTTTTGACTGCCTTTTGATATGTATAGAATCTCACAACTTTTCTGTGCAGTTTGAAATTTCAAAATATAACTACTGAGCCTGAGCTCTAGAGCCCGTGAGCCACAACTACTGAGCCCACGTGCCACAACTACTGAATCTCACGTGCCTAGATCCTGTGCTCTGCAACAAGAAAAGCCACTGCAATGAGAAGCCCGTGCACCACAACGAAGAGTAGCCCCTGTTTGACACAACTAGAGAAAGCCCGTGAGCAGCAATGAAGACCCAAGGCAGCCAAAAATAAAAGCAAATAAATAAATATCATGACTTAAAGCGAATCAAAGCAATTACAAGAATATGCTTTTTCAAATTACAATTTGAATGTTTCTCATCCCTTCAAAATGCCAGAACTATAATAAAGTATGACTAATTCAGGCAAAATGTGGGGATTTTGGAGGAGTGAAAAATCTAAATTGATTAATACAGAAATTCAGTTTTATATCTTATGGTAACTCAGACTACCAATAATATTCCATCTAGAGCACCTCCCCATTTTTTATGAGTAGGTAAGAATTATTTTTAATTGATAACTGTGTTTAAAAAATGAATTTGCCAAATTTCTAAAATACAGTTTATTTTCTTAGACAGGTTAAACATATCCCCAGACTTTTTAACTGTATGGCCTTGGGCAAGTTGCTTTATTTCTCTGAGACACTGTTTTTCTTTTTTTTTTTTTATTATTAGTTTCTGCTTCATAACAAAGTGAATCAGTCATACATATACATCCGTTCCCACATCCCTTCCCTCATGCATCTCCCTCCCTCCCACCCTCCCCATCCCACCCCTCCAGGCAGTCACAAAGCACCGAGCTGATCTCCCCATGCTCTGTGGCTGCTTCCCACTATCTATCTACCTCACGTTTGGTAGTGTATACATGTCCATGCCTCTCTTTCGCTTTGTCACAGCTTACACTTCCCCCTCCCCATATCCTCAAGTCCATTCTCAAGTAGGTCTGTGTCTTTATTCCCGTTTTACCCCTAGGTTCTTCATGACATTTTTTTTTAATTCCATATATATGTGTTAGCATACGGTATTTGTCTTTCTCTTTCTGACTTACTTCACTCTGTATGACAGACTCTAGGTCTATCCACCTCATTACAAATAGCTCAGTTTCATTTCTTTTTATGGCTGAGTAATATTCCATTGTATATATGTGCCACATCTTTATCCATTCATCCGATGATGGACACTTAGGTTGTTTCCAGCTCTGGGCTATTGTGAATAGAGCTGCAATGAACATTTTGGTACATGTCTCTTTGAATTATGGTTTTCTCAGGGTATATGCCGAGTAGTGGGATTGCTGGGTCATACGGTAGTTCTATTTTTAGTTTTTTAAGGAACCTCCATACTGTTCTCCATAGTGGCTGTATCAACTTACATTCCCACCAACAGTGCAAGAGTGTTCCCTTTTCTCAACACCCTCTCCAGCAATTATTGTTTGCAGATTTTTTGATGATGGCCATTCTGACTGGTGTGAGGTGATACCTCATTGTAGTTTTGATTTGCATTTCTCTAATGATTAGTGATGTTGAGCATCGTTTCATGTGTTTGTTGTCAATCTGTATATCTTCTTTGCAGAAATGTCTCTTTAGGTCTTCTGCCCATTTTTGGATTGGGTTGTTTGTTTTTTTAAAATTGAGCTGCATGAGCTGTTTATGTATTTTGGAGATTAAGCCTTTCTCAGTTGCTTCGTTTGCAAATATTTTCTCTCATTCTGAGGGTTCTCTTTTGGTCTTGTTTATGGTTTCCTTTGCTGTGCAAAAGCTTTTAAGTTTCATTAGGTCACATTTGTTTATCTTTGTTTTTATTTCCATTTCTCTAGGAGGTGGGTCCAAAAGGATCTTGCTGTGATTTATGTCATAGAGTGTTCTGACTATGTTTTCCTCTAAGAGTTTGATAGTGTCTGGCCTTACATTTAGGTCTTTAATCCATTTTGAGCTTATTTTTGTGTATGGTGTTAGGGAATGGTCTAATCTCATACTTTTACATGTCCCTATCCAGTTTTCCCAGCACCACTTATTGAAGAGGCTGTCCTTTCTCCACTGTACATTCCTGCCTCCTTTATCAAAGATAAGTTGACCATATGTGCGTGGGTTTATCTCTGGGCTTTCTATCCTGTTCCATTGATCTATCTTTCTGTTTTTATGCCAGTACCACACTGTCTTGATTACTGTAGCTTTGTAGTATAGTCTGAAGTCAGGGAGCCTGATTCCTCCAGCTCCGTGTTTCGTTGTCAAGATTGCTTTGGCTATTCGGGGTCTTTTGTTTTTCCAAACAAATTTTGAATTTTTTTGTTCTAGTTCTGTGAAAAATGCCAGTGGTAGTTTGATAGGGATTGCATTGAATCTGTAGATTGCTTTGGGTAGTAGAGTCATTTTCACAATATTGATTCTTCCAATCCAGGAGCATGGTATATCTCTCCATCTATTTGTATCATCTTTAATTTCTTTCATCAGTGTCTTATAATTTTCTGCATACAGGTCTTTTGTCTCCTTAGGTAGGTTTATTCCTAGATATTTTATTCTTTTTGTTGCAATGGTAAATGGGAGTGTTTTCTTGATTTCACTTTCAGATTTTTCATCATTAGCATATAGGAATGCCAGAGATTTCTGTGCATTAATTTTGTATCCTGCTACTTTACCAAATTCATTGATTAGCTCTAGTAGTTTTCTGGTAGCACCTTTAGGATTCTCTATGTATAGTATCATGTCATCTGCAAACAGTGACAGCTTTACTTCTTCTTTTCCAATTTGGATTCCTTTTATTTCCTTTTCTTCTCTGATTGCTGTGGCTAAAACTTCCAAAGCTAGGTTGAATAAGAGTGGTGAGAGTGGGCAGCCTTGTCTTGTTCCTGATCTTAGTGGAAATGGTTTCAGTTTTTCACCATTGAGGACAATGTTGGCTGTGGGTTTGTCATATATGGCCTTTATTATGTTGAGGAAAGTTCCCTATATGCCTACTTTCTGCAGGGTTTTTATCATAAATGGGTGCTGAATTTTGTCGAAAGCTTCCTCTGCATCTATTGAGATGATCATATGGTTTTTTCCCTTCAACTTGTTAATATGGTGTATCACATTGATTGATTTGCATATATTGAAAAATCCTTGCATTCCTGGAATAAACCCCACTTGATCATGGTGTATGATCCTTTTAATGTGCTGTTGGATTCTGTTTGCTAGTATTTTGTTGAGGATTTTTGCATCTATGTTCATCCGTGATATTGGCCTGTAGTTTTCTTTCTTTGTGACATCCTTGCCTGGTTTTGGTATCAAGGTGATGGTGGCCTCGTAGAATGAGTTTGGGAGTGTTCCTTCCTCTGACATTGTTTGGAAGAGTTTGAGAAGGATGGGTGTTAGCTCTTCTCTAAATGTTTGATAGAATTCGCCTGTGAAGCCATCTGGTCCTGGGCTTTTGTTTGATGGAAGATTTTTAATCACAGTTTCAATTTCAGTGCTTGTGATTGGTCTATTCATATTTTCTATTTCTTCCTGAGTCAGTCTTGGCAGGTTGTGCATTTCTAAGAATTTGTCCATTTCTTCCAGGTTGTCCATTTTATTGGCATAGAGTTGCTTGTAGTAATCTCTCATGATCTTTTGTATTTCTGCAGTGTCAGTTGTTACTTCTCCTTTTTTATTTCTAATTCTATTGATTTGAGTCTTCTCCCTTCTTTTCTTGATGAGTCTGGCTAATGGTTTGTCAATTTTGTTTATCTTCTCAAAGAACCAGCTTTTAGTTTGGTTGATCTTTGCTATAGTTTCCTTTATTTCTTTTTCATTTATTTCTGATCTGATCTTTATGATTTCTTTCCTTCTGCTAACTTTGGGGATTTTTTGTTCTTCTTTCTCTAATTGATTTAGGTGCAGGGTCAGGTTGTTTACTCGAGATGTTTCCTGTTTCTTAAAGTGGGATTGTATTGCTATAAACTTCCCCCTTAGAACTGCTTTTGCTGCGTCCCATAGGTTTTGGGTCATCGTGTCTCCATTGTCATTTGTTTCTAGGTATTTTTTAATTTCCTCTTTGATTTCTTCAGTGATCACTTCGTTATTGAGTAGTGTATTGTTTAGCCTCCATGTGTTTGTATTTTTTACAGATCTTTTCCTGTAATTGATGTCTAGTCTCATAGCATTGTGGTCGGAAAAGATACTTGATACAATTTCAATTTTCTTAAATTTACCAAGGCTTGATTTGTGACCCAAGATATGATCTATCCTGGAGAATGTTCCATGAGCACTTGAGAAAAATGTGTATTCTGTTGTTTTTGGATGGAATGTCCTATAAATATCAACTAAGTCCATCTTGTTTAATGTATCATTTAAAGCTTGTGTTTCCTTATTTATTTTCATTTTGGATGATCTGTCCATTGGTGAAAGTGGGGTGTTAAAGTCTCCTACTATGATTGTGTTACTGTCAATTTCCCCTTTTATGGCTGTTAGTATTTGCCTTATGTATTGAGGTGCTCCTATGTTTGGTGCATAAATATTTACAATTGTTATATCTTCTTCTTGGATCGATCCCTTTATCGTTATGTAGTGTCCTTCTTTGTCTCTTCTAATAGTCTTTATTTTAAAGTCTATTTTGTCTGATATAAGAATTGCTACTCCAGCTTTCTCTTGATTTCCATTTGCATTGAATATCTTTTTCTATCCCCTTACTTTCTTTTTTTTCCTTTTTTTTTATTTTACAAATTTAATCAGTTATACATATACATATGTTCCCATATCCCCTCCCTTTTGCGTCTCCCTCCCACCCTCCCTATCCCACCCCTCCAGGCGGTCACAAAGCACCGAGCTGATCTCCCTGTGTTATGAGGCTGCTTCCCACTAGCTATCTACCTTACGTTTGGTAGTGTATATATGTCCATGCCGCTCTTTCACTTTGTCACAGCTTACCCTTCCCCCTCCCCATATCCTCAAGTCCATGCTTTAGTAGGTCTGTGTCTTTATTCCTGTCTTACCCCTATGTTCTTGATGACATTTTTTTTTCTTAAATTCCATATATATGTGTCAGCATACGGTATTTGTCTTTCTCTTTCTGACTTACTTCACTCTGTATGACAGACTCTAGGTCCATCCACCTCATTACAAATAGCTCAATTTCATTTCTTTTTATGGCTGAGTAATATTCCATTGTATATATGTGCCACATCTTCTTTACCCATTCATCCGATGATGGACATTTAGGTTGTTTCCATCTCTGGGCTATTGTAAATAGGGCTGCTATGAACATTTTGGTACATGTCTCTTTTTGAATTATGGTTTTCTCAGGGTATATGCCCAGTAGTGGGATTGCTGGGTCATATGGTAGTTCTATTTGTAGTTTTTTAAGGAACCTCCATACCGTTCTCCATAGTGGCTGTACCAATTCACATTCCCACCAGCAGTGCAAGAGTGTTCCCTTTTTTTCCACACCCTCTCCAGCATTTATTGTTTCTAGATTTTTTGAGGATGGCCATTCTGACTGGTGTGAGATGATATCTCATTGTAGTTTTGATTTGCATTTCTCTAATGAGTAAAGATGTTGAGCATCCTTTCATGTGTTTGTTGGCTGTCTGTATATCTTCTGTGGAGAAATGTCTATTTAGGTCTTCTGCCCATTTTTGGATTGGGTTGTTTGTTTTTTTGCTATTGCACTGCATGAGCTGCTTATAAATTTTGGAGATTAATCCTTTGTCAGTTGCTTCATTTGCAAATATTTTCTCCCATTCTGAGGGTTGTCTTTTGGTCTTGTTTATGGTTTCCTTTGCTGTGCAAAAGCTTTTAAGTTTCATTAGGTCACATTTGTTTATTTTTGTCTTTATTTCCATTTCTCTAGGAGGTGGGTCCAAAAGGATCTTGCTGTGATTTATGTCATAGAGTGTTCTGCCTATGTTTTCCTCTAGGAGTTTGATAGTGTCTGGCCTTACATTTAGGTCTTTAATCCATTTTGAGCTTATTTTTGTGTATGGTGTTAGGGAGTGATCTAATCTCATACTTTTACATGTCCCTGTCCAGTTTTCCCAGCACCACTTATTGAAGAGTCTGTCCTTTCTCCACTGTACATTCCTGCCTCCTTTATCAAAGATAAGGTGACCATATGTCCGTGGGTTTATCTCTGGGCTTTCTATCCTGTTCCATTGATCTATCTTTCTGTTTTTGTGCCAGTACCATACTGTCTTGATTACTGTAGCTTTGTAGTATTGTCTGAAGTCAGGGAGCCTGATTCTTCCAGCTCCATTTTTCGTTCTCAAGATTGCTTTGGCTATTCAGGGTCTTTTGTGTTTCCATACAAATTGTGAAATTTTTTGTTCTAGTTCTGTGAAAAATGCCATTGGTAGTTTGATAGGTATTGCATTGAATCTGTAGATTGCTTTGGGTAGTAGAGTCATTTTCACAATGTTGATTCTTCCAATCCAAGAACATGGTACATCTCTCCATCTATTTGTATCATCTTTAATTTCTTTCATCAGTGTCTTATAATTTTCTGCATACAGGTCTTTTGTCTCCTTAGGTAGGTTTATTCCTAGATATTTTATTCTGTTGTTGCAATGGTAAATGTATCCCCTTACTTTCAATCTGTATGTGTCTCTAGGTCTGAAGTGGGTCTCTTGTAGACAGCATATATATGGGTCTTGTTTTTGTATCCATTCAGCCACTCTGTGTCTTTTGGTGGGAGCATTTAGTCCATTTACATTTAAGGTAATTATTGATATGTATGTTCCTATTCCAATTTCCTTAATTGCTTTGGGTTCGTTATTGTAGGTATATTCCTTCTGCTGTGTTTCTTGCCTAGAGAAGTTCCTTTACCATTTGTTGTAAAGCTGGTTTGGTGGTGCTGAACTCTCAGCTTTTGCTTATCTGTAAAGGTTTTAATTTCTCCATCAAATCTGAATGAGATCCTTGCTGGGTAGAGTAATCTTGGTTGCAGGTTTCTCTCCTTCATCACTTTAATTATGTCCTGCCACTCCCTTCTGGCTTGTAGAGTTTCTGCTGAGAGATCAGCTGTTATCCTGATGGGGATTCCCTTGTGTGTTATTTGTTGTTTTTCCCTTGCTGCTTTTAATATGATTTCTTTGTGTTTAATTTTTGACAGTTTGATTAATATGTGTCTTGGTGTATTTCTCCTTGGATTTATTCTGTATGGGACTCTCTGTGCCTCCTGGACTTGATTAACTATTTCCTTTCCCATATTAGGGAAGTTTTCAACTATAATCTCTTCAAATATTTTCTCAGTCCCTTTCTTTTTCTCTTCTTCTTCTGGAACCCCTATAATTCGAATGTTGGTGTGTTTAATGTTGTCCCAGAGGTCTCTGAGACTGTCCTCTGTTCTTTTCATTCTTTTTTCTTTATTTTGCTCTGCAGCAGTTATTTCCACTATTTTATCTTCCACCTCACTTATCCGGTCTTCTGCCTCAGTTATTCTGCTATTGATCCCATCTAGAGTATTTTTCATTTCATTTACTGTGTTTTTAATCGATGCTTGATTCATCTTTAGTTCTTCTAGGTCCTTGTTAACTGTTTCTTGCATTTTGTCTATTCTATTTCCAAGATTTTGGATCTTGGAAATAGAATCTTGGATCAGCTTTACTATCATTATTCTGAATTCTTTTTCAGGTAGACTGCCTATTACCTCTTCATTTTTTAGGTCTGGTAGGTTTTTATCTTGCTCCTTCACCTGCTGTGTGTTTTTCTGCCTTCTCATTTTGCTTATGTTACTGTGTTTGGGGTCTCCTTTTTGCAGGCTGCAGATTCGTAGTTCCCATTGTTTTTGGTGTCTGTCCCCCGTGGCTAAGGTTGTTTCAGTAGGTTGTGTAGGCTTCCTGGTGGGGGGGACTAATGCCTGTGTTCTGGTGGTTGAGGCTCGATCTTGTCTTTCTGGTGGACATGTCCACGTCTGGTGGTGTGTTTTGGGGTGCCTGTGGCCTTATTATGTTTTTAGGTAGCCTCTCTGCTAATGGGTGGGGTTGTGTTCCTGCCTTGCTAGTTGCTTGGCATAGGGTGACCAGCACTGTAGCTTGCTGGTCGTTGACTGAAGCTGGGTGCTGGTGTTGAGATGGAGATCTCTGGGAGATTTTCGCTGCTTGATATTATGTGGAGCTGGGAGGTCTCTTGTGGACCCGTGTCCTGAAGTTGGCTCTCCCACTTCAGAGGCACAGCACTGACTCCTGGCTGCAGCACCAAGAGCCTTTCATCCACCCGCCTCAGAATAACAGGGGGAAAATGTAGAAAGGAAGAATTAGTAGAAGAAAGAAAGAGAGAGGGAAAGAAAGGAAGAAGGGAAGGAAGGAAGAAAGAAGGAAAGGAGGGAGGGAGGGAGGAAGGATGGAAAGAAAGAAAGAAAGAAAGGAGGGAGGGAGGAATGAAAGCAAAAGGAAGAGTGAATGGAAGAAGGGAGGGAGGGAGGAAGGAAAGAAAAAGAAAGTGGAAAGAAGAAGGGTGGGAGGGAGGGAGGTAGGAAAGAAAAAGAAAGAGGGAAAGGAGGAGCGGAGGGAGGGAGGGAAGAAGGGAAGGTAGGAAAAAAAGAAAGCAGGTAAAGTAAAATAGAATAAAGTATGAAATATAGTAGCATTATTAAAATTAAAAAGTAATTATTGAAAAAAAAACGGACAGATAGAACCCTGGGACATATGGTGGAAGCAAAGCTATACAGAGAGAATCTTACACATAAGATTACACATACACATTCACAAAAAGAGAGCAGGGGGAAAAATCAAAAATCTTGCTCTCCAAGTCCACCTCCTCAATTTGGGATAATTTGTTGTAAAAAGAGGAAAAGGGCGAGAAGTCTGAAATCTTGCTCTCTAAGTCCACCTCCTTAATTTGGGATAATTCGTTGTAAAAAGAGGAAAAGGGGGGAAAGTCTTAAATCTTGTCCTCAAAGTCCACTTCCTCAATTTGGGATGATTCGCTGTCCATTTATGCACTCCACAGACGCAGGGCACATCAAATGGGCCGTGGAGCTTTAATCCACTGCCTCCGAGGCTGCACAGAGAGATTTCCCTGTCTCTGCTCTCACAGCTCCCGGGTCTCAACCTTGGACCTGGCCCCGCCTCTGCGCGTAGGTCGCTGGAGGGCGTCAGTTCTTCGCTCAGACAGGATGGGTTTAAAGGAGCCGCTGATTTGGGGGCTCTGGCTCACTCAGGCAGAGGGGAGGGAGGGGCGCGCAGTGTGGGGCAGGCCTGCGGCGGCAGAGGCTGGCGTGACGTTGCAGCAGCCCGAGGCGCTCCGTGCGCTTTCCCGGGAAAGCTGTCCCCGGGTCCCAGAACCCCGGCAGTGGCGGGGTGCACAGGCCCCCCGGAAGGCGGGGCGGACAGTGACCCGCGCTCGCACACAGGCCCCGCGGCGGCGGCGGCAGCAGCAGCCCCAGCGTCCCACGCCCGTCTCCGAGGTCCGCGCCTGTCTCCGGTGCTTCCCCAAGCAGCCCTCTTAATGCCCTCTCCTTGCGCACCAGGCAACAAAAGGGAAAAAAGTCTCTTGCCTCTTCGGCAGCTCCAGACCCTTTCCCCGGACTCCCTCCGGGCTAGCCGTGGTGCACTAACCCCTTCAGGCTCTCTTCCTGCCGCCAGCCCCAGTCCTCTCCCTGTGCTCTGACTGAAAGCCAATACCCGAGCCTCAGCTCCCAGCCCCGCCCGCCCCGGCGGCCAAGCAGACAAGCCTCTCGGGCTGGTGTGTGCCTGAGGGCACCGATCCTCTGTGCGGGAATCTCTCCACACCCCTGTTGCTGTGCTCTCCTCCGCTACTCCCGAAGCTTTCCCCCTCCGCCACCTGCAGTCTCTGCCCACGAAGGGGCTTGTAGTGTGTGGAAACCTTTCCTCCTTCACGTCTCCCTCCCGCTGGTGCAGGTCCCGTCCCTATCCTATTGTCTCTGTTTATTATTTTTTTCTTTTGCCCTACCCAGGTATGTGGGGAGTTTCTTGCCTTTTGGGGGGTCTGAGGTCTTCTGTCAGCGTTCAGTAGGTGTTCTGTAGGAGTTGTTCCACGTGTAGATGAATTTCTGATGTATCTGTGGGGAGGAAGGTGATCTCCGTGTCTTACTCTTCCGCCATCTTCCTCTCTGAGACACTTTTTCATCTGTAAAATGGGAGAGATAATAATACCTAATCTACAGGCTGATTATATAAATTAAATTCAGTAATGCATGTAAAACAGCTAATAAAATACCTGTTACATAATTACTGGTCAATACATACTAAATGCTATTATTGTTTATAATAATAATGATGATGATGTTGATGACGATGATGTCTGTGTCCTTATTTACAACCCAATCTGTATAACCTGGAGCTTGTCACCTTACCTTTCTGAGCCCCAGCTCCCTTGTCTGTAACACAGGGACAATAAAACCTGTTTCATGGGATGATTATGAGGATAAAATGAGGTGTGTGTTGAGGGAGCTTTTTAAACTGGAGCTCATGAAGCCCCACACCCAACTTACTTGTGTAATAAACTTACTATTTATTTGCTCAATAAATCCTTCTTCCAAAATAGCAGCAACAGGTACTCCATTGCAGTTTAGGTCAAATCAATATAGATGTTGACTGAATAAAAGGTTTAGATGGAAGAAGAGAGAGAATTTTCAGAATGCTCAGTAGGGACATTATTGTGGGGCCCTTGCTCTGTAGGCTCTAAGGAAGGTCTGCTCTTAAGCTAGTAAAGATAACTTATCTCAGTTGTTGAGCAAATACTCTAAGAGACAGGAAGGAGATAAGCTGTGACCTTCAAATTTGACAAGGTCACTCCCTGGGAGAGAGGATGCTTTTCCTCATCAGGAGACTAACCTCTTGTCTTAGATGGACTTGGGGTGGGTGGCCAGTGGCCTTTGGCCGAAAAGCCATTCAACATGAAGATAACCTCCATGGTGACCCTCAGACAGCCCCTAGAAGCCTGTGAATACAAATCCTCCCAGTTTTCTTTTAGCGTTTTGGGTTTCAGAGAGTTTCCTGTGGGGAAATGAATGAAACTTTTGAAAGGGTAAGTGAATGATTGGCAGCAATATTCATCCAAAGATAAAATGTCAGGCAATTCATGCCTCAGAAGACATTTAGATCTATAGATCAGCCAGGGACATGTGCAGTCAAGTTGGTTCAATTTCATTATTTATTCATTTAATAAGCATTTCTAGCAAAGCCTCGTTTAAACAAAATGCTCACAGAATGGAATTTTCTGGCTAACTGCAGGCTGACCATATATACCTGTAACCGTGAAAATGCAACTGTTACAGCTGATTTTCAGATTAGAACCTTAAAAGCCTTAAGGAAAAGGATGTTTGTACATTTAAAAATGATCTTTTTAAGCTACAAATTGATATTGCCAATATTTTTCTCCCTTCTCAGAGAAACCTTAAGTTTTTAAAAATCCATGGCAAATAGGAAAAAAGTAACAATTGCACGAATTCCTCAGCTTGCAACTCCTATACATACATGTCTTAAATATTTACATATTTTTCTGGAAATATTTATTTTTTAAAACAGGATTTAATTTACAAAAGAAAACACCACAATTTGTATTGTAGATATGATTTGTTGATATTTTGCATTTTGGAAGGTTGGGGTTTGCATCTCGATGGTTCTTTTTGAGTGCTTCTGGTCTGTGTTCCCTTAAGAGCAAAATGTGTCAAGGGGACTCTGGCTCTTTTGGCTGGCTTCTCACATTTTGGTTAGAATAAAAATGAGATTCAAGAATGCTCCATACCTGGGGGCTTTGACACAGGATGAAATTCCAAGCTTTATGGCTCATTATGGCTGTAATCAAGATATGTCATTACAGCTTTCAAAGTGACTTGCTCATGCTTTTTTTCTCTTGTCTAAAACCTTCAGTCAGGCAGATTTTAGCGTGAGGAACTTCACTTCTTCCTGTCTTCTCCAGAACGTTAGTTATCTTTTCAGGCAACTTCTGCTCTAAAAACAGATGCTATTTCAGGGAATTCGTATTACTATAGATTTTGCTCCTTAAGCATCTACTTCGTGAAAAGCCTTGTACACAGCCTTCTGGAGAGGGAGCAAGGACAGTAACTACCACCACCTGACTTGGCCCTTCTTCTGTCCTCATGGCCTGGTTGAGACTACCAGCACCACACTGCCCTTCCCTGCCCTCCTGCTCTAGATGGGGCTGCATCACAGTTCTCACCAATGGGATGTGACCTGAAATGATGAGTGCCACTTCTAGCCCTGGCCCGCCGAAATCTCCCTCATAACCTTCCATTCACTCTCTTTTCAAAATCTGCCTGGATGAATAGGATCTAGTGGAGGACTCAGAGGCCCTAAAAGATGCCACATAGTGGAAGGAGGCTGGATATCTGAATAACTGCCTGGAGCAGAGCCCTCCTCCCACCCCACCCCACCATCCATATCAGACCCCACAATCCATGTCACTCATGTTTATTTCTCACCACTGAAAGAAACCATTAAACACTTTTATGTTAAGCCACAGAGATTTCTTTTAAAGTAGTCAACCTACCTTTACTAATAAACTTCAGACCCGCTTCTCCTTATTGGATCAGGGATGAGTACCTGACTCTTCAGGCACAGCAATATCCTCACTGGCTCATGACCCTATGGCCTAGCATGTAACTGGGGCCATCAGATTCCTTCCTTTATGAAGACCCTCAACTGGAAGCAAATATAGTAGGTATGAATCTCAGTCTGTTATAGAACCAAACTTGGGTCTGCTTGCCCATGCGCAGTAAAGGCAATCTACTGACACCAGGTTGTGGTGAAGGAAAGTGTAAGGTTTATCGCAGGGCGCCAAGCAAGGAGTTCAGGGCAGCTAATGCTCGAAACACCCAAACTCCCCAATGGGTTTCAGGGAAGCATTTTTTTAACAGCTTTATTGGAATATAATTGCTTTACAATGGGGTGTTAGTTTCTGCTTTATAACGAAATGAATTAGTTATACATATACATATGTTCCCATATCTCTTCCCTCTTGCGTCTCCCTCCCTATCCCACCCCTCTAGGTGGTCACAAAGCACCGAGCTGATCTCCCTGTGCTATGCGGCTGCTTCCCACTAGCTAGCTATTTTACGTTTGGTAGTGTATATATGTCCATGCCACTCTCTCACTTTGTCACAGCTTACCCTTCCCCCTCCCCATATCCTCAAGTCCATTCTCTAGTAGGTCTGTGTCTTTATTCCCGTCTTACCCTTAGGTTCTTCATGACATTTTTTTTCTTAGATTCCATATATATGTGTTAATATACGTGTTAGCATACGGTATTTGTTTTTCTCTTTCTGACTTACTTTACTCTGTATGACAGACTCTAGGTCCATCCACCTCACTACAGATAACTCAATTTCATTTCTTTATATAGCTGAGTAATATTCCATTGTATATATGTGCCACATCTTCTTTATCCATTCATCTGTTGATGGACACTTAGGTTGTTTCCATGTCCTGGCTATTGTAAATAGAGCTGCAATGAACATTTTGGCACACGATCCAGCAATCCCACTACTGGGCATATACCCTGAGAAAACCATAATTCAGGGAAGCTTTTTTTTTTTTTTTTTTTTTTTTTTTGCAGTACGCAGGCCTCTCACTGTTGTGGCCTCTCCCGTTGCGGAGCACAGGCTCCGGATGCGCAGGCTCAGCGGCCACGGCTCACGGCTCACGCTCCACGGCATGTGGGATCTTCCCGGACCGGGGCATGAACCCGTGTCCCCTGCATCAGCAGGCTGACTCTCAACCACTGCGCCATCAGGGAAGCCCCAGGGAAGCATTTTTAAAGGCCAGGTGAGGGAGAAGAATCGCAGGGTATGTGATCAGCTGCTGCACAATTCTCTGATTGGTTGATGGTGAGGTAACAGGGTGCTGTCACGCAGGTGTCAATATTATCAATCCTCAGGCTCCAGTAGGCCTGGGGGTTATGTGGTCAGGGTCTACAAGTAGTTAACATCTTCCATTCAGTGGGGGGCTTTCAAATCAGTAAAACAACTCAGGAAATGTGCATCAGATACTGTTTTCTAGGTACTTCAGAGAGGAGCTAAAGCAGAGGACATGGGGGAGGGGCCTGTCTCCCCCCCCCCCCGCCCAAAGGCCCCATGGGGTCCTGCTTGGTTACAAGTCCATATTACTTACATATGCTGGAAATGTAACATTTTTTCTTGTATTTGCTTTCAGCTTCCATTCAGCCAGTTGGCAGAAACTTATTTTCAGTCTTCAGTCTTTTTTTCTTTAAGCAATTTCAGTCAATACAGGGTTTCCTGAGTGAATTCAGAGTACCAACTCCCTCCACCCCAGCTGCAGATGACATCTATGTTTGAGGTGTTTCTTCTTTCCACTGTGGTATCCATCACTGTTGAATTCTTCTTGTCCTGATCACTAAGTCTCTCCAAGTTCAGCTCTCTCTCAGCTACTTCTTTGCTCCTCTGGAGACATGGGAAACATCTGGCTGCATCTCACAGCACTCTGAGGAAGTCCCATGAGGCTATCCCAAGGTTGTTTGTGTAGATTCATCACACAGCCATCTCTATTTCCCCTTTTACATGTTGGTGAGGAATAACTCTGCAGGGCTTGCCACTTCTCTGGGCTCCTCCCAGGAAGTTTGGTACAGGCCTTGTTTACTTTTGAGCCCCCAAATCTATCTGTTGGGTTCTATGGTTGTCCCCAAGAAATTGGTTCAGGCTGGTAGGGCACAGGGATTCCCATTAGCATATAATTCTCTTGCTTCTCATCTGATTCATCCTCTCTGTGGCCCAAAGAGTCCTCTAGTATGGGTGGGAGGGATGAGAAAAGCAAAAGAATAACAGGAAATAATGGGATGGGAACCACTATGGTTAATATGTCAATATCATCCTGCTTCTACAAAGAAAGAATCTGCCACTGGTCACATGACAAAAAGAATCAGACTTGAAGAATAGAACTGAGTTGGGTGAATGGCGGAATGGCCAGCAACAGCGCATCAAGTCCTTCTTGTATTTCAGAATCTCAGACTTAAAGGCTCATGTCATAGGTCAGGCCCACTCAGATAATCTCCTTATTTTAAGATCAACTGATTTGGAACCTTAATTATATCTTCAAAAGCTCTTTGCAGCAGCACCTAGGTTTGTGTTTGAATAACTGAGAGAAGATGTATGTACATCAGGGGGTCATCTCAGAATTCCACCTAGTACACTGCCTTATGCTTTATATGTGAAATCTTGTCTTCACATGTATTATTTCATTTTTAATTTATTATTTCATTTTTTCAACAACTATATTAAACTGGCAGGATGGTATTATGACCACTTAAAAAAATACATATGAGGAAGTTGGAGCAATGAAAAGCAGTCAGTTGATGATAGAGAAGGAATTAAAACTCTTTCTCATTCAGTGCTTTGTCTTTTAATGCCATACCTATCATTGCGTTAAAAAAAATGTATAATCCAATTTGGATATAATAGAAATGAAGAGCAATTACAGTCTAATGTAAGTAGATTTGCTTCAATGTAGGAAGACTTACATTGTATTCAATGTATTCTAATCCATTTGTATAAATGTTTACATTAAGGAAGGATTAATCATGTTATAATAATGGTTTACAGCAGAACCCTTTAAATTGTACCCATTATCACCCCTACCTGCTTAGTGAATAATGATAAGTAGTATTTGTTAATGTTTTACAGTTTGCGAAGTATTTCCATCCATGCTTTTGTGTCCACTGTCAATGAAAATTATATTTATTGTAATAAATGCTTGTATGTGTGAAAATGATTTAGGAAAGTCATTTGTTTTTATTTGTTTATTTTTTTAAACCATTCTTTTATTTATTTATTTATTTATTTATTTATTTATTTATTTATTTATTTAGGCTGCTCTGGGTCTTAGCTGCGGCACGCAGGATCTTCATTGTAGCACGCGGGCTTCTTAGTTGTGGCATGCATGTGGGATCTAGTTCCCCGACCAGGGATCGAACCCAGGCCCCTGCATTGGGAGCATGGAGTCTTACCCACTGGACCACCAGGGAGTCCCAGGAAAGTCCTTTAAATTGAGTTTAAATTGATTTTCATCTATAAAAATGTTCATATTTACTGAATTTTCAGGACTACCCTTTTGTGAAAAGTTAGATGTCCCTGTAGGAGGTGGAGGTGTAGGTGTAGGGGTGTGTGTGTGTGTGTGTGTGTGTGTCTGAGTGTGCACATGTACAACAAATGCAAATGTATGCAAATGTAAACCATATCTATGGTATTTCTTTGTAGTTGCACTGGCACATTGGAAGTCATATTGACATAGTGGAACCAGGGACAGAAGCTGTGGAGCAGGATGTGTATGTGAGCCTGTGTGTGGTAGGGGCACAGAAAATGACTAAAAACAGTGAGAAGAAAAATTGTAGAGTGAGAGACCAAAATGGAGAGAGCACTTAAGTATCTGGTTGCAATGGGCATGAATTCTCCTTTGCTTGACTCTGATGGGAAAGCTAGTTTTTTCATACCTAGCCCACCTTCTGCCTCCCCTTCTCAGCTCTGATAGCTCAGCCACTTGAAGGAGAGTAGCTTGAGAGGGAGGTGTTTCTATGCTGCTGAGAACTCTCTTTGCCTCTTTCCTATCTCTCAGAGAGGCCATATCTGGTTTCCCCCTACAAAGAGAATCATTGGCTGCAAGGGAACAGATTTTAGTCTCTTGCATTCCCTTCCAAAAGTAGTAACATGTACTGATGAGGGCTGTTTTTCACTGACAGCAATTTGATCATGGGTGGTTGGGTAGAAGGCTTTGTATTTGGGGGGACTAAAATGTATTTGGGGGAGCGTTTTCAAGATGTATACTGAAAAGGAGGGGAGAGGACTGAAGGATCTCTGAGTAGGGTACGGACTATCAGCATTGCTGATCTCTATGTCGTTATTGGGGCTAAAAGATAGAAATGTGGGCTTTGGAGATCATACCAAGAGTGAGATTCCACCTCTGAGGAGGAAATGGGTGCTGGGTAATCTCTTCAGATGTTCACTTTAGAGGGAGAAATTACTTCTTTATACTAGTTGATAAAAAGACAGTAGTTCTAACACACTGATTTGTGATTTTGACACACATCAGTTAGCCAGGCCAGAAATCTACCATGCCTCTAATTCACAATATTTGCTTCCTGAGCCCAAGTAGACTGGAAAATAAAACCCTCTTCTCTTTTATAGACAAACAAACAAAAAATCCCCCAAACCCACACATAACACAAACACAATTAAATACAAGTCCCAATTATACCTCTTCTTTTGGTCTTGACATTAGAGACTGAGTGGTTAAGTATATCAACTTTGGAGTCAGGACAGAACTAGATTTTATTCCCGTCTGTCAATTAATAGCTAAGTGATCGCTGGCAAATCATTTTGCCTTTCTGGCCTCAGTCTTTTCATCCATAAAATGGGGGATAAGAATAATAATTGCCTTACAAGGTTATATTGAATATTAAATGAGATAATGAATTTAAAGTATGTAGTACAGTGCTTGGAACATAGTAAAGTGTTCAATAAATGTTAGCTGTTATTATTATTACAAGCCACCTGTTGAGGAAGTTGATGTATATTGCTACTTTAAGAACAGGAAGACCCCTTTGCCTTCAAAAGACAGTCTCACGGCCTCTGCCTTTCCCCTATTGAATGCTTTGCCCATGAAAAGAGAGAATTTCTTTCCAGATCTAATTTTCCAAGCAGTCTCACTGTGAGTTCTATAGGACATTAAGCAAGATAGGGAAGCAGTATAAGACACGCAGGGCTGTGGGCTTGGATCTTGGATCTTGGGCTGAGAAAAGGCTTTTATTTCCACCAAGGAAGCAGTATCATAAAATGGGTGAGCTTAGGAGAAAAAAAAAACCCCAACAATTTGGACCATGCAGAAGAGCATTTGTGGGACCTCCCTGGTGGTGCAGTGGTTCACACTCCATGCTCCCAGTGCTGGGGGCCCGGGTTCGATCCCTGGTCAGGGAAATAGATCCCACGTGCGTGCTGCAACTAAGAGTTCACATGCTACAACTAAGGAGCCGGTGAGCCGCAACTAAGGAGCCCGCAAGCTGCAACTAAAGGAGCCCACCTGCCGCAACTAAGACCTGGCACAACCAAATAAATAGATAAATAAATTTTAAAATAAAAAAAGAAGAGCATTTGTTTTCAAGTGGATTAAGGGAGGATACTGAAGAAAGATGCTTAACAAGGAGCACAGTGAAAACAGTCATGAACCTTTGTATTGATAAATGTTGATAATAGTAGTATTGAACCCTTATAAAGATTGTTGTGAGGATTAAATGAGATAATACACGTAAAATGCTTAGCATGGTGTCTGGTACACATAGCAAATTCTCAACAGATATTAGCTATAATACTTATTAATACAAGCTCTGTTACCACTCCTTGGAGATTCTGACTCAGTAGATTTGAAGAGGGACCTAGGGATCTTCTTTTTGTGAAATTTTCTCCAGTTGATTCCTAGGCCTTAAATGGAAGCATGTTGTCACATGTCCCTGCTGTGACATGTGATCATGTCTCCTCTACTTCCACAAGGCACTCTAGTCACCCTACTGCAGGGTAATGCCCAATACTTCATTAGTGACTCTTAACAGGGTAGTCTGTACCAGAGAACTGCATACTGGAGTAACATAGCCATGTCCTGGAAGCTATGTTACATCTCTGTGTTGATTACATCTCTGGAAATTTGCGCCATTCTGTATTGATTACATCTCTGGAAATTTGCGCCATTCTAGATTAAGAAGAATGTCTTCTATTTGCTTACCAACAATAACCATCTACTTGGACCAAATTTGAAAACAAATCCCTTAATGAGGTTATTTTCTCTTGATAGCAGACTAACTTTTTTTTTTCTGGAAGTATCCAATCAGTGCATTCTTTTCACTGGACTCTCTTTTCTTTATGCTTAGACCAAAGTGTTTTTGTATGTTGTAGACTACTAAAGAGATTGGAAGTTCATTTAGAATGGCAAGGCAGGTGGATTAGTTTTGGCACCCTGGATTTAGAGCATGAATGCAAGAGAAGGGTAGAAAGGGCAGCCTGGCACTTGGGACTTTTCTGGACAGCTGTGTGGAGGTTTGCCCAATTCTCAATTCATTCCACACCCTTCTTCCGCTCTGACATTAGGCAGCCAAGCAGGCCTTTTGATACTCAAGGAATTAAGGGCAAATAGTGTTTTACAGTTATTCATCACCACCAAAGTCCTAGAAGGACTAGAAAGACAGCTTTTCTTGAATGGCCCCATTTTGAAGCAAAGTAAAGGCAATAGAGACGGTTGTGGAAGCAACTGAGGCTTCAGTGAAACAAGTCTCATTATTACCATTTGTTAATTTCAAATCCATAGACACAACATGATTATTTACCCCTACTCCCATCTGGAAATGTGAGATGATGGATCAGAGCCGTCTTTTCCTTTACTTTACCCATTGCATCAAGTTCCAGGAAGGATCACCTCTTGCCAAAGCCTCCTTTTATCCTAGTTCTCAGAAAAGCAGGCTTTATAACAGAGCCACCATTTACAGAGGAGGAAACTGAGGCTTAGAGAGGTCAAGTTATTTTTCCCGTATCTTGGCCAGTGGTGGAGATATTCAAACCCATGTAATCTGGCTCCAGAACCCCAACTATTAAGGTTAAACTGCCTCTATGTGTATTTTGCCAAAAGCTCTATAAGAAATGCCTAGTTAAGAACTCGATTTATTTTTTGAATCTTTAAAAATTATTTGAAGTATTTTAGTAAGAAAGTAATACATAAACACAGTAACAAGTTCAAGTTCTACAAAAGATCATATAGTGAAAAGTGAGTGTTCCTCTCCCACCTACCCCAGTTCCACAGTTCTCAATCTTCCCCTCTCTAGAGGCAAATGTTATTTTTTTACACGTCCTTCCAGAAATAATCTGAGCATATACTACTCCATATATACCCTTAAAAGATAAGTGGAAGCATATGATACATACTGATGCTTCCAGTCTAACTGAGAAATCCTTCCTTGGCAAATAACACCATCTCCAAGATCCAAGAAAGTCTACTAGCCAAACACAGGTGAGGACAGGATGGATATGATGTTTTATATACCCATGAAAAACCTGGTGATGTAAAGAATTCATCCTGTAGTTTCAAGCAGTTAATCTGGATAGGAAGTGACTCCATCTGGAAATGTCTGTTTTGAGGAGCTTATGCTCACTTGGGTTCATGCTGGATGGCATTGCTCCCTCGGTGCAGGGATCTCCTATGTGTTATAGAAGGTTGTATCCTGCTCAGTATCTAATGAGCTTAATTCCTTGTGTGTATACACTGGGTGCTCAGTCAATGATGGCTGTATGTATGCCTGCAAAATTTGTTTTGTTTGCTTAAAAAAATATCCTTGCAATGGAGTGTGGGTTACTCGTATGATGACTCCTTTTGTTCTCCACATTCGCTTTTCAGCATCAAGGTGTTCTGCACTCTTAATGTGTACAAATTTTGAATCATGCTGAAAATCTTGTTTCCTACACACTAGCAAGGAATTGTTGGTATGGACCAGAATTGTACAAAAAAGAAATCCTGGCTAGTATTTTTACTTTCAGAAAAGCATTGACAAAATATTACCTAGCACCTGAGGACCACAGGAACACAAATAAAGTATCACCTATTTATTTTAAAAAAAGATGTTTTGCTCTAAGTTATAAAGAATTGGTGTTAAATTTCTAAACGACAACTACTGTCAGTTTGGGAGGGGATAAAGTTTATGATAAGGATTATGGGTGTGGGAGGTAAAGGTAGGATATGTATGTGCATAATCAAAAGTAAGGCGTTGAACAAAACTAAAACATGAACACTAAACTGGAACAAATCACACTAATTAGCTAAATATTGGGGGCAAATGGTTATAGCAGAAAAAGCAGAGATTTTGGAGTTGAACAGACTTGGATTTCAATCCAACTTTGCTCTTGAGGACCCTGAACATGTCCTCTCAGAGCCAGTTTCCTCATCTATAAAATGGGTATGATCATGATTAAAATCTTCCTTTTTAAATACATTTAAAAAATTGAAGTATAGTTGATTTACAATGTTATGTTAATTTCAGGTGTACAGAAAAATGATTCAGTTATACATATACATGTATATATATATATACACACACATATATTTATGTATGTATTGTTTTTTAGATTCTTTTCCATTATAGGTTATTATAAGATATTGAATACAGTTCTCTGTGAAAATCTTCTTATTATAAAATGAACTTAAGAAAGCTAAACATTCATCAAAGAAAAAAAAAACAATCCTTTTATTATCATTGAGGGAAACAAAACCTCCAAAACACCTAGTAATATTTTTCCTTATTAATTGTTCCCTTAATAGCCTATACTTATTTTCACAATTCACTTGGCATCTTAATTTTATACACCAAAGCCCTTTAAGAGTTTCTCCTTGACTCTTTTTTTTAATATTTTAAAGAGACCATGAAATTTATTAGAATTCCTAGTATGAATGCACAAACCTGAAATAGCAAAAAGAGTACATCTAAGTGTGAAGAACCATGTTTTATACATTTTGACTCTTGATTTTTTTACCTTTCTCAGTGTGGGAGGCAAACTTCTAAGGTGACTCTCAGTGATCCCCACCTCCTGGTAGTCATGCCCTTGTGTAATCCTCTTTGGGCTGGATCCAGTGACTTACTTCTAAGGAATAGAATACAGCAAAAATGGTGGAATATCACTTCTGTGACTAGGTTATAAGACTGTGACTTCCATCTTGCTAGCTGACTCTCTCTCTTGCTGGCTTTGCAAGATGCCATGTTGGACAGGCCCATTTGGCAAGGAACCAAGGGTGGCTTCCAGCCAACAGCCAGTAAGGAACCTCGGGCTGACAGCCTGTACAAGACCTGAGTCCTGCCAGCAAGCACACAAATGTGCTTGGAAGAGGATCCTCCCTCAGTCAAGTCTTGAGATGTGACCCCAGCCCTGGCCAACACCTTAATTATAGCCTGTGAGAAACCCTAGAGCAGAGGACCCCATTTAGCCATGCCCAGATTCTTGACCCACAAAAACTGTGAGATAGTAAATGCGTTATTGTAAGCTGCTAAATTTTAGGGTAACTTGTTATGCAATAGGTAACCAATATGCCTAGAATGGACTTTCTAGTACTATTTCCTAGAAGTCAAAAGAATGATCCATGCTGAACTTTCAATAGAAAAATATAACAATAACAACATTATCATTTATTGAACATTTCATATGTGCTGGGTATAGTATTAATTGCTTTACTGTACTAAATTCATTAACTTATTTAATTCTCATGACAATTCTCTGAGGTAGGCATTATGATCTACATTTTACAGATTAGGAAACTGAGTCTCAAAGTGCTGAATCAACTTATCCAATGTAAAACAACTAGTGGCTTGTATTACCTCAAAACACGTGCTCTTAATCAGATAAATACAATTGGCTTCATCACAATATGATGACTTAAGATGTACTCTGTGCTTAGCTCAGTGCTTGGCACATAGGAGGTGCTCAGTATAGGTGAGCTATAATTATTACACCTTGAACTCACAATAAAGAGTCTCTTTGTCAGTCTGCATTCAAAAACCAGCTCTTCACACCCTGCTAGGGTACACGGTCTTGCCCATAGTGGTCACAGTGGTCCACACATCCTGAACAAGTTCCCGCTTCACCAAGTGATCTTAATAACCCATCCCAATATGTCCTCTCAGGAGGCTCATCCAGCACGTTGCAACGAGCTGAACTCATTTTCATTCTGCTTGGATGCTGCCGCTGAGCTCTGGGAGCTCTCGATCTGTTCACATGGGTTACCCACGCCCATATACAGATGCTGGGCTATTTAGAATAGTGACTGAATTTGAGGCACCAGTTGCCTTCCAATGGTCTGTTGCCGCTGAAATTAAATACTCCTTTCTTTTATACCTCTACAAGGCTTGGTTAACTTCTATTTACAGATGGAATTTTACAACTAGCATATTTTATAGAGCACTTACCCTAGTGATAATAACAGAAACACCTTACAATTGTGTCAGCTTGACTGTTTATAAAACACTTTCATATGCATCTCATTTGATCCCATGGCACTTCATCTATGTCTTATGAGATGAATGACTTTCTATCTTGTATTATAGCTATTTATGTACATGAGGCAGTATGGTCTGGTGGAAAAATCACAGATTCTGGCATCGGATAGACCTGGATTTGAATCCCAGTTCCACCACTTACTAGATGTGTGGCTTGAATAAATTTATGATCTTCCCTGAGCTTCTGTTTTCCTCATTTATAAAATGTGCTTAGTCATGCTCATAGGGCTATTGTGAGGAATAAGATAACATGTAAAGTGAAGGACAGTTAATAAGGACTCAACTAATATTTTCTCAAAAATATGTTAGTTTGCATGCTGATACCTAGCAAAATCTGTGACTGTTCTTTACATCTGCAACAGGCCTGGCACTGTGTCTTCTGTCTTTTAGAAAGAAGCTCAATGCATACTTCTTGAATGGGCAAGCCTGGGGGTAGTCAGGAAAGTTATTGTTATCCTAGTAGGTGGAGGTTAAATGGCCTTCCCAGGGCTCACATGGCTGATAAATGATAGAACCGGAATTCGAATTCTGGTCATTTTCTGCCTAGTCCAATGAATCTTCCTATGGTCTTTTGGATTGGTTTGCAAGAATGATGTACTGGGAATAAAATCTCTTGTAGAAGAGAGCCTACAGAGAGCCTATGCTGGGTTCTGCACTAGGATTCAGATCTCTTTGGGCATGCTGTAGAGAGCCTCCCGTCCCACTCCTCCATGGGTTACCAAGGAGACTTCTGAGAGTCATGTTCACATGCTAGGTCCAACAATAGTGCCTTAGCTGTTAGAAGGTTTGGGCAAATCTGAGTATAGTCTATTGCCTACCATTCAGATTTACCCATTGGCCTAGTTCCCCAAGGATTTGTGTCTAAATAGACACAAAGGGTTGAGGATAGTGAAAGTAAAAACAAGATACAAGCAGGAAAAAAAAGTAGTTTCTCTAAAGAGCTTTGTGAGACGATGGAAAGGAGATAAGGCAGCACAGCTTTTATGCCGACCTAATTGAGAGTTGGCTCAGAACATAGCCAACCCTGGCACATGGGGTTTCCAGGGAACAGAACTCAGCTTTGGCACTTGGAGGGCATGTGGTACATCAGGGGCAGCACAGAGCTGTAGATGCTACCTGGCTTCCAGTCATTGGCACAGCAGTAGCACCTGGGGCCTTTTTTTTTTTTAATTTATTTTTGGCTGCATTGGGTCTTCGTTGCTGTGCATGGGCTTCTCGTTGTGGTGGCTTCTTTTGTTGCAGAGCATGGGCTCTAGACGCCCAGGCTTCAGTAGTTGCAACATGCGGGCTCAGAAGTTGCAGTGCATGGGCTCTGGGGCATGTGGACTCAGTAGGTGTGGCTTGTGGGCTCTAGAGCGCAGGCTCAGTAGTTGTGGCACACAGTCTTAGTTGCTCCGCAGCATGTGGGATCTTCGCAGACCAGGGCTCGAACCTGTGTCCCCTGCATTGGCAAGCGGATTCTTAACCACTGAGCCACAAGGGAAGTCCCGGCCATTTTGTTTTAAGAGTAGTGCAAGGCAGCATCAGTGGCTTGATGTAGCTCTGGAGGCTTTGGGAACAGGCACAAGCAGTATCCTTGGTACAAGCATTAATGCCCTTGTTATTCATGGTGAACACTGGTAGCAGTGATGAGATGCCTGTGATGTGGCTTCTATAGGTAGCAGAAGCATAAAAAGTCCATAAGGTTGAGAAGGCTTCCTTATGAGTAGACTTGAGACAACCACTGGGGAGTATGAGAAATAGTGGAGGACCTAGAGGTACCATAATAATGGGTTTGGGTGAAAACCAGAGAAATGCTATTTATGATGGTTAATTTTATTTTAACCTGTAGCTTGGTATGATTTGGGGAATTCCAGATTAGACACCAAAAGCCAGATGGATAACAATTTACCCTGTAATCTGGAGCCCTTCCTGCTCCTGTTCCCCAGTGTGAGAGGTGCTAATTGTCAAAGGTAGAATCCTCCCTCCCTCCTCCTGCTTCAACACCCTACAAGTTCAATACTCTATGCTATCAAGCAGAATTCCTGAGAGCACAGATATTAGAAAGAGAGGTTTCTGAATGTCACTCCAAATCTCCATCTGACTATTTAGAGTAACTCAAGCTAATAGGCTAAAACTTCCAGGATGATTTGGATGAAGGTGGTAAGCACTCTGGAACTTCTGAGGTGGGTGGGTGGGGAAACTGCCCATCACTAACAATGTGCACAGAGACTGCTAGCCATTTGTCTTGCAGTGGGTGGCATAGCTGTGCTTCCCTCTTACAAAGTGCTGCCCTTGCAAAGGGCTGAGATGGTGGCATCATGCCTTTGCTGTCAGTGATACAAATTACATCTGCCTACTCTAAGAGAAATAAAACAAGCTTCTTTCCCTCATGATGACCTAATTGTCTTTCTTGTCCTTCGAGGTTAGCCAAAGGTGTGGTAAAGGCATTAGGTACGTGTCAAGAATGACACCACCACCACCAGCAACAAAAGTAAACATACATGTTCTACAGTACACACACACACACACACACACACACACACACACACACACTTTTTTCCACCATTAGTCCATCTGCCTTCTCACAGTGGCTTAAAGATTGGGTGAGAGAATTGTCTTCCTGACCAAACTAAGTTTTCCCAAAATGTGTTTCTAAGACCAATTGTTCCAGGGAACTTTAGTACGTGGTAGACAAAAAAGGGTTCCCTGATCAAGTAAGTTTGGGAGACTTGGGTTATACAATGGATTATACAATGCAATTGGGTTTCTCTACTATAGGACTTCCTGGTGGGCTAATGTATGGAGACTGGGAGGGGGAAATAATAGGTGAAATATGAAGAATTTCCCAAAGAGAGGCAGCAAAACATGCTGTTATGCGTGGGGGGCTCTGGCAGCAGACATTTTGGGTTTAGAACCCAGCTAGGATCTGTCACTCACTACTTATGGGACCTTGGAAAAGTTTACTTCACATTTTTGTGCCTCGATTGTTTTTGTCTGTTGAATGGGGATGATAATGATGATACTTATGTCACAGGGTAGTTGTAATATATAAAGTGCTTAAAAGAGTTCTTGGCTCTTAGGAGATGCTCAATAAATACAAGCTAATATGATTTGACTCTGTAACTTTTCCTGCAAACCTGAGCTGGGTTCTTCTGGTATAAAGACTATAGGGGGATGGCATGAGGGAAGAAAGCAAGTAAAGGAGGTCAAATCAAGCCTGAGCTGAAGGACTACAGCTCTGAAGTCCAAATCTCAAAGATTATTTCCTTCCCCCCATCTCCAGATATTTTTTTAAGAGATAATTGCTTACCAGCCTCAAATTGGTTATGTGTATATTTCTGGATGAAGGAGGATGGACTAAATGACTGAGAGGTTTTGTCAATTATCCAATGACTTGAATGGCTTTGATTTCTGCATCTAAAAAATGGATCTACTGTTACTGAACTGTGTCTTGGAATTTTGGTAGGACTAAGGAATGGTACCAAAACATCCAAGATTAATCCAAGCCCACAGTCAAATTGAATTACCTTCTCACAGTTCAGTTTCATCAGAAAATGGCAAATGGCAAGAAATCAAGCTGCACCCTGACTGGGCAGATTGTTCTCTGTGAGCTGATGTTCTACACCTGCAACTAACTTTTAGCGACAGCTGGTATCATATAGAACAGTAGTTCTCAAGCTATCATGTGTATCAGAATCACCTGTGTGGCTTGTTAAAGTACAGAGGGCTGGGCCCCAACCTCAGAGTTGTTGTTTCGGTAGGTCTGGTCGGGGGCAGGTGTGGAGAGAGAAGGCTGAGGATTTTGTTCCCATGTAATGCTAATACTGCTGGTCCAGGGACCACACTTTGAAAACCACTAATATAGAGGTTAAGGGAACAGGCACGGAAATTAGACAGACCTGGGTTTAATTTCTAGTCCCACCACTTAAAAGATGTGGAATCTTGGTTAAGTTACTTACTTGTGTGCCTCAGCTTACCCATCTGTAAATTGGGGATCATAGCACCTACCTCATGGGGTTGTGAGGATTAATGAGTTAATATACATAAAGCCCTTAGAATAGTGCTTACTGTATTAGTGTTAGTTGTTACTATTGTTGTTATTATTGTTATTAAGAGGTCAGGCCACTAAGTTGGCACAGGATCCCTAGAAGTGGGATAAGAGCATTGACATGGCAAGCTGTATCACTGCCTTTTAATTTGCCATTTTAAATGGACATTAACGGTAGGATTTGACACCTTGGCTTTCTAGAGTTGGAGCTGCTTTGGGGCAGAGTGATCTAAACCCCAAGGGTTGACATGCACTCCCGGTTGTCTGGTTGACTGGTCTCTCTTACTTCCTATCTCCACCCCACAACATGCTTCAGTTCCTCTCCTAGCAAAGCGGTTAACAGTACAAGTTTGGCCACAGGCCTCTAAGGCAGATGCTCCATGCCTCTTTGGGAATCTCATGGCAATATTTTCATACCAGAGAACATTTATGAAGTGCTCACTTGTGTTCAAACCTTCATGGTTTGATCTCTCTTTTTTAGGGTCCCAGCTAATTATCCTGTTTAAAAAAATGTCCCAGTTTAAAATTCTGAAGCCTTTGGTAAGTTGCCCACAGAAGAAATGTGTAAGTTTATAACCCATTCATCATGCCCTCAAGTGTGCCTCCCCTGTATACCTCTAGTTTTGATGATAATTAGGAAGCTTGTTAGCGTCATCAGGATGCATCTCTGTGTCCTGGTTGGGGGAAGGTGCATAAATCTGGGCATAAGGTTACCAACTCTCAAGCTCTTTGGATGACGGTCCAAGGTGTTTGTAAAGATCAACCCCTGCACTTCACTGTGGTGGCTGATTCTGGTAGGCTGGAGGGGAAGGTTAATAATGCCTATTAGCTTCAACCAAGTCTTTCTCGATGGACTAAAATGGAGTGCGGCTATCATCCACTGTGGCTTTCTCCCTCTGCTCATTAGTTAATGTCAGGGCTTTGACAGTGCAGAGCGAAAGGAAGGGTGTATGTGTTTGTGTGTCCCCATTTGCCTTTTCCCTCACCAGCTGAGAGTAATTTATTTCTTCCCGCAAAGGGAAATATGCCTTAAGGATAAGAATCCTGGCCTGTAAATTGGAAAACCTTGATTCTAGAACTAGCATCACCTCTGACTTGCTCTATGACCTTGGATGTATTAGTTAGATTTTCTGGGCCTTTGTGTCCTTTTCTGCAAAATAGAATGATCCTGATTCCCCCCCTCAGTGCTGTTGAATATCTAAAGAGGTAATATAACTGGTCATGCTTTGGAAAGTGATTAGTGCTTTATGGATATAAGAGATAATTTGACACCCAACAAATTCGGATTAGAGATCCCGTGCTTTTTTCACACACCTGCCAAGTCTTTTTTTAATTTATTTTATTTTTGGCTGTGTTGGGTCTTTGTTGCTGCATGCGGGCTTTCTCTAGTTGCGGCGAGCGGGGGCTGCTCTTCGTTGTGGTGCGCGGGCTTCTCATTGCGACGGCTTCTCTTGTTGTGGAGCATGGGCTCTAGTTATGCAGGCTTCAGTAGTTGTGGCACTAAGGCTCAGTAGTTGTGGCTCACGGGCTTAGCCACTCCACGGCATGTGGGATCTTCCCAGACCATGGCTCGAACCCGTGTCCCCTGCATTGGCAGGCAGATTCTTAACCACTGTGCCACCAGGGAAGCCCTGCCAAGTCTTATTTAATGAGAATGACAACCCTTATAACTTTTTAAAACTAAAAATATAAATTGAATAACTGTATTTTTACAGAAATAAAAATTAAATTATAGTTCAATATTTTCCAAAGGGAAAAAGAAGAAACATCTTTCACAATAAAAAGCATAGGGGGGATTTATCTACTTGGTGCTTCCAATGGAGCATTTTCAGAAATAAAAAATACGTTTCAGAACTGACCACTAGATGTCAGTGTTGGACAAGCACAGAGTTCTTGGCAGAGACTCCTGCATTAGCGTCTGGCTCCATTTCAGCTATCAAGTTTCTCTGCAAAGGAGAGGGAGTTTGTGTAACTGAAGCAAAGATTTTGCTTTCTCACTTCTCACCCCGTCTTGCGGAAAACAGCCTGATGCTCTGGGTAAGTCGCCGTTATCTTCACTTTCAGTGATTCCCTTTATAGATCTGCAGTCTGCTGAGAAGTTTAAAACACAAAATTAAACATGTACTTAGCTCCCTGAAGGCCACATACTTATTTTTCTTCACAAAGGTGCTTTTCTTTTTCCAGACCCGCCTTCCTGGACTACCTTTGTGTAAGATTAATCACATCTAACAAGGAAATACTGCTCTGGGGCACCCAGGTTCCAAAGCTCTCAAATCAGGGTCTTTATTTTTTTGCTACAGAATGACACTTGCTGTGATTTCAGATCGCTCTCTAAAAATGGCAGCTACTTGGTGTGTCACACCAAGAAAACGTTTCAAGAAAAAGTGGTCGCATTGTAGCTGTGCTAAACAGCCTCTTTCAGTCCTCTTTCATTTTACACTTTTACTGGAAGTCTTGAAAAGAGGCGATGTAATTAGGTTCCAGTTGTCTCTGTTGAGCTCAGAGATGCTCACCTTTCCTTGGGGGAAGATGAATTCCTGTTATGTTGGTTTCTTATCACATCCTGGCTTATGGAGGAAATGTGCAGCGAATTCAGACTAAAGCTAGTGATAAAATCAACTTAGCTCTTTGAAAAGGCCACCTGCTCTGGGGTTTTAGAATTCACACTTGCGGGGCTACTCCTCTTGAACAATTTTCAAGGGTGGGTAGTCAGTTTTTTGTGCCCCTCTTGCCCTTTATAGGAGGCCGGCTCAGACGCATTTAGAAAGCATTTTGTGGAGGAATTTGGAATTGCAACATCCCTTCCTTGGTTTACTTTTGTCCCTTTTGCCCTCCAGTTGGCCAACAGGAAGAAAATGGTTTGGTGAAACAAAGTCAAAGGTGGCTTTCTTTTTTGGCCACACTTCCTGGAGACCAGTGGAGGGGGGCTGGATGTGGCGTTGGTTTCAAGGTCCTCTTGGATCTGGTGCCTGCCTGCTCCCACTTCACTGCGTCTCAGCATCCCTGGGTCTCCTCAGGGAGGAGTGTTTGGAGTCTTGGAGGAAGAAAGGCCCCTCACCCTCTGGCAGGCTCATTTTCCATCACTTGGCCACTTTCCTGCTTGTGCCTGAGGCCTTGTCCCTTCCCAGCTGCTGAAGGACCTTGTTCCTGTACACCTCAGCTTCCAGCCTGGCACTTTCATCCTCTTCCTCTTCTTGATGCTTCCCCTCTGCCTTCCTGCAAATGAGGGAGTTAAGAGCAATAGTTTTGAGGTCAGACATACCTCAGCCACTTGCTACCTGTCCAACATGAGGCAAGTTCCTTCGTTTCTCTGAGCTCTGGTTTCTTAATAACAGTACTTACCTTGCTGTGTTTCGTGAGGATTAAATGAGGTAAAGTATGTATGTAAAGCAACTAGCACTTTGTTGGAGTTAGGGGATCCGTAGCTGCTGCTGTTAATTTTCTTGTTTCTGACTATGCTACTAATTGTCTGCCTGCTCTCTTTTCTCTCTTCTCCCTTTAACTGTTCAATATTTCTAATGACTGGGTTCTCCTTACCTTTGCTCATTTACATTTACTCACTGTTCATTGCCTCTTGTTTTGGCAATTATATTTTAAATTCCCAAGCTTTTTCTTGTTCTTGGTTTCTTGCTTGTAGTAACCTGTCCATATTTTACAGATGCAAAGGTCATCTCCAATCACTCTAAAGAAAACAATTAAATTTTAAAAATTCTCTTTTGTTTCCAGAATTATCTGTATTCCAGGGTCTTTTTGTTTTTCCTGTTTGCTCAATTATTATCCCTTCTGTGCTTACTGAAATTTTATCTGCTTTTTTCTAGGCCCACCTCAAATGCCACACCCTCCATAATGTCATCCTTAATCCCCCAAATTAGAAGCAAATTTTCCTTCCCTCCTTCACTTCTATAACCCTTGGTTTGAATCTTTTTATTACATAGCACCATATATTGTATACCTAAGTGCTTGTTTTTTGTGGCTCAATTTGACTTTCTTCTTGGAGTATAAATCCCTGGAGGTCCAGGACTGTACTATACATGCTAGCCTCCCTGTGGGTATTTTGTATGGGGCTCCTTGCCTTTATGGGGGCAGGGAGGGACTTTACTGGTCACCACCGCAGTGTGAGAATCATATAAGAATGAAGTAAGAATGTCCTGGTAGATCAAGGATTGCAGTGGTTGATGGAGAAGGTGGTAGATCTTTTCTAGAAATCTTTACAAGTGGCTGTGTCCTCATTGGACTGACATGGGTGAAGTGGAGACTTGCCGCAAATGAACTGTAGCGATTCTCTAAGGATAACGTCTGTGGGTCCCGAGCCTGCATTGCTGGGATGCCCTGCCCCGCTGTAGCAAACGGCCAATAGCTTCAAAATACATGTGTCAGCAGGGACCTGGCTGACTAAGGTCTCAGCAGTGGGTTTGGACCACATCAGGTTTTCTTCAGAGGGGATTAACACGTATCTGAATGTTTTCACCCAAACTACCCTGCAGGGAAATCCTTCACAACAAACATCATAGTACAAATGACAAGCTTGCCTTTTTTTTTCTGTCTGAGGCCTGTCAGTTTCACACAAACAACACGGCAAGGCCAAGGCCAAGACCTGACTGATTCGACTGCTAAGAATACAGTGAGCCACTTTTAGATTTAGACAGTTTAGTACTTACATGGGCAATGAAAAGAAGAATAAGCAGAAAGTGCCAGCTTTCTGTGGTCATCGCTCCACACACTAAAAAGGATGACCCGGAAACAAAAGGGAGCCGGATGACTGCAATGCAAGTTGGGACACCCCATTGCTGAGAAGCCCGATCTAGGCTGCCACAAAGTAGTTTTATATTCTGCATAATATATATTTATATACATTTATATTAGAAATTATATTTTGGGACTTCCCCTGCGGTCCAGTGGTTAACACTCTGTGCTTCCACTGCAGGGGGCGTGGGTTCAATCCCTGGTCAGGGAACTAGGATCCCACGTGCCACATGGTGTACCCCAAAAAAAAAGATTTTAGAAATTATATTTTATATTTATATAAAATTTATATTTTATAAATTTATGTTTATATATTATATATTAAAGCAGTTAGATATTCTGAGAAGGCAAGGCAGAAAGCTCCATACCTCACTGGGGCCCGGGAGGCAAAAAGAAATTGTCTCATGATAGCCTCCAGGGCAGGGGGTGGGGTGGGAGGGGAGTGTGGGGGTGAGGGGTGAGGGGGAAGGTACACCAGTGGGAGACGGCCTCATAGTAGCTCCTTACAGGCCTCCTCCCATCCTCTCATGTACCAGGAGGATCACAAAACATTGCACACGACTCAGGCTGCAGTTCCACCCTTTGCCTTCATGATGTTTGTGGACGTGCGCAAGGCCGCCAGGGTGCCGTGGCAGAGCTGATCCCCAACACGGCTCATTGGTGCCTTCCCTGGAGCCCAGTCACATGTTGGCTGATAGTAACTTTGGTTTCTGCATATAGAAAAGTTCTGAAGAGCACCCACCCACCCACCTCCCACTGCAGCCGACACATACACACACACACACATGCACACACACACACCCCTTCTTTCCTAGATTCAGAGTTTAGGTAGTTGCCAACAAAACTATCTATACATTATGCCCTCATTCTTATTTTTCATCCTGACCATTATGCTCCCTACTCAAGTTAGGCTGATTCACTTCCTTGCTTCCTCATCCAGGGTTCTTTCATCATAAGAAACATCTAAGAATCTTCCTAATCAGGACAGGGATTGGCCTCTTGAATCTGGGTCTCCTTGAGCCTGGCCTCTCCAGTTTGCTCTCTTGCTCACTTTATCCTGAACATTTGCTTTCCACAGGTCTTCAGGATTCTGAACACACATATGGCTTTTGACCAGAGGCCTTTCCCTACACTTTGTCACACATGTCCTTGTTGTTCCTGACTGCTTTGCCCAGCCTTGGAGCCCCAGCTTGACTAGGCTGTCAAACTGAGATCCTACAGCTTTTCACTCTCCTGCCTGGTTTCTGCTCCATTGTTCTACCTTGACCTTGGGTTCACATGTGCTTCTTTTTTTATTTTATTTGTTTTTTTATACAGCAGGTTCTTATTAGTCATCGATTTTATACACATCAGTGTATACATGTCAATCCCAATCCCCCAATTCATCCCACCACCATCCCCACCCCCACCGCTTTCCCCCCTTGGTGTCCATATGTTTGTTCTCTACATCTGTGTATCAAATTCTGCCCTGCAAACCGGTTCATCTGTACCATTTTTCTAGGTTCCACATACATGCATTAATATATGATATTTGTTTTTCTCTTTCTGACTTACTTCACTCTGTACGACAGTCTCTAGATACATCCACGTCTCAACAAATGACCCAATTTCGTTCCTTTTTATGGCTGAGTAATATTCCATTGTATATATGGAATATATATGTATATATACGACTTCTTTATCCATTTGTCTGTCGATGGGCATTTAGGTTGCTTCCATGACCTGGCTATTGTAAATAGTGCTGCAATGAACACTGGGGTGCACGTGTCTTTTTGAATTACTGTTTTCTCTGGGTATATGCCCAGTAGTGGGATTGCTGGATCATATGTAATTCTATTTTTAGTTTTTTAAGGAACCTCCATACTGTTCCCATAGTGCCTGTATCAATTTACATTTCCACCAACAGTGCAAGAGGGGTCCCTTTGCTCCACACCCTCTCCAGCATTTGTTGTTTGTAGATTTTCTGATGATGCCCAGTCTAACTGGTGTGAAGTGATACCTCATTGTAGTTTTGATTTGCATTTCTCTAATAATGAGTGATGTTGAGCAGCTTTTCATGTGCTTCTTGGCCATCTGTATGTCTTCTTTGGAGAAATGTCTATTTAGGTCTTCTGCCCATTTTTGGATTGGGTTGTTTGTTTCTTTAATATTGAGCTGCATGAGCTGTTTATCACATGTGCTTCTTGATCCCCGCCCAGATGCCAACCTATTGCCTCATCTAGAGACTCATTTTGATGTATTGATGGTTCTCTGGATCTTGGCTTTCTGCCCTGGGTCTTCCTGCGTGTGTTCTTAGATTACCAGCTTTCATAAAGCGACATGTTGAAAGAGTCTAATCTAGTAGAGTGAGGCTATGAACCATGTGTAAGTCCTGGCCAAAATCTGTGCTCTGATAGGACACCACTGTATTTGTATTATTGCTTCAGCATCAGTCCTATGATGTAGGACTTCCTCTTTCTGTTAGATACTGCAGTTAGGGCTGCTTAAAATAAGTAGGGTATACTCCAGCTCTGCTCCCTTGGAGGTCATACCCCAGCAGACAGTACTTAGTTAGGACAGGGGAGTTTGGTACGAAGAGTCACCAGCTTTTCACTCCCTCTACTATGAATGAGTGGATTAGTGGTGATTCTTCCCAGGGATGGCTATCTTTGTTTAAAGACTTAATTTCTTTAGAGCAGTTTTAAGTTCACAGGAAAATTCAGAGGAAAGTGCAGAGACTTCCCTTCCCATAGACCCCTGTGTCCCCACACATGCACAGCTTCCCCCCCCCGTCAGCATCCCCCACCAGAGGGGTACATTTGTTACCACTGATGAACCTACACTGACATATCACAATCACCCAAAGTCCATAGTTTACCTTAGAGTTCACCGTCAGTGTTGTTCATTCTGTGTGTTTGGACAAGTGTATAGTGACATGTATCCATCATTATAGTATCAAACAGAGTATTTTCACTGCCCTAAAACTCCTCTGTGCTCCACCTATTCATCCCTCCCTCCTTGTCTCCCTCCAACCCCTGGAAACCACTGATTATTTTACTGTCTCTATGGTTTGGCTTGTCCAGAATGTCATATAGTTGGACTCGTACACTATGTAGCCTTTTCAGATTAGCTTCTTTCACTTAGTAACATGCATTTAAGGTTCCACCATGTCTTTTAATGGCTTGGTAGCTTATTTATTTTTGGCCTTGAATAGTATTTCCTTGTCTGGATGTACCACAGTTTATTTATCCATTCATCTATTGAAGGACATCTTGGTTGCTTCCAAGTTTAGGCAATTATGAATAAAGCTCCTATAAACATCTGTGTGGAGGTTTTTGTGTAGACATAAGTTTTCAACTCCTTTAGGCAAATACCAAGGAGCACAATCGCTGCATTGTATGGTAAGAGTATGCTTTGTTTTGTAAGAAACCACCAAACTGTCTTTCGAAGTGACTGTAGCATTTAGTATTCCCACCATCAGTGACTGAGAGTTTCTGCTGCTCCACATCCTCACCAGCATTTGGTGTTGGCAGTGTTCCAGATTTTGGCCATTCTAATAGGTGTGTAGTGGCATCTTGTTGTTTTAATTTGCATCTGTCTGATGACATATGATGTGGAACATCTTTTCATACACTGAGCAAATTATTTAAAAACAGTCTTGGGGGCATCCAGTTATGGTTGGGGTTGAGAGCAGTGACTCATTATTCATCTATCCATCCATTCATTTATTCAACAAATATTTACTGAGTATTTTCTATGGACCAGGCACTGTTCTAGGCCCATAAGTGAATGAAACAGACACTATTTGAAATTCTCATGAAATTCTAGTTGGTGATATGGAGGGAAGAAAACATTAAACAAGTAAACAAAAATAAATCAGATGAAATCAGGTACTGACAAGTGTTATAAAGAAAATAAATTGGCGATGTGCTAGAGTAGACACATGCTACATAGGAAAGGCCTGTCTGAGAAGGGGTTATAGGATTTATGTAAATTTCAGGAGGAATAGCATTCTAGGCAGAGGGAATAGCTAGTATTGAGGCAATGAGCTGGAACTCAGCATTCTAGGCAGAATATAAATAAAGCCATGGTGTCTCAGTCTTCACAGAAGGCTGTGGCTGTGGGTTTTGGAAGGGGAGGAGATGGCACTGTGAGGGCATCTCAAATAGACTTCCTTTCATCAACATCCCTCCAAACATGTAAGGACTCAAATAGCTGGCAGGCCCCTTGCCCAGACACAGAGGAAACTGAAAGTGAGGCTTTTAGTTTCCGACATCCATTCTGATGTTCAGGAACTGGCAAAGATGATTGTGAATCCACTTTTAGGAGTCAGGAAAGCATAACTTTTATTCCTTTCCTCCATCTCTCTCTCTCTTTCTCTCTCACCCCTCCCTTCCCTCTTCTCTCTTCTCTCTATATACATTTAGTGAAGGAATTTGACAGATTAATTCACACTAAAATGTTAGTGGTTATATGTGATTCCTCCTGTGGGTATTTGCCTTTTTAAAGAAGACTCCTGGGGAAAAGGCAACAAATACAGGAATGAATGAATGAAATGACTGTCATTTTCTCAAAACAAGGTATGTTGGAATTTCAAACCCTGGGTTGGCTAGGTAAAGGAGAAATCCCCTTTAAATCTATTAACATCTCTCATGTACATTTTCCAGATTCAAGATGTCTCATGTGTGTACCTCCATCTAGACTCCTTGCTAACATGCTGTCCCTGTCCTAGATCGGGAGGTGGTTCTAGATGTATGCATAGCAGCCTCTGGGGATCATCCACGTTTTCCATCTGCTGCTGGAACCCTTTTTAAAAAATTTTTATTTATTTATTTTTGGCTGTGTTGGGTCTTCGTTGCTGCGCGCGGGCTTTCTCTAGTTGCGGCGAGCAGGGGCTACTCTTTGTTGCGGTGTGTGGGCTTCTCATTGCAGTGGCTTCTCTTGTTGCGGAGCATGGCCTCTAGGCGCACGGGCTTTAGTAGTTGTGGCACATGGGCTCTAGAGCGCAGGCTCAGTAGTTGTGGTGCACGGGCTTAGTTGCTCCATGGCACGTGGGATCTTCCCCGACCAGAGCTCGAATTCTTAACCACTGTGCCACCAGGGAAGCCTGAGCCCCTTTTCTTGAACCTTGGTTTCCTGCCTGAAGAAAGGAATAATTTCTACCCTCTCCCCATGAGCTTGGAAGGCTGACAGAGAAAATTAAGATCATTGCCATCAAGTTTTTATCTGCTCTAAGCAAAAACAGGAAACCAAGAAATAAAGGCACAGCTCAGCAATAGCTTCTGAGTGGGTAACATGGGAGAAGTTTTTCTTAAATCCTCTTCCAATGTACCTTCCCACCCACATGTTCTTAGTCAGATTTATTTTTTGCATATCAGTTTCTGAGGATGACAAGAAACTTGCCCTTTTCTTAACTATGGTTTTCAGAAGCAGATTATGCTGCACTTAGTGGAGACCTCTTAATGGAACCCTTGGAATAAATAATACCCTCAGCTCAGGGAGTGGGTGTTGACTGGAGATTTTAAGACTCATAATGGAGTGTCAAAATAGCCATTGCTGATGTATGGGTCCTTTGTCAATTTTGGAAATGACACTGGGTAGAGCCACACTCTCCTCTTGTATTAAAATGCCATGGTTGAGAAAAGTTCTAAGAAGAACGTTCAGCAACTCTTGATATTTAAAAGTCCCACATGGAATGGTGGTCTTTTTCAAAGGTAATTTGGGTTTAGCCTGGAAAGGCAGCTGTCCTCAGAGGAGGGGAGCAGGGCATTTCTCTGGGGGGTGGGTAGGGGGCAGCTCCAGGATGAAAGGAGGAAAAGATTGGCATTTCCCTGGCCTGTGTCTTGAGGTGCTTGTTTCCAAAGGAGCATAGGGTCAGTGTTTTATGATTTCCCTAGAGTAGATGGAGAGACCTCATGACATCAAGCTGTCAGGCAACATTTCCAGGGCTCAGGCCTTTGCTATTCTCTCTCTCCTGTTGGAGGAAATAAAAAGTGTGGTCCTCTCACTAGGCCTATGGGTCTGAGGGCAGCCTTGCCTTGAGCTGAGCCCCTCTCTTTGGATATTATCTCAATGGCCACACTCTCAGCAGAGGCCCCCTTAGTGCAACCTTCTCATGAGCAGTGGTTTTGTAGTAATGAGGTTCTATGATATGCCTCTAGGGCTATTTAGTGCTCCGTGTAGGTCCCCTTTGAACAACAGATACTTATGAATACCCACCGTGTTCATGATACAGTGGGCTAGTTGAAAACCATACGAAATCTGTTCCTGCTCCTCATGAGTTCAAGAGCCTGTTGGGGAGATTAAAAAACGTGGAATAAATAGAGAAAAATGCAGGTCAGCATAAAATGGGGGGCTAGATCACATGAGTCAGACTATAGGGCTTAGTAGGGAAGACGAGGGAGAAGTGATATGGGCTGGTGAGGCTAGGAAGGTCTTTCCCGAGGATGCAGGCCTTAAAGCAGGAATAGAACCTGGTCGGGTGAAGAGAAGTGAGTGCATGTGAGGCAGAAGGGCCAGCAAAGGCACGGGGGACTGGCCATGGTGTATCTATGCATGGGGGAAGTCCGTGGTGGTCCAGCAGGGTTGATGTTTCTGAAGTGGAGTGTCTTCACTGAGGAGTTGTGGGGCTGGATACGCATAGGTGTGGCCAGATAATGAGCATCTCAGAAGCCAGAGAAGCTTTGATTTGAACTGTGTTCATTAGGTTCTTTTGTTTGCAAGGGATAGAGACTCTTTCAAATGATCTGAAGTAAAGAGGTAGGGAGTATTGTAAAAGAACTGTAAAGGAGAAAGAGACTTTAGGGGACTCAAAGATCAGGAAGCAGAGTGCAGTGGAACCTCATGGGAACTGTACTTGGATCCAAGGCAGCTTCGGCAACCTCAGCAGCAGGATTTGACACTTGTCACTGGAGTGTTGTACTAGTAACACCACTCAGCCCTATTCCCCTTCACTCCTGACTGCCCTCCTTTCCCCCTCAGCTCAGGTTATTATCCTTTCTATAGTTCCCAGTTTTATTTTACTCATCATCTCTGCTTCCTTATAATTTTGGTTTGTATAGCCCACCAAGGCTCCAGCTTTCTACTTTTCCCCTTAAAGTTCCGACTCTTCCTCATGCCTTCTCTCCAGGCATCCTTTCAGCCTCAGCTCTTGCTTCTCTCCCCACCCCCTCCCCTTCCCTTCCCCCTCACTCATCTCTCTCTCTCCCTCACCCCCTCCCTCTCTCCCTATCCCTCTAGTATTTTTAGGCCAAATTTCTTTTTTATTTTTAAGGGAAATATCCAGAGATTTTATTCGCATATGATTGCATAATCCTTTGAAAAGGAATGTGGAGCAAGGTTAGAGGTCAACATTGTTAGGATTACATGCTACTTCAAAAATTCTTGTTAGGCCAGATTTCTGAGAGAGAATCTGACTATCCTAGTTCATATGTTTGTACCAGGCTCTGTCAGCAGCCTTTGGACCAGGGGCCTATCCTTGGTCCTTTCAGTCCAGGCTTGGGGAGGGGAGGTGATGTCAGAGAAACCATATAAGAGATTGGTCAAGCAGGAGGTGATGGATCCTGGATATGGGTTCTGGCAGTAAGAATGAAGAGGAAAGAATGACTAGAGGAGATATTTCAAAAAAAAACTTGGTAGGAATCAGTATCTCACTGACTGCGGGGTAGGTAGAGAGAAGAAAATTAATGATAAATCCCATGATTTCAGGTCTGGCTGACTAGGAGAATGATAAAGCAAGGAATAAGTGAGCTGGGCCAAGGAGTTAGTTTAGGGGGAAGATAGTGAGTTCTGTTTTTGCCATGTTGAGTATGAGTCAACAGTGGATTCTGTTGGCCACCTCGGTGACCTGTGTTGTGTCCTGTGCTTGGTGACCTCCTTTCCTCCCTAACTTGGACACCCAGTTAGTGTAGAGTCCTGAGTGGCTCAGGTGACTTAAGCCAGGGGCTAGAAGGTGTGTGGAGAGCTTCTCTGAAAAGGTCTACTTTACTCATTTTCTCCTTCACCCTTAAGTAGCTAATTGGTCCCATGGAGCAATGGTTTTTGCCAGGAGGGCAGAAAGGAAGGCAGATGTGAGGAGACCTTTCCAGTCCTGTGTGAAACCTGATTCTGTTTCGGTTGCTGTTTTCTAAGTCTTCAGAAGGGAGAAAATGAGTAAAGATGTAGAGAAATGAGGTGAAGAAATGGAGAAAGCCTTGAGCAAGTTGGAAACAAGCTACATATTCATGGCTGTCCCATACCCATTTCGAGCAAAGCAGTTGAGAGGAACATGCCAAGTAGAGAGCACACAAGCATTTGACAGAGACCCAAGTGGAACGAGCTGAAATTAGTTAGGAAGGGTACCCAGTGGCTCACAGGTTTGGAGAAAATGCTGAGCAGCCAGACCTTGGGAAGGGCAGGAAATAGGGCAGCCTTGGTGTTGGCCTTCAGGACTGAAAACTGGAGGCTCAAAAGCTGTCAGGATTCTCTCGGCCTCTTGTCTCTGCTTTGCTCTCTGTGTTGGCTCCATTATTATACTGAAGACAGGATTCCCTCTGTGGTGGAGGACATGGCCACGCTAGCTCTGAGCACACATACTCGCAGCTCTTTGACCAGAGAGGAAGGGATCCTTCCTTGCCAGCTCTAGTCCAGCAAGACTTGGGGAAGTGCTCTGATGGATTTGTCTTGAGTTACGTGCCTATTACCAGATTAATCCCCATGACCAAGAGTATGGGACCCTATCCATGACCAGTTTTGGAGCAAGCCAAGTTCACTTCTCAGCCAGTTACTATGGCCAGGGATATTGAATCGTGTAAAAAGAATGGCAGCTACAGTTTGGGCCACATGCCTAGAGCTGGAGGGGAGGAGGAATGTTTCTCCAAAAGAAGTGAGGAGAGAAGCAGCACAGACAGGGCCACGGGGGCATCTTTGTGAACCAGCTAATCACCCCAATTTGTGTTTTTCCATTGCAATTTGTGTTTCTCCATTTAGTAACCTGATGACAATGAAACAAAGTTATAAGGTAAGAAGGCTCACACAGAAACGAAGGTATTAAGGAAGTAACGTACATTTTTTCAGTATCATCACTTGCCTTCCCTTCCATTGGTGGTCCCACCCCACCAGCACATGCTATGCTCCAGTTATACTGAAATTATTTCAATTCCTTAAAACCACTGTGTTCTTTCTGTTGTTCCTGCAGCTTCACTTCATCTTTCGGGATTCATTTTGGGTGACACTTTCTTTGGGAAAACTTGGCTGTCTACCCCCATCTTCAAATCTGGGTTGGGTGCTTCTTGTATGTGACCTCATTGCACCCTGCACGACTTCCTGTATTTTGTAATTGCTCTGTTACTTGTCTGTCTCTCCCACTAGACTGTAAGCTCCATGTGGGTAAGGCATTGTCTTTCTCAATCACTACTCTACCTCTACTGCCTAGTGATGTTATCAGATGTGCTGTTGATGCTCAGTGAACATTTGCTGCATGAAATAAGGAAAGAATGACTCCAGTTTCCAGGCTCAAGTGGCAGGGCCGAGTACCCTGAAAGGATCCCAGAACAGTCCAGAAGCAACTAAGAAAGAGAATGGGTCTTCCCTGGTGGCGCAGTGGTTGAGAGTCCGCCTGCCGATGCAGGGTACACGGGTTCATGCCCCGGTCCGGGAAGATCCCACATGCCGTGGAGCAGCTGGGCCCATGAGCCATGACCGCTAAGCCTGTGTGTCTGGAGCCTGTGCTCCGCAACGGGAGAGGCCACAACAGTGAGAGGCCCACGTACCGCAAAAAAAAAAAAAAAAAAAAAAAGAGAATGGCCTTTTTGAAGATGTCTCTTCTGAAATAAAGAAGAGAAAGGAAGGATAAAAGAAAGTCTTTAGGTGAATAAAGTTTATTACAGCATTTCAGTAAAGGCAAAGGTACTTAGGAGTTTCTAATTCTTTTAGCTTTTGCTTTCGCTAAGTAATGATTTCTTATAATTAAAAGTAAGGGTTAAACTAAATATTTTTATTTTCTTGTTAAATTAACAAGTTAATAATACATTTTCCCAGTAAAACAATTATATCACTATTAGAAAGTGAACCTGCAGGTGAATTGTGTTACAACCCTTATTTTAGTTTTCTACATCTGAAGAAAGCTCATGTGTTGGGTCTAAGTTAGCTTAAGCACCAGTTTTTATGTGGTGGAAGTTGACTGATGTGTCCAAGATGACAATATATTAAAGTGCGGGCCACAGACCATCTACATCAGGGGTGGGGAGAAGCTGATTGCCATGCTGATGCGAATGCCATGGCGACACTGCCTGTGAGACCCTGGGGATGGTCCAGCGATCTGTGTGCAGCAAGTCCTTCAGGTGAGTGCTGCAGATTTGGCTGTCTTGGTGGTCTCGGTCATGCCCTCATAGGGTTTGCTCAGTCCTGCATGAGTAAGATATGGCACTGGGGTGCCAGGTAGAAGTGAGGTTACCTATGTCAAGGGTTGTGTCTAAATGTGCAAAAGAATTTGAAAAGAAAAGGTTAGTTCTGCACCCCCACTAAAATGGCCAGGGGAACCCCCCTGATTGTTTGGCTGACATTAAGCATTCTTTAGAAAGCTAGATGGCATGTGTAGACACAGGCATTGTTTCCAGAAAAGCTCCACGACTAGGCCCATTCCAGGCTGAGGAGCTACTGTCGAAGAGAAGCATAAGGTCATCATTCTAGAAGGTACCTTTTGTCAAGAAGCCTCTTAGTTCCTTCTTGATTTTTGAATTTCCATTTGTCTGTTAGATTTCTAACGGAAACATTTCAGCTTTAATTTCAAGTCTAGTACAATTGTAGCTGGCATTTTAAAAAGTTTTTTAAATTTAATTTAATTTATTTTTTTATACAGCAGGTTCTTATCAGTTATCCATTTAATATATATTAGTGTATACATGTCAATCCTGGTCTCCCAGTTCATCCCAGCACCACCACCCCCTACCCCGCCCCTTTCCCCCCTTGGTGTCCATATGTTTGTTCTCTACATCTGTGTCTCTATTTCTGCCCTGCAAACCAGTTCATCTGTACCATTTTTCTAGGTTCCACATATATGCATTAATATACGATATTTGTTTTTCTCTTTCTGACTCACTTTACTCTGTATGACAGTCTCTAGATTCATCCACGTCTCTGCAAATGACCCGATTTCGTTCCTTTTTATGGCTGAGTAATATCCCGTTGTATATATGTACCACATCTTCTTTATCCATTCATCTGTCGATGGGCATTTAGGTTGCTTCCATGTCTTGGCTCTTGTAAATAGTGCTGCAATGAACATTGGGGTGCCTGTGTCTTTTTGAATTATGGTTTTCTCAGGGTATAGGCCCAGTAGTGGGATTGCTGGGTCATACGGTAGTTCTATTTTTAGTTTTTTAAGGAGCCTCCATACTGTTTTCCATACTGGCTGTAACAATTTACATTCCCACAAACACTGCAAGAGGGTTCCCTTTTCTCCACACCCTGTCCAGCATTTGTTGTTGGAAGATTTTCTGATGATGCCCATTCTCACTGGTGTGAGGTGATACCTCATTGTAGTTTTGATTTGCATTTCTCTAATAATTAGTGACGTTGAACAGCTTTTCATGTGCTTCTTGGCCATCTGTATGTCTTCTTTGGAGAAATGTCTATTTAGGTCTTCTGCCCATTTTTGGATTGGGTCGTTTGCTTTTTTAATATTGAGCTGCATGAGCTGTTTATATATTTTGGAGATTAATCCTTTGTCTGTTGATTCATTTGCAAATATTTTCTCCCATTCTGAGGGTTGTCTTTTCATCTTGTTTATAGTTTGCTTTGCAAAAGCTTTTAAGTTTCAGTAGGTCCCATTTTTTTCATAGCTGGCATTTTAAATTTAGTTAGGGAAAGATCATGGAGCACTTTGTGAAGCTCTCTAATGATACTCTTTGAAACATTCTGGGGATCTCCCACGATCTCTCAGGATTAAGGACAAGCAGTAGGTAGAAATGATAGCACATTCTAATAAATAGTGATTAAAAAAATAGCCCTGTACTGTGCATCTCTGTGAAGCACTGTTTCTCAAATGATGTTACATAAGGTGTTCTACAAAATGGAAACAGTGGTTCTGCTAACAAAATGCGTTCTGTTGTTAGAGAAGTTTGTGATGCTGCATACTAGAAGGCCCGTTTAGAGATTTATGATTCATGTTAAGGCTCTGATAAGTCCTGCCGTAAAGTCATCTGTTTAACTTTGTGTAATCTGTTTTTTTCCTAAATTTAATTAGCCTCTTTCAGTTGACCAGCTTCTTCAAACGGAAGCAAAATGTGCCAGAGGATCAACTAACCCAGATAAGTTTATTGAGCTCAGTGTTTCACTTCAGACATACAGATCAGGAGGCAGTGGCTAACCTGGGCAGCTCTCCCTCTTACAAGGTTTATGAGCACACATGCTATAACTACTGAATCTTCCTTAACCATTGGGGCCAGCTTGAAGGATATCACATTTTACTCAGACATGGCCTTGATTTCCAAAGAATCCTTGTAGTAAGTAATACCTAACTTTGGTAGAACTTAAAAAAAATTCATTATTACATATAATCCTATCAACATTTATTTGAGGAAGGTATTATCATTCCATTTTAGAGGGCTAAAGAGCTTAAGTATCTGCCCAAGCATGGTAGATATAAGGGATGGGATTTCCCTCCATAATGTGGGTGAGCCTCATCCAATCAGTTGAAAGCTTTAAGAGCAAAAACTGAGGTTTCCCGGGGAGGAGGAAATTCTGCCTCAAGACTATAATATAGAAATTCTGCCTGAGGATATTCTGCCCTATAAGTTTTGGACTTGCCAGCCTCCACAGTCACGTGAGACAATTCCTTTAAATAAATCTCTTAATATACATATACATATACATGTGTATCCTGTCCTGTTTCTTTGGAGAACCCTTATTGATACAGCATCTAAAGTCAAGCTGCTGTCATGCAGTCAGTTTGTATCAGCAGGCTTTCTGTCAGAGGCCTATAGGCTTTAACTACTCTAGGGAACAGTCTGGTGATGAGAGAAATTTTCCTTATGACATGAGTTTTGTTTGGAAAGGCCTACATTCCCCTTAAAGGGGATTTTCCCAGGGACCTCTACCAAACACTACTTCACTTACACATTCTTACTTGTGAAAGAGAAAACAATGGTTTGTCAGATAGAGTTTTCCTACCCCAATTCAAGAGAAAATGTCCCAGAATTCCCAGAGGGTTATCTAATATTTCTCTGGGGACTGACAGGGCAACTTGCTCTACCTGCATTATATATATGCTGCTTTTTACTGTATTTCAAAGTGCTGTCACAGACGTCATCTTGAACTTTTGACGTAGGTGTGGCAGAGGCTGCTATTTGTGTTCTAATACCAGTTCCCCCTTTCTTCCCTAGTAAAACCCCTCAATATCTTGCTGAGTTAATTGCTACCCAGTTAAAAGACTACTAGTCCTCCTTCGAGCCAGGTGAGGCCTAGCTTGTTTTAGCAGTGTATGGAGCACTGTGGCTAGGCACACAGATTCTGGCATCAGGCTATGTAGGCTTCAGATCTCCGCCTCATCTCTTACTAACTGCTAATTTACTTCTCTGTGCCTCAGTTTCTGCATCTGTAAAATGATATGATAACAGTACCTACTATATTGAGTTTCTATGATGAATAAACGAGTTTGTATTGGTAATACCTTTAGAACAGTGCCTAGCACAATAGTAAACAGTCTATTATTTGTATTGTTATTTTGGCCAACAAGATGTAGGTGGAAGTGTTGTGTGAGGTATCAAGGAAGTGGTGCTCCTTCCTGCTTCCTCACAGCTGGAATGTGGTTGGAGCTTGAGCAGCGATCTTTGGAAGAGGAGGCAACAAGCTAAGGATCATGGAACAGCAAGACAGAGCCTAGGTCCCTGACGGATGTGGAGGTACTGCAATAGTCCTGGACTGCCTTTCTCCAGACTTCTCTTCTTGAGAGAGAAGCTTCTACTTGTTTAAGATACTGTTGTTGTTATTTTTTGTTGTTATAAGCAGCCAAACTTAATACTGATTCTGTAAGTGTGACAGGAGGTACTATCCTCTTTTTACTGTTGAGAGATTATATACAGTAAAGTTCCCCAGTAAGAGTCAGAATACTGGATTGAGCAGAAGGCAGTGGTTAACTAACCCTTATGTAGTCCAGCTTGTAACCTGGTATGAGGGAAATTTGCCAGGCCTGCTTTTGGGGAGAGGTGTCCCTTTTTATCCCAGTCCTGTCCTCACCTTCTTCCTCTAACCCAGGCAGAGCTGCTGGGTCATTAGCTGCCTTTTCCTTCTGTGTGGAAGTCATAAGAAGACTGGGACCACATTGATAATTGTACTGAAGAGGAAGTTAGCGCCCTTTGTTTTCCAAGGCAGAGTTATTTTCTAGACTCATTGACCATTTCTATTTCCATCTTCCTGGAATCTTTCTTTCCCATTTCCCACTACATATTGACTCTAATTGACCTTGTCAGGTCCAACCTCCAAATCCATGCCCTTCAGACAACCCTCTCTGATTATTCTAGCTCTTTTTTTTTTTTTCTTGGTACGCGGGCCTCTCACTGTTGTGGCCTCTCCCGTTGTGGAGCACAGGCTCCGGACGCACAGGCTCAGCGGCCATGGCTCACGGGCCCAGCTGCTCCACGGCATGTGGGATCTTCCCGGACCGGGGCATGAACCCGTATCCCCTGCATCGGCAGGCGGACTCTCAACCACTGTACCACCAGGGAAGCCCTATTCTAGCTCTTTTTAAACAGCTTATTCTGCGGTTCTAGCAGGGAGATCCAGCTTCTTGCTGCTCCCTGATGGAAGGAAACATGAGCCTTCATTGGCTTGAAACCTTCATTGGTTCATTGGCTTGAAACCTTCATTGAAAGCTTCATTGGTTTGAAACCAACATCTGTGAAGCAATGAAGAAAGAAAGGGTCTCTCCTATGCAACGAAATTAGCTGAATGAAACATGATGATGAGTGGAGTGATGTGGCACAGACCACCTCCCATCTTAGCTGCCCTTCTTTTTGTTGTTGTTGTTAGTTTCTGCTTTATAACAAAGTGAATCAGTTATGCATATACATATGTTCCCATATCTCTTCACTCTTGCATCTCCCTCCCTCCCACCCTCCCTATCCCACCCCTCTAGGTGGTCGCAGAGCACCGAGCTGATCTCCCTGTGCTATGCGGCTGCTTCCCACTAGCTATCTATTTTACGTTTGGTAGTGTATATATGTCCATGCCACTCTCTCACTTTGTCCCAGCTTACCCTTCCCCCTACCCGTGTCCTCAAGTCCATTCTCAAGTAGGTCTGTGTCTTTATCCCTGTCTTACCCCTAGGTTCTTCATGACATTTTTTTTCTTAGATTCCATATATATGTGTCAGCATACAGTATTTGTCTTTCTCTTTCTGACTTACTTCACTCTGTATGACAGACTCTAGGTCCATCCACCTCATTACAACTAGCTCAAGTTTATTTCTTTTTTTTTTTTTTTTTTTTTTTTCTTTTTTTTTTGCGGTATGCGGGCCTCTCACTGCCGTGGCCTCTCCCGTTGCGGAGCACAGGCTCCGGACGCGCAGGCCCAGCGGCCATGGCTCACGGGCCCAGCCGCTCCGCGGCATATGGGATCCTCCCAGACCGGGGCACGAACCCGTATCCCCTGCATCGGCAGGCGGACTCTCAACCACTGCGCCACCAGGGAGGCCCAAGTTTATTTCTTTTTAATGGCTGAGTAACATTCCATTGTATATATGTGCCATTTCTTCTTTATCCATTCATCCAATGATGGACACTTAGGTTGTTTCCACCTCCTGGCTATTGTAAATAGAGCTTCAGTGAACGTTTTGGTACATGACTCTTTTTGAATTCTGGTTTTCTCAGGGTATATGCCCAGTAGTGGGATTGCTGGGTCATATGGTAGTTCTATTTGTGTTTTTTTAAGGAACCTCCATACTGTTCTCCATAGTGGCTGTACCAATTCACATTCCCACCAGCAGTGCAAGAGTGTTCCCTTTTCTCCATACCCTCTCCAGCATTTATTGTTTCTAGATTTTTTGATGATGGCCATTCTGACTGGTGTGACATGATATCTCATGGTAGTTTTGATTTGCATTTCTCTAATGATTAATGATGTTGAGCATTCTTTCATGTGTTTGTTGGCAGTCTGTATATCTTCTTTGGAGAAATGTCTATTTAGGTCTTCTGCCCATTTTTGGATTGGGTTGTTCGTTTTTTTGTTATTGAGCTGCATGAGCTGCTTGTAAATTTTGGAGATTAATCCTTTGTCAGTTGCTTCATTTGTAAATATTTTCTCACATTCTGAGGGTTGTCTTTTGGTCTTGTTTATGGTTTTCATTGCTGTGCAAAAGCTTTTAAGTTTCATTAAGTCTCATTTGTTTATTTTTGTTTTTATTTCCATTTCTCTAGGAGGTGGGTCAAAAAAGATCTTGCTGTGATTTATGTCACAGAGTGTTCTGCCTATGTTTTCCTCTAAGAGTTTGATAGTGTCTGGCCTTACATTTAGGTCTTTAATCCATTTTGAGCTTATTTTTGTGTATGGTGTTAGGGAGTGATCTAATCTCATACTGTTACATGTACCTGTCCAGTTTTCCCAGCATCACTTATTGAAGACGCTGCCTTTCTCCACTGTACATTCCTGCCTCCTTTATCAAAGATAAGGTGACCATATGTGCGTGGGTTTATCTCTGGGCTTTCTCTCCTGTTCCATTGATCTATATTTCTGTTTTTGTGCCAGTACCATACTGTCTTGTTTACTGTAGCTTTGTAGTATAGCCTGAAGTCAGGGAGCCTGATTCCTCTAGCTCCATTTTTCGTTCTCAAGATTGCTTTGGCTATTCAGGGTCTTTTGTGTTTCCATACAAATTGTGAAATTTTTTGTTCTAGTTCTGTGAAAAATGCCCGTGGTAATTTGATAGGGATTGCATTGAATCTGTAGATTGCTTTGGGTAGTAGAGTCTTTTTTTTTTTTTTTTTTGTGGTACGCGGGCCTCTCACTGTTGTGGCCTCTCCTGTTGCAGAGCACAGGCTCCAGACGCGCAGGCTCAGCAGCCATGGCTCATGGGCCCAGCCGCTCCACGGCATGTGGGATCCTCCCAGACCGGGGCACGAACCTGCGTCCCCTGCATCAGCAGGCGGACTCTCAACCACTGCGCCACCAGGGAAGCCCAGTAGAGTCATTTTCACAATGTTGATTCTTCCAATCCAAGAACATGGTATCTCTTTCCATCTATTTGTATCATCTTTAATTTCTTTCATCAGTGTCTTATAATTTTCTGCATACAGATCTTTTTTCCCCTTAGGTAAGTTTATTCCTAGATATTTTATTCTTTTTGTTGCAATGGTAAATGGGAGTGTTTTCGTGATTTCACTTTCAGATTTTTCATCATTAGTGTATAGGAATGCCAGAGATTTCTGTGCATTGATTTTGTATCCTGCTACTATACCAAATTCATTGATTAGCTCTAGTAGTTTTCTGGTAGCATCTTTAGGATTCTCTATGTATAGTATCATGTCATCTACAAACAGTGACATTAGCTGCCCTTCTTATGTATGGTATCCAGATGTCAACTCAAGATTTGGGTTGATGAAGAAGTATTATATTGCCATGTTAACTGAGAACAATTTGGCTTTCCACTTCTTATTTCCTAGGGCCTCCTTTCACATATCCAAAATATCTTTTATATTTCGTAGCCCATCTTTTCTGGAGTCCCTTACTTTAGTAACTCAAAAGAACTGGCAGAGGCTATGAAATGTGTTTTTCTTCTCCGTTCCCACCAGCCTCTGTGAGCGGAAGGGAACATATCATTACTGGTATGAAATATGCCTCCTTCTTTAGAATGCAGAAACAGAAAAGTTAATTTTGCATTTAAAAGGGTAACATAAAATCAGTGTTATACTAAGAACGCTTGCTATTTCTTGTTTGCTGTGGAAAACACTACATGAAATCCTTTATGTATATTATTTTGTTTCATCATCTCAGCACCATGGGTAGATATTAGTACTGTACCTACTTTGCCGATAAGGAAAGAAGCTCAGGAAGGTTAAGTAGCTTTCCCAAAGTCACACAGCTGGTATTTGAACTCAGATCAGTCTGACTCCAAATTCCATGATTTCAACCATATGCTATACTGCCTCTATTGTCAGTATTCCTTACTTAATCTGTATGATTTAATTAACCATTTGGCAGTGTGATATAGTGGAAACAATGGCTCTGTCATCAGACTTGAATTTGAATCTGAACTTCTTCTCTTGCTAGTGGTTTGACCTTGGGCACACCTACATCATTTAAATAAATGGGTGAATGAATGAATGAATGAATAAACAACATATCTTGCAGCAGAGTGGTGAGGATTAGATGTGAACATGCCCAGCACATAGCAGATACTAGATGAAAGTTTTCTCCATCTGTTCTTCCTTTTCCCACGTGGCTAGCTTGTGTTTTTGCAATGAGACTCCAAATACCTTCAGGACAGAGGCCATGTCTTTTGTGTCTTGTATAGACTCAGTATCATATACAGTGCTAGGCACACTATAGGAAGTCAATTAATAATTTTTTATATTAACACTTTTTGTATTTATGTAATACTTTAAAAATGAATTATATAAAATATTGTAGTAGTTTCAGGTGTACAACATAGTGATTCAATATTTTTACACATTATGAAATAATCACTACAATAAGACCAGTTACCATCTGTCACCATACAAAGTTGTTACAGTATTATTGACTACATTCCCTATGTGTACATTACATCCCTGTGACTTATTTATTTCATAGCTGGAAGTTTGTACCTCTTAATCCCCTTCACCTATTTTGTTCTCTCTTCCTCTCTGGCAACCACCAGTTTGTTCTCTATATTCGAATCTGCTTCTATTGGTGTTTTGTTAGTTCATTTGTTTTGATTTTTAGATTCTATGTATAAATGAAATCATATAGTATTTGTTTTTCCTCTGTCTCATTTATTTCACTTAGTATAATACCCTCCAGGTCCATTCATATTGCTGCAGATGGCAAGATTTCATTATTTTTTATGGCTGAGTAATATTCCATTGTATATATATGCCACATCTTCTTTATCCATTTATTTATCAATGGACACTTAGGTTGCTTCCATATCTTGGCTATTGTAAACAGTGCTGCAATGAACATAAGGGTGCATATATATTTTTGAATTAGTGTTTCTGTTTTCTTCAGGTAAATACCCAGAAGTTAAATTGCTGAATTGTATGGTAGTTCTGCTTTTCATTTTTAAAGAATCTCCATATTGTTTACCATAGTGGCTGCATCAATTTACATCCCCACCAATAGTGCATGAGGGTTCCCTTTTCTCCACATCCTCACCAACACTTGTTGTTTCTTGCCTTTTTCTTAATAGCCATCCTGACAGGTGTGAGGTGGCATCTCATTGTGGTTCTGATTTGTATTTCCCTGCTGATTAGCAATGTTGAATACCTTTTCATGTGCCTGTTGGCCATCTGTATGTCTTCTTTGGAAAAATGTCTATTCAGATTCTCTGCACATTTAAAAACTTGGGTTGTTTGTTTTTTGATATGGAGTTGTATGGGTTCTTTATATATTTTGGATATCAACTGCTTATCGGATATATCATTTGCAAATATACTCTCCCATTCAGTAGGTTGCCTGTCCATTTTGTTGATGGTTTCCTTTGCTGTGTAAACACTTTTTAGTTTTGCTTTTGCTGCCCTTGCCTGAGGAGAGAGATTCAAAAAAATATATTGATAAGACCAATGTCAAATAAATAGTGTATTGCCTATGTTTTCTTCTAGTAGTTTTATGGTTTCAGGTCTTACATTTAAGTGTTTCATATATTTTGAGTTTATTTTTGTGTATGGCTTAAGAAAATGGTCCAGTTTCATTCTTTTGCATGTAGCTGTCTAGTTTTCCCAGCACCATTTATTGAAGGGACTGTTTTTTTCCCTATCATATATTCTTGCCTCTTTTGCCATAGATTAGTTGACCATATGAGCATGGGTTTATTTCTGGGCCATCTATTCTGTTCCATTGATTTACGTGTCTGTTTTTGTGTCAGTAGCATACTGTTTTGATTACTATAGATTTGTAGTATAGTTTCAAGTCTGGGAGCATGTACCTCCAGTTTTGTTCTTCTTTCTGAAATGTTACTTTGGCAATTCAGTGTCTTTTTGTGGTTCTGTACAAATTTTAGGATCATTTGTTCTTCTAGTTCTGTGAAACATACCATTGGTATTTTGATAGGGATTGCATTGAATCTGTAGATTGCTTTGGATAGTATGGACATTTTAATGATACTGATTCTTCCAATCTATGAGCACAATATATCTTTCTATTTATTTGTGTTATCTTCAGTTTCTTCCATCAGTGTCTTTTAGTTTTCAGTGTATAGCTCTTTCACCTCCTTGGTAAAGTTTATTCCTAGTTATTTTATTCTTTTTGATACAATTGTAAATGGGATTGTTTCCTTCATTTCTCTTTCTGATTGTTATTAGTGTATAGAAATGCAACCAATTTCTGTATGTTAACCTTGTATCCTGCCACTTTACTGAATTCATTTATTAGTTCTAATATATATATATATATATATATATATATATATATATTTCTTGGTGGGGCCTTTGGGGTTTTCTATATATAGTATCATGTCATCTGCAAAAAGTGACATTTTACATCTTTCTTTCCAATTTGGATGGCTTATGTTTGTTTTTCTTGACTAATTGCTGTGATTAGGACTTCCAATACTAAGTTGAATAAAAGTGGTGAGAGTGGGCATCCTTGTCTTGTAATACTTTTTTTTTTAAATTAATTTCTATTGGAGTATAGTTGCTTTATAATGTTGTGTTGGTTATCTATTTTAACTATAGCAGTGTGTACATGTAAATCGCAAACTCCCAGTCTATTCTTTTCCCCCATCCTTCCCCCCAGTAACCATGAATTCATTCTCTAAGTCTGTGAGTCTGTTTCTGTTTTGTAAATAAGTTCATTTGTATCAACTTTTTTTAGATTCTGCATATCATATATTTTTTTCTGATTTCAAACTTTTTTAACATCTTGATTTGAGTATAATCACTTTACAATGTTGTTTACAATGTCAAAATTGTTTCTGCTGTATAACAAAATGAATCAGCTATATATATACATATATCCCCATATCCCCTCCCACTTGTGCCTCCCTCCCGCCCTCCCTATCCCACCCTTCTAGGTGGACACAAAGCACCAAGCTGATCTCCCTGTGCTATGTAGTTGCTTCCCACTAGCTATCTATTTTACATTTGGTAGTGTATATATGACCATGCCACTCTCATTTCGTCCCAGCTTACCCTCCACCACCCCACCCTGTGTCCTCAAGTCCATTCTGTACGTCTGCATCTTTTTTCCTGTCCCACCCCTAGGTTCATCAGAACAATTTTTTAAAGATTCCATATATATGTGTTAGCATATGGAATTTGTTTTTCTCTTTCTGACTTACTTCACTCTGTATGACACCTCTAGATCCATCCACCTCACTACAAATAACTCAATTTTGTTATGGCTGAGTAATATTCCATTGTATATATGTGCCACATCTTCTTCATCCATTCATCAGTCGATGGACACTTAGGTTGCTTCCATGTCCTGGCTATTGTAAATAGTGCTGCAGTGAACATTGTGGTACATGACTCTTTTTGAATTATGGTTTTCTCAGGGCATATGCCCAGTAGTTGGATTGCTGGGTCATATGGTAGTTCTATTTTTAGTTGTTTAAGGGACTTCCATACTGTTCTCCATAGTGGCTGTATCAATTTACATTCCCACCAACAGTGCAAGAGGGTTCCCTTTTCTCCACACCCTCTCCAGTGTTTACTGTTTGTAGATTTTTTGATGATGGCCATTCTGACTGGTGTGAGGTGATACCTCATTGTAGTTTTGATTTGAATTTCACTAACGATTAGTGATGTTGAGCATCCTTTCATGTGTTTGTTGGCAATCTGTATATATTGTTTGGAGAAATGTCTATTTAGGTCTTCTGCCCATTTCTGGATTGGGTTGTTTGTTTGTTTGTTTGTTTTTGATATTGAGCTGCATGAGCTGCTTGTATATTTTAGAGATTTATCCTTTATCATTTGCTTTCTTTGCAAATATTCTCTCCCATTCTGAGGGTTGTCTTTTTTTTCTAACATCTTTATTGGAATATAATTGCTTTACAATGGTGTGTTAGTTTCTGCTTTATAACAAAGTGAATCAGTTATGCATATACATATGTCCCTATATCTCTTCCCTCTTGCATCTCCCTCCCTCCCACCCTCCCTATCCCACCCCTCTAAGTGGTTACAAAGCACCGAGCTTATCTCCCTGTGCTATGTAGCTGCTTCCCCCTAGCTATCTATTTTACATTTGGTAGTGTATATATGTCCATGCCACTCTCTCACTTTGTCCCAGCTTACCCTTCCCCCTCCCTGTATCCTCAAGTTCATTCTCTAGTAGGTCTGCACCTTTATTCCTGTCTTGCCACTAGGTTCTTCATGACCATTATTTTTTCTTAGATTCCATATATATGTGATAGCATACGGTATTTGTTTTTCTCTTTCTGACTTGCTTCAGTGTGTATGACAGTCTCTAGGTCCATCCACGTCTCTACAAATGACCCAATTTCATTCCTTTTTATGGCTGAGTAGTATTGCACTGTATATATGTACCACAGCTTCTTTATCCATTCATCTGTTGATGGACACTTAGGTTGCTTCCATGTCCTGGCTATTGTAAATAGAGCTGCGATGAACATTTTGGTACATTTTTGATAATTGCACTCAGAATTAGATTGCACTTTATTCCACCTCTGCCTTGGGCTCTTTTTTTTTTTTTTTTTTTTGGCGGTACGCGGGCCTCTCACTGTTGTGGCCTCTCCCGTTGTGCAGCACAGGCTCCAGACGCACAGGCTTAGTGGCCATGGCTCATGGGCCCAGCCGCTCCACGGCATGTGGGATCCTCCCAGACTGGGGCACGAACCTGTGTCCCCTGCATTGGCAGGCGGACTCTCAACCCCTGCGCCACTAGGGAAGCCCATCAAATCGAGTGTTTTCAATCACTATTACCACATCGTTTATTCACAAGCTCTCAGGTAATGGAGGCCAAGAGATGGCAGAGATTTACCTTGGGAGTTTAATGGTAGTAGGTTTTGAAGTTACACTGGCCCCTTTACCTCAGAAGTCGGAGAATCCTCTTTGTGAGTGGTAAGAAGAACCATGCTGTCCTTGCAAACAACAAATCATGAATTTTGTACTGTTGTTTCCAGTATGATCAACAGACACTACACAAGATAGTTAACAAGAACGTCTGGATAGTTACATAGTGCTTACCATGTGACAGACGGTTTTCTAAGTTTTTAGCATACATTAACCTGTTTATTTCTCATACCAACTCAATGAGTCAGGTACTAGTTTTATCACAGTTTTTGGAATGAGGAAACTAAGGCTCACAGGGGAAGTGATTTGCCAAGGTCATAAGGCTAGTAAGTAGAAGAGCCAGGACTTACATGCTACATTGTCTGGCTGCAGAGTCCTAAACCTCTACACAGTGTAGCTCAACAAAATAAATAAACAAAAAATAAGTCAGGAACTGTCTCTCTCTTGTTCACTGCTGAATCCCTATCACCCAGTAAAATGACTGGCAGATAATAGATACTCAATAAATATTCATTACATTAATACAGGAATAAATAATTGAATAAACATTGGTTTGCAATGAATATCCAGTGTGGCTCTATGGACTGAACTGTCCCATTACCAGCTAGCTAATTAGTAATGGTGAAATTTCTTGAACATAGTACCCATTTGTTTCGTGTGATGCCAAGAATCTTGGCAATTAGAGTTGTACTTTAATACCCTTGCTCACAACATCAGCTTTACCTGGCTTTGGTGATCTGCTAAAGTGGATCCCCTGGTTCTGAGTCCCAGCTCTAAATTGTAGCTGAACCCTAGATGCCACCTGCTGACTTGTGACTGTTTGGGCCCAGAGGCAGCAGGACCCTAGGTGGAGAGAATCCCAATTATGATTTTAAAAATCTGTATGATTATCCATACAGATACGGATCTGTAACACAAAGGCAACAAGAAGCAGCTGGAAACTATCCATATCGTGCATGTTCTCTGGAGAACTGCCTGATCATGTGATCACAGAGCATACGGATTCTTAGCAGAATGAAATAATCAACATGCTTATAACATAAAAGCATCTGAGAGGCAATGAGAAGCCATCTGTCTCTCAGCTCTGAGACCAAATTCAGGGCTAGTATTAGGCCTCTTGTGTGTTACAGCTCCATTTTATTCTTAATTCAAACCAGATTCCTATTAAAACAGACTCCTAAAAATGCCTAACAGCCTAAATGGGTAATCACGCTCTTAAAAATGCAATCTCTCTGCCTTCACTCTGGGGCCCTTATGTGGCACTAAACATTTTTAAAGTTTTAAGAGAATAAATTTTCACTTAAAAGATGGCAGAGACCGGCTTGTCTGTCTTATGCCTCAGAATACAGAGCTACATCTACAGTTTAATCATTGGAATTCTCGGGTTGATAATGCAACTTGATAGAACTAATGTATTATTCACTGTTTAATACAATTATACCTACTCAGGACCCCTGGTCTGAGCACTTCACTTGAAGTGATGGGTCTCTTCAGTAAAGTAATTAGTAAAAGGCTAATTTAATAATGCAGCTGGCTTTGTTAATTTCTTCCTACACTGGACAAACCAGTTTCCTTTTTCGAATTGTTTGCCCCAACCAGTTGTTTTGGCATTCTGTACTGAATTTTGTCTTTGATGAAACCTGTCTACGAGTTGGTCAAAACAGTGTAAACAGTTGAATGACTACAGGCATGATCCTGTGCAAACACTGGCATTCTGTTTTTCTCCCTGGCTCAGAAATAGAAAGATTTGGCCATTCAACCATGCTAAAAAAAACATAATGGCAGTGTAAATTGTTAACAGAAATGTTGTCAACACATACCACTTCCCTCACTAAAATGTGACTATTTGTCAAGGGTGTAGTTACCTAAGAAATCAATGATGTGGGAGGCAAATTAGTAATAATATACTCATCTTTTTCTGAACTAGAAGACTTCAACTAGGTTTGGGCATGATTGGTAAATGCTCCTTTTGCTCTGAATGAACCCTCCAGTTTGCATCCATCACCACATATTTCCTAAGACAAGAGCTGGTGATCTATTGATTTCATGAAATATTCTCATTCATAATTATCATTAATTGAATAGAGCTGGACCTATCCTCTTTTCTCTGGATTTCTCTTACCAGAACATGATTATTCTGCTGTCTTAGGTATATAAGTGAAAAATGGATAAATCAAAGAGATAGGGGCTTCCCTGGTGGCGCAGTGGTTGAGAGTCCGCCTGCCAATGCAGGGGACACGGGTTCGTGCCCCGGTCCGGGAAGATCCCACATGCCGTGGAGTGGCTGGGCCCGTGAGCCATGGCCACTGAGCCTGCACGTCCAGAGCCTGTGCTCCGCAACGGGAGAGGCCACAACAGTGAGAGGCCCGCATACCGCAAAAATAAAAAAAATAAAAATAAAAAAAAAGAGATAGAAGAATTACCTTTGATTGAAGGAGGTGGAGGGGCTATAAATACATGTCTAGACATCCCTTTTTTAACTTCCATCTCTGCATCATTAATAAATTCATTAATGAGGGCCCTGTTCAGAAATCTGTTATCAACTCTAATCATTTGTGTGTTTGAATCAAGGTCTTCTGCCTTCATTAGTGTCATTAATGCCTGTCAGCAAATGATAATGTGGAAGATTCTCACAAATTTATATGCATTCCCAGAGTGGAGACCCAAACCCAGTCAGTATTCTTGCATGACAGCAGCTGTAACAAATGGCCATCCTTCCCAGGAGAAGTGTAAACAGGTCGCTAATTAATGCATTTACCATTAGCCTCTGTTTAGTCTTCAGTCATAGCATATTCATTCATTATGTTGGGACACCAAGTACAATGTTGTTATGGAAATGAGGTATTTGTACAGTCTCCTTAGATCCACATGATGGATTGAGTTATCTACCTGTTTTTCTCTAGGCAGTTTCCCAGATATCAGAGTACACAAATGACCTTGGAGAAGGTCCTTCTGATGTAAGTTGCATAATGGGTTGACAGTTTACTTAAATACATGCAGTGAAAATCAATGTGTGTGGGAGGATAAAGTTGGGGGATATTAAAGAGGAAAAGGGAAAATAAATTCTAACTTTTAGGAGATGTGATATAATGGCAAGGAATTGAAATCAAAATGAGAAGTGGAATGGTACAATGAGAAGTTTCTTGCTGCTGAAAGACTGAAATATAGACTGATGGTCAATCCCTTTCCCTCATATCCACAAAACAATCAACAGTTCTCAAAGGAAGATATAGTTAGGACAAACTTTTCTTTCTTCCAGCTGGCAATTCTAAATCCTTGGATAAAAGCTTCAGATAAAGAGTGGGGGCATCAAGGAAGCCTAATCATGCCTTATTTATTGACCATATAGGCTGTATGTTGACCATAAATAGTAGTTCTTATCATAAGTCATCCATTCATTTATTTAACAATACTTATTGAGCAACATTTGGGGCCAGGCACTGTGCTATATATTTGTGATACAAAGGTGAAAAAAATTACAGCTCTCCCTTCAAGAAACTCAGGAGATAAACTGACAATACAGTATGGTTATCATAAGGAACACAAATACTATGATGATGTTATGTCCAGGATGCTATGAGAGCATATAGGAGGGATTCTTCATGGAAAGCTTAGTGATGTTTCACAGAAGAGGTAACATTTGAGCCGAGTCTTATAGGATAAGTAGGAATTTTTGAAAGAGGAAAGGAGGAGACATATATGTCAGGTAGAGGTAAAAAGACATTAAACATTATACTGTGTTTATAGAATGGTAAGAAATTCAAGGTGACTGAAGCATTGTCTGCATAGGAGATAGGCTATCAGGAGGAGTGATGGGAGCTGTTAAGCTGCATAAGAAGTAGATGTTGATTAGGAGTATGGGATTAACATATACACACTACTATATATAAAATAGATAACCAACAAGGACCTACTATATAGCACAGGGAACTGTACTCAATATTCTGTAATAACCTATATGGGAAAAGAATCTGAAAAAGAATAGATACATGTATATGTATAACTGAACCACTTTGCTGTACACCTGAAACTAACACAACATTGTAAATCAACTATACTCCAATATAAAACAAAAATTAAAAAAAAAGTAGATGATGGCCAGACAGAGTAGAGTCTTATTTGTCATACTAAGAGGTTTTGGACTTTTTCAGGGAATAAAGAGTTAATGGAAGCATGACATAGCTAGGTTGGGTGTTTTATAGATTACCTTGGTGGCAATGTGGAGGATGGGCTGGAGTGGGGAGAGATTGGGGGCAAGGAGAGTGGTCAGGAGCTTGATGAAGTAATCTAAGTAAGTGATAAGGAGGGTCTGAACTAAAACAGGAACATTAAAGAGGGAAAGGAGGTTTGAATTTAAGGGATATTTGAGAAATCCAGTTAACAAGACTAGTAACTAAGTAAATGGCGGGGTGGGGGGTAATGAGAATTGAGTCAAGATGTCTTTATGGTTCCCTTTCAGAGATGCTTGAGAGCTATAGTACTATTGTATGTAGTTATCAATGTGTAGATGGAGAAACTGAGGCATGGGGATTTTATAATTTGTCTAAGTCAAGTCAGGATTAATAACTGTCAGGATATTAGGGCCTTTAATAGACCTACTTCTTTCCTAGAAGAGCTGCCTTTTCTAGGGTTATGAGGGAAACTTATTTTTCTTAAGGTCGTAGACCTACATCTCAATTTATAGGTGTGAAATGGGAAATGCCTATGTTATTTGGTCTTTTCTGTTATTCTTTTCTTTCAGGAAGAGGGCCATTTTTCATGTTTCCTATTTTAGCCACATCTGCTTGATGACCAAACATACAATTAAATCGTGATAGATTCAGCCAATGAAGTGGAAAGAGCACTGGCTTGGGAGTCAGGGGACATAAAGTCTAATCCTAGTTCTTTCACTAAATAGCTGCTTGAGTTTAGGAGGTCACTTAACCAATCTGAGCCTTAATATTCCCACCTCTAATATAATAATCAAGCCTTAATATTTGGTTTATTTCTGTCTCTATGATTCATTCTGTGTCTGTGTGATGTAATGCTAAATAACTTGCTAGACAAATATTCACCCACAAAATCATCCATCCAAGAAAATAGCCCTGTTGTTTTACTGAAATGACCAAAACATCCAATGATTTGGGTGACGGCAGTTCAGAGTTGAGGTATTCCATCACTCTGATATAGAAGTCCTCTCCTGGTTTTCAATTCTTAATCCCAATTTCTATCTCCAGATTCAACCTGCTGCCTTTTTCGTATTGACTAACTATTAAACACAGGGAGGCTGTTAAGAAGAAATCTGTGGATTGGTCTAGATCCCCGTGCTCCCTTCAATCAGCTGCTCCGGCCAGTAGAAGTGTAAAGAAAGCTGAAATAGTATGAGCTATCCCCCGGCTACTTGTAGGCAAAGACTTGGTGCCATTTTTCCAGTTCCAGACAACTTTATTCCTGTTGTATCAAGGACAAAAAGGGTGCCAAACCCTAATTACTCAGGTGCTTTTGAGACAGTTGCTTCCGTCTTTGGGTCTTGGTTTATCTTATCTGTATAAGAAAGATAGTGATACATGTCTGCTCTTTGTTACCCTGACAAGGTTATGATGTTGAAAGAGATCATATGGATGAAGGAATGAGAGTTGAAAACAGGAATGGTAAATGGATTTCAATTCCTGTGCCCCTTGGTTCTCTGGGCTCAGTTGGAAAGAGTAACTGCTGTGGGGATAGGGTGGGAAGTGGCTGAGCACAGCTCCTGTGCCAGTAGTAGAACAGGTAAGTTATTGGAAGTGAGGAAGTAAGCTTCAGGAGGTCTAGAAGCCCAAAGGCAAAGGGTACTTAGCCTGGTCCCCTTTATCCTCTCCTTCACAAATTGCAGTTCAGTTTAATCACCACTCAGCATTTTGCCCTCAAGAGTCAGGTGCTGTGTGAAAAAGCTAGTTTTGACTGCATAGCTTCCTCTGGTCAATAGGAAAGACTCTCAGAAGGGTTATTAGAAAAATGAACTACAGTGTCTTTTTTTGGGAGGGGGAGGGCATGGGATCCAGTCTATTGGGAACCAGTCAGAGCAATTCTTCCCCTTTGGCTCAGAGTAAGACAGGGCAGCAAAGGTGTTAGGGATTTGCTGACCCCATAGCGTCCCCATGAGCGAGAGACAAATTTAAGGCGGTAGATGGTGGTTTAGGAAGGAGAACTCCAAAAGGGTTTGCAGGTGAAAAACCATACCTGTTTGACCCTAGGGCATAAAGACTGAATGCATGGGGCCCGCAAAGTCTGAGGATCAGTCTACACAGGAAAGCACACTTTCAGGACAGTGAGGGGAGAAGGGTTTTTTGAAAAACTTTTATTGAAGTATAATATACGTACAAAGAGAGTGTACATGTCATAAGTACACAGCTTGATAAACTTTCACGAACTGAAAACCAGCAATAAGAGTTACTGTTTTGGATTCATGGTCAGAGTGCTCTTTGGGAACCATGCTGAGTCAAGTGACTTAATTCACCCTGGCATCCTCTACTGTGGAGTTCTATGGCTGGTCTTTGAGTGTTAAGGTGTTACACAGTTGAAACTAAAGTGGGATTTGGTATCTAAGTACGAATTGATTTATGTGTGTATTTTCCCCCCCACTCTGTGAGACCAAGAACTCGTTTCATTCACTGCTTAGAAATTTTTCTGCCATGTAATAGATACTCAGTAAAAATAAATAAATAAGTAAGTAAGTAAGTAAGTAAGTAAGTAAGTAAGTAAGTAGGTAAGTGGGATTTGGTGTTAGGAAACCAGGGTCCAGATTCTGGACCCACTACAATGTTGCTTTGTGACCTTGGGCAAGTCTTTTCACTTCTCAGAGTCTTAATTTCCTTATTTGTATAAAACAGTCAATGACAATTCCTACATTATCCAAGAGGTCAAATGTAGTTACAGTTGTGAAAGCACCTTTTAAAAATTTAAAGTGTCATTTCCCCAGTGCCTAGCACAGTACCTGCCACGTAGTAGCAGGTACTTATGCTACTTATATGAGTAGCATATAAGAAGTCTCAAAAATGTTTGCCAAACATTTTTGCCAAAATGTTCATGCCAAAGGTAATTCAACACAGTGTACACCTAAGGCTGTCTTTAAGGTAATTTCCCTCAAGAACATTAAGGTCAATTCAATTACCCTGGATCTTTCAGCTTTAGAGTCCTCTTTGCTTAAAGGGGAGGAAATTTATTCAGTGGGAATAATAATAAAAGCACAACAAGGCAAGATCATAGAATCCCATGGTGTTATGGTAGGACTACAGTTTGAGATGGCTGGACATGTTTTTCTTTTTAGTTTATAGTATTCCCCTGTGGCCCCTGATGCTTATCTGTAATACCTTATAGTATAATGTTTAGATAGTTGCTAGGCCCTGCTGTCTCCATGGAGACAAGGGTAGATTTGTGAATGTGCTGGTCGTTCCAAGTGACTAACCACAGCAGACAGTTTAACCAACATTTTCTCTCTCTCTCTCTCTCTCTCTTTTTTTTTTTTTTTTGCAGTTCAGAAGTCTTGAAAAAGCCTACTGGACTGCATGATTTGTATGGAATTCACTTTGTAAAATATCTTCCTTCCTGAATTTAGTTTACTTTGCCTTAGGGAGAGTGCAATTTGTTTATAGGAATTATAGCTTCTTGCCTGTAAATACTCTCTTGGTAAAATGAAACTATTTGCATATGGGAGGATTTCTAAGCCTCACTGCCCCTCCAAGCTCCTCCAAGAAGATGTTCAGTAGAACAAAGGCAAATGAGAAATGTGCTTGACTAAGAATTGCCCCAGTATGCAAGCTACTCTGGAGCCTGGAAAGTCTTTTCCTCATTAGAGTAAAGCAATGGACCAAAGCCATAGTCCCCCATGAGTTCTCCATCTAGCTGAGCTTATTCTGTCCACGAGAAAGTGGCCTACTTATGATGGTGGTTGACAGCACCAAAGCAAGAGAGAGAATGTAGGACAATTTCTCTCTATGACAAATCCCTCTGAAAGTGGGAAGCTGACAGCAGGTGATGCCATCAAAACAGCCTTTGGCTTTCAGAGGTAGCCCTTCATCTCCTGGCCCAATACCTTCTCTTTCCCTTCTCCCAGGCTTCCCTTCATATTTTCACAAGAAGCAGAACAAGTATGGCTCTGTCGGATTCCAATTACCCTTGCCTTGAGCTTGAATATAGGCAGGCTGAGTTTGGGAGAGTGAAGTTCAAGGGTCTGGGAGCTTTGGTAAAAATTTTTAATAGAGTCAAAGCTCTAATATTAATCCCAGTAATTTCAAATTTGTAATAACTCAGAGGGCTGGCTTGAAAGTTACCTTTGTTCAGCAATGTATTCAAAGAAAACTTTATTATGGAAACTGTTAAACATGTGCAAAAATAGTGAGAATAGTATAATGAACCTCCATGTACCCATCACCCAACTTCAACATTTATTACCATTTTGCCCATATTAGCAAAATGTTTCTTCATGCAGAGTTTCATCTTGGTTTCATATAGGACTGTTTAATGCCCTTAAGGCTTTAAACTATCTTAAGAAACTGTAAATACTCTAGTATTTACTTTACATGGCAGTAACTGATCTATCAATTACAAGTAATTCCTAATTGTTCATTAGATAGGTCTCTTGGGGTCATTCTGGAACAACACTCCCTTAAAGCATTTTGAGTCCAGCTCAAGTTGTTTTTCTTTGAGAGTAATAGAACTGCGTTTCTTTTAAATGTTCCTATTTGGATTTTCCCCTGGTTCACACTGACCTTATCTTTACCATCTTCCCTAGGTAATAGCAATTACCAAAGAGGGCTGATAAATTTAAGGAAGAAGGTGTTTGCAGCCCTGAGTTTTGTGTAATAGCTGAGCTCTTCCTGTGGAGGCACAAAATCACTTAAGGCCAGCATTTCAGGCTGGATCACAGGAGGCCATTGGCTTGTTTGTCCATGAATAAACAAAGAGGATTATGAATGGGACCTAAATGAGATAGTGATTGTCCATTAGCCCTCCGAGAAAGGACTGAGTCAGGCTGTCCAAAGGGCATAAAATCAATCTGGGTTTGTTGGAGTGGATGATTCACTTCCAAGCTGCTTAGATGAACAACATTATTATTTCTCTACCATCAGCTAGGCCTATTATGCTTTGTGTGAAGCAAGACTATTATGCTTGGAAGCACTTGAAAGTGCTTGAAGCTTTCCAAGCTCCTAAAAATGCATACACAACCTGGTATAAGTGCTTGGTCTATCTGAGAGCTATTAACTCTTTGCCTATAGAAGAGAAAATGTCACCTCCCATCTTTTGCTTCATTAGCAAAGTGGCAGAAATAAACTAGGCAAACAAAGCATTTTATCAATTCATTTGACTTTTCCAGAGTTCCACTCTCTCTGGCTATCATAGGCTGCTGTATCACATTTCTAATAGAGTCAGTTTCCCTAAGCCTGCAAAAACGATGAGAGAACTGTGGTGTTCCCCCGTCCCTCTTGAAGGAGGAATTTTGGGTTAATCATAATACTTGACTGTGAAACCCATCTACAAATCTCAGGGGGAAAGTCTGCTTCCCATGGGCCCTGGGTATGATGGGATATATAATTGGTGCCTCTGGGGTCTGAGTTAGTGCAGCTGCAAATCAATTAAGCTCAACACTTTCAAAACCATTTTCTCTCATGCAGGTGGAAAAGAATCCCAAGTGTGATGTGAGTTTGAAGGAAAAAACATCTGTGTAAATTGGGTCTTGGAGGGTCCTCTAAGACCATTATTTTGTGGAGATAAATTATTCTGTCATTGCTCCCTACCCTCTCATCCTTTCCCTTGTTTGGTACTGGCTGAATGTGGAAATAAGACAAGGCTATCAATCAGAGGCATGTAATTCCCTTCTGTTTGAATGTGTAAGTCTCGAGATAAGAGCAATACTCAACTGGAATGCTTGCAGGTTTCTTTCTTTCATTTTTTTTTTCTTTGAAAGAGTTTGACTAGTAATGACTGTTGGATTCAAAGCCATGTTTTACAGCATCTCTCTGTTCAGGTTTCTTTTTTTCTTTCTTTCTTTCTTTTTTTTTTTTTTGATAAGTAAGAAGTGGACTTATTTAGACAGAAACACACTCCACAGACAGAGTGTGGGCCCTCTCAGAAGGCGAGAGGCCCAGAAATGTGGTGTGGTTAGTTTTTATGGGCTGGGTAATTCCATACGCTAATGAGTGGGAGGATTATTCCAACTATTTCAGGGAAAGGGTGGGAATTTCCAGGAATTGGACCACTGCCCACTTTTTGGCCTTTTATGGTTAGCCTCTGAACTGTCATGGCACCTGTGGGTGTGTCATTTAGCATATGCTAATGTATTACAATGAGCATATAATGAGGCTCAAGGTCTACTGGAAGTCGAATCTTCTGCCATCTTGGACCTAGTTGGTTCTAACCAGTTTTTGTCGTGTCCTATGGCTGTCTTTCTTTTAAAGGTTGTGCCCTGCCCCCTTCCCTCCTATTTCATTCCCCCCTCAGAGATTTTACCCCCATATTCTTATGGGAGGCAGAGGGGTGAAGGTCTATCTTCTGTAACTGCTTCCAGGCTGAGTAGGGGCATAGACCCTGCCTGTCAGGGAGTAAAAATATGTGGATGCCTGATCTAGGGGCCCCTGGGGCATGACAGCTCCTTGTTTCAAGTCGGTATGGACTGGAATCCTTGCACGGCCATCATCTTGACATGGAACTGTTGTATGTTCAGATTTCTTGATGGGCTTCATCATTTTGATGTGGCAATTGTTCCCCATCTTCAAAAGATATTTTTAGGTACCTAGGCCCAGACACTTCTTATTTCAGGGACTGGAAAGGGAGGGGGGAAAACATATTGGGAATGTGATGGTCCTGAGCTTTTATTTTTCAGGTCTGAGATTCTCTTCTACTTCCTTTTCTCCATTTTCTGACAACCTCCAAAGGGTGGCTGGGACCCACGGGAGGAGGATCAGGCCAGGCCTCATTCCTGTACTTCTTTGTTTGCCCATGTCAAGTGCTGTCTGTGGCCCACAGGGTGCCTTCTACTTCTCCTCCACTGCTGTACAGGATGAATCAACATTTCCCCATCCATCCCATCATGTGACACAGCCACTCTGAAGTGAGAGAGAGTCTTGGGAGTTGCACTTGTAAATTTATATTCTGTAACAGTCTCAGTGCATCAGTGTACATTAGCTGATGTATGGTCTATTGGTGGTGGTGGAGGAATACCCCTAAAGGAAAGGATATTTCTTTTAATATCAGGGCCTCTCTCATTCTTTACATGTTGTGCTTCAGTATAAATGAATGGGGTTGTTCCCAAAGAGAGCAATCCAACACAGTTGTCTTATTTTTCCTCCAAGCTGGAGGTAGGCATTAGTATTTGTTTATGTTGGGGGTGTGAGATGAGGGAGGAATGTAAGGAAATCTGGAAATTTCTTTAATGAAATCCAACCCATTTATTTTCCAGGGTTAGTACTGGAGGGAGGATTTCCATGTGGGGTGGGCCACCTGGGTCTTAGCACCCTCAATTTTCTTTCTCTTAGGAGAGCTCTTACTCTCTTAGGATCTCTCTTGTTCCTACATTGACCTGAATCTTAGGTTCTCAAAAGTGGTTGAGAAGCCTGGATTGCAGTTTCAGTGCTCTCATTAACTACCCATTAGGCCTTGGGTAGCTTCCTTTTCCTCAGATGAGCAATCTGTAAAATTAAGGGGTTGACATAGATTCCAGATCTCTAAGATTCCTCCAAGCTTTCTGGCTCTGGCTCTCTGGTTCTAAATTCATGAGTCTTCTGATTATGTCCCATGGAAGGCATCACTGAGTCCCCAGAGCCTGGTGCAACAGGTATTCTGTATCATTCATGCAAACAGTAAGGCCTTTTGAGCTTGTTTTCTCTATTTTGGGGCTATAAGATATAATAAGCAGAACTAATTATTTCAGGTCCCTAACTGTAAACTTAGTTTCCTAAATGAAGAACAAACAACCAAGTTTTGGAGGAAAAGGGGAAACGCACTGGGGCCTAATAGTGTGAATCTGATTCCTTGGGGAATGGCATCCCAAGGGAAATGTCTAAACCCAGCACTGAAATGAACAGGAGCTCAGAAATCACTGTGCTTTCCTTCTGGGACTGAATGGCTTTACCTCCAGGAAGTCCTGGGAAGAGGGAGTCCTCATCCTGGGCACATCAAGGTGTTACCCCATGAAACCATTGTTCTGCCGTAGTAGTTGTGGAGTAAGTGGAATTGCGTTGGGAAAGACAGGCTAGGAAACATTGAGTGAGCGGCACCTTCCTTTGTGCTTCCACAGCACACTTTATGTTCAGCCTTTTTCCTTGGTGTTATTGGGTGGATATGTCTCCCTTGAGTCCCTCATGAGCTCCTAGAGTTCCTAGAACATGAGTGAGTGTTGCAGGCACCTCTGTAACTCCAGCATCCCGCACAGGACCTGGCACATGGTGGGTGTTCAATGAGTCTCTTCTGAAACACTTACTCTGATTAGGCAAGCTGGCATCCCACGGCTCCCACAGCACTCTGCCCTGCCTTTCATCTGTGAGGGTACTGATCACACTGTATTCTAGGTGCCAACTGACTTACATCTCTGCTCCACTACCTTGAGGAGATATTATATATCACTTTGGTTCACATCCATTGGACAAAAATCAATCATATGAATACAGCTAACTATAGGGGATATAGTAAATATGGTCTAGATGTATGCCCAGGAAGAAAAGGAAACGTATTTTCATGAACACATAATATTTATAACAAGTACCTCCAGGGAGACCACTAGAAAGCTAAACCATTCCTTCTATACCTGTCTTGCTCCACTGGTGCAACAGAGCCACTGGGGAACAGATACTTTGTTTCCCACTTCTGTCATCTTTTGAGATGTGCCCTTAGCTCTCAGGTGCAAGGAGCTAGACACTAACCTGATTGATTGTAAAAGATTATTGATCCAGAAGTCAAGAATCATTCACTGAATGCCATCTTAGGGAATGATAAATCTCTAAATGAAATTATGCCGCCTGCAGTTTTCCCTTTACCTTTTCCTCACAGGTTTGCCTAGAGGTGAGGAAACTGGGATCTCTCTCTGGTTCTTGCTGAAAGGAGACACCTAGATGTGTTTGGAATGATCAGCAAGGCAGAGCCAGGACCTATAGGTGGCATAATCAGAAATGTTTACCAAGCGATAAACATGTGCCAACTACTTGCTGGTAGCTGGGTATATAGAGATGAATAAAATGGTCAAAAACAGCAATGAGATATCCTTTTTCTCTGATAGTATTTGCAAAATGTAAAAGGCTGACAGCAGCAAGTGTTGGTAAGGATATAGGGAAATGACAACTCTTGAACAATGCTGATGGGCATCAACATTGGTACAGCTACAAATTCCCATACCCTACAATCCAGCAGTTCTACTTCTAGGTCTCTTTATTAAAGTAACACTTACACATATACACCAAGAGATATGTAATAAAGCATATTTGTTGTGACTTTTTGTACTAGCAAAGTCTTGGAAACAACATAACTGTTCATCAACAGGGGAATGGTTAAATTAAATGGGGGTACATCTATATAGTGGATTATTATACAGTAATTAAAATGAATTAACCAGATATATGCATCAACATGGATATATTTCAAAACCATTTTGGAATGAAAGAAGGAAATGACAGAATGATGCACACAGCCACATGACATTTGGAATATGATGTTCAAGCCAATACTGTATATTTTATATGGATACAGGTATGTCTCTAAATGTATAAAAAAGACTGGAAGGATACATATCAAACTCATGTTAGTATTTGGTTGCCTTTGGAAAGGCAGGGAGGGAATAGAGCTCTGGAAGTGGAGGTCGAGGGGACATTTGGCTTTACCTATAATATTTTATTCTGAAACAGTGGACCATATTCTCATAAATTATTTTTTAAAGGAAATAGATAGAAAAATATTGGAAGCAAAAGTGCCAAAATGTCAATAATGGTTACTTGTGGATGTTAGAAACATAGATGATTGTTGTATTATTTTTTGTACTTTTCTAGATGTTTAAAAATTACCACCAACAACTAGGGAAACAACCACAAAATCCCACTGTCCATGAATTCAAAGAGGTTGCTCTCGAATGGGAGAAGACAGACAAACAAAGACATAAACAGGTAGAGTTCAGGGCGCTGAGAGAACAAAGAGGAGAGGTTCCTAACTTACATCTAGGCATCTAATGAAAGAATCCGTGAGAAGAAGCCAATGATTTAAGCCTTGAAGATCAAGCATGAGCTTTCTAAGTCAAGAAGCTGCATCCTGTGACTTTCCAGGCCAAGGAAAGAGTATAAGCAATGGAGTGGAGATAAAAAGTAGCATAGTGTATGAGGAAACTCCAATTGGTTTTGTTTGTCTTGAGTACAAGTTGTCAGTGGGGCGGGGGGTGTGGTTGGAGATGAGGTAATATAGTTACATAAGGTAGATACTATTATTACTTCTATTTTAGAGAAAGAAAACAGAAGACTTACTGAGAGGGTCAGGTCTGTTATCTGGGCAGCAAAATACTTTTTTGATGGATTACTTGAGATCTAGTTGTGGTGATGAGTTTGCAAAAAGCTAGTGATTCCCAAATGTTGGTAAGCATCAAAGTCACCTGGGGGAGCTTAATAACATATAGGTTCCTGGACTCCAACCTATAGATTCTGATTTAACAGATCTGGGGTGGAACCCAGAAATCTGTGGGTTTAGTATTCATCTCCAGGTGATTCTGATGTAGGTGAGCCTGAGATCACACTTTGAATAATCCCCACACTATTGCCTTTCTTCCTTGAGAATGTTGGACCACTGGTGTCCATTTTAAGCATAGCCACCTAGGGGCAAGGCAAAGCTCTAACTGCTCATTACAAGAATTGGCCTTATTACCTTGGGACTCTGTTTCACTTAGGTAACCAGTCACTGACATAAATGATAAAAGCCCACCTTCAAAAACCATAGAGTGAACCAGGGGCCTTTAGTTTCTCACCTGAAGTCTTCCAGCTCCTAGAACTCATTAGATCCAGAGCTGAGCACTTGGTGTATGCTTAGTATAAACCCTGCTGAGTGGTCAGTTGTTTAGGCTCAGTATGACCATAAGTAAGAGCAATAAATCGTAGGTACGTCATCAGTTTTGAATTTTACAGTAAGTACCCTACATATGAATGAGTTCTGTTCTGAGAGTGTGTTTGTAAGTTCAATTTGTTCGTAAGTCCAACAAAGTTAGCCTAGGTACCCAACTAACACAATTAGCTATATAGTACTGTACTGTAATAGGTTTATAATTCTTTTCACACAAATAATACATAAAAACTGGGACTTCCCTGGTGGTGCAGTGGTTAAGAATCCACCTGCTACATATATGCAATGGAATATTACTCAGCCATAAAAAGAAACAAAATTGAGTTATTTGTAGTGAGGTGGATGGATCTAGAGACTGTCATACAGAATGAAGTAAGTCAGGAAGAGAAAAACAAATACCATATGCTAACACACACACATATATATATATATATATATATATATATATATATATATATATATATATATGGAATCTAAAAAAAAACAGGTTCTGAAGAACCTAGGGGCAGGACAGGAATAAAGATGCAGACATAGAGAATGGACTTGAGGACACGGGGAGGGAGAAGGGTAAGATGGGACGAAGTGAGAGAGTGGCATGGACATACATACACTACCAAATGTAAAATAGATAGCTAGTGGGAAGCAGCCGCATAGCACAGGGAGATCAGCTCAGTGCTTTGTGACCACCTAGAGAGGTGGGGTAGGGAGGGTGGGAGGGAGATGCAAGAGGGAGGAGATATGAGGATATATGTATACATACAGCTGATTCACTTTGTTATACAGCAGCAACTAACACAACATTGTAAAGCAATTATACTCTAATAAAGATGTAAAAAAAAAAATCCACCTGCTAATGCAGGGGACATGGGTTCCATCCCTGGTCTGGGAAGATCCCACACGCAGCGGAGCAACTAAGCCCGTGCGCCACAACTACTGAGCCTGTGCTCTAGAGCCCGTGAGCCACAACTGCTGAAGCCCACAAGTCACAACTACTGAGCCTGCGTGCCACAACTACTGAAACCCATGCTCCTAGAGCCCGTGATCCACAACAAGAGAAGCCACTGCAATTTATTTTTTGTGTTTGTTTGTTTTTTATGTATTTTTTTAGTGCTTTTTTTAAAAAAGTTAATTTTTTTCACTGTGTTGGGTCTTCGTTGCTGTGCATGGGCTTTCTCTTGTGGCAAGTGGGGGCGACTCTTCATTGTGGTGTGCAGGCTTCTCATTGCAGTGGCTTCTCTTGTTGAGGAGCATGGGCTCTAGGCGTGCAGGCTTCAGTAGTTGTGGCATGCGGGCTCAGTAGTTGTGGCTCATGGGCTTCAGCAGTTTTGGCACACGGGCTCTAGAGCGCAGCCTCAGTAGTTGTGGCACACGGGCTTAGTTGCTTCGTGGTATGTGGGATCTTCCCGGACCAGAGATTGAACCCATGTCCCCTGCATTGGCAGGTGAATTCTTAACCACTGCACCACCAAGGAAGTCCCCCCCACCCCCAAGATCCTTTTAATAGTTCTTTTGTCAAAATAATATCTCCCTCCTGCTACTGAGATTATATCTCTTCACGCTTTCCAGTCTTTTGTAAGTTGTGTCCTTTTCAGACCAAAATGTGTTCATAAGCTCCATTTGTATAACATCCATGTGACTTGAAGTAAAAGATCCAAACAACCTCATGTATTTTTGTGTGTGTTTCTCCTCCCCTTTGGAATCAACTTTTAAAAAAAAATATTTGTTGATTTATTTATTTGGCTGTGTCAGGTCTTCATTGTGGCACGTGGGATCTTTGGTTATGGCATGCAAACTCTTAGTTGTGGCGTGTGAGATCGAGTTCCCTGACCAGGGATCGAACCTGGGCTTTCTGCATTGGGAGTGCAGAGTCTTAGCCACTGGACCACCAGGGAAGTCCCTGGAGTCAACTTCTTTACTTTTCCTTTCCTTCTTTAACAGATTTTCTTCATTGTAGACATATTCTATGTGGATTAGGGAGAAACATTAGTATGGGCATTAAAAATGTAGTCATTAGGGCCTCCCTGGTGGCGCAGTGGTTAAGAGTCCGCCTGCCGATGCAGGGGATACGGGTTCGTGCCCCGGTCTGGGAGGATCCCATATGCCGTGGAGCGGCTGGGCCCGTGAGCCATGGCCGCTGGGCCTGCGCATCCGGAGCCTGTGCTCCGCAACGGGAGGGGCCACAACGGTGAGAGGCCCGCATACCGCAAAAAAAAAAAAAAAAATGTAGTCATTAAAAACTTCCTGTTTTAAAATAATTAAGTCCTGGGGATGTAATGCACAGCATGGTGACAAAAGTTAATTGTACTGTATTGCATTTTGGAAGTTACTAAGAGAGTAGATCGTAAAAGTCCTCATCACAAGAAAACAAATTTTTTTGCAACTGTGTATGATGATGGCTGTTAACTAGACATATTGTGGTCATCATTTTGCAATATATAAAATATTGAATCATTATGTTGTACAGCTGAAACTAATATAATGATATATGTCAATTGTACCTCAATAAAAAATTATGGAGTCATGAAGCTGGTAGGACCTAAAGATATCCTCTGACACAGCCCCTGCATTCAGGCAGGTAAATATTTAATCTACTTGAATAAGTAGTTATCTCATCTCTTCTTCAAGACTATTTTGATAGTTTAGTCACATTTTGTCTCCACAGTCAAGATGTTCTTCCTCATGCCCAACCATGAGTTTTCTTACAAGAAGAGAATTAATGGTGGCCTTCCCTTTTATCCCCCAGACAATGATGAATGTATGAGTATTGTATGCCTTGACATTAAACTTTGAAATTGCTCTGAGATTCCCGTGCACTATGAGCTGTAGACACCTCAGCAATCTCTCAGGTTTCTATTCTTTTGGTTCCTGACCTTCATCTTTCATTTCCCTTTCCAGTCCTGTTCCTGCCCTTTGAACCCTTGAGGCATGTTTTAGACTTGTATGAATCCACATACCAAAGTCTGGGAGCCCTTGTTACAGCTTCAGGTCTTTTATGGTACGGATAAGATGATGAATATCATCATCACCAACATTTACTGAGCATTTATTATGTGTCAGGCACTGTTACAGGACCTTTATGTTTATTTATTTATTTATTTTTAATTTTTTAAATTGAAGTATAGTTGACATACAGTGTTATATTAGTTTTCAGGTGTACAACGTAGTGATTTGACATTTATATACATTACAAATTGATCACCACAATACTCTAGTAACCATCTGTCACCATACAAAGTTATTGCAATATTATTGACTATATTTCCTATGCTGTACATTACATCCTTATGACTTACTTATTTTTTTTTAAACAGACACTATAACCATACATCTCCGAACGCATCAAGTTTTATTAATTAATTTATTTATTTTTGCTGTGTTGGGTCTTCATTTCTGTGCGAGGGCTTTCTCTAGTTGTGGCAAGCGGGGGCCACTCTTCATCGCAGTGCGCGGACCTCTCACTATTGCGGCCTCTCTCGTTGCAGAGCACAGGCTCCAGACGCGCAGGCTCAGTAGTTGTGGCTCACGGGCCTAGTCGCTCCGTGGCGTGTGGGATCCTCCCAGACCAGGGCTCGAACCCATGTCCCCTGCATTAGCAGGCAGATTCTCAACCACTGAGCCACCAGGGAAGCCCGACTTACTTATTTTTTTTTTTTTTTTTTTTTTTTTTTTTTGCTGTACGCGGGCCTCTCACTGCTGTGGCCTCTCCCGTTGCGGAGCACAGGCTCCGGACACACAGGCTCCGCGGCCATGGCTCGCGGGCCCAGCCGCTCCGCGGCATGTGGGATCCTCCGGGATCGGGGCACGAACCCGTGTCCCCTGCATCGGCAGGCGGACTCTCAACCACCGCGCCACCAGGGAGGCCCCGACTTACTTATTTTATAAGTGGAAGTTTGTACCTCTTGATACCCTTCACCTATTTCACCCAACCCCCCACCCCTTCCCTTCTGGTGACTACCAGTTTACTCTGTATCTATGAGTCTGTTTCTGTTTTCCGTTTGTTGTGTTTTTTAGATTCCACATATAAGTGAAATAATTTGGTATCTGTATTTCTCTGTCTGGCTTATTTCATTTAGCATAATATTGTATAGGTCCATCCATGTTGTTGCAAATGGCAAGATTTCATTCTTTTTTATGACTAATATTCCATTGTATGTGTATGTGTGTGTGTATATATATATACACACATACATATATATATATATATATACACACATACATATATATATATATACACACATACCATATCTTCTTTATCTATTCATTTATTGATGGACACTTAGGTTGTTTCCGTATCTTGACTATTGTAAATAATGCTGTGCAATGAACATAGGGGTTGCATATATTTTTTTTTCAAATTAGTTTTTCATATTCTTTGGATAAATACCCAGAAGTGGAATAGCTGAATCATATGGTAGTTATATTCTTAATTTTTTGAGGAATCTCCATATTGTTCTTTATAGTGGCTAGACCAATTTACATTCCCACCAACAGTGCATGAAGGTTCTCTTTTTCTCTGCATCCTCACCAACTCTTGTTGTTTCTTGTCTTTTTGATGATAGCCATTCTGACAGGTGTGAGGTGATATCTTTCTGTGGTTTTGATTTGCAATTCCCTGATGATTATTGATGTTGAGCATATTTCTACATGCTGGTTGGTCATCTGTATGTATTCTGGGGAAAAATGTCTATTCGGATCCTCTGCCCATTTTTAACTTGGATTGTTTGTTTTTCTGACATTGAGTTGTATGTATTCTTTATATATTTTGGCTATCAACCCTTTATTGGATATGTCATTTGCAAATATATTCTCTCATTCAGTAGGTTGCCTTTTAGTTCTGTTGATGGTTTCCTTCACTGTGCAAAAGCTTTTTAGTTTGATATAGTCCCACTTGTTTATTTTGCATTTGTAGCCCTTATCTGAGGAGACAGATCCAAAAAAACATTGCTAAGTCCGATGTCAAAGAGCATACTACCTAGGTTTTCTTCTAGGAATTTTGTGGTTTTGGGTCTTATATTTAAGGCTTTAATCCATTTTGAGTTTATTTTTGTATGTGGTGTAAGAAAGTGGTCCAGTTTCATTCTTTTGCATGTAGCTGACAGGACCTTTATGTTTAATCCTATTTACTCCTCACAAAAATTGTATGATATAGGTACTGCTGTTATCCCATTTTATAGAAGGAGAAGTGGAGACTTGGCATGGCCAAGGAACTTGCTCTGTTTCACTCAGTCAGTAAGGGTTAGAGCCAGAATTTGAACTTAGGTCTTATATTTGAGTCTTTGCTTTTAATCACTATGCTCTACTGTCTCCCTAGAGAGCTTTGGATAGAAGGTATAACTGTTTCATTCCAAAGGTAGAGACACACACACAGGAGACAGAATTAAACATGTCTTTCTATTTACCAACTTGGGCAAAAGGTAAACCAGAAGTTTTATGTGAGGTTGGCATAAATTGTCAGATTTTCTTTTGCTACCTCTTTGGAATCAATTTTTATTGGACCTTGGTGATTAGGACTTTTGACTAAAAGTTCCACAAGACCCTATGAAACCATATATATGCAACCATCTATATGAAAAAAGAGAGTACAACAGTGCTTAAGTGTGGTAACACAGGTTGTATAGGGTTCATATGAAATGTCTCAGTTGTCTCCTAAAGGGATTTTTGAGGTGTGTCTGATAAGTTTTCACAGAATGGCTCCAATGACTTTACTTTTGTGTTAAAGCAGAGGTTCTCTCCTTGCTTGCATTTTGTGCAAATTCTCAAATTTCCCCTCTCCTGACCCTATCTTAGTAGAGCTACAACTTTGCAGTCTCTGCAAGACTCTTGAATCCATAAACTGAAAAGCACTTTGAGATCAACATTCACAGAGATAAGCCATATGCAGGGTCATAAAAACACATCTTGGCAAATTAATTTAAATTACACAAAGTATACTATCTGACTATAGTGAAATTAAACTAGAGATCAATAACAGAAAGATAGCAGGAAAATCCACAATCACTCAGAAATTAAGTAACATATTCCTAAATAATCCATAGGTCAAAGCAGAAACATCATGGAAATTTAGAAAATATTTTCAACTGAATGAAAATGAAAATACAACATATTAAAATTTGTGGCATGTATCTAAAGCAGTGCTTAGGTGGAAATTTAGAGCACTAAATGCTTAAAATAGAAAAGAGAAAATATCTCAAATCAGTAATCTAAGCTTCTACCTTAAGAAACTTGAAAAAGAAGAGCAAATTAAACCCAAAGAAAGCAGAGGAAAGAATAGGGTGCACAAACTGATAAAATTGAAAACAGAAAGTCAACAGAGAAAAACCAATAAAACCCAAAGCTGTTTCTTTTAAGATTCATAAAATTGATTAACCTCTAGCATGACTGATAAAGAAAAGGAGAGAAGCACAAATGACTTAACATTAGGAATGAAAGAGGGGGTTTCACTAGAGACTACACAGACAATAAAAGGACAAAAGGGGCATAATATGAATAACTATGTTATTCTAAATTCAACAATTTAGATGATATGGACCAATTTCTCAAAAATCACAAATCACCAAATTAACCCAAGAAGAAGCAGGTAACTTGAATAGATCTATAGATATTATATAAATTGAATCTGTAATTAAAAGCGTTTTGAAAAAGAAAACTCAAGATCTGGATAGTTTCACTGGAGGTTTCTACCAACCATTTAACAAAGAAATGACATCAATCTCTACAAAATCTCCTCCAGAAAATAGAAGAGGAAATACCTCTCAACATATTTTATGAGGCCAGTATTATCCTGATATCCAAACCAGATATAGATATTATAAGAAAACTACTGATTAGTATTCCCCATGAACATAGATGTAAAAATCCTCAACAAAATATTAGCAAATTAAATTTAGCAATATAAAAAGAGTAATACAGCATGACCAAGTGGGGTTATTCCAGGAATGCAGGACTGGTTCAATATTCAAAAGTCAATCAATATAAGCCACCATATCTACAGTCTAAAGAAGAGAATCCACATAAGCTTATCAATTGTTCTTCTTTTTTTCTTAACAAAATCCAGCATCCATTCATGATAAAAACTCTCAGCTGATTAGGAATACAGGGAACTTCCTCAATTTGATAAAAGGTATCTACAAAAACCCTACAGCTAACATCATACTTAATGTTAAAAGATCAAATTCTTTCCTCCTAAGAGTGAGAACAAAGCATGGATTTCTACTCTCACCACTCCTATTCATCACTATACTGTACTGGAAGTTCTAGCTAGTACAGTAAGAAAAGAAAAAGATGTAGAAGGCATTCAGATTAAAAAGGAGGCAATAAAAATTTTCCTATTTGCAAACATGATTTTCTATGTAGAAAAACGTTAACAAATTGACAATAAAGCTTCTAGACTAGTAACAGACTTTAGTAAGGTCACAGGATACAATGTTGACACACAAAAATCAATTGTATTTGTGTATATCAGCATTGAATAATTAGAAACCAAAATTAAAAAATATAATACCATTTCTAATAGCTCCAAAATGAAATAATTTTATATAAATCTAATAAAACATGTATAGGGTCTATATGCTACAGTCTACAAACTGCTGATTAAAGAAATCAAAGAAGAACTAAATAAATGGAGAGATTGACCATTCTCATGTATTAGAAGACTAAACATAGTTAATTTGTCAATTCTACCCAAACCCAGCAGTATTTTTGTGTATATATACAAGCTGATTCTAAAATTATATAGAAAGCAAAGGAAACGGTGTAACCATACAATTTTCAAAATAAAGAACAAAGTTGCATAAATCATACTACTCAATTTTAAGATTTACAATGAGCAGTTCTCAGCAGTTTGATTATAGTGTGCCTGGGCATAGATTTCTTTGGATTTATCTTGTTTATGATTTGCTGAGCTTCTTGAATCTGTAGGTTTATATCTATTGCTAAATTTTGGAAGTTTTCAGCCATTATTTCTTTAGACATTTGTTCTGCACCATACTGTACTATTGATTCCATCTAGTGAGTTTTAAAAACTTTTTTACTTTTGTATTTTTCAGTTCTAAAATTTCTATTTTTTCTTTACATTTTCTATTTTTTCCAAGATGCTCTATAGTTTCATTCATTTCAAAATTTGTCTTTTCTCATGCAAGTTGAAATTTTCCTAATTCTTCATATGCTGAGTACTTTTGGATTCTATCTTGCACATTTTGAATATTATGAGCCTCTGGGTCTTGTTTAAATCCATGGAGAAAGTTGATGTCTTTGTTTTAGCAGGCAATCTACCAGTTGGGTTTGGGCTGCAAGTTCTGACCAGATTTCTGTGGATTTTGCTTTCAGTGTTAGATCCATTTTTCAAAGCCTTTGCAATGCTGTTTGTATCTATCCTGCCCAGTGGCCAGTATGGAACCTGGGCAGTGGTCTATCCTGGAGTTCAGTTTTCAGAATCTTTGCTATGCACTTTTGGGTCAGATCCAATATGCACACCTTAGTGGTGAGCCCAGAAATTTATAAACAACAGATTTTGGGGCCAGCCCACTTTGCCAAGCTCCTCTTTCTCTGCCATATCCCTGGTATTTTCTGGTTCTTTGAGACTTCCCTCTTGATCCTCTGGCCAGAAAATTGGGCTTTGTTACTCTAGTCTTCTGTGCACTTCCCATAGTTGTGCTCACATCTTGGGCCAGGTGATGGGAGGACAGAGAGAAAAAAAACAGTGGGGTTTTCCCCACTCTCTGGGGACCACTGCTTCGCTGACCTTCCCTCTGTGTTTAGCTGCCTTTGGGCCCCCACTGTTGCTGCCACTGCTGCCTTCTTTATGGAATTGCCTGGGGGCTTGGCCATGAGAGAACACAGAAAAGAAAAGGGAAGAGAGAAAGAAGAAAAAAAAAACAGAATAGAAAAAGGGAATTTCTTCCATTCTGTTCAGGTGTTAGGAGACTCATTTCCCATGCCTTGAACCTGAATTAGAGGGCTTCTTGGAATTCTCTCTGTCCTGACCTGGTGCCCAATTCTGGATTTTGGGTTTAGGTCAGAGGGTACTAGTGGAAAAGTGGGAAACCCAACACTGGGTCAGTGGTACTTTTGATTGTGGTCTTCTTCTCCAACTGCCTGTTACTTTTTACTTTTTCTTCAAATAGCTGTTTCATGCTTCCTGTTGAGGTTTTATAGCTGCATTTAGTAGAAAAGGCACGTTGGAATGTGCTTACTCCATCTTACCCAGACCTAGAACCTCTTCACTGCCTTTGGGACTCTTAATAATCTGGTTCCCACATTCTTTTCCAGTCCTCAAAAAGCTGATTTTGAAGTGCCTCTACCCTTGTGAGTCACATGGCCTGGCTAGTTTGCTCAGGGAAGAGAGCAGAGAGCCTCTAGTTGGGATATTTGTTGAAAGCAGCTTTTAAACCTGGGTCGAGATTAGAATAAAAGGGGTTCCATATTCTCTACAGAGTGTGTATTGGGTAGCTGATGTAAGAAAAATGGGAAAGTACATTTCTCCCTTACCTGTGAAATAGACATAATGAGATTCAAAAATACCAGACTTATAAATATGAATAGGGTCAATGTCCCCTCTCACATAACTGAGAAATTCCATTTTGTAATTATCAACCTCCATTGCAGAAACAGTGTCATTATTGGATTTCCCACCCTTCTAATCAGGGGAATACAGACTTTGGGGTAGAGATAACAATAAATTCAAGGTTAATTAATTGCCTCTGGACAAGGGGACCTGCCACCTTCTTCCCCTTGAGTCATCTCAGCAACCCCCTGTGTGGGTTGTGGAATGGCCAAAGGCACTAGAAGCCCCCATGCTGAGATGAACTTTGTAGCTGATTTGAATACTTGATATGGACACAAAAGGTCGTATGCCATCTACACTTTCAGCCTGCCTGGTGTTGCCTGAATATAGAATTCTAGAGTCATTTGTCCAAACTGAAAGGGCTCATAGGGATCCTCAGATCCACAGAGAACCTTAGACTGGGGTCCCATCCCTTCATTATACAAATGGAAGAAGTGGCCTGTTGAAGGTCATATGAAAGGCAGTGGCAGCTCTGAGCATAAAACACTTTCTTCTGACTTCCTGTATGTCCTTTGCTCTTTCTATTACACTTTCCAAAGACCTTAAGGTGAAACCAAGTGCTATAAGAGTGTGTGACCTCTGGAGTGATGGGTCATCAGTCAGTAGCAAGAGCAGATAGTGGCCTAGGCTTAGGACTTCACAACACTGAGGAGAATCCCATCATTCTTCAGATGAGAAAGATGACAGAGGGTGTCAAGCTCTAATAATTCTCATGGCCCCTGAGTAAGATAGGAAATTGTTGTTCCTGTTTAAGGAGGAAACTGAGGCTCAGTTGTCTCAGTTGCACTGAGGTCCAAGACATAGAATAAAATGCAAAGTCTGAGTTAGAACTTGACTCTTGTATTTCCTTCATGCATTCATTTCTGATTCTTATGGTGAGGTCAGGTTTTATTAAAAGAACCAAATACCACAGCTGGTCATAACCAGGGTAAAAAAAAAATAGCTTTATGGACCCTTCTACTATACACAATGTTATTCCTAATTTGTTAAATAAACACAAGTCAAATTACCTCTATGAGCTTTTTTACTGACCTTGTAAGTAATTTTTTGGATCTGTGTGTAGACAAAACTAAAGAGTGTGAATGGAGTGAACCTGCCTGATGTTGTTGAAAGAGCATTTAAGGTTTGTGATCCTAGGTGAATCAGTTAATCTCTCTGGGTCTTAGGCTCCCGTCTACACAATGAGGATCTGGGGCCAGATAATCTTTAGGGTTTAGTCTAGCTTTGAAATTTTGTGCTGCCTTGAGATTTTCCTCTAAACTTTTAAATTCTTCTCCCTTGCTGCATAATCTTCCCCTTCCATTAAATTGTGTGTGTGTGTGTATGTGTGTGTGTGTGTGTGTGTGTTTGTAGGGTATGTAGGGAATAGGGGAATAATTTAATGAAATTACTCTTCTGTGTTGCTTAACTAGGTATGTCACAATTTAACAGAAAGACTTCTAAGAATTCTGAATGACTCTTTTATTGAGAAGGCTATTTCCTGGAGGACAGATGTGGTAATTGTGAACAAATATTAGACAAGCAGTAATTTACAAGCCATCTCCCCAAAACAAAGCAAAGCCATATATAACCCTGATCCTGCTCAGTGCTCTAGTAATTCCTAATGGATAAGTAGGAATTGTTTTGTATTCTTCTTTTACCTCTAATTTTCTTCTCCTACCAATGGAGAGAGGTCAGCTTTTTCTTTAACACTTTCAAGATTTGAAAGTACTGTGTCTGAAAAGATCAAGTGTTTATAAAAAACAGCACCTGTAGGAAATCACTTGAAAGAGAGAATTCTGATCTGTTTACACATGGGGATCAAGGTAATGGAGTGAGGTCATGCATTGTGTGTGTGTTTTTTGTGTAGTTTAAACATCTTTTTATTTTAGAAGTTTTAGATTTACAGAAAAATTGCAAAGATAGTATGAAGAGTTCCTATGTGTTCCACACCTAGTTTCCCCAGTTATTAACATCTTTCATTAGTATGGCACATTGGGCACAACTCATTAACCAATCCTGACACACTAGTATCACCTAAATATACTGTATTCAGATGTCCTTAGTTTTTACCTAATATCCTTTCTCTATTCCAGGATCCCATCCAGGACACCACATTATACTTAGTCACTGTATCTCCTTAGGCTCCTTATGGTTTGAGAGTTTCTCAGACTTTCCTTGTTTTTGATGGTGTTGTAGGGGAGGAAAAATAATTTTCCCTCTACCCTTCTAGGGTCTTGGCTGAGACTCCCCCACCCCCCATAATAAAAGACAGATTAACAGAAGAAAAACAAACAAAAGTTTAATAACATGTATTCCTCCTGTATATATGGGAGAGATCCAGGAAAACTGAGTAACTCCCTGAAATGGCCTAAGCCACCACCTTAAATACCATTTCCAGCTAAAGACAAAAGGTTTGGTGGGGGGTAGGTGGACAAAGCCAGTTATGGGAGGTTTTCATGCAAAGCACAGTAAGTGAGGGCATGGTTGCTATGCAGATTTAAGTCCTTGCCTTCTCCATTGACAAGAGTTTCTAGAGCTTTGGTCATCCTCCTCTTCCTGGTACAGAGAAGGAGACAACCTTACAAATGGAGGTTTCCCTTATAGATGTAAGTGTCTCTTACAAAAGGGTACCTCCTACTCGGTTTTCAGAGCTTCTTCTATGTCTGCTGTTTCTTAAAAATAACCAGCTCAAGATAATCCTTATGCCAAAGAGGCATTTTGGAGTGGCACATTCTGCTCCCTTTCAACTTGACAGTTTTAAGGAGTAAAGTCCAAAATTTTGTTAAATCTCCCTCAATTTGTAGTTTTTCTTTTTTAATGGCTAATGTAGTTTTAGGAGATGATTCTGTGTTGGTCAAATGTGGGATGAAGCTCCCATTCTCATGTGGCCTGGTTGATCTGCTTTTGTTCCAGGGGCAGACTGTACTTTACTTCAAATGTATATGGTTAGCTATGGTGGGTGGTGTTAGAAGGAGGAGGGGAATGTGGCCCCCTGCCAGGTGACACAGTCATTTTAGATCAGTCTTCCCCAGTAGAACAGGGTCAAGTCTAGTCTTTCTGATGGTGGCTCTGTAGTAACCTCTGTATGTATGATTCTATTACACAGAAATGCTATTTTAGGGTCCTTAACAAAGCATATTTGAAATAGTATGCTTGCTAGAAATTTGTTGGGAAATACTGTGCAAGAAGATTCTGGCATGTAACCTGGGAGTCATCCTTAACATTCGTCCCCCATTATCACCTGCTACATCTAATCCATCATCGTCTTATCAATTTTACCCCCTCCCCCCAGTATCTTTCTAAGAACTTATTTATTCTCAGTACTTCCTTCATTACCATCCCAGTTGAAGCTCTCTTCAGCTGTCATCTGGAATACTATAACTGTCTCCTAACTAGCCTCCTTACTTCCACTCTGGCCCCCTTTCAATACATTCTTTATATTTCATTCATTCATTCATTCATTCAATCAAAATATATTTATCAACTACCCACTATGTGCCAGGCACCATTCTACGTGTTGGTAATATAGCAGTAAACAAAACAAAGCCCCTGAACTCATAGAGTTACATAATATTGGGAGAGATGGGCAATAAGCAAATATTTAATCAAATGTTAGGTTGTGATAATGCCATGAAGAAAAATTAAACAGGCAAGAGAATAGTGTCAGGGGGTGCGATTTTAGATGGACTTGGCAGAGAAGACTTCTCTGAGTAGATGGCATTGGAGCACAGGCCTGAACCAGGAGAGGGGGTGATCCATGCAAATGTCTGGGGAAAGAACATTCCAGGTAGAATAAACAGCAAGCCCAATGGCTTTTGGGTGGGAACAAGGTTGGCATTTTCTAGGAATAGCAAGGAAGCCAATGTGATTGGAGCAGAGGTAACAAAGGAAGAGTAGGAGAGGTAGCCAGGGGCCAGAGCTCTGCAGATCATGGTGCAAGGACTTGGGTTTCTCTCCCAAGTGTAACTGAAAGCCTTAGGAAGATTTACAGCAGAGGAGTGGCATGACTGAGTGATTTTCCATAATATTAATCATGTGACATGCTCTCTCCTACTTAAAAGCTTTCAAAAGCTTTCCATGGATTTTAGGATAAAGATCAAATTGTTTACTGTGATCTATAAGGCCCTGTATGGTTGTGCTCCACCTGAGTATTCAGCCTCATATTGTACTATGTCTTCAAGTCTTTGTACTTATCAATCTTTATCTTGCCACAGGGCCTTGGAACATGTTATTTCCTCTGTCTGGAATGCTCTTCCCTCCCCTCTTGTTTCATTAATGCCTATTCATCCCTCGGATCTCATTTTATTGTTCATTTTCACTGACTAGGTAAAAATCCTCCTATTATGGAGGTTTATAGCACTATAACCATCTCTATCATAGCATTTGTCATAAGTGCAATTCTGTATTTGTATAATTATTTGAATAACATACTCTGCCATGCAAAATTGGAAGCTTCGTCACCATTATATCCTTGGCAGCCAGAGCACTTGGTATCTTTACAGAAGATACAAAATCAGCATTTATCAAATGAATGAATAAATAAATATATTTCCCTGAGGTCTAACTTGTATATTTTATATTGGGGCAGGCATGGGGGCTTGACAAGAATCTACTATCTGCTATGTGTTTGGGACACCCAAGAAATGTGTCATATACCTTTTATTCTGTACCTGATGGCACTATTGATTCACTAGATACAGACGTTCTCTCTGAGTATTGTATTTTTCACAGATCAGCTGGCTCACTGGATACTGTCACTGCTCTGCTGGTATGGTAGTGTCAGCTTATATCAAAGCCCTGCTCCATCAGGCACCGTAGCCTCTTTAGTGCACTGATGGGCATAGTGGGTCTTGCTGCTGCTTTACTGAGTAGAGAAGTACCCTGTTGATGGATGCCAGTGCTCTGATAGTTTCCCTTACGTTACCAAAGTGGCCTATGATAAAGTTAAGGATGTGTGTATGTGGTGGGGGGATCTTTCTGTATCATGTTATCCTCATTCAGAGGAGCCCTAAATAGTGTTGCTGGGGCCACTGATGTTTGAGTTCAATGAAAAAACTTTCCTTTTCACTAGGACACACACGTGCACATGAGGGACCATGCTGCTCTCAAATATTATGTGAGCTGTAGAATCGGACCTACAGACTTGGGTTCCTCTCACAAGTCTACACGTTACTGGCTGGATGACCTTGTATGTTGTTAACTTTGAGCTTCAGTTGTTTTCTCATCCATGCAATGGTACAATGACAACTTCCTTGCAGGGTCCTTACAATAAGTAAATTAGATAAATACATATAAAGCTTTTACCACAGGGTCTGATATAATAAGGATAGCTAATCAATTTGTGAGTTAGGAACTATTCTAAGTGCTATACAAATATTGCCTCATTTAAACATGCTCACAAACATCCTGTGAAGTAGGTACTATAATCTCCATTTTATAAATGAAGAAACTGAGGTACAGAGAGGTTAGGTAATTTGTCCAAGATCACACAGCTAGAAGTAGCAGAGCTGAGAGGGAGGAGCTGGTCTAAATGAGTTCTAAAATCCCTTTCCCCTCCAAATTCTAGGATTCTATACATTGAATTAGTACGAGGTCATTGGATTACATAAATAGATATATTCATTAACCACCCCACTCCCCACAGCAGTCCTTGTAAACTCATATTAGGGCTAACACTAATGAGGAGATAAAAGCATAAGTAGCTGCCTGACTTACTTTTATATGAGAATAATTGAATATTCCTGGCAGCCAAAGGCTCTGAGCAGAGTGGCTCTTTAAGATTACTGACTTAAAAGAGGGCTTCATTGCAGCCCATCCTATCCCAGCGGTTTTCCCTGATGTTTATATCCTCAAGAAGGAGCCGGGCACTGGAAAGTAAATTCAAATTGGTCTTCTCAGGTTATGTGAGAGCTATTGTGGCTTGCAAATGTCTGGTTTCGGACAGATAATTTGCTCACAGTGGGTATCTAGTTTTTCTTTTGTGTGTGTGTGTGTGATCTTATTAACATTGATAATGAAAATAAATGCTAAAGAATAAGGCTAATCATATTGCAAAGAATGAAAAACTATATATTCCTATCAAAAAATATGAAATCACACACACACACACACACACACACACACACACACACACACACACTCCCTAACTGCATATGCTTACTAAAGCCAAAGCAGGACAATTTCAGAAAATACACAGAAAAAACCCTGATAATCTTGAGGATTTACCCCAGGGATTCCCAAACTTTGGGATTTCTCACCTGGGGCGATTTAAAAACTGCTGATACTCAAGTTGCACCCCATACCAATTAAATCAGAATGTCTCGGGCTGGGGTGGGAGCCAGGCTTTTTGTTTTTTTAAAGATCCCCTGGTGAGTTCAATGTGCAACAAAATTTGGCAACCACTGGTTTAGCTTATCTATACAGAAGTCATCATCTTCCTCTGAAGGCTCTACTGAAGAGTCAATGACAAGGAAGCCTTTGAAGATCTGACATTATTGAGTAAATGAATCTCCAAGTATTCCTAAGTATTAGAAAAGGGTGGGTCTTCCTTGAGATCATGGGCCTTGTTCTTACTTGGACGACATCTCTTCATCAGATTTAGCCTCAGATAAGAAGAGATGAAGGTGGCTGAAGAGAGGGAAAAGAAAGGGCTCCAGATTTTTTTTTTAATAGAAGGAGCTTGAGGAGGGTGATTTGGTTTTAATTTGTATGACTGTTTGCAAGAAACACCGAATATCTATAGGTTTGTTTAGGATGGCTGATGAGACTGTGAGGAAAAATAAGGTCATCAGTTGTTACCACCATGGAAGAGAAGAGGAATTTACACTTTCTTTTGCCAAGGTGTTTTTCAGTAAAATGGCGAGGAAGGTAAGGTTCTCAGCAAAATCTGCAACCATGTAGCACCATCTTCTTTTCCTGTCTCCATTCATTAGTGTTTCTAACCCCAGTAAGTAGTTTTAGTAAGCAATCACTAATATTTACATAGTTTTTACCTTGTGCAGATGCTGTTTAGAATCACTTGTTACATCAACACACCGTGTCTTAACCCAAAGAAATAGCTCATTGAGTGCAATATCAGGATCCAATGATTAGAAATACTCATTGGGTTCAAAGAAATATTTTGTGAAACTCAGTCTCACCAGTCTCTGAAAACTTGAGTCTAGTACCTTTCAGATGCTCTAGAATGGCTCATCACGTTTCTGAACTATGTCTCCAAACATCTGTATATTCTTTTTTTTTTTTTTTTTTTTTTTTTTTTTTGCTGTACGCGGGCCTCTCACTGCTGTGGCCTCTCCCGCTGCGGAGCACAGGCTCCGGACACACAGGCTCCGCGGCCATGGCTCGCGGGCCCAGCCGCTCTGCGGCATGTGGGATCTTCCGGGATCGGGGCACGAACCCGCGTCCCCTGCATCGGCAGGCGGACTCTCAACCACTGCGCCACCAGGGAAGCCCCATCTGTATATTCTTAAACATTCACCAAAAATGAGGAATTCCTTTAGGTTAGCTTTTACTTCAGAGTTTGTTGCTTCCTGGAGCTGTCTTCTCCATTTCTTTGATAAGTGCCTCCTTAACATTCGTTTGCATTTGCACATATTTTCTGTAAGCTCATAAATTGCACTCATGATTTTGAATTTCTTATCAAATAAAGGTTGATAGAAGCATTTTTTAAAATATCATGAACTTCTCTATGAAATTTAGCTTTCGTTTGAGCAATTTTAAACTGAACATTTTTGAGGGCATTAGATAACTGCTGGGCATCCTAACCGTATTCTACGTGGGCTATGGGTGTTCTTTCGCAAATCTTTCTTGGGAAGCTTGAGGAATTTGCCTCCCCTCAAGTTTTTTCCTTCCTTCCTTCCCTCAACAACAGAAAACAGAGCCTCCTGGGCAGAGCTTGAGGGTCTTTTGCTTTCCCACCTGAGGGCCTTTATCTTCCTCCCCATTAGCTGTGAGGCCAAGTTGCTCAGGTGTCCTCCATCACCTAATTAAGACAGGCAGCCCAGGAAGGTGTGGATGGTGAAAGATGATGGGCAGCCCTCAGCACCATAGTCTTTCTGGCGCTTTGTTGTGGGATTCCCTCCTCTTGGCCTTCATGAGCTGCCTTCTCCGCATCAAGGTTAATGTCGCCAACCCTCCCCTGGACATGATCGCCACCTTCCCCTCCTCCCCCTCCATCCTTCACAGCAGCCACTTCTGGTCGGGCCAGTGGAGCCGGTTTTATGTCACTTTCATCAGACATAAGACCTCCTCAGTAGCTCTGGCTGGGAAGTGGGGGCACAGGTGAAAGCAAACAACGAAAGTGGCTGCAGGGGTGCTGCTGGGGTGAGGGTGCTGGGCTGTGGCTGAGGTGACAGCCACTACTGCTGGGTGACCAGGATTAGGCAAGGCTGGCTGAGGAGCAGAGACCCTGCCCACAACGGAAAGTCTGGGTGGCCTCAACACAGGGCAGGACCTCAGTGTCAGACTAGCGGGTTCTCTCTGTGTCGGCCAGCCTTGAGCTGGCATTTAAATCTGGCCAAGGTCAGGGCAAGTCGAAGGGGAGCAGCCAGGATCAGGGAAGGTCAACAGTTGGCCCCTGCTGTTCCCTCCAGCAAGTTTCTCCGGTGGGTCCTGTAGGCCTCTAGGTCTAAGAGAATTTGCTGGGAAAAGGTGATTGACAGGCCATTTCTTCCTCACCTCCCCACCCTGCCACCCGCCTCCATACTGCTTTTGTGAGGAGGGGCTCATTGCTCCTCTCTCCACCACAGACCCCAGGAAGAAAGCCTGGTTTGAGTGCCAACATGCCATATGCAGATGACTTAAGACTGGTAGCTTTTCACAAACACAATTCCACTAAGGGGAAGGAGTGTTTCCTCCCACTAATACAAACTCCATTCAAACTTTTCCTTTTTCTACCCTTTGGTCCCAGGTCAAGAAGACAGCATAGTTTTGTGCCAAATGCCCTGGAGGTCAATGCTCAGATATTAATGAAAATGTTTTAGGTCTGGAAGGGGCCTTAGGAATCATGGAATCCAGTGGTTCTCCAAACTTGGGTGCGCATAGGAAGCACCTGGAGGGCTTGTTGGACCACAGATTGCTGGGCCCCACCCCAGAGGTCAGGACGCCAGGGTCTGGGGTGACCTGAGAATTTGCATTTCCAGCGGCTTCCTGTGGGAGGCTGATGCTGCTGGTCCGGGCACTGCACTTGCACTTGGAAAACCACGGGTCTAATCCAACTTCCTCATTTCATAGATGGGTCAACTTAGGCAGAACCCCAGCTGGGTTCCATGATTGGTTTTAACGCTTACCAGTTGTTATGACTTTGCAATCTCATTTAGCTTTTCTGGGTCTCAGTTTTCTTATCTACAAAATTAGGTAATAACCTCTGGCCTGCCTACCCCATGGAGTTTAATTTACAGGTGGCTGCTATTGGGTAGTTACTCAGGCTTTTAGCAACAACCCTCTGGTTTGGTGTGGAGCAGTCACGTGGTTATCAGGTCCACGAGCTTAAACAGCTCCCCTCTGGTTAGTGGGTCAGAGTTTACTCCCTGCCTTCCCTTTCACTGAGGACCGAGAGAGGAAGAGGCTGTCAGACTGGGGGTAGGACGTAAAGCATTTGTTCTTTTTGTTGTGTTTTTCTCATCCTGCATATGCCTCTTATCTTTGTTAATATTTCTAAATATATTGGTTTTCCTTTTTTGTGTAGAAAGTTTCCCAATGTTTTCCTTTTCTGTTTCTTTCATGTTCTTTAAAAATTCTTTACCATCTGATAAGACTATTCAAGGATATATTTTCTTCTTATTTTCCTCGTGAATTTTTACCTTGTATACCCATATCCCTCTGGAGTTATATTGGCACGTGTTGTGAAATTCGGATCTTGGTTGACTTAACTTTTTTCTAAACAGCTAACCTCTGGCATCATTTGTTGGATAATCCCTTTCCTCTCTTTTTTTTTTTTTTTTTTTTTTTTTTTTTTTGCGGTACCCGGGCCTCTCACTGTTGTGGCCTCTCCCGTTGTGGAGCACAGGCTCCTGACGCGCAGGCTCAGTGGCCATGGCTCACGGGCCCAGCTGCTCTGCAGCATGTGGGATCTTCCCGGACCGGGGCATGAACCCGCGTCCCCTGCATCGGCAGGCAGACCCCCAACCACTGCGCCACGAGGGAAGCCCCTTTCCTCTCTTTTGATGTGTGGCTGTGCATCCTAGGAATGTAGAATAGGTGGGAGTGAGATTTGTGTCCAAGCCCATTTTTTTCCAGATGGGGATGCTGAGGCCCAGAGCAGCTAACTGATTTTCCTAAGGTCATGTTAGTTAATGGAGAAGCTGTGATTAAAACCAATATCTCTGACTTCTAATCTGAATTTGAGACAGGTCTGCTTCTTTTCTATAGAGCTCCAGGGACATTTGACAGGAGAAGGTTATTAAGCAGCCACAAAGTAAATGAGCATGACCCAGGGTCTCTGAAAGATACAGACCAGCCTTCCTTACCCATCCCACAGAAACCAGTAAATATTTACTGCACACCTATGTTCAATGACTCGTATGAGACATTGCTGGGGACAGAAAAGCAGGTGTCACTATCTCTAGTGACAGGGGCTCAAGTCTAGTTGGGAGAAAGATTGCATGTGAAATATTTCCATCTTCACAGTCTCATGTATTGACTCACTCACCTCTGCAACAGAGTCAGGAAGTCCCACAGTGTGTGGGCTTTTCCCAGGAAATGTTTCATAGAGGAGAAAGGACTTGAACTCAAAAGATGACAGTAGGGCCTCCCTGGTGGCGCAGTGGTTGAGAGTCCGCCTGCCGATGTAGGGGATACGGGTTCGTGCCCCGGTCTGGGAGGATCCCATATGCCGCGGAGCGGCTGGGCCCGTGAGCCATGGCCGCTGAGCCTGCGCATCCGGAGTCTGTGCTCTGCAACGGGAGAGGCCACAACAGTGAGAGGCCCGCGTACCGCAAAAAAAAAATAATAATAAAAAAATAATAATAAAAAAAGATGACAGTATCCCCTACCTGGGTAGGGCAGTAAAGGCAAGAAATTGTCTACACAGTATCTGTGTTAAAATTCACACAAGGACTGAGAGGGCCTAAGGTGTAAGTAAAGCCTGACTCAAGGAGTGGGGGAAGGAACAGCATATTGCTTCTGGCCGGAGGACAGACCTGGATGATGTGATGGAGGTTCCTGTGGTGAGGAAGGTGCCTAATAGGGCACCCCCATTTCCTACCGTGTGCTATGACCAGGGCTGTCTCTACTCGCTACTTTTCTGTAGCAGAAACCAATACTCCTAGATAGATTTTTTTTTAATACAAAAGAGTGCACTCATTTTTTTTTACCTGCTTCCTGTCTCTGTCCACTTTTTTTTTTGGCTTTGAATCTAATTATAGACCAAAGACTAAAAGTTTGGGATAAAGGTGATAAACAATTCATAACTGAAATGCATATTGATAATGTATAAATAGCACAACTAAAAATGGAAGAGGAAGAGAGGGAAGGGAAAAGTAGAATGAGCTCGTGGATTATTACATAGGCATATGGGAGTCCACGGATTTGGTTTTTTAAAATTTTATTTATTTATTTATGGCTGTGTTGGGTCTTTGTTTCTGTGCGAGGGCTTTCTCTAGTTGCAGAAAGTGGGGGCCACTCTTCATCGCGGTGCGCCGGCCTCTCATTTTCGCGGCCTCTCTTGTTGTGGAGCACAGGCTCCAGACGCACAGGCTCAGTAGTTGTGGCTCACGGGCCTAGTTGCTCCACGGCATGTGGAATCTTCCCAGACCAGGGCTCGAACCCGTGTCCTCTGCATTGGCAGGCAGATTCTCAATCACTGCACCACCAGGGAAGCCCCCGGATTTTTTTTTAATAGACTTTATTCTTTAGAGCAGTTTTAGGTTCACAGCAGAGTTGGGCAGGAGGTACACAGATTTCTCACGTACCTCCTGCTCCCACACATGCACAGCCTCCTGGACTATCAACATTCTACACCAGAGGAGCACATTTGTTACAATTAACCAACCCTACATTGACAAGTCATTATCACTCAGAGCCCATAGTTTACATTAGGGTTTACTTTTTCATTTTTTTAACATCTTTATTGGAGTATAACTGCTTTAGGATTTACTCTTGATGTACATTCTTTAGGTTCTGAGAAATGTATAATGACATGTATCCACCATTACATATCATACAGAGTAGTTTCACTGCCCTAAAAATCCCGTGCTCAGCATATTCATCCATTCCTTCCCCCAACCCCTGGCAACCACTGATCTAGTCTCCATAGTTTGCCTTTTTCAGAATGTCAGGTACTTGGAATCCTACAATATATAGCCTTTTGAAATTGGCTTCTTTCACTTAGTAATATGACTTAAGTTTCTTCCATGTGTTTTCATGTCTTGATACCTCAGTTCTCTTTTTTCCCCCACCTTTATTGAGATATATTTGTTGTATAACACTGTGTAAGTTTAAGGTGCACAACTTGATGACTTGATAGTCATATATATTGTGAAGTGATTACCACATTAAAGTTAGTTAACACATCCATTACCTCACATAGTTACCTTTTCTGGTGGTGGTGGTTGTTGTGAGAACTTTTAAGATCTACTCCCTTAGTAACTTTGAAAGATACAATATAGTATTGTTAACTGTAGTACATTAGGTCCCCCGAACTGGTTCATCTTATAATTGGAACTTTGTACCCTTTGACCAACATCTTCCCATTTCCCCTACCCTGCAGCCCTGGCAACCACCATTCTAATCTCTGTTTCTATGAGTTTGGGTTTTTTAAAATTCCACATATAAGTGAGATCATACAGTATTTGTCTTTTTCTGTCTGACTTATTTCACTTAACATAATGCCTTCATGGTCTACCCATGTTGTCATAAAATTCAGGATTTCATCCTTTTTATGACTGAATAATATTTCATTATATATGTGTGTGTGTATATATGTGTCTGTATATGTGTATATACACATCACATTTTCTTCCATTCATTCATGCATAGGCACTTAGATTGTTTCCATGTCTTGGCTATTGTGAATAATGTTGCAGTGAACAAGGGGGTGCAGATATTTTCTCAAGGTAGTTATTTCATTTCCTTTGGCTATATATGCAGAAGTGGGATTTCTGGATCATATGGTAATTTTATGTTTAATTTTTTTGAGGAAACTTCATGCCATCTTACATAGTGGCTGTACCAATTTACACTCCCAACAGTGTAAAGTGTTCCATTTTCTTTATATCCTCACCAGAACTTGTTTTGTTTTGTCTTTTTGATAATAGTCATCTGAACAGGTGTGAGGAGATACCTCAAGGTGGTTTCAATTTGCATTTCCCCGATCATTAAAGATGTTAAGTACCTTTCCTTATACCTATTGGTCATTTGCCTATTTAGGTCCTTTGCCCATTTTAGAATCGGGTTATCTGTATTTTTGGTATTGTATGAGTTCCTCATATATCTTGGATATTAACCCCTTATCAGATAGAGATTTGCAAGTATTTTCTCTCCCTCTGTAGGTTGCCTTTTCATTTTGTTGATTGTTTCCTTGGCTGTGTGTAAGCTTTTTTTGTTTGATATAGTCCCACATGTCTATTTTGGCTTTTGTTGCTTGTGCTTTTAGTATAAAATCCAAAAACTTTTGCCAAAACCAATGTCAAGGAGCTTGTCATAGGGAAACTATGTTTTCTTCCAGGAGTTTTATGGTTTCGGGTCTTACATTTAAGTCTTTAATCCATTTCAAGTTAATTTTTGTGAGTGGTATAAGATGGGAGTCCAATTTCATTCTGCAAGTCGACAACCAGTTTCCCCAACACCATTTATTGAAGAGTCTACCCTTTCCCCATTGAGTATTTTTGGCTCCCTTGTCAAATATTAGTTGACCAATTATGCAAGGCTTATTTCTGAGCTCTTGATTCTGTTTCATTGTTCTATGTGTCTGTTTTTATGCCAGTATCATACTGTTTTGAATACTATACCTTTGTAATATAGCTTGAAATCAGGAAGTGTGATGCCTCCAGCTTTGTTGTTCTTTCTCAGGATTGTTTTGGCTATTTGGAGTCTTCTGTAGTTCCATACAAATTTTAGGATTATTTTTTCTATTCTGTGAAAAATGTCATTAGAATTTTGCTAGGAATTGTACTGAATGTGTAGGTGGCTTTGGGTAGTATGGACATTTTCACAATATTCTATCTACAAAATTGGAATATTTTTCCCTTTGTGTCTTCTTCCATTTTTGTCCTCAATGTCTTATAGTTTTTGGTATATAGATCTTTTACTTCCTTGGTTAAATGTATTCCTAAGTATTTTATTGTTTTTGATGTGTTGTAAATGAGATTGTTTTCATTATTTCTTTTTCAGATACTGTGTTCTTACTGTATAGAAATGCAACTGATTTTTGTATGTTGATTCTGTATCTTGCAAATTTACTGAATTCATTGATCTAACATTCTAACATTTTTTGGTGGAGTCTTTAGGGTTTTCTATATATAAGATCATCTCATCTGCAAACAAAGACAATTTTACTCCTTACTTTCTGATTTTGATGTCTTTTATTTTTCTTGCCTACTTTCTCTAGCTGGGACTTTCGGTTCAATCCTGAATAGGAGTGGTGAGAGTGGGCACCCTTATATTGTTCCTGTTTACCATTGAGTATGATGTTAGCAGTGGGCTAATTGCAAATGGCCTTTATTATGTTGAGGTACAGTCCTTCTATACCTAATTTGTTGAGATTTTTATCATGAAAGGATGTTGAATTTTGTCAAATGCTTTTTTTTTCCAATCTGTTGAGATGATCATATGATTTTTATCTTTCATTCTATTAATGTGGTGAATGACATTTTTTGATTTGTATGTTTTGAACCTTCCTTGCATCCTAGGGGTAAATCCCATTTGATTATGTGCTGTTGAATTCCATTTGCTAGTATTTTGTTGAGGAATCTATCTTCATCAGGAATATTGGTCTGTAATTTATTTTCTTATAGTGTCCTTATCTGGTTTTGGTATCAGAGTAATGCTGGCCTCATAAAATAAGTTTGGGAGTGTTCCCCCCCTTCGATTTTTTGGTAATCGTTTAAGAAGGATTGGCATTAATTTTTTAAATGTTTGGTAGAATTCACCAGGGAAACCATCTGGTCTTGGAATTTTCTGTGTTGGGAGTTTTTTGATTACTGATTCAATCTCCTTATTTGTTATTGTTTTGTTCAGATTTTCAATATCTTCATGATTCAGTCTTGGTAGCTTGTATGGTTCCAGTGATTTATCCATTTCTTCTAGGTTATCCAGTTTGTTGGTGTATAATTGTTCATAGTTGTCCCTTAAAATCCTTTGTATTTGTGTGGTATGAGTTATAATGGTTCCTCTTTCATTTATATATATATATATTTTTTGCAGTACGCAGGCCTCTCACTGTTGTGGCCTCTCCCGTTGCGGAGCACAGGTTCCAGACGTGCAGGCTCAGCAGCCATGGCTCACGGGCCTAGCCGCTCCGCGGCATGTGGGATCTTCCCAGACCGGGGCACGAACCCGTGTCCCCTGCATCGGCAGGCGGACTCTCAACCACTGTGCCACCAGGGAAGCCCTTTCATTTATAATTTTATTTGAATCTTATTTTTCATGGTTTAGCTAAAGGTTTTTCAATTTTGCTTATCTTTTCAAGAAACCAACTTTTAGTTTCATTGATCTTTTTTCTATTGTTTTCATATTCTCTATTTCATTCATTCTCAAATCTTTATTCCCATCCTTCTGCTAACTTTGGGCTTAGTTCTCCTTTTTCTAGTTCCTTGAGGTATAATATAAGGTTGTTTGAGATTTTTTTTTTAAATTAATGTGGGCACTTATTACTATAAACTTTCCTCTTAAAACTGCTTTTGCTGCATCCTGTAAGTTATGGTATCTTGTTTCCATTTTTATTTGTCCCAAGATATTATTTCATTTCCCTTTGATTTCTTTGATCCATTAGGTGCTCAGGAAATTGTTTAATTTCCATGTATTTGTGAAATTTTCAATTTTCCTCCTGTTATTGATTCCTAGTTTTATAACACTGCAGTCAGAAAAGATGCTTGATAAAATTTCATTTTTCTTGAATTTGGTAAGACTTGTTTCATGTATTTGAGATAACTATCACCATTAACAGTTTTTGTTGTTATTTTAACCTGCCTAGGTCTTGACTGTCTACATACGGCCTTCACATCCTCTTTTTAATTTGAAACCTCACCATGGCCTATGAGATTTCTGCTCTCAGGAAAGGGCCATGATGCTGGATGCACTGTTGTAGATTTACTTATAAAATGGTTATCTTTGGACGATGTGCTTTAGAAGGGAGGATGCAAAAATGTTTTCTTGGGGTTACTAAGAGGTTGTCGTTTTCCTTGACAAAGAAAAAAAAAGTATTTCTAATGGAAAAAGTCCAGATGATTTAGTCCAAGGATTGTCTCTTAGGCTTTATGAGCTTAGTTAAATGTTTCACTTTTTGGTTGCTACTCCATGCTTTGAGAAGACTAGTTCCCCAATCAGCCCACCACCCCTTGAAACACCTTCCCTGTGTCCCTGGGGCACCCCAATGCATGCAAACTGGGTAATAGTAACTTATAGAACACTTATACAGAGCTTTTTTTTACACATGCCCCATGTCAATCTGTTTCAGATCTGACAACAGTAAGTACCTCCCTATGAGACAGAACATTTCTTGGGGATTATTGTACTCCTCTGGATGGTTAGTCCATTAGTGTTTGGCATCTTGCCCCAATTCCACTGTGACCCTCTCCAATTGCCCAGAAATGTACTGCACGTCATACATATCCTATTGTTGGAGCACTTAAGACTCTGTTAAAATTCAAAATTCTACAGAAGCCAAAAGCTGTACTTCCAATCAGGCAGACAGCAAGCTCACCACAGTGAAGAAAGTCTGGGGCCACTGGAGAGCTGTCTTATCCCCTCACTCCTGCCTTGAGGTGGAGAACTCCATGTAGCCAAACTTCTAGTTCCTTCCCCTCAGTAACTTCTGCTTCACAGGTTTTAGCCCAAAGCAAGGCTGCAATCCCAAAGCCATAGAACTGCTTTCTGCTAATGGGAAGCCTGAAGTGACTGAAGCAGCCTTCCCCTGCCCTCATTCCTAGAGGCGCACACACCTCAACAATCACTAGGCTGGACAGCCCCCACCTCCCCAGTGAACCACTCCTCCTCAGTCACAGGGAAGAGGGAAGGTCAAAAGGGGGAGTGGGAAAGGAGGACTCAGGATGAGAGGGATGGTTAGCTGTGAGGGGCGGGGACAAGTAGCCCAGCAATTTTTTTTTTTTTCCAGTACGCGGGCCTCTCACTGTTGTGGCCTCTCCCGTTGTGGAGCACAGGCTCTGGACGCACAGGTTCAGCGGCCATGGCTCACGGGTCCAGCCGCTCCGCGGCATGTGGGATCTTCCCGGACCAGGGCACGAACCCGTGTCCCCTGCATCGGCAGGCGGACTCTCAACCACTGTGCCACCAGGGAAGCCCAGCCCAGCAATTTTTGACTCCTCCCTTCCCATCTTGCCACACAGTCTTTTTATTTTGTAGCATCGCCTCCATTAAGAACTTCTAGGCAGAGGAGTAAAGATATAGGCTCATTTACCATAAGAGTTAGTTGGTTCATAGGCTGGCTCTCCAAGGCACCAACCACCCTAGATTTTCATCTAGGTTCACCGGAAGTTGGTTAAAATTTCCTCTCCAAGTCCTTCCCCTTTATTCCATTCCCCAAACACATCAAACACCGTGAGCTCCCTTTGGATGCCTGGAGAGCTCATTTTCTTAGGGGACCCAGAGGTGTCTTTTCAGTACTATACCTTTCACTGTGGGTGCCTCTGTCACCTTGGGGCTACTTTGCTTAAATAGAAATGCAGACCTAGACATAACTGTGCCTTTTCAGGTCTGAGTGTAATGGCTGAGAAAAACCAATGGCTGCTTGGTTTTGCTGATGACGGAATAATGTGATACCATACAACCACATGCTGGATTTTGCATTTTCTCTATAAAACATCTACTGTCCCTGATTCTGTATCTTTACCTTTTTGATAATGCTAGGTTTTTTTTTTTTTTTTTTTTTTTTTTTTTTGCGGTACGCGGGCCTCTCACTGTTGTGGCCTCTCCCGTTGCGGAGCACAGGCTCCGGACGCGCAGGCTCAGTGGCCATGGCTCACGGGCCCAGCCGCTCCGCAGCATGTGGGATCTTCCCGGACCGGGGCACGAACCCATGTCCCCTGCATCGGCAGGCGGACTCTCAACCACTGCGCCACCAGGGAAGCCCAATGCTAGGTTTTTGATTGATTGGATTTTATTTCCTTTGTATTCCCATAATGAAAGTTCATTTAGGTGGACGCCCTTTACCCAGGTAATTCTGGTAGATTAGCTGTTATACCCTCCTTCTCTCTCTTCTCAGTGTGGACTTCTATCAGGTTATTCTTATTCTGAGAACTCCCCATTACTGATTTTTTGCCCCACAGTTAACAACTCTGTTTTTAAATAGAGGTTATTTTTTAATGCCCAGAGGCACATTCTTAAAAATATTCAGCTTCTTTGATCTTTGCTATATGAAAACAAATACAACAGAACCTGTTCTGTAGTTGTTGTCACAGGGGGGAGGGAAATCAAATAGGATATTGACAATTCAGACCTGAAGGTTGTCAGAGAAGCAAAATGTTCTTAAGAGGTAGTGCGGGGCATAAAGGGCCTCTACTCAGGTGTGCCTGACCAAGCTCATGGCATGCAGTGGGTATTTGTATGGGGGAGAGGTAGTACTGAAGAGAAGTTTTGTATATAAACACCTGTGGAGCAAAGAAAGCGACCAGTGGGAGCGTAGTACAGTGGGGGGTGAGTAGAGGGGGCAAGATGGTTCGTATTTGTACTCCAGCCTGGACCAGGGGCTAGATCCAAGTATTATAGCAAGATGGGCTATTAGAATAAGGCAGCTTCAGAAGCAAGGGGCCCACTATGCTCAGGTAACAAAGTGTAACACAGAGTGAAGAAGGGAAAGGGGTGATCGACCAGATATTTAATATTACATTTGTAATATTTGCAGGGTTCAGAAGAAGAGTTCCGTTGGGAATCCACATAAGATATATCTAAATATTTGAAATGTTTAAATTACCTAATAAACCATTAAATAAAACATGCTGGATCTCCTTCCAAGACAAATGTACTTTCATAATTGACCTGAAAGGCCAGGTTGGGATTTAGAATTCTCCAACTTCTCTAAGTTCTGCTCCAATGCTGTGGGAACAGCTGCCCCCTCTCCCCTCCCCCTGCCTATGCCCTGGCTCCTAGGCCAGGCCCCATCCCCTGTTCTGGGCATACAATCCCCCCTCCCCTAGGGCCTGGAGCACATACCCAGGCAGTGCAGTCAGTCCTCCCCAGGAGAGCTCTAAGAGGAGCACACAGGCCCTGGAAGCAGGCTTGTGACTGTTCAGGGGTGCCAGGTACCTGGAGCATGGGCTAGCAGGGACACACTCCTTGTTGCCGTGGGCTGGGTTCCTGGCCCTATAAGGAGGGGTATGGTTGGAAGAAGGCCGAAGTGGGCTCTCTAAAGCACAGAGCTCAGGACAGAGGTCCCTCTTGCCTGGGTCTAGAAGCAATACTATATTTACAACTAGCACGGCATAAACACTAACAAATCAGAACCAGTTTGAAGGTCCTAAAATCATACTACTTGGCCTGCCCTTTCAGTTTAAATAATGGTGACAGGGAGTGCTTTGCCTTTTGTCTCACCATGGGGTTCTAGCCCTAAGGAGTAACATGTGATAATACATTTTAAAATGTCAACACTAGTGACCAAAAAAAGATTGTGGGGATGTTAAGTTTACTTTAATAGACAGTAAGTACCTACTAAGAGGAAAACTCATTGCCCAGGGCTTTGGGAAAGAAAAATAAATAAAACCCTTTAAGGTCCCAACCATTTAGAGGTTCAGTCCAGGGGCTGGTGTTGGTGGAATAGGTGGAATGTAGTGTGTGTGTGTGTGAGTGTGCGTGTGTGTGTGTGTAGTTAGAATATAAGACAGGCCACCACAGAATATGAGAGAAGGTTATCAGCTATCTATAAGGAGGCCAGGAGACAAGCCCATGGGAATAAAGTGTACCCCAGGTAGACCATATTTCAGGTACCCTGGAAGCCTTAACTAAATGCAGAAATGAGCTGTCTGGTCTCAAATCCCCAGGCCCTTCCCCTTCTCTGATCCTCTACTCTGGTCATCTACAACTTTATCTTATTTCCTTAAACAGTTCAGAGATTAAGTCAATTTTCTCCCTTTCCTCTTTTTATTTTTACTCTATTTATTGAAATACTTCAGATCTACACAAAATTATAAAGAATACTACTGTAAATGTCTATTTACCCACAACCCAGCTTAAGAAATGTAACATTACAAATAGAATTCCCCTCCCTTTCTTTTCCCAAGAGGTAACCAATATCCTAAATGTGGTGTTTATCTTTCCATTGCATGCCCTTGTGTATGTTACATTTGCATACATCTTTCACATGCATTGACTTTTACTCTCTGTATGTATCCACAATCAGTATATGGTGATTGAATGTTTTCTTAGACTTCATATACACAGTATCATGTTTGCATCCTTCTGGAACCAGCTTTTTCCCTTATGCATTTTTTCCCTGCCATCACCCATTCTTAGCCTCTCTGTGTCTCAGCCCCTGTGAGTTCTAATCTCCTCCCCAGTCCAGTCCTTGCCATCCTGTTTAGTTTACCTACAACAGTCCCAAACCAGTGAATGAAGGCTGGTCCCACCATAGGTGGGTCTCAGCTTCTCCCCGTGTGGCTCTAAACAAGTGCTTCTCAAACCTTAGCTGCATCAGAGTCCCCTGGAGGGCTTGTTACAATACAGGCTGCTGGGCCCCACTCCCAGATTTTTGGATTTGCAGGTCTTGGGTAGAGCCTAAGAATTCCTGGGTGATGCTGATAATGCTATTTTAAGGACCAAACTTTGAGAACCAGTTTTCCAAATCAGTGTCTGGGCTCAGGCTCTGCAGCACCATCTGGCCTCCAGGCAAGCTGGGCCATCCATCAGGTTTCCTTCAAAAGCACACAGCAGTACTGTGAAATACACATATAACACAAGTCATGTATAATTTAAAATGTTCTAGTAGCCACATTTAAAAAGTAAAAAGAAACTAGAGAAAGTAATTTAATATTTTATTTTGTTAACACTATATTGTCATTTCAACATGTAGTTATTAATGAGACTTTACAGTATTTTTTATATTTATAGCACATCTCAACTCAGACTAGCCACATTTTGAATGCTCAGCAGCCACACGGGGCTAGTGACTAATGTAGTAAACAGCACAATTCTAAAGGCTCGAACTCCATTTCTGTCTTCACAAAAATTGGTTTAAACTTGAAATTTTATTTTGGGCTGCAATAAAAGAATTTAAAACAGGCTTACCAAATGGCAGAAAGTGATGCCTTTCAATGAAGGTAAAATTGGTCAAACAAAGGTAAAAGAGATTCGAATCAGGATTATTTATGTAAATAAAATCTGCCTACATTTCAGTTTATTAACTTAAAACAAACATATCTGACAGCATTTGTTCTAGTGAAAAATAACTGTAAAAGAAAAAAGTCATATGTTGTTCGATATCACTTTTTGGGTGATGAATTTTGGAATGGAATCAGTGTTAATAACATTCCTGTGGGCTTCTGAAAGATGAAAAACCTAAAAATCGTGAACAACAGATCCTTTCTTCTTTCTTCATCTTCTTTCTATTCCTCCCAACTGCAGGATGAAATGAGAGAAAATTAACAATTATACAGCACTAACCAGCACCAGAGACTTTCTAAATCTAAGAAAATGGTCAGCCCTTTGTGTATGTGCTGCATTTGAGGGCTCTATCTAAACAAGTAGAGAAGAACAACACGTTTTCCTCTTGTAACCTGCACCTTGGATACAGGGTGCTTGTACAACCGATCGCTTCAATCATGTGATCATACCAACCTTGTCTCCCTCTTGCCCAACACCATAAATGCTTTTTTCCCCCTTGAGAGGTGATTCTGGGATTTAAATCACTCTCTCCACCTTAAAAGTCTATGTTCATTCCACAAATGATATTCCCTTACCCTCCCAGACCTTCAGTTTCTATATCTACCATATGAGAAAGAGGCTATTACCATGAAATACACAGCTGTGAAAATGCAGAAAATAATGTTAATCATTTAAATATACTCAAAGACAAGATACACCTTAAGACTTCATTACCAATTCAGTGATAAACGAGAGTCATAACTGTGACTAAATTGCTCTTTTGACTGTCACATAAAATACAAAAATCTACAACCGAACAAATCTTTAGGTATTAATCACTAAATGTGGTCCTACCTGAAATTCTGAACGTTTTGCTATTTGTAAGTAGTCAGATTCTGAAAGTCGTCATCTCTTAGTACAGGAGACTGCACTTCTGTGGCCAAGTAATGAAGGCCCCACTAGTGCACAGCCCAGCTACTTTTGCTGCTGCTGATTTGTATTACTAGGTGCGTGAATGTTCTATTAACATTCTAAGTAGGTAAATTTGAATTGTTAAACTAATTTTAAACAAATTTTTTCTCAATTCACTGGGAGAATTGAAAAACGAAAACAAAATTGGTAAGCGCCTGGGAACCGCTGGGTTATTTTCAAAGCTACCTGGACTTTCTGGGTCTGTCCTGCTGGGTTCAGATCCTTTTCAGGTTCTTGTTTTTTGTTAAACTTCTCTCTTTCCCCCTCACTTTCAGCACCCTGGGCCTCCTCATTGGCGTTCTCATCCTGATATTTAGTTGTTTCTTTAGTGAATAATAATACAGACTTTGGGACTAGACATTCACAGAAAAAAAATCCCAATTCAAAAGAATAGCAAGCAACATCCAGTACTCTACCCTCAGGAGATGCAGAAGGATAGGAGCAACTAAGAAAACAGTAGCTGGGCACCTTCCTTCTGGTTGCTGTAACACTTCCATGGCCCTCACTTTTCTCCTGCTTGATCATTTTCACAGTGACATTCTCTTTTTTCCAGTAAATCTGTCATCCTGTGCTGCTGATTACTTCTGGCCCTTTAGGGAATGGATCAGAATCGTCGGGGTCTGATGCATTTTGTATGTTTTGGTCAGAACTTTGTTGCAAAAACATGTTTTGCCTCGATGACAAAAATCTGTGGTGAAGCTCATTGGTTCCTCACCCCCCTGAATATTTTACCATGACCAAGTGCTCCCGTATCAGCTCATAATGTATTGGGATCAACTTTCTAAGAATATTGACATTTTTAAAAGCCAGGATCCAAAAGCCGTTTGCTTGTTCTTTTCTCTTCCATCTCCTCCCAAGCTCCCTCCCGAACACCTGCCTCAACTGACCTTCACCTGTGGCCTCATAAATGGCATGATCATCTCAGACCTCTTACCAGGGGTTGGCAGAGGGCAGCGTATTTCCCCCCGCCGAAACTGGAGCGGTCGTTATGGAGTTGGGCTTCTACTGGGCCCCTCTGGCCTTCAGCCCCTGGAGGCCCCAACTCCCGGCTTTACCTCCCGAGGCCCCCTTCTGAGCCTGGGTCCCTCGGGACCCGGGTCTCCCGACCGACCCGCCGCCCAGCCACTCACACTCAGGGGCGATGGGCTCCTCAGGCTTCACGGCCGGCCTCAGCCTCCTCCACCTCCTCGGGTTCCTGGGCTGTGGGCCTCTCCCCACGTCCGGCATGGCGCGAGCTCAGCGGGGTCAGGATGAGGATGTGGTTGTTGTAGTAGATGCGGCGCAGCAGTGAGGACACCAGCTCCAGGCACACGAAGTGGAAGCCCGACATGGGGAACTGGTGCTCTTCTACCACGTGGTCCAGGTCCCCTGCCTCCTCCTCCTCCTCCTCCTCTTCTGCCGGCCTGTTGTCCGAGTCCTCCTTGGCGCCACCGCCTTCCAGGGCCGCCTCCCCAGCGCCTCCCCAGGCCCCCGGCGCCGCATCGCCCCCACGAGGCTCCGAGTCGCGGTCCACCCGGTCTCCGGCTCTGGCCGTCCCGACCTGGGCCCCAGCTGCTCCCGCGGGGCCCTCTGGGCCTCCCGGGGCCGGGTCTCCTTCCCCCGTGGCCGGGTCTCCTTCCCCCGTGGCCGACATGGCACCGGAAGTTACCTCTACCAGGCGGGCGTCGATTGCTGTGGCGGCGATGACGCCTGCGCAGGCGGTGGCCGCTGAGGTGGCTGCCCTGACGGGGAGGCCGCTGAGGGGACAACAGAGGAGGCCCCACGACAGGGAGGGCAGGGGGCCGACGCCGGGAACGGCCCACCGCGGCTGGGCCTCAGATATCAGCTGGCCAGACCGTGTGGGAAAGATTCCTCTAGGCCGCAGGCGGGGGGCGGGACTGGAAGAGTAGGCAGTGGGCCATTTCCGATCGTCACGAGCTCCAAGCTTATTTGCTGACAAGCGAGGATTGACGTGCCCTGTGCCCAGTGAACGACCAAGGCCCTTCGGTTGTAGGAGTGCTCACAGTCGCCTCCCTGTTCTTTGCCGCCTCAGGTTTTACCCTATGTTCAGGTTCACAAGGCTCCTGTCCTTTTAATTTTATGATTGTCCAAAAAATTATTTATGGAAGCACCCTCGGCCATGTGAACTGTGAGGAGTTCCCACCTGGGAATTTTCACCTGGTAATGGCTCATGTGAGTAGGGACAGGGTCATAAAAATGTTGTATAGCTCAGACGTTAGCAGTAGTAAAAACCTCCCAAGAAGAGAAAGAGAAGAATTTGGACGATTTAACGTAAAGATACTTGGAAAAGAGTAGTCAAAATTGAAATGGATGCAGTCAGAACTGGGTATTGAAGAAATGGTAAATGTAAGGAGCTGGAAGGTATGTAATGAACCCAGACAAATTCACTTAAAGCCTCCAGAGACTGGATAAAAAAAAAAAGATGCTTCCTTTAAAGGGCCAGGTCATCTCCTAAGAGCTAAGCATGACAAACATTAAAAGGACAGGCTCCCTGGGATGTTTCTGAGGCAGCAGTCCAAGACTTTTTATTGATTTCAGGATCCACGTAATCAAGACCTCAAGTGTAAGTAATTCTGAAAGTTATGGAGAAATTAACTGCTATTTCATACTCATTCTGTAAAAAAAAAAAATGTAACACTAAAAATACTTTTTGGAAAAAACATCGCAAATAATATCTGGATGTTATATTTATGGAAAATAATACTAATCTCATAATGGTAAAGAGGGATTTTTTTTCCTTTCACCAAAAGGAAAACCAGATTTCAATGTTTTTTTTCCTCTCTCTCACCTCAAGAATGGAGCATGGTGTTGCCATAAATCATTGGTTTAAAATTGGAAGGCAATGTCAAGAATCTCTAGTCCAAAATCCTCACTATAAAGACAGCAAAAATGAGGCAGAATCCCAATCTGAGGTCTAGAGTTGGTTTTAACATTTGCCCCCCGATGTGATCTTGGAACAGTTACTTATCATTTCTAGGCCTCAGTTTTATCATCTGTATAGTTGGAGTTCATCCCCAACCTTCAGTCAAGGTTTGTTAGGTAGACGGAATGAGATGGGATTATATAATATTTAGGATATTAATCATTTGTTGAAAATGTTTCCTTAGTTTGATTTTGCTTTCTAAGTTGGTTAATATTTCTAAGTATGTAGTTTTTCATTTTCATGTTGTAAAATTTCTTTTTCTTCATTTTAACATCATAAGTTTACAAATCTTTTCTCATCCAGAGATAAATTTTATACTTTCTTCTTTTGGGAAGTCTTCTGAATGTTTACATTTAACTCCTTAATCCATTTGGAATTAATAGTGACACATGGTGTTAAGATTAAAATCTTAGTTGATTTTTAAACAGGTCACCTATAACACCATATGTTATGTAATTATTCCTCTCTATAAGGATGTGTGGCTATGTACCCTTTAGTGCTTTCTATAAAGGTAGAAGAGATGCAAGAGAAACGCATATTCTCCCATAATTTCAGAGCTGGAAACGCCTTTAGATATTGAATCTAAGACCATTCTTTTTTATTTTAAAAATTTTATTATTTAATTTTATTTTTTAACATCTTTATTGGAGTATAATTGCTTTACAGTGGTGTGTTAGTTTCTGCTTTATAACAAAGTGAATCAGCTATACATATACATATATCCCCATATCTCCTCCGTCTTGCGTCCCCCTCCCACCCTCCCTATCCCACCCCTCTAGGTGGTCACAAAACACCAAGCTGATCTCCCTGTGCTCTGCAGCTGCTTCCCACTAGCCATCTATTTTACATTTAAGACCACTCTTTTTTAAACCGGGAAACTAAGGCCTAGAGCTGCTAACTGGCTTCCCCAAGGCCATGCCACTTAATGGAGGAGCCAGGACTAGGACCAATCTCCTGACCTTTAATCTGAAGTTGAAACAGACCTTATATATGCAACTTTGGCCATCTTATTTCCTACTGGACATAAACAATATCATAGGACACGAACATCAGACATGGTCATCCCGAGACCATGTTGAAAGGAGACAAAACAAGGCAACTTTAATTTTGTTTAAGCAGGGACAAAAAGGTCACACATTACTAAAAATCCCCCTCTGTTGGCTAAAATGAGTGTCTACCACTTCTTTACCAATTACATCCTTATCCTGGTTCTAGTCTCCTCTCCCTATAGATAAGATTTATTCAAATACCAATCACAGAATTGCCCCTGCTATCTAAAGGCAGCTAATCTAGAGCAAACCCCTGTTTCCTTGAAAACTTCCCAAAATAACCAAACCCCAACTCCTATAACAGGTTCTTTCTGCCACTTGTTATTGAGACATCACATGGTTCCCCCGTGGTGTGTGTTCTCCCTCACTGCAATGACTAATAAACCCAACTCGCTCAACTACAGGCATGTTCTTGTGATCTTTGGCTGGAGGACACTGACAATGTAAAATATTTCCATCTTTACATTGTAACATATTGACTCAACCAAGTGAGTCAGGAGGCATTGCAATTTGTAGGCTTTTCTCAGAAAAGGCTTCTCAGAGGAGGGAGGACTTGGACTCAAAAGATGGGCAACATGTCCTGACTGAGGACAGTAAATGCAGGATGTTGTCTCCATGTGGCCCTTGTTAAAATGGGATCATAACCCCACCACGTCCCTGGCTGGAAAAAAGCCTGAACCTTGGGGTAGGCTAAGGAAGCAGATGTTGCTTCTGGCCAGAGGGAAGACCTGGGTGATGTGATGGAGGTTCCTGTGGTGAGGAAGGTGCCTAATAGGGCACCCCCATTTCCTACCGTGTGCTGTGACAGGGCTGCCTCCACTCTTCCTTAGCAGAAGCACATGCTCCTGGGTAGATGGGTTTTTTCCACCTATGAAAGCAGAATATTTCTGCTTTCTTCACCTCCTCCTATCTCTGTACATTCTTTTTTCAGAACTCTCAACAGGACCATCACTCTTCACTTTAGAGGAGATAGCATGTTACAAAACAAACACAAAATGAAAACAAAACAAATCATACAAGTGTTTTTCAGGTCATGAAAAACTGGGCTGTCCACTTGAAGCTACAGGACAAACACTCCAGACCCTACTTATAAGCATTCACTGAGAACATATTAAGCACCTACTATCTGCCTGGAATTATGTTAGGGCTTGGGGGCTCACAGGTATCTAAGACCCATGGCTTGTTCTGGTTCATGATCTAGAGGGTTTGACAGACACTTGGACAATGATGACACAAGCTATCAAGTGCTATAACAGGGATAAGCACAAAGTGCTAAGGAAGCATGGGAGAGTGAATGATTAGCTGGGCCTGGTGGGTAGGGGAGAGGAGAGGTGAAGGAGGTGGGCTGGTGCCTGGGAAAGTGCTCAAGAGGGGACATTTCAGGGGGTCCTGAAGCTAGAAGTTCAAATGGCAGTAAAAAGGGGTGGGAGGGAGGTTACTACAGGCAAAGGAAGCAGCATGAACAGTGGCAGAGGTGTGTGAGTGTGTACCTATCCAGGGAATAAAATGGCAGGAGCACTGGTTAGAGTGGCAGATGGGCCTTTAAAGTAGAAAGGGCCATGAATGCTTTGGTAAGGAGTTTGCCCTTTGTCCTGAAAAGTAGGTCGGCCTCCCAAACAAACAACCATTGAGATGATGGTAGAGTTAGCAGAAGAGTTTGTGGTGCATTTAGGAATGAGTAGAGTCAAGAAAGGGTCTGCTAAGGCCCTCCAAGTTCTTTCCAGCAAGTTTTAGTATCCACACTTTTCCTCTTTATAGAAATACTACATATTTTTTGTACAACAGATTAATAAAACAGATAAGCCTAAACAGGGAATCAAAAATCACACATAGCTTGCCCATACAAATGAATAAGATAATAAGTCAATAGGAAAATAAGCAAAGGACATGGATACATAAATCACAGACAACTACAAATGGTTTTTAAACGTATGGACAAATGGCTTTTGAACATATGGACATATGCTCAAACTCAATGTAAGTTAAAATTATATTAATCATTAGCATTTATTAAATACTTATAGGTTGGGCACTATTTTAAACACATAGTTTATTTACTCCTTGTAACAACCTTATGATGTGAGCACTATTAATTATCCATCTTTTGCAAGTAAGGAAACCAAAACATGGAGAGGTTTAGCAACATTCCCAATGCTAAACAGCCAGTAAGGAGCACAGCCTGAATTAAGAAAATAAAAATCACCCTTAATCTCACTAACCAGAAATGATCACTCTGCTACTTAGTATATAGTTCAGTTTCATTTCTCCAGGTTGGTAAGAAACTGTAATTCTTCTTTTTTTTAAGTGTTAATTTAGGGCCATTTTAGTTTTGTTTTGTTTTTAACATTTATTTATTTATTTATTTATTTGGTTGCACCAGGTCTTAGTTGTGGCAGGTGGGCTCCTTAGTTGCGGCTCACCAGCTCCTTAGTTGAGGCATGTGGGCTCCTTAGTTGTGGCATGTTGGCTCCTTAGTTGTGGCATGCAAACTTGGTTGTGGCATGCACGTGGGCTCTAGTTCCCTGACCAGGGATCAAACCCAGGCCCCCTGCACTGGGAGCAGGGAGTCTTATCCACTGTACCACCAGGGAAGTCCCAGAAACTATAATTCTTAATTCCCCTCTTTGATTAGAGATTCCCAGTCCCCATCCCTTAAATAGGAAGTTGGCTGTTGATTGCAAATAAATATACTTTATCATGTTAAGAAAGTTTTCTGTCCCTCTGTTATTAACAGCTCTGTGGCTTAGGGTAAACTTTCTGTATGGTCCTCAATTTCATCTTAAAAAAGAGAATAGTTACCACCCCACAGGGTTTTTGTGAATATTTAATACAATAATATACAGTGAACATAATCAGAATTAAGGCTTATTAGTGAGGTTTGTCAGAGTCTCACTTTCTAAGCATGCAGTTAAAAAAAATTTTTTTTATACAGCAGTTTCTTATTAGTTACCTATTTTATACATATTAATGTATATATGTCAATCCCACTCTCCCAATTCATCCACCCCCACTTTCCCTCCTTAGTGTCCATACGTTTGGTCTCTACATCTGTGTCTCTATTTCTGCCTTGCAAACCAGTTGATCTGTACCATTTTTCTAGATTCTACATATATACGTTAATATACGATATTTGTTTTTCTCTTTCTGACTTGCTTCAGTGTGTATGACAGTCTCTAGGTCCATCCACGTCTCTACAAATGACCCAATTTCATTCCTTTTTATGGCTGAGTAGTATTGCACTGTATATATGTACCACAGCTTCTTTATCCATTCGTCTGTCGATGGGCATTTAGATTGCTTCCATGACCTGGCTATTGTAAATAGTGCTGTAATGAACATTGGGGTGCACGTGTCTTTTTGAATTATGGTTTTCTCTGGGTTTATGCCCAGTAGTGGGATTGCTGGGTCATATGGTAATTCTATTTTTAGTTTTTTAAGGAACCTCCATACTGTTCTCTATAGTGGCTGTATCAATTTACATTCCCACCAACAGTGCAAGAGGGTTCCCTTTTCTCCACACCCCCTCCAGCATTTTGTTTGTAGATTTTCTGATGATGCCCATTTTAACTGGTGTGAGGTGATACCTCAGTGTAGTTTTGATTTGCATTTCTCTAATAATTAGTGATGTTGAACAGCTTTTCATGTGCTTCTTGGCCATCTGTATGTCTTCTTTGGAGAAATGTCTATTTAGGTCTTCTGCGCATTTTTGGATTGGGTTATTTGTTTTTTTAATATTGAGCTGCATGAGCTGTTTATATATTTTGGAGATTAATCCTTTGTCCGTTGATTCATTTGCAAATATTTTCTCCCATTCTGAGGGTTGTCTTTTCATATTGTTTGTGGTTTCCTTTGCTGTGCAAAAGCTTTTAAGTTTTATTTGGTCCAATTTGTTTATTTTTGTTTTTATTTCCATTACTGTAGAAGGTGGGTCAAAAAAGATCTTGCTGTGATTTATGTCAAAGTGTTCTTCCTATGCCCCCTAAGAGTTTTATATTGTCCGGTCTTACATTCAGGCCTTTAATCCATTTTGAGTTTATTTTTGTGTATGGTGTTAGGGAGTGTTCTGATTTCATTCTTTTACATGTAGCTGTCCAGTTTTCCCAGCGCCACTTACTGAAGAGGCTGTCTTTTCTCCATTGTATATCCTTGCCTCCTTTGTCATAGATTAGTTGACCATAGGTGTGGGGGTTTATCTCTTGGCTTTCTATCCTGTTCCATTGATCTGTATTTCTGTTTTTGTGCCAGTACCATATTTTCTTGGTTATCGTAGCTTTGTAGTATAGTCTGAAGTCAGGGAGTCTCATTCTTTCAGCTCCACTTTTTTCCCTCAAGATTGCTTTGGCTATTCTGAGTCTTTTTTTTTTTTTTTGAGTAAAAACAAAGATAGCTTTATTGAGGAAGCCAACCATCCTGGAGAGAAACTAGACTCATGTTCCAAAAAAACAAATCCCCACTGCTGATCAAGGGCAAGAGATTTTAAAGGGGAATTTCAGGAATGCACAGGTCTGGGGGGGTGGCTGCGTGAAGAGTAGCACAGTCATCTCTGACAATCATCTTGAAATTGTTCACGTGGTGGTCTGATCAGCATCATCTTGATTGTTTTAAGTAGAGTTAGCCATCAATTCCAGGCTCAGTTTGTTCCCACTTCCTTGAGGTGAGTTCTCAGAATTGTGTAAGATGGAGAAGCTTATGTTGTGACTATAGTCTGGTCATCATGTAGTTAACTTCTTGCTTCTGGTGGGGTTTCAGTATCTACAAAACAGCTTAAAGAATATGGCTCAGAATATGATCTATAGCCTTGAGAAGGAACTAAAGATCCTTGACTTTGTTTAATAGCTGAGCTCTTATTTTATCTTGTTTGACTGTTTTCCTTCATTTCTGCATTTTTCTCATTTCTCTGATTAACTTTGTTCTTCAGCTAAAGTTTTTCTACAGACAAAAAGCAGGCAGAGGATATGGGGGTGGGGGGATCTGTCCTGGGAAATCACCATAAGCTCCTGCTCCATTACAACTCCTCCAACTTCAGATGCCAATCTCAAGTTCAGGTTGTTACCTGTACTTCTGAACACCAGGCTATAAATCAGAGTTTCCCACGAACCCCTCTCCTTGGGTCTGATTAATTTGCTATAGTGGCTCACAGAACTCAGGAAACTCACTAGATTACAGATTTACTACAAAAGATATTAAAGGATATGAGTCAACAGCCAGATGGATACATAGGGCGAGGTATGTGAGAAGGGGCTCTAAGCTTCCATGCCCTCTTCAAGTACATCGCTCTCCTCTCCACCATGCATTCACTAACCCAGAAGCTCTGAACCCCATCCTTCTGGGTTTTTATGGAGGCTTCAGTACATCAGCACAGTTGATCAAAGTAAAAATACCACATATGTTTTGATGATTTTTACTTGAATCGGTCATTTATTTGTATGACCATAAAAATGGTATTAATAAGTTTATTTTCATTGTCCTCGAGATCTGTTGAACTCTGAATCTAGATTCAGTCACTAGGGTTGTGTGGTACTGTGTATCATCTGCCGCTGAGTCCTGAAGTCCTGTTTACCATCTCCAGAAGATGAAGAAGAAGGTGAAGGTATGTTTGGAAGGGTATGTTGCCAGGAAGAGAACTGATTTGGAGCCCAGGCTGATGAAATCAAATACACTGAATTTGTCTCTCTGTTCACCTTATTCTGGCTCCAGGGAAATAGAACAGTCACTAGGGAGTGCCATTCTGTAAACCTTGAATGCTCCCATCTCAGAGATCTTGTCCCTGGTTTTTTCTTTGGGCTGAAGCTTCTTCGGGTTCTATTTTTTTTCTGGATGCGGAGTCTAGATCTTCGGTTTTGAAACCAAATCTGGACTCTTGACTCTGGAATCCCAATATCTTCAGCAAGTTGCTCTCTGGAATCAATCCCAGGATAAGGGTTTTCCATGAACACATTCATGAGAGTTTGTAATTGGGAAGAAGTGTAGCTGGTACAACATCATCTGTCTCTCACACCTTGAATGTTCTCTTCAGGGTAAGCTCGGTCTTGTCTTAAGTCTAAGTTCTTCTCAGGTCTTTTCAGGAACCTGTGCCTAGCTCTTCGATTCTGAAACCATATCTGGATCCTAGATTCTTCAGTGTTGACTTCCAAAGCAAGTCTTTGTTTGATGGCATAACCCGGGTAAGGTTTTTTGTTGAATGCATTGATGAGGATTTTCAATTGCTCTTCTGTGAATTTGGTGCGGCTGCATCTATACTTTGTTGCCACGGCCTTGTACGGAGAATTGTTTTCGGCCATCTTGGAAGGGAGCTCCGAAGCCTGGTTCCACCAAAAGAGAGATCTATTCTGGGTCTTTTTTGTCTCCATACAAATTTTAAGATTTTGTGTTCTACTACTGTAAAAAAAAAAATGCCATTGGTAACTTGATAGGGATTTCATCAAATCTGTGGATTGCTTTGGGAAGTATAGTCATTTTCACAATATTGATTCTTCCAATCCAAGAACATGATATATCTCTCCATCTGTTTTTGTGTCATCTTTGATTACTTCCATAAGTGTCTTATAGTTTTCTGAGTACAGGTCTTTTACCTGCTTAGGTAGGTTTATCCCCAGGTATTTTATTCTCTTTGTTGCAGTGGTGAATGGCATTGTTTCCTTAATTTCTCTTTCTGATCTTTTGTTGTTAGTGTATAGAAATGCAAGGCATTTCTGTGCATTAATTTTGTATCCTGCAACTCTACCAAATTCATTCATTAGCTCTAGTAGTTTTCTGGTGGCATGTTTAGGATTCTCTATGTATAGTATCATGTCATCTGCAAACAGTGATGTTTTACTTCTTCTTTTCCAATTTGTATTCCTTTTATTACTTTTTCTTCTCTGATTGCCATGGCTAGGACTTCCAAAACTATGTTGAATAATAGTGGTGAGAGTGGACATCCTTGTCTTGTTCCTGTTCTTAGAGGATATGCTTTCAGTTTCTCACCATTGAGAATGATGTTTGCTCTGGGTTTGCTGTATCTGGCCTTTAGTATGTTGAGGTAGGTTCCCTCTATATCCACTTTCTGGAGAGTTTTTATCATAAATGGGTGTTGAATTTTGTCAAAAGCTTTTTCTGGATCTATTGAGATGATAATATGGTTTTTCTTCTTCAATTTGTTAATACGGTATATCACATTGATTGATTTGTGTATATTGAAGAATGCTTGCATCCCTGGGATAAATCCCACTTAGCATGGTGTATGATCCTTTTAGTGTGTTGTTGGATTCTGTTTGCTAGTATTTTGTTGAGGATTTTTGCATCTATATTCATCAGTGATATTGGCCTGTAATTTTCTTTTTTTTTGTAATATCTTTGTCTGGTTTTGGTATCAAGGTGATGGTGGCCTCATAGAATGAGTTTGGGGGTGTTCCTCCCTCTGCTATATTTTGGAAGAGTTTGAGAAGGATGGGTGTTAGCTCTTCTCTAAATGTTTGATAGAATTCACCTGTGAAACCATCTGGTCCTGGACTTTTGTTTGTTGGAAGATTTTTAATCACAGTTTCAATTTCATTACTTGTATTTGTCTGTTCATGTTTTCTATTTCTTCCTGGTTCAGTCTTGGAAGGTTATACCTTTCTACGAATTTGTCCATTTCTTCCAGGTTGTCCATTTTATTGGCAAAGAGGTGCTTTTAGTAGTCTCTCGTGGTCCTTTGTATTTCTGCAGTGTCAGTTTTTACTTCTCCTTTTTCATTTCTAATTTTATTGATTTGCATCCTCTCCCTCTTTTTCTTGATGAGTCTGGCTAATGGTTTATCAATTATGTTTATCTTCTTAAAGAACCAGCTTTTAGTTTTATTGATCTTTGCTATTGTTTTCTTTGTTTCTATTTCATTTATTTCTGCTCTGATCTTTATGATTTCTTTCCTTCTACTAACTTTGGGTTTTGTTCTTCTTTGTCTAGTTCCTTTAGGTGTAAAGTTAAATTGTTTATTTGAGGTTTTTCTTGTTTCTTGAGGTAGGCTTCTATTGCTATAAACTTCGATCTTAGAACTGCTTTTTCTGCATCCCATAGGTTTTGGATCATCGTGTTTTCATTGTCATTTGCCTCTAGGTATTTTTTGATTTCCTCTTTGATTTCTTCAGCGATCTCTTGGTTATTTAGTAACATATTGTTTAGCCTCCTTGTGTTTGTGTTTTTTATGTTTTTTTCCCTGTGATTGATTTCTAATTTCATACCATTGTGGTCGGAAAAGATGCTTGATATGATATCAGTTTTCTTAAATTTACCAAGGCTTGATTTGTGACCCAAGATATGACCTATTCTGGAGAATGTTCCATGAGCACTTGAGAAGAAAGTGTATTCTGTTGTTTTTGGATGGAATGTCCTATAAATATCAATTCAGTCCATCTTGTTTAGTGTATCATTTAAAGCTTGAGTTTCCTTATTTATTTTCATTTTGGATGATCTGTCCATTGGTGAAAGTGGGGTGTTAAAGTCCTGTACTATGATTATGTTACTGTTGATTTCCCCTTTATGGTTGTTAACATTTGCCTTATGTATTGAGGTGCTCCTATGTTGGGTGCATAAATATTTACAATTGTTATATCTTCTTCTTGGATTGATCCCTTGATCATTATGTAGTGTCCTTCTTTGTCTCTTGTAATAGTCTTAATTTTAAAGTCTCTTTTGTCTGATATGGGAATTGTTGCTCCAGCTTTCTTTTGATTTCCATTTGCATAGAATATCTGTTTCCATCCCCTCACTTTCAGTCTGTATGTGTCCCTAGGTCTGAAGTGGGTCTCCTGTAGACTGCATATATGTGGGTCTTGTTTTTGTATCCATTCAGCCAGTCTATGTGTTTTGCTTGGAGCATTTAATCCATTTACATAAGGTAGTTATCAATATTTATGTTCCTATTACTATTTTCTTAATTGTTTTGGGTTTGTTATTGTAGGTGTTTTCCTTCTCTTGTGTTTCCTGCCTAGAGAAGTTCCTTTAGCGTTTGTTGTAGAGCTGGTTTGGTGCTGCTGACATCTCTTAGCTTTTGCTTGTCTGTGAAGGTTTTAATTTCTCTGTTGAATCTGAATGAGATAGTTGCTGGGTAGAGTAATCTTGGTTGTAGGTATTTCCCTTTCGTCACTTTACTATGTCCTGCCACTCCCTTCTAGCTTGGGTAGTTTCTGCTGAAAGATCAGCTATTAACCTTATGGGGATTCCCTTGTATGTTATTTGTTTTTCCCTTGCTGTTTTTAATATTTTTTCTTTGTATTTAATTTTTGATAGTTTGATTAATATGTTTCTTGGCATGTTTCTCCTTGGATTTATCCTGTATGGGACTCTCTGTGCTTCCTGAACTTGATTGACTAATTTCTTTCCCATATTAGGGAAGTTTTCAACTATAATCTCTTCAAATATTTTCTCAGTCCCTTTCTTTTACTCTTCTTCTTCTGAGACCCCTATAATTCGAATTTTGGTGCATTTAATATTGTCCCAGATGTCTCTGAGACTGTCCTCAATTCTTTTTTTGTTTGTTTTGTTTTTTGTGTTTTTTTGCGGTACACGGGCCTCTCACTGTTGTGGCCTCTCCCGTTGTGGAGCACAGGCTCCGGACACACAGGCTCAGAGGCCATGGCTCCCGGGCCCAGCCACTCCGCAGCATGTGGGATCCTCCCGGACCGGGGCATGAACCCGTGTCCCCTGCATTGGCAGGCGGACTCCCAACCACTGCGCCACCAGGGAAGCCCTGTCCTCAATTCTTTTCATTCTTTTTTCTGTATTCTGCTCTGTGGTAGTTATTTCCACTATTTTATTTTCCAGGTCACTTATCCGTTCTTCTGCCTCAGTTATTCTGCTATTGATTCCTTGTAGAGAATTTTAAATTTCATTTATTGTGTTGTTCATCATTGTTTGTTTGCTTTTTAGTTTTTCTACGTCCTTCTTAAGCGTTTCTTGTATTTTCTCCATTCTATTTCCAAGATTTTGGATCATCTTTACTATCATTACTCTGTATTCTTTTTCAGGTAGGCTGCCTATTTCCTCTTCATTTGTTTGGTCTGATTAATTTTTACCTTGCTCCTTCATCTGCTGTGTTTCTCTGTCTTCTCATTTTGCTTAACTTACTGTGTTTGGGGTCTCCTTTTCACAGGCTGCAGGTCTGTAATTCATGTTGTTTTTGGTCTGCCTCCAGTGGCTAAGGTTGGTTCAGTGCATTGTGTAGGTTTCCTGATGGAGGGGACTGGTGCCTGTGTTCTGTTGGATGAGGTTGTATCTTGTCTTTCTGTTGGGCAGGACCATGTCTGGTGGTGTGTTTTGGGGTGCCTGTGACCTTATTATGATTTTAGGCAGCCTCTCTGCTGATTTGTGGGGTTGCGTTCCTGTCTTGCTAGTTGTTTGGCATAGGGTTTCCATCACTGTAGCTTGCTGGTCGTTGAGTGGAGCTGGGTCTTAGCGTTGAGCTGGAGATCTCTGGGAGAGTTTTTGCCATTTGATGTTATCTTGAGCCAGGAGGTTTCTGGAGGAGCAGTGTCCTGAACTCGGATCTCCCACATCAGAGGCACAGACCTGACACCCGGATGGAGCTCCAAGGCCCTGTCTGCCCCCTGGCTTTTGGGAAGTCTGAGGTCTTCTGCCAGCGTTCTGTAGGTGTTCTGTAGGAGTTGTTCCACATGTAGATGTATTTCTGATGTATTTGTGGGGAGGAAGTTGATCTCCACATCGTACTCCTCCATCATCTTGAAGGGCTTTATCCTACCATATTCTTTTGATGACTGTAGCTTTGTAGTATAGGTTGAAATCAGGGAGTGTGTTACCTTCAGCTTTGTTCTTTCTCAGGATTGCTTGGGTTATTGGGAGTCTTTTGTGTTTCTATACAAATTTTAGAATTTTTTGTTGTAATTCTGTGAAAAATGCCTTTGGTGTTTTGGTAGGGAATGCATTAAATATGTAGATTGCTTTGGGTAGTATGGTCATTTTAACAATATTAATTCTTCCAACCATGAGAACAGTATATCTTTCCATTTATTTATGTCATCTTCAATTTCTTTCATTGGTGTCTGAAGCTTTTTAGAGTATGGGTCTTTTACCTCTTTGGTTAGATTTGTTTCTATATATTTTATTCTTTTTGATGCAGTTGTAAATGGGATTGTTAATTTTTCTTTCTGATAGTTTGTTGTTAGTGTATAGAAATGTGAAAGATTTCTGTATATTTTGTAACCTGCAACTTTACTGAATTCATTTATGCTAATAGCTTTTTGGTAGTGTCTTTAGGATTTTTTATATATAGTATCATGTTACCTGCAAACAGTGTCAGTTTTACTTCTTCCTTTCCAATTTAGATTCATCTTATTTCTTTTTCTTTTTTCTTTTTGTCTGTTTTCTCTGGCTAGGACTAGGACTTCTAATACTGTGATGAGTAAAAGTGGTGGAGTTTCCTTCATTGTCTTGTTCCTGATCTTAGAGGAAATGCTTTCAGCTTTTAACCATTGAGTATGATGTTGGCTGTGGGTTTGTCATTTTGCCTTTATTATATTGAGGTATGTTCCCTCTATATGTACTTTGTGGAGAGTTTTTACCATAAATGGCTGTTGAATTTTACCAAGAGCTTTTTCTGCATTTATTGAGATGCTCATATGATTTTTATTCAACTTGTTAATGTGGTTTTTCACATTGATTTTTTTTAATAGATATTGAATCATCCTTGCATCCCTGGGATAAATCCCACCTGGTTATTTTACTGTATTGTTGAATTTGGTTTGCTAATATTTTGTCACCATTTTTACATTTATGTTCATCAGTGATAATGGCCTGTAATTTTCTTTTCTTTTTTTTTTCTGGTGACTTTGTCTGGTTTTGGTGATGCTGGCCTCATCGAATGAGTTAGTCAGCATTTCTTCCTCTTCAATATTGTGGAATAGTTTGAGAAGGATAGGTGTTGACTTGGGAGACTGTACATTCCTAGGAATTTATCCATTTCTTCTAGGTTGCCCATTTTATTGGCATATTAATTGTTCATAATAATCTCTTATGATCCTTTGTATTTCTGTGGACTCATTTTAACCTCTCTTCTTTTGTGATTTTATTGGTTTGGGCTCTCTTTTTCTTCATGAGTCTGGCTAAAGTTTTATCTATTTTGTTTATCTTTTCAAAGCACCAGTTTTTAGTTTCATTGATCTTTTCTATTTTTTTGTGGTATCTATTTCTGCTCTGATTTTTATGATTTCTTTCCTTCTACTCATCTTGGTTATGGTTTGTTCCTTTTCTTAGTTCCTTTAGGTGTAAGATTAGTTTGTTTGAGATTTTTCTTGTTTCCTGAGGTAGGTTTGTATTGCTATAAACTTCCCTGTTAGAACTGCTTTTGCTGCATCCCATAGACTTTTGGATCATTGTTTTCCTTTGTCTCTAGGTACTTTTTAACTTCCTCTTTGGCTTCTTCAGTGACCCACTGGTTGTTTAGTGGCATATTGTTTAGCCTCCGTGTGTTTTGTGGTTTTTGCAGAGTTTTTCTTGTAGTTGATTTCTAGTCTCATAGTGTTGTGTTGGAAAAGATTCTTGTGATGATTTCAGTCTTCTTAAATTTACTGAGACTTGTTTTGTGGTCTATCATGTGATCTGTCCTGGAGAACATTCCATGTTCACTTGAAAAAATGTGTATTTGGCTGCTTTTGGATGGAATGTTTTATATATATACACACATACATATAGATCTATTAAGTCCATTTGGTCTAATGTGTTGTTTAAAACCAGTGTTGCCTTATTTTCTGTCTGGATGATCTGTCCATTGACGTAAGTGGGGTGTTAAAGTCCCCTATTATTATTGTGTTATTGTCAGTTCCTTCATTTGTGTCTGTTAATACTTGCTTTTAGTATTTAGGTGCTCCTATTTTGGGTGCATATATATTTACAGTTGTTGTATCTTTTTTTTGTATTGATGTTTTTATCATTATGCAATGTCCTTTATCTCTTGTTACAGTCTTTGTAAAATCTATTGTGCCTGATATAAGTATTGCTACTCCAGCTTTCTTTTTATTTCTATTTGCATTGGATACCTTTTTCCATCCCCTCACTCTGTACCTGTCTTTGGATCTGAAATGAGTCTCTTCTAGGCAGCGTATAGATGGGTCTTGTTTTTTCTTACGTTCATACACTCAATGTCTTTTAATTGGATCATTTAGTCCATTTACATTGAAAGTAATTATCGATAAGTATGTGCTTTTTGCCATTTAAAAATTGTTTTCTGGTTATTTTTGCAATTGATTACTGAAACAAGAACAAAGGATTTAGAATATTACATAAGCTTGATTGATGAAGCAGTGGCAGGGTTTGAGAGGATTCACTCCAGTTTCGAAAGAAGTTCTACTGTGCGTAAATGCTATCAAACAGCATTGCATGCTACAGAGAAATCCTTCATGAAAGGAAGAGTCAATCAATGCAGCAAACTTCATTGTTGTCTTATTTTAAGAAACTGTCATAGCCACCCCAACCTTCAGCAACCACCACCCTGATCAGTCAGCAGCCATTAACACTGAGGCAAGACCCTCCACCAGCAAAAGATTACCACTTACTGAAGGCTCAGATGATGGTTAGCATTTTTTTTTAAATTAAGGTATGTACATTGTTTTTTAGACATAATACTGTTACACAGTTAATACATCACAGTGTGGTGTGAACATAACTTTCATATGCACTGGGAAACCAAAACATCTGTGTGACTTGCTTCGTTGCAATTTTCACCTTATTGTGGTGGTCTGGAACCAAACATGCGATATCTCGGGTATGTCTGTATCTATAAATGCAATGTTCGTACTATTATTTTGAGCAAACTGTTATCTGAGAATAAGAAAGTATTTTACCTTCATTTATTCCTTCTTTGATGCTCTTCCTTTCTTTATGTAGATCTGAGTTTTTGATCTCTATTATTTTCCTTCTCTCTAAAGAACCTCTTTTAACATTTCTTCCAAGGCAGGTCTACTGGCAACAACTTCCCTCATTTTTTGTTTATATGAGAGAGTCTTTATTCTTCAAATATTTTCTCCATTCTCTTGCTTGCATGTTTCTGAGGAAAAATAAGATGTAACCTTTTTTCCCCCCCTCTTTCTGGGTAATATGTTTTTTCCTCTGGTTTCTTTCATGATTTTTTTGTCTTAGGTATATCAGTCTTAGGTATATCATCTTCAAACTACAGAAAACCAAGGTATAGGGTTTTTTTTTTTTTTGAAATTTATCCTGCTTGATGATCTCTGAATTTCCTGGATCTGTGGTTTGGTGTCTGACATAAATTTGGGGAACTTCTTGGTCATTATTTTTTCAAATATTTCTTCTATTCTCTGCTCCTTTTAGTATTCCCACAATGGATATGTTATCTTTTGTAATTGTCCCACAGTCCTTGGTTATTCTGTATTTTTTTTCAGTCTTTGTTCATTTTGCTTTTCAGTTTTTGAGGATTCTATTGATGTATCCTCTAGGTCAGATTCTTTCCTTGGCTGTGTCCAGTCTACTAATAAACCCATCAAGGCAGTCTTCATTTCTGTTAGTGTTTTTGATCTCTAGGATTTCCTTTTTGGTTCTTAGTATTTCCATCTCTCTGCTTACATGGCCCATCTGTTCTTGCATGTTGTCTACTTTATCCATTAGAGCCCTTAGCATATTAATCATAGTTGTTTTAAAATTCTCAGTCTGATAATTCCAACATCCCTGCCATGTGTGATTCTGATACTTGCTCTGTCTCTTCAAATTATGTTTTTTGCCTTTTGTTATGCTTTGTAACTTTTCCATGATAATCAGACACAATGTACTAGGTAAAAGAAGCTACTGTACATAGACCTTTAGTAATATGGTGGTTGAGATGTTGGGGGAGGGGATGCATTCTATAATCCTATGATTAGGTCTCAGTCTTTCAGTGAGCCTATGCCTCTGGACTGTGAAATTCTCAGGTTTTTTTTTTCCCCTGCCTTAGGTGGGACAAAATGACTAGAGTGGGCTGGAGTTGGGTATTTCCCTTCTCTAGGTCAGTTAGGCTCTGATAATAGCCCAGCAGGTTAGACACTTGTTAGTTTCCCCTGAGGGCAGGTCTTTCCAAGAAGAAGAGTTCTCTGGGTATTTCAAGATGGTTCCTTTTCCCCTTCCCTTCCCAGAGCCTGAGTAGATTTTTCCCCCCTGATATTTACTGTGGGAACCTGGTTGAGCTGCTGGAGATAAACCTCACCATATTGTGGGCCTGCCTATGACTGGGACCTCTTGGAATTTTTAACTCAAAGTTTCCCACACTGAGACTTCAGCAGTTCATTAATTGTAGTTCAGATTTTCCTACCCTGGCATTGGTTCCCAGGGTGGTTTCTGCTCATGAGTCTCTGCTCTAGTAAGCTACAACTCCCTGTATTTGCCTGTATGTCTTTCCAGTCTTGGGGGCTGAAGTTTGCCCTGTGTCCTCCCCTCTCTCCTGGATCCAAGAAGAGTCATTTCTCCTTTAGTCTCTTCAGTTTTTACTTGTTGTTAGGATGGAGTGGCAACTTCCATGCTCCTTACATGTGAAACCAGAAGTCTGAAATAGAATCTTTACAGAGGTAATCAAGTTAAAATGGGACATTATTCCAGTGTGTCTGATGGGTGGGCCCTATTCCAATGTGTCTGATGTCCTTATTTAGGATTTTTTGCAAAACAATTTTTTTGAACTTCACTTGACTCCTTTGTTTCCATATATCTATTGAAATTCTTCATCTCTTCATGCTTATTGTCTTTTTCACTTGTTCCTTTCATATATATCATAAATGATTTAATGAGTTCTTTAACATCACATAAAATAATCATAGTTATTATAAGTACCTCTCTGATAACTTCAACATCTGAGCCATCTCTGATTGCTTAATCTCTTGACAGTGGCCTGCTTTTACTTCCGTTTACTAGCTTTTGATTAAATGGTGGAGATAATGTAGAAAAAGTATAACTGAGGTAAATATTATTTGTGTTTGGGAATGGGCTTCCTCTTCTTCTTTTAAGCCATTAATGTATGGTTGAGTCAATGAAGTAAGGAGTAAGGTGGATTTAGGTTTTCTCGTTTATTTTTACCTTCAGGGCATCACAGTCTTCAAATTCTTCTAGCAGTGGGCTGTTATTACCTTGTACTTAGAGTAGTGGCTGGATTATCAGATAGTTTTTTCTCAGTGTTTCAGTCATCCCTGGATGCCTTCACCAAAGGCAGGGTCTCTCTCCATTCTCTTTCCTGTCCCACAGTGGTAAACTACTGTTTTTTATTGCTTGTGCTCTGCTAATTGTGTTTGGGGGTAGTTCTCTGTTGTTCTGATCCAGTCTAGTCTTAAGCAGACCCCGTTAGTTTACCAGTTTACAGCTTTTATAACAACTTCAGCTCAAATCTGCAAACTCAGGGGAGAAAACTTGATGTAAAATTCAAAGCTCTCCTTCCATCTTTATCCTGGAAACTGCATCTCAGTGTTCCCCACATTCACACGAACTCTAGTTCTTTTGTCTTCTCATATTCTCTGTCTCATAGCAACAGGAGTAGTTATATCTTTTTAGAAGTATGTTCTTGAATCCAAGAAGGCTTCATGGAGGTAGTTTTACTTGAGCTGGGATCTAAAAGATGGCCAAGGTTTCTATAGGCAGAAATGGGTAGACAGCAAATTCCAGAAAGAGCCATAACTGAAAGCAAAATATAGTCAGCATTGGAAGAGGTATGATGTGCCCCTCTAGGAGTGTAGTGATGTTTGAGGGTATCATCTAGATGATCACAGAATTCCCTGATGCATAAATGCAACTATTTTGTGAGACTTGGGGCCATATTTGTTTCCCATGCTGGTGAAACAGACCATACTATTTATCTAAGTGTAGTGTTTGGGGATATGAGCCTATCATATCATAGTCTTTCTCATTTTCATCTGCCTGCAGTGCCCCAAAGGAATAGCCCCATATTCCAGAGAGGAATAATTCTGGGAAAAATACTCGTAAGAGAACATGAATTCAGTTGCATAGATTGTGAAACACAAGTCATTGTCCTGTTTTTTTTTTTTTTTTTTTTTTTTTTTTTTTTTTTGCAGTACGCGGGCCTCTCACCACTGTGGCCTCTCCCGTTGCGGAGCACAGGCTCCAGACGCGCAGGCCCAGCAGCCATGGCTCACGGGCCCAGCCGCTCCACTGCATGTGGGATCCTCCCGGTCCGGGGCACGAACCCATGTCCCCTGCATCGGCAGGCGGACTCTCAACCACTGTGCCACCAGGGAAGCCCCTGTTTTTTTTAATTGCAGTGTAAAATATTGTACCCATTTAAATCTGAACTAGAAACCAAAACCCAAGAAAAATTATGAGCATCAGTTTGTGTAGAGGCTAATCACTGCAGTACCATATTGTGTCCCATTCTTTTCCATGTCACCTCCACCCATCTGCCCATCTATGTCTATTGGTAAGAACAGTGAAGGGGGAATGAAAACTCTACTAAGGTGAAGAGAACAAAACTCTTGTTCATTTCTCCTCAGCTGCTCAAAAACAAAACAAAACTTCAGAAGATGGAAATAATTCAGTATCTATGTTTCCTGGATTTATTTTGTTTATCCAAAGCAATTTATCCAGATAAACCTTCCTTATACTTCTGTGGTAGTTGATTATACCATCAGGAAAAATGCTAAGTTTTAAGAAAATATTTGTTGTTTAAAGCTTATAAGAAGTAGGCTTGAGAAAATAAATTATGGTTGTAACCCAAATCAAACTACTTCTTTATCACCTGGCATTATTACCATTTTTGTTTTAATGCTTTTAAATTAGTTGGTCGGTGAAGAGAGTGGGTCACCACACCTTGGTGTAATGATATTGCTGGGAAGGTGTCATCCTGATGCAAACAAAACCTCCTCATCGATGCCGAAATGGAGCTATGATATGAGATTAGGGGAATTCCTGCAGCTTGTATGTATTGAAGCACATTATATATTTATGTCCAGATCTAGGTTTGTTTCAAACCTCTTTTGCTGTTCTCTCTTCGGCTCTGCCAACTGAATGGGTGAGGGATTCAGTCTCCCATGCTAGGGCTTCTCCTAAGGGAAAGAGATGGCACACTTCCATTTTGATATAAATAGGCTGACTTTCTGTTTCTCTCAGCCTCCATTTTGTGTACTGAAAGAAAAACAAAAGGATACAGCCGATGAGGTCCATCCCTCTAGCGTATGGTACAGAGCCAAAGATACACTGTGTGTGATTGTTTTTGTTGATACTTGGTGTGCTTATAAAAAAACAATAGCAAGCTTTCATTAGGTTTTAATTTTGTAACAGTTGTAAGCACCTTACATTTCATTTAATCTTTCCAATAGCCCTGTGAAGTAAATACTTTTATTTTCATTTTATAAAGATGGGGAAACTGAGCCTCAGAGTTGAAGTGAATTGTCCAAGTCACACAATGTTGGAGCTGGAATTTTGGCACAGGCAGTCTTAACTATAGATTCCATGCTCTTAACTGGGGATTGGCAAATTTTTCTGTAAAAGTCAGATGGTAAATGTTTTAGGCTTTGCAGGCCATATGGTCTCTGTTGCAACTACTCAGCTATGCTGTTGTAGCACAAAAGCAGCCGTAAACAATATATAAATTAATGGGTATAGCTGTGCTCCAATAAAACTTTATTTATAAAAACAGGTGGATAGCAGGATGTAGACTGTGAGCTGTTTGTTGTATTGCTTGTTGAATTCTGCCCTTTAACCACTATGAAATACTGTCACATTATTAAGGATTAATAATTCATGAGTAACCAAGGTATTTTCCTTGTTCTTTTATGGAGATATACAGTGCTCTTAGTCTTATAGAATAAAAACCCAAAAGGATACTTAGCATTTGTATTCTTTGGTTTATAAAAATATTTCCATATTTATATCTACATATACATCTATCTATATAAATGTATATACATAGATGTGGAGGTGCACATATACGTAGATGTGCGGGTGCATGCAGGGTTGTGTGTGCATATGTGTACGTGTGTTTGGGATATATATAGATATATACACAATATATATACACACTTTCTATATTTTTATATGTGTTTATATGTGTATTCTTTATATTAAACTTGTTAAAATTACTATGTCATTTATTTCTCCTTTGTGGACCCAGGCTGACACACCAGCATACTGAATATGGCTGCTTAGGATGTCTAAGGACCAGGAGACATTCTTCTTAGGTAACCAAGGGGGAGCAAATTAAAATGGGAAAGTGAATATTGACCTTTCTGACAGATACAGAAGGGCTAAATCAGGAGTGGGTTTATAATCCGGGACCAGGTGCTGTTGTTCTTATTTTCTGAGTTGGATGAAACTGCTCTCAGTCTTTCCTCAATACCTTTCACATTGCCTAACTGATATGGACTTTATATCTTAAAGTTAGTTTCATGCATGTGGTTAAATACCTTTTTCTAGAATGGGAATGTTATAGAATGGCAAATATAGGTTTGGAGCCAGGCAGATCTATTTGAGTCCTGGCTTCATCATTTACTAACTATATGACCTTATATAAATAAATTAGTCTGAGTCAGTTCACTTTCCCCCTTTGTAAAATGGGGACAGTACTACCTACCTAACTTGTTATTGAAGGATTAAGAACAATGAGTATAAAAGCCGTAATATGGTGCTTCATACATAGTAATTGCTGAGTAAATGGTAGCTAGTAATTATTGTTGTTATTGTTCAGTGTGCACAGAAAATTACTCTTTAAGTAGATGCAGAGAAAACGAGGAAGCAAGAGTTTTTTTTTATTAGTTTCTGCTTTATAACAAAGTGAATCAGTTATACATATACATCTGTTCCCATATTTCTTCGCTCTTGCATCTCCCTCCCTCCCACCCTCCCTATCCCACTCCTCCAGGCGGTCACAAAGCACCAAGCTGATCTCCCGGTGCTATACGGCTGCTTCCCACTAGCTATCTATTTTATGTTTGGTAGTGTATATATGTCCATGCCACTCTCTCACTTTGTCATAGCTTACCCTTCCCCCTCCCCATATCCTCAAGTCCATTCTCAAGTAGGTCTGTGTCTTTATTCCTGTTTTACCCCTAGGTTCTTCATGACATTTTTTTTCTTAAATTCCATATATATGTGTTAGCATACGGTATTTGTCTTTCTCTTTCTGACTTACTTCACTCTGTATGACAGATTCTAGGTCCATCCACCTCATTACAACTAGCTCAAGTTCATTTCTTTTTATGGCTGAGTAATATTCCATTGTATATATGTGCCACATCTTCTTTATCCATTCATCCGATGATGGACACTTAGGTTGTTTCCATCTCCGAGCTATTGTAAATAGAGCTGCAATGAACATTTTGGTACATGACTCTTTTTGAATTATGTTTTTCTCAGGGTATATGCCCAGTAGTGGGATTGCTGGGTCATATGGTAGTTCTATTTGTAGTTTTTTAAGGAACCTCCATACTGTTCTCCATAGTGGCTGTACCAATTCACATTCCCACCAGCAGTGCAAGAGGGTTCCCTTTTCTCCACACCCTCTCCAGCATTTATTGTTTCTAGATTTTTTGATGATGGCCATTCTGACTGGCGTGAGATGATATCTCATTGTAGTTTTGATTTGCATTTCTCTAATGATTAATGATGTTGAGCATTCTTTCATGTGTTTGTTGGCAGTCTGTATATCTTCTTTGGAGAAATGTCTATTTAGGTCTTCTGCCCATTTTTGGATTGGGTTGTTTGTTTTTTTGCTATTGAGCTGCATGAGCTGCTTATAAATTTTGGAGATTAATCCTTTGTCAGTTGCTTCATTTGCAAATATTTTCTCCCATTCTGAGGGTTGTCTTTTGGTCTTGTTAAAGGAAGCAAGAGTTTTGATCTCAAAGCTGGACCCACACATTTGTCAGGAGCAGATTGTAACATGGCAGTGTGAAAGACTTTCCCTTAGCCCCTTTCCTTTCAGGAAGACCCACATCTATAGACTATAATTGGACAGTGAAGAGTCAGGATGGAGTCCAAGGGCAGAAGAAGCACTGGTCCTGTTAGGTCCTGACTTAGCTCAGTGTGTTTATGTGCAAGTGAGAGGGGCTGGCTCTCAATTAAAGGGTGATAGTGATTGAGTACTGATCATATGATACCAATAGCTCTGACTCCTACTGCTCTCTGAATGAGTAGGCTCGCTCCTGATACAGATTCCCTTGATTTCTTGGGAACAAGAGAGGGCTTATTTGATATGCATACCGGGATGTGTATATGTGTTGGGGTGGTGGTGAGTATCTTTTAGCTGGGCTCCTGCTGTGATTGACTCTTCGTAACTACAACAAAATGTGCATGTTGCTTTGCTCCCTTTCATGTCTCTGTGAAACAAGACAGATTCCCATTCTTCTTGCCTGGGACCACGTCCTGACTGAGCTTCTGGTATGTCACATCTGCCTTTCTGTGTGTGTGTGTCTGTCTCTGTACTTGTCATCAATATTCATCAGTGGAAGGAAGAGCAGAAATGAAAGTAGCTTCTGCAGTTGCAGCTCTGTGGATGGCTTTGGCCAAGCCTGGCTAAGTAGACTATGCCTGGATTAGGCTGGTTTTCCATGGAGGTAGAGTAGGTGATTTTTTTGGATTAAGTTATTAAGGACTCCTGTTAACATTTACTGACTACTTCATCTGTGCAACATTCTACACTACATGTAAACAAATTATCTAATTTTAAACCTCAGAAGACTACTATGAAGTAGGTGCTATTATTTTTGTTTTGCTTTTCTTTTTAAAAATGTTTTATTTCTCTTTTTATTCATGAGTTGGAAAGGCTTTAAAACGTCTCCCTGAGAACAAATTGTTTGCTTAAAAGTACAACTCGCTACAGAGATCTGGTTTTTATTACTAAATCAAGTAGGTTCTGTTATCCACTTTTATAGATGGGAAAATTGAGGCTTATGTCAAGTTATTTATCCAAGGTCACACAGCTAAAAAGTGGCCTTCATTCACTGACTTTTTTGAGCATCTCTTATGTACACGGTGCTGTTCCAAGTGGTAGAGAAATAACAAAAGACAAATATCGCTGCCCTCATGGAGCTTACACTTCTAATGGTAAAAGACAAATAAAAATTGAAATCTTATACAGATGACCCTTGAACAACACAGGTTTCAACTGCATGGGTCCACTTATATGTGGATTTGTTTTTAAAAAAATATGTGCTACAGTACTACATGATCCATGGTTGGTTTAATCTGTGGATGTGGAACCACAGATGTGGAGGGCCAACTGTAAACTTATAACGTAGATTTTCTTTCTTGTTTTAAAAAAATATTTGGCTGCACTGGGTCTTTGTTGTGGCCTGCAGGATCTTTAGTTGTGGCATGCTGAATCTTTAGTTGTGACATGCGAACTCTTAGTTGTGGCATATGGGATCTAGTTCCCCAACCAGGGATTGAACCTGGGCCCCCTGCATTGGGAGCACAGAGTCTTAGCCACTGGACAACCAGGGTAGTCCCTATATGTGGATTTTCGAGCATGCAGAGAGTCAGTGCTCCAATCCCTATGTTGTCAAGGTTCAACTGTATAGTAATAAGGGTTGAGGAGAAATATGAAGCAGAGAAAGGGGTACAGGGAATGTGTGTGTAGGATTGCAGTTTAGAGAAGGTGGTCAGAAAAGATGTCATTGAGAAGGTGACATTTGAGTAGAGCTTTGGAGGAGGTGAGAGAGTGAGCCATGAAAATATCTGTAGGGAAGAGCATTCTAGGCAAAGGGAACAGAATATCAAAGGCCTTTATGCAGGAATATTCATGGAATGGTCAAGGAACAACAAAGAGGCCAGTGTAACTGGAGCACAGTGAGCAGAAGGGAGAGTAGGAGGTGAGATCAGAGAGGTAACCAGAGTCTGGGCTGTATAGATCCTTAGAGCCATTGTAAGGATTTGGCTTTTACTCTGAGACTGGAGGGTTTGGGCAGAGGAGTGATATGTTATGATAGGCTGATCCTGTTTAAAAAAAAGCCATATCTGTTATATTGAGAATAAACTGAGGAAAGGGGTTCTAGTAAGGAGGAAATAACTAAGTGATTTGTCTAAACTTTGAGTTCAATAAACACTGAGTGTAGGACTGGATCCAATGTTTTGTGGGGTGTGAGGCTTTATACAACTTTGGGAGCCTTCTTTAAGTGAAAGAATTCAAAAATAGGTGTGAATGTGAGCTTTTTAAATTAAAAAGAGAGAGGGACTAGGAAAGGGTGTGTATAAGTAAGGGACTCTGAAGCATAAGCTTCATTAGCTTCACAAGTAACTCTGCCTGAGTGAATTACTATGTACCAGACTCTATGCTAGGCCCTGGGAACAAAGGGATGGATAAATCAGTGATTTAGACTTAACACCTGGACTATTGTAAAGCCATCTATCTGGTTTTCCTTATCTCCTTCTCCTTCAATCTGCCCAGCATACAACTAGAAGATTTATTTTCCTGAATCACTGCTCTATCACTATATACTCCCCTTTTAAAAAGCCTCTAATTGTCTTTCCATTTTGGTTTTCCATTGCCTGAAGGAGGAGTTACATTCTGTCAGGCATCAGAATCAGTTTGCGGGGTTGGGTGGGGGGGGTACTTGTTCAAAATGCAGATTTCCTGGCCCCAGCCCTAAACCTACTGAATGAGAGTTACTAAAGTTGGGGCCTATAATTCATTTTAAACAGCCTTCCCCAGGTGATTCTGATGCAGATGGCTATACTTTAGTAGTTAATGGGCTAAGGCCAAAGCTCCTTAATATGGAATATCATCCATGATCTTGACCCAGCTGCATCTTTCCTATTCTTAACATAGACACCCCCCATTCTAGCTATTGTCCCCCAAACATGCTTTACACACTCTCTACTTTATAGAGCCTTTGATCACTTTGTCCCATCTGGCTGGAATGACTTTATCACCTCGCTGCCTCTCCAAACCTTAGCCATTCCTTGAGTCCTAGTTCATATCTAGTCTTTCTTGGTGTCTTCTCTGACCCAAGAATTCACATCCTCCAAGCTCCCAGAGTACTCATCAGCAACCTTGTCATATTTATTGCATTGTTTTACTTCTTAGACATGTCTGTTACCTTAACCAGACCGCAAACTGCCTCAGGGTAGGGTCCATTCCTTTACCTTTTTGTATCTCCCAAGGGCCTTACCCAGTACTGAGTAAGCAGAAAAGCAAGAGGAGGAGGCGAGAAAGAGTGTTTATGTTCATAATGGACCATATTTTTGTCTTTATATTCTCATTTAGTAGAGTATAACAAATTCCCAAACAACTACTCTTTGATGAACAACACAGATTTGGTTCATAAATACAGGTTCCAAAAATACACTGAGGATGAAAAATTCTTTGGCTCAGATTCTCTCATTACAGGAAGATATTGGGTGATATACTACTGGATACTGGCTGCTGTTTTAGTAAATATTTTAGAAATCAATTTATTCAGTGCTATTATTTTTACATTTTTATCCAAGGTTTTATTTCATGATTTGTTGCTCTCAAAGGAGTTGATCTGCATGCTGAAATAGTGCAGTCCTAGGCTATTTGGGAAAAGGAACACCACCACCAAAGTATACCTAGAGATTGCACTGGGATCTGCTAAAGATTGACATCACATTTATTAGTGTTTAAGATAAGGTGATAGTTCTAGAGTCATTCTCATTAAGATGTTCAGACAAATGAGTATATGGTCGTCCCTTAAGTATCCTAGAGGGATTGTTTCCAGGACCCCCCATCCCCCACCATAGGTACCAAGATCCATGGATGCTCAAGTCCCTTATATAAAATGGCATAATATTTGCATATACCCTATGTACATCCTCTGATATACTTTAAATCATCTCTAGATTACTTATAATACCCAATGTAATGTAAATATAATGTAAATGCTATGTAAGTAGTTGCCAGCATGTGGCAAATTCAAATTTTGCTATTTGTAACTTTCTGGAATTTTTTTAAAAAACATTTTTGATCTATGGTTGGTTGAATCCACAGATGAAGGACCCGTGGATATGGAGGGCCAACTGTATTATCTACATTTTTTTAAAGGAGGGCAAACCTTAGGCACAGGTTAATAAACCATGGTCAGGCAGTGAGGTTGTAATATTGCTGGAAGTAGAGCTTATGGAGCCTTGGTTTTTCTATTTATATAGAAGAGGCAGCATAGTTTAGTACACTGATTTTCAAACTGTTTTTTAGAGTCTTAATGTTCTAAAAAGTTGCTCTGAGGGCCACTGAGGGCAAGGGTCTGGTGGTTAGGGCTGATATTGTTGTGAGAGAGAGAAGTATTTAAGTTTCATTTGGCTTCTGTCTGCATCACAAACGGTAGTGCTAACCATGGTAAGAAGGAATCCAATGTCAAGATAAGAGTGGATATATGCATATGTATAACAGATTCACTTTGCTGTACACCCGAGACTAACACAATATCGTAAATCAACTATACTGCAATAAAAATTAAAAAAAAGAAAAAAACCAGTAAGATGAGCTTGTGATCTTAAGTTTCTTGGCCCAGACAGTTTATATCCCAGGAGACTGAACACGGATGGGATTATAGCACTGCTATTAGGGTTCTTTAAGGAATCTTGAAAGAGGACTAGGTCCATAAAGAAACTGGGAGAGGAGCAGATACTGACCTGATTTTCAAAAGAGAGAAGGTAGGGTCTGAACTATAGGCTCATAAGCTCAAATTCTAGAGCAAGTAATATTTTAGAACATTACTAATGTTTTCAAACCCAAGTTTGTGTGCCTGACGCACAGTGAAGCCAAACAAATTGAAACGTTGGAGTTTGGAGCAGAGCAAGGTTTATTGCAATGTCCAAGCAAGGAGGACAGGCAGATCATGCTCAAAAGACCTGAACTCCCCAATTGTTTTCGGGAAAGAGTTTTATAGGCAAAATTTGCGGGGAGGGCTGCAGGGTGTGTGACCTTCCTCTGATTGGTTGGTGGTGAGATAACAGGGTGATGTTCCAGGAATCTCAATCATCAGCCTTCTGGTTCTGACCATTTTGGGGTCCAGTGCTTGTGCTCAGCCTGACGTTACCATCCTCCACCCGGATGGGGCCTTATTTCCTGTAGAACAACTCAGAGATGTGTACCAGATTGTTATGTACAGCCCTTGAGGAGGAAGTAGGACTCTGCTTTATAGCTGCTGTACCACTGTTTCTTTCTGCATTTCCTCACTCTCCTAATTAGTAACTTTTTGAAACTGACCTTTGGAACTCAGGGAAGGTCTAGGAGGCTGAGAGTCCCTTTCTTACAAACAAGAAATGGAGGACACAGAAAGGCTCTTGTAACCAGGAGGGCCCCACAGGGTCCTGCTTAGTTTGACTAAGAAGACAGTTATCAGTCAGGGTTCCAACAGGAAATGGATGAAACATTCAAAGGGATTAAGTGAAGAGAGTTTAATGAAAGAACTATTTACAGACATGTGGGACAGAGTTAACTACAAAAAAGGCAGTTTCATATGGTTTAACTTAATAGAACCAAAGGTAGTGTAACCAGAGCAGAATGAGTAAGGGGTGAGAGGTATGCAGGGGCGAGTTATGTAGGACCTTGTGGCCATAAAAAGTCATTGAAAGTAGTTTGGAAAATGTAATAGAAAGCCACTGTTTGGTTTTTAGCAGTGGAGTGACATGATATGGTTGCTGAGTGGAAAATACAGTTGCCCCTTGAACAACATGGGGGTCAGGGGTGCTGATTCCTATGCAGTCAAATCTGCATATAATTTATAGTTGGCCCCCCATATCTATGGTTCCGCATCCACAGGTTCAACCAACCGCAGATCTTGTAGTACTGTAATATGTATTTATTGAAAAAAATCCGTGAATAAGTGGACCCACGCAGTTAAACCTCATGTTGTTCAAGGCTCAACTGTAGATTGTAGTGGGGAAAGAGTGGAGGCAGGGAGACCAATTAGGAGGATTTTGAAGTGAATTGTGGTGTTTTAGTCTAGGGTTGTTACAGAAGAAGAGATAGAAGTAGAAAAATTCAGCATATTATGTGTAGGTAGACTTTATAAGTCTTTCCCATTATTTGTGTGTGAAGAAGGAAAAAGATGATAAATGAAGGATGCCTAAGCTTTTTGCCTTGATCAGTCAGATGGAAGGTGATATCATTTATCGAGAAAGGGAAGATGAGAGAGGAGCATGTTTAGGGAGAATTCAAGTAGTCATGAAATAAGTCACAGCAGTATCTTTTACTTCTGTGATAAGGTTTCTAGACTCAGCTATTAGATAAGTGGGACTCTGTAAGCCAACATTTCTGTGTTCCATGAATTGGCATTCCACATAATAAAGGAGTTTTATGGTCCAATAAGTTATAAAATACTGTGCTAAACAAAGTTGTCTTTTTTTCTTTAACTGGAGTACTGTTCAGAGACTTTGATAGGCTACCATAGATTGTGAAACTCCCAAAGGGGAATATTATTTAGTCATGGAAATTTTTATTTTTAAATGACAATTTTGAGGGTTCTGGAAATGTTACTGTATATATGATTTATCTGTGATGTACCCAGATCTCAGTAGAGAATCTGACAGTCTTTCATGACCTTTCTGTGGAGAAGGTGGACAATTATAGATTAGATGATATACATTTGGACACTTGGTTAGTGATTAAAATACCAGGAATTATGAAAGTTTAATGCAATGGTTCTTCACATCAGCATTACTTGGGGAGCTTGTTCAAAGTACTGTCTCAGTCCAAACATACTGACTCAGTCTCTGGTGGTGAGCCAGGAAAACATACTGTGAAAAAGTTTCCTCAGATAATTCCAGTGCAAGGCCTTGGTGAAGACTCAGTTTTGGAAAGAGCATGAGCCTAAAGCCAGAAATTTAGGTGAGAATATTGACTTTATCACTTGTTGATTCTATGCTCTTAGACAAGTTTCTTAACTGATCTGAACCTCAGTTTCCTCAGCTGTAAAATAGGAAATAATAATGCCTACTTAGTAGGATTGCAGTAAATATTAAATGAGGTAAATTATAATTTAAAAAATACTATTTGTTGAGGGATTACTATTGCTAGGCACTTTCATACATCATATCGTTCTTTCCATGGGTGGCCCCCAGGATGAGACTTGGGGTCAAGGGACTGGCCAGAGCAAGAGGAGTGGTAGAGACTGAAGTTGTAGGTTGAGGACTGAGTAGCTGGAGAGAGCTGTGACTTGAGAGGAAACATGGAAACGTAACAGTCAGCACTAGAGAACCTTGTGGTTCTAACAATAGAGATCATAGCTTTAGGATCTGGGTTTGAATCCCAGTTCTGCCACCAATTTTCTGAATGTCCTTGTGCAAGGAACTTGTTCTCCATGATTCTGTTTCCTCATCTGCCCAACAGGGATAGGGCTTCCCTGGTGGCGCAGTGGTTGAGAGTCCACCTGCTGATGCAGGGGACGTGGGTTCGTGCCCTGGTCCGGGAGGAACCCACGTGTTGCAGAGTGGCTGGGCCCGTGAGTCATGGCTGCTGGGCCTGCGCGTCCAGAGCCTGTGCTCCACAATGGGAGAGGCCACAGCAGTGAGAGGCCTGTGTACCTCAAAAAAAAAAAAAAAAAAACAGGGGTAAAACAGTACCTCACTCATAGAATGTTGTGGTGAGAATTAAATGAGTTAATGTATATAAAGCATCTGGCAGGCAGTAGAATTTTAGGAAAGTATAGCTAGTAGTAGTATTAGCAGTGGGGTAGAAAGATTCAAGACTTTGTAGAGTGACTATTCTCAAGCCTCACTGGGGTGAGTGGACAAGTGGAGAGAAGAGGAAAGGAATAGATGGACCAAGGCATTTAATCCTGCTTGCTTCCAGTCTAAATAAGTCTAAAGTAGGACAAGACTGAGCCTAGAGATGGGGCAATCAATGAGGCTAATAATGTGGTGGTAGGGAAGGTATAAGTAAGAGGAGATGAAACAGAGGTTGACAATCCTAGTTCATGGTTAAGCCAGCTATGAAGTGTGACATTTTGACAAGGCAAATTTGATACAGGGAACTTTATTTTTTCTACTTTTTATTCAGAAATAATTAAAGATTTACAGGAAGATTTAAAATTAGTACAGAAAGGTCTTGATTGTTTTCACCCAGTGACCTCCAATGGTTACATCTTAAATGACTACAGTAAAATATTAAAACCAGGAAATTGGTATTATGTGTGTGCATAGTTATATGCTATTTTTTCACATGTGTAGATTCTTATGATCACAACACAATCAAGATATAGAACTATTCTAGCAACACAAAAATCTCCATTGTGCTACCTCTTTATAGTCACACGCACTCCCATCTCCCATAATGTCTCTAACCTCTGGAAACCACTCATCTGTTCCCCATCTCTATAATTTTGTCATTTTGAAAATTTCTTATAAATGGAATTATATGTAACCTTTTGAGATTGACTTTTTTATATGCAGCATAATTTCCTTGTAGTCTATTAAGTTGCATGCATCTATTTCATTTCTTTTTATTGCTGACTAGTCTTCCATGGTATGAATTTACCATTGTTTGTCACCATTCCCCTATTGAGGGAAATTTTCTGTTTTTCTGTTTTTTGACAATTACAAGTAAAGCTGCTATGAACAGTTGTGTATAGGTTTTTATGTGGACCTAAGCTTTCACTTCTCTCAGATAAATGCTGAGGAGTGTGATTGCTGGGTGTTATGGTAAACATATGCTTAGTTTTTTTTTTGTCTTTTCCTAAAGAAACTGCCAACTATTTTGGAAAGTAGCTGTATCATTTTTACATTCCCAACAGCAAAGGATGAGAGACCAGTTACAACTTATCCTTACTAGCATTTGGAATTATCACAATTTTGAAGGGGATGTTGCTTGATTTTGTTTATTTTCAAGGCTTTGAGATAATTTACATACCATAAAATTCACTGACTTAAAGAGTACAACTAAATGTTTTTAGTATACTCATAGGTGTGTAGTTATATCTCATTGTGGTCCTAATTTTCTTTTCACTAATTCCCAGTGATGTTGAATATCTTTTTTTTTTTTTTTTTTCTTTGTGGTATGCGGGCCTCTCACTGTTGTGGCCTCTCCCGTTGTGGAGCATAGGCTCCGGACGTGCAGGCTCAGCGGCCATGGCTCACGGGCCTAGCCGCTCCGCGGCATGTGGGATCTTACTGGACCGGGGCACGAACCCGTGTCCCCTGCATCAGCAGGTGGACTCTCAACCACTGTGCCACCAGGGAAGCCCTGAATATCTTTTCATGTGTTTATTTATCCATATTATTCTCTTTGAAGTATCTTTTTTTTTTCTTGTCAGTTTTGCTAGAGTTTAGTCAATTTTATTGATCTTCTTAAATAACCAGATTTGGTTCATTTGTTTTCTGTATTGTTTTTCTGTTTTTTATTTCACTGACTTCACTCTTTGCTTCCTTCCTTCTGCTTTTTGGGTTTGTTTCCAGTTTAAGTTAGAGCTTTAGGGTATTGGTTTGAGGCTTTTTCTCTTTTCTAGTACAGTAGTTCCTCTTTATCCATAGTTTCACTTTCTGTGGTTTCAGTTACCTGTGCTCAGTTACCTGTGTCCAAAAATATTAAATGGAAAATTCCAGAAATAAACAATTCATAAGTTTTAAATTGGGAGCTGTTCTGAGTAGTGTGATTACTTCACACCTTCCCACTTAGGACCTGAACCATCCTTTTGTCCAGCACATCATGCCCATTAGTCACTTAGTAGGTGCCTCAGTTATCAGACTGACTGTCATGGTATCCAAGTGCTTGTGTTCAAATGACCCTTATTTTACTTAATAGTGGCCCTGAAGTGCAAGAGTAGTGATCCTGGCAATCTGGATATGCCAAAGAGAAGCTGTAAAGTGCTTTTTCTGAAAGCACTTGAAAAGAAAAGTGAAAAGGTAAGTTTTTGACTTGATAAGAAAAGGAAAAAGTCATGTGCTGAGGTTGCTAAGATCTACGGTAAGAATGAATCTTCTATCTGTGAAATTGTGAAGAAAGAAAAATTTGTGCTAGTTTTGCTGTTACAACTCAAACTGTAAAAGTTACAGCCACTGTGCATGATAAGTGCTTAGTTAAGATGGAAAAGGCATTAAATCTGTAAAATAAGATACTTTGAGAGAAAGACCACCTTCATACTTTTATTACAGTATATTATAATTGTTCTATTTTATTATTCTTCTCTTACTGTGCCTAGTTTATAAATTAAACTTTATCATAGGTATGTATGTATAGGAAAAACATATATAGAGTTTGGTACTATTCATGGCTTCAGGCATCCACTGAGGGTCTTGGAACACATCCACCACAGATAAGGGGGGACTACTGTATAAGCATCTAGTGCTATAAATTTCCCTCTCGGCACTTCTTCACCTGTATCCCTCAAAGTTTGATATGTTTATTTTCATTTTCATTCAACTCAATGTATTTTAATTCCTTTGAGACTTATTCTTTGACTTAAGGATTATTTAGGAGTATGTTGATGTGTTTCTAAGTGTTTGGAAATTTTCCTGTTATCTTTCTGTTACTCATTTCTGTTTGATTCCAGAGTGGTTGGGCAACATACTCTGTATGGTTTCAATTTTAAAAAAATTGTTCACATTTGTTTTGGCACAGGATGTGGTCTATCTTGATATATGTTCTATGTGCATGTGATAAGAATGTATATTGTTGACTGGAGTGTTCTATAAATGTCAGTTAGACACTGGTTGATAGTGTTGTATTCTTCTATGTTCTTGTTGACTTTCTGTCTAGTTTTGTCAGTTTTTCAGACAGGTGTGTTGAAATATTCCATTATAATTGTTTGTCTATTTCTTCTTTCATTTCTGTCAGTATTTGCTTCAGATATTTTGCAGCTCTGTTGTTTGGGGCATAAACATTGGCATTGTGTTATGTCACCTTGGTGGATTGACATTTTTTCATTTTATAATGTCCTCTCTATCTCTGATTAAGTAGGATACTAGCTGCGGGGTTTTTGTAGATGCCTTTTATCAGATTGAGGAAGCTCCCCTCTATTCCTATTTGAGGGTTTCTGAGATGAAAATGTGTTGAATTTTTTCAAATTTTTTCTGCATCTATTGAGATGATACTTTTTAAAAAAATTCTGTTCATATGATATAGTCATTTTCTTTGAAGTTAATATATCCTTGTATTCCTGGGTTAAATAGTCATGGTGTATAATTCTTTCTATATGTTGATGGATTTGGTTTGAAAGTAGTTTTGTTGGGGACTTTTGAGTCTATATTCACGAGAGATACGGGTCTGTAGATTTTTTTTTCACATGATGTCATTATCTGATTTTTGGTATCAATGTAATAACAGTTTCATAGAAAAAGTTGGGAAATGTTCCCTCTTCTATTTTGGGAAAGTTTTTCAAGAATTGGTATGAATTCTTCTTTCAGTATGTGATAGAATTTACCTGTAAAGTCACCTGGTCCTGGGCTTTTCTTTAGTGGGAGGGATTTGATTACAGATTCAACTTCTTGTTAAAAGTCTATTCATATTTTCTATTTTTTTCTTGAGTCAGTTTTGGTCATTTGTGTTTCCTAGGAATTTATCCATTTCATCTGTTATTTAGTGGCATGCAGTGGTTCATATTATTCATAATCCTGTGTATTTCTGCAATATCACTGTCTTAGCTTGGGCTGCTATAACAAAGTACCTGGCTGGCTTTATAAACAGTGGACATTTATTTCTCACAGTTCTGGAGGCCGGAAGTCTGAGATCAGGGAACTAACACGGTCAAGTTCTGGCAAGGCCCTCTTCTGGATTGTAGACTGACATCTTCTTGCTGTGTCTTCACATGGCAGAAAGGGGCAAGGGAGCTCTCTGGGGTTACTTTTACTATAAGGGCACTAATCCCATTCATGAGGGCTCTGCTCTTGTAACCTGATCACCTCCCAAAGGCCCCACCACCAAATATCATCACACTGGGGATTAGGTTTCAACATAGGAATTTGGGGGAGGGGACACAAACATGCAGTCTATAGCAGCTACGTTTTTTATTTCTGATTCTAGAACCTTGAGTCTTGTCTCTTTTTTTTCTTTCTTTCTTCCTTTTGATCAGCCTGGCTAAATGTTTGTCAATTTTGTTATCTTGTTAGAGAACCAAATCTTGGTTTCATTAATTTTTTTGCCGTTTTTCTGTCTATTTTCTTTATTTTTGTTCTAATATTTATTTATTTATTTATACCTCTGTTTACTTTAGGTTTAGTTTGCTCTTCTTTTTCCAGTGACTTAAAGTGGAAGATTAGCTTATTGATTTGTGATCTTTCTTCTTTTTTAAAACTAGGCATTTACAGCTATAAAATACTCTCTGAGCATTGCTTTCACTGGATCCCATAAGTTTTACATTCATCTCAAATTTCCCTTGTGATTTTTTATTTGACCCATTTGTTATTTAGGTGTGTTTTGTTTAATTTCACATATTTGTGAACATACCAAATTTCTTTCTGTTACTGATTTTATAATTTTGTTCTCTTGTGGTAGAAAAAATACTTTGCATGATTTCCATCCTTTTAAAGGTATTCAGAGTTGTTTTATGGCCCAGCATATGGTCTGTCTTAGAGAGTATTCCGTGTGCACTTGAGAAGAATGTATACCCTGCTGTTGTTGGGAGACGTGTTCTATATATGTCCTTTAGGTTTAGCTGTTTTATAGTGTTGTTCAGTTCTATTTCCTTGTTAATGTCTTTTTGTTCTATCCATTATCGGATGTGGATTATTGACGTCTCCAAGTATTATTGTAGAATTGTGTATTTCTCCCTTATTTTTCTGTGAGATTTTGTTTCATGTAATTTGGTGCTCTGTAATTAGGTGTATATGTTTATAATTGTCATATATTCCTCATGGACTGTCCCTTTTATCATTATAAAATTACCCTCTTTATCTCAAACACTTTTTGTTTTAAAGTCTATTTTGTCCGATATTAGTATAGCCACTCCAGCTTTCTTACTGTTGCTTTTTGCATATCTTTTTCCATCCTTTTACTTTCAATCTATTTATATCTTTGAATTTTAAGTGTGTCTCCTGTAGACAACATGTAGTTAGATCTTCTTGTTTTATCCATTCTGACAAACTGTGCCTTTTGATTATGTTGTTGATATAATTTGCTTCATGTAAATTATTTTTACTTTTTTGTTTTCTATATGCCCCATGCTTTTTTTGTTAATCTATTCCTCATTTTACTGCTTTCTTTTGCATTAAGTGGATATTTTCTAATGTAAAATTTTAACTTTTAAAATTTTTTATACTTTTGCATTATTTCCTTCATGGTTCCTTAGTGGTTTCTTAGGCTTATGTATAGATCTTAACTTAGAATCTGCTGGAGATTTATACTAACTTAATTCTAATGAGATATAGAAATGTTATTCCTGTGTAGCTCAGTCCTCTTTTTCCTCTTTTTGTGATTATTATTGCTATACCTATTACATGTTAAAAACACAACACAGTGCTATAATTATTACTTTATATAATTTAAAATCTTTTAAAGTAACTGTGGTGAGGAGAACATGTATATATTTATAGCTTTTGTTATATTAACCTTATTTCCCATTTCATTTATTCTTGTTGATCCATGTTGCCATCTAATTTCCTTAATCTAATACAGCTTTGCTCCCCACCACCTCCTTTATGTTGTTATTGGCAAATATATTACATTTCTATATGTTATAGGTCCAACAGTGCAATTATATATTTTAAAATTGCTTTTTAAACTGGTTAAGAGAAGAAAGGAAAGAAATATGCATTTATACAGCTTTTTATAATAACATAATTACCTTTACAAGTGGTTTTTCCTTTTTTGTGTGGATTGGAAATATTGTCTGGGGTCACTTGCTTTCAGTCTAGTATTTCTTGTACAGTAGGTCTACTAGCGACAAGTTCTCTGTGTTGATCAAAGGATGTCTTTATTTCACATTTATTCAAAGATAGCTTTGAGGGATATAAGATTCTTGGCTGACAGTTTTTTGTTGTTATCTCGAGCACTTTGAATATGTTTTTCCTTGACCTTCTGGCCTCCATTGTTTCTGATGACAAGTCAGCTATTAATCTTATTGGGGTTTCCTTATAAGTGACACTGTTTTTCTCTTACTGATTTCCTGATTTTCTCCATGTTTTTTGGCTTTCAGCATTTTTACTATGATGTGTCTTTCTGTGAATCTGGTTGCTTTTATCATACTTGAAATTCATTGAGCTTCTTGGATGTGTAGATTAGTTTTTTCATCAAATTTGAAAATGTTCAGCCATTATTTCTTTGAATATTATTTTTCTGTTCCATTCTTTAAAATTTTTATTGGAGTATAGTTGCTTTACAATGTTGTGTTAGTTCCTACTGTACAGCCAAATGAATCAGCTATACATATACATATATCCCTCTTTTTTGGATTTCCTTCCCATTTAGGTCACCACAGTGCATTAAGTAGAGTTCCCTGTGCTATACTGTTCCATTCTTTCTTGTCTCTTCTGGCATTTCTGTTGCATGCAGGTTTGTGTACTTTATGGGGTCCCATATTTCTCTGAAGCTCTTTTCATTTTCTTCCTTTTTCCTCTCTGTTATTTGGATTGCAAATAACAATGATCTGTATTCAAACTTACTAATTCTTTTTTCTGTCAGTTCAGATCAACTGTTGAGTCCCTCTAGTAAAATTTTCCTTTTAATTATCATACTTGCAGTTTCATAATTTCATTTGGTTCTTTCTTATAGTTTCTGTCTTATTCAGAGTCTCTATTTGTTGAGACATTTTCATCATACCTTTGCTTATTAAAGCATGGTATCCTTTAGTACTTTGAGTATGTTTCTAATAGCTACTTTGAAACCTTTATCCATGAAATCTGACATTGGTTCACTCTCATAGACAATTTCTGTTGCCTGCTTGTTTCTCCATGGGTCAGACTTTACTGTTTCTTTGCATATCTTGTCTCATTCCCAAGGAAAAAAAAATACATTTTAGGTAATATATTGTAGCAACTCTGGTTACTGGGCCACATTCCTCCCCACCCTTGAGGGTGGCAGCTTGTTATACTTATTTGTTGTTTGTTTATGGCTAACGGGATCATTTGAATGAAATGTATTTCCTCCCCATAGTATGAAGCCTCTGATACTCCTTAAAGGACACAGCCTTGAGCATAGGCACAGGCATCCTGTAATAATAGTTGTTTTGGCAGGGCTCTCTTTGTCTCTGAAGGATAAATTGCTTCACAGGCTGACCCAATTAAAATCAGATCTTTTGTTAGGATTTTTTTTAAACTGTTTCCTACAGATTCATCTCTTCAAATTTTTTCTCTTTTCTTCCTCCCTCCCTCCCTTCTTATACTTTTTCCCTCAGCTTTACTGAGATATAATTGACATATAACACTGTGTAAGTTTAAGTTGCATAACATGATTTGATACACATATATATTGTGAAATGATTACCGCAGTAGGGCTACTTCACACTTCACCATCACCTCACATAATTACCATTTTTTTTGTGATGAGACCATTTACTGCCTTAGCAACTTTCAAATATATAATACAGTATTGTACCTATAGTTACCATGCTGCATATTAGATCCCCAGAACTTATTGATCTTATAACTGCAAGTTTGTATGCTTTGACCAATATCTCCCCATTTCCCCCACTCCTCAGACTTGTCAGGAACTATTCTACTCTCTGTTCTATGGCGTTGGCCTTTTTAGATTTCACATATAAGTGAGATCATAGGTTTGTCTTTCTTTGTCTGACTTAATTAGCATAATGCCCTCAAGGTCCATTCATGTTGTTGCAAATGGGAGGATTTCCTTCTTTCACGTGGCCAAATAATATTTCTGTGTGTATGTGTGTAAAATATCACACCTTCTTATTCTATTCATCCATAGACACTTAGGTTGTTTCCATATCTTGGTTATTGTGAATAATGCTGCAATGAACATGGGAGTCCAGATATCTCTTTGAGATCCTGATTTCATTTCCTTTGGATATATACCCAGAAGTGAAATTGCTGGATCATATGGTAGTTCTATTTTTAATTTTTTGAGGAACCTCCAAACTGTTGTCTATAGTATACTGCTGTGGCTGTACCAACTTACATTCCCACCAACAGTGCACAAGGGTTCCCTTTTCTCCATATCCTTGCCAGCACTTCTTATCTCTCGTGTTTTTGATGGTAGCCATTCTAACAGATGTGAGATAATATCTCATTGTGGTTTTCATTTGCATTTCCCTGATGATTAGTGATGTTGAGCATCTCTTCATGTACCTGTTGTCCATTTGTATGTCTTTTTTGGTCCAGCCTATTTTTAAATAGGATTTTTTTTTTTTTTGCTGTGGCGTTGTGAGTTCCTTACATATTTTGGATATTAACCCATTATCAGATAGATGATTTGCAAATATTTTCTCCCATTCTGTAGGTTGCCCTTTCATTTTGTTGATCAATTTTTTTGCAGTGCAGAAACTTTTTAGTTTGAAATCCCACTTGATGATTTTTTTGCTTTTGTTTCTTGTGTTTTTGGTACCATATCTAAAAAATTATTGTCAAACCCCATGTCAAGGAGCCTTTTCTGTTTTCTTCTAGGAGTTTAATGGTTTCAGGTCTTACATTTAAGTACTTAAATGTATTTCAAGTTAATTTTTATGAGTGGTATAAGACAGGGGTCTGGCTTCATTCTTTTGCAGTTGGTTTCATTCTTTTGCATTTTGGTGTGTTTCAAGTACCATTCATTGAAGAGGCTGTCCTTCTCCCATTGTATATTCTTGGCTCTCTTGTCATGTATTAGTTAACCATGTATGTGTGGGTTTATTTCTCAGCTCTCAAGTCTGTTCTATTGGTCTGTGTCTATTTTTGTGCCAGTACCGAACTATTTTTGATTACTACAGCTTTGTAAAATAGTTTTAAATCGGTAAGTGTGATGCCTCCAGCATCGTTCTTCTTTCTCAAGATTACTTTGGCTCTTTGGGTTTTTTGTGGTTCCATACAAATTTAGGATTGTTTTTTCTATTTTTGTGAAAAACAGTATTGGAATTTTGAGAGATTGCATTGAATCTACAAATGGCTTTGGGTAGTATGTACATTTTAGCAATATTCTGATTTGTGAACTTGGGATACCTTTTCATTTATTTGCATTTTCTTCAGTTTCTTAAATCAGTGTTTTATAGATCTTTCCCTTTCTTGGTTTAAATTTATTCCTATGTACCTTATTGCTTTGATATTGTAAATAGGATTGTTTTCTTTCCTTTTCAGATAGTTCATTGTTAGTGTATAGAAACTCAAGAGGAAAAGGAGGGTCTGTTGTATTTACTGAGCTTTTTGCTTTTCTAATTATACTTTCTTACTTCTTGATGTTCCAAGATTTATCATTTCCTTTCTGCTTCATGAATTTCCTTTAGCCATTCTTTTAGGGTAGGTCTGCTGATGGCAAATTCTCTTAATTTTCCTTAAAAATAGCCTGGATTTCTCCCTTTTTCATGAAGGATATTTTTACCAGATACAGAATTCTGCCACATTACTGCCAGTTAGGGATGGAAGTCCATGTTTTCCACTTGGCCACCTTCAGCATTCCAAGTGGGGGAGCCCCTTGTTACTTCTGGGCAGGGGTAGAATTTCAAGTCCCCACTAGGCTTCTGTTGACACCACCCTGGCTGGAAGGGGAAGGGGTGCCTTATTACTGTACTTGACATGGCTTCCACTGTCATCATAGAAGGGGGCCTCCTTACCATTGGGCAAGAATGAAAGTCCTGGCTATCTACTCAGCCTTCTCTGTCACCACCCTGGCAGAGGGGAAGAGGTGCCTAGTTATAGCTCTGTAAAGCTAAAAGTCTAGGTCTCCTACTTAGCCTATGCTGTCATGGATTGGGGTGAGAGCACAGTTTTTGCCCCATGGTGTTTGGCTGGAGTAGGGTGATTATTGTCTAAAAGTATTCTGTCTTACTAGGCTGCTTTTATCCTGGTCCTTTGGCTAGAGAGAGTAGGTTTTCCTTGGAGCATTTTTAGTCTGCACACATTGATGTGTCCTGGTTGCAGGCTTCTACTGCACTCAATCCAGGGTGTATTAGGCAAAAAGAAAACTCAGGGAGAGAATTTAACACCATGCCATTCCTTGAGTCTCAGAGTCCCTATGGTCTTTCTCCTCTCTACCTTCCAGAGTCGTCCTGTGTGGGTTTTTTTTTTTTTTTTTTTTTTTTGCTGCATTGGGTCTTTGCTGCATATGGGCTTTCTCTACTTGTGGCGAGTGGGGGTTACTCTTTGTTGCGGTGGCTTCTCTTGTTGTGGGGCACGGCCTCTAGGTGTGTGCATCAGTAGTTGTAGCCTGTGGGCTCTAGAGCACAGGCTCAGTGGTTGTGGTGCACGGGCTTAGTTGCTCTGCCGCATGTGGGATCTTCCCGGACCAGGGATCAAACCCGTGTTCCCTGCCACTGGTAGGCGGATTCTTAACCACTGAAGTCCCTGTTTTTTATATATAATGTCCAGGGTTGCTAATTGTACTAAGTGCATCTACTCCTCCATCTTATCACAGAACCAGAAGTTCAGGGAACAATTAAATATAGCTATTTTAGGTACTGAATACCTTTTTGATGCAGATGTAGCTTTAGAACAATTACAATAAACAAGAATTTTTTTTTACTAGGTAATAAATACTCTTGTTACTAGATAAGAATCATTCCTGCCTCTCACTTCATCCTATCCCTGACCTCCTTAGAAGTGGGAAGTCCTTTATCTTGCTGAAGGAAAAGCAGAACTGCTTAAGATTAATGGGTTCTCTAACGCTAGTGGGTGACTGCAGAAGAGGCCTTGTGTTGTATTTCAACCTTTGGTTCCTCCTGAGGTGGCACCCATTAATGGCTTATATGATTATCTCAGGAGAAAAGATACGGCATTTAACCAAGGTGGAAATAGAAACAGAAGTTGGAAGCCTGTAGCATCTGAGTTATCCTTACAGCAAATGAAGACGTAAGTCTTATACTTATCCTGAAGTGGTTTTTATTAGAGTGGAGATACATACAGTGATTAGCTTTGAGGTCAATAATAAACTGTATTCCAAGGCTACAAAAGTTACTGAAATAGTGTCTTAACTGGCAGACTTTATGACCACAACAAGGGTATGACCATAACCTAAGGGTAAATGATTTGCTACTTTCCTGGAAATGTGATCACTATTTTATTGTTCATAGAATTTTCTCCTCATCTCTTTCAACATGAAATTATGGTTTTTTTCATCAGCGTCTTAACACCTGTTGCTTGGGACTCTCAGTTGGAAAAGGGACCGAAAAGTAGGGGTAGGACTACCTAGTGTCTGTACGTATCAAATAAACCAGCTGAGTGAACATTGACACATTAAGATACGTAATCCATATCTGCTCTATTTTTAAAATTTAAATTTTAATTTATTTATTATTTTTGACTGTGTTGGGTCTTAGTTGTGGCATGTGGGCTTCTCTCTAGTTGTGGCGTGGGCTCCAGAGCGCATGGGCTCTGTAGTTTGTGGCACACGGGCTCTCTAGTTGAGGTGCACAGGCTCAGTAGTTGTGGAACGTGGGCTTAGTTGCCCCGTGGCATGTGGGATCTTAGTTCCCCAACCAGGGATTGAACCCGCATCCCCTGCATTGGAAGGCGGATTCTTTACCACTGGACCACCAAGGAAGTCCCCATATCCCCTTTAAATAATACTATTAAGGACCATGAAGAGAACTTTCAGATTTAAATGGCATTGAATAAGGAGAGTCAGGATGTTGGTTCAATAAACTTATTCAGAAATTATGTGATTTTTGAGATTGAATTCTCAATAGAATTTCTTTTTCTCTAGATAATTTTTTCCTTTGAGCATTATGGCCTAACTGTTAATAGCTCTAACCTTGGAGTCAGACTATATGGCTTCAACTTCTGGCTTTTCCATTAAGTACTTGTTAGCCTTTGGCAAGTTATCTAACCTTCCAGAGTCTTGATTTCTTTAGTGGTAAAGTGAGCATCATGGTAGCACCTACCTCTTAGACTTATTGTGAGATTTAGATGCAGTAAATTTTACAAATGCCTAAAAAACCCTGGCCCATTGTAAGCATTCAATACACGTTAGCTATGTGGATGGGTCCTAACTGCTGACAGTATTTAATGGCTCTTGTTTTCTCCTTTTCTGACCTCTAAAGTGTAGAGTTGGATTGTGTTTTAGCTTTTGGCAACTGCATAGTAGTACAAGTACCTCAACTCAATTTTGGGGTTATTTTTTTTATGAGACATGGGATTGTAAGACATTTGTCCCCAAATTCTGGCCATTAGATGATTGTGGGTAACAATTTTTAGAGATCTAAATTGGTGTTTAAAAAATCAGGCAAACCAACTTGATGAAGCTGTCACCCTTTTCTCATTTCAATGTGGCCTGGGTCTCCTGTGAGAATGTAGACTGAGAATACACCTATATCTTGGACTGATATGCCTATATGTAACATTCAGGCAGTGCCTTACTATTCAGGATCTCCCTTCAGGGAATACTAATACATGTGTACTGTTACTTATTAATAGTATCTAGAATGACTTATTTATCATCATAAGTTTATGTTCAAATAAAGCATTAATAGTTTGGTCTTTTTTGACCTCCTTAAAGGGAATATGATATTTGGTTATCTAGAGTCATGCCAAAGGATACTATTTAGCTGCAGTTAGAAAAAATCATTCTTCATCTTAAATTTTTAGGAGAATATTTAATCTATATGTTCAAAAGATTGGAGAAAGATGGAACACATCAGAGATTAATATATTTTAGTTTGCTGCAATACTAACTTGAAACGTAGTTATTTCTTGTGCCAAATTTTCAGTCACTGGTTATACAATCCTTAGATATTAAAGTATTTTCTTTATTAATTCACCAGAATTTGCTGATTGCCTGCTGTTTGTTAGGTACTTCGTTAGGCTCTGGCTATACAACTGAAAATAAGATGAACAAGGCTTCTGCCCTCATGGCACTTCAATTTAGTGGGAAGGGAGACATAAGATCAAAAGGTAAACAGATAAGGAAGGTTAATTTCAGTATAAGGGTGCTGAAATAAATAGCATACTGTGACAAAGAATAAGTAGAGGGGATCTATTAGCATGATTTGGGAAGGCCTCTATGAAGGAGAAACATTAAGCTGAGATTTGAGGATGAGCTGGTTATTTAAAGATGTGGGAGAAGAGGATTCTAGGAATTGGAATGCATGACAGGAGGGAACTTTGTATGTTATTGCAACTGAAAGATCAATAATTCTTGAGTGAAGAGGATACTGATACATGTTAATTCTTCTTTAAATGTTTGGTAAAATTTGCTAGCGAAGTCATCTGGTCCTGGACTTTCTTTGTTGAGAGGTTTTTGATTATTGGCTCATTCTCCTTACTTGTCATAGGTCTATTAATATTTTCTATTTCATTTAATTTTGTAGCCTGGTAATTTATTGGCATAAAATTGTTTATGGTATTCATTTATAATCCTTTCTATTTCTGTAAGTTTTGGAATAATGTCACCTCTTGTATTTCTGATTTTCATTATTTGGATTTTCTCTACTTTTTTCTTAGTCTAGGTAAAGGTTTGTCAATTTTGTTGATCTTTTCAATAAACTAACTTTTGGTTTAATTGATCCCCTCTTATTTTCTATTTTGTATTTCATTGATCTGTGCTCTATTATCCCTTTCTTTTGCTAGCCTTGGGTTTTGTTTTCTTTTTTTAACGTCTTAAGGCATAAAGTTAGGTTATTGGTTTGAGAGAGATCTCCTGTTTTAATGTATACATTTAGAGCTGTACAGTTCCCTCTGAGCACTGCTTTCACTGCCTCCTATAAGTTGTGGTATGCTGTGATTTCATTTTAATTTGTATCAAGTATCTTCTGATTTTCCTTGTGATTTTTTTTCTTTGACCCATTGGTTGTTTTAGAGTGTGTTGTTTTAATTTACCCATATTTGTGAATTTTCCAGTTTTCCTTCTGTTATTGATTTCTAGAATAATTCCATTGTGGTCAGAGAAAATACTTTGTATGACTTCTGTCTTTTAAAATTTATTGAGACTTGTTTTGTAGCCTGACATATGGTCTGTCCTGAAGAATATTCCATGTGCACTTGAGAAGGATGTGTATTCTGCTGTTGTTGGATGGAGTGTTCTGTATGTCTGTTAGGTGTATTTGGTTCATACTGTTGCTCAAGTCCTCTATTTCCTTATTGATCTTCTGTCTAGATGTTTTATCCATTATTGAAAGTAGAGTATTGAAGTCTCCAACTATTATTGTAGAACTATTTCTCTCTTCAGTTCTGTCAGTGATTGTTTTGTATATTTGGGGGCTCTTTTGTTTGTGCACATATGTCTGTAATTGTTATATCTCCTTGATGAATTGACCCTTTTACCAATATATAATGTCTTTTTTTGTCTCATAGCAATTTTTGACATAGTCTATTTTGTCTGCTATTGGTATAGTCACTCAACTTCTCTTGTTTACTGTATGCATGGAATATATTTTTTCCATCCTTTTACTTCCAACCTATTTCTGTCTTGGATCTAAAGTGAGTCTGCATATAGGTGAATCATTTTTAAAATCCACACTGCCAATCTGTTTTTTAATAGGTGAGTTTAACATTTACATTTAAACTGATTATTGATAAGGAAAGATTATTAAGGAAAACTTCTGCCATTTTGCTATTTGTTTTCTATATTGCTTCTATTATTTTTGTTCCTTAATTACTCCAATACTTCCTTCTTTTGTATTTCTTTCCTATTGTACCATTTTGATTCCCTCCTCATTTCCTTTTCTGTATGTATTTTGGTTATTTTATTAGTTACCCTGGGAATTGTGATTAAGTAGGCAGTTGAGCATACAGATCTGGGGGAAGTCAGGTCTGGAGAAATAAATTTGAGAATAATTGGTGTGTTGATGGTGTTTAAAGCTGTGGGACTAGATGAGGTCTTTTAGGAAGAGAACATAGCCAGAGAAGAGCAGAAAATGCAGAACCAACCCCTGAGAACTTGAAAGCCTAACTTACTTATTGATGGAAAAGTTTATATTTATCCTTGAAGTCTTATGAACAGGTGACATAACTGTCATTTGGGTACCTTCATTGGATCTCATTGCTGAAGATACTAAGCTGAGAGCTATGTTCCTGTGTTAGCTGAGTATTAGAACAGGATGAGTCCCATTTTTTCATTTCTAAGGTTCTCTTTCAAATTTTCCTTTTCTTGCCTATTTCAATTCATTATTTACCAATTAATTTAAAAGTCACCTTTTTTTTTTTCCCCAGAGCTACCATTGACCTCTTTAATTTTCTCCCTGGATATCATCCCTCTCTAGCAAAAGTAACAAATCCTGTGTTTGCATTTGATTCCTCAGATGAGGCTGATGAGGACAGACTTGTGCTAATGAGGTCAAGGGCATGCATATAAACCACATACATAGCATATGTGAGCCACATATGTCTTGTTCTTTGGCCACAAATTGCACTCCTGACTTTACATTGTTCTCTTAACAGCATATCTTTAATCACAAGGGTTGAAGGAGTGGAGATGATTCTTATGGAGGAGCAACTCTGCATTCATGTTTCCTTGGGAGAAGGCCAGGATTGTTATCTTTATATCTGAACGATACTGCATTCCGACCCTTAAAACATACCTCTCTGTAGGAGGCAGGGTTATGAATAACCATGCCATGCCTACACTGAAAGTTTAAAAAATATGTAATAATAGAAGTTAATTGAACGTAGTTTACATTTGCTTTTTGCCTGATGTCTAATTCCTGTTATTTACTGTATGCTGCCTGTTTCATCCTTGCCTCCCCCAGCTGCTTGTCACCCGAAAAATAGAACTCTTACTGTTTGACTCTTGATATCTGAGAATCGGAGCACTGGCAAGTTGATATTCTGAAATCCCCATTAGAAAAAGCAGAATCGGGAAGGTGGTGGGCAGTGCCTGATAGTGGAGCAGAAGCATTTTTCGAGCATAATTGCAATATGACTTAAGCACTGTGGATAACATGACCCTTAAAGGTTGGATGAGGCCTTTCGAGAAAACTTCGTTTTCCTTGGACTATTCTCCCCAGCCTGCCTTCCGTCTTTGCCTGATTTACAGAAGCTGGAAGACATTTTTGCTAAACTATGAAACTGAATTCGTAATCACCTCACCATGGCAACCCCATCATTGCCTAGACATATGCCGTATGTAGTCCTTTTGAGAACCCAAGTGTCTGTTAAAGGAGCCCACACAAATCTTCTGTGGGGTTTTAACAGCCTTCGCAGAGCAGTTCCCATGTTGTTCTCAGGATTAGGGGGTCTTAGGCTCCTATTTTACTAGATAAAGAGTGGTGAGTGATGATATTTATATCAGGGCTTCTTAGCCTGGGTTTCATTGATGATCTGTGGGGAGTCTGTGAATCTCCATAAACTATGAAATTTGATGTGTATGTATATTTTTTCCCAGAGGAAAGAGTGAGGATTCATAGCATTCATCAGGTTTTCAGAAAATTGCAAAGCCTCCCTTACACCGTTGAGCCCGTGCCTTAATTGATTGGTAAATACAGAATTTGCTATATATAATTTTTAAACTTCATTAATATACTGTGAAAATAAGTGAGTCAAAATGGAATTTTTAAGGAAAAGAGAAGAATTCTCAATTAGCATTAAAATCTATTACCTGCTTGCTACTCTGTCACACTGGTAACTGACAACCACACCCAACTGTTCTTAACTGCTAGACCATAAAATCAACCACATTAAATGGCATATAGTGTCCATTGGAAAAGGGTGCTGCCCTGAGCTAAATGGTGGCTGGGAATACTCACTGCCATTGAGGGATTGGTGTGGCATTGACCCCAGACCAAATTATGCGGTAGGAATGAAAAAATAAATGTTGCAGTGGTTTACTGTCAGGTACTATGCTACATATTTTCATAAACTAAACTTTTTGCCACCATCTTGTGAGGTAAACACTACCATCCTAATTCTATAAATTCAGAGCAGTGAAAGACTTGCTCAATGCCGTAGAGTCAGCAAAGTGTCAGAGCTTCAATGAATTCTCATTTCTGTCATTGCCTGGGATCTTATGAGAGCCTAGAATCCGGAGTAGGAGAGCATCCCATGGAGTGTTTGAGCCAGATTCTGGTGTTCGAGCCTGAGAAGTAATTTACTTCCCACACCTTTAAGAGAGCTGGGCAGTCTGTGCTCCATGATGACTCAGTGGCTCCAGCAAGTGCAAGTCCCTATTTCTGGGGAGGCCACGGTTCTGTCCTCTTGAACAGCTCTGTCTTGACTCTGTTTGCATGTTCTCTAAATAACACTGGTATTAGCCCACACTGAAACCACCTCCTCAGGATTTTGAAGTGCTGTACAAACAGTTAAGAGAGAGCATTGTCTAAAGCCATATGAAAGGACTAGAATTTGTCTGGTGAACACACATTTTGCAATCATAACACCTTTTACTCCCACGGCAAGCAGAACTTTTTCTTTGTGAAGGAAGCAAGCAAACATTCCATTTTCAGAATAGTGATGCTTTTTAAAGGGACAGAGCCAGCAGTATAGCTCTTGATTTCCTTCTCTTTGCCATCAGAGGGGAAAAGCAGTCTTCTATATACAATTCTTCAAAGTACTTGAAAGGAGAATTTGTGTTCCTATTACTTGAGTGGATCCATGTGGGCTTTATTGACAAGCTAGTAAGCATGGTGTTTCAAATTGTGGTCCACAGCACCCCTGACATTAGAATCACCTGAGTGCTTAGATAAACTGCAGATTCCTGGACTCCACACTATACCTACTGACTTAATCTCTTGAGGGGGGATGCGGCTCAGGAATATGCATTTTAGCCACCCCTATGGAGATTCTTATGCACACTAAAGTCTGAAAATCACTGCAGTGGAAGTACAAACCCCATGATAATCCAAGTTAGAGTATTTTTGTTATAATGGTATTTGGATAAAATGAATCCAGTAATTACATTCCTTGAAAGAAAGCCAAGTTAAATGCAGCTTTTCTGTAGTGAATTCACACATGAAAAAGAGTTTAAAAAATCTGTGGATAGGAGTTGATTGTCTTTAAGAGCTTGAAGGGCTAGTAGATATATTCTGCAATACCACAGAGGTCAGAACTAGTGTTATATCTTTAAAACAGGAAGGGGCAGACTTGGAAAGACTGAGATCTGCAATTAGACTGGCATAACGGGGTTGAGGCAGGCACAGACTCAGCTGCAGAGTGTGGGAGGAAGTTCACAGTGCAACAGGCAGAACTGGTTACCTCAAAATATGGGAAACATAAAGAATGTTGAGAGCCTAGGTCAGTCATTGTGTGTGTAGGTGTGTCTGTGTGAGATGGGGTGAGGCATTGCAACGGGAAATTGAAAGGCCCTCTTATCTGATATGATCAGGACTAGGGTTAGCTAATCAAAAACAATCACAGCAGGGAATCTTAAAGATACACATCTAAGTATTTCATTTTAACTTAAAACGCTCATTTAAGAGCTTTACTATCATTCTCTATCAAATGAAATACCCCCAAATATCCTGATATTAGCCACACTTCCTCTAGTTTTCTGTCTGAAGGTGGGACTCTTCAAAATTGTCTTGATGGTCCTGAACTCCACCGCTGGAATTACTCATTTGATGAAAGGGCCTCCCCCACTACCTCCTGCCCCCAGTTGAGAGCCAGACTTCTGTGGGGAGCTTAAGATGAAAATTCTAGCTAGGGAAAGTGTTCTACCCTCTTTTTATTTCTTCCCCCTAGGGAGGAAACTATATCAATGAAATCTAATTACAACTTCCTTTGCCATTTTTGGAATACAAAGGGATAGATTTCTCCTTAATTTATCTGTGGAGACACACATTTATCAGAGTAAACAAACAAGTAAGCAAGTGAGCAAGCAGTGTTTCCAAATTAAGGGGATGTAATGAGGAAACCACCAGATGTTACTCATTTTCCCTAAATGAAGATATGCAATTTTAGGAACAGAGCTCAATGACTTTGGCCTACCTTCTTAAAAAAACAATAGTAGTAATTTATCAGTCTCCTCTGTTCTGAGGAAAAGAGCACTTGGATTTCGCATCTCCATTGGTTTTCCAGTTGTTCTGGTACCATTTGCAGCAATGGCTATTCTTTCTCCAGTCAATTACCTTGGCAATTTCATCAGAAATTGATTGAACATATGTGTAGGTCTATTTCTGGACTCTCTGTTCTGTCTCACTTCTCTAGGTCACAGTACAAGGGATATTACCAGGAGCATGCTGGTAAATGTTTACCAACAGGCACTTTGGGAGCATGGGTGCAAATGAACAAACAAAAAACCCTGATTTGTAGCGTTTGCTGACTGCCAAGGTATAAATTCTCCAAACATGGTCAATTTCAAGATACTCTGCACTACAAACTCCAGCTGCCTTAGACTTCCCAAACTATGTTCTCTAGCTCCTCAACTCAGTGAGACTTCCGTTTCTTTGCCTGGGTACCTTCTTCCTATTCTGAGTTCTGAAAAGTGCCTCTAGGCAGAAAGCTGAGATGATCATAAAGATGACCTTGTTTCCCTTCTCTCAGAGATCACAGACCTGTACTGCCTCTAGTCCAAAGTCTGAAAAACAGTTGTTTCATACGTTTTGTATAATTTTCTAGTTGTTTATGGCAGGAGAGCATGTCTGTTATCAGTTATTCCATCATGGTCAGAAGTGTTTCCCAATTAGCTTTAAATGCCTCACTCTTAAATATGAATATATAGTCACAAACCACCGTATTTTTGAGGAGAGCCTCCAACATGAAACATAAAAACAAGCAAACAAAAGAATTTGGTAGGAAACAGATAATACAGAGAACAGAAGGAAACATTTTTTTAGATCTAGGATATCTTTAGAGAGTTAAGATATTTAATCCATGAACAGGGAAAAAGGATGCTGTAAGAAAAGGAAAAATCAGAGAAGAGAGATGTCTTAGAAATGAAATATATGCATATATGTGTACATGTATATGTAATTATGTATATACACATATACATACACTCATATCTGTATATAAGATAAAATAATAAGTTATGGATTGGAAGAAAGTTCAAAAATTTTTTCCTAAAACTTAGAACAAAAGGACAGAGATAGACAGTAGGAGAGAAATAATTAAATATAGGATCAATCCAGGTCATTCAATAGTGCTTTCAGAGAAGAGAAGAAATAAAAGAGTAGGAAATTAAAAGAAATAATTGAAGAAAATTTCTACATTTAAGGGTCACGTCTTCACAGTTTTCAAAGGCCCAGCACAATGATTAATGCAACACACAACAAAGCACATCGTCACAAAACTTTGGAACACCCAGAATGGACAGAAGATTTTAAAAGCCTTCAGAGAGAAAGAATGTGAAGCATACAATGAATTACAGAAGAGAATAACATTAAACTTCAGCGGCAACATTAGAAAGTAAAAGAGGAATGAATGCCTTCAAAATTCTGAGGGAAAATTATTTTTGACCATGAATGCTATACTTTATACCAGTCGAATATGAAGATAGACTAAAGACATTGGAGACACATAAGGTCTCAAAAATAAAGGATAAGCTCCACCAGAAAGAAGGGAGTAAACCAAAAAGATGGCACCAAGGGATCCAGAAAACAGAACCAGTACAAAAGAGAAAGTGTTTTTTTGTTTTCTGTTTGTTTGATGATAGTGAAGGGAAGCTCCAGGATAACAGCTATACAGCAGAACTAAAGAGCAACTGGTCTAGACTGAAATGGCATGACGGGAAACTTTAGGAGGGATGTCTCCAAGAAAAAAAGTAGAACAGACAAATTCCTGTGCCTTCCTGTATTAAGAAAAGCTTACAACTCTATAGAGGGGCTATGAAAGTTACATAGAAAACTAAAACAAATATGACCACATTTTTAATTCCAAAGTAAAACAGAATTTGTAACAAAGTGCCTTGGTCCATTCAGGCTATAATGAAATATCACAGACTGGGTAGCTTATAAACCACAGGCATTTATTTCTCACAGTTCTAGAGGTTAGAAGTCCAAGATCAGGGTGCCAGCATGGTCAGGCGAGGGCTCTCTTCTGCATTGAAGACTTCTTGTTGTATTGTCACATGACAGAAGGGGCTAGGGAGCTCTGTGGGATCTCTTTTTACGAGAACACTAATCCCATTCATGAGGGCTCCACCCTCACGATGTTGTTATCACCTCCCAAAGACTCCTACCTACCAATACCATCACCTTTGGGGGTTAGGATTTCAACATATGAATTTTAGGGAGACACAAACATTCAGACTATAGCAAAAAGAAAATAATAATGTAGTACATAGTTCAGCTGGCTGTGTGCAATATTTATAGATGTAAATAGTAATTACTGATTTATCCATATATTGGGATAATAGGAAAAGAAGTGTGCGTGTGTCCGTGTATGTGTGTGTGTGTGTGTGTGTGTGAGAGAGAGAGAGAGGAGAAAGATTTTGATAACTAAATCTTCATACTAAATAGTATGAAATGATAATGCTTAAAGTTAAATATCAAGAAAAACCAATAAAACATTTTAAAATATGAAGGTAATAACAGAAGAAATAACTCTTGGGAATAGGAATCAGGAGTGATGAGGGCAGGTAGGAGGACTGCTGCTTTTATATATGTGCCTTGCAGTACTAGTAGTTGACTTTTTAAATCATGAGCACATATTGCTTTGGTAAAATTTTTAGATTTAAAAATAATTGCTTCCTGGCACTATTTCTCATTTTGCCTTGGATGCAGTAACTCAAAAATGGAAAGGTCAAGGCATGATTAGAAGAAGGAAAGGGATGGCATCTAACACACCTGTGTTGAATTATTACCCAGCAGTCTACCCTCACTATTCACACTTATTCAGTTTCTTCCAATACTAGATCTTCAATCCAGACTCACTGGGTTCTGGAGTCAGACAGACATGAGTTCAAATTATGTATGATGTGAAATCCAAATGCTCTTTTCCTCAGAACAGAGGAGACTGATAAATTACTACTATTGTTTTTTTAAGAAGGTAGGCCAAAGTCATTGAGCTCTGTTCCTAAAATTGCATATCTTCATTTAGGGAAAATGAGTAACATCTGGTGGTTTCCTCATTACATCCCCTTAATTTGGAAACACTGCTTGCTCACTTGCTTACTTGTTTGCTTACTCTGATATATGTGTGTCTCCACAGATAAATTAAGGAGAAATCTATCCCTTTGTATTCCAAAAATGGCAAAGGAAGTTGTAATTAGATTTCACTGATATAGTTTCCTCCCTAGGGGGAAGAAACCTCTCCACAAAACGTACAAAATAATAAAACAATACTATTCTTGAATAAGCATTAAACCAGACTGTGATGCATATCACAGGCAATCCCCTGAAGAGATTGTAAAAACAAAAAAGAAATCTTACTCTTTTTATATAACCAAGCAAATACAATCCATTATATACATGATAACTGTCTATACAAAGGAAAAATTTCTCATCTTTTTGACAAGTAGAAAGTTGCATCTTGGAGCTAAATTGCCACAGACATGGAAATAGGGCACTACCCTTCTTGATGTTTTTCAAGGAGATGGTCCCTTGGCCCCCAAGAATGATATTCCTGGGATGTAAAACTGGCAAGAAACTTTATTTCCCATTTAAAAATACATACATCTCAAAGAGGCAGAGAGAGCATTTATAATCTCAAGTTTTCTGAAGGAAATGCTAAAAGAAAAGGGAGAGGGAAAAGTTCTTTCCTTTTTTTGCACTAAGGAAAAATTAAAATTTTTTAGATTTTTATTTACCCTTACAATTTCCTCGTTCTGGTGGTATTTTCTAGTAAAACTACGGTTTCTAATTATCTACAATGCCGTTTATATCCTTCTCCAGAAACGGTCTAAGTATACATTGTAAGGCCATAGTAAAATACAGAACAAAGCAATTACCAGAATTACAATGGAATGAATTGAAAAAATTAGTATAATATTTGCCTTGGGGAAAAAATTTTAAGTATATCATACTAATGGTGAATGGTTAAAGCAGATTCTTGAAAAAAGGCACAAAAATTCTATTTTATCATTCATTAAGTTTACAAACTTATATCTTTGTGCTTTCGAATAACTACTTGAGTATTATTTTGTAGTTTTTTATAATATTCCATCCAATCTAAGTCTAATGAGTAGTTTAACTCTGGAGCCTGATAATCTAAATTTTTAACTGAGTTCTTCTTAAGGCCCAATAAATTTCCCCTGAGTTCTCATCAGTTATAGAAGTAACATTATAATTACAGAATAAACTAGACCCTTCTGTAATTATTCTATCTTCCCAAATATTTCTCCCAGATAGAAAACAGAAAGACATCTATGGCCATTACCTAGTATCAAAGTCCTAGTATGAGCCAACCATTGAAGGGTGTAGATTAAACTTCGTAGGAGAGGAAAAATAACTTTCCCTCTACCCTTCTAGGTTAACTTGGCTTAAACCCCCTGTAATAAAAGATTAATAGGAGAAAAATAAACAAATTGAATAACATGTATACCTCCCATATACATGGGAGAGACCCAGGAAAACTGAGTAACTCCAAAATGGCCCAAGTCTTCACCTTATGTACCATCTCCAGCTAAGACAAAAGGTGTTGGGGAGGGCAGTTATGGGAGGTTAGCAGGCAAAACACAGAAAAAACGAGGGTATCATTGTTATGCAGATTTAAGTTGCTGCTTTCTCCATTGATAAGTTTCTGGAGATTTAATCATCTTCCTTTTCCTGGTGCAGAGAGGGAGACACCTTTAGGAATGGAGATTTCCCTTATAGATGTAAATATCTCTTACAAAAGGGTAACTTCCCCTCTACTAATAGCTTTTCCTATATCTGCTATTTCTTAAAAGTAAGCAGCTCAAGATAATCCTTACCTCAAAGAAGCATATTTTGGGGTGGCAAATTCTCCCCTTCAACTTCCAGTGTTCAGTGTACATGGCTCTAATCATTTTAAGTCTTGCGGACAAACCCAACCTATGGGCCATTTTTCACCTCCGTCTGAGTCAGTAGTTATCCATGGGTACTTAATTAACTACTATAATAGTATAACAGGCACGTTTATCCACACTAGGACTGGAAAAAACTTGTATCCCAAAGTGATTAACAATGACATTATACCTGTCTTCTGTAGTCTTCATCCATAAATGCCAGATTTCTGTTTTTCTGTTAATCAGATGCTCTTGTATACCACCCTTCCAATCAAGCTAGTTAACAAAACATTATTTGTGTCAAACTTGGGACTTGAGTCTCTGGATGCATATTAGTTACTTTCACTTTAATATTATAAAAAGTTAGTAATGAATATGGTTCTGTGTTTTATGTCAATAAATCAGATTGTTGGATTCATAAGTCCAGGCCATGTCCATACTGGGAATACAATTTAGAGCTGATGAGAAATGTGTGACTGTAGGAACCATTATGGGCATACAGAAAAGAGAGTGGTATAACAAATAACCTGTTTGCCTTCTAGTAAAATGTGATTCTTACAGTAACTGAAATAACAACTAATTCACTGTTATACTACTATTCACTAATACTTTGAATAAGACAACAAGGCAGTCTGAGAATAGTAATAAGTTCATTAGAATACCTCCTTTCAGTTGAGTTCAGTACCAACACCATTTATTCTAGAAAATTTCAGTACCAACACCATTTATTCTAGAAATTTTAAGTTTCAAGTTCTTTGCGGGAACCACAGTCCAGCCCTCATGTGAGAAGCATGAATCCATCTGGGTTTTCTTTTACTTTGATGGCCATTTGGGTGATCAGTAGTACTTGAAGTGGTCCCTCCACATGGTGACAAAACACATTCCTCCAGAACACTTTTATGTAAACTAAATTGCCCAGTTTGATAAGAGTGACAGACTTCTTCCAGTAGGTCCCTCTAGGCCCTTCTGACTTTGTCTCAGGGTTTCTAGGGAAGAGAAAAGCCATTTAGGTATCGAACATGATTATGAGAGATTTCAGTTAAATCAAAGCAGAGGAAGTGATCTCAGACCCACATTCATAGACCTGCCAAACGTAAGTTCAAAGAGAGAACATTATTGCTTGCAGGAGTTGCTCTAATTTTTAACAAAGCTACTGGTAAATCTCTAGGCCATTTTACCCATAGGTTGCTGAATTGTAGCCAATGAGTTTGTTAGAGTTTGAGTCTTTCATTCTACTTGGAGTATGATAGCTTTTAGGAATCTGCAAACATTTGCACAATTCCTGAACAACAGTAGACATAAAATGATTTTCTCCATCTGATTCAATAAGCTCTGGGGTCCCAAAAGTGGGGATTATGTGCATGGAGAGGGTCTTTACCCCACTGCCTGAGCATCTGCTTTTTTTTTTTTCTTTTTTTTCTTTTTTATTTTATTATTTTTTTTTTATTTTACAAATTTAATCAGTTATACGTATACATATGTTCCCATATCCCCTCCCTTTTGCGTCTCCCTCCCACCCTCCCTATCCCACCCCTCCAGGCGGTCACAAAGAACCAAGCTGATCTCCCTGTGCTATGTGGCTGCTTCCCACTAGCTATCTACCTTACGTTTGGTAGTGTATATATGTCCATGCCGCTCTTTCACTTTGTCACAGCTTACCCTTCCCCCTCCCCATATCCTCAAGTCCATGCTCTAGTAGGTCTGTGTCTTTATTCCTGTCTTACCCCTATGTTCTTGATGACATTTTTTCCTTAAATTCCATATATATGTGTCAGCATACAGTATTTGTCTTTCTCTTTCTGACTTACTTCACTCTGTATGACAGACTCTAGGTCCATCCACCTCATTACAAATAGCTCAATTTCATTTCTTTTTATGGCTGAGTAATATTCCATTGTATATATGTGCCACATCTTCTTTATCCATTCATCCGATGATGGACACTTAGGTTGTTTCCATCTCCGGGCTATTGTAAATAGGGCTGCTATGAACATTTTGGTACATGTCTCTTTTTGAATTATGGTTTTCTCAGGGTATATGCCCAGTAGTGGGATTGCTGGGTCATATGGTAGTTCTATTTGTAGTTTTTTAAGGAACCTCCATACCGTTCTCCATAGTGGCTGTACCAATTCACATTCCCACCAGCAGTGCAAGAGTGTTCCCTTTTTTCCACACCCTCTCCAGCATTTATTGTTTCTAGATTTTTTGATGATGGCCATTCTGACTGGTGTGAGATGATATCTCATTGTAGTTTTGATTTGCATTTCTCTAATGAGTAAAGATGTTGAACATCCTTTCATGTGTTTGTTGGCTGTCTGTATATCTTCTGTGGAGAAATGTCTATTTAGGTCTTCTGCCCATTTTTGGATTGGGTTGTTTGTTTTTTTGCTATTGAGCTGCATGAGCTGCTTATAAATTTTGGAGATTAATCCTTTGTCAGTTGCTTCATTTGCAAATATTTTCTCCCATTCTGAGGGTTGTCTTTTCGTCTTGTTTATGGTTTCCTTTGCTGTGCAAAAGCTTTGAAGTTTCATTAGGTCCCATGTGTTTATTTTTGTCTTTATTTCCATTTCTCTAGGAGGTGGGTCAAAAAGGATCTTGCTGTGATTTATGTCATAGAGTGTTCTGCCTATGTTTTCCTCTAGGAGTTTGATAGTGTCTGGCCTTACATTTAGGTCTTTAATCCATTTTGAGCTAATTTTTGTGTATGGTGTTAGGGAGTGATCTAATCTCATACTTTTACATGTCCCTGTCCAGTTTTCCCAGCACCACTTATTGAAGAGACTGTCCTTTCTCCACTGTACATTCCTGCCTCCTTTATCAAAGATAAGGTGACCATATGTCCGTGGGTTTATCTCTGGGCTTTCTATCCTGTTCCATTGATCTATCTTTCTGTTTTTGTGCCAGTACCATACTGTCTTGATTACTGTAGCTTTGTAGTATAGTCTGAAGTCAGGGAGCCTGATTCCTCCAGCTCCGTTTTTCGTTCTCAAGATTGCTTTGGCTATTCGGGGTCTTTTGTGTTTCCATAAATTGTGAAATGTTTTGCTCTAGTTCTGTGAAAAATGCCATTGGTAGTTTGATAGGTATTGCATTGAATCTGTAGATTGCTTTGGGTAGTAGAGTCATTTTCACAATGTTGATTCTTCCAATCCAAGAACATGGTACATCTCTCCATCTATTTGTATCATCTTTAATTTCTTTCATCAGTGTCTTATAATTTTCTGCATACAGGTCTTTTGTCTCCTTAGGTAGGTTTATTCCTAGATATTTTATTCTTTTTGTTGCAATGGTAAATGGGAGTGTTTCCTTGATTTCACTTTCAGATTTTTCATCATTAGTATATAGGAATGCCAGAGATTTCTGTGCATTAATTTTGTATCCTGCAACTTTACCAAATTCATTGATTAGCTCTAGTAGTTTTCTGGTAGCATCTTTAGGATTCTCTATGTATAGTATCATGTCATCTGCAAACAGTGACAGCTTTACTTCTTCTTTTCCCATTTGGATTCCTTTTATTTCCTTTTCTTCTCTGATTGCTGTGGCGAAAACTTCCAAAACTATGTTGAATAAGAGTGGTGAGAGTGGGCAACCTTGTCTTGTTCCTGATCTTAGTGGAAATGGTTTCAGTTTTTCACCATTGAGGACGATGCTGGCTGTGGGTTTGTCATATATGGCCTTTATTATGTTGAGGAAAGTTCCCTCTATGCCTACTTTCTGCAGGGTTTTTATCATAAATGGGTGTTGAATTTTGTCAAAAGCTTTCTCTGCATCTATTGAGATGATCATATGGTTTTTCTCCTTCAATTTGTTAATATGGTGTATCACGTTGATTGATTTGCGTATATTGAAGAATCCTTGCACTCCTGGAATAAACCCCACTTGATCATGGTGTATGATCCTTTTAATGTGCTGTTGGATTCTGTTTGCTAGTATTTTGTTGAGGATTTTTGCATCTATGTTCATCAGTGATATTGGCCTGTAGTTTTCTTTCTTTGTGACATCCTTGTCTGGTTTTGGTATCAAGGTGATGGTGGCCTCGTAGAATGAGTTTGGGAGTGTTCCTCCCTCTGCTATATTCTGGAAGAGTTTCAGAAGGATAGGTGTTAGCTCTTCTCTGAATGCTTGATAGAATTCGCCTGTGAAGCCATCTGGTCCTGGGCTTTTGTTTGTTGGAAGATTTTTTATCACAGTTTCAATTTCAGTGCTTGTGATTGGTCTGTTCATATTTTCTATTTCTTCCTGATTCAGTCTTGGCAGGTTGTGCATTTCTAAGAATTTGTCCATTTCTTCCAGGTTGTCCATTTTATTGGCATAGAGTTGCTTATAGTAATCTCTCATGATCTTTTGTATTTCTGCAGTGTCAGTTGTTACTTCTCCTTTTTCATTTCTAATTCTATTGATTTGAGTCTTCTCCCTTTTTTTCTTGATGAGTCTGGCTAATGGTTTATCAATTTTGTTTATCTTCTCAAAGAACCAGCTTTTAGTTTTATTGATCTTGGCTATCGTTTCCTTCATTTCTTTTTCATTTATTTCTGATCTGATTTTTATGATTTCTTTCCTTCTGCTAACTTTGGGATGGTTTTGTTCTTCTTTCTCTAATTGCTTTAGGTGCAAGGTTAGGTTGTTTATTCGAGATATTTCCTGTTTCTTAAGGTGGGATTGTATTGCCATAAACTTCCCTCTTAGAACTGCTTTTGCTGCATCCCATAGGTTTTGGGTCGTCGTGTCTCCATTGTCATTTGTTTCTAGGTATTTTTTAATTTCCTCTTTGATTTCTTCAGTGATCACTTCGTTATTAAGTAGTGTATTGTTTAGCGTCCATGTGTTTGTATGTTTTACAGCTCTTTTCCTGTAATTGATATCTAGTCTCATAGCATTGTGGTCGGAAAAGATACTTGATACAATTTCAATTTTCTTAAATTTACCAAGGCTTGATTTGTGACCCAAGATATGATCTATCCTGGAGAATGTTCCATGAGCACTTGAGAAAAATGTGTATTCTGTTGTTTTTGGATGGAATGTCCTATAAATATCAATTAAGTCCATCTTGTTTAATGTATCATTTAAAGCTTGTGTTTCCTTATTTATTTTCATTTTGGATGACCTGTCCATTGGTGAAAGTGGGGTGTTAAAGTCCCCTACTATGATTGTGTTACTGTCGATTTCTCCTTTTATGGCTGTTAATATTTCCCTTATGTATTGAGGTGCTCCTATGTTTGGTGCATAAATATTTACAATTGTTATATCTTCTTCTTGGATTGATCCCTTGATCATTATGTAGTGTCCTTCTTTGTCTCTTCTAGTAGTCTTTATTTTAAAGTCTATTTTGTCTGATATGAGAATTGCTACTCCAGCTTTCTTTTGGTTTCCATTTGCATGGAATATCTTTTTCCATCCCCTTCCTTTCAGTCTGTATGTGTCTCTACGTCTGAAGTGGGTCTCTTGTAGACAGCATATATATGGGTCTTGTTTTTGTATCCATTCAGCCAGTCTGTGTCTTTTGGTGGGAGCATTTAGTCCATTTACATTTAAGGTAATTATTGATATGTATGTTCCTATTCCCATTTTCTTAATTGTTTTGGGTTCGTTATTGTAGTTCTTTTCCTTCTGTTGTGTTTCTTGCCTAGAGAAGTTCCTTTAGCATTTGTTGTAAAGCTGGTTTGGTGGTGCTGAACTCTCTCAGCTTTTGCTTGTCTGTAAAGGTTTTAATTTCTCCATCACATCTGAATGAGATCCTTGCTGGGTAGAGTAATCTTGGTTGCAGGTTTTTCTCCTTCATCACTTTAAGTATGTCCTGCCACTCCCTTCTGGCTTGTAGAGTTTCTGCTGAGAGATCAGCTGTTATCCTGATGCGGATTCCCTTGTGTGTTATTTGTTGTTTTTGCCTTGCTGCTTTTAATATGATTTCTTTGTGTTTAATTTTTGACAGTTTGATTAATATGTGTCTTGGTGTATTTCTCCTTGGATTTATTCTGTATGGGACTCTCTGTGCCTCCTGGACTTGATTAACTATTTCCTTTCCCATATTGGGGAAGTTTTCAACTATAATCTCTTCAAATATTTTCTCAGTCCCTTTCTTTCTCTCTTCTTCTTCTGGAACCCCTATAATTCGAATGTTGGTGCGTTTAATGTTGTCCCAGAGGTCTCTGAGACTGACCTCTGTTCTTTTCATTCTTTTTTCTTTATTTTGCTGTGCAGCAGTTATTTCCACTATTTTATCTTCCACCTCACTTATCCGTTCTTCTGCCTCAGTTATTCTGCTATTGATCCCATCTAGAGTATTTTTTATTTCATTTATTGTGTTTTTAATCGATGCTTGATTCGTCTTTAGTTCTTCTAGGTCCTTGTTAACTGTTTCTTGCATTTTGTCTATTCTATTTCCAAGATTTTGGATCATCTTTACCATCATTATTCTGAATTCTTTTTCAGGTAGACTGCCTATTACCTCTTCATTTGTTAGGTCTGGTGGGTTTTTATCTTGCTCCTTCTCCTGCTGTGTGTTTTTCTGTCTTCTCATTTTGCTTATGTTACTGTATTTGGGGTCTCCTTTTTGCAGGCTGCAGGTTCGTAGTTCCCGTTGTTTTTGGTGTCTGTCCCCAGTGGCTAAGGTTGGTTTAGTGGGTTGTGTAGGCTTCTTGGTGGAGGGGACTACTGCCTGTGTTCTGGTGGATGAGGCTGGATCTTGTCTTTCTGGTGGGCAGGTCCACGTCTGGTGGTGTGTTTTGGGGTGTTTGCGGACTTTTTATGATTTGAGGCAGCCTCTCTGCTAATGGGTGGTGTTGTGTTCCTGTCTTGCTAGTTGTTTGGCATAGGGTGTCCAGCACTGTAGCTTGCTGGTCGTTGAGTGAAGCTGGGTGCTGGTGTTGAGATGGAGATCTCTGGAAGATTTTCGCCGTTTGATATTATGTGGAGCTGGGAGGTCTCTTGTGGACCAGTGTCCTGAAGTTCGCTCTCCCACCTCAGAGGCACAGCACTGACTCCTGGCTCCTCAATTTGGGATGATTTGTTGTCTATTCATGTATTCCACAGATGCAGGGTACATCAAGTTGATTGTGGAGCTTTAATCCGCTGCTTCTGAGGCTGCTGGGAGAGGTTTCCCTTTCTCTTCTTTGTTCTCACAGCTCCTGGGTCTCAGCTTTGGATTTGGCCCCGCCTCTGCGTGTAGGTCGCCGGAGGGCGTCTGTTCTTCGCTCAGACAGGACAGGGTTAAAGGAGCAGCCTCTTCGGGGACTCTGGCTCACTCAGGCCGGGCGGGAGGGAGGGGCACGGAGTGCGGGGCGAGCCTGCAGCGGCAGAGGTCGGCGTGACGTTGCACCAGCCCGAGGCGCGCCGTGCGTTCTCCCAGGGAAGCCGCCCCTGGATCCCGGGACCCCGGCAGTGGCAGGCTGCACAGGCTCCCGGAAGGGCGGTGTGGGCAGTGACCCGCGCTCGCACACAGGCTTCTTGGCGGCGGCAGCAGCAGCCCCAGCGTCCCACGCCCGTCACTGGGCTCCATGCTTTCAGTCGTGACTCGCGCCCGTCTCTGGAGCTCCTTTACGCGGCGCTCTTAATCCCCTCTCCTCACGCACCAGGAAACCAAGAGGGAAGAAAAAGTCTCCTGCCTCTTCGGCAGCTCCAGAGTTTTCCCGGACTCACTCCCGGCTAGCTGTGGCACATTAGCCCCCTTCAGGCTGAGTTCTCGCCGCCAGCCCCAGTCCTCTCGCTGCGCTCTGACCGAAGCCCGAGCCTCAGCTCCAGCGCCGCCCGCCCCGGCGGGGGAGCAGACAAGCCTCTTGGGCTGGTGAGTGCCGCTCGGCACCGCTCCTCCGTGCGGGAATCTCTCTGCTTTACCGTACCCAGGTATGTAGGGAGTTTCTTGCCTTTTGGGAGGTCTGGGGTCTTCTGCCAGCGTTCAGTAGGTGTTCTGTAGGAGTTGTTCCACGTGTAGCTGTATTTCTGGTGTATCTGTGGGGAGGAAGGTGATCTTCGCGTCTTACTCTTCCGCCATCTTACCCGGAACACTCCGAGCATCTGCTTTTGAAAAGGGAAAAGACTAGGCCATTCAGACAGCATACATACCACAACTAGACAAAATCTCTTACCTTCCATAGGCATGAATTCTATGAAATCTAACTGCCATTGGGTTCCTGGTAAAGTTGGTCAGGGAAACCTTTCTGCACCTACCTTGGAAGTGGTCCCTAATTATTCTACTGGCAAATAACAGAACTCTTTAATATGTTTTGAATAATTTCATCTTTTTGATAGACATAGTATTAGTCTAGTGCCTTAAAAAAATCCCTTTCAGTTTGATTTTGTTGATAACAGAACAATAAACTAATCAAGCAAATAAAAACTGATATAGGAATTATTTTGTTAGTAATTCCTACAGTCCAGTTGAATTTTTTTAGCTCCCCCCCTTTTCTTGTGTGTGTGTGGTATGCGGGCCTCTCACTGTTGTGGCCTCTCCCGTTGCGGAGCACAGGCTCCGGACGCGCAGGCTCAGCGGCCATGGCTCACGGGCCCAGCCGCTCCGTGGCATGTGGGATCTTCCCGGACCGGGGCACAAACCCGTGTCCCCTGCATCGGCAGGTGGACTCTCAACCACTGCGCCACCAGGGAAGCCCTTTAGCGCCCCCCCTTTTTTTGATCATTTGTTTATTTCTCTTTATGAAGCTTGTTTTTGAAAATGGACAGAGGTTTCTAGTATTAGAAGTGGGGCTTCTAAATTTGGAGTCTGTCATGTTTTAATAGTGGCTTTTGCAACTCTTTCAGCAAAATCATTGCCTTCAGAAATTGTCATTTTGCCCTGTGTGGGCTCTGTAATAGACTACCGATAATCTGAGTAGGCATTTGTAAAGCCTCTAACAAATCAGCTTTTAATTCTCCATGACGTTTCAGTTCTCATAGAAATCAAGAATCCCCAATTTTTCTAATTTTGCCCTGTTGCATGACAGACACCAAACACATATTTACCAACAACATATATATTTACTTTTAACTCTAGAACCAAGAATTTCAGTTCCAGTAATGGCTATTAACTTACCTGCTTGTGCCAACTTAATTGCAGGCAAAACATAAGCTTCATGATAAGTCACCACAGCACAGAAAGCCTTAAATTGGCCACTTTTGTCCCTAGTAAATGACCCATAAGTAAACATTATAAAATCTGCCTTTAAAAGGATTTTCAGGCTTCCCTGGTGGCACAGTGGTTAAGAGTCTGCCTGCCAATTCAGGTGACACGGGTTCGAGCCCTGGTCTGGGAAGATCCCACATGCCACGGAGCAACTAAGTCTGTGCACCACAACTACTGAGCCTGTGCTCTAGAGCCTGTGAGCCACAACTACTGAAGCCCGCGCGCCAAGAGCCCGTGCTTTACAACAAGAGATGCCACCGCAATGAGAAGCCACCACAATGAGAAGCCCACACGCTGTAATGAAGAGTAGCCCCCGCTCGCTGCAACTAGAGAAAGCCCATGTGCAGCAACCAAGACCCAACGCAGCCAAAAATAAATAAATAAAATAAATTTATAAGAAAAAGTTCTTCCATGTTTAAAAAAAAAGGATTATTAAATAAATCAGACTGGGGCCTAGCGTTTTCTTCTGTTACCATTGTACAATCATCATCTATATGATTAGGATCTGGTAAAACAGTAGCAGGTTTAAGAGATTGCATCTTCCAAGCACAATACTAGGATTGGATGATAATGCTTGCTCATAGCCAGTCTGACAATGTACCAACAAATGCTGGGTCTTATGCACTTGTAAGATAAATATCACCACATATGGGATACTCAAACAAATCAATCAACTAATGCAAGGGCTTGAGCCTTTTCAGTAAGTGTGGTTCCCAGTGCCATGGCATCTAGATTGGTCTAGTTTAATCTCAACTTTAGAGTTGAAATTCTACTAGCAGCACCTGTATTTTCAGGACAAAAAAATGGAAAGGTTTTACAAAATGTAGAATCGCCAAATCTGGGCAGTAGACTGTAGCCAATTTCAATTGTTCAAATGCCTCTTGAGATTCTAGGGACCAAACTAGAGGATCTGAAGAATTATCATGCAATTGCATTGTCAGAGGTTTTGCCTGCTCTGCAAAAACTGGAATTTCCTGTCCATAGTATCTTACTAGTCTCCAAAACTCTCTAAGTAGTGTTTTTTAAACAAAAATTTGTTTTATTATTATTTTTTGGTAGTAGGTCATTTCATCTACATAATTGGCTGACTCATTATTACTTTGTGTCCTTTAGCTGATAACAGATGCCTCAAAAATTTTTTTTTCCATTTGGCAATATTGCAAATTTTCTAGTGAGCCCTTGAGCTCCTGTGAAGCCAAAGGATCAGTTTTGCATTACTCTTTTTTTTTTTTTTTTTTGCGGTATGTGGGCCTCTCACTGTTTTGGCCTCTCCCGTTGTGGAGCACAGGCTCCGGACGCACAGGCTCAGCGGCCATGGCTCACGGGCCCAGCCGCTCCGCGGCATGTGGGATCTTCCCAGACCGGGGCACGAACCCGTGTCCCCTGCATCGGCAGGCGGACTCTCAACCACTGCGCCACCAGGGAAGCCCTGCATTACTCTTTAATTTCTGAAACTATCAGAAAATCATCTATATGTTTAATAATTATAGATCCTCCTGGTGGGACAAATTTTTGTTTTCTTATAAGCAATTAGGGAAAACAGTGTAAGAGTCCCCAAACCCTTTTGGAATCCTCTAACTTCATTAGACTTACTTCATAAGTAAAAGCAAACAAAAATATAGACTCATCCACTAGAAGAAAAGAAAAAAAAAGTAGAATATGGATCAACTACAGTGAAAAACTTTACAGACAATGGTACTGTAATCAGAAGAGCTGTGGGGTTAGGAACTATATAGATTAAAGGAACAGAAAATTTATTTAAGAAATTATACAAATCTGTATAGTAGTCGGCTATATCAAATTTATTTTCCTTCTTTACTAAAAGTATGGGAGAATTACAGGGTGAGTACATTTGAAAATTATCCCTCCTTTTTTCCTCCTAGTTTTTTATAACTAGTTTTATTCCTACATATTGAGTTCTACACAAAGGATATCTTGTTTTACACATGGCTATGGCTTATCCTTTTTGTAAGCTATTTTTCCTGGTTCTCTATCTCAAATTAAACCAGTATCATTATTCCCAAGTAATGGCCCAAAGCAATGCATCAGTTTGTTTCAGCTCTGGCACATAGTAACCAAATCAGGTGCCGTCTTCCAAGGGAGCTCAGCAAACACTCCAGCTGGAGTATAGAATATGATAGCCTTTAATTTGCACGGCAGGTCTCTCCCCAATAGGTTGACAGGTGAATCAGGAGAAAGTAAGAAAGCGTGTTCCTCAGTCAGAGGAACAATTTGTATGGGAACTACTGAAGAAAAGGAACAATTAGAAGGCTGACACAAAATACCAACAAACTTTTTTCGTTTTTTTAACAACAACCTGTATTGATCTATCACTAGATGCAAAATGAGATTTCCAAGTTAATTGCAGAATAAGTACCACCAGTATCTACCAGAAAAGGCAAGGATAGGTTAGCCTGAGGGAAAGTTATTGAAAAATATGGTTTGCCAGTTCTCACCTCTGAGATTCCCACAATCTGTCAATTTTGAGCCATTTGCCAATTATCTCCCAGCTAAGGGTTTTGTCCTTCTGGGTTTTCTTGATTCCCTTGTTGGAATTTTTCTATTCCCTGGAGTCTCTTCCTACAATCTCTCTTCTAATATCCTGGCTTTTTGCCATAATAATGTGCAGTTTTCCCTTCTTCCTTTGCTCCTTGCATAGATTCACCAGAGTAGGGTTATACGCTTTAGTAAATAGCTGCTCAGTTAAACCAACACTGTGGGTTTTATTTTTTTCGCTTTTTTGTCTTTCTCTAGATTGCCACAAAACTGTGTAGCTGCTGCTGAGTTTTGAGAAATAGTCTGTCCTTGCCAACCTATTACCTTTTCCCTAACTTGAGTTTGGATTGTTTGCAAGAGAGCCAAGACAAAGGTGAACAGGACTAGAGGGTGATTTTGATCTGCCTATGTATCCATGCCAGTGAATTGTGAGAAAGCAACACATTGCTGGTGGAAATCAAGTGGGGAGGCACCTGTTTCTGGGTATACTGTGGCAGGGTCTCCCAGCTCACCATTAGCAACCCTTCTTGATAGGTTTTAAAAGCCATTAGTTCTTCCGCAGCAGTGGTGGGTTCCCTTGGCCACTATACCCATTGTAGTGGGTCACCTCTAGTCCCCAACATGTTTGCTCCACAACCTGAGTGAAGTCTGCTGGTTGCAGAATTCCCTGTAGCAGCCAGTGGACATCCCCATTTACGGGGCTACAAATTGAAAACATGTTGCAGAGTACTTTTGTGTACTTTTTCAGGCACAGGAAAAGAAGTCTTTAAATGACTAATATCAAGTGGTGAGAGAGGCACATGGCTTACCTGGGAGGCCTGCATAGCTTCTCAATGGTATTGACTTCACTGGTGATCTGAATAGGAAGGTCTAGTTTTCCTTATATTGAGACAAGAAAAATGTAGGATTATATGGCACTTTGGTTTCTTTTTCCCATGTGAATATTTATCAGGCCTAACACCTTTGTCTTTCCCCATGTGGCCTGTGCAGCTACTCTGTCCTGTTGCCTTCATACAGGGACACAGTCTTTTACCCAAATTCTCAATTATTCCCCGATGACATCTTTCTATCATGTCTGCTTTTTTGTGACGTGGTGAGTGTTTGCTAAGTGACTCTTGGAGGTGGATTCAAGGGCTGAGATGTGAAGTGGAGTCAGGCTAGGACATGAGGCATACAAACATATGATCTCAAACAGGGCAAATAATTCATTAACAGCTGGAGAAGTTGTACCCTTGTCTCTCCCTGCAGGGAAGTCTAATGGAAGGAACCACCCATCTAAAAGATCACCTGCCTTCTTCCCAGGAGTTGATTTGAAATAGGGAAAGATAAAGACACTCAGAGAGAAAGCTGGGATAGCAGAGAAGAGAGGGCAGTTCTGTGTAAGAGAAAGTGACTTTAATTCTTGAATTTCTTAGTTTTTCTCAATCTTTCTTCCTAGTTATCAAATAATTTTTCACTCCTTAGAATGATAATCATGATAAATACCAGTAATTCATATGCTTAGAATGAGGTACTTCTAAGAACTCCTGTAAATATGTTAATCTGTCCGAATGAAAAGAAACAGTCCTCAGGCCACTGTAAGACTGGATTCTTGTATGTATACTCGTTCCAAATGTGATAGAAAGGTATTGGCAATTTGAGTGGGAGACCTGCAGGCAACATTTCCGGCTTCCCATATTTTTCCACCAACAAAGTCAATGGTGACCCTGATGGGATTTTAGAACTGGCGTCACCTATACTTAGTCAATAATATAATCTTGAATTTGGAGAGTGTAATTCACATCTGGCTAGTATTCCAAAAGAGCGGAGAGCTAGAAAGAATTTTTATAATTCAGGGTCTCTCACATGACTCTTGTGTGGCCACAAGACTTTCAGCTGATCCACCCAATTCAGGAATTGCTGGATGGATCCTATCCTCATTGCCAAATTGTTGGGGAAATAACAAACATAAAATTTCCTGCCAACCCAATAAGACCTCTCTATAAAACATGGAGAAGAATGTAATAGTTTAATTGATAAACATTAAACCAGACTGTGATGTGCAGCATAGGCAATCTGCTAAAGAGATTTGTAGGGGAGCAAAATTTGCCACCCTAAAATGAGTCTCTTTGGCGTGAGGATTAATTTAAGCTGATTAAGACTCTTTGGGCCTTAAAAGAAACTTTGACCTTCCCTCGAACTGTCTAAAAGAATGTAGATAGTGGGTTTGTTTCAGAATGGAGTTATCACCAGAGCTATCTGCAAAGAATATGGGCTAGGTGTGCTGGGGGGAACTCTAGGCAGGGCCTAAAGATCAGAGTCTACTCTGTGTCCCATTTGTCTCTGCCTGCCTGGCCCAGCAAACATTTGTTTACCAAACATTTGCTTTTCTATCTCCATGTGAATTGCCTTCCTCCCCTTGAAGTCCCAAACCACTACCCCCATCCTCCTCTGTCTTTAGCTGAAGATGGTATTTAAGGTAAGGGCTTTAGCCATGTTGGCCAGTTACTTAGTTTTCCTGGGTCTCTCCCATGTATACATGTTATTAAACTTTTGTGTGATTTTTCTCCTGTTAATCTGTCTCATGTCAATTTAACTCTTAGATCAGCCAGAAGGGTAGAGAAAAATTTCTTCCTCCGCAGTAGATTGCAGAGACAAAAAAGAACTCTTACCCTTTTATATACTTGTTAACCCATTAACATGTACATATGTTATATATATATATATATATATATATATATATATATATATATATATGTTAATCTATTACATACACATTAATTGTATCTATTCAGAAGAAAAATAAAATCTCATCCTTTTTACAAGCAAGAAGTTACGTCTTGGAACTAAATTCCCACAGACAGGGAGATACTGGGTACCACTCTTGGTGTTCATTTTTCAAAGAAATGGCTCCTTGGCCCCAGGAATGACATTCCTGGGATGTAAAACTGCAAGAGGCTTATTTAGCTTTGAAAAAGATTTACATATATTTCAGAGGCAGAGCTAGCATTTATAATCTCAAGTTTTCTGAAGGAAATGCTAAAAGAAAATGGGAGGAGGAAAGTTCTCTACTTTTTGGCACTAGGGAAAATTTAATTTTTAAGATTTTATTTACCCTTACACTGGCAAGAAAAAGTCATAGAAGGCCTATACTACCTAATATATTACTTGGATAGGGACTCACACATAGGAAGAAGAAACAGCCTTAGTAACTGGAACTTGAGTATGAGGTGAGCACTGGCTCTCAGGTGTTAGAAACAGGACAACAAAATGGAGTCATTTATACAAGACAACAAAATGGAGTCATTTGTGCTAAGTCTCAGGTCACCAAACTGAGACTGGACTTAATTACAGCTTTGGCTCTCCCAGAAATGGAATCTTAACCCAATCAGCCAGAAATCACCTGATCAGCACTAGTTAGGCAACCTGCCTAACTAATCCCTGCCATCCCCTAAAGGAAAGTAACCTTGCAACAACCAATCTGCTTTTTTGCCTAGGGTAACTTCCTTGTTCCTGTTCCCTTCTGCCTATAAAAGTTGTTCGTTTTATACAGCTCCTCAGAGTTCCTTTCTATCTGCTAGATTGAAGCTGCCTGATTCGAATTCATAACTCCTTTTTTAAATGTTTACAAATTTTTTTTTAATTTAGTTTTTTTTACATCTTTATTGGAGTATAATTGCTTCACAGTGGTGTGTCAGTTTCTGCCCTATAACAAAGTGAATCAGTTATACATATACATATGTTCCCATATCTCTTCCCTCTTGCGTCTCCCTCCCTCCCACCCTCCCTATCCCACCCCTCCAGGTGGTCACAAAGCACCGAGCTGATCTCCCTGTGCTATGCGGCTGCTTCCCACTAGCTATCTATCGAATTCATAACTCTTAAAAATTTTAATATGCCTCAGTTCATCTTTTAACACAGGAAAGGGGCAATGGCCCATTAAAACTGGGGCATAAGATCAGGGTTGGAGTAGTAAGAGGGATTTGATGCTGGATTTGACAGATTTGGGCTAGAACTGCTTAAATACTTCTGGTTTGTGTGGTGTCTAGAATCCAGGGCAGAGCTCAGCCTGCAGGTGGTTTGGGCCACAGAGCCTAAGCTACAGTAAAGAAAAAGCAATTTGGGCCTAGAAACAAGAACGTTGGAAGTTACAGGGAGACAGATTTGTGTACAAAGGCCTTATTGTTCTTTTGCAACCATATTGAAATTTACTCTTTTTACCCAGGTTAACAAAATGTATCACAAGAAAAACTAAACATTGGGTTTAATAAAAATAACACTTTCGAAAGCAGAACACAGTCCCCGCCCAGGATATAATATTGCAAATGGTCACTTCTGGGATCAGTTTACTATACTAGAGGAACAAAGTTGTTAAAGCATAGTTAACCTCAACTGAGCCACTTATATGCGCTGTAGTAAAGTACTTAAAATCACTCCCAAGATCAAGGTTTAAAACCATTTTAAGAGACAAGACTTTAAATGTTTTATAGCCACTTCTGTTAAGAGGTGCTTTTCCTTCCCCAAATGGTCAAAGCTTAATGAGAAGGTTGACAATACTTTTTTTCCCCTCATCATATTTCTGTTCAAAAATATTTACTATTACTACTGGTAATATGGTTTATATCTTGTCTGATCTGGGAAGTGTAGTCCAAGAAGTGAGGTTTGAGAAAGGAAGACGCTGCTTTCTTGGAGGAAGGGGTGGTCCTCTGGGTGCAGGCCACATAACATGACTTATTTCCCCTAATTATATAAATGGAGTGCCCAGAGTTCCTTGATCTTCAGTAAACTGGGGTAAAGAGTGAGCATTATAATGGTGAGAAGTACGTGTACTTACAGGTGGATTACCCTGTTGAGGTGAGGTAGGTCCTGGTGGAAGATATTTCATATAAGGTGGCATCTGAGCAATAATAGGTCTATGGAGAGGGTAGTGGAGTAGAAGTCACTGATGCACATGAAGCGTGGCTATGAATCAAGTGAAAAGTACCTGTGGTCTGGAAAGGATGTGGCCTTTGATGACTTATTGATTGCAGAGGAGGTAGCATGGTAAAATATTGCTGTGGAGGCATAGTTCCACGAGAGTTCAAAAACACTGGTTGACCCTGATATTCAGGATGATGGTGAGCAATTGCAGAGGCAGGAGGTAGTGGTTCTCAAGTACCCGAATTTGAGTCATTCTGAATAGGGACAGTTACTAAATTGCTTTGTTTTCTTGTTGAAATGTAAAGGTTTTCTGACTCAGCTTCCTGACTCACTGAAAAATATAGAGGTGAATTCATGGACAATGAACTCTGCTGGAGGAGCACTAATATCTTCTTGTGGCAGATTATATGGCTTGTGCGAACACTTTGCAAAGGAGGTAGTAGTATCATAAGGTATTGCTTTGGCGGAATATGGTTCATATGATGCTCATCTGGCGGTGTTATAAGATGATCAGATTTCAGTCAGTGGTGGGACAACATGCAGAATGAACATTTTCAAGTTGAGTACAGGCAACAGAGTTTTCAGCTCTTGTATGGCCGTGGTTGATATGAGCCTTTAAGTCTCTTCGAGACAAACATGGTCTCTTGCATCTTTGAACAGTGCCACACATAAAGAGAGAACCTTGCATATGCTTCTCAATTCGTTCCACAGGATTACTACAGCCTGGGAACATCCTACTGCCTTCTTTTCCATGTAAAATAGCACAGGCATAGCAAAAAGCATGCTTGCATGGAATCATCCGCCCATCGATTTTAATTGGCAATTCGCATTTGTCACAGAAATGTACTGGGGTATCATCCTTTTCACCTAAGATGTTTATCTGAAAGTCCCCAAAAATATCTTCAACAGATCCTTGCTCATTTCTAAAAGCTTTACCCACTGGAGTCATACCGGTCCTCCGCACTATGATCGAATTGTTGGGCGCACTCTGTGATTCAGCTCTCAGAGCACGAGGGGAGCGGAAGTCAACCTTACTGACCCAGGGCGCGCGTGTGCTGTACTCTCTTGAGTTCAGGAAGCAGAAGTACGTCCAGGTCACCGTACCTTTGACCTCTTCTTACCAACCTCCTTTCCAGTGAGAAAGTCGGGCAGAAGGAGAAAGAGTGAATATTTGAAGAGTTTTGGTGCCGAGGTTGCTTAGGCTGCTCTTGTTATGCTTCAAGAAAAAAAAAATAGCCTTTAACTGGAAAAAGAGACTAATCCGGAATGGGGGAGGGGAGAGCATGTGTGTATGTGCTGGCACAGGCAAGCGCAGTAGTACATGAAGGCAGAAGCCCGAGCAGGTAAGGCAGCCAGTCCATCCTTAAAGATTTTTTTTTTTTTTTAACAATGCAGTGTTTTGCTTTTTGGAGGTGAAAGCTCACCCATCGTTTGAAATGTTCAAATAGAGACTGGAAAGCTTCTTGTCAGAGATGCTGTAGATCTAGCTTCTCAAACTTTTCTAACAAAGTACCCCTAATGGTAGAGAAAACTTTACTAAAACTGTGAGAGTAAGGGGGAACAGAGTTCTAAGTGCTTCTGAAAGCAAGATATTTCTCTGAATAGTTGTACTTTAATTATTTTTATTTATTTATTAATTTTTTTTGTGTGTGTGTGTGGTACGGGGGCCTCTCACTGCTGTGGTCTCTCCCGTTGCAGAGCACAGGCTCCGGACGCGCAGGCTCAGCGGCCATGGCTCACAGGCCCAGCCGCTCCGCGGCATGTGGGATCTTCCCGGACCGGGGCACGAACCCGTGTCCTCTGCATCAGCAGGCAGACTCTCAACCACTGCGCCACCAAGGAAGCCCTAGTTGTACTTTAAATTATAGGAATATTATATGAATATAACTTCCTTTTTCAGAATGTTTGTTTTAATAAAAAATAATGCTTTTGATTACTTAGTTAAATTACTTGAATCTCTCCCTGCCCCTAAGTCTTTGAGTAATAGTGAAATCCCAGGAAGTTGTGCCAGGATATGTGTCACACACTGCTGGATTTCCCCTCAGTGTTGGTACGCTAGTTTGTGGTGCACGATAAAGAGTGGCTCCTTTACTGAGTATCAATACAAGGTCATCCAGTAGGACTTGGAAACCTTTTTTATACAGAATCCTTTATAATGGTATTTGTATATAAGAGTATTTATCTGTGCATGAAAGTTCAAAGTTAAAAGCCCCAACAAATTAGGGAGGTGATTAGTCACATTATAAAATGCCTTCCCATATCCCCAAATTTCTCATTTTGGCTCTTTAAATGTTATATTCTCTTGGTATATTTTATATATGTTTATAGAGTATTAACAACTTGGAGGAGAGACCTTAGTAAAATCAAAAATTAAGGGGCACTTCCGGGTAAGATGGAGGAAGAGTAAGACGCGGAGATCACCTTCCTCCCCACAGATACACCAGAAATACAGCTACACGTGCAACAACTCCTACAGAACACCTACTGAACGCTGGCAGAAGACCCCAGACCTCCCAAAAGGCAAGAAACTCCCCACATACCTGGGTAGGGCAAAGCAGAGAGATTCCCGCACAGAGGAGCAGTGCCGAGCGGCACTCACCAGCCTGAGAGGCTTCTCTGCTCCCCCGCCAGGGCGAGCGGCGCTGGAGCTGAGGCTCGGGCTTCGGTCAGAGCGCAGGGAGAGGACTGGGACTGGCGGCGAGAACTCAGCCTGAAGGGGGCTAATGTGCCACAGCTAGCCGGGAGGGAGTCCGGGAAAACTCTGGAGCTGCCGAAGAGGCAGGAGACTTTTTCTTCCCTCTTGGTTTCCTGGTGCGCGAGGAGAGGGGATTAAGAGCGCCGCGTAAAGGAGCTCCAGAGACAGGCGCGAGTCGCGGCTGAAAGCGCAGAGCCCAGAGACGGGCGTGGGACGCTGGGGCTGCTGCTGCCGCCGCCAAGAAGCCTGTGTGCGAGCGCAGGTCACTGTCCACACCGCCCTTCTGGGAGCCTGTGCAGCCTGCCACTGCCGGGGTCCCGGGATCCAGGGGTGGCTTCCCTGGGAGAACGCACGGCGCGCCTCGGGCTGGTGCAACGTCACGCCGACCTCTGCCGCTGCAGGCTCACCCCGCACTCCGTGCCCCTCCCTCCCGCCCGGCCTGAGTGAGCCAGCGTCCCCGAAGAGGCTGCTCCTTTAACCCTGTCCTGTCTGAGCGAAGAACAGACGCCCTCCGGCGACCTACACGCAGAGGCGGGGCCAAATCCAAAGCTGAGACCCAGGAGCTGTGAGAACAAAGAAGAGAAAGGGAAACCTCTCCCAGCAGCCTCAGAAGCAGCGGATTAAAGCTCCACAATCAACTTCATGTACCCTGCATCTGTGGAATACATGAATAGACAACAAATCATCCCAAATTGAGGAGCCAGGAGTCAGTGCTGTGCCTCTGAGGTGGGAGAGCGAACTTCAGAACACTGGTCCACAAGAGACCTCCCAGCTCCACATAATATCAAACGGCGAAAATCTTCCAGAGATCTCCATCTCAACACCAGCACCCAGCTTCACTCAACGACCAGCAAGCTACAGTGCTGGACACCCTATGCCAAACAACTAGCAAGACAGGAACACAACACCACCCATTAGCAGAGAGGCTGCCTCAAATCATAAAAAGTCCGCAAACACCCCAAAACACACCACCAGACGTGGACCTGCCCACCAGAAAGACAAGATCCAGCCTCATCCACCAGAACACAGGCAGTAGTCCCCTCCACCAAGAAGCCTACACAACCCACTAAACCAACCTTAGCCACTGGGGACAGACACCAAAAACAACGGGAACTACGAACCTGCAGCCTGCAAAGAGGAGACCCCAAACACAGTAACATAAGCAAAATGAGAAGACAGAAAAACACACAGCAGGAGAAGGAGCAAGATAAAAACCCACCAGACCTAACAAATGAAGACGTAATAGGCAGTCTATCTGAAAAAGAATTCAGAATAATGATGGTAAAGATGATCCAAAATCTTGGAAATAGAATAGACAAAATGCAAGAAACAGTTAACAAGGACCTAGAAGAACTAAAGACGAATCAAGCATCGATTAAAAACACAATAAATGAAATAAAAAATACTCTAGATGGGATCAATAGCAGAATAACTGAGGCAGAAGAACGGATAAGTGAGGTGGAAGATAAAATAGTGGAAATAACTGCTGCACAGCAAAATAAAGAAAAAAGAATGAAAAGAACAGAGGACAGTCTCAGAGACCTCTGGGACAACATTAAACGCACCAACATTCGAATTATAGGGGTTCCAGAAGAAGAAGAGAAAAAGAAAGGGACTGAGAAAATATTTGAAGAGATTATAGTTGAAAACTTCCCTAATATGGGAAAGGAAATAGTTAATCAAGTCCAGGAGGCACAGAGAGTCCCATACAGAATAAATCCAAGGAGAAATACACCAAGACACATATTAATCAAACTGTCAAAAATTAAACACAAAGAAATCATATTAAAAGCAGCAAGGCAAAAACAACAAATAACACACAAGGGAATCCCCATCAGGATAACAGCTGATCTCTCAGCAGAAACTCTACAAGCCAGAAGGGAGTGGCAGGACATACTTAAAGTGATGAAGGAGAAAAACCTGCAACCAAGATTACTCTACCCAGCAAGGATCTCATTCAGACTTGATGGAGAAATTAAAACCTTTACAGACAAGCAAAAGCTGAGAGAGTTCAGCACCACCAAACCAGCTTTACAACAAATGCTAAAGGAACTTCTCTAGGCAAGAAACACAACAGAAGGAATATACCTACAATAACGAACCCAAAACAATTAAGAAAATGGGAATAGGAACATACATATCAATAATTACCTTAAATGTAAATGGACTAAATGCTCCCACCAAAAGACACAGACTGGCTGAATGGATACAAAAACAAGACCCATATATATGCTGTCTACAAGAGACCCACTTCAGACCTAGAGATACATACAGACTGAAAGGAAGGGGATGGAAAAAGATATTCCATGCAAATGGAAACCAAAAGAAAGCTGGAGTAGCAATTCTCATATCAGACAAAATAGACTTTAAAATAAAGACTACTAGAAGAGACAAAGAAGGACACTACATAATGATCAAGGGATCAATCCAAGAAGAAGATATAACAATTGTAAATATTTATGCACCAAACATAGGAGCACCTCAATACATAAGGCAAATATTAACAGCCATAAAAGGAGAAATCGACAGTAACACAATCATAGTAGGGGACTTTAACACCCCACTTTCACCAATGGACAGGACATCCAAAATGAAAATAAATAAGGAAACACAAGCTTTAAATGATACATTAAACAAGATGGACTTAATTGATATTTATAGGACATTCCATCCAAAAACAACAGAATACACATTTTTCTCTAGTGCTCATGGAACATTCTCCAGGATAGATCATATCTTGGGTCACAAATCAAGCCTTGGTAAATTTAAGAAAATTGAAATTGTATCAAGTATCTTTTCCGACCACAATGCTATGAGACTAGATATCAATTACAGGAAAAGAGCTGTAAAACATACAAACACATGGAGGCTAAACAATACACTACTCAATAACGAAGTGATCACTGAAGAAATCAAAGAGGAAATTAAAAAATACCTAGAAACAAATGACAATGGAGACACGACGACCCAAAACCTATGGGATGCAGCAAAAGCAGTTCTAAGAGGGAAGTTTATGGCAATACAATCCCACCTTAAGAAACAGGAAATATCTCGAATAAACAACCTAACCTTGCACCTAAAGCAATTAGAGAAAGAAGAACAAAACCATCCCAAAGTTAGCAGAAGGAAAGAAATCATAAAAATCAGATCAGAAATAAATGAAAAAGAAATGAAGGAAACGATAGCCAAGATCAATAAAACTAAAAGCTGGTTCTTTGAGAAGATAAACAAAATTGATAAACCATTAGCCAGACTCATCAAGAAAAAAAGGGAGAAGACTCAAATCAATAGAATTAGAAATGAAAAAGGAGAAGTAACAACTGACACTGCAGAAATACAAAAGATCATGAGAGATTACTATAAGCAACTCTATGCCAATAAAATGGACAACCTGGAAGAAATGGACAAATTCTTAGAAATGCACAACCTGCCAAGACTGAATCAGGAAGAAATAGAAAATATGAACAGACCAATCACAAGCACTGAAATTGAAACTGTGATTAAAAATCTTCCAACAAACAAAAGCCCAGGACCAGATGGCTTCACAGGCGAGTTCTATCAAGCATTTAGAGAAGAGCTAACACCTATCCTTCTCAAACTCTTCCAAAATATAGCAGAGGGAGGAACACTCCCAAACTCATTCTACGAGGCCACCATCACCTTGATACCAAAACCAGACAAGGATGTCACAAAGAAAGAAAACTACAGGCCAATATCACTGATGAACATAGATGCAAAAATCCTCAACAAAATACTAGCAAACAGAATCCAACAGCACATTAAAAGGATCATACACCATGATCAAGTGGGGTTTATTCCAGGAATGCAAGGATTCTTCAATATACGCAAATCAATCAATGTGATACACCACATTAACAAGTTGAAGGAGAAAAACCATATGATCATCTCAATAGATGCAGAGAAAGCTTTTGACAAAATTCAACACCCATTTATGATAAAAACCCTGCAGAAAGTAGGCATAGAGGGAACTTTCCTCAACATAATAAAGGCCATATATGACAAACCCACAGCCAGCATCGTCCTCAATGGTGAAAAACTGAAACCATTTCCACTAAGATCAGGAACAAGACAAGGTTGCCCACTCTCACCACTCTTATTCAACATAGTTTTGGAAGTTTTAGCCACAGCAATCAGAGAAGAAAAGGAAATAAAAGGAATCCAAATGGGAAAAGAAGAAGTAAAGCTGTCACTGTTTGCAGATGACATGATACTATACATAGAGAATCCTAAAGATGCTACCAGAAAACTACTAGAGCTAATCAATGAATTTGGTAAAGTTGCAGGATACAAAATTAATGCACAGAAATCTCTGGCATTCCTATATACTAATGATGAAAAATCTGAAAGTGAAATCAAGGAAACACTCCCATTTACCATTGCAACAAAAAGAATAAAATATCTAGGAATAAACCTACCTAAGGAGACAAAAGACCTGTATGCAGAAAATTATAAGACACTGATGAAAGAAATTAAAGATGATACAAATAGATGGAGAGATGTACCATGTTCTTGGATTGGAAGAATCAACATTGTGAAAATGACTCTACTACCCAAAGCAATCTACAGATTCAATGCAATCCCTATCAAACTACCAATGGCATTTTTCACAGAACTAGAACAAAAAATTTCACAATTTGTATGGAAACACAAAAGACCCCGAATAGCCAAAGCAATCTTGAGAACGAAAAATGGAGCTGGAAGAATCAGGCTCCCTGACTTCGGACTATACTACAAAGCTACAGTAATCAAGACAGTATGGTACTGGCACAAAAACAGAAAGATAGATCAATGGAACAGGATAGAAAGCCCAGAGATAAACCCACGGACATATGGTCACCTTATCTTTGATAAAGGAGGCAGGAATGTACAGTGGAGAAAGGACAGTCTCTTCAATAAGTGGTGCTGGCAAAACTGGACAGGGACATGTAAAAGTATGAGATTAGATCACTCCCTAACACCATACACAAAAATAAGCTCAAAATGGATTAAAGACCTAAATGTAAGGCCAGACACTATCAAACTCCTAGAGGAAAACATAGGCAGAACACTCTATGACATAAATCACAGCAAGATCCTTTTTGACCCACCTCCTAGAGAAATGGAAATAAAGACAAAAATAAACACATGGGACCTAATGAAACTTCAAAGCTTTTGCACAGCAAAGGAAACCATAAACAAGACCAAAAGACAACCCTCAGAATGGGAGAAAATATTTGCAAATGAAGCAACTGACAAAGGATTAATCTCCAAAATTTATAAGCAGCTCATGCAGCTCAATAACAAAAAAACAAACAACCCAATCCAAAAATGGGCAGAAGACCTAAATAGACATTTTTCCACAGAAGATATACAGACAGCCAACAAACACATGAAAGGATGCTCAACATCTTTACTCATTAGAGAAATGCAAATCAAAACTACAATGAGATATCATCTCACACCAGTCAGAATGGCCATCATCAAAAAATCTAGAAACAATAAATGCTGGAGAGGGTGTGGAAAAAAGGGAACACTCTTGCACTGCTGGTGGGAATGTGAATTGGTACAGCCACTATGGAGAACAGTATGGAGGTTCCTTAAAAAACTACAAATAGAACTACCATATGACCCAGCAATCCCACTACTGGGCATATACCCTGAGAAAACCATAATTCAAAAAGAGACATGTACCAAAATGTTCATAGCAGCCCTATTTACAATAGCCCGGAGATGGAAACAACCTAAGTGTCCATCATCGGATGAATGGATAAAGAAGATGTGGCACATATATACAATGGAATATTACTCAGCCATAAAAAGAAATGAAATTGAGCTATTTGTAATGAGGTGGATGGACCTAGAGTCTGTCATACAGAGTGAAGTAAGTCAGAAAGAGAAAGACAAATACTGTATGCTGACACATATATATGGAATTTAAGAAAAAAATGTCATCAAGAACATAGGGGTAAGACAGGAATAAAGACACAGACCTACTAGAGCATGGACTTGAGGATATGGGGAGGGGGAAGGGTAAGCTGTGACAAAGTGAAAGAGCGGCATGGACATATATACACTACCAAACGTAAGGTAGATAGCTAGTGGGAAGCAGCCGCATAGCACAGGGAGATCAGCTCGGTTCTTTGTGACCGCCTGGAGGGGTGCGATAGGGAGGGTAGGAGGGAGACGCAAAAGGGAGGGGATATGGGAACATATGTATATGTATAACTGATTAAATTTGTAAAATAAAAGAATAAAAAAAAATAAAAAAAAATAATAATAAAAAAAATAAAAATGCTAAAAAAAAAATTAAGGGGCAAATAATCAGTAGTGATGACTACTCCAAGATGGATATGAAGCATATTAGAAATGATCATATTCGTTTATAGAAAGATAAGGCTGGTTATACAGAAATGTCATTTGTACCCACCTTTTGGGAACCTAGTCTACTGTAAAGTGAGGCTCACCCTCGCTGTGATAGCTTCATTTCATACTGTACAGAATAAGTGTTCTCATTCTTATTTACAAAGCAACTTTGCAAAGGAAGTGATGAACTATCATGACCAAATATGCCAAATACATGGTTAAAAAATAATTAAAGGGTAGGTCAGTGCAGGAAATTGCCCTCATTAAGCAGATTATTCATTTCTGCTGAAATGCCAAGGCACAGTCAAAGCTGACCTTTGCCAAACAAAAAAAGTCAGCAGGGATGTTGCACCAGGTTGAAAATGCTGCAGAGAAAAGAAAAAAAGATTAAAAGCCATAAAAGCATTTTTTGATGGTCTCCGTGTAGATATTGGAATTGCCGAAGCATACAGCTAGATCAGAATATTTTTGCAATAATACTCCATGATTGATGCTGGGGAAAATTTCACATTTGCTGATACACTTTGTAAAAGAAAAAATATATAGCCACATGGGACATTTTATCAGAGAGTGAGTGAGCAGCAGAGATAGGGTTAAAAAGAATAATAGATCCCCTTTTGATGTTGGAAATGATGATGAAGCTTACAGGTGGTAAAAAGAAGGAATCAAGGGCAAAGACTTAGGGAAAAGTTACTTTGTCCATTTCATTATTGATGAATTCTTGAAAAGTTGCGTGTAAGTAGACACCAGTTTTCTCATCCTGACCTATAATATCATTTCACAACTGTTTTGTCTTTATTTTGAATTTGTCACCTGTGGGCAATGACTACTGATACTTAAGCTTTTTTTTTAATTGAAATATAGTGGATACTGGTACTTAGGCTTTTGATTTCTTTGGCCTTCTGCCAAATAGCTAATGCCATACAAGCAAATACATGTGTACCAGGGGACCTTGTGACTTAGTGTACACCCTTCTTTTTGCAAAATAATCCTGCTTGAAGTGGTTTTCAAACCTTTTTCTGTATTCAGAAGGGTGCAGCTGCTCTGAGTGAAGTCAGAGTAGGGGAGCCCAGAGTGTTACCTCCTTAACACTCCCACAGCTGTGGCATCCTTTCACCCCCTCTTATAGTTGTCTTTTAGGCAGTTCAGGGAAGCACAGTTTCAATACCACTCCTCAAATACATGTTTTCTCAGCTGACGTATAAAGTGTTTATAATGAACCATGTCGTATATCCAAAAGAATAATAGATAAGCACCCATATGTCTACCACCTAGCTTAAGAAATAGAGCATTATCAGCCCACTTGAAAGCTGCTGCACTCTCATGAAAGGAAAGCACTATACTCAGTTGTGTGTTCATCACTCTCTTGCTATTTTCAGTTTTAAAAATCACATATGTATATATATTTATGCAAAATATTGTTTACATTTGCGTGTTTTTCACTTTGTAGGGATGGAATAATACTGTGACTTTATTCCCTTAACATTATATTTCTGAGATGTTTCATGTTATTGCATGAATTTTATTCATTTTCAGTATTCCGTTGTATGAATATATTATAAATTTTTCCTATAGATGAATATTTGGTTTGTTCTCAGATTTATAAGTGCTGCTATGAAACATTCTTGTACATGTGTCTTGTACATGTTCAAGAATTTTTCTAGGGTATGTGTACCAGAGAGGAAGTACTAGATCATAGAGAATAAGCATATTCAACTTTTCCAAAGAGTTCATATCAATTTATCAGCAGAGTGTAAAAGTTTTTGTTGCTCCTTATCTTCACCAACACTTCTTATTAACAGACTTTTTTTTTTGCGGTACGCGGGCCTCTCACTGTTGTGGCCTCTCCCGTTGCGGAGCACAGGCTCCGGATGCGCAGTCTCAGTGGCCATGGCTCACGGGCCCAGCCGCTCCACGGCATGTGGGATCTTCCCGGACCGGGGCACGAACCCTCGTCCCCCTGCATCAGCAGGTGGACTCTCAACCACTGCACCACCAGGGAAGCCCCCAGACTTTTAATTTATTACAAATTTGGTGGTTGTAAACTTCATATCATTATGTTTCTGTTTTGTGTTTCTCTGATTACAAGTGAGGTTGCACAGCTTTTCATGTTTTATAGGCCATTTATAATTCCTCTTTTGTCAAATACCTGTTCATATCATTGGACCATTTTTCTGTTGACCAATTTGTATTTTTCATTAATAGTTTGTAGGAGTTTTTTTATATCTTTCTGATACTAATTCTTTGCCAGTTATATGACTTAACAATCGTTTCCTCTAAGCTTGTAAGTTGCCTTTTAATTTCTTTATGGTGTCTTGTGATATGCAACTTGTCAATTTTGATGCTTTAGAATTATCAATCTTTTTCTTTGTGATTAGTGTTTCTCTGATATGCTTAAAATGTCTTCCCTAACCTGAGATCATAAAAGATATTTTCCCTTACAATTTTTTTTTTAAGTTTGGTCTTTCAAATGGAGTCTTCTTTAGTTGACCTGCAACTGATTTTGTATGGTGTAATGTAGGGATCCATTTTTTTCCCTCCATATAAATAGTTATCCCAGAACCATTTATTAAATAACCCATTCTTTCTCTTATCTTCAGTGGCTAACTCTGTCATATATCTGGTTTTCATATATGCATACATCTGTTTTTGGATTCTCTATTCCATTCCATTGGCCTATTTTCTTATCCCATCTTAATTGCTGTGGCTTTATAAAGTTTTAAGATTTTGGAAAAGGGAGCAAATCTCCCCAACTTACTTTTCAGGATCATTTTGCTTATTCTTGGCCATTTGTTCTGTGAAGATATTTTAGGTTGGTGGGATATTGGAGAGAGGGATGAAGGAGTTAAGGGAAAAAAAAAGGGAGAGAAGAAGGGTTACAAAGAAACATTGGCTCATGCTACAGTTATTCTAAAAGTCAACGCTGCTTTTGAAGTCAGGTATTTTCAAAGATCAGAAAAGCTGCCTGCCTAAATTTACTGGCATTGCTGTCAGTACTCTGTGAGATGCACAGGGTTAACGTAATTTTTATTTCTTCTAAGAATTATTTCTTTGGGATCTCACTGTTTCTTGGGATGGGCAGTATACCATTGTGATTAAAAAAAAACATGGCCTTTGCTATCAGGCATGCTTCTGTTTAAATTTCTGCTCTGCTACCTACTACCTATGTGACCTTAGGAATAATACTTAATTTTTCTGAGACTTATTATTGTCTTTTTGGTTTGTGGAAGGTGGTGATGGTGGTAGTGGTGGTGATTATGATGATAATAATAATATAACGATTATAGTTATTATTATTTACCTACTGTGTTAGTTTTCTATTGCTGCTGTAACAAATTACCACAAATGTAGTGCCTCAAAACAACACAAATTTATTATCTTATGCTTCTGTAGGTCAGAAGTCTGACAAGGCTCTTGGTGGACTAAAGTCAAGTTTTCAGAAGGGTTCCTTTTTGGAAGCTTTAGGGGAGATTCCATTTCCTTGCTCATTCAGATTGTTAGCAGAATTCAGTTTCTTGCAGTTTCTTGTTGGCTGTTAGCTGACAGATGGTCCCAGCTTGTGGAGGTCACCTGCATTCCTTGGCTTGTGTCTCCCTTCTTCCATCTTCAAAGCCAACAATGGTGGGTTTGAGTCCCTCTTACCTTTCAAATCTTTCTTGCCTCTTTTTCCATCACATCACAGAGACACAAAAGAGAAACATAGGGAAAAAGGCCATGTAATGACCGAGGCAGAGGGTGGAGTGATGCAGCTGGGGAATGCCAAGGATTGCTGGCAACCACCAGAAGCTAGGAAGAGGAAAGGAAAGATTCTTCCCTAGAGCTTTCAGAAAGAGCATGGCCCTGCTAACACCTTGATTTTGCACGTCTAGCCTTCAGAATTGTGAGAGAATACATTCCTGTTGTTGTAAGCCACCTAGTTTGTGGAATTTTGTTATGGCAGCTCAGTAAACTAATATAACAGCTTACCATGTTTTCCCAAATTGGTTTTTCTTTGAAGTAGCATATGAAAAATGGTCTTGTTAATTTCCAGTGTATAAGACACCTACATTCAAATATATGCCCTAAGGTATGGGCAGTACCCTAAGAAAGACTTGTTTGGCATAGCCCCTAATGGTAGAATTAAGATCGATGAGTAAAAGTTCTAAGGAAACTGATTTTTAGTTCAATATATAGAGTTTTCTAACAATTACAATAGTACATGGCAGTAAGAGCTGTCCTAATAGTCAGACCCCAGATGTTTGGTTGAGGTAGTAGAACTAGTTTTTCATGAATGTTTTGGATAAAAAATTCATTTTAAAGAGAATTAGATGGGGGAGGGAAGGATTGGGAGTTTGGGATTAGCAGATGCAAACTATTATATAGGATGGGTAAACAACAGAGTCCTACTGTATAGCACACAGAACTATATTCAGTATTTTGTAATAAACCATAATGGAAAAGAATATGCAAAAGAATATATATATATAAATATTTTATATATATTTACATATATGTAACTGAATCACTTTGCTGTAACCAGAAACTAACACAACATTGTAAATCAACTATACTTCAATAAAATTAAAAAAATAAAATATACCATGAGAATATCTGATTCTCTTTAAACAAGTAAGAATAATTTTTTACATCGTAACAGAAAAGTCTGAACTGGTGCTTTCTAACTTAGATCTATTGGGTTGGCCAAAAAGTTTGTTCAGGTTAGTTCATAACAGAAAAACCCAAACAAACTTTTTGGCCAACCCAGTATAAGAAAACTACAGGACACTCTTACCAACATTTTTTACATGAAGTTCAGACAATTGGTTGATCAAGAACAAAATTTGGTTAAATGATTTATCCAGTCTACAAGGATACATCCAAATCAATTGATAGAATTATTTTTAAAAAAGCAATAAATCATCCATTTATTGAGTGTTCCTTGTGTGGTATAAGAGATATAGATGATGCCCTACTTGGTTTTATACTCTGGCTGAGTTGTGTAGTAGACGTTTGCTGGGTGCCTTTATGGGATACGTTCTCTTCCTAACAATATTCAGATTTTCCTTCTGATATCCATCCCTGTCCTTCACAGGCCACTTGCTTCAGGCTACCTAATCAGGGTGAATTTTAGTTCTCTTGTTTGGAATGCTGCTAAGATGTTCTGTGTGTCCCTCTGGATATTAGTAAGAAATATGTAGTCTTAATTGTGGCTGGCAACTGTACTATTGCCAAGAGAGGAACCAGTTTTAGGATAAAACTGCCACTGAGGATGTCAGAGCAGAAAGATGTAAGGAAACTGAGTCCTTGAAGATATCACTGAATTACTGGGTCAACCAATATCTGGACGATCCGGTTAAGTGAGAAAATAAATCCACTTTTTGTTTAAGCCAGTTTGCATTGGGTTTTCTGTTCTTTCTAGCATAAAGTCTTATCCGGTATATTCATAAATCAACTGAAGAACAATAAATGACAATATATAAAGTATGTAGTCAAGTGCTAGATACACTGAAGATAAACCACCAGCAGCATCAGCATTATTCCATGGAACTTGATAGAAATGCAAATTTTCAGGCCTCAGATTTTCTGACTCAAACTCTGCAAGTGGGGCCTAGTAATCTTTGTTTTAACAAGCCCTACAGGGGATTCTGATGTATGCTAAGGTTTGGAAACCACTACCCCAGCAGTTCAGGAAAGGAAGACTTCATGGAGAAGGTGAGACAAACTAAATATAGGAGCAGTATAGACTTTTGAAAAAAAGATGTATAAACCAGAATGAATAAAGGTACAGAGGTAGGAATGAATGTTATTTATTGGGCAGTATCTGGCTAATTGTGACTTTAATAAAATAGTGAAAGATTAATTGCATGGGTAGTAGGGTAGCAGAGAGTTGGTGGCTGAGATTTTTTTAATTTTTTGTCCTGTTACTCTCATTTTACCTGAACTCATTAAAAACCTGAGCAATAGAATGAAATATTGGTATTCTCCATTGTAGGCAATATATGTTGAGATCAACCTGTTTGGACTATAGCCATAGAATATTAAGAGCATCAAGTCATAGCAAGAGGATTGTCTAGTCTTACTTGTATTGGTGTCAGGTAGATAGAGAAGCCTCCTTCCTGGACTTCAAAAATTTGTTTGAAGGGAGTTACATTTCTTTTTTCTTTCTTTCTTTTTTTTTGCGGTACGCGGGCCTCTCACTGTTGTGGCCTCTCCCGTTGCGGAGCACAGGCTCCGGACATGCAGGCTCAGCGGCCATGGCTCACGGGCCTAGCCGTTCTGCAGCATGTGGGATCTTCCCAGACCGGGGCACGAACCCGTGTCCCCTGTATCGGCAGGCGGACTCTCAACCACTGCACCACCAGGGAAGCCTGAAGGGAGTTACTTTTATCTTGTCAAAATCTGACACGAGCAGAGTGACACTAGCAGTGAGAATTTAACCTGCCCTGGCTTTATGAGGTATTTGGTATATTCTTTGTCTTCTTCCTCCTTCCTTTACATATTTTGTGGGAGAAGTTTCCACCTGAAATACCGATGTCATGTCCAAGGTTGTACATCACCACTCACACTGCCTGCTCTGTTTGATTATGTGTGCTTGGATGGAACTGTTTACATTCCACCTTTTCCCTAAAGCACTGTAAGCCATGCATAATGATGCAGCCTGTGGAATTATGGAATGGGAGCTGACTTTGGCTCAGAGAGAATGCTGGAAAATGAGAGAGAAGCATTTTAAAGGCTAAAGTGCTAATGGCTGCAGGAAACCAAACACTAGACCTTAAAGTCTACCTATTTCCCAAACTTGTCTAGACGTAAGTTTATGGTAGTAGTGGGGGTGTGTGTAAGTGACAGTGGCATTGAAGGAGGAGAGGAAGGATTTTAACCTAATGGTGCAAATAACTTTTCCATATTGACAACTAGATTTTTGCTAAGGAGTGCCAGAACAGTGAATAAGTATTTCTAAAGCAGAGGCAGTGCTTAGTGTATTTAGTCATTATTTAATTCCTCTTGATAATGGGGCTTCATTTTAGAGAGGATTTAATGGTCTTGATATCGAGTGACCTTGGTATGGCAAAGACACGTGTGTGTGTGTGTGTGTGTGTGTGTGTGTGTGTGTGTGTGTGTGTGTGTGTAAAATGCAAATAATGGAAGTGGCTTTGGAGTTGGGCCAAAAAGCCATCAGCACCAAGCTAAGGTTACTTTAGATCTGCTTGCTTTGCAGGTCAGATTGAAGGATGCCTGAGACAAGCAATAAATTCTTCCCCTCTGACACTTTGGGAGGACAGATCAGCCAACGGATCACCTCTTGTTTGTTCAGATAGACTGACCCATCATTCACTTGCTTTGAGGGTCTAAAGTTTAATTTTTTCCTTTCTTAGGGGATAAGGGAGTGATTGTGGGAAGAAAATGGTCAAATCATGGGACACTAGTGAGTTGTAAGGCTAGAGGAGTCATTTCGACCTCACTCTTTGCTTGGAGGAGCAACTTGGAGCTATGCTAGCTTGTTCCCTGGTGCGGCGATTTCTGCAGGCAGAATGGTTTCCATGGGTACAGGCTGGTGGAGCTTTGGATTTCCAATGTTTTTTTGTTTTTTGTTTTTTTTAAAAAGGTGGTGCTTTGATAGTCTTAACAAAGGGCTGATAACGGCTGCACATTATCCTAGAGTCTCTAACCAGTTTTTGCTAGCTCTGGGCTGTGAAGCTTTGGCTGTTTTGGGGGCATGAATATGTGCATTGCTTCCTTTCCTTATTCTGGAGGTTTCAAACTCTGGTATGTTTCTAATGGAGCCTTTGAAATGCTCTGCTTCTGGGTTCATTTTCAATCATGAAATGCATCTCTGACATTCAATGTGAGTTGTTTGAAGCTAAAGGAAGATATATAGTTTGACAAACTCCACAGTGTCTATTGTGAAGTGCTTAACATGAGATAAGGCCCTACTGCAGCCCTGTTGGTGAATACAAGGTACCCTTAGACTGCAGTTCTGCCCCTCTACTTTCTTAACAGTGTGGCTTTGGGTAAGTCTTACCCTCTCAGTCTCAGTTAACTCAACTGTAAAATAGAGATAACACTTGATCTTTGTCATACATAGGGCTATTGTAAGTGTAGTGGATGATCCCAGTTGGAGTCTAAGCTGGTATTACTCTACTAATTGGGCGTCTCTGGGCACATCTGGAAGGACTATGAGGCACATTTGCCAGGAGTCAGTTCTTATAAAGGACCACAGAGTCTCTTGGAAAAGAGCTCCAAAGCAAAAAAGCTTCAGGCACATGAACTTGCCATAGGAGTAGTGCTAGGAAGCCACAGTAAAAGAAATAGCAGAGTCTTGATAAAGATAAGCAAGTCCAAAGCAAAAAGATAGTTGGAGCACTTTCGCCTAAGCAAAAAGATAGCTGGAGCACTTTAGTCTAAGCAACAGACCAAAACAGCCTATATTGGAGTTTTAGGGAAGTGAAGGAGATGAAAATCATATTTGGGAGGGCTAAGCAAAAGCTGTAGCAAGAAAGGAAATGACAGGCACTGGAGTACTGGGTTCCATAGTCCTTCTAACCATTAGGAGAGAGGTAGTGTCCATTACCTATTCCTGGACTATGGGGTTTACCCACTGGATGGTACACTAGTTTTACATTTCCTCTTCGCTGTGTAGATGGTAATTCAGAGATCTTGATATAAATAAAATTTGATCAAAGAAACTGATAGATATGTACAAGTTCCTAAGGTAAATGAGTCTCTGTTAGTCCACTTATTTCCCAGAGGTTGTGTTCAGGGTATAGGGACAGAATGTGACTGGCCAGTCAAGGCTCAGCTAAACTCTGTGGACGAGAAGGTGGTGGTGAAGTCTGGTGTTTTTACTTTAGTCTCATTAGTTTGGTGGGCCTGGGAAATTGAGCTGATCAACTAGGTACTGTGAGTGTGGCACGTGCAACCTGGGCAGGAGTGTCTTTGTGGGAAAGAAGTTGGCTATGGCTCTTAGGATAGCTGAGGTACCTGAGAACTGGCTTCTGCTTCACAGAGTAGGATGAGGAGGCAGGTAGGTAGGAGCCTGATCAGAGAGGAGCTTACACAGTTTGACCATATGTCCCAGTCTGCCACAGATAAACCTAGTATGCACCTGTAGTTCTGGCATAATTATTAAGAGCACCCTCTTTTCACCCCCCAAATTCTCCTGATTTAGATGGTAAACTGTATGACAAGGAGCTTGGGGGAGGTTGCTTTGTCCTTTTGAATTCCTATGCTGCTTTGCTGTCTGGCCCTTCAGTTGGCAATTACTTCACTTTGCCTGAGGCATCCAAAGATCTCTACTCCCATCTGTTAGGTTCCTCTTCTTCTGTCTGCTCCCTTATCTTCCTCCCTTTTCCCCATCCCAGGCTCTTGGGAAATTCTTTATGTTTGTGGCTTTTATGACTATGGGGATTGTGTAGCCTGAGCCTGGCTTTGTACCAAGCTGCAGTGGCCCTAATGCTTGATTCATTTTTGTCTTTTTGCCATTTTTGAATTTGATGACCAAATACACAAACAAGAAGAATTGCCTCTTTGTTCTATTGGGGAGTCAACCTTGCCCATCAGTTACATAATATCTCTAGAGCCAAGGCTTTGTGAAATGTGGTACTACCTACCTGCTACCCTGGTCCTGGTCTGAGAGATGGTTAACTTTCACTGCAGCAAATACTGATAGCAATTTTTCCGAAAACAGTGTGTACCACTGTCCCTGAAAGAAATGTAAGAGAATAAAAATAGAAAATAAAAGTTCCTCGGGGATCACCAGGAAAGCCTAGTCATCTTACCCGAACTTCTGCTAAGAGAGCCCAGTTAGCTAGTGTCAGGCTTTCGCCCACTCACACTCTTCCAGCATAGGACAGTGCAACCAATAGTCTTATGAAGTCTGTAGATTTCCAATTCATCTTTATATCATTCAGTTTTTATATTTCTAGGGTGTGAAGACAGTTAAACCTATAAACTTGTTCTTCTGTTTATCAGGGCACTGATGTCATATGGGGATAGCATACTTCACTTATGAATCATGTGTGAAAAACAAAATCAGACACAAATCACAGAGAAATGCAGTTAATGTTTTATGAGTTCGTAAATCCAGAGCTGTGACTAACACTGGGACCTCCAATGGAAGCCTCCAGCCTTATAATTCAGCAGCTCCAAGGATTAATTTTATCATACAGAGTTTGGGTTAGAAGCTAAAATACATCCACATGCAAATTCAGACCGTGGAGAATACCTGAACACATTTCTGCATGAAGATTTCTGAATGTGCACTGGTGAAATAACCTCATAAGGGGCCTGTGCTAGTTCCACATACAGTGTGAAGTATCCGGGACTGTAAACCTTCTGTTCAAATCAATCCTCTGTGTAATTGTGATTGACAGTCATTATCTCATGTGATTATGTAGACTTGTGTCCCTATTTTATAGAGAGAAAATTGAGGTTAAGCTGTGTTAAATTGCTCAAGATCATGATGTCACAAAGTTGTAGAACTGGGCTTTCTGATTCCATGGCCAGTTCTCTTCCTGTAACATCACACCATCTTTAACAAGAATCCAGTGAAACTGACCCATCTCTTTTGCTCTTTCCTACATATGGGCTTCATGGATGGTGACATATACATCCAGCAAGATACAGGGATGAGGATGGTTGTGGGAGGAGGTCCCCATGTAATACATGTCATGTTCACTAGGAACGAATTTGATCAGAACTGGAGCTCCCCATCCACTACACATCAATGCTAAGGGAAAAAGTTAGGCCCCCATTTTCCATCTAATGGTCTACTTTGTACAACCACAGTGGATTTCTGGCAGCCAAGGTGGATCTTACGTGGAAGCAGAGTTGATGACCACCTTTGTGATGTGAATTAAAGGGACTGGGGGGGCCTACCTTCCCCTCAACACTAGTAGAGGTTTATTCTTAATTTTATTTTATTTATCTCTGTCGAGAGGTGTTTTTGAAGCTTTTATTTTGAAATAGTTAAAGGCCACGGGAAGTTATAAAAATAGTACAGAGAGTCCCATGTACTCTTTGCTCAGCTTCCTCTAATGCTAATCTTACATAAAGTGTAGTATAATGTCAAAGCCAGGAATTTGACATTGGTATAATACGGTTAACTAGACTACAAGCCTTATTCAATTTTCACTAGTTTCTACATACACTTATTTATGTCCCTCTATGTGTGTGTATAGTTCTATGTAATTTTATCTCTAGGTTCTTTTAGTTTAAGGCTCTTGTCCCTATTGTAATACAACCTTCACCACCTTGGAGAGAGGTAGTGTGTTGTAACAGAAAGAACATGGGCTTTGGAACCTGACAAGCTTGAGTATACATCCTAACTATGCTATTTTTTATCTGTGTGACTGTGATTTTGGACAAATCATTTCATGTCTTTGGGCCTCAGTTTTCCCCTTGGTGAAATGGGGATAATAGTTTCTAATTCACATGGCTTTTGTGAGGATGAAATGGGATAATATATATAAAGTGCCTGGCCCAGCAAATGTTTCCCTTCCCCATTTCTCCTTCCTTGAATGAGGTAGCAGTTAAAGCTGTTCTCATTTCTTTATATCCTTGATTCTTTCCTAAGAGGAGCAGGTTTTAATGGGAGGAGGTGAGAAATGGATGAAAGCATTGTGAGTAGTGACACCAATGAAAGATTTCAGTGATTTAATAATTTTGCCTGGCAGCAATCCTCTTCCCGGGGGCCTGTGGGTTGTTCCTGCATAACATGAATGTTAATAATATTCTTACCCCTATACTTTTGCTTGTCATAAATTAGTATTTAATAAACATCATAGTCATCACTTCATATCTGTCTTATCCACAAATTCTACTCTTACCATTCTTACCACAAATTCAGAATCACTGGGCTGAGGGGAAGTCTGAGAGATTGATGGTGTAAAAGTCAAACATTTCCATAGATTTGACTATTAAACAAATAGCCACTAATGGATGTGAAGACTAGCCTGAATATGTGATTAGGTTGTTTCTATTGCTTTTTTCCTGGATAGAAGTGGTGACCACAAGGATGGAGAGACCTCTAAGAGTGGGAGGCTGATATTTTTTTTTGAAAGGGGAAGAAGGAGGCTACTGATTTTCTAAAACTTAATTAATTAATTTATTTTTGGCTGCATTGGGTCTTAGTTGGTGCGCGTGGGCTTTCTCTAGTTGCAGAGAGTGGAGGCTACTCTTTGTCGCGGTGCGCGAGCTTCTCATTGCAGTGGCTTCTCTTGTTGTGGAGCACAGGCGCTAGGTGTGTGGGCTTCAGTAGTTGTGGCATGCGGGCTTAGTTGCTCCGCCACATGTAGGATCTTCCCGGACCAGGGCTTGAACCCACATCCCCTGCATTGGCAGGCGGATTTGTAACCACTGCGCCACCAGAGAAGTCCATGCTTTTTTAAAAAAAACTTAAGGTTTTGTTTCCTTTCATTTGTGTATTTTAAAAAGTCAGGTTTAGTAATCTTTTGAGAGAACTAGCATTTGGTTTCATTGATTCTTTTCAGTCGTTTTTCTGTTTTCATTGACGTTTGTATTTTCATTATTCTTATTGCATCGGATTTAATTTCTTTTTCTAGTCTTAAGATGAAATTTACATCATTGATTTAAGACTTTTCTTCTCTAATTATAGCTATGTAGTGCTATATAAATTTCATCCTAAACACTGCTTTAGCTGCATTCCACAAGTTTTGGTATAGGCATATGTGTTTTTATTGTTATTCAGAAGTTTGATTTCCAAATATTTGGGAATTTTCCTGATTTTTTTTGTTATAGTTCTACCTTAGTACCTTTTCAGTCAGAAAATATACTCTGAGTTCAATTTTATTTTAAAAATTGAGGATTATTTTTTGATCCAGAATGTAGCCTATTTTGATGAAATTTTCCATGTGTACTTTGTATTTGTTGAGTGGAGTGTTCTAGAAATTTTAGTGAAGTCAAGTTAGCTGACAGTGTTTAGGTCTTGTATATCCTTAGAGCTTGTCTACTTGTTTTATCAATGATTGAAAGAGGAATATTGAAATATTCAACTATAATTGTGGATCTGTCCAGTTCTCTTTGCAATTCTATCAGATAAGGGTTGGGTTTATGGAGGTTTTTATTTTTTTTTATTTTCTTTTTTGTGTTCCTGCATCACCCTTGGCTTTCAGGCTTCCCTGTGCACCTGTACCTTGGAGCAGGAGTGGGGTGGGGTGTCCCTCCCATGTTCTTGCCTGCCATGCCAACAGTAGACTGCTGTTGCTTGTGACTTAGTGCTTGGTAGTCTGGTGCTGGGGCCAGAGGAGGTTCTCTGTTGTCTGGTTTCATTTTTAGACCTGTGTGTCTGGGTCTCATGGGGTGGAGCTTTCTGTTATCCTGCCATTTCTAGCCAAACTCTGCCTTGTATCTTTGATGGATCTTGTGCAGGAGAGTTTCCTGCTACCCCAGTTGTAGGAGACCACTAATGGTATTTAGCATAGGATTCAGAGCCCTGGACTATTTTCTGCTTCTCCCCTAGTGGTGGAATGGTTTTCTTTCACACTCCCCTCTGCCATAATGGGTCTTCACCTGTGCCCTGGGAGTGACAGGGTTTGTTGCTCCTCTGCCAGTGGCTTAAGACTGTTGTTCTTTGGGGATAAGAGTCTAGGAGGAGTTTGTGCCTTGCCTGCAGTGGCAGCCTCACCAGATCTGTACCACTTAGAGAGGCTCTTTGCATTCTCCCTCCCGCTCAATCTTTCTAGTAAGCATCTGACAGAAGTCTGTGGAGAGGAGTCTGTGAAGAGGTGTAAATTCCTCTTGGGCCTGAGGTGCCCAGGAGTTCTACTAGCCAATTCTTGGTTTTTAACAGTACATTAAAATTGTAGCTAAATTCTTCTTCCTCAGTTGTATGATACTCAGTGTCTCTTCCTCCTGTGCTCTACCACAGGTAAGCCAGTGTTTGTGACCTATCTCTGCCTTGGGAGGTGCCTGTCTTTCCTTGGGTTTCAGATTAATTGTTTTCCCTGCCATGTTAGCTCTCTGGTGACAGCAGAAAAAAGTATGATTTTATTGTTTATCTGGATTTTTCTTGTTAAGGTGATAATAATGCTCTTTCTACATGCAAGATGAAATGCCTCTTTATTTCTCGAGCTTTTTTTTTTAATTTATAGAAGTAATACATGAACAGGGTAAACAATTCAAAGGGTATACAAAATGTTAGGTAAAATTTCTTACAAGCCCCACTCACTAGAGGCAACAACTATTAAGAAGCTATCTGTTTTTAGTTCTTCCATTTCCAGTGGTACCCTGGAACAGGATAATTATGAGAACCCATCACTAACTTTTAAGGAATTTTACAAGCTCATTGGTGTCACATTGGTACTTGAAATTGGCTGTAGTGGGAATATTATGCCACGGTAATCAGCAAATGCTACAAATTAGACCTTCCCTCCCAGTAGCTGGCTAGGAAACGTTGACCAATACACCACTGATTATAACTGTAAATACCATACTTACACCCCTGTTTCTTGATTTGTTTTCTTTAAATAGTAACTGTGGACTCCCCACAATGAAATATAAAAAATTTAACACACGATCAAACACTCTTCCTTCCCATGTTTTTATTTTTAAATCTTCTATTCTTTGCCTTTATGATAGTAAATAAAAACCAAATGTTCTCCCATTTCCCATCTATTCATCACTCCTGGTCTTAGTCCCATAGTAGCTACTTTAAACCATTTCTTTTCTTTAATGCCTTTTTGGTAATTACCGTAATTCTAAAAATATTTGCCTCCATCTTTTGATTTAATGTTAAACAATATATGGACTCTTTAGCTGTGATGCATATCTACTTCTCTTATCTCCTCCATTTCCAAAGTTTTAACTCCATTATTATTTTTACATTGTTCAGAATTTTTAAACTTTACAATCTCTTATGTACCTACCTATAAACATTTTTTCTGGTTTTTCCTGTATGTTAATTCTAAAACCATGTTAAACACCATAAGACCACATTTATAATTATAGAATTAGTGAAATATTATTCATTGTGGAATCATAGGGATTTTTCCAAAGAAAATATGTTATTAAACCCTTGCCTCCAGCAGGAAAATTAGAGGTGTCAGGGTGTATCTTTACTCAGTTCTTTTTATGTTTCTTGACTTCCTCTGGATTATGCTCATCTGCCACTGTTCCTTGTATCCCATGTTTTCCTCCTTCTTGGATTAGATTTTTATTTTATTGATGAACCATCTCAATTAAGTATTTTAATATATTATGAGTGGATATTAAACTTTGAGTTCTTGCATATCCCCCAATTTTTGTTTTGTCTCATCCGTGATCAGTACTTGGTAAGGTTTACAATGCCGCGTACAAAGCCATTTTCCCTGAAAATTTTGCAAATTCACTTCTGTTGTATTTTAGCATTTTGTGATGCTGATGAAAAGTCTTATGCTGGTCTGTTTATTTTTTGGGAGGGAGGTTATTTTCAGTTTTTTATTATATGATATTTGATACATTCTAAGAATAAATATAACACATGTAAGTATTGAATTTTGATAAAATGAACATCTGTCAAGCCACTACCCAACTAGAACACTACCATATTCCTGCCATCTGTCTGTGTGTTCCTGCCATTTCCCCCACATCCTTATTTCTTATTTCACTCCAGGTATGATTATGCTGAATTTTGTGTTTATTGTTCTTGTTAGTAATGTCTGTTGAATATGTATGAATTCCCCACACAATATATTACTTACTTTTTCTTGTCTTTTCTGTTTTTTTTCCTGGTTTTAGTTTCTTTTATTGTGGCAAAATATACATAACATAAAATTTACCATTTTAATAATTTTCTGGTGTACAATTCAGTGGCATTAAGTACATTCACATTGTTGTACAACCATCACTGCTATCCATCTCCAGAGCTTTTTTTCATCATTCCGAAAATGTCTCCATTCCCTTCTCTATCCATTCCCTGGTAACTTCTGTTCTACTTTCTGTCTCAATGAATTTTCCTATTCTAGCTATCTCATATAAGTGGAATCATTGGATATTTGTCCATTTGTGTCTGGCTTTTATTTAATTTACCATAATGTTTTTTCAGGGTTCATCTATGTTGTAGCATGTATCAGAATTCATTCCCTTTTTATTGCTGAATAATATTTCATTGTATGTATATACCACATTTTGTTTATCCATTCATCTGTTGATGGGCACGTGGGTGGTTTTCACCTTTTAGATATTGTGAATACTGTTGCTGTGAGCATAGGTGTATAAGGATTATCTCTTTGAGTTGTTCTTTTTAATTCTTTTGGATGTATACTTAAGAGCAGAATTGCTGGGTCATGTGGTATTTCTGTTTAACCATTTGAGAAACTACCAAACTGTTATCCACAGTGGCTACAGTATTTTACATTCCCACCAGCAGCACACGAGTGTTTTCTCCATATCCTTGTCAACAGTTGACATTTTCTTTTTTTTTTTTATATTAGAGCTATCCTAATTAGATGTAGTATCTCACTGTAGTTTTTTTTTTTTTTTTGTGGTACGCGGGCCTCTCACTGTTGTGGCCTCTCCCATTGTGGAGCACAGGCTCTGGACGCGCAGGCTCAGCAGCCATGGCTCATGGGCCCACCTGCTCCGCAGCACGTGGGATCTTCCCGGACCGGGGCACGAACCCGTGTCCCCTGCATCAGCAGGCGGACTCTCAACCACTGCACCACCAGGGAAGCCCTTCTGTTTCTTTTTTTAAAATTTTATTTTTTATTGAAGTTTAGTTATTTACAGTGTTGTATTACTTTCAGGTATACAGCAAAGTGATTCATATATATATATATATATATATATATATATATATATATATATATGTAATATTCCTTTTCAGATTCTTTTCCTATATATATAATATTCCTTTTCAGATTCTTTTCCCTTATATGTTATTACAAAATATTGAGTATAGTTCTCCGTGCTATATAGTAGGTCCTTGTTGGTTATATATTTTATATATAGTAGAGTGTATATGTTAATCCCAACCTCCTAACTTATCTCTCTCCCCATTTCCCCTTTGACAACCATAAGTTTGTATTCTATGCTTATGGGACTATTTCTGTTTTGTATATGAGTTCATTTGCATCATTTTCTTTTTAGATTCCGCATATAAGTGATATCATATGATATTTGTCTTTGGCTTACTTCACTTAATATGATAATCTCTATACCACATCTGCTTTATCCATTCATCTGTTGATGGACATTTAGGTTGCTTCCATGTCTGGGCTATTGTAAATAGTGCTGCAATGAACATTGGGGTGCATGTTTCTTTTTGAATTATGGTTTTCTCCGGATATATGCCCAGGAGTGGGATTGAAGGATCATATGGTAGCTCTATTTTTAATTTTTTAAGGAAGCTCCATACTGTTCTCCATAGTGGCTGTACCAATTTACATTTCCATTAACAATGTAGGACATTTCCCTTTTCTCCACACCCTCTCCAGCATTTATTGTTTGTAGACTTTTTGATGATGGCCATTCTGACTGGTGTGAGGTGATACCTCATGGTAGTTTTGATTTGAATTTCTCTAGTAATTAGCAATGTTGAGCATCTTTTCATGTGCTTTTTGGCCATCTGTATATCTTCTTTGGAGAAATGTTTATTTAGATTTTCTGCCCATTTTTTGATTGGGTTTTTTTTTTGATATTGAACTGCATGAGCTGTTTGTATATTTTGGAGATTAATCTCTTGATGCTGGCATCATTTGCAAATATTTTCTCCCATTCTGTGGGTTGTCTTTTCATTTTGTTTATGGTTTCCTTTACTGTGCAAAAGCTTTTAAGTTTTATTAGGTGCCATTTGGATTTTTGTTTTTTCCTCTTAATTTTCATTACTCTAGGAGGTGGATCCAAAAAGATATTGCTGCCAATTATGTCAAAGAGTGATCTGCCTGTGTTTTCCTCTAAGAGTTTTATAGTATCTGGTCTTATATTTAGGTCTTTAATCCATTTTGAGTTTATTTTTGTGTATGGTGTTAGAGAATGTCCTAACTTCATTCTTTTACATGTAGCTGTCCAGTTTTCCAAGCACTACTTATTGAAGAGACTGTCTTTTTCCATCGTATATTCTTGCCTCCTTTGTTGTAGATTAATTGACCATAGGTGCATGGGTTTATTTCTGGGCTTTCAATCCTGTTCCATTGATCTATGTGTTTGTTTTTGTGCCAGTACCGTAGTGTTTTGATTACTGTAGCTTTGTAGTATAGTCTGAAGCCAGGGGGCCTGATTCCTCCAGCTCCATTTTTCTTTCTCAAGATTGCTTTGGCTATTCAGGGTCTTTTGTGTTTCCATACAAATTAAAAATTTTTTTGTTCTAGTTCTGTGAAAAATGACATTGGTAATTTGATAGGGATTGCATTGAATCTGTAGATTGCCTTGGGTAATATAGTCATTTTAAGCAATAATGTTTCTTCCAATTCAAGAACATGGTATATGTTTGTGTGATCTTCAATTTCTTTCATCAGCATCTTAATAGTTTTCAGAGTACAGGTCTTTTGCCTCCTTAGGTAGGTTTATTCCTAGGGTATTTTATTCTTTTTGATATGATGGTAAATGGGATTATTTCCTTAATTTCTCATTCTGATATTTAGTTGTTAGTGTATAGAAATGCAAGAGCTTTCTGTGTATTAATTTTGTATCCTGCAACTTTACTGAATTCATTAATGAGCTCTAGTAGATTTCTGGTAGCGTCTTTAGGATTTTCTATGTATAGTATCATGTCATCTGCAATTCCCTAATGATTAGTGATGTGAGTATCTTTTCATGTGCTTATTTATTACTGACCATTTGTACATCTCTTTGAATAATGTCTCTTCAAGTCCTTTGCCCATTTTTGAATTGTTTATCTTGTTGTTATTCTTTGTGTTGAATTACAGGAGTTCTTTGCTTTCTGGATATTAATCTCTTATCAGATATAAGATCTGCAAATATATTCTCCTGTTCTGTCAGTTGTTTCACTCTCTTGATAGTGTTTTTTGATGCATAAAAGATTTAAATTTTGACCAAATCTAACTTACCTGTTTTTTCTTTTGTTAGCTGTCATGTCCCAGAAATAATTGACAAATCCAACGCCATGAAGATTTTCTCCTATCTTTTTTCATGGGTTTTACAGTTTTAACTCTTAAGTTTAGGTCTTTGGTCCATTTTGAGTTAATTTTTGTATATGGTGTAAGGTAAGGGTCCAATTTCATACTTTTGCAAGTGGATATTAAGTTTCCCCATCCTTATTTGTTGAAAGACTCTTCCCCATCAAATGGTCTTGGTACCTTTGTAAAAAAAAAAAAAATCAATTGATGATATATGTGAGGGTTTATTTCTAGGCTTTCTATTCTAGTCTGTTTGTTTATACATCTGCCCTTAGGCCAGTATCACACTGGTTTGATTACTGTAGCTTTGTGTAGTAAGTTTTGAAGTCAGGAAGTGTGAATCCTCCAATGGTTTCTTCTTTTTCAAGATCGTTTTGATTTTTCTGGGTCCCATGAAATTCCATGTGAATTTTAGGATAGCCTTGTCTATTTCTACCAAAAACACCATTAGGATATTCACTGAGATTGCCTTGAATCTTTAGATCACTTTTGGGTAGAACTGTCATTTTAACAATATTAAGTCTTCCAATCCATGAATATGGGCAGTATTTTTGTTTATACCTTCTTTCATTTGTTTCAGCAGTGTTTTGTAGTTTTCATTGTATAAATCTTTCACCTCCTTGGTTAAATTTATTCCTAAGTATTTTATTCTTTTTGATGGTATTGTAAATGGAAGTATTTCCTTAATTTCCTTTTTGGATATAGAAATGCAGCTGATTTTTGCATGTTGATTGTGTGTTCAGCAACTTTGGTGAATTTGTTTATTAGCTGTAATGTTTTTTGTGTGGAATATTTAGGATGTTTTACAATATGATCATGTTGTCTGTGAACAGAGATAATTTGACCTCTTCCTCTCTAATTTGGATGCCTTTTATTTACCTTTCTTGCCAAATTGCTCCGTCTAGAATTCCCAATAGTATACTGAGTAAAAGTGCAAAAGTGGGCATCTTTCTCTTGTTCCTGATATGAGGAGATCCTGTCATTTTAAAAATGTGTTATTTTCTGCAAGTTCATTGTTTTATTTGCAAATATTCTAACAGTTTCATTCAAAGCTTCTAAGATGCTCTCGTTTGTGTATCTGTAGCAAACTCAATTTTTATTGATATGTAATATTCTATTGTAAATATAATTTATCAATTCTTTTCACTAGACATTGTGGTTATTTCCATCTTTCTGCTATTACAGTGTTACCATGAAGATTCTTCAACATATCTCTCTGTATGCCTCTGCAAAGTTTCTCTAGAGTATATACCTAAGAGTGAAATTGTTGGTCAAGGGTCAGCAAATTTCCAATTTTAAAAGATAATACTAAATTGTTTTCTGAAGTGGTTCTTCAAATTTACATTTCTATTACAGTAGGTGAAAGTTCCTGTTCATCTGCATCATTGCCAACATGTGGAACTATCAGACTTGTAAAGTTGTGCTTATTTCGAGGATTTAAAATAGTATCTCATTGTGGTTTTAATTTACATTTCCCTGATTCCCAATGGAGTAAAGAATCTTTTCCTCTGTTTATTCAAAATTTATGTTTCTGTGAAATGCCTGTTCCTGAGCTTTCATATTGATTTGTAGGAGTTCTGTATATTTTCTGGATATTATTTCTTTATGTAAGATGCACATATATTCTTCCATTGTCCCACTTTCCTTGTCTCTTTTTTAATTGAAGTATAGTTGATTTCCAGTGTTGGGTTTCTGGTGTACAGTGCAGTGATTCAGGTGTGTGTGTGTCTACTTTTCCATTATGGTTTTTTATAGAATATTGATTATAGTTCCCTGTGCTATACAGTAGGACCTTGTTTATCTATTTTATATATAGTAGTTTGTATCTGCTAATGCCGAACTTCAAATTTACTTCAAAACTCCATCAAACTCCATCCCCTTTCCCCTTTGGTAGCCATAAGTTTGTTCTCTATGTCTGTGAGTCTGTTTCTGTTTCATAGATATGTTCATTTGTGTCATATTTTGGATTCCACATATAAGTGATATCATGTGATATTTGTCTTTCTCTCTCTGACTTCACTTAGTATGATAATCTCTAAGTCCATCCATGTTGCTGCAAATGTCATTGTTTCATTCTTTTTCTATAGCTGAGTATTCCATTGTATATATGTACACCACATCTTCTTTATCCATTTATCTGTCCATGGACATTTACATTGCTTCCATGTCTTGGCTATTGTAAATAGTGCTGCTATGAACATTGGGGTGCATGTATCTTTTCGAATTAGTTTTCTCTGGATATATGCCCAGGAGTGGAATCGCTGGATCATAAGAAAACTCTATTTTTCGTTTTTTGAGGAACCTCCATACTGTTTTCCATAGTGGCTGCACCAATTTACATTCCCACCAACAGTGTAGGAGGGTTTCCTTTTCTCCACACCCTCTCCAGTATTTGTTGTTTGTAGACTTTTCAATGACAGGCATTCTGACCAGTGTGATGTGGTACCTCATTGTAGGTTTGATTTGCATTTCTCTAATAATTAGTGATGTTGAGCATCTTTTCATGTGCTTATTGGCCATTTGTAAGTCTTCTTTGGAGAAATGTCTATTTTGATCTTCTGCTCATTTTTTGATTGGGTTGTTTGGTTTTTTTGTTATTGAGTTGTATGAGCTGTTTGTATATTTTGGAGATTAAGCCTTTATAGGTCACATCATTTGCAAATATTTTCTTCCAGTCTGTAGGTTGTTTTTTTGGTTTGTTTATGGTTTCCTTTGCTGTGCAAAAGCTTTTAAGTTTGATTAGGTCCCATTTATTTATTTTTGCTTTTATTTCTATTGCCTTGGGAGATTGACCTAAGAAAACACTGCTACAATTTTTGTAAGAGTGTTTTGCCTATGTTCTCTTCTAGGAGTTTTATAGTGTCACTTCTTGTAGTTAAGTCTTTAATCCATTTTGAGTTTAGTTTTGTGTATGATGTGAGGGAGTGTTCTAATTTCATTGATCTACATGTGGTTGTCCAGCTTTCCCAACACCACTTGCTGAAGAGACTGTCTCTTCTCTGTTGTATATTCTTGCCTCCTTTGTCAAAGATTAATTTATGGTAGGTGCATGGGCTCTCAGTTCTTTATTTCTGGGCTCTCAATTCTGTTCCATTGATCCATATGTTTTTGTGTTAATACCATGCTGTTTTGATTACTGTAGCTTTGTGGTATTGTTTGAAATCTGGGAGGGTGAATCATCCAGCCTTTTTCCTCTACCTCAGAATTGACTTGGCAGTCCTGGGGCTTTGTGGTTCCATATAAGTTTTAGGATAATTTGTTCTTGTTCTGTGAAAAATGTCATGGGTAATTTGATAGGGATCGCATTAAATATGTAGATTGCTTTGGGTAGTATGGCCATTTTAACAATATTCTTTCAATCCAGGAGCATGGGCTATCTTTCCATTTCTTTGAATTATCTTCAGTTTCCTTTATCAATGTTCTATAGTTCTCAGCATATAAGTCTTTCACCTCCTTGGTCAGGTTTTTTCCTAAGTATTACTTATTAGCTCCCAAAGCTAATAGAGGCAGAGCAACACGCACTGAGAATGAGGCCGCTATAGTGGGCCTCACCCCTCCCTTTGGGTGCACACCTTAACAATGGGGATTCAGTGGAGGACCTGGGCCCCTTACTTTGTACACCCCTGATTGCGGCTTGGATCACACTCCAACCCCTTCAGGCTATCTCTGTGCAGCCAACCCCAGTCCTCTCCCTGGGTCTGTCCTTTGAAGCCCATGTTTCAGCACCCAGCCCCAGCGTGCACCAGCAGATGTGAGTTGCGGGGTGGGGAGTGCAGGGAGGTGGCCAGGACTCTTTGTGCTGGTCTCTCTCTGTTCTGCCTGCTGCAAGCTGACTGCTGCACTCTCCTCTGAGCCTCTGAAGCTCCCTTTCTGTCCCGGCTGATCTCCCTGCTGGTGAAGGGGCTTCCCAGGTGAGGGAACATTTCCCCTTTCATAGCTCCCTTCCAGAGGTGCAGGTTCCATCCTGATTCATTTTTTTGTTTGTTTGTTTCATCTTACTTTGTTACATGGTGATCTTTCTTACAATTTTGCTTTTATGAGATCTTCTGCTAGCACTCAGCAGGTATTCTGTGAGAATTGTTCCACATGTAGATGTATTTTTGATGTATTTGTGGGAGGAGTTGAGCTCCGTGTCCTTCTATTCTGCCATCTTGATCCAGCCTCCCTCCTTGTGTCTTTTAATGAACAGAATTTCTCAATTTTAATATCCAGTTTATTAATCTTTTCTCCTATGGTTAGTGCTTCTTGTGTTGTAAGATATCTTTCCTTAACTTGAGTGTAATAATATTCTTTTATGTTTTATTATAATGGAACTGATTTTCTTCCATTGGAACTGATTTCTGTGTCTGGTATACATTAGATTCAGTGTCATCACTTTTTTTTTTTTTTCCTGTATGGACACTCGGTTGTTCCAGCACCATTTATTGAAGAGATCCTCTTTTCTTTACTCCTCTGTTATTCTTCCTTTGTACAGTATCAAGTGACTGTATTTGCCTAGGCCTATTTCTGGGGTCTCTAGTGTATTCCATTGACCTATTAATTGTTCCTTTGTCCATCTTTAATAAGTTAGTATTATATTGGTGAGGAAAAAAATTTTCCTCTGTTCTTCTAGGGTCTTTGGCTGGTCTAATAAATTGATATAAGAAAGATTAACAGGAGGAAAAACAAACAAAAGTTTAATAACATGTATACTTTCTGTATACATGGGCGAGATCTAGGAAAACTGAGTAACTCTTCAAAATGGCCATAGGCATTGCTTTAAATACCATCTTCTGCTAAAGACAAAAGACGTTGGGGGTGGGGAGTCAGTTATGGGAGGTTACCTGGAAAAGCACAGTAAAGAAGGGTATGGTTGTTATGTAGATTTAGCATTTCAGGAGGTGAGTGATGCACCTGGGTCCCCAAAGTTAGCACTATATTATGCAAGAAGTCAGGTATTTAACAAGAGGAATTTTGATGGAAACAAAAGGAAAACAAAGGTTAATTTTTGGGGAAAATTGTAAACCCATTATATGAGTCCTGAATGTTGCTAGTTTAGAAGATTTCTAGGTGGATGTCAAGCTTAAAACATCTTCAGATAGATTGAGGGCAGGCAGTGGCAATCTGACATATTTTCCTGGTTTGTAGTTTGAATGTCTCTCATGATGTCACTGGGTGTACTTGTAAACTTTTGAGTGGCGCATTCAGGAAAAGGCACAAAGAAGAATGTCTAAACATGAGCTGTTGTGGCGATTTCTCTGAAGTTTATATCAAGTCATTCACATTCAGTTTTCAGGGTTTCAGGAAAAAGGGCAGATTTAGTTCTCCATGATTCTAAGCCAAAAGGATGGGAGAAAATTGGAAACATTCATTTGGAGAGTTGTAACCGGACATTGGAGGAAACTAGACCTTATGATCCAGTCCAGTTTATAGGCGAAAACAAACACTCAAAGACAAACAGAACTAGATCTAATATTCACAAAAGTGTTACTGAAGCATAATTTTTTTCTCTAAAATCGCCCTCATTCTCACCTAAGATAGACAAATTAATACTAATTTGTTTGGAAAATAAGTCTAGTCTCATCAGACTTTGCCTGATTATTTGCATAAGTGAAGTAAGAACAATCATTGACCATACAGGCTTTTAAAAAATCTGTTTGCTGGAACTTTTCATAAGGAATCTCAGACTGGACTTTTAAAACCCTCAAAGCTAGGAAGTCAAAACAAGGAATTGTCATCAGACTTTGCCTGCAGTACCTATAGATTTAATTCCTCTCTTCTCAAGGTCCCTCAAATATATGAAGGTTCTTGCACTTGGCAGGAATTGACCTTTCTTACTCACCTGGTGAGGGTGCTGGGGACCCTGTTAACAAGGTACCAGACTGGTTTTCCAAGGGGCTTTATTGGCTCCATAAAGTCAACCTTGGTTAGTTAAAGCTGTTTGGTCATATCCTAGTCTAGGCACACCTCTCTCAAATATGATATTCCACTTAAAGCCTTGGTAGTATACCGAGTGTTTCCAATTGTGTCCTGTTACAAAGAGAACAGATTCTTAGTGAACTTAGGCAAATAACTATATTGCCATGAAAATAAGAATACTCACTTAGGGTCTGTGAATTCTGGGAGGGATCAGGTAGGAAGAAAAAATAAATGTTTCATCTTTTTTCACAAAGATATATTTTACCAAAGTGCTGTAAGTCAGAGGTAGCTTAAGAGAAAAAGGTTTCCTTAAGTCTGGAAAAACAAAACATTTAAAAAATCAGCAATATTTCAAAAAAATCAGCAATATTTCAAACAAGAAGTCATAAAAATGTATAATCAGACTTCTCAGCTCATTTAGTCCCATGTAATTAATATATGTTCTGTTTGTATCCTTTTTCCAGTAGTTCTGGAAATTCTTACCAAGTTCAATTGTATGATGTTAAAGTTATCAGAAAGCTGTACTCGTCAAAAGTCTTTTCATTCAATCTCTTTCAGGATGAAGCACTTTTGCAGGAAGCTTTTGTAAAAGCATCAGAGTAAAACAATAACTCTGTATATGACAAAAGACTAAAATGCAGATGGTTAAATATCTGATGAGAGTTCATTATAATGGAAATTGCAGGGAAATGGTTATTTCTGTAACATAACATTTTAAGATAATAACCAGAGTTATGACTGATAACATTATACTAGGACATATCAGATTTCTAGGTATATCACACAATTTCTGGAATACTTATTTACTTATACATATACAACATAAAGAAGACCTAGTATTGCTTCTTATTTGACAATGCTTCCCATGTAGTTTAACATATCAAATAAGCCTAATTAGTGTAACATCTTCCTTTTTTATAAGGAGAGAGAACAAATCTTTGGAAATGTTCCAGGTCCCTCTGGGGAATTTCAAAATTAGTTTGAGGTTAAAAAACAAAACAAAACAAAAAAACACTTCATTTAGATATCTTTTTTTTTAATTTTAATTTTAATTTATTTATTTAACCATTTTTATTGGAGTATAAATGCTTTACAATGGTGTGTTAGTATCTGCTTTATAACAAAGTGAATCAGTTATACATATACATATGTTCCCATATCTCTTCCCTCTTGCGTCTCCTTCCCTCCCACCTTCCCTATCCCACCCCTCTAGGTGGTCACAGAGCACCAAGCTGATATCCCTGTGCTATGCGGCTGCTTCCCACTAGCTATTTTACGTTTGGTAGTGTATATATGTTCATGCCACTCTCTCACTTTGACACACCTGACCCTTCCCCCTCCCCATATCCTCAAGTCCATTCTCTAGTAGGTCTGTGTCTTCTTTTTTCCCATCTTAACCCTAGGTTCTTCATGACATTTTTTTTTCTTAGATTCCATATATATGTGTTAGTATACGGTATTTGTCTTTCTCTTTCTGACTTCACTCTGTATGACAGACTCTAGATCCATACACCTCACTACAGATAACTCAATTTCATTTCTTTTTATGGCTGAGTAATATTCCATTGTATATATGTGCCATATCTTCTTTATCCATTCATCCAATGATGGACACTTAGGTTCCTTCCATCTCCTGGCTGTTGTAAATAGAACTGCAGTGGGCCTCCCTGGTGGCGCAAGTGGTTGGGAGTCCGCCTGCCGATGCGGGGGATACGGGTTCGTGCCCCGGTCTGGGAGGATCCCATGTGCCGCGGAGCGGCTGGGCCCGTGAGCCATGGCCGCTGGGCCTGCGCGTCCGGAGCCTGTGCTCCGCAGCGGGAGAGGCCACAACAGTGAGAGGCCCACATACCGCAAAAAGAAAAAAAAAAAAAAAAAAAAAAAAAAAAAAAAAAAGAACTGCAGTGAACATTTTGGTACATGACTCTTTTTGAATTCTGGTTTTCTCAGGGTATATGCCCAGTAGTGGGATTGCTGGGTCATATGGTAGTTCTATTTGTAGTTTTTTAAGGAACCTCCATACTGTTCTCCATAGCGGCTGTACCAATTCATATTCCCACCAGCAGTGCAAGAGTGTTCCCTTTTCTCCACACCCTCTCTGGCATTTATTGTTTCTAGATTTTTTGATGATGGCCATTCTGACCGGTGTGAAATGATATCTCATGGTAGTTTTGATTTGCATTTCTCTAATGATTAATGACGTTGAGCATTCTTTCATGTGTTTGTTGTCAATCTGTATATCTTCTTTGGAGAAATGTCTGTTTAGGTGTTCTGCCCATTTCTGGATTGGGTTGTTTGTTTTTTGGCTATTGAGCTGCATGAGCTGCTTGTAAATCTTGGAGATTAATCCTTTGTCAGTTGCTTCATTTGCAAATATTTTCTCCCATTCTGAGGGTTGTCCTTTGGTCTTCTTTATGGTTTCCTTTGCTGTGCAAAAGCTTTTAAGTCACATTAGGTCCCATTTGTTTATTTTTATTTCCATTTCTCTAGGAGGTGGGTCAAAAATGATCTCACGGTGATTTATGTCATAGAGTGTTTTGCCTGTGTTTTCCTCTAAGAGTTTGATAGTGTCTGGCCTTACATTTAGGTCTTTAATCCATTTTGAGTTTATTTTTGTGTATGGTGTTAGGGAGTGTTCTAATCTCATAATTTTACATGTACCTGTCCAGTTTTCCAAGTACCACTTATTGAAGAGGCTGTCCTTTCTCCACTGTACATTCCTGCCTCCTTTATCAAAGATAAGGTGACCATATGTGTGTGGGTTTATCTCTGGGCTTTCTATCCTGTTCCATTGATCTATATTTCTATTTTGTGCCAGTACCATACTGTCTTGATTACTGTAGCTTTGTAGTATAGTGTGAAGTCAGGGAGCCTGATTCCTCCCACTCCATTTTTCATTCTCAAGATTGCTTTGGCTATTCGGGGCCTTTTGTGTTTCCATACAAATTGTGAAATTTTTTGTTCTAGTTCTGTGAAAAATGCCAGTGGTAGTTTGATAAGGATTGCATTGAATCAGTAGATTGCTTTGGGTAGTAGAGTCATTTTCACAATGTTCATTCTTCCAGTCCAAGAACATGGTATATCTCTCCACCTATTTGTATCATCTTTAATTTCTTTCATCAGTGTCTTATAATTTTCTGCATACAGGTCCTTTGTCTCCTTAGGTAGGTTTATTCCTAGATATTTTATTCTTTTTGTTGCAATGGTAAATGGGAGTGTTTACTTAATTTCACTTTCAGATTATTCATCATTAGTGTATAGGAATGCCAGAGATTTCTGTGCATTAATTTTGTATCCTACTACTTTACCAGATTCATTGATATGCTCTAGTAGTTTTCTGGTAGCATCTTTAGGATTCTCTATGTATAGTACCATGTCATCTGCAAACGGTGACAGCTTTACATCTTCTTTTCCCGTTTGGATTCCTTTTATTTCCTTTTCTTCTCTGATTGCTGTGGCTAAAACTTCCAAAACTATGTTGAATAAGAGTGCTGAGAGTGGGCAACCTTGTCTTGTTCTTAATCTTAGTGGAAATGCTTTCAGGATTTCACCATTGAGGACGATGTTGGCTGTGGGTTTGTCATATATGGCCTTTATTATGTTGAGGAAAGTTCCCTCCATGCCTACTTTCTGCAGGGTTTTTATCATAAATGGGTGTTGAGTTTTGCCGAAAGCTTTCTCTGCATCTATTGAGATGATCGTATGGTTTTTCTCCTTCAGTTAGTTAATATGGTATATCACGTTGATTGATTGGCATATATTGAAGAATCCTTGCATTCCTAGAATAAACCCCACTTGATCATGGTGTATGATCCTTCTAATGTGCTGTTGGTTTCTGTTTGCTAGTATTATGTTGAGGATATTTGCATCTATGTTCATCAGTGATATTGTCTTGTAGTTTTCTTTCTTTGTGACATATTTGTCTGGTTTTGGTATCAGGGTGATGGTGGCCTCGTAGAATGAGTTTGGGAGTGTTCCTCCCTCTGCTATATTTTGGAAAAGTTTGAGAAGGATAGGTGTTAGCTCTTTTCTAAATGTTTGATAGAATTCCCCTGTGAAGCCATCTGGTCCTGGGCTTTTGTTTGTTGGAAGATTTTTAATCACAGTTTCAATTTCAGTGCTTGTGATTGGTCTGTTTGTGTTTTCTATTTCTTCCTGATTCAGTCTTGGCAGGATGTGCATTTCTAAGAATTTGTCCATTTCTTCTGGGTTGTCCATTTTATTGGCATAGAGTTGCTTGTAGTAATCTCTCATGATCTTTTGTTTTTTTGCAATGTCAGTTGTTACTTCTCCTTTTTCATTTCTAATTCTATTGATTTGAGTCTTCTCCCTTTTCTTCTTGATGAGTCTGGCTAATGTTTTATTAATTTTGTTTATCTTCTCAGAGAACCAGCTTTTAGTTTTATTGATCTTGGCTATCATTTCCTTCATTTCTTTTTCATTTATTTCTGATCTGATCTTTATGATTTCTTTCCTTCTGCTAACTTTGGGGGTTTTTTTGTTCCTCTTTCTCTAATTGCTTTAGGTGCAAGGTTAGGTTGTTTATTCGAGATATTTCCTATTTCTAAAGGGGGGATTGTATTGCTATAAACTTCCCTCTTAGAACTGCTTTTGCTGCATCCCATAGGTTTTGGGTCATTGTCGTTCATTTCTAGGTATTTTTTATTTCCCCTTTGATTTCTTCAGTGATCACTTGGTTATTAAGTAGTATATTGTTTAGCCTCCATGTGTTTGTATTTTTTACAGATCTTTTCCTGTAATTGATATCTAGTCTCATAGCGTTGTGGTCGGAAAACATACTTGATATGATTTCAACTTTCTTAAATTTACCAAGGCTTGATTTGTGGCCCAAGATATGATCTATCCTGGAGAATGTATCATGAGCACTTGAGAAAAATATGTATTCTGTTGTTTTTGGATAGAATGTCCTATAAATATCAATTAAGTCCATCTTGTTTAATGTATCATTTAAAGCTTGTGTTTCCTTATTTATTTTCATTTTGGATGATCTCTCCTTTGGTGAAAGTGGGGTGTTAAAGTGCCCTACTGTGAGTGTGTTACTGTCGATTTCCCATTTTATGGCTGTTAGTATTTGCCTTATGTATTGAGGTGCTCTTATGTTGGGTGCATAAATATTTACAATTGTTATATCTTCTTCTTGGATTGATCCCTTGATCATTATGTAGTTTCCTTCTTTGTGTATTGTAATAGTCTTTATTTTAAAGTCTATTTTGTTTGATATGAGAATTGCTACCCAGCTTTCTTTTGGTTTCCATTTGCATGGAATATCTTTTTCCATCCCCTCACTTTCAGTCTGTATGTATCCCTAGGTCTGAAGTGGGTCTCTTGTAGACACCATCTATATGGGTCTTGTTTTTGTATCCATTCATCCAGTCTGTGTCTTTTGGTGGGAGCATTTAATCCATTTACATTTAAGGTAATAATTGATATATATGTTCCTATTCCCATTTTCTTAATTGTTTTGGGTTTGTTATTGTAGGTCTTTTCCTTCTCTTGTGTTTGTTGCCTAGAGAAGTTCCTTTAGCATTTGTTGTAATGCTGGTTTGGTGGTGCTGAAGTCTCTAAGCTTTTTCTTGTAAAGGTTTTAATTTCTCCATCAAATCTGAGTGAGATCCTTGCTGGGCAGAGTAATCTTGGTTGTAGGTTTTTCTCCTTCATCACTTTAAATATGCCCTGCCAGTTCCTTCTGGCTTTCAGAGTTTCTGCTGAAAGATCAGCTGTTAACCTTATGGGGATTCCCTTGTGTGTTATTTGTTGTTTTTCCCTTGTTGATTTTAATATGTTTTCCTTGTATTTAATTTTTGATAGTTTGATTAATATGTGTTTATCCTGCCGACTACTACATCAGCTGTTGCAGAGGAAATATTTTTCCTTTACACTTCTAGGTTCTTTGGCTAGTCTAATAATTAAGTTGATATAAGACAGATTAACAAGAGAAACACACATTTAATGACATGTATATCTCATGTACACATGGGGGAGACCCAGGAAAACTGAGTAACTCCAAAATGGCCCAAGCCATCACCTTAAATACCAATTTTAGCTAAAGATGAAAGATGATGTTGGGAGTGAGGAGTCAGTTATGGGAGGTTACCAGGAAAAGCACAGTAAACAGGGTATGCTTGTTATGCAGATTGAAGTGATTGCCTTCTCCATTGATAACAGTTTCTAGAGATTTAGATATCTTCCTCTTCCTGGCACAGTGAGGGAGACATCCTTACAAGTGGAGATTCCCCTTATAAATGTAAATGTTTCTTAAAAAAGGGTGATTTCTACTCAATTTTCAGAGCTTTTGCTGTGTCTGCAGTTTCTTAAAAATAATCAGCCTAAATTAATCCTTATGCCAAAGAGACATATTTTGGGGTTGTATATCTGATCCCCTACAATTATTTGTTAATATTATATAATTATGAATTAATATATAGTATGGATATTAATATATCATATTAATATTTATGGTACATATAATGTATGTACAGTAATTATATATATATATAATATATATAATATAATATATATAATTTTTGGCTATGTTGCACGGCTTGTGGGATCTTAGTTCCCCAACCAGGGATTGAACCCTGGTCCCCAGCAGGGGAAGTGTGGAGTCCTAACCACTGGACTGCTGGGGCATTCCCAATACATTAATATAATAATATTGTTATATTAATACATTTTATTATCAGAATTTTAAATTCCACAGATACACACATGCTCTTGTTACCAAATTAAGTCATATGGACCCTGCTCGGGCCATAGCCCAGCCAAGGCTCTCTGCCTTGGTGTGTGTGGGGGTTCTTTTTCTGTTTGGGTGTGAGCAGCCAGTAATGAAACCGAAGCTGAGATCAACACAAGTTTTATTCAGTGGCCAAAGAATGGAGAAGCGGGAACTAAGTTCACAGATCAACTTCTTGCCCACCAGGCGAGAGATCTAATTTTAAAGAGTAAAGACAAAGGGAGGAGGAGTGAGGCTAATGATGGGGAGGTGTATTCACTAGTCTACTGGGGGAGGGGGCAGTGCTTTTTCAAGGGAGTGCAGTGTCATGCCCTTTTAATCCTTTTTTGGTCCTTAATGTCTGGTCATGGCTGCTGGTAGGTGTGTCATTCAAAATGCTAATATTAAATCAAAATATAATGAGACTCAGTGTCTGTTGGAGGCCAGATTCATCGCCATCTTGGAACCAGCTGGTTCCAGCTGTTTTTTGTTTGTTTGTTTGTTTGTAGTTTCCTTTCTTATCTCTGGAACCTTTAACTTAAAGATTTATGTTGACCCCTGCTAAAGGTGGGTGTTGGCAGGTTTTGAGCCAAGACTTGGAGCAGCTCTGGCAACACTCTAACCCTCACACTGTCATGCAACCATTTGTGGTTTTTATTGGGAATGCATGTAATCTATTGAATAGATTGAAAAGAATTGATCTATTCATGATATTGAGTTTGGGTTTTGGTCTTTAAAGGACGTGAAAAATCATACTTCTAATTAGGATGTAAAAGGACACAAGACCTTTGCACCTGTTGCTCTGAATTTTATTTCTCTGTCAGTAACTTTCTTTTTTTTTTTTTCTCTTTGGTTTTGGCTTTCTGAAATGTCAAGAGGCTATGTATACTTGTCCATTTTTATCCCATTAGTTGGTATTTGGTGACTCTTTTCAATATAAAGTGTTGTTTTGACTCCCTCTTGCAAGACAACTGGAATCACAACTAACTGCTGAACAGTCATCAACAGGAAGACACTGGAACTCACCAAAAAAGATAACCCAGGGCTTCCCTGGTGGTGCAGTGGTTGGGAGTCTGCCTGCCAATGCAAGGGACACGGGTTCGAGCCCTGATGCGGGAGGATCCCACATGCCACGGAGCAGCTAAGCCTGTGCACCACAACTACTGAGCCTGAGCTCTAGAGCCTGGGACCCACAACTTCTGAGCCTGTGTGCCACAACTATTGAAGCCCTCACGCCTAGAGCCCATGCTCCGCAACAAAAGAAGCCACCACAGTGAAGCCTGTGCACCGCAAAGAAGAGTGGCCCCTGCTTGCCGCAGCTAGAGAAAGCCCGTGCACAGCAATGAAGACCCAACGCAGCCAAAAAGAAAAAAAAAGATACCCCACATCCAAAGACAAAGGAGAAGCCACAATGAGACAGAAAGAGGGGTGCAATCACAATAAAATCAAATCCCATAACTGCTGGGTGGGTGACTCACAAACTGGAGAGCACTTACACCAGAGAAGTCCACGCACTGGAGTGAAGGTTCTGAGCCCCACGTCAGGCTTCCCAACCCGGGTGTCCAGCAATGGCAGGAGGAATTCCTAGAGAATCACACTTTGAAAGCTAGCGGGATTTGACTGCAGGACTTCGACAGGACTGGGGGAAACAGAGACTCCACTCTTGGAGGGCACACACAAAGTAGTGTGCACATCAGGACCCATGGGAAGGAGCAGTGACCCCATAGGAGACTGAACCAGACCTACCTGCTAGTGTTGGAGGGTCTCCTGCAGAGGCGGAAGGTGGCTGTGGCTCACCATGAGGACAAGGACACAGGCAGCAGAAGTTTTGGGAAGTACTCCTTGGCGTGAGCCCTCCCAGAGTCCACCATTAGCTCCATGAAAGAGCCGGGTAGGCTCCAGTGTTGGGTTGCCTCAGCCCAAACAACCAACTGGGAGGGATCCCACCCCCACCCCCACCTCCACCCCCACCCATCATCAGACAAGCGGTTTAAAGTTCTACTGAGCTCTGCCAACCAAGCAACAGCCAGCTCTATCCACCACCAGTCCCTCCCATCAGGAAACTTGCACAAGCCTCTTAGATAGCCTCATCCACCAGAGGGCAGACAGCAGAAGCAAGAAGAACTACAGTCCTGCAGCCTGTGGAACAAAAACCACATTCATAGAAAGAGAGACAAGATGAAAAGGCAGAGGGCTATGTACCAGATGAATGAAGAAGATAAAACCCCAGAAAAACAACTAAATGAAGTGGAGGTAGGCAACCTTCCAGAAAAAGAATTCAGAATAATGATAGTGAAGATGATCCAGTACCTTGGAAAAAGAATGGAGGCAAAGATCGAGAAGATGCAAGAAATGTTTACCAAAGACCAAGAAGAATTAAAGAGCAAACAGCTAGAAGAATTAAAAAACAAACAGAGATGACCAATACAATAACTGAAATGAAAAATACACTACAAGGAATCAATAGCAGAATAACTGAGGCAGAAGAACGGATAAGTGACCTGGAATACAGAATGGTAGAATTCACTGCCACGGAACAGAATAAAGAAAAACAATGAAAAGAAATGAAGACAGCCTAAGAGAGCTCTGGGACAACATTAAACACAACAACATTCGCATTATAGGGGTCCCAGAAGGAGAAGAGAGAGAGAAAGGACCCGAGACAATATTTGAAGAGATTATAGTTGAAAACTTCCCTAACATGGGAAAGAAGATAGCCACTCAAGTCCAGGAAGCGCAGAGAGTCCCAGGCAGGATAAACCCAAGGAGAAACATACCAAGACAAATAGTAATCAAATTGGCAAAAATTAAAGACAAAGAAAAATTATTGAAAGCAGCAAGGGAAAAATGACAACATACAAGGGAACTCCCATAAGGTTAACAGCTGATTTCTCATCAGAAACTCTACAAGCCAGAAGGGAGTCACATGATACACTTAATGTGATGTAAGGGAAGAACCTACAACCAAGATTACTCTACCCGGCAAGGATCTCATTCAGATTCGACGGAGAAATCAAAAGCTTTACAGACAAGCAAAAGCTAAGAGAATTGAGCACCACCAAACCAGCTCTACAGCAAATGCTAAAGGAACTTCTCTAAGAGGGAAACACAAAAGAAGAAAAGGACCTACAAAAACAAACACATAGCAATTAAGAAAATGGTGATAGGGGCATACATATCGATAATTACCTTAAATGTGAAGGGATTGAATGCTCCAACCAAAAGACACAGGCTCGCTAAATGGATACAAAACCAAGACCCATATATATGCTGTGTACAAGACACCCAATTCAGACCTAGAGACACATACAGACTGCAAGTGAGGGGATGGAGAAAGATATTCCATGCAAATGGAAGTCAAAAGAAAGCCAGAGTAGCAATCTTCATATCAGATAAGATAGACTTTAAAATAAAGAATGTTGCAAGAGAAAAGGAAGAACACTACATAATGATCAAGGGATCAATCCAAGAAAAAGATATAAGAATTATAAATATATATGCACCCAACATAGGAGCACCTCAATACATAAGGCAACTGCTAACAGGTATGAAAGAGGAAATCGACAGTAACACAATAATAGTGGGGGACTTTAGCACCTCACTTACACCAATGGACAGATCATCCAAACTGAAAGTTAATAAGGAAAGAGAAGCTTTAAATGACACAATAGACCAGATAGATTTAATTGATATTTATAGGACATTCCATCCACAAACAGCAGATTACAGTTTCTTCTCAAGTTCACATGGAACATTTTCCAGGATAGATCACATCTTGGGTCACAAATCAAGCCTCAGTAAATTTAAGAAAATTGAAATCATATCAAGCATCTTTTCTGACCACAACACTATGGGATTAGAAATCAATTACAGGGAGAAAAACGTAAAAAACACAACTACATGGAGGCTAAACAATACGATACTAAATAACCAAGAGATCACTGAAGAATCAAAGAGGAAATAAAAAATACCTAGAGACAAATGACAATGAAAACATGACGATCCAAAACCTGTGGGATGCAGGAAAAGCTGTTCTAAGAGGGCACTTTATGGCAATACAAGCCTACCTCAAGAAACAAGAAAAATCTCAAATAAACAATCTAACCTTACACCTAAAAGAACTAGAGAAAGAAGAACAAACAAAACCCATAGTTAGTAGAAGGAAAGAAATCATAAATATCAGAGCAGAAATAAATGAAATAGAAACAAAGAAAACAGTAGTAAACATGAATAAAACTAAAAGCTGGTTCTTTGAGAAGATAAACAAAATTGATAAACCATTATCCAGACTCATCAAGAAAAAGAGGGAGAGGACTCAAATCAGTAGAATTAGAAATCGAAAAGGTGTAGTTACAACAGACACTGCAGAAATATAAAGCATTCTAAGAGACTACTGCAAGCAACTCTATGCCAACAAAATGGACAACCTGGAAGAAATGGACAAATTCTTAGAAAGATATAACGTTCCAAGACTGAACCAAGAAGAAATAGAAAATATGAACAGGCCAATCACAAGTAATGAAATTGAAACTGTGATTAAACATTTTCCAACAAACAAAAGTCCAGGACCAGATGGCTTCACAGGTGAATTCTGCAAAACATTTAGAGAAGAGCTAACACCCATCCTCTCTCAAGCTCTTCCAAAAGTTTGCAGAGGAAGGAACACTCTCAAACTCATTCTACGAGGCGACTGTCACCCTGATACCAAAACCAGACAAAGATACTACAAAAAAAAATTATACACCAATATCACTGATGAATATAGATGCAAAATTCCTCAACGAAATACTAGCAAACAGACTCCAACAACACATTAAAAGGATCATACACCATGATCAAGTGGGATTTATCCCAGGGATGCAAGTATTCTTCAGTATATGCAAATCAATCAATGTGATACACCATATTAACAAATTGAAGAATAAAAGTCACATGATCATCTCAATAGATGCAGAAAAAGGTTTTGAGAAAATTCAACACCCATTTATGATAAAAACTCTCCAGAAAGTGGGCATAGAGGGAACCTACCTGAACATAACAAACCCACAGGAAACATCATTCTCAGTGGTGAAAAACTGAAAGCATTTCCTCTAAGGTCAGGAATAAGACAAGGATGTCCACTCTTGCCACTATTATTCAACATAGTTTTTGGCAGTTTTAGCCACAGCAATCAGGGAAGAATGTACAGCAAAGGAAAACATAAACAAGATGGAAAGACAACCCTCAGAATGGGAGACACAGAGGTAGAGAACAAACGTATGGACACCAAGGGAGGAAAGCTGTGTGTGTGGGGTGTTGGTGTTGGTGTGCTAAATTGGGAGATTGGGATTGACATGTATACACTAATATATATAAGATGGATAACTAATAAGAACCTGCTGTATAAAAAAATAAATAGAATAAAATTCAAAAATTCAAAAAAATATATAAAGTTTTGTTTTAAGTTCAGGGAAGTTTTCTTCTATATTTTTTCTTTCATTGCCTCTATTCTTTTATTCTGGACTCATTTTAAATACTTGTTCAACATCCTCAATCTATCCTTCAGTTGTCTTAACTCTTTTCTCATTATTTCCATCTTTCTGTCTTTTTTCTATATGTCCTTGAAGATCTCCTTGACTTCATTTTTTAGATTGAGTGGTTTCATCCTATCCGTTGAGATGAAAAAAATTTCTAGGGTAATAATAGTTTTAATGTACAAGAACTCTTTTGTTTTTTGCTTTTCTTTTTACATATCAGAGTGTGTTCTTTTATGGATGTCATATCTTTTAAAATATCTATGAGGATTATAATTAGAATTTTTAAAGTTGTTTTTATCCTTTGATTTATGTCTTTATCTCAGTTTTCCTTTCTCTTATTACTTTCTCCTCTATGGTGTTCCTTTTTGTTGATCTTAATCTTTGATGCTTCTTTTTTTTTTCCAGATGTCTGGCTATCATTAGTTGTCCATTCAGATCTACAAATAAAAGGATTATATTGATTAGTACAAGTAAGTTTTCCCCCTTTGTTATACAGATTTATCAGTAAACTTCTTTGAAAGGGATGGCTGATTTGATTCTTTTAAGTGTATATGGAGTATTGATGGGCAGATCTTCCTATAGCACATGGGTTCAAGGGTCAGGCAGATGGATTCACAATGGCTACCCACAATTTCCAAAGTAAATTGAGATTTACTGGGAGTGTGGTTTAAACGATTTAATGATTATTATTCCTGAGTATAAATAGTTTTCCTTTATTCTCCCTTCCTTTATCAGTTGTGTTACTACAGTCTCTAAACTGTTTTGCTGATAGGGTCTAACACCCAATATTAAAGATGATCCCTATGTTGACTGAGTACTTTTTAAAAGATAGGATTTGGGGGCTTTATTCTAGGGCAGTGGTTCTCAGAGTAAAGTCCCTAAACCAGTATCATGAGCATCATCTGAAATCTTAACAGAAATACAAATTCTTAGGCCCCATCCCAGACATACTGAATAAGAAATTTGGGGGGATAAATCCCAGAAACTTGTGTTTTAGCAAGTTCTTCAAGTGATTCTGATACATGCTCAAGGTTGAGAACAGCTGTCCAAGAAGCAAAAGCTGCTGTTGCCAGTTGCTCTTCTTATATCTGAGAGGCGGGGGTGGAATCCCCTTGGTTCAGGTGTTTTGAATGTAATTTATTAAATGAAGTAAACTGATGATTGCTCCTGGGCCCAATCTCTGCCTATGGTTTTATTTTCTCCTGTTTACATTTTCACTTGTGGCTCTTTTTAGAAAAACTACACTTCTTTTTACTGTCCTGGGATGAGGTTTCATCTTCTCTGCTTATCCATCTATCCAGTACCATTTGACTTTTACATTCCAAGAATTCCTTAAAGATTGTCAATGGTGAGCTTTCTTGGTTTACATCTTGATAAAGTTTTATTCTTTTAAAAAGTCCTTTCAGTTATTTCAGTCAGACTGTGGCCAGCTAGGGGAGGGGGTAAGATATTGTTTGCTTCTGATAAAATGTCTTTTAAGTCAAATCCTTTCCAACTAAGGGTCCATTAGGAAATAAAATTGGCTTTCTGGCTCCTTTTGATTTATATTACAGAGTTGTGTAAATTCATAGCCTTAGGTAATTATTAAACATTAGAACTATAGAACAAATAATGGCAACATTAAGGTTGAATTTTAGAAATCATCTAGTCCTGTACACCCACTTTACATAGGAGGAATCCAAGGGTTAAAAAGGGAGAGTAGCTTGCCCCAGTTCAGATAGCAAGTTATTTCAGAGCTGAGGCTAAAACCTAGAATGGACTGTTGATTCTCTCTTTCTAGAGGGAATGCAGAAGAAATAGAAACAGGGCATCTTTCTGGCCTGGACAGATTTAACCCAAGGGTAACTTCATTTTTGAACTGTATTTTTTTGCAATAGAGTATCTGCTACATTTACACCGATCCAACTTTTAGAAAATTGGGCTGTTAGAAGTCACAGAGGGAATTAGCAACTGTTGTAAGAAAAACCAAAAGGATTGTTGCCAGACTTCATAAATCTTGGCATATTTGAGAAAACATCCCAACATGTTACATATGCTTATTCATGTGTGTAAACCTTTGGCTATGGTGCTTTGTCAATATAAATACGTTTTGTGTTATCATTTGGTCTGAGTGCTGGATTGCATGTTTATTAATTGTTGATAACCTCAGTACCTTCCCCTCTGCTTCCACTAGCTCTCTTTGCTTCTTTTCTCCTACTCTTTTGTTCTCATTTCCTCTCTGCACCAAGCAACAAACAAGGTGGGGAAAATGGTCAGGGCTGTCAAGAAGTTCACTCTAATTCTTCTCTTAAAAGAGGAATCAGAGGTCTTTCATTCAAGTTTTGCCTCTGCCATTTACCTGTGTGACCTTAGGCAATTCATCTCTCTGAGGCAGAATTTTCTTATCTGTGAAGAAGCGCAGAATAAGTCACTGTGAAATACATCTTTTTGGCATAAAAATTATCTTGAGCTGGTTATTTTTAAGAAACAGCAGACATCGGAAAAGCTCTGAAAACTGAATAGATGTTACCGTTTTATAAGGGAGATCTCCATTTGTAAGGGTGTCTCCCTTTCTGTACCAGAAAAAGGAAAATGATTAAATTTCTAGAAATACTTATCAATGGAGAAGGCAGGGACTTAAATCTGCATGACAACCATACCCTGGTTTACTGTGCTTTGCCTGATAACCTTCTACAACTTCATCTCAAACCCCAGTCTTTTTTTGCCTTTAGGTGGGTATGGTATATAAAGTGGTGGCTTGGGCTATTTCGGAGAGCTATTCAGTTTTCCTGGGTATCTCACATATATATGGAAGGTATACATGTTATTAAATTTCTGTTTGTTTTTCTTGTGTTAATCTGTCTTTTATCACGGGGGTGGGGTGGGGGGGCAGTTACAGCCGAGACCCTAGAAGGGTAGAGTGTCAACTACAGTTGGCACTCACCATTGGCACTTGTCATCTACCTCTACAAGGATTAAATCATGTGCTGCTACAGCTGCTGATTTTTAACACACCCCTGGAAGGAGATCAGGAATGAGGCACTCTGTGCTGGGGTGGGGAAAAACTGGCAGAACAGGTCTTCAGATAGTTAGATATTTTCAGGAGCCGATTTTATGAGCCCAATTCTTGTATCTCCTCATATCTAGAAAAACAGTAAAATCCTTCATGGTGATGTCTGCTCCTCGTGACTAGCAGAAACCTTCTGCAAAAAATATGTGCTCGATTGCATGTACTCCCCCTTCACCAAAATCACATATATACTGACCTTCCCCCTCTACCTCTTTGGAGCAGTTTCTCAGAGCTATCTGAAATGCTGTCTCCAGGGCCGCAGTCCTCATTTTGCCCCAAATAAAACTTAACTCTCAACTCTCATGTGCATTTTTTTTAAGTCAACAAGAGGGAAAATTATTTTTCCTCCCCTACACCTACTTTGTGCCCTGGGGGCCAGTCTTAATGGACTGCATTAATGGGCTCCCTTTCCCTCTGCCTTTTGATTTGGGTTTAGTGAAGGGGTGGCACCAACAGGAAGTTGGAGAGTAGGAGAAAAGAGAGATTGAGATGTCTATCCCAGACTCCCTTCCTGAGGTGGTTTGGATTTAACTTTGTTCCTCTACTGAATACCTCAGCTCCTATCTGGTAGCTCTCCCTTGAAGTTCTCTACAGGTTCTGGTTACTTCTTCCTCCACTGCCCCCTTTGATAAGGGTGGTGGTAAAGGCTTCTTGTCTCTACTTTTAACCTTGAAATGCTTCAGCTTCCTTTGTTGATTTCCCTTAATTTTTTTTTACAGCATAATAAATAGTCCCTTTATTAAATTATCCTTTTGAGTGTGCCATCTTTTTCCTGAGGGGGGACCCTGATTAATTCAGTATGAAAAAAATGTACCTCGTTACAGGAATGTGTTTGCATCTTTGGAAAATATTTCCTAGAAGAAATATGGGTATGTTGTTTCCTCAGGCACATTTGTTATGTGAATAAGGCTGTGACATTGGTATTTATCTATTGACTCTTAAATTTAACTCTGGGCTTTTCTTGCTTTTCACTGTCTGTGGGCTCCTAAGAATGGTAAAGTCTGCTTGGGTGCTATATATACCCAAGATTCACTACTATAGGGCTTAGGGAAATTAGTGGCCAGCCAACTCAGTGATTTGCTCAGTTTGGGGCTAAGGAAGCCATGGCTAAAATTTTATTTTTGTGAAGGGACAGTTAAGTAACTTGTCTTCAAAAGCTTCAGATGGTACTTGCAACCTTGGTCACAAATGATTATTTTCCAGAGTCAGGGAAAGATGGCTGGCTCCGATCAAGCTACAAAAAATACTTCAGTCTACTGATCTTGGGTCAGTTATGACCTCTTTGTCTAGGAAGAGCAGTGATATTTTCTACAAAGTTAACAAAGAGGCAATTTAAATAATATACCAGACAGACTCTACATGAGGTCTTCCCAAATAATATTTATGTCCTCTTTTGGGAAGTGCAGCTTGTTTTTGCCTTTCCTTTCTGACTTGGCCGTCAGGATATGCATTGCTGTATTGAAAACTCAATAATAGTAATGATCTCATCTTTAGTTTCTGGTACAGCTATAACTCCCTTTCTTATTAATCGTATCTAGTTTCTGTCTGATCTTTATTGAACTATTTTGTGGATATTTGTATTTTACTCACGGTACTTTACATTCATTAGGAAATAGGAAGTATAAGTACTTGGGGGGAGCTTTAATGAGGTGTCCCCAAGAATATGGAAAAATGAAGGGGACACATTGCCCTTTGAAATCAACACATAGGTCAGGGTAGATCTATACTGTCACCAAAAGAAGATGTCTAAGCCCAGAATTACTGTAATAGTGTAATAATATGTCTAAATAAAGACCTATATCAATAAGAGGATGTGGTCAATTCCATAAGCATAGAAAAAGGAGACTCAAGAAGCTACATGGTAGCTGTGTCCACCCAAGCATGCTCAGTGCAAGAGAGAGCCTGAGCCAATTTACATCTAGTACTTTGACTTATTATTGACAGCATCCCAATGAGATGGATTCATCAAGCTACCCTGATGATTTTAAGCATTTGATTAACTTTATTCTCTTTGTTACAATTTCAAGCTCATCAGATAACTTTCTGAGTATGATGAGGCTTTCCATGAACCATAACTACAGGAAGAAAAATACACTATTCATATAAACTATGAATAATCTGGTGCCTGTGACAGTTAATTCTCAATGTAAATTTAAAAAAATAACCTTTTATTGTGATTTGGCCATCCATGTGTTGTGATTACTGGGAGAGAATTCTCTCATCATCCTGCCTTGATTATTCCAGTCCATGTGAGAATTATATTTTACTTTGTCAATAAATGAATTGGCATTTTGGTGTCTTTCTTAGTCTAAGGAGCATAATTAGTGTGCATGCATTGTTGAGAGGTGGATGTACTCTCAGTGAGCTGACAGTATCTGACTTCAGAGGTTGCAAGGCAGAGGGCCAAACTCAGGACTATGGTTAATTCACCAAAGTAATGAGCACCTTCCCGGGGGGCCTCTTAGGAGCCAGCTTGTAGGCATTGTTCATAACAGCATGCTATGTAACTGAAAATGAGCATGCTTTTATTTTTTAAAATGATAGGGCTTCTAACAGTCTCTTAGCCAAGCTTTGTCTGCCTAAGATATGTGTTTATGCTTCATCACAAGCCTATGGTAAAATGTGATCACATTAACTTTTTTCCAATGGAAAAAGTTTCCATAATTTTTGTATGAAATAGTTGATCCACACAAAAGAATACATGTAACATATATGAAAGTTATTGATCATAATAATAAAACAACTCTAAACCACCACTTTGCCACAGAACTAGCAAATGACAAATACTGTTGAAATTCTTGTGTGTTCTTTCCTGATATCATATCACCGCTGTGTCTCAGAGGTAACTACTGTCCTGAAGTTAGTATTTTAGTATTCATTTGAACTTCTTTAGAGCTTTCCCATATATGTAGATATTCTTAAACAATTTATTGCTTATTTTTGCTAAATTTTGAGCTTCATAAAAATTATACCATGCTGTATATATTTTTCTGGGGCATGATTTTTTACTTTATATTCTAAGATTGTTCTATGTTGTTGCATGTATCTGTAGTTGATTCATTTTCACTGATGTATAGTATTCCATCATATAACTATGTAACAATTTGTCTATTGTGCCAACGATCATTTAGCATGTTGCTGTATTGGAATCCTGTATATGAATATTGTTAGAAGTGTGAGAAGTTCTCAAGGACAAATACCTAGGAATATAATTGCTATACAGTAGGATATGCATGTCTTCTACTTTTCCAGATAATGCAAAACCTTTTTAAATTCCAAAATCACTGAAAATATTTATATTTCAAACAACGTATGAGAATTTTGGTGTACCAAATTCTTAGGCAATGCTTGGTATTACGAAACACTTATTTTTTCTTTAGTGAGTGTATTGTATTAACTCTTTGTGATTTTGCTTTTCATTGGTTACTAATGAGTTTGGGCACTTTTTCATATGGTTATTTGCCATTCAGGTTTCATCTTCTGTGATATGCTTGTTTATGTCTTTTGCCCATTTTTATATTGGATATTGCTTTAAAATTTATTTTTAGGAGTTATTAATATAATCTCTGTACTAATACTTTTGTTATATGTGTTACAGATATCTTCCTCCAGGTTGTGGCTTGTTTTACTTTCTTCATAGTGACTTTTGATCATCAGAATTTCTTGAGTTACTGTGCTCATATTTATCAGTCTTCCTTTATGATTTAAGCTTTTTGAGTCCTGTTTAAGAAATCCTTCCCTGACATACTAACATTTAATGATCAGATTATCATAGCTTGAACTCCTATTGGCTTAATATCTTGACCTTAGCACCCATTCTCCTCTCCACATATCTGGGAGTTCCTGAAAGTATCCAGTGAATGTTTTCACAAATCTGTCTGCCCTCTACCACATCACAACTGCTGTGATATTTTCCTTGTGTTCCACCTTCCCCTCCAACCAATAGCCACTTCCCCTGAAGCATTTCAGTATGCCTCACTGTAGCTTGTAGTGGGGTTATCCTTCAGATGATTGTCAGCATCTGTGCCTAAGGTGCCATCTTCCAGAGGTACCTCTCCTTGGGGTGTCAGAGGAATGTTGGGCTGTTTGTGTAAGTAGGAAGAATGTCTGTCTCTCTAGCTATATATGAAACTTTGTCCCCTAGGCAACCAAAGCTACATTGCTGCACACAAAGTCTCATAACATCATCTCTTAACAAAAACAAAACAAAACAAAAACTAAACAAAATCCATGTTTATTTCTTTCGTCACAAGTAACTGTTCAGGTGTAATGCTATTTCAGTTCATACATAGTCTAGCAACATTTTTCTACTCACCCTTAGATTGCATAAAGCTTCAGAAATAGTCCTTGCTCAACCATGAACAATTTATACTGCAAAACCAGAACACTTAATGTACATTCAGTTCATTTTCTTTTCACAGCCTTTATTCCATTATGAGATGAAGAAACGATTAGATCTACATACTCTTGTTGGCATGGTTTTGTTCTCCCAATTTCCTGGGAGCAAATATTTGGACAAAAAGACCTACTTAGAATTTCTATGAACAAAAAATAATTTTCAGAGACAATCCAATATAAATTTGTATTAAAAATATTCTTAACTCCAGCTAAAGATATACGCAATTTATTCAGTGGTAGAGTTGAAATTTCCATCTGTAGTCTTTGCATGGACCTTAATAGTGACTACACAATTTTCCCCAAGAATAAAATGAAGGCTTCATCTCTAGAGAGAGAGAACTCCTTGCAGTCCTTGAAATGACTGAAACTTCTGTCCACCTCTTTTATTCATCAGAGATTTCAAAAAAGATCTTAAAGCCTAAGTTTCATGCCATACACTTCATTTCCATTATTAATAGGCATCATAAAGTATAAAACAACCACCCCAGAGATAAAATTGACTGTGTGGAATAAGCAGTGTAGGACAGGAGATGACCTGAATTGGAATAGATGGCCCCAAGCCTTTTTGGTTAAGTGTTTGTGGGAAATTAAAGATGGCTTCAAATTCTTTGGCATTTCTCCCACCAAGTGTTGGTACCTATCTCCCCTATACTTGAATCTGGGCTGGCTAGTCCCTCTTCTGGCTAATGAAATATGTAGAAATGATGCTAAGTCAGTTCTGAGCCTCGCCAGTGAGAGTACTGGCAGCTTCCCCTTTGGTTTCCTGGAGCACTGAGATATCATATAAAAGGTCTCAATATCCTGCTGAGAGGACATGTGGAGAAGCCTTGAGACTCCATAGAGAGAGAATGGTGTCCCATTGAGATGGGTCTTCCAGCCATCCTTGACAGGGCACCAGGAATATGAGTGAAGCCACCAGTTGAATACCACTAAGTGATCCCAGTTGAGGTCATGTGGAACAGAAGAACCACCCAGTCAAGCTCTGCTGGAATTCATAACTTGTAAAATCATGAGATATAACTAAATGGTTATTGTTTTAAGTCACTAGGTTTTGGGGGTAGTTTGTTACAAAGCAAAGAACATGGTTGATACCAGTTACTTAGTTAGAAAGAGCTAGCGACTGATTGTAGTTCAGTATATCTAGGCATGAGAATTAAGTGTATATTGTTCTCATTATGGATATTTGGTATAGTCATTCTTAACACATTCTTTTGTTCATTTTCATAAAGTTCTGAGTTAAACAACCCCTCTAACCTTTGTTTAATGTAATCTGAATAAAGCTGGCCAGTCTCAATAAAGTGTTACGTCCAAAAGAAAACACAAATCCCCACCCTAAGGAAAACTTTGGAAGTATTGTTTTTAGTAATGTTTTTTGATGAGGTACCAGAAAGGGATGAAAATTATAGTCCAGTGTGAAACCTCTTAGAATCCTCATTTCCCATCTCTCTTCCAGTAACTCACACTGTATGGCAGTTGCCCCCCATCTCTTGTCTACGCTCCCTGAAATTCCCTAAGATCTGGCTGTCTGTGCTGGCTCTTCCATACCTTGTTCTCTCTCTGTGCCTTCCCAGATCTAGTTTTACCTCTATGAGTGACTGTCTACTCCTTCCAAAATCAAATCTGTCCTTCGACTTCTCCAGTTTAATGTCTTCACCAAATCAGAAGTTCAAGAGGCAAGTTGTTAAACATAGCTGCATCCTCTGAGGTGGGGGTGAGGTAGGGTATGACTGTGAATACTCAAACGTTTGTATTTTTGTTCTGTAACATAAAAACAAAATTTCATTTGGGTAGATATCATGTGTATTTTTTGTTTAGTGTTTATTGTGGTAAAATATATATAACATAAAATTTACCACTGTAACTAATTTTATGTGTACAATTTGATGGCATTAGTTATATCCACAGTGTTGTGCAACCATCACCACTGTCTCATTTCCAAAGATTTTCATCACCCCAAACAGAAACTCTACAGCCATTAAGCAATAACTTCTCATACTACCCTTTACCCAACCCCTGGTAACCTCTAATCTACTTTCTGTTTCTATGAATTTCCTATTTCGGTATTTCAAATAGGTGGACTCATACAGTATTTGTCATTTTGTGTCTGGCTTATTTCACTTAGCATCATGTTTTCAAGGTTCAACCATATTGTAGCATGTATCAGAACTTCATTTCCTTTAATGACTAATATTCCATTGTATGTAAGTACAGTTGATTTTGATTATTCATGGATTCCGTATTTGAGAATTCACCTACTCACTAAGATTTATTTGTAATCCCTAAGTTAATACTAATGGCATTTTTGTAGTCATTTGCAGAGCAAATTTTTTGCAGAGTGACAAAAAGTTTGAATCTCCTGATGTACATGTTCCCAGTTAAGGTTGAATGAGGTGATGCTCTGCCTTCTTGCTTTAGCTTTCATAAATAAGTGTCTTCTTTGAAGTCTAGTTAGTGCCGTGGTTTTAGGTGGTTTTTTTTTTCCTTTTGGGGTGATTTTTCTGCTTAAAGTTGACACTGAATATAGTGTTGAAATGCTATCTAGTGTTTCTAAAGCACAGTAAAGCTCTAATGTGCCTTATGGAGAAAATATATTATTAGATTAGCTTTGTTCAGGTATGAGTTATAGTGCTGCTGGCTGTGAATTCAATGTTAATAAATCAACAATATATTAAATAAAAACCACACATAAGGCAAGGTTACGTATTGATTGGATGATGAAAATATTGTGATCAGAGGCTTGAGCAACCTGAACCTGAAGTTCCCCTAGGAACAATGGTTTAGGATTTGCTAATTTGGTGTTCACAGCAACTTTATAATAACCATGAATAAAAAGACTAGATTATACCACATTTTGCTTACCCATTCATCTTTTGATGGACACATGGATTTTTTCTACCTTTTGACTATTGTGAATAATGCTGCTATGAACATTGGTGTGCAAGTATCTGTTCGAATCTCTAATTTTGTTTCTTTTGGGTATGTGTGTGTGTGTGTGTGTATATATATATATATATATATATATATATATATATATATATAGGAGTGGAATTGCTGGGTCATACGAAAGTTTTGTGTTTAACTTTTTGAGGAACCACTAAACTGTTTTCCACAGTGGGTGTACAATTTTACATTCTTCTTCTTTTTTTTTCTTTTGGCTGCACCCCATGGCTTGTGGGATCTTAATTCCCTGACCCATGCCCTCTGCAGTGAAAGTGTGGAGTCCTGTTCGCTGGACTGTCATGGAATTCCCCAATTTTACATTCTCACCAGCAATGTATGAGGGCTCCAGTTTCTTGATACTTTCACCAATACTTGTTATTTTCCCTACTTTAAAAATCACAGCCATCGCAGTAAATATGATCTCCAATGAGATGGTTTTATTTGCATTTCCCTAATGACTAATGATACTAAGCATCTTTTCATATGCTTATTGGGTATGTGTATATGTTCTTTGAAGAGATGCCTATTAATGTCCTTTCCCCATTAAAAATTTTTTTTTTGTCTTTTTGTTGAGTTTCAAGGGTTCTTTATATATTCTGGACACTAAACCCTTGTCAGCTATATGATTTGCAAATATATTCTCCCATTCTGTGGATTGTTTTTTTACTCTCTTGATAGTGTCCTTTACACAAAAGTTTTAATTTTAATGAAGTCTATTTTTTCTTTTGTTGCCTGTTCTTTTGGTGTCATATTTGAGAAACCATTGTAAAATCCAAGGTCATACAGACTTGCTTGTATGTTTTCTTCTAAGAGTTCTATGGTTTTAGCTCTTAAGTTTAGGTCTTTGATTCATTTGTGTTAAGTTTTGTATATGATGTAAGGTAAAGGTCCAACTTCATTCTTTTGCATATGGTTATCTAGTTTTCCCAGCAGTATTTGTTGAAAAGACTGTTCTTTCCTCATTACATGGTCTCAGCATCCTTGTTGGAAGTCAGTTGACCATAGATGTGAAGGTTTAGTTCCAGGCTGTCAATTCAATTCCATTGATACATATGCCTTTACTTATGCTAGTATCGCACTGTTTTGATTACTGTAGGTTTATAGTAAGTTTTGAAATCAGGAAGTGTGAGTCCTCTATATTGTTCTTATTTTTCAAGATTGTTTTGGCTATTCTGGGTCCCTTGAAATTCCATATGATTTTTAGGATGGGTCTTTTCATTTCTGTAAAAAAGTCATTGGGATGTTCATAGAGATTGCATTGAAATTGTGATCACTCTGGGTAGAATTGTCATGTTAACAATATTAAGTTTTCCAATCCATGAACACAGGATACCTTTCCATTGATTTATGCTTTCTTTAATTTCTTCAGCAATGTTTTGTAGTTTTCAGTGTAAAAGTCTTTTCCTCCTTGGTTAAATTTATTTGTAAGTATTTTATTCTTTTTGATGCTATTATAAATGGAATTATTTCCTTAATTTTCTTTTTGGATGTTTCATTGGTAGTGTATAGAAATGCAAATGATTTTTGCATATTGATTTTTGTATTCAGCAACATTGAGTTTGTTTATTAGTTGTAACATTGGAATATTTAAGGTTTTCTACACATAAGATCACGCCATCTGTGAACAGTGATAATTTGACTTCTTCTTCTCTCATTTGGATGACTTTTATTTCTCTTTATTTCCTAGTTGCTCTGGTTAGAACTTATAGTACTTTATTGAGTAGAACTGGCAAAAGTGGGCATCCTTGTCTTGTTCCTGATCTTATTGGGAAAGCTTTTAATCTTTCACCATTGAGTATGATGTAAGCTGTGGGTTTTTCGTTTATGGCTTTTATCATGTTGAGGAAGTTCCCTTCTCTTCCTAGTTTGCTGAGTCTTTATACAATGTGAAGGTATAGGATTTTGCCAAATTCTTCTTCTGCATGAAGATGATCATGTGTTTTTTCCTCTTAATTCTATTAATGAGATGTACTGTATTGATTATTTTTTGTGTGTTGAACAACTCTTGTATTCCTAGGATAAACCCCACCTGGTCATGGTGTATCATCCTTTTTATATGCTGCTGGATTCAGTTTACTATAGTTTATTGAGGATTTTGTATCTATATTCATAAAAGATACTGTTCTGTAGTTTTTTGTAGCATACTTGTCTGGCTTCAATGTTAGATAAATGTTGGCCTTGTTACTGAACCAGATTCATCTGTCTGATGCACAGCAAGCAGATGCTGAGATGCTGAGGTTTGTAGCAGAGAAAAGGTTTACTCACAAGGAAACCAAGCAAGAATATGGGAGAAGAAATCTCAAATCTGCCTCTACCAAGGCTAGGGGCTCTGGATATTTATGGGATGAAGCTGAGGCATGGGGAGCATGGGGAAGACTGAACATAAGAAAAAGGTGAGGTAATCATCATTCTGCACAGGCACAGCAAACATAGCTATAAGCTTCCTCATGGGATGAAAATGGTGGTGTTAGCATGTTCTGAGGGTGGAGTTTTTGGCCCTCTGACATCAAACGGTCACTAATCAGACACTTGTGCATGCCCAGTTGGAGGGTCAGTGGTCCCAACCAGTCTTATCGTGCTCAAGCCCTAACTGGACACAGCTGACCCCAAGATCCTGAAAAACAACTTGGGCAAGCAACTTATTGTTTAGGCTACATGACATTTGGAGGACATGCAAGTCTTTGTATTTAAAAAAAAAAAAAGCTCAGTCAGTGAAGGCAGGTTACAGCTCATTATTTATTAAGTAAGTTATAGTTTAATGAATCTAACTGATGACTACCCTCAGCTTAAGCCTCATAGAATGAGTTAGGATGTATTCCTATCATTTCAAATATTAGGGGGAGTTTGAGAAGGATTGGTGTAATTTTTCTTTTCTTTAACAACTTTATTGGAGTATAATTGCTTCACAATGGTGTGGTAGTTTCTGCTTTATAACAAAGTGAATCAGTTACACATATACATCTGTTCCCATATCCCTTCCCTCTTGCATCTCCCTCCCTCCCACCCTCCCTATCCCACCCCTCTAGGTGGTCACAAAGCACCGAGCCGATCTCCCTGTGCTATGCAGCTGCTTCCCACTAGCTATCTACCTTACATTTGGTAGTGTATATATGTCCATGCCTCTCTCTCGCTTTGTCACAGTTTACCCTTCCCCTTCCCCATATCCTCAAGTCCATTCTCAAGTAGGTCTGTGTCTTTATTCCTGTTTTACCCCTAGGTTCTTCATGACTTTTTTTTTCTTAAATTCCATATATATGTGTTAGCATACAGTATTTGTCTTTCTCTTTCTGACTTACTTCACTCTGTATGACAGACTCTAGGTCTATCCACCTCATTACAAATAGCTCAGTTTCGTTTCTTTTTATGGCTGAGTAATATTCCATTGTATATATGTGCCACATCTTCTTTATCCATTCATCCGATGATGGACACTTAGGTTGTTTCTATCTCCAGGCTATTGTAAATAGAGTTGCAGTGAATATTTTGGTACATGAAAAGGAAGCAGGAATGTACAGTGGAGAAAGGACAGCCTCTTCAATAAGTGGTGCTGGGAAAACTGGACAGGGGCATGTAAAAGTATGAGATTAGATCACTCCCTAACACCATACACAAAAATAAGCTCAAAATGGATTAAAGACCTAAATGTAAGGCCAGAAACTGTCAAACTCTTAGAGGAAAACATAGGCAGAATACTCTATGACATAAATCACAGCAAGATCCTTTTTGACCCACCTCCTAGAGAAATGGAAATAAAAACAAAAATAAACAAATGGGACCTAATGAAACTTCAAAGCTTTTGCACTGTAATTTTTCTTTAAATGTTTGGTAGAATTTACCAATGAATCCAACTTGTCCTGGGCTTTTCTTTTAGGGGAGATTTTTGATTACTGATTTAATTTTCTTAATTATAATAGGCCTATTCAGATTTTCTGTTTATTCTTGAGTTAGTTTTGGTAGCTTGTATATCTCTAGAAATTTTCCCATTCACTTAGGTTATCAAATTGATTGACATATAATTGCTCATAGTAATGTCTTGTATTTTTTGTTTTTGTAAATTTGGTAGAAATGTCCCCAATTGCATTTCTGATTTTAGTTATTTGCATCTTCTTTTTTTATTCTTGGTAAGTTTATCTAAATGTTTGTTGATTTTTTTTCCCCCGGAGAATCAACTTTTGGTTTTGTTGATTCTCTTTAATTGTTCTTCTATTTTCTGTATCTTGTATCCCTGCTCTAAATTTTCTTATTTCCTTCCCACTCCAAATTTTGGATTTAGTTTGCCCTTCTTTTTATTGTTTAAGGTATAAAATTAGATTATTGACTTGAGATCTTTCCCCCTTTTTAAAATGTAGGCAGTTATAGCTATAAATGTCCATCTGAGTATGACTCTTAATGCCATCCCATAAGTTTTGGTATGATGTATTTTCTTTTTCATCCATCTGAAAATATTTTCTAATTTCCTGTGTGACTTCTTATTTGACCCACTGGTTAAGAGTATATTGTTTAATTTCTACCTGTTTTTTTAATTTTTCAGTTTCCCTTTTGTTGAGTTCTAGCTTTATTCTACTATTATCAGAGAAGATACATTGTACAATTTCAATATTTTAAAGTTTATTGAAAATTGTTTTGTGGCCTAACATGTTGTCTGTAGTGGAAGATATTCCATGTGTATGTGTAAAGAATGTGTATCTTGTCTTTGCATATGTCAGTTAGGTGTAGTTGTTTATTTGTTCTCAAATTCCCTATTTTTTTTCTTTCTCTTCTAATTGTTCCATCCGTTATTGAAAGCAGCACATTGAAGTCTCCAACTACATTGTAGAACTGCCTATTTCTCCCTTCCTTTCTGTCAGTGTTTGCTTCATATTTCTAGGGCTCTGTTTTTAGGTACAGATATGTTTATAATTGTTACATCTGCTGGGTGGATAGATCCTTTTATTGTTATGTATTCTTCTTTTCTCTTGTAACAATTTTGACTTAAAAGTCTATTTTGTCGGGCTTCCCTGGTGGTGCAGTGGTTGAGAGTCCACCTGCCGATGCAGGGGACATAGGTTTGTGCCCCAGTCCGGGAATATCCCACATGCCACGGAGCGGCTAGGCCCGTGAGCCATGGCCGCTGAGCCTGCGCGTCCTGAGCCTGTGCTCCGCAACGGGAGAGGCCACAACAGTGAGAGGCCCGCGTACCACAAAAAAAAAAAAAAAAAAAAAAGGTCAATTTTGTCTGATGTTAGTATAGAATTCCAGTTGTCTTTGGTTAGTATTTGCTATCTTTTCCCATCCTTTCCCTTTTAACATATTTGTGTCTTTGGATCTAAACTGAATCTCATGTATACAGCATATAATTAGATTATGTTTTTATATCCATTGTGCCACTCTCTACTTTTTAATTGTAGAGTTTAATCTATTTATTTTTAAAGTATTACTGATATACAAGGACTTCTGCCATTTTGGTTTTTTCTGTGTATCTTATGCATCTGTTTTGTTCCTCTGTTATTTCATTACTGCCATCTTTTGTGTTCAATTGATGTTTTTTCTAGTGTACCATTTGTATTCCCTTCTCATTTTCCTTTCTATGTATTTTTAAGTTATTTTCTTGGTGTATATCCTTGGGATTTCAAATAACATCTTTATAGCAATCTAGTTTAAAGTAATACGAACTTAGCATTTATAGTATACAAACTATCCTCCTATAAGCTCCATTCTTCTTCCTCTATGTTATGTCACAAATTTCATCTTTTTTTTAGTCTTATAAACAAAGACATTTTTCTCCATACCCAAAAAACAACCATCCAATTCATGAAAATAACATTAATATATTACTACCATTCAATTCATAGACTCTGTTCAAGTTTCACAAATTGTCTCAATAATGTCAAAAGGGTCCAGTGCATAATCACGTGCTGCATTTAATGGTAATGTCTCTTTAGTCTAGAACAGTTCCTTAGTTTTTCCTTGACTTTCATATTCTTGGTACTTTTTCCCCTCCAGTTTTATTGAGATATAATTGACATACAGCACTGTATAAGTTAAGGTATATAGCATACTGATTTGACTTACATACATCATGAAATGATTACCACCATAAGTTTAGTGAGCATCCATCATCTCATGTAGTTACACAATTAAAGAAATAGAAAAAAATTGTTTTCCTTTTGATGAGAACTCTTAGGATTTACTCTCTTAACAACTTTCATATATAATATACAGCAGTGCTAATTATATTTGTCATGTTGTACATTACATCCCTAGTACTTATTTATCTTATAACTGGAAGTTTGTACCTTTTGATCACTTTCATCCAGTCCCCCTCCCCCACACCCCACCTTTGGTAACCACAAATCTGATCTCTTTTTCTGAGTTTGTTTTTGAAGTATAATTGACTTACAACACTGTTAGGTCCTGGTGTGCAATATAGTGATTCAATATTTCTATACATTTCAAAATGATCATCATGGTAAGTCTAGTTAGCATTTGTCACCATACAAAGATATTACATAATTATTGACTATATTTCCCATGCTGTACATTTCATACCCGTGACTCATTTTTTTGTAACTGGAAGTTTGTACCTCTTATCTCCCTCACCTATTTCTTTCCTCTTCCCATCCCCTGCCCTGTGGCAGAGATCTATTTGTTCTCTGTATCTATGACTCTGTTTCTGTTTGGTTATGTTTTTTCATTTGTTTTTTAGATTCCACATGTAAGTGAAATCATAATGTTTGTCTTTCTATGTCTGACTTATTTCACTTAACATAATACGCACTAGGTCCATCCATGTTGTGTCAAATGGCAAGATTTCATTATTTTTTATGACTAATACTCCATTATACACACACACACACATGCATCTTCTTTATCCATTCATCTATTGATAGGCACTTAGGTTGCTTCCATATCTTAGCTATTATAAATAATGTTACAGTGAATATAAGGGTGTATATATCTTTTCTAATTAGTGTTTTGTTTTCTTCAGATAAATACGAAAGAGTGGAATTTCCGGGTCATATGATAGTTCTGTTTTTAATTTTTTGAGGAACTCCATACTCTTCTCCATAGTGGCTGTATCAATTTACATTCCCACCCACAGTTTGCCTTTTATCCACATCCTTGCCAACACATGTTATTTGTTGTCTTTTTGATAAATGACATTCTGACAGGTGTTGATCAAAATGAGTAGATAGCTCATTTTGGTTTTGATTTGTATTTCCCTGATGATTAGTGATGTTCAGCATCTTTTCATGTTCCTGTTGGCCATGTGTATGTCTTCTTTGAAGAAATGTCTATTCAGGTCCTCTGCTTTTTTAAATTGGGTTGTTTGCTTTATTCATGTTGAATTGTATGAGTTCTTTGTATATATTTGATATTAATCACTTATGAAATATATTGTTTGCAAATATCTTCTCCCATTCAGTAGGGCGACCTTTCTGTTTTGCTGATGGTTTCCTTCGCTGTGCAAAGGCTTTTTAGTTTGATGTAGTCCAACTCACTTATTTCTGCATTTACTTCTCTTGCCTGAGAAGACATATTCAAAGTATTGCTAAGACTGATGTCAAAGAGCATATTGCCTATGTTTTCATCTAGAAGTTTTATGGTTTCAGATTTTACATTTGTCTTTAATCCATTTTGAGTTTATTTTTGTATATGGTGTGAGAAAGTAGTCCAGTTTGATTCTTTTGCATGTAGCTGCCCAGTTTTCCTAGCACCATTTATTGAAGAGGCTGTTTTTTCCCCATTGTGTATTCTTGTCTCCTGTGTCATAGATTAATTGATGGTATAAGTGTGTGCTCATTTCCAGGCTCTGTCTTTTGTTCCATTGCTCTATGTGCCTGTTTTTGTGCCAGTCCCATACTCTTTTGATTACTGTAGCTTTGTAGTATAGCTCGAAATCAGGGAACATGATAACTCCAGCTTTGTTCTTCTCTCAAGATTTTCCTGGCTATTCGGGTTCTTTGGTGTTTAACTGTTCAACCTCTAGTGAATATTTCAATTCAGCTATGGTACTTTTTAGCACCAGAATTTGTTTTTTTCCATTTTTAAATTTCTGTTTCTTTATTGATGTGCTCTATTTGTCAAGACATTGTTCTTCTGACTTTCTTTAGTTCTTTGTCCATTGTTTCCTTAAGCTCTTTCAGCATATTTAAGACAGTTGATTTAAACTTTTTCTCTAGTAAGTCCAATGTTTGGGCTTCCCCAGTGATGGCTTCTTTTAATTTATTTTTTTCACTTGTATATAGGCCATACATTCTTATGTCTTTGCATGCCTCAATAACTTCTTGCTGTTGAAAACTGGACATTTTGAAAATTAAAATGCAGTAACACTGAATATCAGATTTACCCCCTCCTCATAGGGTTGGTTCATTTCTGTTTGTCATGGGTTGTAGTTTTTTGTTTGTTTAGTGACTTATCCAGTGTATTTTGTAAAGACAGTATATTTGTCCTGAATGGTCACTGAAGTGTCTGTTCCATTAGCTTAGTGTTTATCTAGTGATTGGACAAATATCTCCTTAAACTCCTGGATCAAAAAAAAGCTCTCTATCTTTGTAGCTGGGCTTTCTATATGTGTTGGGTCAGGCCTTCTACACTCAGGCATTTTACAACTCTACCTTTGCCCTCACTTCCTGCTTGTGCAGAGCTTGAATGTCAGCCAGAGGAGAGGGCTTAGGGACTTCTTCATTTGTTTTTGAGCATGCTTCTTATGTTGGGCATATGCATGGTCTTTTAAGTTTCCAAGAGTATGTGGGAACTTGTATTCCCCAAAGCATCTTACTCAGCCTTTCCTTTGGCTTTTCATTGTGTCTTTTGTTTTCCCCAACTGATATCCATTGTCTCAGGTGGAAGATGCTAGTTTATTTGCCTTTAAAATGTTTTTGACAAATGCTGCCTTCTGTGCACTCACTTTTGTACCCTGAGAGAGTTCCAGTTTAGGCAAAATAAAGGCAATCTTTTTGTGTTAGCCCTTCAGGGAACCACCAGCCAGATCAAAACCAACAGTCAGAATTCTTTGAGAACGAGGTCCAGTCTGCTCTCTCTTATACCAGGAACCGATTCTGGGAATGTGGATTGATGTTTTCAAGACCCACACTAAGCTTAAAAGGTGTGGATGCAGCAGGAGTAAGCTAAAATGCCACAAAGCTCTGTTACTGGGTTTTAGTCACCTTTTTCTTATTGAAGTATTTGCTCTGACTGTTTTCTGTAGTTCTGATAAATTTGATTCTGATAGTTTTCATCAGTTTTTATTTCTTTTTGGTGTTTTTGTGGAGGGATGGGCCCATGGGACCCCTTACTCCACCATTTTCACCTATGTCATCCCCACTATGTGTGATAATCAATATCTTGTTAATTTGAATGAGCAAAAACAGGTCACAAGCAGTCCCAGAGCGGCTGAATTCTATCTGGGCATGGACCACATTACACAAAGCCACAGAATAATAGTCAAGATAGAGGAAGTATCAAAAATCAAGTCAACTAACTGCTAGTGGAAGGCTTTTTCCACTATACCAAATTTTCCTCATGGCTAGCTAGAAAGGTTCTGAGTACAGGTCAGTGTTGGCAAAGTCATCTTTATTTTAATTTCAGATTATTGGTAAATTGACTTCTTTCGTGATGCCTTATTTTCCAGAAGGCTGTCCCTGAGTAGCCAAAAGCCATATGACCACTTATCCTCATTATAACAATAGGTGTTACCAGGCTGTGAGGCCACATTCATACTTGTTGTGAACTCAGTCTATTTGGTTTCATCTGTAGCAAAATTCTCTTTGCTTACCACCTTCTCTTCTGACTGAAAATACCCAGGCATTCATTTTGGTCTTGGACACTGCTTCCTGTACTCTCCTGATGCATCATTCCAACTAGAGTTCTTTCTTTTAGAATCTCTGTTGGCTCATTTTCTTTTCTGTTGGTAGAAATTACATTTGTTTGCTTCCCCTTAACCCAAGTAATTATATAGTGTGCAAAATCAGTACCCAGAGATAATCAGTTAAAATGTTCTAAGTCTAGGGCTATTGACTTATCCCAGGTCTGGGTAGAAGAGTGAATGGATAGCAGTGATTTTAGATATTTAACCATTTGCCCTCATAAGTATGCTCATAATTCCCATACTATGTGTCTTGACTTTTGGTTTAGAAAAATTTGGTACCTATGGATCACCTTGGTGAATGAGTCAGATGGGACTTTCTGTGTCAGTTTCTTTTTCTCATGAAACCTTGAGAGCTAATATTCGGTGTGCTCTTCCTTGTTATTGATTTCTTTGATTTACTGGGAAATTTGGCTAAGAGCATTTGACTTACCCTTAATGGAAAGAAGATAAATTGGATCTAGTCTCTGCGTGTGTGAGATTTCATTTTCTTAGTGCCTTAAATGAGGAACAGATTTGAGTGTTTTTCATGAAAAAAGTAATAGCAAAAAAAAAAAAAAAAAGATGAAGGCGGCTCAGGTAGCCATTAATAGGAACTTGGAGTATGTTTGAGCATAGACATTCTGCTAATATTTGGTAAGAAGGCTAAGGAAGAACCTTACAGCAGAACGTTCTATTCTGTTGTTAATGTGGCTAGTAACACTTCTTTCTTGTAACTTGAATGCCTTGTAGCTCTGGATGGTGCTTCCTGGCCTCTTGTTACTCCTGCTATCAATGAAAGACAAATGGATATCAGCAGTAGTGCTATTTTCTGTACTTTCAGAAAATAGGGCTGAAGGGTTGATAGAGCAGTCTTCTACACTGTGGCACTTGCCTAAGGCTAGTTCAAGACAAATTTAACAATCATATTAATAATAATAAAATAATAGCTATTAGTTATCAAGGCATAGCAGGTGACAGTTACAATTTATACATTATTTCTAAATATTGCAGCATTGATATTTTCATCTCTACTTTGTACATGAGGAAACTGAGGAGCGGAGAGGGGAGATAACATGTCCCAGGTTACACAGCAAATGGTTCAAGCCCAGGTCTCCCTGAATGTAAAGCACTCTCTGTCTTTCCACTGTGCCTCAGTGCTTTTCAAGCATTCTTGTTTTCTCTTGGTACCATATATGCTTCCTTTTCTGGTCCTTCAGGAAGCTACCATTTGAACATCTGCTATATGCCAGGCACTGTATATGCCAGACACTAATATTTTCTTGCAAAGTAAATATTAGTATCCTTATTTTACAGGTGAGATGATTTTCCATTGTACCATGCCACCTCTCCTTTCTTTATTTAAGAGTCATCTCTTGCCCATGAGCCAGGTACCTTTGAACCATGCTCTGGCCCTTCCTTCCCTATCCTCATTATCTTCCCAGACCTATGTTCCAGGTGATTCCATCATCTTGTTCCTGCATGCTTGATGGGTGCTAATGATTTCCTATGTTAGCTTTCTGAATTGTTAGCATTCTCTTAGGGACCCATGGGCTTACTGCTTATTATGAAAACGTAGACTTACCCAAGCTTGGTGTACCTCAGCTGTGATAGGAATTCACTGCATCTATAACATTTACCTAGGCCTATATCAAATCACCTCCATGGGACTCATGGACAAGGGTAACTGTCTTAATCTGCTCAAGCTGCTGTAACAAATACCATAGACTGGGTGGCTTTTATATGACAGACATTTATTTCTCACAGTTCTGGAGGCAGGGAAGCCCAAGATCAAGGTGCAGGCATGGTCAGATTCTGGTGAGAACCCTCTTCCTAACTTGCAGACAGCTACCTTCTCACTGTATCCTTGCATGGCAGAGGGAAGAAAATGAAGGAAGCTTTCTGGTGTCTCTTCATTTACGGACACTAACCCTATTGTGGGAGCCCGCCCTCATTACCTCATCTAAACCTAGTTACCTCTCAAAGCCTCCAATAATAACTACTCCATAAGGCCTCCCAAGAGGCCTCCAATTGGAATAAATTCCTTTGTCCCTTATTTTCCCGTAGCATGTTGTTTGCACTTGTATTAGAGCACTTACCAGACTCTGGTTTACTTGAAAAAATACCTCATAAGTCCTTGGAGTGCAGGTACTTACTGCCTTATTTTCTTCACATTCATCATAGCATCCATCCCAGGGCATTTTTTTTCCGGGTCCCCCCATTTAGTATATTTTCTTTTTTTTAATTGAAGTATAGTTGATTTACAATGTTGTGTAAGTTTCAGGTGTACAGCACTGTGATTCAGTTATACATACATATATATATCTATTCTTTTTCAAGTTCTTTTCCCTTATAGGTTATTACAAAATATTGAATATAGTTCCCTGTGCTATACAGTAAGTCCTTGTTGGTTATCTACTTTACATACATTAGTGTATATGTTAATGTCAGCCTCCTAATTTGTCCACCCACCCTTTCCCCTTTGGTAACCATAAGTTTGTTTTCTATGTCTGTGGGTCTATTTCTGTTTTGTAAATAAGTTCATTTGTATCTTATTTTTTAGATTCCACATATAAGCGATATAATATATTTGTCATTCTTGTCCATCCCAGGGCCTTATAACTAGTCTGTGTTGAATAAATAATCATTTGATTGAAACTGATTAAATCAGGAAACTTTGTAGCACATACTTTAATTCACTGACATCTGTAGTCTGGTCTGGGCTCAGTGCAATTGCAAGTGAATAATTTGTCTTTGGCCTCTATGAAGACCCAGCTCTTTATTCACTGCCAACCTGTACCCAGAACTTTTATTCTCTCCCCTGAATGCCTACCTTCTTTAGGCAATACTCTCTGCTAGTCACTTCAGATCTGATTATGTCCCTGGTTCATCTGTGGGAGGTTTTTTTTTTTTTTTTTTAATACTGCAGTTTCCTGGGTTCTATCCCAGAACTACTGATTTGGAATCTCTGGGGATGGAGCTCAGGAATTTGCATGTTTAACAGGCACTTGGCATTTGGTGACTTAAGCAGTCAGATTTGAGACCCATTGCTCTATACTCTTGAATCTAAATCATTCCATCTACTGACCCTTCTGTCCAAATTTATCTACTCTGAGTCTCCTGCTTTTGGGACCCAGCTTTCACCTAGCTGGCATTTTGAAAAGTGGTTTGAAAAGTGGTACTTTCAAACTTCCCTTCACTAAGTTACTAATCTCTTATTTCTCTCAAGGGCTTTTACTTTTTAGTAGGGCACTCTCAAAGACAATGTGGAAAACATTGCCTCTAAGAAAGGCAATGTTTAGACTTTTTGGTAGGAACAAAAAAGTTGATCCCTTTAAAGATTAGTAATTTTGAAATTGCTCTGGGAAGCAGGTAAGGATTGTAGAAAATGCAGAGTTTTGTTAAATTATTTTTCTGTTAATTACTAAAGCATTAAGATTGGGATAGGGTTGGAAGATATAATTAGAGAACAATATCTCACATCATGCCACAGGGAAAACAGGAAGAAACAGGAAAAATCAAAATCCCAATGACTTTGATTCCTTTTTCTACCAGGGCAAGCAGTTTGCAAATGGCTGTGAACAGGTCACAGTCAGGAGATCAGAAAAAAAAATTTTAAGTCTTAAAAGGGATAGAAAACAATTCAAAAGTTTCCTATAGGAGGATACAAAGGAAACCAATAGAGAAGTTGTTTATTTCCAGTTAAAAATCAAAGGATACTACTACATGGTGCCAGAGTTCCTTTTTCTTCTTCAGGATTAACCTTAATCTATTACTATATTTCTTGGCTTCTTTTTTTTTAATATAAGAATGTGTCATTAATAGGTATCACTATTTTATATGAAGTTCTGTTTCTATAGGAAAAAGCATGATCATGTGTGGAAATATGTACTAGATGCTTGGAGTCTCAGCTAACTATGCTTAAGGCCAAAGTGTGTCTATGAGGCTTACAGGACTCTAATCCAGTTCTCTCCAAACATACTTGATCACCTACCTTTGTCAAAAAATGTATGCATCCCAATAGATATGCATTTATTTGCAAAGTATTACATACAAAATTGATTTAATAATATGATAAACATTAATAAAATATATAGAAATAGAAATAAATAGCTTATTTATGTGGAAGTTTTAACATTCTCTTACCAAACCCCAGTGGATTGATTGATTGACAGTATTCATGGGGTGGTAACTGCAAACCACTTTTGATACCACTGCTCTTTTCTGTTTGTTCTCAAACTTGGGTTGAGCATTAGGATCACCTTGGGATAGTCAGAGAGCAGTTAGGTTCTTGTGCTCAGGTCTATTAAATTAGAATCTCCATGGCTGGAACTTGGGAGCCTATGTTTTAGAAAAACTTCCCCAGGGAATTCTGATGTCCAGTCAAGCTTGAGAAATAGTGATTTAATACCAAAGGTCACCTAGTGACATTTGTTCTCTAGGACCATGATTCTCAACCTTTGCTACAACTGGAACTCCCTGGGGAACTTTAAAAATGCTGATGACTGGGTTCCCACCTCCCTCCTGAGACTTATAATTGATCTGAGGTGTGGCCTGGGCATTGGGATTTAAAATCTTCCCAGGTGAATCTGATGTGCTGCCCAGGTTGAGAACCTTGTGGTGGAGAGGATAAAACAGGTTTTGGGAAGGTGTACCAGGACTGTTTTGGTTACAACTTACACATACTCAAAATGGCTTAAGCAAAAAGGAATTTATTGGTTCACTTAAGATGTCCAGGGGTTGTCTGATTTCAGACATCTCTGCATTTAGGGGCTTAAACAGTGCAATCAGGGATGTTACTCTCTTTTTACATCTCTTGACTCTACTTTCCTCTGTATGGTTACATTCTTGGGTGAGCTTTCTCCATATGACTGGAAATATGGCCAGAACAGCTCTAGGTTTATATGATCCTCATGGCTTACAGTCCTTGAGAAACAACAACAACAACAAACCTGTTCACTCTCATAGTTTGCATATCAACTCTTAGGGGGAGACTCTGCTTGTTCTAGCTTGCTTCAGGCACCTGTCTCTGAACTAATCATGGTGGCCAGATACGTGGGGTAGTCTGGGTCACCTGCCAATTCAAGTGGTCTGGAGGGTGGGGATTATGATGATCTCACTTAAATGTTATGGAATGAGTTTCCGCTAGGTTTGGTTATAAGAAGAAAGGGGAAAGGAATATTATGCTTGGTAGATGATATCACAATCCACTACAGAAGTGGACTTTGTAAATTTAATCCTGTTGTGATGGTGCCAATGGCACTGGTTGGAATATTCATAGAGTCACGATGCCCTAAGACAAAAGGAATGTCTGTCCAAGGGTGAACACTCTGTGTAAGGCTAGTCTTGCCTGAAATCAAGTTATAGATTCTTACATAAGCTAAAAAACAATTTCCCTTTCCAATGGAAGTATCAATTGAACCCAACTTTATGAATTGGCTAATTGTTTTCCCTGCTGTGGATATTAACTGCTGAGCTCTTGGAAAGAATTGAATTCTTTTTGGTGAGAGACTGATGAAAATCTTAAGCCCCATGAGCCGGTCATCCAATTGTTTAACATTCAATTGAAGAGAAATCCGTTTTTAGACTGTTGGTTTAAAGATTGATAGGGCATTACTCTTGATACAGTGCTCAAGGTAGTAAAAATTGTAGAGCTATTAGAATTCTGACATTATCAGAATTGGTACCGTGTGAGAGCCCAGCCAAGGACCTTCTCTGAGACAGTGTAATATATTCACAGCTGAAACCCTGGCCCTGAAAATCTGGTTGTCAATTGGGAAAAGCACTTTTAGAGTCAGCTTCCGCTATAATTGGTTAACACTCTTTTTTTCCCATGGAATCAAGTAATAGAAAAATAAATGCAGAGTAAATAGAATTTCATGCTTGTGCAAGTCATTGGCAAAATCATCCTTGGGTCATGCAGGAAGACATGTTCTGTTCAGAGGAAAATTTGGAAGGGAAACATTTTATTTTATTTTATTTTATTTGTTGGGGGTAAGAGTTTATTAATTAATTAATTTATTTTTGCTGTGTTGGGTCTTCGTTTCTGTGTGAGGGCTTTCTCTAGTTGTGGCAAGCGGGAGCCACTCTTCATCGTGGTGTGCGGGCCTCTCACTATCGCGGCCTCTCTTGTTGTGGAGCACAGGCTCCAGACGCGCAGGCTCAGCAGTTGTGGCCCATGGGCCTAGTTGCTCCGTGGCATGAGGGATCCTCCCAGACCAGGGCTCGAACCTGTGTCCCCTGCATTAGCAGGCAGATTCTCAACCAGGGAAGCCCTGGAAGGGAAACATTTTATTTTAATCTTCCTTCTCTTAATTTACTCTATTTGAAGTTCTAGTTTTAAAATGCTGATTCTTTGCAGAGAGATGTACTGGGAAGGGAGGAGACTTTGCACCTGTCCTAGGGATCAAATGAGCTATTGCAGTATTATCAAATGAGTGATTTATTCACGCAGATTTTGAATACTAGAAAATTCCAAGTTTACTTATATTAAAAACTATTATCTGAAGTGTCTACTCATTTTATCTGTTGGGCAGAATAGCAAAGTAGATGAAGTTTGCCTTGGCAGATAAATTACCTCAACTCTGTTGGGTCTCTGTGTGTGTGTGTCTATTTCACACACACACACACACACACACACATGTGTGCACCGCCGCCACCCCCCGCCACTGTCTCACCTTATCAGTCTTCCTGCTGTGTTTATTAGTTTTCCATTGCTGCTATAACAAATTACCACAGACTTAGTGACTCAGATAATAAAAATTTATTATCTTACAATTCTGGAGGTTGAAGAAGTCCAGAAGTCCAAAATGAATCTCACTGGGCTAAAAACCAAGTTGTTGGCAGGGCTGAATTCCTTCCTGGAAGCTCTAGGGGAGAATCTCTTTCCTTTCCTTTTCCAGCTTCTAGAGGCTACATTTGCTTGGCTTGTGGCTCCATCCTCCATCTTTTTTTTTTTTTTTTTTTTTTTTTTTTTTTTTTTTTTTGCGGTATGCGGGCCTCTCACTGTTGTGGCCTCCCCCGTTGCGGAGCACAGGCTCCGGACGCGCAGGCTCCGGACGCGCAGGCTCAGCGGCCATGGCTCACGGGCCCAGCCGCTCCGCGGCACATGGGATCCTCCCAGACCGGGGCACGAACCCGTATCCCCTGCATCGGCAGGCGGACTCTCAACCACTTGCGCCACCAGGGAGGCCCCATCCTCCATCTTTAAACCAGCAATGACCAGTCAACTCTTTCTCATGTGAGATTGCTCTGACCTACCCTTCTGTCTCCCTCTCCAGCTGTTAAGGACCCTTTTGATTATATTGGACTCACCCAGGTGATCCAGGATAATCTCTACTTAAAAGTCAGCTGATCAGTAACCTTAAGTCCATCTTCAGCCTTAGTTCCCTTTTTCCACATAGCCTAGCATGTTCTCAGATTCTGGGGATTGGGATGTGGACATCTTTGCCAGGGTTGGGGTGTGTGTTATTCTGCTACCACACATGTCAAGTGCTCCAGGCTTCTCTGCTGTTCGTTGGCTGCCCAGAATCCCTGACGCTCATGTAAGGCTATTATTTCCTAGAGATCTTGGAGTATAACGGATAGACAGGAACACCAGAATAGGAGGCAGAAGGCCAGGGTTGGAAAACAACCTCTCTCCGCTTATGAGCTGTGTAACAAATCACTTAACTTCTTGGAGCCTCCATTTCCTCATCCATGGCCTTTTCCTCCTTCCTTTATCGAAGCATACCTGTTCTGTATCCTTTTTAACAGGCCTCAACTGAGACCTCAAGTTAATATGGAAAAGTAATTCAAGCTAAGGCATTAATAAGTGATAATGGTTTCATGCATAAGTGCTCCCTTCCCTCTAACCCCCATACCCCCTCAAGTACTATTTATGTTTTATAAGATGAATTCACCTGGAAGGAAATCATTTTATTAGGTGTGCAGTAAAAGTAAATGGATTAGGCTGCTGCCTACCTTTTAAAGTTGGCTTTGTCCCTGAACATTTAAGAAGAAAATATAGGATGACCAGAGGGTATGGTTTACCCTGGATATTCCAGTTTATGCCTGTTGCCTTGTTTTACGCTCAAGTGTCCTTATTTAGATGGTAAATTATATCCTCACTGTATTTATTTGGCACTTGTAATTGTCTTGAGTGTATTTATAAAATTCCTTTTACCTTAGATTTTCATGAAGACAGGGGCATTTTAATTACTTTTGTAGTTTCTCCTGTAAGTACCCTAGAATCTGTACACCATGGGTTCTAGGTAGCTGTTTCTGACCAACTGTATTCTATATTTCACATTTCAGCCATCATTATTTTTCCAAGTAAAGTTTATAGACTATCTGTTATGAACTGAGTTGGTCCTCACCCCCCATTCATATGTTGAAGTCCTAACCCTCAATTTGACTGTTTTTGGAGATAGGGCCTTTAAGGAGATAATTAACATTAAATGAAGTCATGACGATGGGCTCTAGTCCAATAGAACTGGTGTTATTATATGAAGAGGGAGAGACACAAGGGATGCATATGCACAAAGAAAAGGCCATGTTGAGGATATAGAAATGACACCACCATCTGCAAGCCAAAGAGAGAGTCCTCAAGAGAAACCAAACCTGCCAACACCTTGCTATTGGACTCCCCCCATTCAGAACTGTGAGAAATTTCTGTTGTTTAAGCTACCCAGTCGGTGGTTATTTGTTAGATTAGCCCTAGCAGACTAATATACTATCTGTAGAAGAAGCAGTTAGAGATATTGTTACAAACGCAGTTTCCTGTATGCTATCCCAGACTGAATCAGAATTTCTCTGGTGGGGCTCAAGGAAGGCTTATGTTTTGCTTAGGTGATTCTTATACACATTAAATTTGAGAATTGCTGAAATAAGGACCTCAGAGCACTAAAAGGGCAGCTTTTTTTTTCACATATCATTTATCATGTCAAGTTTCTGTTCTCTCTTCAGGGACTTTCTACCTAGGTGTTAGTAGAAAACAGGGATTGAATATCCCAGTTATCTTTGGGATATCTGGAGTTGTCCATGAAGATTCTAGAAAGCCTGGAGGCTATGGGGACTATATGTTCAAGATGAATCAAGAAAGAGAGGAGTATATCATTTTAGGGAAAAGTTAGTATCAAGACTAACCTAGAATTGATTCTTTAAAAAGGTCATTGGGGGCTTCCCTGGGGGCGCAGTGGTTGAGAGTCCGCCTGCTGATGCAGGGGATACGGATTCGTGCCCTGGTCCGGGAAGATCCCACATGCCGCGGAGCGGCTGAGCCCATGAGCCATGGCCACTGAGCCTGCGCGTCCGGAGCCTGTGCTCCGCAACGGGAGAGGCCACAACAGTGAGAGGCCCGCGTACCGCAAAAAAAAAAAAAAAAAAAAAGGTCATTGGGAAGGTCAGAGTAGCATGGACATATATACACTACCAAATGTAAAATAGATAGCTAGTGGGAAGCAGCCGCATAGCACAGGGATATCACCTTGGTGCTTTGTGACCACCTAGAGGGGTGGGATAGGGAGGGTGGGAGAGAGACACAAGAGGGAGGAGATATGGGGATTTGTGTGTATGTATAGCTGATTCACTTTGTTATACAGCAGAAACTAACACACCACTGTAAAGCAATTATACTCCAATAAAGATGTTAAAAAAAAAAAACTGGACTTGACATTTGGCCACTTCTCCCCTTCCTCCTCCTCTGGAGCTAGTGACCGATACTTTGAAATAATGCTTTGCTGATTTCCTTTGGGGCACTTAAGAAGCTTTGGCTTTCAGTTCTTTGTCTCTTGAGCACCTACCTCTAATGTAGATGTACTTAGTCCCCAGAGCTTGAATCCCATCTCAGTGGAAGCCAGATTAGGGACAGGGCACCTAAAAGACATGGATTCAATAAACATCCTATTCTATAAAGCTTGAGATGTTCATGGCTTAGAAGTTAGGTGCAACCTCAGTGTCAGACCTAGTTGTAATTAGCCTGAATCCCTGCCAATTCCATGGTCTGTGGAAGTCCAAAACCTTCCCCTGGATCCCTAGAAATTCAAGTTTCCTCCAAATAATCCACTTACATAAAGTAATACCAGTATAGAATTTACTGAAATTTTGTAGAGGATATGGAGAATAATTTACAAATGACTTTAACGTGTACAGCAGACACTGTTAGCTACCACACCCCTGTGGAGTTTGACTAACTCATCCTCTGAACCCAATCTCTTTCTAGCTGGCCAGTTTCTTTCATGTTCTCTCATATTCTAAGATAACAGAATTCCTTCCCCATTCCATTCATAGCACATACTTCCCCATCCTAAGACTTGGTGCTATCTGCTTATCCAGGTTGCTTGCTTTGGGGGGTGTGGGGTGGGTGGGGGAGCTGTGAGGAGGGTCACTTTCTATCCTTCTGCTTTAAGCACTTACCAAGGCAGTCTTCCAATCCAAGGCAATGTTATTCTCGAGAGAAATTCTAGTGACCAAATTTGTCTCCATTTCGTTTCATGAAAATATAATTATTGCTGTTATTGCCATGGAGCAGATAAAGATATAGGATAGCTAAATGATAAGAATACTATACCAGATGGTCAAGAGAAGAAAAATAAGTTTTACTGAACTTGTCCTATATGTCCAGCACAAAATAGATGTTTTATATGTTTTCTTATTTAGTCCTCACAGTAAACATGTGAGGTGGATCATTACTAGTCCCATATTATGAGTGAGAAAAATAATGATTGGAGAGGTTAAGTAACTTCAGCTAGTAAAAGGAAGATCCAGTATTTAAATTTAGGTCTGAGTCTTAACTTTATGTAATTTTCATTATATCACCATATGCCTCTGAATCTGAAGTCCTGGGTCCAATGTTCTACTAACAGTTTTGTGTGCCCTTGGAAAAGTCATGTTCCCTCTCTGCATTTCAGTTCCGTATCTATAAAAAAGGAAGCCTGGATCAAATGGTTTCTAAAGGCTTTTTGGGCACAGGCAATATGTTCTGTGACCTCTCATTACTCCACTTGACAAGTAAAACTGGAAGCTATAGTATGCTTTCCTTAACTAAGGCGGGACCTCATTAAGATACAGATCTTGTTTTCTTATTGTCCGGCCCCTGAAGTTGATAAGTTATGCGCATTTTATTTATTTGTATATTGGAGAGTGACTGGATTTTAGATAATGAGGTTCAGAATTTTTTTAAAAGTAGGATTAATTTACTTCAAATTTCATTTTATTTTCCAATTTTTAAAGTACTTTCAGCTTTGCTTTGAAATGGGAAGGCTCAATGGTCCTTGCAATGTTAATGAGTTATATGACAACCTTGCCCTTGGTTATAAGAAGCTGTATATGGGATGTTCAGATCGGCAAGTCTCATATCCTTAACTTTAGCTATCAGTTCCAAACTGTGAATGCTGTTTCTCACCCTGAGCATCATGGCCTGAAATGCTGCCATCTCTCCCAGTGGCTGTACTGGTACGGGAGGGAGGGCCAAAGACAGAGGTACCCGTTGGCATGATAAATACTCAGAGCAGGCTGCATCACCAACAGAGGCCAATATAGAGGAGATTATGTGGTTTTAGGAAGGCTGTATGTGGTGAAAAAAATGTCCCTATATAAGATGCTATTGAATCATGGGTTTGGTGGTTACGTATTGGCTAAGTCATTACCTACACGAAGAAGAGGAGGTAGGAGGATGGCATATAGGATCCTATTTGGATGTGGTTGAAAATAGAGAAAGAAGAGAAATTTTTCAGGAGAGATGCTAGGGCTTATGCTTTTTGTATAGAATTTGGTTACTTGGGTTATGCTATCACTGTCTGGCTAATCCTCTTCCAAAAAAAATAGTTGTAATAGATACCACTTACGTTTATAGTGCTTTGTATGCATTATTTTATTTCACCATCACAGCAACCCTAGCTAGCTAGTTAGCTAGCTAGCTAGATACTATTGTCCAAATTTTACAGATGAGGAAACTCAATGAGGTTAAATGACTTTCTCAATGTCATATAGCTACTAGGTATATGAACCAGAATGTAAACTCAGGTAGCCCTCTTCTCTTCCTTCCTGCTCCCTTCCCCTTTTCCTACATTGTTTTCACTGTCCCCGCTCAGCCTGAATATCTAGTGATCACCTTGTAATCATTTGTGAAATAGGTTCCAAGAGAGTTAATACCAGTGGGCTAAATAAATAAATAATATTAGACTATTTTTTAAATTAATTTTTTAACATCTTTATTGGAGTATAATTGCTTTATAATGGTGTGTGAGTTTCTGCTGTATAACAAAGTGAAGCAGTTATACATATACATAAATCCCCATATCCCCACCCTCTTGTGTCTCCCTCCCACCCTCCATATCCCACCCCTCTAGGTGGACGCAAAGCACTGAGCTGATCTCCCTGTGCTAGGCAGATGCTCCCACAAGCTATCTATTTTACATTTGGTAGTATATATAAGTACATGCCACTCACTCACTTCATCCCAGCTTAACCTTTCCACTCCCCGTGTCCTCAGGTCCATTCTCTACGTATGCGTCTTTGCTCCTATCCTGCCCCTAGGTTCTTCAGAACCATTTTTTAAAATATAGATTCCATATATATGTGTTAGCATGTGGTATTTATTTTTCTCTTTCTGACTTCACTCTGTATGACAGACTCTAGGTCCATCCAGCTCACTAAAAATAACTCAATTTTGTTTTTTATGGCTGAGTAATATTCCACTGTATACATGTGCCACATCTTCTTTATCCATTCATCTGTCAGTGGGCACTAAGGTTGCTTCCATGTCCTGGCTATTGTAAATAGAGCTGCAGTGAACATTGTGGTACATGACTCTTTTTGAATTATGGTTTTCTCAGGGTATATGCCCAGCAGTGGGATTGCTGGGTTGTATGGTAGTTCTATTTGTAGTTTTCGAAGGAACCTCCATACTGCTCTCCATAGTGTCTGTATCAATTTACATTCCCACCAACAGTGCAAGAGCGTTCCCTCTTCTCCACACCCTCTCCAGGATTTATTGTTTCTAGATTTTTTGATGATGGCCATTATGACCGGTGTGAGATGATACCTCATTGTAGTTTTGATTTGCATATCTCTAATGATTAGCGATGTTGAGCATCCTTTCAAGTGTTTGTTGGCAATCTGTACATCTTCTTTGGAGAAATGTCTATTTAGGTCTTCTGCCCATTTTTGGATTGGGTTTTTTTGTTTCTTTGATATTGAGCTGCATGAGCTGCTTGTAAATTTTGGAGATTAATCCTTTGTCAGTTGCTTTGTTTGCAGATACTTTCTACCATTCTGAAGGTTGTCTTTTCGTTTTGTTTATGGCTTTCTTTGCTGTGCAAAACGTTTGAAGTTTCATTAGGTCCCATTTGTTTGTTTTTGTTTTCATTTCCTTTTCTCAGGAAGGTGAGTCAAAAAGGATCTTGCTGTGATTTATGTCACAGAGTGTTCTGCCTATGTTTTCCTCTAAGAGTTTTATAGTGTCTGGTCTTTCATTTAAGTCTTTAATCCATTTTGAGTTTATTTTTGTGTATGGTGTTAAGGAGTGTTCTAATTTCCTTCTTTTACATGTAGCTGTCCAGTTTTCCCAGCATCACTTATTGAGGATGCTGTCTTTTCCCCATTGTATGTTCTTGCCTCCTTTATCTAAGATAAACCCACACACATATGGTCACCTTATCTCTGGGCTTTCTATCCTGTTCCATCGATCTCTATTTATGTTTTTGTGCCAGTACCATACTGTCTTGATTACTGTAGCTTTGTAGTGTAGTCTGAAGTCAGGGAGCCTGATTCCTCCAGCTCCATTTTTCGTTCTCAGGATTGCTTTTGTAGTTCTGGGTATTTTGTGTTTCCATACAAATTGTGAAATATTTTGTTCTAGTTCTGTGAAAAATGCCATTGGTAGTTTGATAGGGATTGCATTGAATCTGTAGATTACTTTGGGTAGTACAGTCATTTTCACAATGTTGATTCTTCCAGTCCAAGAATATGGTATGTCTCTCCATCAGTGTGTATCATCTTTAATTTCCATCAGTGTTTTATAGTTTTCTGCATACAGTTCTTTTGTCTCCTTAGGTAGGTTTATTCCTAGGTATTTTATTCTTTTTGTTGCAATGGTAAATGGGAGTGTTTCCTTAATTTCTCTTTCATCACTAGTGTATAGGAATGCAAGATATTTCTGTGCATTAATTTTGTATCCTGCTACTTTATCAAATTCATTGATTAGGTCTAGTAGTTTTCTGGTAGCATCTTTAGGGTTCTCTATGTACAGTATCATGTGCTGTGCAAACAGTGACAGTTCTACTTCTTCCGATTTGGATTCCTTTTCTTTCTTTTTATTCTTTGATTGCTATAGCTAAAACTTCCAAAACTGTGTTGAATAATAGTAGTGAGAGTGGGCAACCTTGTTTTGTTCCTGATTTTAGTGGAAATGGTTTCACTTTTTCAGCATTGAGAACAATGCTGGCTGTGGGTTTCTCATACATGGCCTTTATTATGTTGAGGTGAGTTCCCTCTGTGCCTAATATGTGGAGGGTTTTTATCAAAAATGGGTGTTGAATTTCTTTATTTTTAATTTTTGAATTATATTTAATTTATTT